>NC_138034.1:42956760-44281270 GCF_964106645.2 Podarcis pityusensis | reverse complement strand
GCTGGGTGACCTTGGGCCAGTCACACTTCTTTGAAGTCTCTCAGCCCCACTCACCTCACAGAGTGTTTGTTGTGGGGGAGGAAGGGAAAGGAGAATGTTAGCCACTTTGAGACTCCTTAAAGGGAGTGAAAGGCGGGATATCAAATCCAAACTCTTCTCTTCTTCTTCTACTATTAAATGTAAAATGGGAAATCACTGGACATTGCCAAAGTAATGACAACTTTATTCTCCTATCAATAATTTTGTTTCAACAAAAGCCATTGTGTTGAAATAGCTTTGACACCCTAACTTGATTAATGCTTACAGATTTATACATAAACAATACAAATTGCGTTTCTGACTATATCCAAATATTATTTAAAAGGGCTGCCCTGTGTACTTGACATCAACCTTCATGAAAAAAATAAATTTAAAATGCCAAAGTTTTAAATCTATTTGTTCTCTAACAATATTACTTCTCTTTTTAAACAAGAGTTTTATTGGACGTATCCATGGAAGTTTTAATGGAAGTTATAATGGGCAACATGGTTGACTGAGTAATTAAGTGTTCTCTGCATTTGATAATGCAAAGTGTAAATTATGTAAATTGCCATCATTTCAAAATTAATTACTAGTGTTCATTCATATTACATAAAGAACACAAAAGGCACTTGAAACATTTGTCATGTTTCCAAATGTATCACTCTGTTAATAAAGTTGGACCTTCTGAATTCAAAAGAAAGGAGATGCATTCTCAAAGTCAATTCATCCTGAGAAATGGTATTCACTTAACCTCAGTGTCATGACTAATTTCCCACTGGGATCATTATATCCTACCCACCTCAAAACCCCAGTACACAATAGTTGCAATTAGACACATTATTCATTACTTCCCATCCCAAATTACTGTGTGAAAGTGTAAAGTGCAATATTCAAGTGAATGAACTTTTCTATATAAATGGAAGGTTATTAGGAATCTATCCAAAGCAGGAAGCTGTGTTGATATACATATTATATGCCTACTTCTCCAAGAATGTGCTGAATCCTACAATTAACAATCTGCCTTTCATTGGCTAGCCAGTTACAGATTGACAGTCCTGTTCTTATAGGGACATCGAGCTCTCTGGCTTCTCACATACACAGGCAGTTTATGCTTAGAGAAACATTCCTGGTAATTATTATTATTATTATTATTATTATTATTAATACCACCCCGTCCATCTGGCTGGGTTTCCCTAGCCACTCTGGTGGCTCCCAACAGCATACTAAAAACACGATAAAAGATAAAACATTAAGAACTTCCCTAAACAGGGCTGCTTTCAGATGTCTTCTAGTTGTCTAAGTCAAATAGTTGTTTATTTCCTTAACATCTGATGGGAGGGCGTTCCACAGGGCGGACGCCACCACTGAAAAGGCCCTCTGCCTGGTTTCTACTATGTGCTGATCTGTGAGGAGCTGGTATTTGCGCTCATCCCTTAATGTTTCATTTTAATTAATTTTAATCAATTTTTAATATTTACTGATAATAAATATATGTATTGTGTGATAACCAGCCTCATATAACCAACTTGCTTAAGTCTAATTAATGCATGAAGGGGCTAATACCATAGCTGGCCTACCACACTTAACTAAGTCAACTTCTCCTCACCTTGTAACGAACTATCATCATCAAACCTTTATTGGCATCACTTACAAACATTCAGAATAAATAGGCCAGTGCTATCTCGTCGCCATTTCAACAGTACAGTCATTTGCCAAAAGGAAGAAGAGACAAGCAATCTATTTCATCTCTGTGGGTCTCCAGCAAGGGCAGGATCCTGTAGCGTACTTCGGCAACAAAAAAATAAAATAAAGGAACTTAGCTACTGTCTTGGTGAGCTCCTGGTCTCTCCCCTGTAATAAGAAGCGTATAACCTCTGTCTCTGGTTTCCATGTTGGAATACATAGATGGTCTAAAAATTGTTGGCAGAGATCATCATATATTAGTAACAAACTAGGTAGCCAAGCCTCCAGTCTGTGAAGAGGTTTGAACTGGCTGTTCCAGTTCAGACTGCATGGCTCTTACAAGTCACTCTTGAGTTCCTATACCAATAATATAGGAACTTTCACCACTTTGTAACTAATCTAAATTTTACTGCCTGTGCATATTTTCTAAGTGATGTATGGAAAAACACATAAAGCAGACCTTTGAAGAGTTTGTAAGTAAGCTATTTTAACTTTCTAAACAGAGGAGGAACAGAGGGACTTTGGAAGTAACTTAAAGGACATATTGTAAAGGTCTAACAACCTAGATTTCCACACTTTACTTTGATGCATGTTTTGTAATTTTAAAACTCTGCTGCGGTACTTGCCCCAGACTTCTCCTTTATATATTTTTTTTCCATTTTTTTGCACCAACACAGGCAGTAGTGAATTATGAATGTTCTTGGGGTGGGGTGAAGAATAGTGAGCCCTAAATGATGTTGTTATTGCTGGAGGTGGTAAGGTTGTTCCAACTGCTGCTACTCAACGGTTTAACTGATTTCATATGGGACAATAGCCTGCCCCAGTGTGTACTACCTAGCAACCTAAACCCAGGTAGTAGGAATGTTTTAGTCCACTGGAGAACAGTCCAAAGGTAATCTGGAAAATAAAAAGACAAAGGATTTGAATTTTTATTTTTACAAATATCATAACTCCCAAGCAAATCTCCCTATCACAGTCTCATAATCCCAAGCAAATCTCAGTGCTCAGAATGAATGACTCATGATGCTGAACATTCTCATATTAATGAGTCTATTGGTCTCACTTCCAACCTTTTTAGTGTAGAAAGCTAAAATTAGACTTCATGGGCAGAAATAAGTGTGTGAAATTATTTTAGGCACTATGAAGCAAGTGAAAGCAAAACATGCTTCCCCTGGCAGTGTAAGGTGTTGCACAATGGCAATAACTTGTTACAAGGGGGTAACAGTTCTTTGTATACTGAACTGTATACAAAATCTGCTCTGCTTATGCCTGGTTTTAACCGCAAGCTATTGAATAATGTACATGAGAAGTAACTGTGAGTCCTAAGTGGTATCAGTAAAAAAATGAACAAAAACATTTCTCTTTATACTATTTGCAAATGAAGTGTGATATAGCTGTTTTGATACCTAGATCCCTCTATTGTACATTTTCAGTGCACTAAGCAAACTATCTTCAAGGTATGAATGAAGTCATATGCCTGTAATAAGAACACACCTGAATATTCAACTGAAATACAAGCTGAACTTCCCATGCGTGTTAATTCTCTGTGTAAACAGTTATATTTCCTGTTTCCATTGACAAATTATAGTTCATTTTTAGTTTATTTGAAGCTGGAACTTGAAGTGCAAATAGTAAAATACAGCTTTAATAACCTTGTAAAACCATTTTAGCGTGATTCACAGGAACTTGGTGGTTGTGAACATTTACAGGCAATGCGGTGTCATTCAGTATTTTTCCATCTTTTCCCAACCTCATACTCTTTCTTCTTAGCTATATTATTTAGAAGTGAGTTCTGTTAAGGTCCGACCCTTTTTTTTCCCATGAACTGTGCTGCCCCCCCCAATGACCCCCTGAATTTTTGAATTTTATTGATATTGATGCTGCATTTTATGTTGTATTTTATGCTGTTTATGCTGTTTTTAAGTCACATTTTAATCAATGTTTTATATTTGCTGTTAGCCTCCCTGAGCCCGGTTTTAAAACGGGAAGGGAGGGGTATAAATAAAAATTTATATTATTATTAATAATAATAATAATAATAATATAGACATGAAAAATGCTTAAGAGCTGCCAATTTAGAACAAGACCAGATCTCTGACTACCACGTTTTCCAATATACAGCCCAAAACTTTCAATTTACTTATTTGCTAATTACTCTAATTAAATCCAAATTTATCTTAATGTCCTCTGGTGGTATCCCAATTAATCCCTACATGTGCATGCCTCCATTTTGTGATTTCTGATTTAGCTTGTGGGGAGGAGAGAATATTCTAGATGTCACCTTACACATGTAAGGTGAGGTTCATCTATAAGCTATGAAAATATTAAAGATTTCAATTTGGAGGCAGGAGTTTTGCTCCTCTCCTGTATTTTCTTCTCCATTTTTTCCCTATCATCCTTAACTTCTACCTAATCCTTCCAAATGGCCACTTTCTTTCATTCCTCCTTTTACTAGCTGCTGGATAGCTCAGTCAGTAGAACATGAGACACTGAGTCTCATAGTTGTGGATTTGAGCCCCATGTTGGGAAAAAGATCCCTGCATTGCAGGGGGTTGGATAAGATGACCCTGGTGGTCCCTTCGAAGTCTAAAATTCTATGACTCCTCCACTTCCTCCTACAGCTGCTCCCATCTCTGATTCCATTCCTTTCTATTTTCAGTTCACAGTTGTATTTTCAAAATATTAACCTTTTATCCCTCTTCCCAATGTCCTTAAGCACTTCCTCTGGTACTTTATCCATAAGCAACGAATTCTTCAACCCGCTAAAAGAAAACCTCTTTCTGTCTATTAGTCATCTTTACTCACAACATGGTTTATTATTATTATTATTATTCTGTTACCAAGGTCCACTTGAAAGCCCACTAGTGCCCCGCTGTCTACTATAGGAGAAATATTTTCCCATGACAATTCCTTTATCTGTGTGTGAGTTCTGCACCTGCCACGGATTAGATCAGACACCCAAGTTCCACCTATGATTCTCAAGCTTAAGTTAGACCACTTTAAAATATCATACTACATGTGCAAAATCATAAATAAGTAAGGCTTTTTCTTGATCTTAAGAAGCTATTTTGGTTTCACAAAAGTGCAATTAGAAAATCAGAAAGGTCTCAGGCTACATTGTGAAATGAAAACACTTGGTTCAAGGGAACATTCGCAATATATCTCAGCAGCATTATGATCATGAAATACCCTCTTGTTAGCACAGATGGACGAAAAGTAACAAGAGCATAAGCTGTCCAACAGGGGCAGAGCCAAAAAGAGAAATCACTTCCATTTGTATCAGACTTGGCAGTACAGAGATCCGTATAATCAGAACACAAATCAAATATTTCAGGGGAGCGGAATGGAATCATTTCTTTTTATTTATTTATTTTAGATGGTTCGGATTCTGGAAAACGTATGTATCTAACAACTACCAGCAAGCAAACTATATTGTGGATAATAGAGAATGCTCCTAAAAGCTATGAATAACATAAACAATTTGATGCAAAATAATGTGAAGTCAATTGGGCTTACTTCTGTGTAGTATATATATATATATATTTAAATGATATTTATTAAGCATTTTAAAGTTACAGAAAAAACAAAGAGACAGAAAAGAAAAAAACAAGGGAAAAGCAAACAGCAGTCAAACAATACAAATCAGTAAAAATAAAAGAAACAAAGACAAAAAACATCAAAATCCAAAAAACAAAAGTAAACCACAAACATTTAAAAACAGATCCAATATTCCCAAATCCTTAACTGTCATTGCCTTATTTCATCGACCTCCTCACACCTCCCTTTTTTGTATTCCAGTTATTAATTATAACAGCAAATCCTTCCCATTTTTCATAATATTCTGTCATTAAATTACCTTAATCTATTTTAACCTTATCTTACTATAAAAGACCCTAGAACTTAAAACTTAAATCTTATTTATACCAATTTCTCATAACCATAACATATTCTTGCATAGTTCTTTTTAACATTTCTGCTAAAGCCAAATAGTTTCGTTCCAACATTTTTCTAATACTCATTAATTTTACAAAACAATCCTAAATAAATTTTTTTTAAAAAACTTTCTTCCAATCTTCATCCAACGTCTCTTCCTCCTGGTCCCAGGTTTTGTCAGTCCTTTCTGTCCCATCCATCTAGTTCATTAACCTGGTAACCTTATATCCGAGGCCCTTAAGTCTCTTCCATGTCCCTTTCGCAGATCTTCTTCATATTTATACCTGTACTTTACTTTGTCTCCTGGTCCTTTCACTCGTGGAAACTCCAACATGACAGTATTTTTGTCCCTTCTCGACATATCAGCCCCTTTTTCATAATCCGCACTGAACTCCATATGGTATTTAAAAGCATGTTTCAAAGTCCCTCCAAAGTTGAGGACCCCGACAACCCGAAACTCCTCACGGCCCATTGCCAGACTTGAAAAGTCAAGACATCCCTGCATAGGGGGGGTCTATCCAGCCCCCCATCTCCAAGCCCAACAAAACTATCTCTCCAAATCTGGCTTTTTCCAAGTTCATTTGTCAAATCCAACAACTCATGTTCCTGCTGGGCCACAGCTCCCTCCATCTCTGCCACCCGAGGTCCAACAACAATCTCCTCCCTCATCTGATCTGTCAGAGCACACTCCTGAGTTGATTCCTGGGTGGGTTCTATATAGATACCTACTACCTGTCCAAAATTTCTAATCGCCACAGTCATCAAATCCGTCTTCTCATGTAACTGTTCCAATAAAGCACTTGTCTTACAGAAAGCACGCACCAGAGCCTCTGAGGACATTGTTATGCAAGGTCAGAAGTCTGTTCCCACGATCTTAATCTGTTTGCAGCTGCGAAGCTCCCCAGTTCAAGTTTAATAACAGTTTCACAAGCTCCCTCCAGGGGAATAACTTCTATTTGTATCAATCTCTTTTCTTTCTTTTTTTTTAACAACAGATCTAACAACAAAGTTTCCTTTTTCAGATATTTTGTCAGTATTTGTTCCTTTAAAATGCGAAAGAGAACAATGGAATCACTATGTTTCTCTTCTTTTAACTATCTGTCAAAAACATTTATCTATAGTCAATGAACTTCCCAAAAATGTCTGTCCTGACATCCCGCTCCCAGGTTCAAGACGGTGGAAAATTACTTTTCTTTACACTCTCTCCTGCAAGTTTAAATCATCCGGAAAAAATCCCCCCTCTTCTCCTGCTTCCGAAGGGGGTTCAGTAGTTTTAAATAGTGAAAGTTGATCCTTTGCAAACGATTTTCTGAACTCTAGTTTGCCATGTCTTTGCTTTAATCTATCTACAAGAAACGGAAGGCTGACTTCCTGTTTAGACCTTTCCGCTTCAGTGCCAAATTAAGGAGAATTTCCTAATCCAATTTTCCCTTCTACTCACAGATCGTTGTTTAAAGTCCAATTGTCCAAATTTGATCTGCTCATGGGTAGTTGTTTTTGTAGCCAAATTGTCCCAGGAAAAAGGTAGTGCTCTCCGGTAACGGCTGTGTGGCTTCGCTCCACGGAAGAAGCAGTTGACTCTCAGCACTGCGCCACTAGCCCCTCTTTGCTCCGGAGCCCGTAGTTGGGTTCCTTTACGGATTGGGGGGGCGCAAAAGGTGCCCGCCGAGTCCCATGGTCACAGGCTTTCTCCGCCTGTGATTTTTGAAGGGTCCCCGCTTTACTTCTGTGTAGTATATACTTCGGCCGCACCAAGTTTCACTCTTTTGGATTCTGAGTCAAAGTGGTGTTATGTTCCAAGAAATGAACAAATCTGACAGTTTTTGTTTCTGGCAGTTTCCCATTTTTCTTACCTTAAATTCAGTTTACCCCGTTTCAGTATTAGTTTCTGAACTTTAAAAACGAGAAAAAAGAGTCCACAGAAAATTTGTACATTATTTTTGAAAATATATTATTCCATGTGCACATTTCCATATGTGTGTGTGTGTGAGTGTGTGTTTGTACCCATACTATGTTTGGAGAACGGCATCATAAAATGTGAATAAGTGCAAAAATTAAAGGATAGGTACATTTTGGTTCACATGTTAGATCAGGAAGATTTAGTTAATCCGGTTTACATTAAAATGCAAACAGTATAAATTAATCCCATATCTCTAGCTGCTGCCTCTCATCTTAATTCCTAAGTCTACCATCTAAAATTTTAGGGTCCAGTTGACTGATGAATGAATCTTGCCTAGCTGTATAATAAATGGTGTCCTCTCTATGCATGTTAATGTCATTCCATGGTTAAAAATGTGCTTTAAAAAAGAATTAATTCTTCCTAAATATATCTGGAGTCTAATTTAATTTAATTTAATTTAATTATTTATTTTCTTTCAAATTTTTATACCACCCTTCAACTGAAGATCACAGGGCGGTTTACAACAGAAAAACCCCCATTAATAATTACATACCATAATAACATACAATACTCACCCCAGTTCTCTCACACACACAATTTAAAAGCCCATAGATTGTTTAATTAGCAAAAGGCTAGAATGAGAGAAATGTTTTGCCTGGTGCCTAATGATATGTAACAAAGGCCCCAGGGAAAAAAGAGAAGAAGAAGAAGAGTTTGGATTTGATATCCTGCTTTATCACTACCCTAAGGAGTCTCAAAGCGGTTAACAATCTCCTTTCCCTTCTTCCCCCACAACAAACACTCTGTGAGGTGAGTGAGGCTGAGAGACTTCAGAGAAGTGTGACTAGCCCAAGGTCACCCAGCAGCTGCATTTGGAGGAGTGGGGACGCAAACCTGGTTCACCAGATTACGAGTCTACCGCTCTTAACCACTACACCACACTGGCTCCCCTGGTGAGAGCATTCCATAAACAGGGATCTACTACAGAAAAGGCCTGTTCTCGTGTTTCTACCCTCTGGACCTCTGACAGAGGAGGCACATGAAGAAGTGCCTCAGATGATGATCACAGGGTCCAGGTTGAGTCATATTGGGTCACTTTGAACTGGGCCTAGAAACTAATTGGCAGCCAGTGCAGTCAGGCCAGGATTGACATTTTACGCTTAAACTGTCTTGCCCCGGTGAGCAACCTGGCTGATAAATTCTGTACCAGCTGAAGTTTCTGAACCATCTTAAGAAGCAGCCAAACATATAAAGGTTTGCAGTAATCTGACCAAGAAGTTACCAGAGCATCCCTGTCCATACTAACAAAATATCCAGATTTCCACTTATCTGGAATAGCACATTTATTGAGCAAATCAGAAAACTGCCTTCCTTTTCTATTGCTTTGATTTAATTTTTCATTTTCTCCTATGCTCAATAAAGCGCAGAAACCAGACTTTTGAGAACAACGGCAAATGAAAAACCATGATTTTCCTTTTCCTTTTGCCCCCGCGTCTCCCTATGACAACAAATAAATATGACTAGATATAATTTTTCGATTCAACTGTGGGTAGAAACTACAATTGAAAAATGATCATGTCCCAGGCTTGCAAAAACCTTTCAGGGTGAAACAGGGAAATGTATGGATATGACATACAGAAGTGATAACATCTGTTATCTGCAAAAAGAGATTGAATAAACATGTATGCATTACTTAATTTCTACTTGTCTCCATACATTTACCCAATCCTTAACTAGAACCAGAACCAAATAGATCAGACTATTAGGTCAACAGTAGCCAGTGAAATTGTTTGCTAGTGGGTACAATCCACCTGTGGGATAATCAAGATGGAGACGGTAAGGCTATCTGTACAGGCAAATATGGGAATGCAGGCAAGAATGAAAGCAGGGTATGGCTCAGTTAACACCATGAATTGTGCAATGCCTGCCTATAGAACAACTAAAAGCTCAGACATTTTGCTTCCTGTGGCACAGCAAAAAATGGCAGGCAACATACACACAAGTCACAATTGGTCAAGTTATGGTTAAAATCCTACAAATGCTGACACACAACACTGCTTGCCTGATTCCACTGACATTCTGATGACTACTGATAAGATTAAAGATGGGCTTTCCCATATCTACATTCAGGTAGTTCCCTCTAAAGAGCCATATAACTAGTAGTTTCTGATTTCATATTTACTTTGCAATTATATGCTGGGGTATGTCAGGAATGTGTTTGTGGCTGAGTTGATAATTCATTACATACTGAGGAATCTAGTGCTCAGCTATGAGAACAACTTGCTCTACATACTCTGCTACAGATTTATCCCTGAAGTCATGAGGACTTACTGTGATGAATATTTACCATGCATTAAAGCATCTCCTCATCTCTCCACCCTGTTCCCTCCTATTTGTCTACTGAGACAGTAGGCTCTCAGTCATACAAATCAATGCACTTGCTACCCACTTAATCACAGCAAGATGTGAGGAAGTTGAGAAGCTAAATTACTTAGCCCAGTGCTGTGTGAAGTAATAGAAAGGTCATGTAAATGTGAAGATCACTTACTATTGTGCCTACAGAGATGGAAATCACATCAATTCTGAACTCACCTCACATATATACCATGCTATACAATGACTTTGTACAACGGTATCTGGCAATGATGTTCATTCATGCTGCATCATTGGCATTCTCCCCTGGGCACATTGTGGCATTCCACTGCCAGATCAATTACTGTGTCCCATTCCGTAAACAGTAAATTGTAGGGATAATTTCATTCTGAATAAAAGTAGAGAGCAGTGGAGCATACATTTCACAAGCAGAAGACCAGGTTCAATCCCGAGCATCTCCAGGTGAGGCTAAAAAATACCCCTGCCTGAAACAATGAAGATATGCTGCATGCAAATGATCCTGAAATAGGTGGAAAAATGGCAGCTTTCAATGCAAATGTTAGTAGAATGTAGAGGCAGAATACTAGGGCTGAGCTGCCTTTCATAAACTTCACTTTTCCTCATCAAGCATTGCCTTTTCTTTTTCTTTAGTCACTCCCACTAAATGTTTCCCATTTTTAGCAACAACTGTTTGAGCTGTTACTAACAGAAACCAAATCAGTTCTTTATCTGCTCTGTATTCATTTGTTCCATCCTGGATACCCAGAAACACAGGAGGTTTTGGCATGAGGTCCTGTCTAGTGATTAAATTAATTTCTTGAAATACAATTTCCCAGAATTCTGATACTATATGGCATTCCCACCCAAATTCAAAATATGTTTACAATGGAGAAAAAGTGGAGCTGGACTGGAGTATACTACCATGTAAATAATGTTTTTAGTGCAGAACCTTGAATTTAGGTTGAGACTGTCTTCACAGATACTTTAGTCCAAACTTCCCCAGCGTGCAAGGTCAATTGTGTTGTCTTTTCAATGCAGTAAATCATGTCCTCCATCACGGAGGGCATGTGTTGCGATGAGATCATCATAAACTGCCTCCCTGTGGTAGGGCAGGACCGTATGGATGGCCGCAACACCCGATTTTTGCATCTCAGTTGCTAGGGCAGAAATTTGGTTAATTGGGATGGCTATTGGCTGCTGAGTAGCTATATAAGTTGCAGCACACTGCTGGAAAGTTTCACTTTCTTGTGACGTGCAACGGATCACTCACCCTCCCCTCCCTTTAGTTAGGTTTGTCTTCTGACCTTGCTATGCCTGACTAGGGGTCGTCTATTTTTGGAACAGAGGCCCGGTAGTAATTTTGCCATTTTGCCAATTGGCTGGTGCCACTTGGTTTTTGCCTACCGTGTGGCAAATTGTCAAAACTTTGTAAGGTTGGCGGTTAGGCATTGGTTCATTGTTGTTCGGAGTGGCTGTGGTTGGCTGTGCCTGCCCCTCCATTGCTGCTGCTAGGGAATTCCGTTAAAGGAATCCAGGGGCTTGCCTTGCTTTTGTCCAAACCCTGTCAAGGGGCTAGGGCCACGCCAGAGCCCCTGGGAGCATGTGGGATGAGCTGTGAGGTGGAAGCCGCTTCTCGCTCCCCCAGGATGCTTTCCCTTACTGACATATGGTGGTGCCCAGTGTCAGTCCTGTTCCTGCCACTGTGCAGGTTCAGGTAGTCTGGAACCAATGCCTAACCAACCACTCACATGCTGTAATCAATAAAGTTGTGGCCTAATTTAATGCAAAAAACCTTAAAAATAAATTCTGTGTCTATTGTGCGTTTATTTTGGGGGTTGGTTTTGGGGGTCTTCACATGCAATTTTTAAAAAATAGCTATATATATAAATATATAAAGCTATATAATACCTCAAAACAAAAGCCTGATATCTTGAGATTGTTCGATGGCCTGTTAGAACCAGTTCAAATGGGGCAAGTTTATAAATGGTCCAGTTGGTGGTCAAGGGAGAGGCACAGAGGGAAGTGTTCACACATCTTGGGATTATGGATGATGGGAGTCACAAGGGGCCGGAATTATGTGATTATGACATACAAAAGCAGAGTGCAAATATTTAAGTAAAGGTAAAGGACCCCTGGACAGTTAAGTCCAGTCAAAGACCACTATGGGGTTGTGCTGCTCATCTCGCTTTCAGGCTGAGGGAGCCGGAGTTTGTCCACTTTGACACCATGACAGAAGCCAGAGCGCATGGAAACGCTGTTTACTTCCCACCACAGTGGTACTTATTTATTTATTTGTACAGTATGAGTATTTGAGACACTAGATTGTTGAAGGGAGGGTTGTTCAAGTAATTGCTAAAAGCTTTCTGTCTTAAAGCCAATCTTTGGCACTGATGGCCTTGCTGACCCCAAACGACTAATTGCTTGGGGCTGGGGCTGCTTCTCGTAGCTTTCTTGGCATTGAAGGGGACTGGACTAAGTTGTGCCTTCCTAACACTCACTTGGAAGTAAGCCTGGGCTACATGAATGCCTCTGAAGAGTTAAATGAGCCCACTGTATATTTTATATGCTACTGGAAAAGTTGTTTTCCCATTATACTGTTATTGTTCTTCATAGGCTAAAGGGGGGATAGGAAGGAGTGGTGAAATTCAATAAAGAAAAGGTACTTCAGTTTTCTATGATAAATATACTGAGTGGTATTTCAGTTGTGACTTTACAACCCATACTCAGAGTCTTATTTATACATTCTAAGTGTGGGCGCAAAAACCTTGGCAATACAGCTTTCAATAAACATTTTTTATTTTTCCATCTAAGCTCTTAAAATGTGAAAGCTATATACAAGCATCTATAAGAAACTTGTAGAAAAGCAAACCATTCAGGCAGATATAGTAAATGATCATGGCAATTAGAGTTTTCCTTAAGTGTCTGTAGTGTCAGCACTTAAAGAAACAACTCAATCAACATTTCTGAATGGGAATTTTGACAGCATCAGATGCCCAGTTCCTGAGGTTTCAGCTTCCATGTGTTATGATTTTATAGTTCATGTCAGAGATCATAGTAGTAGTTTGCCTTGATAGTGCTTGATTTGGCATGGAAGTTCAGTAAGTCTCAAGTTATCCTGTTACCAAATTATCTGTCTGACATTGTAGAATTGCTGCGGGGGGGGGGGATCAAATGAGTATTAAGAGGAAAACCAAGATCAAGAATCAGAGGACTAACCTTAAGGGAGTTGATAGTTGGAGAGGACAAGGAAGGACGCATAGTCCAAGGATGGAGTGTTTCTCAGGCAAAACCTGATAGTTTTCCTGGGCTTCCTTGTAACACTATCTAGGCAGGAACAGGGACATCCAGTTAGGTTCTTGTGGGAGAAGCCACCTTTGACACTAGTATTAGGAAAAATGTGCTGTAATGAGTTATTCAGATGTTTATGACCATCAAACAAAAATCCTCAAGGAGATGGAAGGAAGCAGATTTACACATCCCTACGCTTGGTTAAAGCCCCCCCCCCCCGACAAACATAAGAAAGCAGTGGGAAACCCACATATTACCTGGTGACAGGTAGATGCCAAAGGCACTATACTCACATGAAACTATTCTCAGTTTCAGTTTCTCTCAGTTTCTTATTTTCCAACCTTAAATTCTACTCTAAACCTTTTCTTCACGAAAATTCACCAGCATATTAGTGCACATTTCACATAACTTTGTATGCAATTTCCCCTAATATTGTGGCAAGCATTTCCCCATAATATTTTGCATGGTTTTCCCACTCGTGTCTGTAACTATGCATACATTATCCTAATATATGCATGTTTATAAACATTATCAAGTTGGATAACTTCAAAGAAAAAATTGGAGAAGTGCAGATTTCAAAGAACGGCTGTGTTTCAGCTTGCATATTGTTTCAGAAAGTGTGAATTGGGTAGATCTGCTTTAGAACCTTATTGATTTTCTCCCTCAACTTTATATGGGGCTGCCTTGAGACCAAGCGATTTCTCACATGCCCTATTTCAAAATCTGTTGTGGGCTCAATACATAGCACAGAGCATGTGTCTTGTTTTTCTTTAATAAAAAGTGCATGCTACAATTGTTATCAGGACTGCAGCGTCTAAGAAGCTAAAGGTTTATACCTTTCATTTGTAGCTGCAACACTTGAATATCACCACTTTTTCCCAAGTGGCTTCAAAACACAGGAAAAAGTATTCCATCGGCGCCAGACGGATGAAGAAAAACAGAGGCAGTGGATGTGCTCATGAAAACTAGAACTTAATATCACCATTTGCTCCCAAAGCTTCACAGTATTATATGACAAGACTGTTGTTTACTACTTAAAGTAGTAAACTTTATTATGATTACAAATGATAGACATTAATGGATCATTAATCCATATAATAATCTCGCATTTTCACAAAGGCAATTTAAAATTGTCCTTAACAATCTCACTGACACTTTCTACCAGAAAATTGCTTGCTTTTGTTTATCCCTAATCTTTGCACAGTTCCTTGCTCCCACTAATTAACAGTCCATTTTCTCTACTCTTTTTGTTCAGATCACCTTTAATACAATTTCCATAAATTAAAATAGAGCAGCCTGTCAAGTTTATACTAAAGGTACTGTATAGGTTTTCATAGTTTAACTAGATTACCAACAGCAGCCATATTTCAGTGATCTGAGAAAAGATGTTCATTTCTCACAGTTGCCTAGATGAATGCTTATGCCTTGCCGATTGGCTAGCTCATTTTATTTTTATATTATACTCTCCTGTAAAATTAATGACTGAAATGACCACCAGTGTATGGAGCTACTGAAAGCTTCTCTGGCTTCCCACATTTCTGTTAAATCCCAAGGGAATACATTATTAGATACCTCATTCCATGGGTTGTCCATATCTGGAAGTGCAGACAACCAGGAAGGTTATAGCACTCTGGAAAAATGGAAACAAAAACACGTCTCACAACACAACAACCCAAATTCTAAATAAATTCTCAAGTTACATGAGAATGAGACAGAAAAATGGAAGCCCGTTTTGTACAGGATTAATACTGGAAAGTTTTTTCTCCTCCATCATTAGAACAGAAATATTGAAGGCCTTTTCAAGCAAGACAAGGATGACCTTAAACTTATTGTATGGCTAAGAATGGAAACAATTCCGATCTCAAACTCAGATGTGAAGGTTTCGTTTGTTTACAACTAAAAATGCACCTCTTACCTTTACAAGGAATATAGTTGATTTACTGAAAGGACAATTTATTCCAGAGAGTGAAAAGAGGAAAGCATAACAGTCAGAAAAATGGTTCAAGGACTTCCTCCTACCTTTGTCTATTTCCCTTACAAGTATTTCCTCAGAAGAGAGGGCCCTGCAATATGTTTCCCATATTTTCTAGCTAATGTTGCTTAGATATTCTAGACCCCTGATTTGAGATGAAGTGACAAAGTGCTTTTCATTTTCAGAAGCACTTGGGTATCCCACTTTTTTAAAAAGAGGAAGAAGACAAGATAGTGCTGTGGTTTGAGCCCTTGATTTGTCCACAAACCTTTCATTCAACGTTGAAGGAGAAATTGAATTGCTACACATGAATTTCAACAATATTTATGAAATGGCTAAAAATAATTCTAACCATTTTCTTCTGTTTTCTTTTGCAGAAATTTCTGAGCTAGTGGAAACCCAGGAAATTTCAACTCATCAAGATTCTTACCTACCTTGGGCTCTCATAGATTGGGAAAACACAACTTAAAATCTTAGAGCCTAACTAGTTTAAATGAATTGGTTGAATGACCTCAAGTATTAAAAAAACTGAAACCCAGCATCTGAGGTGTGTCTGCTTGTGACCTGGATTGAGGCCACAGCCCATGGGGAAAGGTTTAACCCTTCTTCCTCAACCATGATCCTGAAAAAAACCAACTACTACCTTTTTTGTGGAATATAGTGATAACAGCACAATAACTCCCATTGGTGCCATATTCCGATAAGGGAACTCAAAGTTCAGAAAAGGATTTGAGATTGAATAACATTTCCTTTTTCTGCCTTAAAACAAAATATGAACAGCTACACAAGACAAAACATTCTCTAAGGGCTTCCCTATGACAAGTTCAGTTTAAAGGTTTAGCATGGAAGAACAATGAGCTGTGTAAAACTTACCGTAATATTTAATGCTTTTCAGAAATGTAGTCTCCATAGAGTTAAGTACATAACAGCTTTCTGTCTTCTAAAACTATAACTTCAGTAGTTTGAGCTCCGTTAATCAAATATTAAAAATAATCTTGCAAAAAAACACAATAAAAAGTGAGATTATTTCACGAATGGGAAGCACAAACCATTTTTCTTCTACCTTTCCCATTATTAAACATTGAAATAAAGTCTCTAATGATGTCTAAGGAAGTGGAATATATTTTACTGAGTGAATAAGCTGGTGAGCTTAAAGCCAATCAAAAGTCAAGGGAAAGATACACTTTGATTCACCTCTCTGTGAAATTATGCACCACCTATATGTGTATGATCATGTCAAAGAATGGATGGTAAAAGAGGTAAGTGATTTAACATTATCATCAGTATGTCCGAAAGGCCTATTGACCAAATAATGATTTGTTAAATAGAGTAACTGCTGTGTTACCAATTAAGCAAATAAAAGAATCTTAATAGGACTTGGCTTCTGATATAGCCCCAGGAGCTTTCTATCACAAATATGTACCCTGAAAGGATATTTCTCCTCTCTGCTATTGGAGAGACCCAGCATGTTCTGAATAGTGAATGGTGGCTTGACTCTAGGTCCTGGCTTAAACAGGCATCCAACATGTGCATGTCTCACTGAGCAAACTGAGGCTTACTCCTAAGTAAGTGTGTTTAGTAAATGGTTGTTGTGGTGATATAGTCCCTTTAAGATTAGCTTGTGGGTTGTGTGGCAATTTGTTAGAATTCCTGGAATAATGAATCTAAACGCAGATGCCTCTCTTTAAGACCTCAACACCAGTGTCAAATGGTAATCAAATACGTGTCATGGGAGCAGGTGCTGATTTCGTTGGGCGGAAGGGGTGAACACCCATAGTCAGCATTCCCTTAAAACCTGGGCTGGGGATGAGCATGAGGAGCTCTCAGCATGGATGGTCAGCATCTGTTTGAACTTCAGAAGATATTTGTCACTCAGCCTGCTAAGATTTATGCGTGTTTCTGTCAGCTAGCTGGATAAGATAATTTTGTTATTTTTTAGCCTCTGGTCTTAATTTGTGTAATTGGTTGAAGCTTTTCTTTTTTACTGAGTTTTGTTTTAATGAAGTTCATTTTATGCTTTTATGGAAATTGTTCTTGTTTGAGTTTCTAAACCTTCCAATCTTGACTACACTTTTCGAAGTGGGTCATTCATCACCATTGTAAATCTTAGATTAACCATGAGTTCTCTGAGTGATATTTCATTATGAAATATTAATCTTGGATTCACCTTATCAACTGCAGATCAGGGACAATACATCTGGCCCAGTTTGTGGACCTGGGAAAATGCAGTGCTGAACCAGCTGCTATTGGGTTGAACCTATCAAGTGGTGACATGTTAGTATTTCATTTAATTACTAAAGCTATACCTTCTTCTTTTATCTGCTGTCCTATTTGAGACCACCATAATAAAAAATCTGTTCCATATTTGATATTTTCTGAATTCTCTTAAGACACGTTACAAATTGTAGTTACAAATCATAGACTGTTTTCTTATTTTATTTATATCCTGCCTTTTTCCTAGAACTGGGACTCAAGGTGACTTAAAAAAATTAAAACGAACACTGATAAAACACAGAAAACTTAAAACATATAAAATGTAATAGTTGAAAAAGTAATTAAACTATAACTGAAATAAAATAATGTAAAAAAGAAATCTATTAAAATACAGATGGTAAAAACAGCACAGCACTATTTAAAAGGACTGAGCGGAACACCTCCCTGAAAGATCTTAGAGCCCAGGCAGGTTTGTATGGTTGAACAGGTTCCTTCAGATTTCCTGGGCCTAAACTAGAAAGGGCTTTATTGATCATAACCAGAACTTTGAATTGTGCCCAGAAATAGATTGGAGCTGTTATAAGAAGGGAGTCATGGTCCTTAAACTAACCTAGGTCAATAGTCTGGCTGCAGCCAGTTAAATTTTCTGAGCACTTTTAAAAGGCAACCTCCGGTAGAGTGTGCTACAGGAATCCAAACAGGATATAACTAAGATATGTGTCACTGTGGCCAGATCAGGCATATACAGGAAATGGTGCAGTTGGCACACTAGCTTTAGTTGTGCAAATGCACTCCTGGCCACCACAGAAACCTGGGCATCCAGGCTCAGGGCTGAATCCAGGAGCACACAAAAACTTCAAACTTGTGTTATCCCATCCAGCACAGGCAAATCCCTATTACTTGTTCTGCCTGACCAAGAGACCTCTGTCTTATCTGGATGAAGTTTAAATTTGTTTACCTTCATCAAGTCCATTATGGATGATATACACTGGCTTAGAAGCAAAATAGCTTCCTTAGATTATGTCAAGGGTGTCCAAAAAAATTTCAAAGAGGGCAAGAAGTGAAGGACTGTGAGGGCTGACCAAAGGGCCACCCAAAGTTGTTCACCTCTTTTTGGGATTGAACTTGTTGAGATTTTTTTAGGATTTTACCCCAGGAAATAAACTGCCACAGGGACCGGATTGAACCAACTGGCAGGCCGGATTAGGCCCCCGAAACAGACTTTGGACATGCCTGGTGTGCTGGTCCAGGGGGGAGGTTACCATGGGGCGAGGTCCAGGACCTGAGTTGAGGGTCGGCAGACAGTCCTCCTCGGGCGAAGCGGGGTCCACAGCGAGAAGCCGGGCAAGGACAGGAACTCTGGGGGAACAGGACTGGATGCTGGACGAAGCAGCTCTTCAACGACGTTACTCCAGAACCTGGAACCGGGCTGACTGGACTTTATCTTCTCTGAGGCCAGGGGCTGTCCCGGCCCCCAGGAGACCCGCCTCTCCTGGCCTTAAGGCGAGCACTCCTCCTGGGAGAAACCAGTTCCCTTCGCCTCTCTGCCCTGAGCCTCTGCAGTTCAGGAGAGGCTGAACGGTTACTGGACCCAGGAGGAGACTCACCTGTAGGCACTGAGTCCTCAACCACCTCCGGAGCCAGAGTGGATTCACCTGGTGCCTGCTCCTGAGGATCCGGCACAGGTGCAGGTGCTTCAGAATCAAGGCCCTGCCCCAGTTCAGCCAGCCCTGGAGGCGGGGACTCCTGTGCAGGCTGGGATTCCTCCGGTTCAGCCTCTGAATCGGATTCCCAGGCCATCACACCTGGATTAGGTGGAATGGAGCAATAGAGCTGGGTGTCATCAGTATACTGG
Organism: Podarcis pityusensis; assembly: GCF_964106645.2. NCBI lineage: Eukaryota > Metazoa > Chordata > Lepidosauria > Squamata > Lacertidae > Podarcis > Podarcis pityusensis. Next base: position 44,262,031 of record NC_138034.1, on the reverse strand, counting down.
TGTCACTGAGCAAAAGCACTCCAAAAATCTCTCACAGCAGTTTCATGTAAATGATAGATAGCATGGGGGACAGAACAGAACCTTGAGGGACCCTGCAAATCAATGGTCAAGGTGTCTAACAGGAGACTTGAACCTTCTGGGTTTACTCTTCCACCAAGGAACTGAGACATCACCCTCTTTTAAGACACCTTTGACTCTCCTGTCACACAACTATCCAGTTGTCTCCCTACCTGGTTTCCTGATTCTAATTTATTTAAATGTCAATGTTCTTAATGCATATAGTGATGTGTTTCTCAAATTCTCTGTGTGCACCTCATTTCTCCTACATGTATGTTCTTATGAATTAAACACAAAACAATTCTAAATAACCTTTGACCTTGTGTAACAAGTCCCACCACTTGTTGGATCCAGGCCAGTGATGGTTTTTGCTCATCGAGACTGCTAGGGTGAATGGCAGAGAGGTCAACAGCAGGTGGGAGCAGAGTCGATGACAGAGTCAACTAATTCTACTTTTACACCCATCATTCTCATATAATAGCAACACTGAGGCCAAGAAGGGAAACTGACAGCCAGGGACACCCCACAGACTGTAAGAAGGCAGGCAGGTGGGGATTGACTAAGGGCAGACTGAGGTTGGTGGGGCAGTGCCCCACTAGGCCTAATAGATCAGTCACCACTAATCCTCACCATTTATATCTAGAAATTCTGTTACGCTGTTGACCTGAGTTTCAGTTTTTACAATCTGTTTCTGAGTAAGTGATACTGTTTTCAACTCTACTTAGCTTTAGTGAGATATATTTTCTCTCCATAGACGTATGCGAAATATCGTAAAAAAAAAAAAATGACCAGATTTTTGCTTTTCTTCATTTATTCACAAATTCTTTTCTACTTATATTTTTGTTGTCATTGTTGTGCCTTTACTAGAATGTAAACTGATGGGCTGACACTGTATTTAAGTTGGAAGATTTGCTGGCAGTTCCCATGGTAGCTCCAACAGCTAGAAACATACAATTGTTTAAGTTTTTTAGGCATTTTACTGTAATGGGTAATTTGCATATGTGGACAACAATAATCCTGTGGATATTTGATGAGGCATTCTGCAAAAGAGAGAGAGAAATATATTAAAGAGGCTGACTAGAAAGGGAGGTATGAATCAAACATTTGAGATCAACCCTGTGTTTACACAGGAAAGAAAATGTAGCTGCTACAAAAATCTGTGACCCCAGAATACTGTACCTACATTTTCCCTAGAGGAAGGAATAGATCTGCAGATGTACCCAATATTTCTTAAATGCCAAACTTTGCTAGCTTGCTGAGTTACAAGATGTCTGCAGTTTATCATATCTTTTAGACCACCCTTGTGGCCTGGCTGTCACTATGGCAACTCGGCTAGTTCATGCAGGAACACCTGGTCATATCAGTAGCTCTCTGCTGCCAAACTTTGTTCATAAATAATCCATGTGAAAGTGAATGTTGCTGTCATGTTAATTTGTGGTTAACCTGGTTTTAGCGAGTTTCTAATTATATTTATGAAGTGACTATAGCAGATTGTTTGCTTTTACTTCATTGAAGACTTAACGCAAAGTGACAGAAACACACAGAAGAAGCTTTAGCAATCAGATTCTCACAAAGTATAAAATATAATTCCTTTTTCTTGCTTCCATATATGTATTCACTAGATATAAACTATAGCAATACATCTGCCCCAGTGTCTCTCTGACCTCAATTACTCAGCACAACCTTTTGTAAAAGTATACTTGGCTGCTACAGACCTATACTGTAAGTTATGGCTTGAATCCAAAGTACTAGAAAGCTTTTCATCCTTGAGCACATGGGCTGAAAATTTAGCAGGACTGGCCAAACACATTTTTCTGCCTGAGGCAGAACAGTAAATGGTTATCCCCCACTAGGGAGGGGGAAGAAATTTGATTAAATTTTTATTTAAAGCTGAATCTATCATATCCACACTTTCCAAGACTATATCAGAACCGAAACAAATAAATCCTTTGAAATTTGCACTTATCTGAATTTTGCAATACGGTTCTCCAACGACCAGTGTTTACAAAACTGCATGTATTACAGGAAACAGCACCTGAAAATAAAGATCTTCGTGAAATAACAAAAATATGATATTAGGGGAATTTATTGTAAAAACATAAGCGGATAAAATTTCATCCAAAAATGTGTATATAAGAAGAATTACACACTAAGATGCTGGAGAATTTTAATGAGGATTATTTTTTTTTAAATGCATCCGAAATGTTGAGAAATGAATTTAAGTTTGGAAAAAAATGGAACCGGAAGAACTGTAATTGTCAGATCTTTCCATCCCAATTGCACACTAAATCAGCATGCATAGTATATCAAGGCCAGTCAAGATATTTTGGCCCTTGAGATAGGAAAACCCACAAGCAATTCTCCACCTCCTGAGCCCCACAGCTATTTCCCTTTGTCAGTTGTGGGTGTTATGCAGCCTAACCTGTATCATCAAAGCTAACCAGATCAATCAGAATGAGATAATCATCTCAGGCAGCAGGTGCTGGGGGGCAGTGGCACCCCCCTAGCCATTCCCCTGGCCACTGCTCTCCATGGAAAATCACAACTGTGTGTATCAGAGACCTATCATAGACCACCTAAACTGGCCTTCAGGTGTGATGGGTGATGCTATCTCATTATAAGGTTCAACAGACAGTTCATTCAGCCTCCATACATGGACTGGGGTGTGTGTGTCTTGAATTTGCCCCAGGAAGTAAAATTCTTAGACCAGTCCTGTCCCCACAGCCCCATAGTTTGGTCTCATCCATCTTCCATGAAAAGCCAGGCATGTTCTTTATACTTTCTAGATTATTCTTTTCTTACAAATAAGATTTACGATATTTCTGACTATGATAACTTATTATGCGTCATAAGACTTATTATATACCACTATTTCTTGCTTTGACAAAATTTCTGAAATATGAACCCGGCAAGTGTGCACATAGTCCAGTTATGATGTGAAAATTCTCTAATGTGTAACCATAGCCTATTTTATCCCATGCAGAAAGCAAAAAAAAAAGTCATTAATTTTCTGCATTTTATGTCACAGTGGTTTTTTGTGTTCACATGCTAGATACATCCTGAGCAATTTCTTTGTAATTACACTATTGTATAGATCATTAGTTTTGGTACTGTCAGAAAAATAACATCTGTAAATATGGCATAAGATATGAATCACAGAAACTGAACAGCAGAATCAGCAACTGGAGTGAAAGGAAATGTGACCTCAGAAATGAAACAAAATCTATTGCTAGAGTCTGAGCAGACAATACACAGTGGGTGGCTTGCAATATAAAACCAGCTTCCTCAAATTGTTATGGAATAGTTTCTCAAGTGCTTGGTTATTTTCAAAGCAAAGATACCCATGTTGCATTATGGGCACAGTCTGATCAAATTTAAGCACTGTAAAGTCCTATTGATTCCAAGGGAGAGATGAGCAGGTGCTTAAACCACTCACATTGAAATAAATAAGAAATGCTTAAGTACTGCTGAATTCTGCCTGTTACAAAAAGCATGTTGTTTCTGAACTGTATTACTTTATTATGTATGCACTAGTGAAACAGAGATGAAAGCGCTTATGTGGGGATAGATCAAAAGGGCCACAACTGTAGCTTTTGGTTATAATGCGGGGTGGAAAACCTCAGGGGTTCAGATTGTGGCCCTCCAACCTCTCTGTCTGGCCCTTAAAACCCACATCACACATTATCTCCAGCCACACTCTTGCTTCCTAGGTCACACCCTTCTCCTTGAGTGTTTGCCTCGCAGGAATGTGTCAAGATAATGCCTTTTGCTTTCCTGGATGGAGGATAAAGAGGGGTCATGTGTGTAAAAACTAGCCTGCTGTACAAATATAAAAATTGGTTTCATTACTCTGCACATTTTTGTATCTCACCTCACCCATGTGACCCCCTCCCCAAAAGCCTGCCAGGAGATAATGTGGCCCTGAAGCTGGACAAAAATCCCCACCTGTGATACAGAGTGTAATGGAGTACCTGAAAAGAGTATTGTCCTACACTGGCATTGGAAGTATCCATACTGCTGCTGTTGGCACGACCAGTCCTACATTTGACCTGATTTTCTTTTTACTGCTGTTTTTAATACTCTGCTAATGAATTCATCTTTCTACACAGAAGAAACCAACAATTTTTACGAATAATTTCCCACACCAACTTTTATATAGCTGATTTGGTGCTGTGAATGCTTCCAAGGCAGCTCATGGCTCTTAGGTATTTGCTTCAGCTGTTTCACAAATGGAAGATTCTTGATTGCAGGCCCTAATGACCTTTGTTTTACTTTCATTCTCATTTTAATCCTCCTTATCCACTGTTATTTCACTCTTCTTGTTTCCAAATGAGGCTCATTTCATTATTTAGAAAGGTCATGGGTATGCAGGGTTGCCAACCAGTCATTTTCAAGTGCTGATAATAAATAACTTACTATGGACAGAGTTTATCCATCTGTTTGTAAAAGCAGAACTGTGTGTCTAAACAAATCTTGATCAGGGCAGCCTTCATTTTCAGAACCATATCATTAAGAGGTGAAAAGGATTCTGGAGATTGCAAAAAGCAACAGCAAGCATGTTTCAAAAAGAAAGTAAGTCATAACGACAAATTACTTTGTAGAACAGCACTGCGCAGTGTGCATTTTGTTGTTATGTCATTTCAAAAATTGAAAGTGCTGGGTAGGATAATAAAGGGATATAATGCCTATTTTACATTAGTGACCTTTCACCAACCCTATTTTTTAATAATGTCAGCAATGGTTAGATATTCATGATTATACTGTGGTCTCCATAAGCTCCTTGATAGCTTTCTTGGTTGGATGTGAGAAACAGTGGATGGCAACATTTGCCAGTTTTAACGCTGACAGACCTAAGGTAAACTCCACATCTAATCTACTTGCTTTATTGCTTATTCTATGAGAGGGGGGTAGGACTGATCCTGCACAAGTTATTTAAAATATAGACTGACTTGATTCGTCTTACCACATCTATAGGTGAAGAGGATGGAGGTTTTCGATGGAAATGCAGGAAGCTCCCGTCCTCCAAATGCTCCTTTAAATGTCGGGAAGCCCATTTTAATAAAAATTAAGTGTGTTAAACTGAATTAAGAGGACTAAAGCTTCGTTAGTGGTTAACAAGAAAAAGGTTGGGTGTTATCACAGGATGCAGCTTCTGATGTTTCTTTACTATGATGGATCGTAGCAATTCTAAACTCTCATCTGTGGTTTAGAAACAAACTGCCTCCAAAAGTGGAGATCTAGTAGTTCATGAATTCGTCTAATCCTCTTTTAAAGCATGTTAAGTGGGTGGTCACCACTACCTCTTCCATAGTTTAACTATGTGCTGTATGAAGATGTGCTTTACTTTTATGTCTCAAAATCTTCCAACATTTAGCTTCACTGGATGGTCCCGAGTTCTAATATCATGAGAGAAGAAGAAGAAAAACGTAACGCAATCCACTTTCTGCACACCATGCAGTACGTTAAGGTCTGACTCCCTCTGTCAGAGTAAATTATTCTAGATTGTGATTTATGTCCACACAAACACATACATTTTGAAGACGTGAGCTTTACAATTATGCTAAAATATAGTGATCTGCAATATTGCCTTGTTTGGGCTGGCTTCTGATAACTGGGTTCACCTAGTCTGAACTAATTTTAATTTAACAGCCATCTTATTTATTTATTTATCCTAAATTTTTAAGTTACCTATCTCACGTCCTTGAGATGGCATAACTTAGAAAAATTAATAAGTAAATAAAACTATTTTGATTTTATCTGACAACTTAATAGTTTTTACCCAAGGTCTATTAATTTCAGAAGAATGACTGAACAATATGAATTGAAGATTGCCAAGTTACTGGAGGGGGGGGGAGGCAGGCAGGGAAAAGGATTGCTTTGCAACAGCAGTAGAAAGAAAAAGTAAGAGTGTTCACACACCAATTTGTTTTTAGTAGTTTTGGCCAAGCTGTTTCATTTTGTTGCCTATCCCTTTTCCATTAAGCAGACTCAGCAATATCATGTAACTTGTAATAAATTTAGCATTTACTTTCTAATCTTGTCTGTTTGGATTTGTAGCCAGTCTTACACTTGTGCTTTTTTCCCTCCCTCCCCCCCTTCAATTTCATTCAGCTATTATTTTTTCCTACATAGTGCTATGGCTGAAAAATTCAAATGGCTGCTCTGGTCTCAATTGACTTTTTATGGTTATTTATTTTTCTTCATTGCTTCAGTTAGCAAGTGTGCTACTGTTGCACTGTGATCAAGGGGTCCCAAATCCCAAAGCTTTTTTCATCCATTGATCAAAATAAATCTCAGACAGAGAACTTCCATTCCTAGTAATGATTCTTGGGCAGTAGGTAAGCCGATTTAGGATAGCTAATACCATTCATCACTGAAGTCAGGAAGCCTGCAGGCCTAGATTCTGGATAACTTCGGCACCCCTTGTGTTGGGCACACGTTCAACATAATAACGTTGGTAGGTTTTTTAAATGAGGAGAGAGCCTGATGGGATTTACTCTAAGTGTTTTGTGTTGATTCATAGGCATAAATATTAGTCACCTAAACCAGTCTTGCTTCAGTGTGCGTGCCTTGTTGGAAAACAGAACACAATCTCATCCTACAGTTGGACAGATTATACTGATCAATGCCATTATCCTGGCAGTATTCCTTATGTAATGTAAATATTAATGATTTAATTATTGAACTGGAAACTTCAAACATTTCTAGTGAGAAGACTTTAATTTGGCAAATAAAAATAAGACATGCCACACCATGCTTGGCCAAAAAGGTTTCTGCCTAAGAAAGGATTTTTATTTTTTTAATGATAACAGGTGATTTTTACTTTGATAGACCATCTTGTCTATGCTGACTCTAAATTCATTTGCACAGAAACAGCAGTAGTTTCTTATATGGATGTGGTAACTCATGGACTCATGGTAACTCTTTGCAACTTTTCAGTATTATAGCTGAGTTTATAGCATTTAATTGCTACTGTTAAATCAGTGTGTTATAATATTTTTCCCATTTCTTTTATTTCTGTAAGTATCTCATTTGTTACATCTTAAAGTTTTGGTTCAAAGTTTTTGCCATTGTATTACTGTTTCCAAATACTCAAATCACATTGCTGTGTGGAACTCCTGATATAATACTGATAGGAGCAGCAGTTTTTAAAAGTATATGAATGAAATTTATGCATAGAATGGTATCATTTTAACTCAATTTAATGTTTGTCCCCTGGTAGTAAGATAGAATTCTATGGCAAGACTTACTTGTCTTTAAGTCACAGCATGAAAGCTGGCTAGCATTGCCTTGAACCTATTAAAAGTCACTCTAGAGCATTCTCTACAAGCTTATTGAGTCATCCAGAAAAGTCTTGGAAGGTCAAACTAAGTGTGCAGTGTAGAACTGCATCTTTGTTTATTCTATATTCAATTACAGGGAAAGAGGGAGTGTTAGTGGGACCACAGCCTGCAGGGGAGGGAGGGATATACTGTTCCTTCCCAGCTGTGGTTGCAATCAAAATACTGTCACCTCCACACTCAGCTTTGGAGCCTTAGAAAATGAAGATTCCATTTATGCCAATAGGAGGAATGAAGTGGATTTTCATTCTGATCATGATAGGGGAGTGAAGGTATAAAATTCCATTTCCTGTGTGCTATTTCCCCCAATGACAATTGTGTTATTGTGCTTGAAATGAAAGAAAAAACCAAAGATGTAACAGCATATCCTCAAAACAACAAATGAAACTTTTATCAGGACAAGTTGTTTGTTGTTTACTGTTGTAACAACTGTTTTCTCAAAAATTATCTTCTGTACCATGGAGATAAATAAAAAGAGTATTATTTTTAAAATAAAGAATAAAAAAACCCAAGGTGAAAATATCAATTTATTTCTCTTTTCCATATTTGTTCCTTTGTAGCCAAATGGAGGTGGTCACCCAGGTGAAGGCATACACCAGGGAGAAGGGGGAATGCTTGGCCACCTTGCCCCACCTTGCCGGAGGCTGGGGAGGCTACTGTTGTGCCCTGAGCTAGGCTAAAATTTGGAGGCCTCCACCGCAAGCCCTCACTCCATGCCATGCTTTGGGAAGGAGGTGTGAGGGCAAGTGCTTAGTGAGCTCCCCCTACGCTCAGTGCCCAGTGCGGGAGAACTGGTTGTTATGCCTTAAAACCACCTCTGCTGGAGGGTAGGTTGGCATGGGGCTGTAGCTGCAGCTGACCAAGGGAGCTGAGAGGGGGTTGGCAAAGAAACATTACCCACTAAAAACAGTTGACCTTAAGAAAAGATTGTACAGTGGTACCTCGGGTTACATACGCTTCAGGTTACATACGCTTCAGGTTACAGACTCCGCTAACCCAGAAATAGTACCTTGGGTTAAGAACTTTGCTTCAGGATGAGAACAGAAATCGTGCAGTGGCGGCATAGCGGCAGCAGGAGGCCCCATTAGCTAAAGTGGTACCTCAGTTTAAGAACAGTTTCAGGTTAAGAACAGACTTCCAGAATGAATTAAGTTCTTAACCCGAGGTACCACTGTACGTGAAACACTAGCAAGCGCACACTGAGAAGAAGTTGGGAGGGTGCTCAGCAATGATGTTCCTGCTCCTAGAACAATGTCAGAACATGATAAGGTGGTTGCTTTCCAGCCCACCTAAATTGACAGAGCTAAGCATAAGGTGATCCAGTTAATTTAAGGTTTCATTTTAAGCAATGTGGGGGCGTACAGATCACAGGATGCACCATTACCTTTCTTCCACATTTTTGGGGGGAATGACAAGGGCTCTCCTTCAGCTTTTGTTTGTGCTTCGGAGGAAGCATTCAAACTGTTGCTGACTGCCCCTAGTGCCCTTTAGTCTAGACAGGAAAAATAGTTTATGACATTTAATCCTGAGGCATTGTGGGACAGGGGAACTCTGGTGTTGCCCTACACTGTTTAGTGGGTGAAAGGGCTGCCAGGTGGGCTAGACATGCACATTGGGGTGAACACTGAACCAGTCAGACCACGGTGCGCTTGTCTGATTCACAGACCCAGGGCCCATGTAGCAAGGAGGAATAATTTATCCCAGTCCTTGTTGTATAGTATAAGTAGTGACTTTCATCACTTTAGGAGTTGGGAGTGAGATGATCTCCTCCCTAAGTCAGGAACTTTCCTGCACGGAATACATTTTGTTTGGCTGAATTGGATCAAGTTAGGGTAACTGGTTTTCTTCTGCAGATCCTCAAATTTTCCTTAATGTTATATTTAATAAATATAACATTTTCCCCAACTTAAAATGGTATCTCAAGTCTTCCTTGGGTTGGGTGTGATGGCAATGTATAGTTTAGGCTTCAGAGATTTTTAGTTAACATTCTGATTAGATTAAGGGCGGTTCAATATGAATAATAAATACATGAATACATAAGTAGCATACATAAAAATTAAAAGACGAACTCTTTGAGATAGCATGAGCACAAAGAGAGGCTGTGTGCACATTACTGGCTTAAAACACAGCTAGGTCACTCTTTTTCTCAATTTGGGTCAAAGCTGCTTTGGGGGAAATAAATCAAAACACTGCATTTAATAAGAAATGACAAGATAGAAATGGATTGTGGGTAACCTGTGTCCATCACTTCCCAAATCCAAGGTGGGAGCACAATGCAGAGTGAACGGGAGTGTGTATACACAGCCAGAGACAGAGTAACAATCTGATTTATGCTAGCCATAGATATGTAATAGAACTCTCTATCTCCATAACAAACCCCAATATTTGAATTAGTGATAGCATGAGAAACTGGAGAGGGAAAGGTGTCAAGTTATCCAGATCCAACACACACTATAATTCCAAAGTATGGACATGTGTTTATCTAACTCAATGAAGCATCATGGGGAACAAAGACACAGAGCCCTTTGCTCTGGCCACAGCCACTGGCTTAATCGCATAACACTATATGCCACACTGGCTTTATTTCTTTCCTTCCTGCTTAGTATCTGGCACCATGATGTTGCCTGTTGGCAGTTGGTACATCACAATCTGTCCTCATCATGAGCTGGCTATAGAACTGAATGTTCTGGCAAAGTGAGTCTTTCTATGCTGGCAGCCTCCACACCGTTATTTTACAATGGACACAATCTTCTCACAAATTTGCATAACTTAAGCCTTCATCAATACATGAATTAGATTTGCTAATTAAATAAACACATTGATGCTATGATCATAATCACCTAAACTTCAGATTTCCTGAAGGCAGCTGGGTCAGATAACATTGCTACAGGGAGTGCTCCAAGAAAGACGAAGATCTATGGAAAGGTTGGCTTAATGAATGGTCAGCAGGGACTAAGAAATTCTTACAGAAGATTCTTCATCATTACATTCTGAAGCGGCTATTGACCACTTTGGAACAGGAGGCCTAGACATCAACTGCATGCTTCTAGAACAAGTTACAGATCTGGCAGGTAGCTAGAAGATAAAAGTACCTCTTAACAATAATTAGAACAGCAATATTAAAACATTATCAGTCATGATTTAGTCATCTACCTAAATAATAAGGCACAGACTATCATCAGGGCTGAAATAACATCCAGGAAAACAGATGAATGCCAGAAGTAACTATAGTTTGAATATGCCAAGGTTCTGGATAATGCAGATGTATCCACTACAGACCCCAAGCCTTACAGCTCATAATTCCGCTGTGAACATGGTGATAAACTACTTGTCTCAATGAAGAACAGCTGTGCTTCATAATATTGGCAGGTGGCCGTGTTGCAAAAGGACATCAGTCTGGGGAAAAAATGCATTTTGACATGATCTCATTGTAGTTTAGGAATGCTGGAGGATAAGCACAAAGGCTTTAAACATGACATAATTTACACCGGTCTGGTTTCAGATTAAACTACATTTGAATGTTCAGGAGAAACATCAATTCCTATCCTTTAACTTGTTCATAAATCCTACAAAGCAGCTTGGGTTTACCCACAACAATAAATGTGAAATGCCACCACAACTGAATATAGAGGTGTCCTGCAACACCTCACATACATTCCAATGTATCCTGCTCACCTCACTGAACTAGAAGGTAATGGAAATTACAATTCTTGAGCATCACAGCACCAATGGCCACTCATGAATATGTTTTAGAACGTCTAGACTTCCAAGGCCTTTTCTGTCACCAGCAAACATTCCCTGCCTCTTCCTTGTGTTCACAATGCTAAGTTTGCTTGGGAAGGAAGAAGTAATCACAGAGAGACCTCAATGGCCTTGAGACAATTATGAGCCAATCCTAAATTTGAGCAAGGGGGCTCAGATAATAATAAACCTGATAATTTCTAAATTGGGGCAGGGGTGTTTTTGAACCCCTGAATTGAAAAATGTGTTACCATCACTCTCCAGAATAATGAACCTTTTCCAGTTTCTAACTACTAGAACTATTAAGGTAAAGATGGAGTATGTCCCATTTTCCCATCATCCCTGTTATGGCTGGATCATGATGCGAAAGTTGGTAGCATTGTAGAGATGTTGTTGTAATTCCTAAGTACAACTCCATATTTCAAAAGGATATTTTGCACCCATAAATCATTTTATGACTGCCCAGCCCCCAGTCAAAATAGCTTTGTTAATTGATCATCTGTTTTATTAAGAACTTGGCCTGTTCAAATATAAAATGTTTAAGAACTGACCTCATGCAATTCAGAATTTTGGCACATATTTACCTCCTCGGTGAAAAAGGGGCCTGGGTGTTTTATAGAGGCAGAATGCTGGCAGAGGCATACCTTCTGTCACTCACGACAGGCTCAGTGATGTAGAAATAGTAAAAAGTAGACTGGCGAGATAGACAGGACTTCATAATCAAATGTTACAGTGACATAGGAGATAAGTCACAAAGTAAAGAAGAAAAAAGAGGAAAAAAGCTCTTCATCCAAGTAATTCCACATTACTTCTAAAGAAATGGAAAGTAAACAGATAAATATACATTACTTGTAGTGTTACATACCTTCCCTATGATGATACAATATCTCTTACCCATAAAATATATTTGCACTCATCCTAGGAACTGCTGCTATTCAGATTGTGTTGGGGAGGGGGAGAGTTTAATTACCCTTTCTTCTACTCTGATCCATCTATTTCATATTAAAATTGCATAATTTATTACCCATATTGTCTGTGTACAAATATTATAAAAATAGTTTTAAATGATTCTTTTATTGACATTCCATAGAAAGAAATGACTTGGTATTCATCTGCATAAAATATTAAAACCACTGATGGAAAAATCAGAAGATCATAGAACCTTTATATATTTGCTTTGCACTAGTCGATATATTATTTGTCCATCTGCTCTAATATCTGCTGATTGGCAGTGACTCTCCAGGGTTCTCACATTATCTGCTTTCTGATTCTTTTAGTTGGTGATATCAGGGATTAAACCTGAGACCTGAATGTGAACATGGGCTCACTCACCTAGCTATAATGATAGTCATTCGTGATTCTAATACAGAAGGATAGCCAGGGATAAGGAAGCAAAAGGCTATTTGCCTGCATGTTTTATAAGTGGCTGGAAGCCACTTCATGTGCACTCTACCTTTCAAACCCTCATAACTGCACCAAATTTTATTAACTTTATGCTAAAACCTAGCAAAGCCATTGGTTAATAACACTTTCTTTCTCAAAACGGAAGTAAATTGTTTCAACAGAAGGTTTTCATCACATCCTCTGATGTGATGTTCAGTGAATTTTCTTAGCCAAAATGTCACCTGAAACTTTGTAACCACAGAATGTTCTCTTACTCTTTGTACTCGAACTACCATTCTGTTTTCTTAAAGCTTGAACAAAACTGTTAAACAGACTTCCTTACCTATGTTCTTTAATATTTCACTAATACCTAACTGCTAGTAAGTAATTTTGTACTTATGTCAAGCATAAAGTGGAGGTTTAATACTTAAAACATCCCTAGGGAAAGCCCTATAATCATCATATATGATTTCCAATACCTACATGAGCTTATTGCTAGTTTAGTTTATAGCTGAAGCATCTCACCACAAAATTAAGAAATCTAACACCCTAACAATGCTAGGCTTGCAACATGAGTATCTTAACTGTAGAAGTCCCACTAAATTCACTGGGGCTTACTTCTGAACGCACATGTAGAGGATTGTGGCCACCAATGGCCCCAAATCTTGCAATAGGGATGTAAGCATTTGATTGTGCTTCAGTTATTCATATTCTTCTTAACAAAGTGAAGTGACATGGTGGGTATTTTGAAGACAATAGGGGTACTGTTATTTCCAGACTCTTCAATGGGCAGTGATGCGGGATAAGGAGGAGTTCCATTGGGATAAACAAGATATTAAGAAAAGGAATTACCTGTGTTTAACCTATTGATATGTCTTTTACTGCCTATTGCAATGGAGGCCTCATATATATGGATAAAGAGTCATTATGCTAAATATTCTTACTTTTTTCTACTTGTTATTATCATCCCCACCACATCCATATGGAAGGAAACTGAATCTATTTTATAAGACTGCTGATTCTTTTCTTGAAATAAAAATCCCCATGTTAACTCCATGAAGCTACTGAATTAATGTCCAGAAATTAAGGACACTTCCGTGCATTCAGTGAGACCAACTAAGTTTCAAAATTAATGGATGTTATTTCCATGGCAACCAACAGTAACTCCTATATCTCTTGCATAATATTGCTCCTGAAAACTGTGCAGAACTCCAGTTTCACACCAAGCAAAATTAGAGACTAAACAGAATTCTGCTTTCTTTTTCTTTTCTTTTTGTTACACAAGTTGTGTAACTGCCAAAACCATGCAATGTTCCTAGCACGATAAGAAATAAAAGGATGATCTGGCAGAGAGTTGCAGGGGATCGTGTCAGAAGCTGGTTACTATTTTAGCACTACCGCAGGCATCCTATTTGAACTTTGGGCAGCAGTGTGATTTAGTTATAATGTCTTTAAAACTGGAATTATATCTGCCTTGCATATACTTCAGATTTAATTCATTAAAAAAATGAGAGAGAACAATTGAACTTACCACCTGGATATTACAATCTACTTTCAAGTAACAATGTTGCATCAAGGAGTACCCCCAAACTATGGACCTGTACAAAGTACAACCCTGTCCACAATGTTGTGTGTTCCCACTTCCAGGACTTGGGAACATGGAACACATAACACCTTTGTCTTTTCAGGATTCAGCTTCGATTTGCTGCGACCCCCATTCAGGCCACCCTGCCTCAAAACACCTATCTACCCTCTCAGCCATCTCTCCTGATTCAGATGAAATTCACATATTGAATCATAGAATTGGAAGGGACCACAGGGGTCATCTGGTCAAATCTTTTGCTCAACATGGGGCTCAAACTCATGACTCTGAGATTAAATTTCACTCCCAAACAGCCAGTGACTGCCCCCCCCCCCGCAGCTTCAGATATATGTTAAATAACATAGAGGACAAAATGGAACCCTGCAGGACACCACAGGAAAGTTCCCATGTACCAAGTTGTATGCCATCATAAGTCAAGCATGCCAACTCTAGGGGCTGGGTACTTGTTAAGTTGTGGGTGAACGTATCAGACGACACAGCGATTCTTCAGACAGCTCTTGTTTATTCACAGGCCAGAACTGAAGGGTTCAGCCAACCTGCTTATATAGAGCTCAACTACAAAGCAACAGTAACCACTTTCTATAACTATCCAATCACTGAATGTCACTTTCAATTCCTTATTTGCATATGTGGACCTGAGTGAAAACTAATTACAGTATCCTCCTGCTGGCCCAGGGTGAGAACTTCAGTACATAGCAGTACTCTCAGTGTTGAGAGGGCCCAGCGTGTGATGTAGGAGTATGACATCACGTGCGACACACGTTGTGTATTGCAGCTTCAGTGGCCAGTTTCCCCAGAGTACTCAGCCTCCTAGAGATGACATGACATCACATGAACACATCACGCAGTATGTTGTGTGTCACATGCAAAATGTTGCACATGCGCAATGCTCGCCAGGCCCCTTCAATCTTGGGTGCAACCTGGCACCACTGGCATAAGTACATGTATGAATTACTTGTATTTCATACACAATTGTCCATACTTCTGAACTGTATCAGCTTTTCTGTCTTACAGGTTTCTTTTTTAAAACATGTTTCCCTCGCCTCATGTATTTCCCTCACAATGCTTTAGTGGCAGGCTTTCCCCTTAATAATAAATTCATTATTCAATTCCTTTTAGCAGGAGTTTTAAGCATATCTCTCCGAATGCAACATACTGCAAATCTATCCCCCACATGGAGACAGATAGGTCTCGGGAGGGCCTGCTTATCATACAAATGCCATGTGCTTAAAACACATTGTAATTGGAAATGCCATCCTCAAGAAATTACAAGAGCAGAAAATTCATCCAACTCTGTTACTGCTGTAATGGCTGCTTGCCACACTAGGTTTTCTCGAATCTCTTGTGCCCTGATTTACTTGTTCCTCAAGAAACTAGAAGAGTAGAAAATGCATGTAACTCTCTCACTGCTTGAGAAGCTGCTTGCTATATGTCGATCCTTGAGTAGCTTACGCTTTGAGTGGAAAATAACTAGTAAGCTGGCAAGATATCTAGCTAGTAGGTTTTGTGGGAGTACAATAGAAATTATTCTCCTACCCAGCACTAACTATTCTGAAGTTCTGTGTAGATGCCAATGTAGGATGAGTTAACTTGAGCCAGAGGGGAGGTAAGACCATGGCCTGATCTCTGACCTTTGTGCATTCATCCAGATTTCCATATGGAGCTTACACGTTTTCATTTTACCCTCTCTGCAGCCTGTTCTTACGCTTTGAAGTCTGGAAAAATATAGATCTCAAATACAGCCCTTAAAATCTCATGGTTTATATCAACATATATAAGAGATCAACACATATAAATTGGCTGCAGAATCAGTGGGTAGGGCCTAGATGCATTTACCCTGCAGTGCCATCTGCATCAGGTTTCAAATTACTGCTGATATTATTGATGATACTGAAAATGACTGGTAATCTCATTTAATTTATCTCTTCTCCACCTTTTCTTTAGTGGAAAATCATTCAGAGTTTGGCATATAGTTTGGCGCATGGATAACAACAACAACAACAATAATAATAACAACAGCAATAATAATAAATTCAATAGGATAATGGTTGCTAAGTGTATGAATAGCCTTCTATTATATTTTCCAACTCCTTCATTGGTCTAGTGGTAAAGAGGAATGGTAGAGAAAACTATTGCAGAAATGCTTAAATGTGAAGGCTAAGGAACAGTGTCATACATTTATCCTTACTCTACTCAAGTGGAACCTTCAGAGGAAAGTTAAGGGTCCTAACCTTGCAAGCTGTATAAATGATAAATGTGCTATTACTCTTCCTACCTGCCTCTATTACTCCATGTCTCATATGTGGTCTACAGAGAGATCAGCATCTTAAGTTGTTTCCAAAGTAATTTTCTAAGATAGATTGATGCTTAGATACTCCATCCTTTTAAAAATATGGTAGACACATTATTCTTTGTAAAATATGTTCAGTGAAACATGTTAAGTGAGCACCCCAGCGGTTTCCCTCTGCCTCTTGACTGTATGTTGAACTGCACTATGACTTTATCACAGACAATATTTCTTTACTGGAGCTAGGAACTTATCATTATCATTAAACGGCAACCAGACT
The DNA here is from genome assembly GCF_964106645.2 of Podarcis pityusensis. Taxonomy (NCBI): domain Eukaryota; kingdom Metazoa; phylum Chordata; class Lepidosauria; order Squamata; family Lacertidae; genus Podarcis; species Podarcis pityusensis. The sequence continues at coordinate 44,245,340 of NC_138034.1, read as the reverse complement.
GCCTTAAAAACTAAGAACAAGAGTGTATTATTTGTGTGAGATGATGGTCAATACCAGGAAATCTGTTCAAAGCATTACAATTACCTTAAAGGGATTTCTACTTACCATCTGCCTGCAATTGTGTCTGTGAGGAATTCTTTGTCTGTTGATCTGGAAGACTATGTCTTTGACTGCATAGACCTTTGTGGTTTGGGCGCCATGAGATCAAATTGCCAGTGAATCACCACCTTAATTGTGCAAACACAGCTTCCAGTCAGAGAGTTTCAGAAAACAATTTGGCACTGTTTGGTATTAATTGTGCAGACAGCAGTAACAGGAAATATTTAGACAGAAACTCTTAATGTGGAGAACTTTTTCTTCCTCTGTGAACTTGATAAGGGGCCAGAAATTGCATGGCAGCTGGGAGAATGAGGAATGGAGTAAAATAAAGGCTGCAGATATTAAACCTGATTACCAGAGTGTTGGAGGTACAATCATTTAATGCATTTAGCTTTGTCACACTCCTATTATTCTTATATTTTGGAGTGAGAACGTAGGGCCACTATATGATTAAAACATCAAGGAAAGGTCATACTGAAAGTTGGTTTCATTAAAGAATTAAACTAGGGTCTTGCTCCGCAAATTATTCTTGGGCCCTTCTTGTCTGAAGAGAAGAAGGCAGCTTGTTGCCTTCCTGATGGGAACATTTACCATTGTACAGTTTTGGTTTTACTTGGTCTATTTTAGTCTTTCCCCCCGCCCCTCACCAAGAAATCAAATGTGATTTTGTTGTTTAAAATGGAGATGCTGTCATTTGGCCATACTCTGCTTTGATTGCTTTTCCTGCCGTGCAGTGGCAAAGAGGTGTGAGAGAGGTCCATTTTGGAAAGAAAAAGCTGAGGCCATCCATTTCATTTCACTTAGGGCCCATTACAGCAGAATAATTTGGTCATTTAGAATTTTATATCAAAGTATAAATAGTCCAAAGCTATATTGCATCCCAGAAGCTAGAAGATGGAGAGCATTTTCGGGCAAAGCACCAGATGTTTAGCGGCTGCTGTGAACCCAACAAAAAAAATGAGCTGCTAATTGAGGATATTTGGAGTCATGAAGCAGGTAAAAGACAAACTACAGCAGTACTTCATAGCAGTGTGCACTAGAGAAATTAGCACATGTCTATTATCACTGCTTGCAGCTCTGCAGGTAGTTAATGAGAAATGGCTTAATCTTTATCAGGCTCCTCCGATAGGAAAAATGTATGAAATCACCTGCAAGTTTAGGAAATCTTCCTCTTCTTTGATGTCATGGCCAGATTCATTCAACCAGTTCTAACAGCTTTGGGATTCACATGTGGTCCCAGAGTATGAATGATACTCCATAAAAGCTAGGACAACACTATTCTCTTTGCTGTGGAGGGGAGGCTCTGTGCAGTTTTCATCTGTGCTTTACGGACACACCTCATTAAGCACTTTCCACTTTACATATTTATACTATTCCAAGTAACCAAGACCTTCTCAACAGAAGATCCAGGAAAGATCTAGGTGATAAGGGCTCTCTTTCCCCTCCCTTTAGAACCCTCCCCCCCCCCCCCCGAGCAGCTCTCCTTTGCAGGTTTTACAAAGGAACCTGAAGAAATAATGACCATAGATTTGTGGGTCTTTCATATCTTCCCAGATACAAAACAAACAGTCTCTGTTGATCCAGTTTTGTTTGATCATCAGAGCCATATGGAACTTTAGTCTTCATACATATTGTACATTCAATCAGAGGGTTGACAGGTGCACTGGGGAAGCACTATGCATCTCAGGCTAGCCAGGGTAGAAATTCACAACTACTTAACTTTACAGCTACCACTTTAATACTTCCTGTGTGACAGCTCTAATCATATGAAAAACTTTAGCTGTGACCTTGTGTACCATCTCTGCAACATATAGAGCTGGATCACACATAAAGTTAGGCCAAACTGACTCAGTTCAAATGCACAGGTGTGACAGTTCCTGGAGAGAAGTTTGCAGCTTCTGAACTCCTCCTCAAGTCATCCTGCTGCTACACTGCTGTGAGCTAAACCATGGCTTGGCTTCAGGTTTTCTGAATCTGGGTTTATGGTTTGTCTCCTCCAGGTGATAAGCTGTGCAACCTCATTCTAGTGTGCATATACTAAGTCATGATTTGGCTTAGCATTACATATGAACCAGCTCACAGAATGATACTATCTACAGCTGCTCAGTAATCTGAGGAAGACCTTGCAAAACATAGCTCAATACATGGAGAAAGTTGGCTGATGATTAACTTCAGACAAAGTTAGAGACAACGTGGAGTGAGTTAAATTGGAGGCCATGAAATAAAAGTAAACGGTTGTATTTTCCCAAGTACTGCTGCTCAGAGATCTGACTGTTCAGTTTTAGCACTGGCCCTTTGTGGTTAGGGTATCCTGTTATATCTCCCCCTCTTGAATTAGTTTTATGTGCCTGTATTTCCAAAGCACTTGAATCAAATGCATTAATTATGCATTTCCATTATGACAGAGCCAACATCAGCAGTGACTAAAACATAATTTGTTTAGGTGGCAGTGCAGGCTGTTCTCTGATCAAGTTTTTCCCCCCCACAGGGAGGCATCAGTCTTAAATTACACACCAAACAGGCAGGAGAAAGGAAGCAAACAATAAACCACCTCCCAGTGGGGGAAAGAATGAAAATCTGGCTCTGGGTATCCTATTAAATAAATAAGATCTAACTTTCTGTCAGCAAAGGGTCCAATTTTTAATTAAAAAGGGGTTTTACTTCTTTTTACATATTTTTAAAAAGCTTCTTCTGTATATTTGCAAGGAGGCTTTATAGCCATATAAGCCAGCTTCTATGGGGAGGGATATGTGTGTGTGCAATTTTCTCACAAACCTCTCTTGAAACATCCAGTGTCAAGTGACAAAATCTGATCAGCTAATAAGGAATTACAATACACTATTATTTTATTCAACAAATCTTCACTTCTTCATCTTGACACTGTTGCATAGTTACTTAAAAGAAGCGATTGTTTTTCTTAACAGTGCCTACAAATTCAAATGTTTCAACCACACATATATTAAATGAACAAGTTGTAATATATACAGTATATAAACATCACAAAAAAATGACTATATCTGACGAGAATGCAGCCAAAACCTTAGAGAGGGCTATGGGAAACATCAATAGTGAATACAATACATCTGGTTTCCATTGACCTCAATATTCTACATGTGTTCCCAGCTCCATTGTTCATAACTGAAGTGAGGGTCGGAGGATTAATATGAAGAAAGGCTGGCCTAGTGACCGCAGATTACATTGCTGTGAGCCAGAATTTTCATTCATTATTGAAGTGGCAGAAGCAGCAAGTGCTGTTAATACTTTACGTGTGTTCGGCAGTGTGCAGTCGGAGGAAACAGAGAGAGTTGCCCTGTGCTTGGGCACCCTCTTCTGACTTGCATAGAAGTACAACTGTCAGACTTGAACTGAATGGAGAAGATGTTCTTCATTCTCCAAATCCTTATGTGGTTCATCCCATTAGGTGGTGTGCAGGAAGCGATGAACCAGAAATATCTGTAGACACATTTATTTTAGAAAGGAATATATTGCTCAGCACCAGTGCTTTTTTTCTTTAAAAATGTTTAGGGATGCTCTCATTTTGACTCAAGAAAACCACCATTTTACAGTTAAAATCAGGAAAAATAAATACAATAAATGGACAAAAGTACAAAGATTCACAAAATGTTCAGGGGTATGTGTACCCATGCGTTGTCCCCCCCCCCCCGAAAAAAGCTCTGCTTAGCACTATATACAGTGGTACCTCCATTTATTAACTTAATTCGTTCCGGAGGTCCATTAACCTGAAACCGTTCTTAACCTGAGGCACACTTTCGCTAATGGGGCCTCCTGCTGCCGCCGCACAAAGTTCGCGACCCAGAGCACCTACTTCTGCGTTAGCGGAGCTCGTAACCCGAAGCGTTCATAAGGAGGACAGTACGTAACCCAAGGTTCCATTGTATTCAGATCAGATCAAATCCTGACAAATGCCCAAGATCATTTTTAATGGAGAGATGGGAAACTCTTTCAGCCCATTTCTAAATATTCCTATCCACAGCAAGTCTAGTGAACATGGAAGTGAAAAAATATATATTTTTAAATCCACATACCGTATTTTTCGTCCCATAGGACGCTCCGTCCCATAGGACGCACCTACTTTTTTTTTGGGGGGGGGGGAAATAAAGGAAAAAATTTTCCCTTTATTCCCCCCCCCAAAAACCAGGTCGGGGAACAGTGGGATGGCGGCGCTGTGCCTCCCCGCTGTCCCCCGAGCTTGTGGGGCTGGCCGATGTCTGCCCGGCGCGAGGGGCACTCTGCGAGCGGGGAGTTCCCCGGGCGCGCAAGGCTTGCGGACACCTGTGTGAAGCACGGGGCGTCCTCCGAAGGGCGCCCCGTGCTCCGCGCTGCAGGCTGCCGCCTGCAAGCCTTGCGCGCCCGGGGGCGAGTTCCCCCGGGCGCTGCAGGCTTGCGGACACCTGCGTGAAGCACGGGGCGTCCTCCGAAGGGCGCCCCGTGCTCCGCGCTGCAGGCTGCCGCCTGCAAGCCTTGCGCGCCCGGGGGAACTCCCCCCCCGGGTGTGCAAGGCTTGCGGATAGCTTCCTGGAGCCTGGAGAGTGAGATGTGTCGGTGCGCACCGACGCCTCTCGTTCTCCAGGCTTCAGCGAAAGCCTGCATTCGCCCCATAGGACGCACACACATTTCCCCTTCATTTTTGGAGGGGAAAAAGTGCGTCCTATAGGGCGAAAAATACGGTAAGTGTGGATGTGATGCAAGCTGTATTCCCCAATCCTGACCACTTTTGGTTGGATCTAGAACTTTCCACCAGTGATCAGAAGGTCTCTTCTCTTCTTTTCTCTTCTCTTCTCTTCTCTTCTCTACTCTACTCTACTTTTCTCTCTCCCTCTCTCTCCCTTTTTGAAAGATTCAAGATCCAGTGAAGGTGGAATATTTTTGCCAATTATTTCTTTCCTCAGCACCCATCCATCCAGTGGCACTTCCAAGACCATTCCAAAGCATCCACCAACACTCTAGGAATAGGGTTTTGTTGTTGTTGTTAATGAAGAGGCTGCAGAAGGGAAAATAAATCAGTGAGTATCACCTTTCTCTGGCAGAAGTGTTTTCTTATATAGCTACAGATTTCTTCTACTTTCTCTTCCTCCTCCTCATTAGATCACTATGTTAGGAAGCCAAAGAGATTTCAATTTAATTAAAAGAAAACTGTTATATACATATAGACAAGATAAGAGAATTGCACAATGGAAGCAGTGTTGGCATTTGTGTCAACATTTACATTTGGAGTTGTTATGTGGGGCACTATATTGGGTAAGAGGTTAATGAAAAACTACACACACATACCTAGAAATAAGTCTCAATGAATTTTATTTTCAAGGCATCATACACAAGATTTGTTTGTATGACATTGGCATTGTATGTCAATGAAGTCACTATATGGCCTAGGGCAGGCATGGGCAAACTTGGCGCTCCAAGCTGTTTTGGGTCTACAATTCCCATCATCCCAGACCAATGATTCTGTTAGCTAGGGATGATGGGAATTGTAGTCCCAAAACATCTGGAGGGCCAAGTTTGGCCATGCTGGCCTAGGCAAACAACAATTTCTCTCTTCTCCCCCAATATTAATAATAATATGGGGATAATCATACTGATGCACCTTATAGGATTATAGCAATAATTGCTGAAAAATAATTACTGAAAAAATGTATACAGGATGTTTGAAGTACATGTAAGTTTTATATAAATATGGCATAAGATAATACAGCTTTTTTGCTATATACACACATGTTGAAAAAAATGTAACTGAGATATTCAGCAGCATAAAAGTAGGAAAATCATTTCTTTAAAAAAATGAGAGAAACAAAGTTCTACTAAATAAGCTGAATGTTAATCAACCTGTTCATGTCAGCGCAGGTGAGAATGTAAAGTTGCACCTCCTGCTTATCTCATGTACTGTTTAAAATATCTCATTACAAAAGGAGACCAAGAAGATTGTGAAAGTGTGTGATGTTGGACTGTTCAGTTTGCACCTATAAAAGAATTATTCTTATCCTTGAGGAGCTTATGAATAGGAGTCTGGAAATGAAAGATCACAGAAGGAGAAATCATGGCACAGAGTCGTTCTCTCTTTGCATTTTTGCTGCATCTGCTGTTTAAAGTGACCGTGGGAAAAGCGAGTGCTCCACTTGGGAGGATTCCAACAAATTCCACTGGATCCTGTTCAAATGGGGTGGAGGGAGAGAGAAGGACTTCTGTCCTCTAACATTGGTTCATTAAAAGAAAAGCATTCCCTCCCTAATCCCCATCATTAAATCCTCCAAGCCGCTCCAATTTTCTCAATTTTTGCTACATTAAAATAAAGTAAAATCATCGGTGGAGCAAATCCTATTAATCAACCATGTATTACTGATAACAACAATGTGGTATCACTGAGTGCTGAGCACTGCAATTTAACTCAGGGCACTCAGAATTATTCTTTCCACTTAGTGAAAAGAAGTTTCTAATTGTCATTTCAAGTATTCAGTCAGTCTGGGGAATTGATCCTCGGTTCAAAACAGATTTCTTAGGAAAACAAAGACTTAGTTCCATATGCACAATAAAATACTGACTGGCTTGTGTTAGTACATGTGTGTGAAAGAGAGCAGGGAGGGAAGAAAACTGTAGTTAGGCATTAAGTGCTCATAGAATAAAATGAATATGGTTATAAGGCTATTAGGCAAGTAAAACAAAAAAGCAGAAACAGAATCCTTTAAAAAATAAATTTAAAAAATCTGTAACAGCTACATCTGTGAGTTGCCCTGTAAAAGCAACATAAATGGGAACATATTTTTTTAATGAATAGATTCAGACTGCAAGAAGTGAGGTTTACAATAAGCCCTCAACTTGCACAGGGTTTACGGTTCGGGGATCATACTTAAAGCCAAAATTATGTGTAGTCAAAACACATTGGGTCAACTGGTGGGTGGGATTGCCACAGTCTCCCCCCCCCCACCAGATGCCCACCCCATTTTTGCATTTCTTTCTTTCTTTCTTTCTTTCTTTCTTTCTTTCTTTCTACCCCATTGCACACCTATCCCCTAATCTTCCCTTCTAGGATACTTAACTCTAAGTCAGGGGTGGGGAAGCTTCAACCCACGAGATGTTTCTGGACTACCACACCCATCCATCCTTGACCACTGACATCCTGGGTGTGGCTGATGTCAGTTGGAATCCAGCTCATGGGTTCTCCACCTCTGCTCTAAGGTTTTAGAGTTGCGTGTTCAGACCCAGAGACCTCCCCCCTAAATAAACACACAATTGACTCAAATTTTAGTTTTGGTTTTTGACAGAATTTAGGCCACAACTTTATTGATTACCGAAAAGTGAGTGGTTGCATAGGCCCTGGTTTGACTAGCTCCCTGCACCATTGCATGTAGCGCTGACCCAGAGCTTCATCATAGGTCAGCCAAGGGTGAACACTTGAGGTAGGTGAAAATCCTGGGAACAGACTCTGTTCACTCCCCAGATGCTGCCCTGGACTCAGGCACAGGCACAACCCCCTCTCAAGGATTGACCAAACCAAGTTGAGTCCCTGGATTCCTTTAACGGAATACCCGTCACATAGGGATGGTGAGACCGTTCTCCCATCCCTATCACCTGAATCAGTGCCTATCCACAACCTTACAAGTTGTGATGATTTGCTACACGGCAGGTGAAAACCCAAATGGCAACAGCCAATCAGCCAAGTGGGGAAAATTCCTGCCATGCCCCTGTCCCAACGACAGACGACACACAACGACATAGCAAGGTCAATCGCAAAATGCCCTAAAAGTATGGAGAGGTGGGTGGGTATAACAATGCAGGAGCTGAAAGAGGAAGCTCTGGGTCATGTGCATAGGTATATATAAGTCCCTCGGTCTGTTTAGAGTGCACCCCATTGTCCAGATTAAACCCAGCAACGAGGGACCTACCAAGCAGGTGTTGTGGCTGTCCAATATACCCACCCACAACCAGGAGGTCAGTCTCCAGGTCTCACCACAACATGTGCCCTCTTTTAGGGAGGACATGATATTTGAGCATGCTCCTAGCCGCACATTTCTACTCCAACTGCTGCCACCACACCTATAAACTCACAGATACTTGTCTAGATATTTGGATTTTTCTTTTTAATCTACAAAGTTATGTACTTCTGCACATCTAGTGAGCCCCTTGAGTATGTAGAAACCATGGTCTTATTTTCTGACAGCCTTGTTTTGCTTTCATACAGATGGGCACTCAACCACCTACATTTGTTCTTCAAGAACACAATAAAAGATGCAGTATTATGCCTTCCCTGCTGAGGAAATCACTACTGCTTTTCTTTCCTCTGCCAATAATATTTCCCAGGTATGAAGGATTGTTGGCTTCCTGCAGTAATTAGCAATATAGATGATAAAAGATTTGTTGTCTCAAATAGACGGTGTCCTGGGATAAAAATAACATTTAACAAAACTGTTTTGGTAAATGAGATCTGACTAGAAGCAGGCCATGTATTAAAATTCAAAATAAATTGTGATGGCAATTTTGCTGTTTCAAGGCACACACACGTGTGTGTGTGTGCGCGCGCACACACACACAACTTTAAGCAGTTGTCAGGGACACAAAAAAGCATATGCTTTAACATTTAATAGATGGCACAGCAGTAACACAATAGCACCACTATTCTAAAGATCAATGCTTGAGTGCCCCTTCGCTCTACAATTATGCATTTCTGTATTCATTTATTTGCAATAGCCTGCCCTCCACTGATTTAAAACCAAGATGACATTTATTGCAAGTGGAAGCAGGAAATAAAAGAGACAAGACAACAGAAGCAAGAAAACTTTAGCAACTCACACACACAAAAAGAGAAAAATAGGGACAGGATAAGGCAGCAGCAGAGAACCTCTGGCCCACAGGCTTAATTAGGCATGCCAAGGTTCCACATATGGCCTGCAAAGCTGTTTTGCCCAAGCAACCTGATTTTTACACCCACACACAAAGACCCACACATGCCAAGTAGGTAAAGTTTCAAGTGGGCTGAAAGCAGAGTTTGCATAGCAGTGATGGTTGTTGGCACTTGCAGTTCACAGAGCTTGATAACTAATTGTTGTTGCTTGCAAAACATGGTGCCTTTGCCAATGTGGTTTGACTCTAACTGCTCAGGCAAAGGAAAATGGGTTACTTGGCATAATTCTGATGTTAGGTGATTGACAGGTGTGTGGCATCTGTCAAACGTGACCTGCTGGCTGGATCCAGTGTCCTATCCCTGAAACAGGATATTATGAAAAGTCAAAAAAAGTGGGATAAAATAGGATAGTGATGTACCAGGGGCACTTAAAAAAAATATGGATTGTCCTTGATAAACAGAGACAGATAACTGCATGAGAGTAGTTACTCCTTATCTAACATATGTCAAGGTCTATATGTGCTCTTGCAATCCTGACTTGTGTGTGAATAGCTAATCCTTTAGCACAGGACAGGTTCATGAAAGAATCAGTTATTTCAGTGATTCTTTGTGATTTCTATAGAGAATTAAAACATTTCAAGTGCAAAAATATGAATAAGGTGCCTAAGAAGCCACAATCTTTGTGCACCTTTTGGGGGGGGGGGCGCAAAAAAAAATGAAAGCTGTAAAACTTGTACCTAATGAGCACAGCACTTCCATATGCTGAAAAGGATTTGGTTTCAGAATGAATGAAAGATTCAATCAACGGTGTTTCAAATGATAAGACTTTTCACCTTCTCTGACAAGTTGAAGACTATTATGCTACTCATTAGGGCAATTCCCTTACAGTGGACTGAAGGACCTTAGCTTCTTCATCACACATATCTGAGGAATAATGAGCAGCTAACTTCACAGATAAAACCAACGTTTCCTAACACCTGTGTATGATTTTGGATACCAAATATATTCAAATTCCCTTATGTGTTTCCAGAGGGCTTTATAAGTATGTAGTCTTGGACCATTTGAAGATTGGTTACTTCCACATTCAGTGGTTCAAAATGGGATCATGGAGCATGCCAAAAGGAAGATAAGGCAGAGAAGACACTTCTATGGAGTCCCGGTTGTCAGAGGTTACAAACTCTAAACAGGACCTCAGACAGGGAAGGATATGATTCAATATTCATAAGAACGGCATTTGGTGTAATGTGATTCACACAAATATCATAGCAAAACTAATATGTTTTTTCAGGCAAAATATGAAAGTTACATTGGAAGTGATTGTTACAAAAATAAAACTCAACTCTTTGGACATTTTCATTTTCCTAGACAGTGTTGTTTGGTTGTTTTTTCAGTGAAATAGCCTGTTGTCTGGAGCTTATAGAAAAAGTGAGTTAAGTCTATGTATTCTTGGAGAGCAAGACATAAAAAGTACTTTAGTCCCTTGCTTTCCAGTGATCATTACTTCACTTTGAAACCTAGTGTGCTTCCCCTCCCTCTTCAATCTGTGTTAGCTCCTAGCCAGCCTGATTTCTCTGTGGCAACATAGCCTACTTCTTGTCCTGAAATCTTTAAAGCATTGCTTTAAAATTCCATTGAGAAAACTCAATTTGAACAGTGTTTCCTGTACTCCCAGAATTCAGCTTTATTTTCCAGACTGTTTAGAGCCAGACTTGTTTTAGATGACACCATTGTGAACTATATTGTGCTAATATGAACAATACCTTCAGATTAATCTATGCAGTAATTTGTTATTTATGAACATTCCCCAACATCACTTGCAGACGAAGTAGATGGACTGATCAATATGCAATGGTCCTTCATATATAGCTGTTTCTTGTGCAATCTCTAAGGTACTGGAACACTATTTTTATAGCACTAGCAAAGGACAACGCTATGAACAGATCATGCTGAAGAATGTATAAGATACTCTTGAGATATGCACAGTCCTTGCTGTGTATTGGAGACTATGCATATTGACTAGAGAATCTGCATAAAGGCTGGAAAATAAACAAAATGTTGTTGAGAAGCCCCGTTCCATATCCAATAAGCACAGGACAGCTTTGCCTGGCAATGCTGTGGCCCATAGATTGCAGCAAAATACTGGGCATAGTTTTGCCCAGTATGTTCTCTGTGTGATGGGCTCATGGGAAAAAGCTGTCCTATGAGCCCTTGCTGCAAAGAGAGAGGAAAGCCTATATAAGGCTGTTTCCCCTAGAGCTCAGGGCCATTTTCTCTCAAGAGCTTGCTGCCTGCCCACCCTCGGGTTAGAGCCTTCACTGAGCAATTTTGGGTCACTGGTTGACAGGGCTGGAAAGGATTTTTTTCCCTCTCAACCTGATTGGCACTTGGTTGGTGGGTTCTTTGTTGTTTTTTTGCCTTTCCCTCAGCGAAATTATGGTTTTCCTTTGTTAGGTGGAAGAACACTGTTTGCATGGGGGCAGAAATAGCATTGGCAGGATCATCATAATATAGGGGACCCCCCATAAGGGGTCTGAGGGGAGGATTGACCACAGCAAACACAAGTGTGCATTCGGTATTTGCCTGGTTGGAATCTGCACCTTGCTTGCTTGGCTTGCTCCACGGCAAAGTTCAGCACTGGCCAACTCCCATCATACAGGTTTCGAGTGATCCAAATCCAGCGGATCCATTCCATCAACATGGGGCTTGTGGAATGAAGAACTGATCCTGGGACCCAATGCCATGCAAACCCTTGATCTGTCTGCTTATGGCAATAAAGATTTGGCCTGATTTTATCCCTTCACTGTTATACAGTCTGGTTATTTTGCTGCTTTCATGAGTCACATAATGTGCAGGCCTGGGCAAATACACATTTCCCAAACCTGCTGGAAGTTATGTAGATTAACTGGGAAATGTGCATAATTCCCTATTCATTGACAGATTATGTGCACATTCTCCATAAGACAATGGTGAATGTGCAGTATGGTCAGGTGTTATGCACATAAACTGCTCTCACATTACACTTGGCTTGTACGCATATGTAAAAACCTAAGATGGCCAGGGTGCAGGTTAGAATGATATGTGTGTGCTTCTTTGTAAATTAAAACCTATGAAGCAAAAGATGAGGAGTTATGAGTGACTTTAGATCTGCTTGATTCAACCTCCCAACACATCCCCTTGGGGGATAATTCACTAAGAGTTACGAGATACAACAAATATTAAATGGTCAACTATACAGTGATAGAAGGAGAATATCTCAGATTAACAAATATAAAATCAAATTAAATCATCCAACACACAAACACATATATGAACATAACACAGATTAACAGCAAAACAACATTTATCTAAAACCGAAACAGCAACAACTACTAAACACTACCACACCGTGATGGTCCCTAGACATCCTGAACAGCCTTTCTACTTGAAGAAAGTCAATGTTCTTCCCTCCCAGGCCAGTTGGAGTTGGCTCAAACCAGACAAGCCAGGAACAGGTCTTGCAGGACTGCTGGTGAGATGGAGTCTTGCACCTTCAGCAGCAGACAGGAAGAAGTAAAGAAGCACCATGAGAAGTCAGACAGAGAGGAGACAGGCTCTGGTGCTTACTGGAAGATGTTTACTTTGCTCTCCATGTTTCAGAGGTAATCTCATTTATCATGAGCTGTAAAGAAAGATAATGGACAACATTGTTATCAGACTATTTAAAAGCATAAAACCATGTTAAGTTTAAACATAAGTACATTCAGAAACCCCTTCATGGATCACTGCCTTGCCGTGGCGAAGGGGCTTGAAGAACTCAGAGAAGCTATGAACTATGTCGAGCAGGGCACCCAAGATGAACAGGTCATAGTGGAGAGTTTGGACCAAACGTGATCCACCTGGAGGAGGAACCGGCAAGCCACTCCAGTATCTCTGCCAAGAAAACTCCATGGACAAAGACAACAGGCATATAAAAGTTATGACGCTGGAAGATGAGCCCCTCAGGTCGGAAGGCGTCCAACATGCTACTGGGGAAGAGCGGAGGACAAGTACAAGTAGATCCAGAGCTGATGAAGCGGCTGGGCTAAAGCCGAAAGGACGTTCAGTTGCGGATATGCCTGGAAGCGAAAGGAAAGTCCAATGCTGTAAAGAAAAATATTGCATAGGAACCTGGAATGTAAGAACCATGAACCTGGGTAAGTTGGATGTGGTCAAAAATGAGATGGCAAGAATAAATATTGACATCCTGGGCATCAGTGAACTAAAACGGATGGGAATGGGCGAATTCAGTTTGGATGACCATCATATCTACTACTGTGGGCAAGAAACCCGCAAAAGAAATGGAGTGGCCCTCATAGTCAACAAAAGAGTGGCGAAAGCAGTACTGGGATGCAATCTCAAAAATGATAGAATGATCTCAATACGAATCCAAGGCAGACCTTTTAACATCACAGTAATCCAAGTTTATGCACCAACTACTGGTGCAGAAGAAACTGAAATTGACCAATTCTGGGAAGACTTACAACACCTTATAGAAGTGACACCAAAGAAGGATGTTCTTCTCATTATAGGGGATTGGAATGCTAAAGTAGGGAATCAAGAGATAAAAGGAACAATTGGCAAGTTTGGCCCTGGAGAGCAAAATGAAGCAGGGCAAAGTTCTGTCAAGAGAACAAGCTGGTCATCACAAACACGCTTTTCCAACAACACAAGAGACGACTGTACACATGGACATCACCAGATGGGCAGCATCAAAATCAGATTGATTATATTCTCTGCAGCCAAAGATGGAGAAGCTCAATACAGTCAGCTAAAAAAAAGCCCTGGAGCTGACTGTGGCTCAGATCATCAGCTTCTTATAGCAAAATTCAAGCTCAAACTGAAGAAAGTAGGAAAAACCACTGGGCCGGTAAGATACAATCTAAATCAAATCCCTTATGAATACACAGTGGAAGTGAGGAACAGGTTTAAGGATTTAGATTTGCTGGACAGAGTGCCTGAAGAACTATGGATGGAGGCTCGCAACATTATACAGGAGGCAGCAACGAAAACCATCCCAATGAAAAGGAAATGCAAGAAAGCAAAGTGGCTGTCCAATGAGGCCTTACAAATAGCGGGGGAGAGAAGGCAAGCAAAATGCGAGGGAGATAGAGAAAGATACAGGAAATTGAATGCAGATTTCCAAAAAATAGCAAGGAGAGATAAGAAGGCCTTATTAAACGAGCAATGCAAAGAAATAGAGGAAAACAACAGAATGGGAAGAACCAGAGATCTGTTCAAGAAAATTGGAGATATGAAAGGAACATTTTGTTCAAAGATTACCATAATAAAGGACAAAAGTGGTAAGGACCTAACAGAAGCAGAAGACATCAAGAAGAGTTGGCAAGAATACACAGAGGAATTATACCAGAAAGATATGGATGTCTCGCACACCCCAGGTAGTGGGGTTGCTGACCTTGAGCCAGACATCCTGGAGAGTGAAGTCAAATGGGCCTTAGAAAGCACTGCAAATAACAAGGCCAGTGGAAGTGATGGTATTCCAGCTGAACTATTTAAAATTTTAAAAGATGATGCTGTTAAGGTGCTACACTCAATATGCCAGCAAGTTTGGAAAACTCAGCAGTGGCCAGAGGATTGGAGAAGATCAGTCTACATCCCAATCCCAAAGAAGGGCAGTGCTAAAGAATGCTCCAACTACCGCACAATTGCACTCATTTCACACGCTAGCAAGGTTATGCTTAAAATTCTACAAGGAAGGCTCAAGCAGTATGTGGACCGAGAACTCCCAGAAGTGCAAGCTGGATTTAGAAGAGGCAGAGGAACCAGAGACCAAATTGCAAACATGCGCTGGATTATGGAGAAAGCTAGAGAGTTCCAGAAAGACATCTACTTCTGCTTCATTGACTATGCAAAAGCCTTTGACTGTGTCGACCACAGCAAACTATGGCAAGTTCTTAAAGAAATGGGAGTGCTGGATCACCTCATCTGTCTCCTGAGAAATCTCTATGTGGGACAAGAAGCTACAGTTAGAACTGGATATGGAACAACTGACTGGTTCAAAATTGGGAAAGGAGTACGACAAGGCTGTATTTTGTCTCCCTGCTTATTTAACTTATATGCAGAATTCATCATGCGAAAGGCTGGGCTGGATGAATCCCGAGCCGGAATTAAGATTGCTGGAAGAAATATCAACAACCTCAGATATGCAGATGACACAACCTTGATGGCAGAAAGTGAGGAGGAATTAAAGAACCTTTTATTGATGGTGAAAGAAGAGAGCGCAAAATATGGTCTGAAGCTCAACATCAAAAAAACGAAGATCATGGCCACTGGTCCCATCACCTCCTGGCAAATAGAAGGAGAAGAAATGGAGGCAGTGAGAGATTTTACTTTCTTGGGCTCCATGATCACTGCAGATGGTGACAGCAGCCACGAAATTAAGAGACGCCTGCTTCTTGGGAAGAAAGCAATGACAAACCTAGACAGCATCTTAAAAAGTAGAGACACCACCTTGCCAACAAAGGTCCGTATAGTAAAAGCTATGGTTTTCCCAGTAGTGATGTATGGAAGTGAGAGCTGGACCATAAAGAAGGCTGATCGCCGAAGAATTGATGCTTTTGAATTATGGTGCTGGAGGAGACTCTTGAGAGTCCCATGGACTGCAAGAAGAACAAACCGATCCATTCTTAAGGAAATCAGCCCTGAGTGCTCACTGGAAGGACAGATCGTGAAGCTGAGGCTCCAATACTTTGGCCACCTCATGAGAAGAGAAGACTCCCTGGAAAAGACCCTGATGTTGGGAAAGATGGAGGGCACAAGGAGAAGGGGATGACAGAGGATGAGATGGTTGGATAGTGTCTTCGAAGCTACAAACATGAGTCTGACCAAACTGCGGGAGGCAGTGGAAGACAGAAGTGCCTGGCGTGCTCTGGTCCATGGGGTCACGAAGAGTCGGACACAACTGAACGACTAAACAACAACAACAACAACAATTTTCAGAAAATCTAAAAAGACAAATCAAAGACTTGCATTGTTATAAACAACGTCAGATTATGAAGACTCATACAATGTACACCAACAAGCAACCCAAATTCAATCCGTATTGCCAGTAAAGATGAAAAATCTATAAAGTCTCAATTATTTTGAATCTTATAAAGGTGTTCTCTCTAGTGTGAAGACACTGAGTCTAAAGTCTCATGGAACCAAGCAGGCAAACCTAAGAAAAATACAACTACTCTCCATCTAGTTAAAAATTCATTAGCAGCAGCCATTCAACATGTACTAACCTGTGAATGCTTGTAAATTTCTGGGACCTAAAAAAGTGTTGTTCTGTAAGCCTGAACTTAAAGCAGAATCAAAGAAACTATAAAGCTATTTAAAAAACAAACTTTTTTCAGCCTCTTTGCACAATGAATAATGGTCTCTAGGTGATACTCCTACTATGATTACAAAGCTATTGCTATTAAATTAGCCACTAGGGATAACTTAGAAGTGTCAACTGCAGATGTGGAACTGATAGCAATAAGACTACGACAGACAGTACAAAAGATGATCCTGCTGCTACTTGTGAGCAAAACTTGAAATGTGGAAAATGAAACAACAATGTGACATATCCCTACCCCAAGAATTCTAATGAAACTGATGTCATGATTCTTATACATCAAATCTGGTTTGTATTTGTGTAGAGGGGTCCATTATCATGATTAATTCCCATTGGTGTTGTCCCCCCCCCCCCCCCCGCAATTAAGATTCAATCTAAAACACTTTACTCTTGCTCAGGGCACTTTTTCAGCTGAAACTCACCAGAACTTATTTCCGGCATCTTTCAGGTTGGTGCCATTGCCATCTAAGAGAATGGGGGAGGTGTTCATAGTGAGTGCTGGCATCTCTTCTTCTAGAAAAACAGCCCTGCTCTTATTATATATTCTTTCATTACCACTTTACAAGGGCCCAGAACAAAATGTGATTCTTTTTATGCTACTTTTCAAGAAAATGTTTTACTGATGGAGCCTCATTCTTTCAGGGTTGGCCCATCCCATTTTTCTACCTGAGACAAAAGGGAGTGAGCTCCCCCAGCCATCAAAGACTCACTTACTGGGGTTGTGAGACTGTGGCTTCCAGGTTCCATCCAAAGCCAACAAAGTTCAAAGGGTGAGAAGGTGTGATGCTTAGCAGAAGACAAGGAAAATCCATTTTTTATAGGCAGCCCACTCTGCAAATCTATTGGCCACTCCAGGGTCATGTAATAGACTTCCACATTCCCTCCCCTCAGGAGGAAGTCACATAAGGCTTATTCTTCTTTGGTGAAGCAGACAATTTCCCAGATAAATATTGAGGGCAATATTCTCAGCAATAGAAATTTTAGTTGTTTAGTTGTTTTCCCATATTGTGACTTTTTCATTTTATGAAAAGGCTTTTATCTTACTTTGCGGGTATATATCTCATACATACATACATACATACATACATATATATCAGAAATATCTGTTTTGATGATGCAAACTACACTTTTGAAACTGAAAACAATAAAATAAGCCAAATGAAAAATAATGGATTATGCCTTATCAAGCATATTTTTCAATGGATATGATCTGATAAATCCTTTGGCATCCAATGATCGAAAATGTCTTTAAATTTTTCAAGGCCTACATATGTAATCAATTTTTATCTTATTTTAATTATGTTTCAGGCTATAACCTTCTGCTGACAGTCTACTCAAGGCTTATGTCAAACTGAATAATAGGTTGCACATGTTATTGATTTAACTCTCAGCTGAATAGATTAATGTTGTATTTTATTAAACTATCTTAAACAGGTATATTTAGACAAATAACAGCAGATTACACACTTGTGCCTGAAGGCATATGATGTAGTAACTTTCTTAAAGCTAAGCAGGTCTTGGTCTTGTCAGTACCTGGATGGGAGAGTACTTAAGAACTGTATATGCTACTTTGATCTCTGTGAGAGAAGAAAAGTGGAATATAAATGAAATAAATGACTTTCTAAAGACTTTAATAAAAGCTTCTTGGCATCACAGGCAACCAAAGATAATATATGATAACCAACAAAATATGTACAGTACATGTAGAATAATAGGCTCATTAGAGAAAAAGACACGAGATTATAAAAATACATTATCAGGCATGTTCCTAGTCTAATGCTCTCAACCTGATGTTTTCATCTGATCCATTAAAAGCAATGAGAAGAGGGTGGGGACATGGAATTTACTGGGACAAGTAAATTCAAAGTTGCTAGCAAATGCTCTGAAGAAAGGGATGATTGAAAGTGTGCTTTAGTTTTTCATAATAAAAATGGAGCAATTCTGAAATTCCAAAATGATTAAATTATTTGTAGAATACTCTTCTCAGCTCTGTACCTTGTATTATCCCAGGGAGCATGTGTTTTGGTTGTATAGGAAAAGATCCCGTACAAACCCTCAAGGAGAACATAGGAACTATAAGTCTATGAGCAACATCATGAGATGAGTGTTTCCAGCCAGCCCACCCCTTGCCCTTGGAAGCCCTGTAAGAAGCTGCTGCAGAAGAGGACTCTGAGCAACATCATGGGAGAGGTGTTTCTAGGACTAAGGTGAAACTGTGAAGCTCCCTTGTTGCTATTGGATGCTGCATGTTGTTTAAGTAGTCTTATATTTATAGTATAGAAAAGGTGGTGTTTTTTTTTGTATGTTGGTATATTCTTGTCTTGCCATGTTATTATGGAATTGTTTTTGTAGTGTTTGTGTGAAATGCACCCGTTTCTTTGTTGTCAACTGCTTTCAGCATGATTATTTGAAGAAAAGCAGCCTACAAATAAAATGAATGAATATCTTGTAAGATAATGTGGACCACATAATTTTATTTTATTTTTTTTAAAAGGAAAAGGCCTCATAACATTCTAGGGAAATTTAATAAGAAATTTAAACTAGTATTCATGCCTCATCTATAAAAAATTGTACAAAGATGTCCTCAATGGGGCAAACGTCCTGGATTGTTGGAAGTCTCCAAAGGTCATCATTATTTCCAAACCATGTATTGATTCACTGAATTTAGACTCCTAGTGACCTAGCATCCTGATAAATTGGGATCTGCAAGGTTTAAGTGTTATGTGAGTAACATAAAACCCAGTTGATCCAGGTGTATGCCATGAAGGCACTGGGATGAGGATTTTCCCTTTATTTATTTCTAAGCCAGAATTACTATTTAAGAACAAAAACCAGTATCTGTATCCATCTAAATCCACCCTTTCCCAAATATTCATGATAGATTTTTTTAAAAAAATAACAAACTAAACAGAGTTCCCACTTCTATGAATGAGGCTTGTCTGAAGATAGTCCCTTGTGGATTGTGCTTTAGAGTGAAAAGTTGATTTTGTTATTCATCTACTTTAACTATAGTAACTTAGCTCATCTTGTAGTTTTCAGATATTTCCCAGTGGCCAGGATTGAAAACATGAAGGAAAGCATTGCTTTTGCACATGACTATGGCATGATGGGAAGCACTGCTTCTGCACATAACTGTGGCATGATGGGAAGTCTTGCTTCTAAGCTTTACTTCTGCTCACGCTGCACAAACCGTGCTGATGCTAAGACATTCCCTCATCACCCTGGTACGTTCTGTTCACCTTGAGTTCACACCATATCAATCTGTACTTATCCCTCTGTGTACATTCCTTTTCGTACCACCC
Source organism: Podarcis pityusensis (assembly GCF_964106645.2). Taxonomy (NCBI): domain Eukaryota; kingdom Metazoa; phylum Chordata; class Lepidosauria; order Squamata; family Lacertidae; genus Podarcis; species Podarcis pityusensis. The sequence continues at coordinate 44,225,728 of NC_138034.1, read as the reverse complement.
TGGTACGGGCAGTCCGAAACCATGCCTGTCTAAACTCCGCGTTCCTTTTCCCAACCTTTAACCTATCGATGATTAATGTCTTATATGCAATGATTAATGTCTTATATGCAACCCTTGCTTTGTACTTATGTTAACCAATCAGCAACAAGCACATACGTGGCAAACGCGATAATATTCAATAAAAGGGACTCTCCGGGGCTTGCTCAGGAGACGCCTTCCGTATGACACCTACCTACTCGTCTGTCGTTCATTTCAACCCAACAAAAACACATACTTTGGCACTTCCTGAACTGTTTCTGCTACTGTTACTTAATTGGCTGGGAGGCCAAATAGGAGGAGCTACAGCCAGTTTGTGTGTTGGTAGATCACCTTCATTTTCTTCCAAAAGTTCCAATTGGTTTAATAAAGATTCCATCTTGCCTGTCTGTGGTAGTTGAGCTGCCAAAAGCTGGCAGCCAAGTCCAGTAGGCCGAACTGGCTATTCTGCATCCTCCAATGAAATCGTGGGGTGGGGGCTATGCTTGGTTATTGAACTCAAGAATATGTAAAAGCCAATTTCCTCCACATTGTATTACAATCAGGGCAATATTCTTCCACTCATTAACTGACTACACTGAGAACCCCGAACACCTTCCACCTAGTGCCAACCACAACCATTTGGCAACTTGTGCCCCATTTTTGCAAAGGGTGCCTTGCATCTCCATGCCTTTTGTTCCTCCAGAAAAGCCTTTCCTCTACCTTTTGAATTTACTTTGCTGATGAGAACTCCCATCTCCTTTCCTTTTCTCAACAGATAACTGATGGGTAACACCTCCCTCCCACCCACCTCCCTTCCTGATATCTAGTCACACACTGTCCTCCAGGTTCTTCTCCTCTTTGCCACTTTACTTCTCTCTGGGTGTGTCAAGGATGCAAGCTGTCAGGTCCAAAAATGAAATGGCATATTTAAATCCCCATGCTTTGGCTCAGCTTGCCCTATGGCTAATATAGGATTCCATGCCACTGCTATTTAAAATAAGAGTTACTTTTTATTCTTTTACTTTATCATTTTCATTCCCCTGCAATGCCTCCCCCCAAAAAAAATAAAGAGTGTGGTGATAACTTTAAAAAACCTTTGGATGTCTTACTTTGTACTTTTAACATTGCTGGATCATTATATATTGCTCAATGCTACCCTCAGGGAAATGGAAAGCTATCTTCAAAAATCTCCAATTATAGATAAGTAACATAGTTTGTGTTTGCCCATATTCCATTCTGTCTTGGAATATAAAATTAAAGAGATTTTTTGACATTTACCTCCTTCTATGACAAGGAGGGAAATGAGCAAGATAGGATTTTTTATGTTTTCTCTTCCAGAACCTTACATGTCTTTACATAGTCAGAGGCATGCAGGGATTACGTTAATAAAAAATACAAAGTTTGCCTGTGACCCACTCTGGGAATGAATATTTTTCTTTGTTGCTTACGCTAAGGAAAGCTGACGAAATGTCAGGTAGACTATCTCTGTCTCCACATCTGAACACAAAAGCTCATGACAACAGGGACCTCCTGAGCAATATTATCTTCCATTTGTTTGAACTGTATTTTCTATGGATTTTTTTAAAAAATAAACTCTATACTTTATTCATGGGGGCTGACTGTGAACTATACCACAACATCTAATAGGGTTTGCTGTTTAAGACTATAACCTTCCGTCATTTGAAATGATTCATTTTATACTTATTTGTAAAACACGTTCCCTTTTCATAATTCTGATGGGTTTTTAAAAAAACTAAGAAAGAAACAACTAAAGAGCATTACAAAAATGGATGAGATAACCTTGTATATTCTGTTTTGTATGTCTGTTTGAAAACCGTAGATAGAAACTCCTACATATGGACATGTCTCATAAAGAGAGGTTTCCTAGAGTCATTGGCATGCTTGTGATGGTATTAAAAAAATAGTCATTTGCATTTCTATATTGCTTTTCAAGAATACTTGAGAATGACATTCTGTACTCATGTTCCTCATTACATAGAAAATGATTCACCTGTATGGGTTTTCAGAAACCAAACAAAGGATCAGGGATATAAGTTTCAAGGAAGGCTGTTCTAATGGTAGGGTGCTAGGATCTCTCCTTGGTATGCACTCCTTGGTTTGACTTCATTTTTTAAAAAATAAACTGTTTCATTTATCAAGATAGCTTTTAGTTTTACAGTAACTAACCCTCAAACTCTTTCTTTGTAAAATTGTCTGGAAGCAATGTAATAACGCTTCCCATAAGAAATGGAATAATGCTTCCCATAAGAAATGGTTGTACAGTGGTACTTCGGGTTACATACACTTCAGGTTACATACACTTCAGGTTACAGACTCTGCTAACCCAGAAATAGTGCTTCAGGTTAAGAACTTTGCTTCAGGATGAGAACAGAAATCGTCATCCGGCGGCGCAGCAGCAGGAGGAGGCCCCATTAGCTAAAGTGGTGCTTCAGGGTAAGAACAGTTTCAGGTTAAGAACGGACCTCCGGAATGAATTAAGTACTTAACCTGAGGTACCACTGTATTTCATAGGGTTTCTATGACTTTTTTATTCCCCTGCCCAGTTATGTTCCAAAATCTTAACCAAATAAATACTCCTTCTGATTAAAAAACCTTTCCAGCTATACGTTTTCATTTCAAAGGTCATCACATTTCATGGCAATAGTTTGCAAATGTGGATAAACCCGCAACCCCCATGCTGGGAGAAGAACGGCAGGAGGCAGGTCAGCGAAGCTGTCCGTGGCCACTGGAGAGCCAGTCAGGGGAGATATGAAGTTTCCCTTTAAAGATTATCACAGTAGGTCCTTAGTAGCATTTCTTTTTTTTGTACACAGCAGCCCTGCCCACCCCTCAATGGGCCAGCAGGCTAGCAATTACCTCCCCACCCCCCACCTTTTTCACTATTTCACACTGTAGAGTTAATAAGGTTTGTTAAGTTGCCATTTGACTGATTTGGTTTATGCATTCTCTGGCCGCAGTAGAAAGGTGCAGGGCTGGCTGAGAAGGAATTATGTGTACACTGTGCTGATGCATTTCAGTGGCTTTCAAGGGTTGCTTGAAATACCTTCAATTATCCAGCTCAGAGAGGTTTGGTGGGGACATACCCTTAGGCTATGGCATCTTTTTTCCATCCAGGGTTGCTCAGCAGAAATGGAAACTAGATGTCAGTTGTCTCCTTGGCACAACAAATAAAAGTGTTGGCCACTTAGTGGATTTATCTGGCAGTTGGAGCAAGGTCGAACCTATTTTAAGGTAGACTGCCCACCTAGCTCTTGCTTTTAGTGTTAGGGAGCCCGCAGTATGGAGGTCAAGTGCAAAGTCCTTTTCATCATAAGAAATACACTCTATGGTCCTTTACTAGATCCATCCACCCTCTCATTTCCTCATTTGATTTAATGGAGGCAACAGCAACTGAGTTGCCTGATTGAATAAAACTCCAATGTTTAAGGCTGCAATCCTATATTTACTTATCCTGGGAGTAAGTACTTAATGAAACACATATAGGATTGCACCATTACTCATTGTTTTACACATTATCAATTTGGGGGGAATTTCTGTAAGGTGGCAATTTTTCCTGGATCTTTGGCAACTTTTGGGGTGTCCTGGTTTTTATTTTACAAAATATGGAAACCCTACACAACCCTGTCTGTGTGGTCCACAGACATGACCTCTGCAGCTTGTCTGAAGGGGCTGGAAGGTGAGAGCTAGAGAGGGAGACAGAAAATCTTATTCAGGGTATGGCAAAATGAAAAGTCAATGGGGCATCCAACAAAATAATCCAATAAGCCCCAACTCAAATAAAATCAGAACCAATTGAGTTTGCTTATCTTGCCTTTGAGAACTGTGACCTTACTACTAACCTTACTACTAACTCCCAGCTAGTGGCATTGGCAGAGGCAGAACTGATATCTGTCTGTAATAATTATTGAGAGACTATGGCTCTGCAAGACAAGAAGCATCCAGGCAGGCCTGTGATGAGTAGTGGATATTTGGTAGTCACCCTAAGCTCTTTCACCCTAAGTTCCATATGCAGCCTTTGAGTTGAAACAGGTTGAAGTACATGATTTTTTAAAAATAGAACATATAAAATATATTATGCAGGGAGAGTAGAAAGCAGTGCATACATTGTCCCTGGTAATGCTTGAAGGCCCTATGTGTCTTCCAGCCAAAGCATATGTGCTTAAGTCCATTAATTTCAATGAATCTACTCTGAGTATGACTTGATTGGATAGCACTGTAAGTCGGGCTTCCTCAACCTCGGCCCTCCAGATGTTTTTGGCCTACAACTCCCATGATCCCTAGCTAGAGGGCCAGCGGTCAGGGATGGTGGGAATTGTAGTCTCAAAACATCTGGAGGGCTGAGGTTGAGGAAGCCTGCAGTATTCACACGCACACCAGTGTTCATGAAGCCTTGTTCTCATAATACAGTGGTACCTCGGGTTACATAACTTCAGGTTACATACGCTTCAGGTTACAGACTCCGCTAACCCAGAAATAGTACCTAGGGTTAAGAACTTTGCTTCAGGGTGAGAACAGAAATCGTGCTCTGGCGGTGTGGCGGCAGCAGGAGGCCCCATTAGCTAAAGTGGTGCTTCAGGTTAAGAACAGTTTCAGGTTAAGAACGGACCTCCAGAATGAATTAAGTACTTAACCTGAGGTACCACTGTACCTAGACTGAGACAAAGCCTTTTAGTTCAAGCCAGATGTTGCTCTGTGTAACCCAATATAATTTTCACTTTCATAGCTGTTCTAGAGTGATTTTATTACTGTTCACAAATTAAACTAGTCTGATTAATTCTCATAAATGTTTAATCAAAATATTCTCTCTCTCTCTCTCTCTCTCTCTCTCACACACACACACACACACACGTCAGGTAACATACCAGTTGAGTTACTTTCTCTTCTCTGGACTATATATCAAAAGCAACAATGGTTTGCATGTCTGGTCAAGCCTTTGTGATTTGGTAAGAGCGTTAGGTAGTATAAGGACAAAAATGCAGACACCCATACAATATAGCATGATTGATTTGGGAAAACAAACTAAAAACAAACATTTCCAACCATTATATACTATGGGCACAACCAAAGTTAAACATTTCGAAGAGATGTTAGTTTCAGTGTGAGAATATAAAGCAGATGCTTTACATGAATTTTGAAATGAGTAGGCTGCCGAAGTAGTGCACTTTTCTGAATCATTCCCTGATTTAGCGTACATGTCAAATAAAATAGGACATAACTCCATATTTATAAAGACTGAAATCAATTTTTTGTACCTCAGATGGCAGAAACAACAATCAACAATCTTTTTGTGAAATAGAGCTGATGTTGACAAGTGGGGTAAGATGACAAACACCTATCCCTTAACAACGGACTAATATCTTTAAAGGGACATGGGTGGCATTGTGGGTTAAACCACAGAGCCTAGGGCTTGTTGATCAGAAAGTCGGCAGTTTGAATCCCCGCAACGGGGTGAGCTCCCCTTGCTTGGTCCTTCTCCTGCCAACCAAAGTGCAAGTAGATAAATAGGTACCGCTCTAGTGGGAAGGTAAACGGCGTTTCCATGCACTGCTCTGGTTCGCCAGAAGCTGCTTAGTCATGCTGGCCACATGACCCAGAAGCTGTACGCCAGCTCCCTCGGCCAATAAAGCGAGATGAACGCCGCGACCCCAGAATCGTCCGCGACTGGACCTAATGGTCAGGGGTCCCTTTACCTTTACTAATATCTTTAAAGCAGTAGGACACCATGATCTCTTGTGAGTAAATAGAACTATTTCTCATATTTTTAAGGGATTCCAGTTTAAAACTTTTTATTTCTTTAATCTTAAAAAATTAGCAAAAAAGATTTCATGGTAGCTAATAGCAAAATAATAAAACAGTTAAAATAAGCATTAAAGATCAGTAGAAGCAGACAAATGAATGAATGAATGGTAGGACATACAGGGTAACTATAGATGGAATGCAGAGAGAAACCAATAACCATGTACCTATCTGAAATTAACCATGGCTGACTGTGAATGTTGCAAACTGTTCAGTTGTACCCACTTTCCTTCCTTGTTTCCAAAACCAGGAGCAAGCCTTACCTAGCATTACATGCCAACCAGCGTTTGCAGTTTGTTTCTCCCTAACAAACCACAAGCAATAGATCAAGCACCAACCTTGGTTCCCACTTGTAGTATATTTGGAGAGAAGCAACCATGAGTTTCTCAGCTCTTTAAAGGGAGCAGTGAAGTAGGTGCAACTGAGCAGTGTGTACTAGCACTCTGTTCATTCACAGCAAGTTATGACTTCTTGCAAACTGTGTCATATAATTCATTGCATGCAAACCAGGCCATTGCCTACTTTGAATCCAGCTTGCTACAAAATGTAATATTCTGTACTGGTAGCTTCACATTTCTGTCATGCCAACATACATGGAACTTTTCCAGTGGCTCAGAGAGGAAAGAATTTACTGCTCCAGTTTGGGACTAGATATGGAACAGGAGGAGTACATTACCAAGTCTCAGTCCTATCCATGCAAATACTTTTCCTTTCTTTTTTGTGAGTTACTGTGTAGAATCTATTATCTTTGATAACACAATAATATAAATTGTGTCCTCCCTTAAAGAGGGCATGTGCTGCGGTGAGACCTGGCAACCGAAACCCTGTGTGGTGGGTGGGTAAGATTGGTCAGCCACAATACCCAGTTGGTAGGTCCCTCAATGCTGGGTTCAATCTGGCCAATGGGGCGCAGTCAAAACGGATTGAGGGACCTTTATATACCCATGCACGTGACCCAAAGCTTCTTCTTTCAGCGCGTGCATTTGGAACACCCGCCGACCTTTCCCTACTTTTAGGGCTTTTGCGCTTGACCTTGCTACGCTGTCGTGTGTCATCCGTCATTGGGACAGGGGCACGGCAGGGATTTTCCTCACTTGGCTGATTGGCTGTTGCCATTTGGGTTTCGCCTGCTGCGTAGCAAAGTGTCACAACTTGTAAGGCTGCAGATAGGCTCTGGTTCAGGTGATAGGGATGGGAGAGCGCTCTCGCCTTCCCTATGTGAAAGGTATTCTGTTAAAGGAATCCAGGGACTCAAATGGTTTGGTCAACCCTTGAGAGGGGGTTGTGCCCATGCCTGAGTCCAGGAGGACATCTGAGTGGTGGACATAGTCTGTTCCTGAATTTCCGCCTATCCAGGTGTTCAGCCTTGGCTGATCTATGCTGGAACCCTGGGTCAGCACTACCTGCATGGCAGGGAGCTAGTCGAACCAGAGCCTATGCAACCACTCACTTTCTGTAATCAATAAAGTTGTGGCCTAAATTCTGTCAAAAATGAAACTAAAATTTGAGTCAAGTGTGAATTTATTTAGGGGGGAGGTTTCTGGGTCTGAACATGCAAATATAAATTCAGGTAGTTAACCATGTTGGGCTGACGCAGTCGAAATAAATAAAAAATTGTCCAGTAGCACCTTAGAGATGGTGCTACTGGACAATTTTTTACTTAACAGAAATATAAGTTGCTGAAGATACAGAGCAAAACTTAATTGTTGTAGAATAAATATGTTTAACTAAAAGTACTTTGGTGTATCTCAGAAAAGTATTTTCGCAAATTGCAGGAAGAAGGAGGGAGGGAGGGAGGAAGACTTACAATTAAGACTGCAGCTGGCACAGAGAAAGGAAGAAATGTGATTTCCACGTTTGTTCTGTACGCTATATGTTACTTTCATTATGGCTAAAGTAACAGGAAATTGAATTTGAGGGCCAAAATCGTACAATATATTGAGAACTTGAAATAGCCCTAAGGTGGTTATTGTCTGCGTGTGCCAGTCAACATATTGACCACATGGTGAATGATCAATAATTGACGAGCACTTCTTTGAAAAGTCAGTTATTTTGTTTGATTGAGTCTCAATTAGTTTTCTTCTGCCACCATCTGCCATCCCAATCAACAGTATTGCTACCGGGGTTGAATCTGAGCAAATACACACCTTTCCTTTATTGGCAAATCTGACAAATTCAATTTTCTGTTACGAAATAAAAAGTTGCTGGTGCAGCATTGTTTGAATAATGCCAGACATGATGTTCAACCATCACAGGCCTTTTGGAGAGGCTGGCTGCAAGATAAGCAGTTGCTTTTTCGCCTTAACATAGCAGACAGATGTACTTTAATGTGCTATTGCTAGCCTACCAACAATTCAGTTGCATAGCTGTATTTCTTTAGCAGGGTTAAGGCAGCATTCTGCCTTCAGCTTGAAGAAATTGCCCCTATAAAGCACCCTGCAACTTGTGGAGAATGCACCTGCTCCAAATTAGAGAAACCATGCAATTGTGATTCATGGCTTGCATTAAGGTGACTTGCTTAGCAAACTGGGAGCAGTCCAATTTGGCTTGATGTACAAAACATTTCCTTCCACAATTGCTACCCTAGACTTAATGTTATATTCTGGACACTGCTTCTACTTACCACTGCTGCTGCTGCGGCAATTGTAGAAGGCAAATAGGTTCCTGCACAGTTGCTGTTGTGGATACTCTCTTTTTTTTAAAAAAAAATGATATTTATTGAAAAAAAATTTTTTTAAAGTTACAAAAGAAAAACAAAGTAGAAAAAGAGAGAAACAAGCCACTTCCAACCATACATATACCAATTCAAAATAAGAGAGAGAAAAAAAAACAAACAAAAATACACCACAAACATTTAAAAACATTTAAAAACAAATCCATTATTCTCAACTCCTCAACTATCATTACCCTCTTTCCTTGACCTCCTCCTCCTCCCCTTCCTTGTATCCTGGTTGTTAATTGTCACAGCAAATCCTTTCCATATTTCATAATATTCTGTCATTACATTACCTTAAACTATTTTAATCTTAGCTTACTATAAAAAACCTTGAAACTTAAAACTTAAATCTTATTGTTACCAACTTCTCATAACCATAATATTCTTGCATAATTCTTTAAACATTTTTACTAAAGCCAAGTAATTTCATTCCAACATTTTTCTAACATTCATCAATTTTGTAAAACAGTCCTAGTAGTGAAAAAGAGAAATAAAAACAAATCCAATCTTCATCCAGCGTCCCTTCCTCCTGGTCCCGGGTTTTGTCAGTCCTTGTTATCCCATCGATCTGGCACATTAACCTGGTATCCTAATATCCGAGGCCCTTAAGTCTCTTCCATGTCCCTTCCGCAGCTCTTCTTCATATTTGTAACTGTATTTTCCCTTGTCTCCTGCTCGTTTCACTCATGGGAACTCCAGCTTAGCAATATTTTTGACCCTTCTCGACAGATCAGCCCCTTTTCCATAATCGACACTAAATTCCATGTGGTATTTAAAAACATGTTTCAAAATCCCTCCAAAATTGAGAGCCCCCACAAACCCAAACATCTCACGGCCCATTGCCAGACTTGAAAAGTCCAAACATCCCTGCATAGGAGGATCTATCCAACCCCCCATTTCCAAACCGAACCAAACTTTTTCTTTCCAAATCTGGCTTTTTCCAAGTTCATTTGTCAAATCCGAAAGTTCATAGTCCTGTTGGGCCTGTTCTGTCAGGGCACACTCCTGATTTAATTCCTGGGTGGGCTCCACATATTTTCCCACTGCCTGTTCAAAATTTCCCACTGCCTGTTCAAAATTTCTAATCGAATCAGCCATCAAATTCGTCTTCTCATGTAGCTGTTCCAGTAGGGCATTTGTTTTATAGAAAGCACACAACAGAGCTTCTGAATACATTGTCCTGCAAGGTCAGATGTCTATTCCCACGATTGTAATCTGTAACAGCTGCCAGCTCCCAGGAGTTGGTTACAGTTTCACAGTCTCCCTCTAGGGGGAAAACTTCTATTTAATCTTTCTTTTAAAGACAAGTCTAGCAACAGAGTTTCCTTTTTTCAGATATTTTGTCAATATTTGTTCCTTTAAGGTGCGAAAGGAAACAATGGAATCACTATGTTTCTCTTCTTTTAGCTATCTGTCAAAAGCGTTTGTCTCTGGTCAATGAGCTTCAAACATCAGTCCTGACACCCCGCTCCAGGGTCAGGACGATGGAAAGTTACTTTACTTTAAACTCACTTCTGCAGGTTTAAACAGTCCAGAAAAGATCCCCCTTCTTCTCCTGCTGCCGAAGGGGGGTTCAACAATTTTAAATGATGAAAGCCAATCCTTTAAAGGCGATTTTCTGAGCTCTAGTTTACGTTGTCTTTGCTTTATTCTGTCTACAAAGAAACGGAAGGCTGACTTCCTGTTTAGACCTTCCCGTTTCAGTACCAAATTGAAATAAAATTTTTAAGTCCAATTCCTTTCTGGTCGCAAGTCCTTATTTAAAGTCCAATTGTTCAAAGTTTAAGTACTCACGGGTGCTTATTTTAGAAGCCAAATTGTCCCAGGAAAAAGGCAGCGCTCTCCGGCAACGGCTGTGCGGCTTTGCTCCACGGAAATAGCAGTTGACTCACAGCACCGCGGCACTTCCCCCTCTTCACTTCAGAGCCCGTTAGTGGGTTCCTTTGCGGGTTGGGGGGGTGCTAAGGGTGCCCGCCGAGTCCCATGGTCACAGGCTTCATCCGCCTGTGATTTTTAAAAGGGTCCCCGCTTCGCCGTAGCGGAAAAGACCCGTGCGCGGAGCTAGTCCCTCCAATTCAGAGGGAGTCCGCCATTGCCGATGGCGCCACCCCGGAAGTCGATACTCTCATACACTGTTGTGGTGGTGATTTTGTCTTTCAAGAAACTTGTATTTTGTTCCATTCACATTCTTTGTTTCTCTTCATTAAAGGTTTACAACAGTAAACTGTATGAATGAAAGAGCTTCAGTTTGTGCTGTTAGTGTGAGTGCATTATCAAAAACTGGATGAATGGCTCTGAGTATGTCATGAGGATTGCAGGTCCTGGTCTTAAGAGCTGATTCATACACACTTTGAAAATCCACAATCTCTTCTTCTACTACCTGAAAGTTTGAAAATTGTACAAACTGGGGTGCACTGAAAACACTTTGTTTCATGAAATCTGAAAGTACATTTGAATAAGTATACGGGTTACAGAGGTTTACATAAGATGTAACAAGTGTCATGAAGAGCATATGCATACTAAAATAAGTAGAATAAAATTACTCTTCGTGTGTCTGGCAATGCTTTCTGCTTCCACATTCACGGGCTCCCTGGTCAAGTTAGATGCCTGGTTCAGAGACCAGGGCTACTGAAGAAGCTTGATGCATTGGGCAGAGTTAGTAAGACCTGACACTCGATATGAAAATAGATGCTTATCCAATCCCAGGGTGGGTGGCAGTTGTGGTCCATTGTGGTCAAGACCTCACCCTGGGGGAGCAACACAGAGGAGGGTGGCTGGCAGTTGGGGGGTTCCCCTGGTCAGCTACTTGGATTGGCGGACTTTCCTACCAGCCATTATTTGAATTTTGGCCAATTCGGCCAGGTTTAGGAGCCATCCAGAGTGGAGCAGTTTCTTTGCAATTAACCCTTTCATACAATCTATCTGTTATGACCACTTGACTCCTTTCAGGAAAAAGCAAAAGAAATAGAAAGGGCCAATGACTATTTGTGTTGATGAGATATGAGAGCAGCTACCTTGAAAGCATTAAGACTTACTGATGAAACACTAGCCGGCAATTACAATCTGTTTTTCCAAGGCATTTATAAGGGAGAAAATTCATGGGATAAGGGAAATTTCCATTCCACAGTGGTGTTGGCTTGTGACTTCCATCACCTTTAGATTTAGGGTTAGTGGGATTCTGTGTGAGGAGAGTTGACAGTAGGGTTGGGAGATAAATTTGGTTCAGTGGCTTGGTTGTCTCTCTGCCTGTGGCTGCTTCTCAGAATCTAGTAAAATATAAGAAAGTGGCTAGTCTGCACCTATATTTTAGCTATTCTCAGCTGCAACATTTGTTTCTCCTTTAGGACATCAATTGACAAAACTGCACATAATTGCATAGGATGGATAAACCCAGAGTAGGTCATCGCAGGATCAGGTGAACAAACAAAGGTGCTAAGGGGCATTTCTACCCTTCCCTTTATTAATCTATCCTCCCCCAAAGTAGCTCAAGACTAGACTCATTATTTTAGTTCTCTAACCATTTGGATCACCCAAGGTCACAGTTTGTGTGCCTTAAATTGCCTTTGTTTTACAAGAAGCAGGCAAACAGGATTGGGAACTAATTATTTAGACTTCAACCCTGAGCACCAACACTTTTCAGCTGGATTTGTGCTCGGCTTGTTTCCATGGGAGCAGGAACAGGATATTATTTAATATATACATATGGGAAATACGGTGACAGTTTGCTAGAAGGAAGACGATCCACAAACTTGCCTTTAAATTACAGGAGGAAAGCTGTGTATTAGAAATATTATGCCTCTGGGTAAATGTGTAAGTATAATATTGAAAACTCACTTTTCTTCCAAATGTAGCAGCCGATGGGAGTTTGATTTAGTAAAGCTGCTGATGTGCACACTGGAAAACAAAGCAAAAATAAAAAAGGATGCTGTATCACTCAGTATAAATGTCAAGGTGGGACAGAGGACAAACTTGATCCATGTCCAATGGTGATGAAAAATATTTGTCTCCTACTCTTTTCCGCTGCCTGCCTCCTTTTAAAAAAGGCTGCATTGATGTGCTATTTTATGTGTGATTTGCACATCACACTTCATTAAGGAATGTTGAGGACAAAGATCCTAAATGTATTACATTTATAAAACTTGCATGCAATCCCTATGTACTCAGTTGGGTGTCATTTATTTCCAAGTAAAGGTTACCTTTGAAGAAACTGTATTGTAATGAGCTTCGATATTAGTGAATTTTGGGAAGAATCCAAACCCAATATCTGCCATGGGCAGCGGGGTTTGGAATCGGTAGCTCTTCAAAGTCCCTTATCCCAGCTCCTCATCCTTCATCCTGGCTCAGCTGGTTGAGCTGGGGTCAAGGTTATTCTCTAAAAGCAGCATTTGGGGGTGTGGCAGTATGAGACAGCAGGAAGACTTACCCCTTTTCCATGCTCAATTTATCTTAGTCATGTAATCTAGCAACTCAGCAGATGCTACACCGGCAAAAATAGAAGTGTAATGCAAACTCTATTTTAAAGGCCATTTTCCCTCCATCAGGCTTGGGCTGGCTCAGCTGGTATTAACCCTGCTTCAAAACTGTGGAATTAGGGATAAGTTATACAAACATAACTTACCCTTGCATAAATCATGCTGTCTTCCTATAGCTTGGATTGCTCTGTCTCTAAATAAAGGAACTACTGTGATCCTATAAGTGCCCAAGCGCAAGTAAGTTTTACTGAATTTATTGTGACCCAATTCCCAGTAGACATGTTTATGACTGAAAGGTAACAGTTACCAAGGCAATCATCTTGGCAGTGATCTGGATAAATTATTCTACATGAGAGAAGAAGCATATGGACTGGCTATTTTCTATGCTCAAGAACAAGCTGCATCTGCATGAAGTGCTGGACAGTAGGAGTCTCCAGTCTATAATCTGGAAAAGTGGCTTTCCATATTTCTTGGGCGTTAATGGCTGGTTCATACATGCACTTAATAACTGCAACATAGAAACAGTGATTTGCATACATAAGAAGACTGACACAGATATAATTTATCATTTCAAATCCAATGTTTTCAAATGGACTTGATTCACCCATTCAGCATTATTTTTCAAGTGTGCAATACAGATTTTGACCTAGTTGAGATATAAGAGGAAACCATCTCCCTCCCTCACAAACACACACTTTGTGAACATGGCAAGCCTCAGGTTCACATGTTCCCCCTCCTCCTCTTTTGCTTTCATAGCTGCATGCAGAAGATTGGAAGCTTTCACTTCTAATTTCAAACAAATCACAGCAGAACCAAAACTTGGGACCCGTGGTTTGCTTAAACTCTGGTTCATGAAAGCAAAGCTCTGGTTTTAGATTCTGGCCTCTTTGTTAACATATCACAGTTCCCTGAGCTTAGATGTCACAAAGAACTGTGGTTTCTTTAAAATTGTAAGTAAGAGCTTCTAATTTCATCTGCAAAACACGAAGAAAGAGGAAGTGTGAGCATGCAAATGAGGCTTGTTTCAGCTTATTCATGTAGTTTCCCACTACAACTGAATTGGGCCATTAGGTGTATTAAACTGTTAAATTGCTCTAACCCCATCTAAAATACCTAAAATGGTGAGGCTAAGCAAAACTTAAAAACAATTAGAAGGTTTTCCCCATTATGGATTAAGCAACTGATCAAAGTAAAGAGATGCTTTCCTCATAAATATTTTTGGGGTGCTCACATTTTGAAATAACCCTAATTTAAATCACAGTGAGAAATTAAATGCTTGTCTGGTTAATAATACAATTTGTTCCAACTGTACTGGTGTCTAGAATAAATGTGTTTATTTCCTATAAAGACCTAAATACAACTTCCCAGTAGGAGTGAATTACACATAATGGCTATATTATCCCACTTTCTAGTAAGCTCCATTTTACAAGGAAACTATCCCATTGTGTTTGTCAGATCCACTTATCATCTTTAGTGGTTAAATCTTACTCACTAAGTCTCGAAATGTGTGTGTGCTTGGTACAGCTATCAAGCAACGCACTCAACTGTTTTGCATTCTCCATAATCATTACTCTAGTATAACAAGGTATACAAGCATACAAGACAATTAACAGGCATGAACTTGTTTCTTTTGTTAATAAATTGTTTTGTACCTGTAAATATATTAAGAGATTGACCTAGAATTAATACCACCCATGGCTCTGTTCCCACTGTACCATGGGTCAATGAAAAACTCCTTACTTTAAAGCACATTGCCACGATGACAGCACTGCAGTACACTTTAAGAGCATGCTTTTAAATAAAGAAAAATCAAAGATATCTAAAATACGGAGGAAAATGTTTTCAATGTTTGCTGTGCAAACGCAGTGAAAAGAGATAGACAAAATAAGTTGTCGTGATTTTCTTCAGAATGAATGACAATATGAATATAGGGCCCAACTTGCAATAACACACACACACAAACACACACAAACACAAACACAAACACACAAACCCTCTTCCTCTGGCCTCAAAGTCATGGAGGACAGAGTTACTTCCTCAGAGAGGGAAGTCTACAGTTGAGGCACCACCACTGAGAAGGCCTTGTCTTTGCTAGTCACCCCAAACTGGTTGCCAGACACACAAGCTTGGCTCCCCCACTTAACACAATATCTGTGTCATTCAGTACTTGGAGAGGCACTCATTGCACCATGCCATTTAGAGTTTTGTACACCAGTAGTAGCAGCATCTTGAATTGGGTGCAGTAGCTCACAACATCCAGTGCCTGGTTGCCATCTGTCATTTGATGGTATTGAGACTAGGCCCCAAGCAAGCAACAAGCAGTCCCATCCTCATTTCATGTGCCCTCTGATGTGTCCTGAAGATGCCTTAGGTTTCAATCTTATCACAATTCCTTCCTTCCTTATTTACGCTGACTTCTTATAGGCCTCCCACCCACCTTTCTCTTCTTCTCATGTGGTTTCAGAGCAATTGAAAGCGGGTCAGTAATTTGCTTGTTTGACATTCACATTTCAAATGTTCCTGTATGCTACATTGATATCCTTTTGAAATGTGGTATAAAAACATTTCCAGAAGTAAATAACACACACAAACATAGAAATCAAACCTTTTTTTCCTGGTAATATGGCTTGAGGAAAAGAAACCACCACCCTCCAACCACTAGAGAACAGATTTGTAGGTTTCTGTCATATGTGTGTTTATAGCACACTAAGTGAGAGCTGGACCATAAAGAAGGCTGATCGCCGAAGAATTGATGCTTTTGAATTATGGTGCTGGAGGAGACTCTTGAGAGTCCCATGGACTGCAAGAACAAACCGATCCATTCTTAAGGAAATCAGCCCTGGGTGCTCACTGGAAGGACAGATCGTGAAGCTGAGGCTCCAATACTTTGGCCACCTCATGAGAAGAGAAGACTCCCTGGAAAAGACCCTGATGTTGGGAAAGATGGAGGGCACAAGGAGAAGGGGATGACAGAGGACGAGATGTTTGGATAGTGTTCTCGAAGCTACCAGCATGAGTTTGACCAAACTGCGGGAGACAGTGGAAGACAGAAGTGCCTGGCGTGCTCTGGTCCATGGGGTCACGAAGAGTCGGACACGACTAAACGACTAAACAACAACAAAACCTTAGAGGGGCAAGCGAATTACTTTCACTTGATTTCTAAAGAGTAGCTGTATTGGCAAGAAGAAGAAGAAGAAGAAGAAGAAGAAGAAGAAGAAGAAGAAGAAGAAGGTGTACTGTTTAGAAAGTAGTCCATTAAAAACCAATGGGGTCTTGCTTCCTGTACAACTGCAGGAATTGGGAATTTCTAATCTGAGAGAAACAAAGTTAAAATAGAAGCAGGATGACCTTGATCCCACAGTAATTAATCTCAAATTCCTTTGGCTCTTGCTCTGCCTATCATCATCAGCTGTGGTTTAACCCATCACAGACATACAGCACCCAAAAGATAGCCCCCCCACAATAATGTAGCCCTTGGCAGGAAAGAAAATACAGCTCACCTCTGTTCTAGTTGTTCAATATACTCCATGGACATTGGGATGCTGCCCTTTCATGGGGTGGCTTCAGATTTCTCTTGGTATACTAGTTGTTAAATGCTTTCCATAAGATTTTTCTGGAATTTGCTCTCTCCTGCTACATTGGAGCTATTCATCATTGTGCTGTGTACTTGGATACCATGGTCTGAAATCTGTCAATTGCTGAAGCAGTTACAGGAATGTAATGCCACATTGTTTATTATTATCATTCATGGCACACTTTGGAGGGATAATGGCCTGCCTTATGCTTCAGCCGAGAATCGGATCGGGGAAGCTTGGCATTCTCAAAACTATTACATATGCATAAGGAGCTTTCAAAAAAGTAATGTGTTTCATGCCCCTTTCGCTGCAACTCAAGAGGAAAAAAAAGGAACATTAAGCAAAAGCCCTTGTGAACAGTTCCCTAAAGTGCAAGGCCACAAATGGCTTGTAGCTTGAAACTTGCTGCAAACCCCCCCCCCCCCCAATAAACCTGTACATTTCTTCCTTTCATATAGTTTTACAGTGCCACCACTGTTACTGATGCCCCGAGCAGCAGGTGGGAAAATCAAGTTCATGTTGATATATCAGAGCTAAATGCAAATATTCATGAGCAATGATTGCAAGTGCACCAGCCAGTTTTTCAGTCTTATGCTGATACCAAAGTTAGCCTTTGCTCAATTGAGCATATGGTATTTACTGATGATAACAGAGCCAATATTAAATTTATTAAATTCCTATCCATTCTTGAATGTGTATTTGTGGAGCATGAACTCTGATCAAGGGTGAGGTTGTGCTTCTAAGTGAGTTGTAGATCTCTAGTTAGGCGAATGGGAGAGCCATGTGGATCAATTTATATGTAATTATAGGCACTAGCTGCTTGTACTGCAGGCCTAAATGTAAAAAAAAAGAAAGAAGCATGGCTTTCTTCCCAGAATCATAAAGAACCATAAAGGGACTGTAGAGGACACCTAGTTTAATTCTCTTTACTGACCCTAAAATAAACCATTGACGAGACATTCTCAATCTATTTCTGTATCATAGGAATATTGCAAAACATCCCCTAACAACTTGGTCCATTTTCTGGTCCATTCCTATAACAGCATCCTACACCTTCACCATTGTGAATCTTCGTTTGAATGGAGGCCTGAAGATATTTGAATGTGCTTAGCTTTGTCCTAGATATTTGGTTTCTTATACAGAGAAATGTTCAGCATGGGTGCTTTAAAATGATCAAAAATCCCAATGTCCACCATAATTAGATTTGTTTCATTTGCAGACATCTGTTATTCCAGCAAAAACAAAACCTGTTTATCCCAGTGATGCTCTGTGGCACTTGGATCCTTGGAGATTTTAAAGCGCATCAGTTCCTTTTATCAGCCAGCAGTTCACTTCCACCAATAGCCACTCGTAAGAGTGGTCTGCTTGCATGAGCAATATAATGTCTGAACTGCAAATTCAGTAAAATTGTGGTTCCTCTTCTGTGAAATGCTCCCCACCTCCCAGTTCATAGAAGATGAGCTGTGATCTCACTTGAGTTGCACTTGAAATTATTTCGGACATGCCAGTAGAGTGATTGTACAACAAATCATTTCCACAAAACTGCCCAATAATTTCACTTGCTTTCCTGACTCAGGGATGATACAAACACACAGAAATCACATGCAGAGCATTCCTTTCTGGAATGTGTCAGTTTAGACGGTTTAGGAAAATTGCATATTTGAATGGACTCCTATGGGGGAAAAAGAACTCTTCTTATGACAAATGGTTTAAGCCATGGACCTGCAACCCTTCAGATGTTTTTGGACTATAACACCCATTATCCCTAAGTACTGGGCATGCTGGCTAGGACTGAGGGGAGCTGGAGTCCAATAACATCTGGAATACTAGAGGTTCCCCATCCCTAGTTTAACCTTCCCTTCGGTAATATGATAAAGAAACAATCATTTGTAATTTACAATGGATTTTCTTTAAGTTTCTTTTTTGTCTAATGTATTGAAATCCACCTTACATCTGCAGTACCATAAGTAGGTAGGGTACACGTTTTAGTATAAATAAGTAAATAAATAAAATTAAAAAGTGGAACCCAAGGTCTGACTAGTACAGTAACTATATATATATATGCATTACATTCTCTTTCTATACAGTTCATGCATTTCTACACAATTCATTTCTATACAATTCAGTTGGCATTTCTTAAGAATGGGTCTCACAGCTAAGAAAAATTATTTGGGGAGGAAGAGATTTGGCTGGCAAAGGCTGCCCTACATCATGTTAGAGCATGCCTTTATTTCATCGTATTTTATTTATTAAGAATTTTATACACCACCCTTTTCCAAATATAATATTTATATTATATTTTGTGTGTGTGTGTGTAGACACTATATAATATAAATATATACAATGCATAATAAAAAACTGAAATAATTCTCATACCTTACATAATTAATGCAAATTTAAAGAAATAAAATGAAATGAAAACCCATCCGTTACTAAAAAGTCCAGTAAAAGATACAGAGTTGTAGAGAGACACACCATCACTGAGGGACTTTCTGTTAGCAGGACTACCTTTCCTAGAGCTGTAAGTGTGATTCCAGCATGGGAGATTCTGGATCTTTGGACTCAGAACTCTAAGTGCCCAGAGCATTCAAATAATCCAAAGAAAGTGTCTGGTTCGACAGCAATGCAGTTAACTCCTGTAGCCATTCAATGTTGACATCTCCATGTGTGATGAAAATTGAAACCTGGAATATTTCAGATAAATGTCAAGGGGGGAAGGGAAGAAAGTGGTAAAGGGAACTGAAATAATAAAAAAAAACAAGAAATAATTATGAGGTAGTGGAAGAAGAGCCCTTATCAAAGAAATCAGAATGAAACTGAGTTTTCTAAAACAGAATCAAAGAATGGGGGAAGTTCAACTACCTCTATACATCAAGGAACACATAGTTCCCAGGAAGCACAATGTTCTTACACCTTTAATGGCATCTGCATCGTTCCCCAGTTTGTCTATGCATTTCTGCTGCAAAAATTGTCTAGCGTTCCAATGTAACTTAGTGAAAATTGTATTTTCAGTTGAAGAGCTTTTCTCTTCCTCTTCAGTTTTCATATGAAAGAGTTCTTGACTGAGACTCTGAAATAAACTGAAACACCTGCCAGTCATAGGAGGTAGTGAGAACAGGAGTGAGAGAGTGAGACTATTTAAGTTTAGGGGAACATGAAGACATGCTTTTCAAGGAGAAAGACTCCTAACTGCTTGCCAGTTAGCAATGCAAACTTGTGGTGTGAATTACTCTGTTAACACCAGGCAGGTGGCATGTGAATGCTAATAGTATCTACAAAATCTGCCACTAAAGAGCAGCAACACAACACTTTAATGCTTCTATCAATTCATATGGAGATATCTATAAATACATACATGCATACATTGTGTGTGTGTGTGTGTGTGTGTGAGAGAGAGAGAGAGAGAGAGAGTATGAATTTTGTCAAACAGTTCAGTAACCTGTTACCCTTACCCTTAACATAATTTATTTTCATCCTGAAGATCCATTTTCAGCATTCAAATCTTCATGTAGAGCAAATAGTTGTGAATAACTTGTACTGCATTAGTCCTTAGAAAATAACAGCACAAAGCAAGATGACAATTTAAAAACCAGATAACAGAATTTACATAAAGTCATATAAAAGATTACTACTTAATATTTAAAATTTGTAAATAGGATTGATAAAATTTAAACATATCCATATCAAAGCATGAAATATATTAAAACATTTTCTTAAAATAACACACATTACTTATTAAGTTGACAACATTACAAACTTCCATGTCTAGTAAGTGTGGGGTGCCTTTACCTGGTGGTGCTGGGGCCCATAGACTGCAGTAAAATACTGGGAAATGTTTTGCCCAGTATCTTTTTTGTGTGGTAGTCTCATAGGGAAAAGCTGTCCAATAATCCCTTGCAAAGGGGAGGTGGAAATCCTATATGAGGCTGTTTCCCCTGCAGCTCAGGGTCATTTTGCCTCAACAGCTTCCCACTCGCCCATCCTAATTCAGTCTCCACATACTAATTCAATAAACACCTTAGCCTTCTTCATGCTTACAATCCCTTGTATCTCTTGTCATCTCTTGTCATTTGGCTATTGAGAGCTCCGGTCCTTTTTCAAGAAGGATCAACAATAATCCTTCTTGTTGTTCACCTGGAAATGTTGCTTCCAATTGCCCCCCTAGTCTTTGTATGGTTTTGTTCATTACTGTATTTTTGCACTATAAGTGGCATAGACCCGTGAACTCAGTGTAATTTCTGGAAAGGTATTGGTGGACTGAAATCAGCCTGTTTATCTGAGGTCCTGGCTCTTGGTGCATGTCCATCATCATCATCAACAACAACAACAACATTACTTTATTTGTATTCTGCCTTTCCAGAAGCAGCAACTCACCCATAACTCACCCACAGAGAGGTTGGGTAAATGTCTCCACCCCACCCTGCTATCCGTTACTGCTTTAAAAATGGTGATGAAACTACAGGTGATGCAGAATATGGCCAAAAGTTTGCTATATGGGGCTGGACATTATGCCAGTCGCGTTGCCTGGCTCCCGCTTCATTTCTAGGCCCAGTTCAAAGTGCTGGTCCTGAAAGCCTTCATGGTTTAGGCTCCTCAGTGCTTGAAGAATTGCCTACCCAGACAAGGAGACCACAAGAGCGACATTTAAGTCTTTTCTCTAAGTGTTTCCATCAAGTGATGTATCACAAGGGGGGGGAGGGAAGGAGGGAGGGAGAGAGAGCCTTGCACTTAGATTTTGTTATTGCTTCCTCTTCTGAATGATTGATTACCACGGTAGCTTTTTATACAACTCTTAAAAACTAGAATGAAATATTAAGGCAAAATTCAGCTGCTATTCTTAAAAAAAAAATTAAAAAAAATCTTTCTTTAACTGGTTGGCATAAGGAAAGGGAATTAACACTATCTCAGAAATAACCCTTGGCCTTGCTCCCATAAGCATCAGTTTCTGGGTTCAGTGCCTGACTTCCTTTGGTTATGATTATGATCTTTACTCTGGTTCTTAGATCCTTGCTTTTCCACCTAAACATATTTGCTTGAATGAACATTTCATGGCATTTAAATGTGTCATTTAAAGTAATGATTTTAACTGACAAAATAAATATAGGTTCCTGCTGTCAGAAGAGTGATTGCTTTTATATATCAAGTACAGCAAAAGGGTTGGTTAGAACACACAGTATGGTTTCCACCTTGAAGTATCAAAACAAATACCATTCATTTTTGTATGGGTGGTTCTTAATGCAAAAACAATCCATTTTGTCAAAAAGAAAGTGGACTTGTATTTACCCCACTGCACATTAAACAGTGTGAAAATTCTGTAACCTTTTGCATAATGCATCTCTCATCTAGTTGCTCTTTTGCATTATGCGGTATCAAATATTTGGGGGAAAATGTACATTGTTACTTTTCTACATACAAGTTAAATTTGCATGCAAAACATAATGCCCTTAAAGCAGGCATGTCCAAAGTCCATTTCGGGGCCTAACTCGGCCCGCCAGTCAATTTAATCTCCCCCCCCCCCCCGTGGCAGCATACGTCCTGGGGCAAAATCCTAAAAAAAGCTCAACAACAACTTTAATCCTAAAAAAAGCTCAACAAGTTTGGTCAGCACTCACACATGTTCACTTCATCAAATCTGGCCCTCTCTGCAAAAAGTTTGGGCACCTGCCTTAAAGCTTGAAAGCAAGTTGTAGTATTCAGTGAAATAACTGCCTCTCTCTCCTCCACCTTGTGCTCTTGCTCACCATCCCCAGATCTGCTCCAGAGGGTTGTGGGAAAACCCAGAACAGCTTTTGTCCACATGAACCTACCCAGAACCTGCAATCATCATCTGAGGTCCTTCTTTGTGTGCCTCATGCATGAGAGGTCCAGGGGGTGACAACACAAGAGCAGGCCATTTCTGCAGTGGCACCCCGTTTGTGGAATGTTTTCCCCAGGGAAGCTCACTTGGTGCCTTTGTTACATATCTTTACATATCTTCTCCCAGGGCTTTGGCTAATTCAGGACGGGGTAAGCTCCCGTTGCTCAGTCCCTGCTCCTGCCAACCTAGCAGTTCAAAAGCACAAAGTGCAAGCAGATAAATAGGTACCACTCCGGCGGGAAGGTAAACGGCATTTCCGTGTGCTGTTCTGGTTTGCCAGAAGCAGCTTAGTCATGCTGGCTACATGACCCGGAAGCTGTATGCCAGCTCCCTCGGCCAATAAAGTGAGATGAGTGCTACAACCCCAGAGCTAGTCACAACTGGACCTAATGGTCTGGGGTCCCTTTACCTTTATGGCCTTTTAGTTGTGGGGGGAGAGAGATTGCTATTGTTTGTTACTATGTTATGTATTCTTGTGTTTTTATATTGTAAACCACCATGTGATCTTCAGATGAAAGGCAGTACAAAAAATTGAATAAATAAATAAATATTTCTTGGACGTGTGTGTGTGTTTTATTGGGGGGAAATGTGGACATGTTCAATTATCTGTCGATCATCTGGCATTTTGCCATAGTGTTTTTTGGGGGTGGAGGCAGGCAGGGAGAAGCTTCCTGTTGTGGATTTTGATTTTGGATTTGTACAAGATGCAATAATGAAATTAGAATGCAATTCTACTATCACATTGTCCCACAATATTGTACATTTTTAAAAGCTGAGGATGACAAAATGTTCTTTCAAAATTTTGGCAGCTCAGTTTGCCCTTGGAAGAATGTCAAAATGTTCCTGCAGAATACAACTAGATTTTGCTGTACCACTTTCCAATCCAGAATACATTATGGAAGTACAGAACTGCAAAATATGGAAGGAACTGAGATTTATTTATTTAATAAACAAATCTAATAAGATTGTTTAAAAAATCACTTGAATACCCCTCCACAAGGGTTACAAACTGATAAGCTTGTGCTTCTGCAACACAGGGTTATATCCAATGAAATGTCTTTCCGTATTGTTATAACTCAAAAGGGTTGGATGTGGGGTCCAGTAAGAGAGTAAATGTGGAAATGCAAGTTGGGAAGTGAATATCCAGATGGGAGGTATCTGAATATAAAGGAGTGGTTTCCATCAAAGAAAGCTGTTTTGTGTTTGCATTTAGGATTTCCGTGGTGGCACAGATGCTGGGTCTTTGCCAATGGAAACTTATTTGTTACGTTTGAGTTTCTTCTATACTGGAAGGCTTTACATATCATAACCTGAACTTTGTTAAAGATTCCTTTTACAAGTCATTTAACAATAACATAAGCTCCATTTGAGCCACTTTATGGCAGATCCAAGGTGTTATACATAATCTTCTTAGTAGCTTTGCATGCGCTGCTTATACAGACAGAATAATAATAAAGTTATATGAACTTGCTTGCCAAGAAAATATTTTTATCACTTCAAATTAGGCTTACTTCTAAACAAGCATTTAATTAATCAAACAAGATACAGCAGTGGTTGTTGGTCAGTTTGAGATATAATAATTGGTCCCAATTAGCTGATTAGAATGTGATAAACGGGCAATTAATAAAAATGAAAGAGGAATAAAATCTCTTTAGAATTGTATGTAAAACCAGGCAGCAGTAAAAAAATGATACTTTTTAATTTTTCATTTTCTCCAGGGGAAATTAACAAAAAATATCAGGGTGTTCCTGCCCCCCTAAATTTGGACTTCCAGAATATGCTTGACTTTTATGAGAATAGGAATGAGGAGATTCAAATGTTGACATGTATTCCATACTGTCAGAGCTGCTTCCAGATCCTAGCTCACAGAGGATCACGCTAGCCAGCGATCATTAAATAAAAGTCTTTATTGAGTTACAGTTTCCATTCTCAAGCTGCTGCGTGCAACTCTACGTCTCATGGTTAGATCGGCGAAGCTCCATCTGAGTCTCCGCCCCTTGTACACCAACTTAATATCCTACCCTTGCTCCACCTTTTCCGCCTGACTGTTCTTCTCTGGGTCCCTCTGCCCCCCGGGGTCTCTTCCTTCCGGGATTCCTCTGACGCTGACGCTGACCCCCCTGACTCTTCTCCCTCCTTTCGGCGGGCTTTAGGACCTGGCTCCCTTTCCGGGCTGCCTACTGCGCCACCTTCCTGTGCATTTGAACTTGGCACGCGCGCCCAACCTTCCACCTTCCGTCTGACCGTTTCTTCGCTCCCCGATGGAGGTGTGGCCACTCCTGACTCGTGCCCTCCCCCCTGTTGTGAGCTGCCCGCGCTTGATCCCTGGCGCCCTTCCTCTTCCCTGCTCTCTGGCGGTGACGCTGGTCCTGATTTCCAACTGCTCCCCTCTGAGTCCCCTCTGGCTCTATCTTCCTGGGGTGTCCCCCTAGGCTCCCCCCTTGCCCTGGCCACTGGTGCTCCTTTCTGTGAATCTTCTGATTCACTGGAAAGACTCGGAGATCTCGGGTCGTCGTCATCACTCATCTTTTCTTCTGCCTCCTCTCCCTCGCTCTCTGTTTCCTCCCTTGCCCTTGCCTCTGCTCCTGAACCCCTGACATCCATCCCCCCCTCGAAGCCCCCTCTTCCCCCCTCCCCTCCTTCCGGTGCGGGATCTGGGTGCTGCCGTGTCAGGGGGACGAATGTCGGATACAGTTCGCTTCCCGTGGCGGGCCGCCATCCGAAGTCTTCCGGTTCTTCCTCCCTGCTCTCGTTGACGACGGTCACCTCCGCTTCCATCTCTGTGCCGCCGTGCTCGAAACCCGGGTCGTCCCCGAAAACGTCCATGTCCGTCTCTCCTTCGTTGCCTTCTGGAGACGTTGCTCGTCCTGGACCCTCCAGCCACCTTCTGCGGAACTGCTCCTCTGGTCGATCATCCCACCAATACGAGGGTTCTGAAGCAGATCCCGAGGGTGACCCCTCTGGGGAACGGGCGTCTCGTGTCGGTTCCTCGTCCGAGTCGAACCCCCGGAACGTGCTGGCTGAAAGCGTGGGCGTGAAAAGCCAGTCGTCGAAAAAGTCTGCTGGCATTGGCCTATGTGGGAAGAGGGCATGAAACTCTTCTTTGAGCAGAGGTTCGTCTAAAGCGTAGCCCGGCACCCAGCTGTTGGCACTGGCCGGGGTGCCCTCCTTGGCGAGAAGGTATTCTACCCCCTCTTCCCCCCATCTGGAGTCCAAAATCTCCGTGACTTCGTTGATGCGCTCCTCCTGTGCCACTCCCCCTTGCCCGGTTCTCTCTCGGAGCGGACCCGGTGCCGTTCCTGGTTCCTGAAACCTGTGAGGTGCCTTGTAGGGAGTGAGCACCGATCTGTGGAACACCGGATGCATTCTGGAACCCTTCGGAAGAGCCAGCCTGAAAGCCACCGGGTTGACCTGTTCGTCGACTTGGTAGGGCCCCAGTTGTTTATGCCCTAGTTTCTTCTTCGCCAACGACCTGGCCGGCACTGCGTGGGCTGCTAACCAGACCCAGTCTCCCACATGGATCTCTTCGCCAACCCTTCTGTGTTTGTCCGCTTGTACCTTGTATGCGTGTTTAGCCAGCTCCAGGTGCCGCCGCAGCTGATCGTGGACCTCCTGCAACTCCGACGCGAACGCATCTGCTGTCTGCGGCTCCCCCTCCCCCATTCTTTCCAGTCCCGGGAAGGTTCTAGGGTGCCTCCCGTTGTTGGCGAAGAACGGCGTGACCCCCGTGGACACGTGCTTCATGTTGTTGTAGGCGAACTCGGCGAGAGGCAGGTAATCCACCCACGTCGCAGGCTGTTGATTCGCATAACATCTCAGGTACTGCTGCATGATGGCATTGACCCGCTCCGCTTGCCCGTTGGTCTGCGGGTGTCTAGCCGACGCCAGGTTGATCTTGACGTTCAGGAAGCCCATCAGCCTCTGCCAGAAGTTTGAGATGAACTGTCGCCCTCGGTCGGACAGAATAGACCGCGGCAGACCGTGAACCTTGAACACGTGGTCTATGAACAGTTTGGCGGTTTGTTCCGCCGTGGCCACCTTCGCACACGGAATGAAATGTGCCATCTTGGAGAACAAATCCACCACCACCAGCACAGCCGTCTTGCCCCTCGAGCTGGGCAGATCCGTGACAAAGTCCAGGGCCACTCTCTCCCATGGCTCGAACGGAGTTTGCAGCGGTTCCAGCAGTCCGGCCGGCGGTCTGTGCACTGGTTTGGACCTCTGGCAGGTGTCACACCTCGCCACGTAGTCCGCGACTTCCCCTCTCATTCCGGGCCACCAGAAGTCTCTGGCTACTAATTCCACCGTCTTCTCCTTGCCAAAGTGCCCGGCAGTGGGCGCGTCGTGCAGCTGCTGCAGTACCTTGGCGCGAAGTTCGTCTCCCGGCACGTAGATGGCCCCTTTACGGATGAGCAAACCATCTCGCAGCTGGAACTCGTCGGTCGCTGCCGTGCCCCTGTGCACCTCTGCCATCTTTGCTTGCGCGAAGGAGTCATCCTGCAACGCTCGTCGCACCGCATCCAGGTCAACTGTTGCCGCCGCGCACGCCCACACTGTCGGTGCGAAGATGTGCATGGCGGCCGCTGGCGTTGCCTCCTCCAGATACTGTGGCTTACGGGAGAGAGCATCCGCCATGATGTTGGTGTCCCCCGGGACATACTCTATTCGGAAGTCGAAATTCGCAAAGAACTCAGCCCAACGTATCTGCCTCTGGTTCAGGAACTGTGCCGTGCGCCAGTGCTCTAGATTCTTGTGGTCCGTGCAGACCTGCACCGTGTGCTTGGCGCCGATCAGGAAGTGCCTCCACGCTTTGAACGCTGCATGAATGGCCAGCAACTCCCTGTCCCAGATGGTGTAGTTCTGTTCGGACTTGCTGAGCTTCCTTGAGTAAAACGCTCCCGGCCTCCAAACCCCCTGCGGGTCTTTCTGCAGCAGGACTGCTCCCACGGCTCTGTCCGAAGCGTCTGTCTCCACCCTCATCGGCCTGCTGGGGTTGACATGAAGCAGCTGCTCTTCCGACGCGAAGAGACGCTTGAGTGCCTGAAAGGACTGCTCCGCCTGCTCTGTCCAGATGAACTTCTTTTTCTTGGAGCTGAGCGTGTCCGTGATGGCCGCTGTCTGCATCGCAAAGCCTTTGATAAACTTGCGATAGAAGTTCGCGAAGCCGACAAACCGTTGGACCTCCTTCCGGTTGCGTGGGCTTTTCCAATCCAACACTGCTCGGACCTTGGCGCTGTCCATGGCGAGCCCTTTATCAGACAACTTGTAGCCCAGGAAATCCACCTCGGTCACGTCGAATTGGCACTTCTCCAGCTTGGCGTAAAGCCTATGTTGCTGTAGCCTGCTCAGCACTTCCTTGACGTGTCTGTCATGCTCCTGCTGCGATTCCGAAAAGATCAGGATGTCATCCAAGAAACAGACGCACGTCTTGTAGAGGAGCCCCGCCAACACGTGATGCATGAAAGCTTGAAAAACGTGGGAGCCATTTTGCAATCCAAAAGGCATAACTCTATATTCGTAGGTGCCCAGGGGCGTGAACATGGCTGTCTTCCACTCATCTCCCTCCCGCATGCGAATGAGGTTGTATGCCCCTCGCAGGTCCAACTTGGTGAACACTCTGCCCTTCCGTACCTTTGCGAGGAGGTCGTCGATTCGGGGCATGGGGAAGTCCGATGGCTTGGTCACACTGTTCAAGATGCGAAAGTCCACTACAAGTCTTTTTTGGGGCGTGTCCCGCTTCTTAACAAAGAATACCGGACTGCCCCCCGCTGCCTTGGACTCTCGGATGAAACCGCGCTCCAAATTATGATCTATGAACTCTTTGAGTTCCTGCAGTTCGTCCTCAGACATGGAATACAGCTTCCCTTTGGGTAGCGCCGCCCCCGGCAGCAGGTCAATTTTGCAGTCATATGGTCTGTGGGGGGGTAGCCTGTCTGCCTCTTTCTCGCAGAAAACCTCCAAAAATTCTGCGTACTTGTGGGGGACCACTTGCAGCGTGCCTAGCTGCAGCTGTGACTCCTCTTCCCCTCCTTCCTGCCTGGGCACGATGCAGTGTTCAGCGCAAAAGGAAGAGCCGAAGGTCAGCTGCCTCTGGTACCAAGCCAGCGTCGGGCTGTGCTTGTCCAGCCAACTCATGCCCAATACAATGGGCGTGTCCGATAGTTGAGTGACATTGAAGCTGATGATTTCCCTGTGATTCCCAAGTCGCATCACCATTGGTGGCGTCTGCTTCACCACTTGCCCCCCTAGCAGCTCCCTGCCATCCACCGTGACAACCTGCAGGGGCAGCGTGGCAGGCAGCAACTGTATAGCGTGCCGGTCGACAAAGTCCTGCCCTATAAAGTCCGCATTGCTTCCGGAGTCAATGGTGATTGGCACGTCCATGGTGATTCCATTGGGCAGCTGGAGCGACGCGGTGAGCTTCACTACCGGTTTGGGCGGGAGGGGGTCCATGGGCTGTAAAATCTCTGGGGACTGCTTCACTGACACGTCTGGTTGGGCCCCAGTGCCTCTTCCTCCAACCAGACTCCTTCGTTTCCCTGCTGTGGTTGTCCTTGCTGCGTTGCTGCAGTTACCATTGCTGAGGCTGCAGTGTGCTTGTGGAGCCTCTGGGGACACTCTTTCGCCATATGCTGTGGATCATCGCAGATGTAACACTTCCTGTTCCCTCTAGGAGGCTTCGCTTTCACTGCTGCCGGTGCTAGGGCTCTGGCTGCTGACTGAGCCCTTGCACCTCCAACCTCCATAGGTTCCGCTCCTCCTCCTGGCGGAGGCGTGGATTGCGCACGCGCTGCTTCTCTGGGAAGGAAGGAGGAGCCCCTGGCTGGTTCGCGCCCTCCACGCCCTTCGTCCCTGCTCCACGGACGTCCTTCCAGCCGCACCCCCACCGCCAGCGCCCTCTGAACGATCTCCTGCGTGGTCCGGGGTCTCTCCCCCCTCGCAATTTCATCTTTAACCGAGCCGTGCAATCCCTCCCAAAACAGGTCTCTTACAGGAGCCGAATCTCTGTCCCATTCCAGGGCACTGACCAAAGCGAAAAAGCGGGCATGGTACTGCCTTACGCTGGCCCTCCCTTGCTTCAGTCCATGTATCTCCTGCCGAGCAAGATCCACGTCAATGCTTGATAAAAAGCACCCATCCATCGCTTTAATAAAGGCATCCGCATTTTGGAGCGCCGGATCATTATCTCTCCACAAATTGCGCAGCCATGCTTTAGCATCTCCATGCAAATGGGACATGATGAATCCCACCTTCTCTTGCTCATCTCTAAAGTCTTTGTTCAGCAGTTGCAGTGCACACATTACATCTGCTCTAAAGTTGGGGTACTGTTGCAAATTCCCATCGAAGTGAGAGACCAGACCGCCTGTTCGTCTCCCCAACCCAATCCCCTCCGGTTTGGGTGTCAGTTGCCCTTGCTTCGTAAGCACTTCCAACCTGACCTGGAGATCCCTGTAGGCGGCAGCTGCGTCCTCCTCTCTCTTCCTGGATGCAAGAGCCTCGGCATTCAGTCGTGTCACTGCTTCTCTGAGTTCCACTATCTGCTGTTCGGCCGTCATGTTGTCTGCCGTTCGTGAGCTCGCTAGTAGGCACCCGCTTTCTCTCCTCTCCGCGAGGACGTAGATGCCCACAATCTAGGGATGGAGCTTACTGTCAGAGCTGCTTCCAGATCCTAGCTCACAGAGGATCACGCTAGCCAGCGATCATTAAATAAAAGTCTTTATTGAGTTACAGTTTCCATTCTCAAGCTGCTGCGTGCAACTCTACGTCTCATGGTTAGATCGGCGAAGCTCCATCTGAGTCTCCGCCCCTTGTACACCAACTTAATATCCTACCCTTGCTCCACCTTTTCCGCCTGACTGTTCTTCTCTGGGTCCCTCTGCCCCCCGGGGTCTCTTCCTTCCGGGATTCCTCTGACGCTGACGCTGACCCCCCTGACTCTTCTCCCTCCTTTCGGCGGGCTTTAGGACCTGGCTCCCTTTCCGGGCTGCCTACTGCGCCACCTTCCTGTGCATTTGAACTTGGCACGCGCGCCCAACCTTCCACCTTCCGTCTGACCGTTTCTTCGCTCCCCGATGGAGGTGTGGCCACTCCTGACTCGTGCCCTCCCCCCTGTTGTGAGCTGCCCGCGCTTGATCCCTGGCGCCCTTCCTCTTCCCTGCTCTCTGGCGGTGACGCTGGTCCTGATTTCCAACTGCTCCCCTCTGAGTCCCCTCTGGCTCTATCTTCCTGGGGTGTCCCCCTAGGCTCCCCCCTTGCCCTGGCCACTGGTGCTCCTTTCTGTGAATCTTCTGATTCACTGGAAAGACTCGGAGATCTCGGGTCGTCGTCATCACTCATCTTTTCTTCTGCCTCCTCTCCCTCGCTCTCTGTTTCCTCCCTTGCCCTTGCCTCTGCTCCTGAACCCCTGACACATACCAAGTCAGCTTATTGGTTTATCTTGTCCTATTCCTTATTCCTTATTCTTAATTTATAGCATTTAGTTATTTATTAACAATTAAAACTGCAATTTTTCCATGTCTTTGAAAGCAATATCTTTGTATAAATCTTTGATGGCAGCTGTTTGACAAGGTTTAATACCTTCCATGCAATGAGCTTTTACTATTTGTATGTGGACATGAAATGGTATTTTATAGAGCTGTGCATGGACTCCATGTGTATCTGTGCATTTTTGTTTGTTTTTGTTTTTTAAAGAAATCTGTTTCTTGTGTACTCTCTCCCTCCAATTTGATTGGCATAAGAGTTCCTTCAGAAAGGATTAAGTCTGTGAAATTACAAGAAAATGGGTGTAGGGAATTTTGTGTAGGGACTTCTTCCTATAATCCATATTAGGGCAATACCTATCATAGTCAAATGGCAGACTTCAGAGGAATCCCCGCTTCTGAGGGGGGCACCACACATGTCAGTAGAAAGAGTGTAAGTCCCTTCCGCTCTAGTCTGGTCCAGCCCTGCCCCATTCCAGCCCTATCCCCTTTTGGCACCAAAAACAGTGTGTGTGTGTGTGTGTGTGTGTGTGTGTGTGTGCACGGTTGGGCATGACTCGAATGTGCATGAATTGGGAGTTGCCTGCATATTCCTCCTTAGACATGGTGAACATTTTTGTTTCATCTGCCTTCTTAAATGAACTGACCTTCACAGGCAGGGGAATAACAGGCAGGGGAAACACTGAAAATTTTGCAATACTACCCTTGGCTCCCCCGCCAAAAAAATGTTTTATCTTTTAAAGGCAACTAAATTGGTGGCCATCACTATCTCCCATGGGAGTGAGTTCCACAGCTTATGAACTGTGTGGAGAAGTGCCCTAGTTTGTTGCACCTACAACAACAGAGTTAAAGTTTGGGAATCTATTTAGTTACATGTTTTCCTGGAGCATAGCTTTTTCTTCTTCTCCAGAAGAGTGATGTGACAAAGAGAAAGTATTTGATGAGGTGAGCAGTGACCCAAAAGAAACATTTGTTTGTTGTTAAGGTGCAGCAATACTTAATGGTATTGTACTGCAAGGTACAATACTTTATTCCTTTGCTTCATTTTTATTCATTTTTGGCTCATCCAGGTAACTGAGCCATGCTAAGGGACTTTGGTTATGACAAGACTGAAGACCACCTCCAAAGCACTCAAGGCTTTAATGTGTCGGAAAAGGAAACCTGTAGGAGAAAAATATGTTCTGAGCCCTCTCTGAGAGGCAGCGGAGGTGGTAGGGGACTGCCTGCCAGCTGAATCATCCTTGCCAAATAGCTCAGCACAGAGTGCAGTGAACAATTGTGAAAACGGCCCCAGACTGTGGTGCCCACATTCCAAGCACTGTGCAGCAGCTGGCATTACTTGGCAACGATATCCGGAAACAGGGAGGGAAGGGCAGCAGCAGACAGGGAAAGGACAGAGACCGTGGACCAAGGAGGGAGCGAACAGGAAAAAAAGAGAGAGAGAAACAGAGTGCAGAAACCAGGCAATATTGCAAAGTAGTAAGATAAATGTGGGAAATAATAGGAAGGAAATACAAGGCAAGATAAAACAATTTAGAAAGGGAAAACGCCTCCACGAATGACATTTCTTTTTTCTTCTTTCTTTTTAAAGGGCGTATTCACAAAATCATTAAACAATGCCAGATGGGATGGGTTGCAGCATTGTTGGGGTTTACCAGATTCCCCTTCCATAAATGCAAAGCACTAATAAAGAATTAACATGTTCTCAGGATAACATAGGGGCAAACTAGGAAATGTGTGTTTAGTCGTGCATGATGCAGTTGGCGTTAGCCAAAATTGCGGAAAGGTGTTTTTTTAAGAGCTCAGATAGAAGTGGCGTGTGGATTAAAGAAGTAAATAAAACAGAAGCCCATGGCGCTGAAGCCGTAGTGATGACATGCTCAAGTGAGGTGTCCAATGCGATGACTACGCCAAGTGCCACAAGGTTCTACCTTGTCCCCAATGCTGCTTAACATCTATGTGAAGCAATTGGATGGCATCAGGGGGTGGGGGTTTGAACTTGATGCCGTCAGGATGCTGACTACACCCAGCTCTATTTTTCTGTTACATCTGTGTCAGGTGTAGCCATGCAAGTTCTGAACCAGATTGGTGTCTGAACCAGAGATGGGCTCAATGAGGGTCAATAAGCCGAATCCTGAAAGTGGGAGGATTTATCGGGTGGATGATTCCTGGATCTGGGAATTGGGCTATTTGTGTGTTCTGGATGGGGTTGCACTTTCTCTGAAGGAATGGGTCTGGGAGTGCTCATATATTCACCTTTGCCATTATAGGTCCAAGTGGCCACTGTGGCTCTGAGTGCCTCTTTGCTCCCAGGCCAAATTTAAGCTTTTTATATTGACCAAAAAAAGAGGACCTAACGAGACCAGATTATCTGAAGGGATACGGGCAGGAGTCAGATATAGTCGGTTCAGTTCCAGTGCCTGAGCCAATACCACTCACATCTGTAACCAATAAAGTTGTGGCCTTATTTATCCCATTAACCCAAAATATAGGTGTCCTTGTGTTTCATTATCTAAGAAATGGGATGGTGCTCGGAGCCTCACCATGCAATTACTTTTATATTTCGTAATGACAGTTAATCCTGTTCATTAATTTTGCCAAAGCTTGCAAATAACACAGACAACAGGCTACAAAATTAATGGAAATTCTATGACAACCACAGGTTTGGGATTTTATGAAGAAGCGGGAAACATGACTTGTCCAATAAATTATATCACTTACCTACTTTGTATCATCTCTCCTTTGGGACCAACACATGTATTGAATAATCTGGGGCACGTTTTATAGGGAAGATGAGCTAATAATTCTGTAATAAAGTAACAAATTAAAAAAGGATGCTTCACTAAACAACTCAAAAATATGACTTTAATAATTTATAAGCAAGAAAAGCTTCTAGTACAAAGCCAAAATTAATTTAAACTCAAGTGTATATATATATATGTGTGTGTGTGTGTGTGTATGTATATATATATATATATATATATATATATAATTTCCAGTTAACCTGACTTTACAGGAGATTGAAGCAACTGAAACATTCCAGATGAGCATTTTATACACTGAATTTTTGTTCCTAATGTAAACTAGAACTATTTAAACCACAGATGGAGGAAATGGCAGGAAAATCATGATGAGAAAAATATTTAAGTATTTTGAGTTTAGACATTTTAAAGATATTGGTAACACCAGCAACAAATCTGCATATTTTATGTCTTGTGAAAAGACCTTCAGATGGGTTTCCATTTTAAGGACATACACACACACACACACACACACACACAGAAAGAGAGAAAGAGGGAGAGAGAGAGAGAGAGAGAGAGAGAGAGAGATTTATATATTCCCATAATTGCAGGAAGGTTAATATGTCAGAAGGGAGATACAGAATCTAATGATGCATTAAGTGTTATAAAGCACAGCCATTTTGCATTTTGTGATTAAGTCAATAATTGCATTACTGTGTAAGCAATTTTCTTGACAGAAACTCAGTAATTCCTTGTTTAACTTGGATTCACACAGTGGAAGTGTCCAAACCATTGCCTATGACTAGTAAAAATGATACTGTGTAATGGGATCCACAGTGACTTGTTATCATTGTTGCGACTGGGTTAAATGGCATTCATTTTTTATTTTATTTTTTGTGCACATCTAATTGAGTGTTTCTTGAACAATCCTTTGTGGGAATTCAATTCTATTACTGTGGTTATGGCTTCTGGTTGACTACTTTTGTCAGGCAAATTGCAAGTGAATAGTCGCTAATGCTTGGTTAATGTTTAGTCATGGGAAGTGAATGGTGTAGTAAATAGTTGCGAATTCTACTTTCATGTTTAAATGAGCTAGTTGACTAGGTAGGTTTCAGGAGTAATAAATGACAGTGCCTTCTTGAAGGGTGATGTGTGATGATTGTTACCAAGTTGCATATATTCCTCTCTTGAGCAAGGTTCTTGAGAGCGTGGTGGCTGTGCAACTTCATATATATTGGGGTGAAATTAATGATCTGGACTCATTTCAATTCGGCTTTACACTCGGTTTCAGACACTGGTGGATCACCTTTCTTGAGAGAGAAACAGAAGTGTAATCTTGTTGATTCTCTCTGCCCCCCTCTGTCTTGATGACCTTTGATATCAAAAATGGTATCTTCATGGAATGATTCTGTGGGTTGGGAGTTGGAAGTCTGGAAGTACTGTGATTACCTTTTTAATTGCACGGCCATTTCCAGAGATTAGTATTGTGGGATTTTTTCCTAGGCCTTTAACGGCTAGTAGCTGGCAAGAGATGATTGATGGTTTCACTTTAATAACACCTGAAGTGGGGTTAACTTGCAGCCCCATGCCTTTTTTCAATGCACAGTCAAGACACAAGATGACAACTTAAGTATTTATGAACAACTGCAAAATGTTCTAAAATCACTGGCACTTTATTAGACAGATGGAATTATTTCACA
Source organism: Podarcis pityusensis (assembly GCF_964106645.2). Lineage (NCBI taxonomy): Eukaryota > Metazoa > Chordata > Lepidosauria > Squamata > Lacertidae > Podarcis > Podarcis pityusensis. Next base: position 44,190,352 of record NC_138034.1, on the reverse strand, counting down.
AGCTGTTCCTCTCTAATATTTGATTCAGATACCTGGGATAATAAATGAGACTAGCTTAGAAAATGACCAAGCAAGTAATTACCTGATATTTATATGTAATCAAGGAAATACTCTTTTTATTTTAGCAGCTGTCCAATTTGCTAAATTAATAAATGGTATCCCACACTTCTTCTTCCTTTGAAGAGTCTATGGCATAAGGGAGCAAGGCAGGTCAGTTGTCACAGCACCACAGAGACCTCCAAGTGAGTAACTTTCTCTGACAATGGTTGAGAGTGAACTGAGGTTTTTGAGCCTTTGCCTATGGCCTATTTTTCTTAGGCTCCACCCCCTTTTAAGAACTAGCACCCTCAAAAGTACAACATTATGACCTGAAAATGGATAGTTATCCTGTGCTATATGGCCTCTCACCTGTTGCACGGTCTGTGCCATTGGCCTGGTAAGGTTGTTCAGGTCACTGCTAGGTCTTTTGGCCAAGTGGAAAGTTCCTGTGAGGGTCCCGACTTTGGTTCTACAGGTTCTGGTGCTGTGGGATGAGGGTCAAGATTCTCCTGTCTACCAGCCTCAAGTTCAGTGGTCACCAGTCACCAGCATCATCAGATTCATAGTCAGGAACTCAGTCTGGCTGTATATATACACCTTCTGACTCAGTGCCCTTGTTACTGTTGGATAATGGAGTCATGAGAGGTGGAATTGTGCATAGGTAAAGGTAAAGGGACCCCTGACCATTAGGTCCAGTCGTGACCGACTCTGGGGTTGCGGCGCTCATCTCACTTTATTGGCTGAGGGAGCCGGCATACAGCTTCCGGGTCATGTGGCCAGCATGACTAAGCTGCTTCTGGCAAACCAGAACAGCGCACAGAAATACAGTTTACCTTCCCGCCGGAGCGGTACCTATTTATCTACTTGCACTTTGACGTGCTTTCGAACTGCTAGGTTGGCAGGAGCAGGGACCGAGCAACAGGAGCTCACCCCGTTGCGGGGATTTGAACCGCTGACTTTCTGATCAGCAAGTCCTAGGCTCTGTGGTTTGTGCGCATATATATAAAAATGAGCATTTAGGTGAGACTTCAGTAGCACTGTAGCTCTTCTTTTCAAGTATTTGAAGAGACGTTGCCATCAGCTCTTCTTCTTACATAATTGCCTCTCTCTGAACCATTTGTTACTTCATTCAACATAACTCAACACAAGATGGTCTTTTTCTTATATTGTAGCTCCATGCCTTTTTTTCATTACATACCACAGTTGTGGTGTGTGAGGATGCAATGCAACAACTGCAGTATGTATGACAACTGCAAAACGTTTTAAAACACCTCACACTTTATTAGGCAGGTGGAATTGTTTCACAATGGTTTCTTTCTGGTAGACAATTCAGATGCCTGGGGTGATAAATGAGAAAATGACCGAGCAAGTAATGACCTGGTATTTATATGAAATCATAGAAGAGCCTTTTTTTTTTATTTTGGCAACTGCTAAAAATTGCCCTGACATTTTTCATCTATGCGGCATCAGTAATTCAAAGCATAAGTCAAGGGCTCGTCTCATCTTTCAAGATAAGAGTACTTCTCTGTAGTACAATGTAGGTTTGGTATCCTTTGTTTAAATTTATCAGTTATGTTTTTCCATATATATGCACCCACAGAGAGAATTCCTTTCAGATTAAGTTAAGCCAAGGTGAAAGAAAAGTGATTCCCACAGAGCTTTTCAGTGTGCTAGCTCATCATCCTGGTTCTGCCTGATTCAAATCTTTGCCATAGTGACTTGGAGAGCTGTTTGGGACTGTAATATAATGTACCAAATGCTAGGAAGCCATTAACGAGAACCCTGCATGTCATATTGAGAAAATTCCACATCAACTTACTGTAGATTCAGTTGTTTCCAATATATGTTCTGCAGTTTTCCATCTGCTTACAAAGCAGATTCAAGATTTGTATATGCTATCTGTCAAAGCAAAATAGTACAGAATAGGGGATAATATCCTTTTTTTCTAACCTAAGGGTCACATTCCCTAGTAAGTAACTTTCTGGGGCCAAATACCAAAGGAGGGCATGGCAAGAAACAAAAGGTGGCAGAACAATGGTGCTAATTTTACATTTGTAAAATTGATCAGTGAAGTGGGGAAGCTCTCAGTGGGTGGCTGGAACTGTCCAGATAAAATGGCCCTGAGCTCCAGGAAAGCAGGCGTACTTGGGTTTTCCCCTCCCCTTTTAATGGGCCCGTGGGCCAATAGAATATATGACAGATAAGGTAACAATATGTACAATTTTTAACATGCAGAGAATAATATGTGCAAACAAATCAGAGAGGGGAGCTGAGGGAAGTCTTTGGTGGGGGGGGAGAGGGAGGGAGGGGGGGAATAAAAATGGGCAAAAAATTGTAATTGGTTATTTTGATTGAGAATTTGTTTTGTTGAAATTGTTCAATAGAAAAATTTTTTGGGGGGGAAAGGAAGGAAGGAAGGAAGGAAGGAAGGAAGGAAGGAAGGGCCCGTGGGCTGATAACACAGACAAGATAATGAACAAAACCTTGCCCTGTATTTTGCTGCAAACTATGGAACCCAGTGCCACCAGGCAAAGGCACCCCTCGCTTATTGGGCATGGAACAAGGCATATCTGTGAAACAGGTCAGTCTCTAGAAAGAAATAGGAACTATGCTCAGTTTCTGTATATATTTTGTGGTTGTGAGTCCAAATGTGAAAACAGGAAGAAAAATGGAGTTGAGTGAAATACCAAAAAGATATCATTGAAGACCATTGGTCCCATCCAAACATCATTGCTTTCAGTAACAAAGGACAAAGTCATTTAGGTATCATTTAAAAAATGTTTATCCATGTCAAAATTGATTTTCAACGTCCATGTATAATTGCTGAGTTTAACTGTTTGCAACTTTTCTGCTTAGCTTGATTGAAATACCTTCTGTATAGACATTCTGTCATAAGGAAATATTGCCATGTTAATTGGTAAACCAATTAAAAGAAAATTAACCAAGACAGCAGCAATATTTAGGCTATTTGGCTTTGCAGTGAAAAATTAGGTACAAGGACCAGTCCACATGACTTGAATACATCCATATTTGATTTTTTTTAAAAAAAATCTACGTTCAGAAGTGCAATGAAAATTTCTCTTAAATTCTTAAATTTCACCTCCAGGTTGATATATGCTTATGGCGGTAAAATTTGTCATTGAGTATCGCTTATTTTGACACTAAAGTACCCTTTCATTCTCCACAGGCTTGTATATAAATACAGAAAATCTATACTGACAAGATAAAGGAATGCATTATGTTTCCTAGTTTAAACCTTTATACAAAGTTGTGCACTAATATTCCACCTGGGAGCCATGAAATTGCAATAACACCTCCTGCACATCATACAAGGGGGAGGGGAACATGTTGCAGCAAAAGAAAATGTGAGCATAGGTCACAAAAATGGAATTACAGTTAAGAGAACAGTTGACTAATCTGTGATTTAAATGCAACACTTACAAAGTGTGCTAATTCTGGAACAGATAAAAATGTTACACGAAACAATGAAATAATCCATTGAATATCACTTTCTAAATGATGATACAGCTTTGTAATTGAACAAGTTGTTTGTTAATTGGTGTCCAAGGCTCCATCCTTAAACATTCTCAGTTAGAAATAAGTACACAGGGTTTAATGAAAGAACCACTGTATTGGCCCAGCTACTTGTGATGTTGTGGGACGCGGGTGGCGCTGTGGTCTAAACCACAGAGCCTAGGGCTTGCCGATCAGAAGGTCAGCGGTTCGAATCCCCGTGACGGGGTGAGCTCCTGTTGCTCAGTCCCTGCTCCTGCCAACCTAGCAGTTCAAAAGTACGTCCAAGTGCAAGTAGATAAATAGGTATTGCTCCGGCGGGAAGGTAAATGGCAATTCCATGCGCTGCTTGGGTTCACCAGAAGTGGCATAGTCACGCTAGCCACATGACCCGGAAGCTGTACGTCGGCTCCCTTGGCCAATAAGGCAAGATGAGCACCGCAACTGCAGAGTCGTCCGCGACTGAACCTAATAGTCAGGGGTCCCTTTACCTTTACCATTACTTGTGATGTTGTGCATGCTCAACTAAGATGTTAGAATGAAATGCTTAAGAACATCAGGAAATACATGCTATTTTATGTCACCTCAATGGTCTATTTGGTCCCATATCTACCATTCCAAAATACTAAAGACCTGGAGAGAGTATTTGTCAACTTTAACGCATACTTAACACATTCACTAAGAATCAGATTGCCCTTCTACAAATTCAATACCCATGAGATACTTGTGTAGCCAGGAACTGGGCAGGAAACAATATCATTCAAAATTGGTGAAGTTTTGACCAAAGTGTCACCAAGTTCAGTCTTTGCTCATATTTATACTAAAAAAAGGATTTGTTATCACATTCCAATATATGTGGCCCCATGAATTCTCAAAGAAGCTACATTTTAGTTTATGTATTTTCAGAACCAATGTTTAACAATAAACTTATACTCAACAAGCATCTGTTTTTCAATTGGGGCTTGAGTAATACAAAGCTCTGTGGTGCTGTTTATTTATTTGTCAATTGCCTTCCCTGCCCTTACCCATAAAATGGCCAAGGTAAAGAGGTGTGTCTTCAGCATATAGCAAAATCTGTACAATGAAGGTGTTGGATGCACCTTTGTGGGGAAGGATTTACACAATTAAGGGGCTACCACATATCAAACCCATTCCTAGGTTGCTATTCTTGAGACTCCTGGGAGTGGCAGACCTACCAAAAAGGCACCCTCTTGCTAACCTAAGCATGTATATTTAGGAGACATGCAGGAAGTGTTGCTATTACAGATCCTTTGGAAGGGTTTAAACGTTTGCTTAAATTATTTCTAAACCTCAAGCTATTCTAAATAAAACATCTAAACCTGTGTTATCGGCCTCCGTTTACTGCCTCTATACAAGGCCTTGCTCCTGAAAATGCTCACACCAGAACCACAATCCCACAAATCCCCAAACAAATGTCTGATATCATCTACACAGAGAAACAGCATATTGGCCAAAATGTAGAGGAAGAAATGTGAGAGAGCAGCCTGTTTTGTTTGCCTCCCCGCCCCCATCCCCTTTTTGGCTCTTGGCATTCCTGGCATTATCTCTTACTTTAAATGTGTTTTCAAAGAAATCAACTTTATCTTTATCTGAGAGAGACACAGAACACTTTTGCTGAAGGAAGGGAAAGCAACCTGACAACATCTTTTTCCTCCCGTGCTTCAACTTGCAACACACAAGCTTTCCTTCTCAATGGCAGTGCCCAGAGGACAGCCAAGGCTAAGAATATCATTAGCTCAGTAATTCAGGTCACACATGACTGACCTAGTTTTCTTGGCTATAAAGGTTACTTTAGGTGGGTTTTTTAAAAAAATCATTGAAGTCATCATGCTGAAAAAAAGTTGTATATTATCCCTTACATTTCCTTTTCTGCTGAAATACAGTGCACAACTCCTACTAAATGAATCCTGGCTTTTCTCCATACACATCTAATCCAGAGGTTTTCCTCTGTATTAAAAAATGTGAAGAATATGGCAGGACAAAATAAAAATACTCTACACAATTAATTGTCTTCACTGTTACAATATATGGTGAAGGCAATTGATAACTGGCCTTATCGAGCCAGATCATAGGTTCAGTGATAGCCCATCAGCCCTGATCCTTGACCATGATGGCTGTGGCTAACAATATCTGGATGGAACTACTTTTGGCCATACTGGCTATAGGTCCATCTAGCTCAATATTGTCTAACCTGAATAATAGTGGCTTGTCAAGATTTCAGACAGGGTTTTTTCCAGCTGTATCCTGGAAACTTGGAAACTTCTGCATGTAAAACAAATGCTGAACCACTGAGCCTTCCCTGCTAGGAATTAGCCAGATTCAGGAAGAAAATGCTTATATGGAACTGGCATGTTCTGAGCTGTTATGCCACTAAATATAATTGGATGAGGAGCAATGGTGTGTATGTGTGTGTCTCCAGAAACTGGCTTCCTTTCTTCCTTGAGAATCTTCTAAAAGTATCTTGTTGGACAATATGACAAGCGGAGATGGTACAAAAGTTTTTCTGAACCTGATTTAGTTTCTAATCCAGATGGCTCAAAAGATCAAACAGGCACAATTTTCAGTGGTTGTGTGAGAGACTATGTTTTCCTGGGAGTACAGTTCCTGATATTGCTTGGCCCACTGCTTCAGCTGGGGTCTGTGATGATCTCTCCCAACAAGGTTTTCAGTGGTGCAGAAATAATCTTGGGCAAATTGAGATTTATATAAAAAAATAAGAACAGTAGAATTGTAATACAAGATACTGTGTCCCACACTTCCCCCTACATTCCAAACTACAGTGGGCTTCAAGCAAAAACCAGGTATGATTGAGCAATGTCCCTCAAAGAAAGATACCTGCTTATCTAGGGACATGGGTAGTCCTGTGTTCTAAACCACTGAGCCTCTTGGGCTTGACATTCGGAAGGTCAGCAGTTCGAATCTGCTTGATGGGGTGACCTCGTGTTGCTCTGTCCCAGCTTCTGCCAACCTAGCTGTTCAAAAGCATACCAGTGCAAGTAGATAAATAGGTACCATTGTGGCAGGAAAGTAAACAGCATTTCCAAGCACTCTGGCACTCATCATGGTCCTCCATGTGCCTGTGGTGGTTTAGTCATGCTAGCTGCATGACCCGGAAAGCTGTCTGTCGACAAATGCCAGCTCCCTCGTCCTGAAACTAGATGAGCACCACAGCCCATAGTCAAATTTGACTGGACTTAACTGTCCAGGGGTCCTTTTACCTTTTAGCTGATTGTGGCTACCAACTGAGCAGTTCCTAAGTCTATGTGCAAAACTGAGGCTGTTTGTGTACAATCCAGTTTTGTCTGCCCAATGCCCCAACTGCCTGTTAACCTTTAAAAAATGCATGGACAGAGGACCATACCTTCTATGAATTAACTCTTCTGAAGAACATCCCACTTAACACAATAGTTTCACATATTTTTCTATATTTTATTTGTTAGCCCTGTCTGGAATGAACCATGAGACAAAGGAGAAAATGAAAATGGTAAAAGAAAATGTATACAAGTGAATACTCCGGTATTAAATTAGGGTACTCCGTGACTAAAATTTTGCATGTATCATTGAAGCAGCTGAGAGGAGAAAGCATATCCAAAACATTCAGAAAATGGAAGGTTGCAATAAATGTGAATTTTATTTCTATTGCCTTACAGAATATGTGTAGTAAATTCAGGTCACTAACATTTTTCAGACAATGAGCTGCAAACAAAGGAGATTATTTTGAATGTATGAATTATTTTGAACCAACATTTATGCTAAATGTTTCCATTATGTGACAGTTTCTTCAACCAGAACTTGTTGAAGGCCAACAGATTCCCTGCAGTTATAGACATTAGTAGCTCTGTCCAACCACAAAGTACAGGTCTGTTAGTTGCTAATGATGCTTAAGTTGGTAAAATGTTCACTCTCATTTGTCCTCCAGCTCACAATAATTTAGCATGATTTGTCAGTGCTTCCCTTGCTTTCCCAGTGAATGACATTTCAAAGCTTATTTTCCATCCTGTCATTTCACACATTGTCTCTGTCAAGGAGTTTGTATTGCAAATGAAGTCCTGATTATGGCACCATCACATGTATCTTAAATCTGTAGCTGTGAAATAAAGTCATGCTGACTTTATTTGTTGGCATGATCACATACTATGCCAGACTCAGTTAGAAAATGGGCAGAAGAGGAGAACTGAAGCACAACAAATACCACTTAATACCTCATTAATATGGAAGACAACAACAAAATGAACAAATAAACATGAAAAAGGAGGGGAAATTAGGTGTTAATTGAAGGAGATCTGCAATGCTTACAATATGTTAACATGATGAATTATAGAGGCAGGAAGCGCTTGAAAGGTGTATCAACTGGTAGAAAACAGAAGGAAATTGTTGTTTAATTATCCATGATTATATACTCTGTACACCATACTATGGGAGAAAGGTAGACAGACAGATAGGTGATGCTTTCTGTAACCAGAGGGATTGAATGTCACTGGGGATACACTCAGGGATGCTTCAGGAATGCATTCCTCACCTCCTGAACTAAGATGCAGATCAGTATGGAGTAATCCTACGTACGGCACATTTCTCTGCATTTTGTAGTGTAGTTCTGCTCAAAATATATGTTCCATATTTTATGTAACATTATTTAAAACCCAGAATCGGCTGACCAGGTGTCTACTTTGTGTTATTATTGGAATCTGTATAATACGTTGATTAATTTTAAATGCAAAATTCTAAACTGCAGGCTCAGGATCGCCTAACACTGAAATGATTAGTAAGCTATGTTACTTGATCCTTAATAAACACTTTCATTTCATTGTAAGAAGTGCTTTACCAAATCAGATAAAGGTCAATATAGTTCAGCATATTTTGTAGGAATCCTAACTATTAGCAGTGCTCAGTATTTCCCAATAGTCAGCATTCCTCCAACAGCTGCTATTAGGACATGTCCTTTTTAAGGGTATTTTTAATTAAATTTTACCATATAATTCAAATAACAAAATAGAACTTTAGACAAACACATAAAATCTAAATTCAACCAAACCAAGGCTAGCATGGGATATTACATTTACAAGAGAGAAACACACACAATACAGCTGGTTATGTGGATAAGGACATGTGCTTTTTAACATGTTCATTTAGGGATAAGCAATGAAGTAGCTGACTTAGGTGATGCCCCCAAATTGATCAGAGTAATTAAAACAAAAAGGGATTGCATGGAACTCTAAAAGGATCTCTTGACACTGGGTGAACAGGCAGAAAAATGGCAAATGCAATTCAGTGAAAGCAAGTGTAAGGTGATGCATGGTGGGACAAAAACCTCAGTGTGTGCTGATAGGGTCTGAAGTGGCAGCGATTAACTAGGAACAATACCTTGAGGTGATATTTGATAGCTCAGTGAAGAGAACGACCCAGCATGTATGACTAATTCCATATTAGGGATCATTAGGAAAGTCTGAGAACAAACTTTTCTATATTATAACATCATTATACAAAACTATGGTGTGACCAGGTTTGGAATGTTGTGCATGGTTCTGGTTACCACACCTCAAAAAGGATATTACAGAGCTGGAAATGGTACTGAAAAGGGCAACCAAGGCACACACATTGAATACAAAGAAGGACTCTTATTTCAGGAACATGGGAAACCATCTTATGATGTTACAGACCAATGGTTCATCTCACTCAGTATTGTCTATTGTGCCTGGCTCTCCAGGGTTTGAAACTGCATGCAAAGCAGGGGATCTGCTGTTCCCCAAATCAAATTTACCGTATTTTTCGCTCTATAAAACGCACCCGACCATAACACGCACGTAGTTTTTAGAGGAGGAAAATCCGTAGGCATGCCACCCGTAGGCATTTCCTCCATAACACGCACAGACATTTCCCCTTACTTTCTAGTAGGAAAAAAGTGAGTGTTATGGTGCAAAAAATACGGTATCTGTTTGATCAAATTGAGATGCAGCAGCATATTCTGATGTCTTTTCAAGAGTCATTTTCAAGAGTCTTTTCAAGAGTCTATATTGTTATGCCCTATAGTAAACCTATTAGTACATTCTTGTTTCATATAGCATATTCATTCTCAGAAGTGTGTATGTGTGTATGTTCAATTATCACAACTTACTGAATTATAAATGAAATTACAGGTTTCTTTTCCTTCTTCTTTTGGAACAGTACCCTGTCTTCATTAACTGCAATGCACATGGCATGTATTTTTTTTAACCATATATATATATATATATATATATATATATATATATATATATTCTGTACATCATGTATTCAGTCTATTAGAAGCTGCAAATTAGCTGGTCATTTCAGCCATTGGAAATGGAAGTGTCTATACAGGAGCTCCCCTAGAGTGGAGCTTTTTAATCTTTTCTAATTAACACTTTTTTTACCACTGCTGTATAGTAAATAATTGAAGCTATCGTGTAGGATATGATTTAAAAAGAGATAGTAGACACTTAATAAACTAGTCTGTCTTCAAAGGCATCCTTATCAGCTTGGCCTTTTTAGTAAGGCTGAATAATGAGAAGAGACATCACCCTCTGACTAAAGAAATCTTTGAAATTCTCCTATCATCTAAACAGCACTCAATTATGTTTGAGGAATACACATCTTGAAGAGTACTGAAGAATGAAAATGATGAGGGATTTAATCTTCATCATGTATCCTCCTGTAGTCACCTTATAGTTAATGATGTCCTGGCAAGAACGAGAGCACATCCAAATCACCTGAAAGAAAAATTCTGTCAACTTCTGTCAGAGATGAAGATTCACTTAATCAATATCATTTAGGACAGACATAGATTGAATATTCAGTGCTTATCATATTTATTAAATAATCTAGCTATACTGAAGAATGGATAATTCCCATTGATTTTAGTGGGTGTCTTAAGCATTCAACTGGCATCCATGAGGCTTAAAAGGTGCTCAGTTTTTGCCTAGAATATGTTGTGTACCACATTTCAAAAATGTTATGTATAAGAGAGGGGGACATGATTTTTACCTCTTTTTACTATGATTTGGAATGTTTTAGTTGCTCACTTTGAGATTTCAGTTCAAATGCATTGCTTACAATAGGTCATCACAATATATAACAGGGAGATGAACTTTATATAACAAATGTGATGGCAAACAGAACTAAATTAAGCATAAATAAATGAAAATCCACCATCAATCATGACTGTTGACCTATTGAATATAATAATAAAATACTTGCTAAGTCCAGCTCAACCAGAAATTCTATCATATCAGTTTCCGGTTTTAGTTTTCTATAACTATTAACCATGAGAAATAAAGCATATACAAAATCAAACCAACCTTTCTGATATCCTCTTTTTCTATTTAACCTTGGAAAATTTGGTATGTGTCTTAGCTTACATTGCAGTTCAGGTGAAGGAGACTCATGAGATACCTGACCATTGTGTTTTTTGGGAGAAAGATTGGTAGTGGTCCCCAATGGCTCTGATGCATGGTTCGTATCCACCAGTCATACATTCAGTATTGTGGGTCCAATTTTATTATTATTTGTGAATCACCCTGAGATCTGTGGATGAAAGGTGATACAAATTTAATAAACATTATTATTATTATTATTATTATTATTATTATTATTAATTTCTATACCACCTTTAATTACAGAACTCTCTTCCAACTGAGATCAGACAGGTCCCCCACCCTGTTGAACTTCTGGCACTAGTGAATACATTTTTATTTCTGCAGACATTAAAATTAAAGTCTGATTTTGTAGATTTAACTAATGTTTACTTTTTTGTATCACATTTTTCTATATATATATTAGCATGTGTGTGTGTGCGCGCGCACACACACTAGTCTCTCACACACTCCCCACCAACTGACCCTCCTTCACCTCCCATTTCTTTGTTGTCTTCCCTCAAAGACCATTTCCTATCAAAAGAAAGGTGAGTGCCATCACCATTATACCAATGAAGCACAGCACATATGCCCTCCACTGTGCTGAGAAAACCCCTTAATCCAATCCTCCCCCCCTTTGGTAGATTTATAAAAAGAAAAATGCACTCGAAAGCAATTTTAGAAATTTACCAAGCATTAAAAAACCCAAGGTGTGCTCCACTCCACTTTCTCTTTCTTCCCACCCAGACGGGGGCCTGCTTTCTGCTTGCCCCTCAGAGCCAATTGTCACATGGGAATGGGCCTCGATGGCAACAGCCGCTTCTCCTCTTTGTCTGATCCCCAGCAGCAACTACAAGCTGCCCAAGGGAGGATGCCAGCAGCACTGGCCATGGCAAGACCATGGAGAGGCAATGGGATGCTCTCTCGCCACTGCCACCACCACTGCTGTCGCTCGAGACAAACGCTGCCTTCTCCTCCGCCCCGAGCTTGGCAGCGGCAGTACTAGCAGGGGAAATAAGGCCATTCTGAGATCAAATCAGAAGCCAGGATTGCTTTCATAATTATGGGTCTGTCCCTGGAAAATCAGAACACTTGTTGAGTGGTGCCAGGGCTTGGGCAGTAATCCACAAACTTAACATTCCTCAAAAGTACATTTGGCTTATTTCATTAGCTGGCTTTCAATTGCTTGTGTCAATCTTGTCTTTCTGGTAAAAGGTCTCTGTCAATGGTGAAATTCACTTATGTTAATCAGTATTCTGTTAGAATTGCAGAAGAACCAATGAAATAGAAAGATAATTAGAGAAGCTAGGCTGGCTTACCTTTCTTCAAATATTGGGAGTTCCCATTGTTCTGGCTGCTGCTGCTGCTGTATGTCAGTTTGTGTAGACTGTGTAGAACTGCATGTTTTAAATCTTGATTTTGTTTGTGTGTTTATGGAATCCTACATGATTGCTCACATATAAGGCCAACTGAATCCTTCAGACAGGGAATAAGCAAAATCATGGTAGGATCCAAACTATGTGGAAATTTGCACACAAAATAAATAATTCAGAACATCCTATGCTCAAGAAATTGCAATCAATTTGAGCAGATAACTACCTCCTTTTGATGATAGCTATTCCAAACTGCTATGTTGTTATCCTTCTCTATTAGATAGAAACAATGGGGATATGTTTATATACGTATTTATATATAGAACATAGGTAAGCTGATGGACTTGTTTTTCTGGACTCTTTCGGTAAATGGTTTTCAATTGGTGACCTTCCAATCATCCAGTCAAGAGGATTGCAACAATTATAGATATGTGAATTAGAATTAATACAATTTAATGATTAAAAATGAACCACCATCTAAAATGGTCCAATACCACCTTCCCTAATAAAAATAATTCAACTGCTTTTCTGATATTTCCCGTCTTCTTACAACAATCCTCCCCCCCCCCCCATTCCAGCATTCTTTTCCAATCTAATGGTTCAACTGGGGTTTTACACAGTGCCTTGAAGGGGAGTACATAAAGGGAATAATAACCCATTGAAAATGCTAGACACTTGAAAATAAAGACCATTGTTTTTCTTTGTTCTCTGCAGACTATTATATCATGCTAAGGTTTATAGTCACAATATCTGTACCTAACACACTCATCTGGGTCGCTGCTAAGTGAGAGCTGCCACATCCCACTGCCAATTCCCTAAGCCTCAAAGTTTCATAACTCCTAGAGGGAAAATATTCATCTTGGCCTTCTGCATAAATTGATGGTTTCTCATCTTTATTCTGCCAAAAAATAAAAAATAAAATAGCCTAAGGTATAGATTCAACTGTGTGTTAAAAACAGTGACAGTGGTGGCAGGGATGCTAGTTTTAAGAACTGAATAATGCAGTCCTGCGTTCTTGGGGTGGGTGGATTTTCAGTCAATCTTGTTTTAACCCTGGGATCATGCAGCAGCATGACTAATCAAGTCTTCCTCAGTTGCACAAGTGTGTGTATGATAAGAAGAAGTATCATTAAGCTGATTTCCATTCCAGGACCAAAACCAAATAAATAAAGAGCTGAAAACAAACACAAATATGTTAAGCTGACAAAAGTTCTCCAGTGGGAAATGGTAGACAAGTAGAAGCAATGGTAATAACATTCTTGTGTGCTTTCATTAGATGTGCAGTTTGGGGATGCACTGAACAATTCAGAAATATTTCAAATTGTTGGGCATGTGCCATAATTGCTAGTTTACAAATGTGTCAAAGCATTTACCATTCAGACTCATTGTAAGCAACACAAACAACCAGCGACAGTGCCTTGTACCCTTACAAAACCTGGAATTTTTTTATATAAAAAACAGCATTCATTTCCAATATGATGATGCTGACAACTCAATTACCATAGTGAGGTTCCAAGGTATCAAGAACATTAAAAATAATAATATGCCCATAGGCTGTAAATCTTTTCCTACTCCCATCACATTACTCTTTGTATGTTGAAGCCGTACTCACAAAGAAAGACTCTGTGTTGTGAATCTTTGCTACATTTGAACAGCTTCTTGAATGCATTTGTCTCTCTCATACATAAACCAGTCATTATTGTGTTTCTTACTGATCAAAATGGACTCCTGTGATATTTCTTGATCACAATATCTGAATGGATTAGAAAATATGATATTTCTTGAACGGTGCAATGTCATAAGGAGGAGAGGAGGGTTTTCTATCCCTGCTGTTTTCTTATGAGGTCCCATGGGAAGGGGATCATCACATGGGATCTCACAAGAGTGTAAGAAAGGTCAAGATCTTAAAAGACCTCACACACTACATTTCAGGACCATTTTACCCCATGATCTTCTCACCCACCCTCAGTATTAGAGCCTCATGGGGCTACTTGGATCACTGGATAACAGGGTTCGGAAGAATCTTTCCCTCCCAACTTCAATTGTCCCTTGGTTGGGGATGGGTCTCCTCCCCCTCCGTAAAATGTTTCATTTTGCTAGATGATTTGGAAACTTTTGCATTTGTCAGTGAGTGTCAGGAACTGGCAGGCGGCTGACAAATGAGCCCTGGGGGCAGGGGGGACTGGAGTCTAACTCAGGGAAAGTGGGCAATGGTTTGTGGAGACCTGTACCAGCCAGGAGGCAAGAATCAGAGGCAGGGCAAACTTCGGAGATGGAGGGTGGTGTGCAGGTTGGGTCAGGAGAAGAAGAGGAAGAGGCAGGTTAGGCCAGGTACTTACTCACCCTACCCTGCACCGCTGTCTCCCATAACCAGGTGGGAATTGAAAATGGATGCACTGAGAATGCAGACTTAAGTGGGGAGGTACATAAAGTGGTAGAGGGGAGTTGCCTACTTTTGCTGCAGCTGCTCCATAGAGTGCAGAACTGGGAATAGCTGCCTAGCTGTTAGATTGGTGTGCGTAGATATCCAGAGGTGTAGAAGTGACTGTGTTATCTATGACAATAAATACTTAGCTATCTGCTGTGTGCATTCCTTGACTGGGAAGTGCCCTTGACACTGGGTGATGATCAAACTAAGTCATACTCAGATGAGACCCATTGAAATTAATGGAGCTAAGTGTGCAGTGCCAGGTTTGGGGAAGAAGTTGTGAGGGCTCTGATAGGGTCCTAGAGTCCTCTAGTTGCCTTTCTAAAGGTTTTTGTGTGTGTGTGTGTGTGTGTGTGTGTGCATGAGAGAGCAAAGGGTGTTTTCTTCAGTGGAGGCAATGTGCACAAATTTATGTTGAACTGTGGAAAACTGAACTGAAAAGTGGAAGAATGACAAAACTAGAAAGTAATAGGGACAGATTTCTGCATTCTTAATGGTTTTTTCTTTGGGGGGGAAATATGCCTATCCTTTTATCCATAAGCAGAGTGGGTGCAGATTTTCTGAGGAGAAAAATATCACTGTGTTTCTCTCAGCCATAAGAGAAATGTGACAAATGCACAATACTTGTATCAAGCTTAAACATGATAAGCACTTCATGAGTGAGGATTTCATTGAAAAAGGAGGATTTAGTATTGTTTAGTATGTTGTCAATATGTTCAAAGGGACAGCTGTTATTTGGTGATATGCAAGAGGCACAGATCTCAGAGGGCAACTTCACAAAAGTTATGAGCTTCTCTTTATGGTGATTTTTATTATGTATTCTTTCTTTTATACATGTGGAAAAATAGTGACAGCTGCAGTGTAGAATAATTTTTCTTCCAATATGATGCTCAGCCCCTGAATTAGTCCCCCCCTCCCCATTAAATATTATGGGTTTACTGATGAAAAGTAGCAATGGGTTTACCACATTTCCAGACTTTGTCAAATTGTTTCTCCCTAAATCTAGGAAATTACCACTGCAATCTTACCAAGTGGTCTATAGAAGGGACATCACTACCAGGAACAGTCAATTGCTTATATGGGTAAGAAAGAAGTGTTGTTTTTACCTACTTTGTAAAGGAATGGGCATAATAGTTGTGGGAAGAGTAACAACATAACCGTAGCATCAGAGCATCATTTCTTAATACTGTGATTACTAATACCTAACATGAGTTTCTCAAAAACAAGTCATACCAGATTCATTTCTTTTTTTGATAAAGTTACAGGCTTGATGGATCAATGAAGGAGATTCCAACTAAACATTATGAAGAACTTTCTGACAGTAAGAGCTGTTTGACAATGGAACAAACTCCTTCAGAAAGTGGTGAGCCCTCCTTCATTGGTGGTTTTTAAGCAGAGGTTGGATTGGTATCAGCCATGGATGCTTTAGTTGAGATTTCTGCATTGCAGGGGGTTGGACTAGATGACTATTAAGTCCCTTCCAACTCGACAATTCTATGCTTCTATGATTCAAATCTCTGGTACTGTGAAAACTTTACACTACATGTGTGCCATTCCTGAATCCCCGCATACCATGAATCTGTTGTCCCAATGAGAGAATTGGGTTGATCTTCTGCTCACCTGCCTGGCTGAAAGTCACACAGAAGTCCCCATGCTTCATTTCCTCCAAAAGCAGGCATAGGAGAAGAGGTGCTACCTGTTTGCTCCCACGGTGCCAATGATATCTGCTTGTTATTTACAAAGTTGAAAGTTGTGGTTGATGCTGTTTATTGTGTTGTTTCATGAAAAAAAAGTCAATAATATATTTTTAAAAGGGGGAACCAGTGAGATTCATTAATGAAACTCCCAGTTGATATCTACTTTGTCCCTAATTGATTAGCTTCTGTATATACGAGGTTGGTGAATCATAACAATTGTACTGTCTCTGACTTGCTTTTGGGTCTCAATATCTCTGGTTATGCTTGTCACTCTTGCCTGCTGCCAATTACTTGCCATATTCTGTGGAGCACAGCAGCATGCAATAAGTAAAGAACTCTGGGACTTCTAGTTTTTAAGAGACTGTCACAATAGGAAGAATGCATTTCACACCAGATACCTACGATGATGTTTCCCTCATTATATGTAAGTCAGTGGTTCCATTGCCTCACCACCACTTGTCATGAAAGATTGGGGGGGGGGGGGGACTTGTGTAGTGATCAGATGGGTTTAAACTATTTTGATATGATTCTTGATAGCAATCCCACCTGATCACTATAGACTTGTTGGGCATGTGACGGAAGGCAAGTGTGTGCGTACAAATTGAATCAATTCATAAGAATAGGTTTGAATATCTGTGGCCCTCCAGATATTGCTTGATTTAAAGTGCCATTCTAACTTAGCATTGGCCATGCTGGTTGGAGATGATAGGTGTTGTGGTGAAGCAACATCTGGAGAGGCACAGGTTCCCTGGTCTAGCAATAACTTGTTCCTGCTTTGCCAACTTTTTGGAGTCATTTTAAGATAGTAGCCTGAAGGTAAATTCAGAGCAATAGCCTTGGGGAGGATAGGATGACTGACTACATGCAACTGTAATCATTATTTTAGCTTTAGCTTCTCAAACTACCTTGTCATACAAAGTATATGGTATTTGTTATAGATAGCCACAGTCCTATTTATTATAGCAAAGTGTCACTCTGTTAAATAATCTGGCCCAGAAAGATAGTTGTCGTAAGCTACTGCTGAAATTAATAATATTTTAAATCAGTTTTCTGATCTTGGTGATAAGACTAGCATGTCCCGTAGATTCCAGCAAAGGTACAAAAAAGGACTGGCTGTTCTATGTGTACATATATCAGGGAACCCAACATTCTTAGGGAAACCAAAATGCGTGTTTACAAAGCTATTGCACTACTAACCTTACTGTATGCTTGTGAAACATGGACCACTTATAAACGCCATCTCCAGCTCCTCAAAAGATTCCATCAACGGTGTCTCGAGAAAATTTACACATCACTTGGGAAGGTAGGCAAACAAATGCCAGTGTACTGGAAGAAGCAAAGATCACCAGTGTTGAAGCAATGATTCTTCAACAACCACTTCATTGGACTGGTCATGTTGTTCAGATGACTGCTTATCATCTTCCAAAGCAACTACTCTATTCCAAACTTTAAAATGGAAAGTATAATGCTGATAGTCAACAAAAGAGGTTTAAAGACTCTCTCAAGGCAAATCTAAAAAAAAAAAAAGTAGTATAAACACCAACAATTGGGAAACACTGGCTTGTGAGCACTCCAATTAGAGAACACCCTTTACCAAAGGTGTCATGGACTCTGAAGACACTTGCACTCAGGGTGAAAGGGAGAAACATGTTGAGAGAAAGGCATATTTGGTAAACTGTGACTATGATCAACTCCTGCATAGAAACCTATGTCCCCACTGTGAAAGGAAGTATGGATCCAGAATTAGCTTCCACGGTCACTTACGGACTCACTGTTAAAACTGTGTTCATGGAAGACAATTTTACTCAGCTATGAGTGATCATCAAAGAAGAAGACATATATTAGTTAAATATTCAACACTTGATTGCTCTCAGCTTCTGGTGTGTGTGTGTGTGTGTGTAAGTTTAAATGACAGTTTCCTGTTGTGCAGAATATGATCACATAATAAAGCTTCATTTACAAAAAAGTTGGCCTTCCAGGCATGATGTTCATAACTGGGATGATGGTCAGGTGCAATTACATTCTCTCTAATTCTATTTTAAATATACACACACACAATTTTATAGATTTTTTTAATGCTCCACCACATAAAAAGAGCCCTGGGTTTAGAAATCTAGCACATCAGAAGTAAAGTTTACCAGGTCCCTCTTCCTGAAATTACTGGTAAGTGTATCCAATAAACCTTTTATGTGAAAACTCAATCAACCATACAATTGGCTTACCTGCAGTACAGAAATCTGTCACTTAATTTTACTACACTCTCCTGTGTAATATGTAGTTCACCTCTATTAGCAACTGTAGATGTGAAAGTTTTATCTGTGAAGAATCATTTACACATAAATGACATAACCCAGTTAACAAATCATTAATAAGTGTGCATGAGCTGACTCTAAGCTTGTCTGACTGGGGCCTACAATTGTTCAAAACTGAGCACCTACTTTTAAGAGAAGGTGTGTTGAAATGGAAGGTGCAGGAACTGGATAAACCTCCGCATACAGAGGGTTGGATAGCTGAATTCTGAACATTTTCTCCACTATCTTCTATCCCAACATGTTTGGAGATATAAATGGTTGCAAGATACCACACGTCAACCCCTGTAGCTATAACAGTTTCTGATTCTGTTTTGTCTGTGTTCTTTGACTAAAGGTTCTTTTAAAAAAGAATTTCAATGTTATCCTTACATAAAAGTCTTTGTGGCATACCTGTTAAGAGGATAAACACACACACAGCAGATTCAGGTGTTGGTCTGACACAATTGAAATCAATTAAAAAAATTTAAAAAATTGTCAAGTAGCACCTTAGAGACCAGCTAAGTTTGTTCTGGGTATAAGCTTTTGTGTGGATGCACACTTCTTCAGAAACTCTGAAAGAGAAGTCACCAGACCCTTATATTTTGTGGGAAGGTGGGGTATTTACTTAGACACATAGCAGTTTGCCCATCTAGTGTGCCTCGTAGTTCACCCATTGCACCACATGGAACAACACTGTATGCTTTGAGTATTCAATACAATTATTTTACCGAAGCAGTTATGTATTATAGAAAAATGCTTTGGAATACTTGTAACGATTTTTTCCTATGCCGAGCAGATAAAGGATGCAGAAAAAAATACTTATTCTCTAGAGATTCTGTGGGAATTTTGCCAGGTAATGTTGGCTGATTTACACTGTACTGTTTGCCTCTTTCAAGCTGTTTCTTTAATCTACAATGGATGTCTTGTAAAAATGTAATATTCCAATGTGGAACATAGAGGAAACAATCACTTTCCTGCTTTCTGGTGGAAGATGGGAACAACATCCACCCATTCAGCTAGCAGCCATTTTTATGGCCACATTGACATTGCTGGCATCCCATAAAAACCTGAGAGATATTAATAGAGAATATAATATTACCTTTCTCCCTAACCTGATTACAAGCAGGAAAAAGAAGATGCCCTTGAGACTTTGAAGTGAAACCACTCTTTTTAGCACAGTTCAGATCGGCATATTTTTCACACTTGCTCATCATGGGTTTTTCCCCCACATGAAAAATACATTCTCACTTTTGATTAATGCATCCATAGCTGTATCTCCTTTGCTGACCTGCGCATTGCCAGTTATAGTGTGGATTTTTCCAGTTCTCTGCATATGCTAGAGAATTGGGGACATGGGAGGGGGGCTTCATATGGCATGCTGAGCTTTGGAGCAAACAGAGGCAATTAATATTGTGCTATTTCTGCCTGCTCCAAAATTCAACAGATATTAAATTCACTCACATCATAAGAACATAAGGAGAGCACTGGTGGATCAGACCAAATTTAGTTCAACATTTTGTTCTCACAGTGGCCAACCTAACCTTCATATGAAAAATAATAATGATAACAATAATGCCTTCATACGAGTGATACCCATATTTAAGGCTGATAGCAACTTGCAATTTCTCAAGATGCCAGCAACATGTGCAAATTGGCCCCTCATTTAAAATGTTAGCTGTATGGAATATTGAAGCATGTGATATAAATGTAGGGTTTCCCCTCTCCTTTTTTTGCATACACTAATGGCCTTAATAGCTTTCGCTAACAGCAGTTTTCTCCTGAATGGGACCCAAGACATTTGGAAGCTGGAACAGCCTCCTTTGAAGAATATTCCACAGCTGCTTAATAATGGTGGAACCACCACTGAGCAGTTTGAGAACCTGAGATATAAAGGAATAATTTAATTCTTCTAGCTGCAACTACCAAGGGAATTAAATAGGCAGCCTGTCATTACTCAGCTTGGAATTTGGCCACACAAAATTCCAAAGTCTTTAAATAATCATTCCAGTTCAAATGATAATTGTAATAATAACAGAGAATGTAGTAACTCATGTTTGGAAATCGTATATTGACTAAAGAGGACAGAAGTTCAGGTAAATGTTTAAATGCATTAAATGCAAAAGATATCAAATCACATCTTCCACAATAAAAAATAAATAAACTCTCATATGAAAAAATGCTCATATTGCTTTGCTATGACAGTAGGTATCACAACAAAGGAAATCCAGTGTAGAACATGGATAATAAAAGATCTTATTAAAAAAATAACTTAAGGCAATGTTTTTCATTAGAAAGAGGTAAAAAAGCAGAAGCGAATTGTTGAGTTGCTTTATATAAATGCCATGGCATATTTATAATGTGTTGCTTTCACAGGCGATATAGTTTCATCTGAAAGGCTATACTGCTTTGTAGTTTATTATATATGAATATTATATATATGCAGGGATTTTTTTCAGCCGGAGCTCACTGGAGCGCAGCTCCCACACCTCTCTGGTGGGTGCCTTTGCCATTCTAAGAGAACAAGGGAGAGGTTCATGGTGAGCTCCGACATCTCTTTTTCTAGAAAAGGAGTTCTGCACATATTTTGATCATTGTGGAATTCAAGGAAATTCTAATTTGTTCCATGCAGGAATTCAATCTGTTATGTACTGAGTTGAATAGCAGTCCTAGATTGGTCCTGAGTATATTTCACAATCCAATCGGCAAACATGATACTTCAGAATCAGGGCAATTGGATGGTTTCAAATTATCGTCCACATTGGGAGACTTGTCCAGGTCCTGAATAATTGTGAGCTAATTGGTGTCTCTAAAGCTGCAAAACATCAGATAAGAAAATTTTTTGCAAGATGATTGGAGAGAAAAGTGCAAAGAATCATTTACCACTGCTCTGATAGTATAAGCTGTAGTGCTTAAAAATCTAGCTTCCATAGTGTGTTCTCCCTCATGGAGAGCACAGGTTGCGGGCGGGGCTGACAAGACACCTCACTGTTACTAGGCAAATGGTTTGGCCATCCTTTAAGCAGGTGCGGGCTGTTACTGGGGAAATTTAGATGTTGCCAATTAGTGATTGACAGCCCTATTTGTTAAATACAATGCTCGCAGTGAGGAACTTCCTCTTTTGCTGCTTACTTTGGATCACCTGCCCTCCCTTCCCTAATTTTAGGCTGTTTGCTTGACCTTGCTATGCCTGTCATGGGGTCGTCTGCTTTGGGGCAGGGGCCTGGTAGGAATTTTGTCAATTTGGCTGATTAGTGTGTGCCACTTGGTTTTTGCCTACTGCATAGCAAATTGTCACAACTTGTAAGGTTTGCAGTTAGGCATTGGTCTTGGAATTGGTTGGTGGAGGGGTATGGATTCGGCTGTGCCTGCCCCTCCAAAATGCTGCTGCTGATGGAGGGGTATGGATTCGGCTGTGCCTGCCCCTCCAAAATGCTGCTGCTGCTGCTGCTTCAAGGGTTTTCCGTTAAAGGAACCCAGGGGCTCCCCCATGCTTTTGTCTGAAACCCCCATGGCAAGGGGCTAGGGCCACGCAAGCTCCTGGGAGCATTCTGGGGAGAGGTGAGGCATGGTTCCCAGTCCTGTCTCTCTCCCCAGGTGACTTACGCTTGCTGACTTCGTGGGGTGTGTGAATGTCAGAGCTGTCCCCGTGCGGGGTCAGTTAGTGCTACCAATGCCTAAGCAACCACTCACATTGCTGTAATTTGAATAAAGTTGTGGCCAAAATTATGCCAAAAACCTTAAACAAAAATTAAGTGTCAATTGTGTTTTTCTTTGGGGGGGGTGTCTTGGGGACCTCGACACGCAAACAAGGAACAGATACACACACACCCCATGATGATTGTTAGACTCTCATCTACCCTGACCAATGGTTATGTCAGATGGGGCTGCTGGGAGTTGGAATCCAACAACATCTGGGGGCAACATGTTGGCTACACCTAGCTTAAAGTAACTGACTACAAGAGTTGGAGATATCACTGAGTTTCATGCCTTCAATCCCATTTCAAAGCTACTCAGTAGTTCTCCTGTATTAATTTCCCCATCCACTGAGATTCTCATATGAGCCCTTTCTCCAGGTGTCCCTGTCATCTGGTGGGCACTGGGAAAAGAACCTTTGCTGTGGTGGTCCCTGTCCTTTGGACTACCATCCCCAAGGAGAGAAACACCTGGATACCTCATTACTAGCAGTTAGGCACCAGGCAAAAGCATACTATGCCCAGGGAAGAGGATGGAAATTCACCCTGGAGATGTTGAGTCTGATTGCAAGTATAGCATCCAATAGTATTTATACTTTTACTGAATGGAATACAGTGGTGCCTCGCAAGACGAAAAGAATCCGTTCCGCGAGTCTCTTCGTCTTGCGGGTTTTTTCGTCTTGCGAAGCAAGCCCATTAGCGGTTTAGCGGATTAGTGCTACAGTATTAGCGGCTTAGCGGGCTTAGTGGATCAGCTGATAAGCGGCTTAACGATCAGCTGATAAGCGGCTTAACGATCAGCTGATAAGCGGCTTAACGATCAGCTGGTAAGCGGCTTAACGATAAGCTGATAAGCGACTTAACGATCAGCTGATAAGCGGCTTAGCATCAGCTGTTAAGCGGCTTAGCCATCAGCTGATAAGCGGTTTAGCGGCTTGGGAAAAAGGGGGGGGGAAGGAAAAAAACCCCGCAGGAACTCGCAAGACATTTTCGTCTTGCGAAGCAAGCACATAGGAAATTCGTTTTGCGAAGCACCTCCAAAACGGAAAACCCTTTCGTCTAGCGGGTTTTCCGTCTTGCGAGGCATTCGTCTTGCGGGGCACCACTGTAGCTGAAATTACCACGTGGCAGGTGTCTTTAACAGATGCAGCACTATAGATCTCACCAGGTGTTCAACCTGAACTTGTGAAAGTAAAATATAGGAGGCTGATGGCATGGCCATCAGCCCCACCTCAACCTTCTTACCTGTACCAAATTTCTCTCAAATTTTCCATATTGAAGGGAAAGGTCTGAAGGAGGTGGGTTCTAACCTCCTGTATTTAGGAACTTCCTGGTGACTGGGAATCCTGATAACAGTTTTCTGAACTTGGGGACCATCTAAGTGCTGAATGCCCTTAAAAGTCCCTTTCTTCATGCAAAAATAATGATAAAAAAGTCAGGATTGGGAGAGGCCACCATTGTAAGTGGGTCCACCAGCACACACCCCATTATCCGCCCTTTTCCCCTTTGTGCATTTTCCTGAAGAGGGCTTCTAGGTCTTAGCATGGGATAAAGAGAAAAGGAAAGCATCAAATGTCAGAGAAGAAAAGAAGTCCATCAGGTGCACAGACATAACATTATTAAGTCTCACACGTCTAAAATATAATGTAAATATTCAGGGGCATTCTTGGGCACAAGATAACTTGAGCTCTTCTGTTACAAAAATAGTGGAACACTAAAGAAATATCACAGCTAGGCTGGTAAGTGGGTCAGCCTGATGGATATATGTATCACCTGTCCTGAAAGCTCTGCACTGGATGCTAGTGAGCTACTGTGCACAATTCAGTGTGTTAATACTAGTATACAAAGCCCTGAATGGTCTGGGACACAAGTATCTAATGGAGCAACTCCACCATTCTCAACCACCTCAGGCCCTATGATTAACAGGGGAGGTCCTGTTGGTGGTGTCACCACTGGCACAGGCATGTGGCAGGGCCTTCTTGGAGGTGATTCATCATTTGTGGAATGCACTCTCCAGTGAAATGCCTCTCTTTCACACTACTGACTTTCATGAGATATTTAAAAACATTTCTATGTTCCCAGGTATTTCACAACTGGCCATGGAAACCATGAAATAATTAACTGAGGGTATGTGATTGTTTTCAAATGTTTTTTATGGTTTTACATAGTTTTTAACTGTGTTAAATGTGCTTGATTTTTATTCTACTGTTTTAACATTTTGATGTTTGCCACTCTGGTCTCCTTTGGGAGGAAAAGCAAGATAGACATTTCAATAATAACAATGGAAATATTTTTATATTAAAACACGCTCGGCTCTGTAAATGTATTTCTGTGCACTGAGAAGCTTTCTACTTTCTTTTCTTGGGGGAGAAACTATACCTGCTGACATTCCTTTGCCATGAAGCATTAAAGACACAGGGGCTTCCTTTAAGTAAAGCATGTCAAGCATAGAAGCAAGAGCTAAAACAGAACAACAGCAAAGCATGAAACACCACGAGCCAAGTAAGAGTTTCATAAACATGTCTTCAAAATATCAGTGCCCTTCCATATATCCAGTGGTTATTGTTATAACCTATTACTGCACACTCCTCCATGAGGAATGAAGGATCCAGCAGTAGCACTACGGGGCTTAGTTTCCTTTGGATGAAAAAGTATTGGAGATTTATGGAGTCTTTGCTAGTGTTGAGCTCAAAAATTTCCAATAAGAACACTTGGCTTTAAACTGAAGGGCACAGGGGGCTTATAGTATGCTGTCTCTGTCTCTCTCTGTGTGTGTGTGAGAGAGAGAGAGAGTGAGAGAGAGAGGAGGAGGAGGAGGAGGAGGAGGAGGAGGAGAAGAAGAAGAAGAAGAAGAAGAAGAAGAAGAAGAAGAAGAAGAAGAAGAAGGACTAGTTATAAGCTTTGCAGTTGATGATTAGTGGTGGTAGAATCAGCATTAGTAGCCCCCCCCCCCGCCTTTGTTAACATTGTTCGTGTTACCAGCAGCAGAATTCTTCTTTGAGGCTGCCTAATGGCGGGTGGAATTTTCCCCAATGCTGCATTAATGTTGACAGTGGAAGCCCCATTTTGGCTGCAGAAAGAGAAATACAATATTCCACAACCAGTAAGCAGCTTCAAAACATGCACCACTTCTCTCCTGGTTGTCTGAAGTGGGGCTGTAATCTTCATCATTTTTTTAAAAAAATTCCCAATGTGTAAGTATGGAAGCAAATTGCTCCTACACTGTGAATTTAGGTTTTTCTCAGTTTCTCCTTTTCTCAGTCTTAATTTCAGTGCTCAGTTTCATGTATTTCCCTATCAGCTTGCATTTGTTTATTTTTTCAAACATTTATAACAAAAATTTGGCAGACTTTTAGCATGATCCACACCACATTTTGCCCAGCAGTGTTGCCTAATGCGCACATTTCTACAGGCAACTTCCATTAATATGATGAACTTTGATGCTATTTTACACTAATATAGGGGTTTTAGTACACATGTTTCTCACTGGAGAGCAGCACCAAAGCATTCAGAGAAAAAAATTGGTTCAGATATTGTTTTGGGTAACATGAATTAAGTAGGTTCATATGAAAATGTGAACTGATCCAAATTTTCATCTAATCCCTCCATGCTACAGAAGACAATAGATTATCAGAGATAGAAAGTGTAAACACAAACATCCAAGTCTACATCCTGACTTTTAGCTAACGTCTGCCAGATATCTCATTCCAAATGTGGAAGTGATGAAACATCATATCCTTCAACATTCCTCTGATGAAAATAGAGTCATTCTTGTAATTGGAGACTATGGAAAAGAGGTTTTGGCAAGGTAGAACAAGGGTGGAGAACCTCTGGTAGTGAGACATTGGAAGACAAAGCTGCATGCAGGGGGGAATGTTGACTTCTGTGAACATGTTCAGAAGCATGTTGTCATGATCACTGGGAATTGTGGTTCCTATCAATTAACCTCTATTAATACTGGCTCCATATTTCTGCTTCTATCTATCTATCTATCTATCTATCTGAGACGTGGGTGATGCTGTGGGCTAAGCCACTGAGCCTCTTGGGCTTGCTGATTGGAAGGTCGGTGGTTCGAATCCCTACAACAGGGTGGGCTCCCCTTGCTCTGTCCCAGCTCCTGCCAACCTAGCAGTTCAAAAGCACGCCAGTGCAAGTAGATAGACAGGTACCGTTGTGGCAGGAAGGTAAACAGAATTTCCATGCATTCTGGGTTCTGTCACAGTGAAGCAGCTTCATTGCCATGAAGCGGTTCCATTGCCAGAAGTCATGCTGGCCTCATGACCCAGAGGGTTGTCTGTGGATGAACGCTGGCTCTCTTGGCCTGAAAGTGAGATGGGCATCACCTGTATTAATCTTCACTTGTAATTTTTCTAAAATATTAATTATATTCCTCGTATTGTCAGATAAGTGTCTGCCCAGGAGAAAGCCCGCTTGATCTTTATGAATTTCTTCCGTTAACACTTTTTAAAATCTTTTAGCCAAAATAGCTGCAAAAATTTTATAATCCACATTAAGCAATGATATGGGGCGGTAATTCTTAAGTTGTGTCTTTTCAGTCTCTGTTTTCGGTATAAGTGTGATGTAAGCTTCCTTCCACGACTCTGGTGCCCTTTTCCCTTCCAGTATTTCATTGCAGACTTCCTTTAAAGGTTGTATTACCCATTCTTTCAAAGATCTGTAATATATTGAGGTCAGTCCATCCGGTCCTTGAGATTTACCTAATTGCATATTCTGAATGGCCCCTTCCACTTCCTGTTCCGTTATTTTGTAGTTCAACATTAATTTTTTTTCTTGAATAATTTTTTGTAGTCCATTCATTTTCAAAAATTTGTCAATGTCCATTTCTTTCTGCTTCTCCTGTGTATAAAGTTGTTTAAAATACCTCTGGAAGCACTTTCTAATTTCCACTGGATTTTGTATGTTCTTTCCTTCTACTTCCAAATTCGTAATAGTATTAAGTTTTTGTCTTTTTTTCATTTGCCAAGCCAACAATTTACCACACTTATTTGCCGATTCAAATGTCTTTTGTCTCATCTGTTTAATCTTCCATTCTATTTCCTGATTGGTCATTTTCATGTATTGTACTTGATATAACTTTATCTCTTTCAAAATCTCCTGGGACTTTGGTTTCGCCCTCAATTTCTTCTCCCCTTCCTTTATTTTTTCCAAAATTTTGTCTTTTTTCTCATTTTGCATTCTCTTCTTAATTGCATTCTGTTGTATCAAAAATCCTCTCATGACCGCTTTATGTGCATCCCAGATTACTCTTTTTTCCACAGTAGTGCTCATATTTATCTCAAAATAGTCTCTCAGAGTTTGGGCCTTCTTAGTAAATTCTTCATTCCTAAACAAAGTATCATTCATCCTCCATCTAAAGGAACCAACTGGCATCAATTTCATCTCCATCTTCACTGCATTATGGTCGGAGCAGGTCTTAGGGCAAATTTCAACTTTACTAATCTTCAGAGCCAGTCCTCTAGTTACCCAAATTTGGTCAATTCTTGTCCATGTCATTTTGGCCTCGGAGAAGAAAGTTCCCTCTCTTCCCAGAGGGTACTTCGTTCTCCAGATATCAACTAAGTCCATATTTTCAGTCATATCAAAGAAAGTTTTTGGTAGTCTTCCATCCTTAGTTACTATCTGTCTTTGTGCCTTGTCCATATTTGTAGACACAACGCCATTCATATCTCCCATCAAAATCATATTGTAATCCATATAGTCCATCAGAGTCTCATGTAGCTTCTTAAAAAATTCTGATTTTCCTTCATTTGATGCATAAATACCTATTATCAAAAAATTTTCTTCTTGCGTTTGAATTTCAATTGCTATAAATCTTCCTTGATCATCTTAGAAGATAAATTTTGGTGATAGACTCTCCTTTACATAGAGGACCACTCCTCTTTTTTTTACTTTATCCAATGAGATAAATTCTTGACCTAATCTTTTATTATTCAGTAGCTTCCTGTGTAACCTTGTCCCATGTGTTTCTTGTAGACAAATCAGGTCCAAATGCTCTTTTTTCAATAAATGAAATACTCTCCGCCTTTTTTCAGGGCTGTTGAGTCCATTCACATTCCAGCTCAAGACCTGCAGCCCCATCATGTAGTTACTTTGGTATCCCCCCAACTGCCCCCAATACTTGCTCCTCTTCTGTTGGTAGTACGTAATGTTGGGACGCTGTTCGCTGGGGGGGTCCAATCCAAAAGATAGTCTCGTTATGTCCAATGTTTCCCTGTTTGGTGATCTTTTCTCCAATGCTCTTTGCTCTGATCCTCTATCTGGTGATCTTCTGTCCAATGCTGTTGGCACTTTTCCAATTCCCTTCTGTAGATCTTCTTCGTATTTATACAAAAAATTTGTTTTTTCTTCTATTGATCTTATTTTTATTTTCCTTCCTTTGAAGCTGAAGGATAGGCCTTGAGGGAATTCCCACCTGAAAAGGATCTTGTTCTCTCTCAACAAGGAAACCAAATCTCCAAAGTTGAACCTGAGGTCCAAAAGATGTTTTGGGATATCCTTAAAAATTTCCACTCTTGATTGATTTATTACCAAAGTCTTCTCGTAATGCCAGCCCAAGATTTTGTCTCTCTCTTCTTTAGACCGGAGGGTAATCAAACAATCTCTTATTCTGGTCTTCTCCTTCTTCCCTCCTCTTCCCAGTCTAAAGGCTCTCACAATTTTAAATTCCTCATTTTCCAGATCCAACTCCCAATTTTCTGCAAATTGCTCCATAAGATAGTCTATCAGGAAGTCTTTCTCCAATTCAGGTACAGCTCTAATTCTCAAATTTGTCTGTTTTTCCTTAAGCTCAACCATAGAAAGCGCCAGCCTATGGTCCTCAAGTTGTTTCTGAAGGTCTGGGACTCTCTCTGTTTCCAACTGAGTTACCTTTGCTTCCACAGCCACAACTTTTTCCTTAGCTTCCTCTGCGATCTGTCGAGTTGAGTTAGACTCCTGGATCAATTTCTCAATGGCTTCTGTATTTGAGTTAACTTTTTGTCCCAGACTATTTATACTTTGTGTATTCTGGTCTAATTTTTTATTCATTTGTTCCAAAGATTCATTAATTTTACTCAAAGCAAGGGCCAGGGCCTCATCTGCAATCATTGCCTTTGGTTTAGTTGATACAGTCACAGAAGAAGCAGAAGGGCCGGATGTGGAAGCTCTTCGCCAAACCTTCTCAGACCTTGTTGTTTTGTCTTGACTTGGAGGATCTAATTTTTCTTTTCCATCTGCCATAACACTTAATCCTTTCAAGACCAATTTCCCAGTCCCAGAATCTTATCTTTAGTGTTGGAAAGTTCCAAACCTTGTAGCAGTTTCAAAGTCTTCCTCTAGAGGGAAATGGCTACTGTTTATATTATATTAGTCCAAAATGTCACTTTTTCCCCCCAGAACAATTGCACCAGTCTATTTAGTATCAAATCTCAACTATTTGTTACTCAGTTCCTTTTATTTGGTCAGAAGAGGATAGGTAAAACAATGTATCTCTCTTGTTTCACTGGCTGTCAGTGAGCAGCCTAGTCACAGTCTATGCAGAACTCCAAAATACAACAGTCTTAATGCTATCTTGTTCCCAGGTTCTGAGCGGAGGAAATTTAGCTTCTTTCCCTCTCTTTTAGCAGGCAAATATTGTCCAAAAACTCTCCCCCCTCCTCTCCTGCTTCCAAAGGGGGGATTTGCTATTTTTAATGCCGGTAATTTAAACGTTGGAAGTAGACTTTCCAAGGCTTTAGTTTAAACCTTTTTGCTTCCTACTATTTACAAGAAAGGGAGGCAGACTTCCTGTTTTAAACCTCCCCCGTTCGTTGCCAAAATCAACTTTTTTAAAGGTCCAATACTTCACTTTACTCACGGGTGATTACTTTTAGATCCAATTGTCAACAGGAAAAAGTCAGCGCTCTCCGGCAACAGCTGTGCGGCTTCACTCCGTGGAAGTAGCAGTCACTTCAAAGCACCGCGCCGCTCACCCCACTTCGCTCCGGACTCCTGAAAATGGGTTTCCCCGTGAATAGGGGGACGCTGATGGTGCCCGCTGAATCCCACGTTCACAGGCTTCACCCGCCTGTGATTTTTGAAGGGTCCCCGCCTTCGCCGCGGTGGCAAGACCCGATTCCCACAGAGCAGATTCCTCTGATTCAGAGGAAATCCGCCATTGCTGATAGCGCAGACCCAGAAGTGAAGATTAATACCAAAGCAGTTTTGATATTTGTGGATGCGGAGAAAGCTTTTGATAACATTTCTTGGAGTTTTATGAAGAAGAATTTATTGGGGATGGGGGTGGGTCAAGGTTTTGGAAACGGTATAAGTGCAATTTATTCAGAACAGAAGGCCAAATTAATTGTGAACAATGTAGTGACGGAAGAATTTAAGATTGAGAAAGGAACACGACAAGGTTGCCCAATCTCTCCATTGCTTTTTATATCGGTCTTGGAGGTTTTGTTAAATATGATTAGAAGGGACCAATTGGTAAAAGGCATACAAGTGGGAGCGAAACAGTACAAATTGAAGGCATTTGCTGATGATTTAGTATTGACTTTACAGGAGCCAAAATCTAGTACTAAAAGAGTATTAGAATTAATCCAAGAATTTGGTCAGGTGGCAGGTTTTAAGCTGAATAAGTTAAAAACAAAGGTCTTAGAGAAAAATTTAACAGTGATTGAGAGAGAGAGGTTTCAGAATGAGACAGGTTTAACAGTGGTTAAGAAAGTGAAATACCTGGGGATTAACATGAAAGCTAAAAATGGGAATCTATTTAAAGACAATTATGAAAAATGTTGGGCTGAAGTGAAAAAAGATTTAGAAATTTGGTCAAATTTGAAGCTTTCACTGCTAGGCCGTATTGCTGCGATAAAAATGAATGTATTGCCAAGAATGCTGTTTTTGTTTCAAACACTGCAAATTTTGGACAAAATGGACTGTTTCAAGAAGTGGCAGAGAGATATCTCCAGATTTGTCTGGCAGGGCAAGAAGCCTCGTATAAAATTTAAGATATTAACTGATGCTAAAGAAAGAGGTGGATTTGCCCTGCCAGACTTAAAACTTTATTATGAACCAGCCGCTTTTTGCTGGCTGAGAGAATGGATGCTTCTTGAAAACACGGACGTTTTGGATTTGGAAGGTTTCAATAATGTATTTGGTTGGCATGCATATTTGTGGTAAGATAAGGTTAAAGCACACAAGGCGTTTAAAAACCATATAGTAAAAAAAGCACTGTTTAATGTCTGGATAAGATATAAGGATTTGCTAGAAAATAAAGCCCCAAGATGGTTGTCACCAATGGAAGCAAAGGCTCAGAAAAAACTCAATATGGAGGCCAAATGGCTGAAGTATTGGGGAATTTTGGAACAAGAGGGTGACAGATTAAAACTGCAGAGTTTTGAAAAATTAAAAAACAGAGTACGAGATTGGCTCCATTATTATCAAATAATGGAGGTGTATAATTTGGATAAAAAAATTGGCTTCCAGATGGAAAAATTAAAGTTGGAAATAGAATTGTTAGACCCTAAAGTTAAGAATTTGTCAAGAATGTATAACTTGCTGTTGAAATGGAATACTCAAGATGAAATGGTGAAATCTGCTATGATTAAATGGGCACAAGATGTTGGACATAATATTATGATGACTGACTGGGAACAGTTATGGACCACTGGTATGAAGTTTACGGCATGCAATGCCTTAAAAGAGAATTTAATGAAAATGATTTATAGGTGGTACATAACACCAGTCAAGCTTGCAAAAATCTATCATTTGCCCAATAATAAATGTTGGAAATGTAATGAAACTGAAGGTACATTCTTTCACCTTTGGTGGACATGCCCAAAGATTAAGGCATTCTGGGAGATGATCTATAATGAAATGAAAAAGGTATATAAATATACCTTCCTGAAGAAACCAGAGGCCTTTCTCCTGGGCATGGTCGGCCAATCGGTGCCAAAGAAAGATAGAACTTTCTTTATGTACGCTACAACAGCAGCAAGAATACTCATTGCGAAATACTGGAAGACACAAGATCTACCTACCAGGGAAGAATGGCAGATGAAGTTGATGGACTTTATGGAACTCGCGGAAATGACTGGCAGAATTCGAGACCAGGGAGAAGAGTCGGTGGAAGAAGATTGGAAAAAATTTAAAGTATACTTACAGAAACATTGTAAAATTAATGAGTGTTAGAAGGATGCGGGAATGAATTAACATGGTTTTAGTAGAAATGCAACAAAGAATTAAGTAAAAGTTGATTGATATTGGGTTAAATTGAAAAAAATTAAGGTTAGATTGTTAAAACTATAGAATCAAAATTGAGAAAGATGGGAAGAACTTGCTGAAATAGTGAATTGAACTAGAATACAAAAAAAGGGAGGTGTGAGGAGGTCGATGAAATAAGTTAAGGAAAGGTAAAGACATGGAATATTGGATGTGTTTTTTAGGTTTTTTTGTCTGTTTTTTTGCTGTATTGTTGTATGGTTTTTATATGTTTTATGTGTTTTGTTATTGTTTTTTTCTACTTTATTGTTATTTCTTTTTTTCTTCTGTAATTTTTAAACTTTTAATAAATATCATTTTTTTAAAAAAAGAAAGAAAGTGAGATGGGCATCACAACCCCATAGTCACCTTTGACTGGACTTAACCATCAAGGGGTCCTTTACACACACACACACACACACACACACACACACCACGTATAATGAATATTATGAAGGAAGAGTGTCCCTAGCTATGTGACACAGGTTTTCCTTTAAAAAAAAAAATCTTCCTAGGGAAATCTTATTAAACTGAGACTGTAACCTGAACATGCTTACTAGAAAGGCAACAGGTTTTACTTCAGAGTAAACATGCATAGGATGCTTGCCATGCTGCAAGAATGCAACCTTAAGTATACTTAAGAGGCAGTGGGTTCTATACATCCGAGAAAAGTTTATTATGATCATGCTACATAATCGGTATCGATGCTTAAAATCCAATGAACTGTTCAAGCATAGCAAATACGCAAGATGATTTTTCTCTCAAGTTTGCATTGGGAAAAGGCAGGGTTTTGTTTGCTGTCATTAGTGAGATCGGTAGGTCAAGCATGGTTAAGGAAATGAAATAAAATTTACAACAGGCTTGCTGCTGAAGCTTTATGCACTGCCAAAGAACTTAAGATTTGGTGCCATCACTCAGATTTACAATGCTACATAATTATAGGCACTATTGATTTGTACATATCCTTGTCTTTCATTTATGAACATTTGTATAAATCAGCAGAGGTTTTCTCTAAAAATAGAACCTCTAGAGGTGGTTTCGAAGGATTTGTATCTAGAATAAAACACTCACGTTGTGCATTTCCTCCCATATTCTACAGCCTCCCACAATTTAATTAGAATGCTGAAACATGTAAAAATGCCTTGATAATCTATATGTGGGGAGTGGGGGAGAGAATCCCTGCATACTGTTTGTTTCAGTTTACAGTGCAATCTTCTCTTAAGCACATCTGCACCACCATCTACTGGAAAGGTGAGTAACTATGTATCAGCAATCTATGTTTCCATCCGTTTTGCCAATCCTATGATAAAAATCAAGGGACAATTAGTTTATGCTTAAATATATATGTATTGCCAATCATCTTTAGCTTTAAAATGTTTGGAATAGCTGGTGTTTCTTGCTGAAGCATTCCTGAAGAAATCTGTTAGCAACACTTCAGATTTACAGCCTATCATTTTGTGATAGATATAGGCATTACGAAGCCACATTTCTTTTGTTCTCTTTATTTTGCCTTGTTCTTTTTGAAGAATCCTTCGTTTTGTGCAAATGATTAAGGCTGCAGTCTTACAGTCTCCTACTTGGGAGTAAGCCCAATTGCATTAAATGGGGCTTTTTTGTGAGTAAACATTACAGGATTGAACTGCAACTGGCAGCATTAGAGAGGAAACCCAGGTGTGGGGCAGTCAAGGTGCCTTTCTGAATTTCTAGGGAAACATCTGTTAACCATCCTTAAAATGCCATTGTTGGCTCAACTGCATATGTATGCTCTGCTTAGACAGGTAGCGATGCATGTGTCAGTTTGACAATAGGTCTGCATAGGATTCCATAGATGGCTCCTGAACACTGCTAGAGGCAGTATGCCTCTGGATAGTAGTTGTTGGGAATCACAAATGGGGAGAATGTTGCTGCACTCAGGTCCTGCTTGTGAGCTTCCTGTAGATATCTGGCTGGTTTCTGTGAGAAGAGGATGTCCGATGAGCTTTTGACCTTATCCAACAGGACTTTACTTACATGCTTATGACTAGTCCAATCTCTAACCTTGGGATGCTTTGCCTGTTTTGCATACTTTATAATGAAGGTACATTCTGGTAAGAAATTGTACCCAGCAGAATACATCTGTCAGGAGTTCTTCAAACGTGATTCATGCGTTGCAGGGCGTTGAGAGCCAGTGTGGTGTAGTAGTTAAGAGCGGTAGTCTCATAATCTGGTGAACTGGGTTCGCGTCTCCACTCCTCCACATGCAGCTGCTGGGTGACCTTGGGCTAATCACACTTCTCTGAAGTCTCTCAGCCTCACTCACCTCACAGAGTGTTTGTTGTGGGGGAGGAAGGGAAAGGAGAATGTTAGCTGCTTTGAGACTCCTTAAAGGGAGTGAAAGGCGGGATATCAAATCCAAACTCTTCTTCTTCTTCTTCTTCTTCTTCTTCTTCTTCTTCTTGGACTACATGGCCCTTGGGTTCCCTTCCAACTCTACCATTCTATTATTCTGAATATCCTCACTTAAGAGCACCAGAAATTTGTGCCTCTGCTATTGTCTTCTAAACTACCCAGCTTATCCTTTGTCTTTCCCAGTTGGGAACATATCTCACAAGGCTATAATAGAAAGATATAGAGAGATGGAAATAGGCATTTCTAGCAAGCTATATTGCCTTTTTAAAGAATAGCTGTTTGTGAAGCTCTCAGAGTCAGTGCTTCCTTTAAAATAGTATATATCAGAATACAAATGCTGATATTACAAAGAGCAGGTGCTTTTGGTAAGTTCTCACCCCCAGTCTTTTAAAGTAAATAGCTCTGTAAAAGAGCAGGTTGCCAAGTATTTGTTTACATCTACAGGGAGAGATGTGTTGGACTGTAAAATGAGCTTACATGAATGAAAAGCAGAGGATGGCAGCAATGTTACTAGTTTCATTGAGATCAGAAGAAAATGGCTGCAATGTGTATTTAAAACTAAACCTACCAACACAAGTGGAAATTATTGCTGTTTTTTCCCAGGTCACTCAGGTGCAAAGAAAAAGGTATCATTTTATATGTGTGATATAAAATATTCAGAGATTATTAAAGGCATTGGAGCAAATATATAACACATAAGACAATTCAATGGAGGAGGCACATGTTGAAGAATATCTGTAAATGTACAAATATTTTAAGAGTCTGCAATAAAAAATGCAGGCGATAACTGCAGTGTGGCTGTTCTGTTTCTAGACTGTCCACTGTAGGTTTCCAGGGCAAGATTATGTTTGCCTTATTGCGTGTAGTAAAATCCAACCATGCTCGTTCTGGTAAAGAACTCATCAGCCATCACATCATTCAACCACATTATTTTTCCAATTAAGATGCATCTGCATATTTCAAAACTACCATGAGAAACAGAATATTGGCACATAATATATTTTTGAAAAGTATCTTTCATTAACCATATTCAGATGAAGAATTAAGGGTGTGCAACCATAGATGAGAGGGAGAAGCAGGATTACAGTAAGCACCATGTGTAATCTATGTGCATTCATTTGAACATCTTCATGGAACTGCACGTACAACTGTGCATGTACATCACTGTGTAGTTCAGAACCTGCAAAAAGCCATCAGATACTGTATCTATCAGAGGTTATTACCCACTTACTGTATGTGGTGTGAGGCCTATATAATTCTAGTAGTGTAATGGGCTCTGATGGTTATAACATCCAATTCTATCAGATTTCATTACCCTAGAATTTACCATTGTGTTAGGAGACGCATGTTGCAAAAATGCGTATGTTAGGCAGAATGGAAATTTGTGCAGACTATTCTTTAGGGGGGGGGGGACAAAAACACACAAAAAAGAAATAAGGCAAGCTGAATTTAAGGTTGGAAAAGAATGGGGAGAAATAAAAATTGACTGATTAGTCTATCCCTAGCTCGACTAGACTGAAATCACACACTCTAACTGGTCTAAGAACACCAATTGAGCTTCACGGCTAGGCCTTTTCAGTTCAAGACTAATGCACTACACACTACACTACACCCAAAATATAAGAATGGTGCTCTAATACACTTTGAGAGGGAAATATTGGTGCTCAGATGTATGTCAACAAGCAGATATTACAGCTAAAGTAATGTAACTGTAGGATCCCCAGGGTTCTTATTGTCTGGGTCTTCTCTCAGGCTTCCTGCAATTATCTGCATTGCCTGGATTTCTGACTGTGAATCAGACATTAAAATAACCCCACTATCTAGGCAGAAAGTACATGTCTAGAGAACAAAGGGGATAATGAACTAGTATATATAAGGGTGTAGATGTACCATACATAACCTATTTTACGTCAACTAAATATTTGAAACTTTCATTCAGTTTAAATTGAAGTTCTCGTCCCCACTTGTTCAGTGATGAATAGCATAGATGATGTTGTCTTAAGTATAATAATGACCAAACTTTTGAATTTTAACTGCTTATGGTCTACTCTAAACTAAAAATGTCCAAATTAATTGGCTGCCTTATCATTTCATGATTGAAGGTTTGGAGTTAATTCTTCAAGAGTAAGATTGAGATACTTTCCCATTTGCTTCTCAGAATCACAGGTGATATTTTTTAAAAAAAGAATGTTTCTGTGGTAAAATAATGTGAAAAGACTGTGAGACATGTTTTCAGTCAGCCTGGTGGATGGTCTATGCTGGGAGATAACATAAATGTGACCACGTTTCTGCTTGATTTCTCCTCCTCAGCACAGGCCCTGCTATCTAGGATGCAGCTACAGCATCCCTGAGAGATGGGTGTCCAATGTCTGTTTAATACCTCTAGTAAAGGAAGCTTACCTGCTACTGAGTTAATCTGTTCCACTGCTGAACAGCTCTTTGTGTTCAGAAGCTGAACTACATTTCCCTGCAATTTCCACTGATGGTTTCTAGTGTTACTCTCTGGGGCAACAGAGCGGAAGATGGCTCCATCTACTGTGTGATAGCCTTACAGATATTTGAAGAATGTTATCATATCTCCATCACCTCCCCAATCTGGCTAAAGATACTGAATTATTTTGACCCTACTGAATTTTAGCCCACCAACTAGATCTTATTCCTCACCTGTGTCCTAACATAAGACAGGTCTGAATTTCCTATATCTTAACTAGAGCTAAATATATTCAAATTTTCATTATGGTGTTTCCATAACAAGGATTCTATGAATCTTGACAAAAATACAGAACCTGATGTTTATTTTTGGCTTCAGTACAGTATTGTCTGCTTCCTCCTTTCATCTGTACTTGCTTCAGAAAGTCACATTCTCCTGTCATGAGATAAAGCACATGTTTGTCCTAATTTTGTGCAAGTGTAGCAGACATCATAATCTTGATCAATTGAGAATGGCTTAATAATTTGGCTCACCAATGAATTTGGTGTGATTTGTGAGGTTTGTGGACATGGCTGATTTTCACTAAAGAGCAGCTCTGAGCATCTGTGCATAACAACAGTCATAGAAATATACAAACTTCTTAGTTCCATGCCAACAGAATCGGCTCTGATTCTGGAGAAGAAGAAAACCATTGGAAGCTGGTGCACATTGGAACTGGAAGGGAGCAAAGTAGGTTGGAGTCAAAATAAATGTCTGACAGAACTAGAGCAAAGAAAGGCAGTCAACCAATTCTGTTATCATCTTCATCATCATCATCATCATTCTTCCTAGATTCTACAAAGGCAACACTAAGGAGGTGGAGGAGGTTGATAGCCAGTTTCATCCACTTGACTGGTTGTAAGTAAGGAGGTAGGGAGGCAGGGGTTGGCTGAAGGCAGACTGAGATTGGTGGAGCAGTGCCCCACTTGCCCTCAAGGGCTAGCTGTCCCTGAAGAGAACACAGCTCTTCAATGCCTGACATAAAGCAGAAATGCATCACATACCAATGTAAATAAAGACTGACAAATATGGAACTATCTTTTATGTCACTCTGCATTTGCCTGAACATTGGAACATCTTAGGAGCAGTATTTTGAAAGACCTTCTGAGGAGAGAATACTGGATAACTGCATGCATGGAAGACTTATATTTCAGGTGTCCTTTACATAAGGAATGTTTTGTTTGGGTGGGATACATTTTGTTTCACTAGTTCTTCTTAAAATTGCCCCTTCAGTAAAACTACATTTATTATTATTATTATTATTATTATTATTATTATTATTATTGAGTTATATTGGGAAGAGGGGGATAGAAGATAGAGATCGATCGATAGATGATGATAGATAGATAGATAGATAGATAGATGATAGATAGATATAGATGATAGATAGATGATAGATAGATAGATAGATAGATAGACAGATATAGATATCCAATCAGCTGTCTCCTTTGCCATCTTTCTTTCTTTCTTTTCTTTCTTTCTTCCAGCCAAGTTGGGCAAGTACAGTACTCAGTCATCACATCTATCCAAAAATCACTGTTTCCTCTTAAAGAAATGTTTGTAGCTAATTGACTATATAATAGAGTAGTGGAGAAAAGCCAGTGTTTGTGATATAAAGCAGTGATCCAAGGCAGTCATTAGCAAAACAGAATTTCCTAGCTTTTATTATCCTGGCTTTTATTATCCGGGATGTACATCATTCCTTCCTTTCCAGACTAGAAATGTAAAATATATATATATATCTCTTCCGTTTTTAGATTTTATAATAAATGGAGGGTGTTTTCAACTAAGTGTGTACCAATTTTCAGCTGTCTGCTTGCTGAGTAACGCCCAAACAAGTTTTGATAACTTACAACTAGTTGGATTTGTGTGTGTTTGTATGTGTTGCAAGATATCAGACAAGTGTGCCTGTGAGCCCTGGAGGATTCTAGGGATTGAACCAAGGAACCTTTGCATGAGCCCTTTATTTGCCTTTGAGCCCCATTTTTGTCAGTAAAATGTTTGATATTGAGGGAAATGACAGTGGTAACCATCAGATCTTCCAGAAAGTGTGGCAGGAAAATGTCCCTCAGGACTCCATTATACTAAGGGCACCTAAAGACACAAAGAGCTATCAATAATTTGCCTGCGTGTTCATAAAACTGGATTTCACTGGTGAGAGGGAGAGGAAAGAACCTAATCACATTTTCAAAAACAATCAAATGATTATGATAATATGGAAAGTCCATTGAAGTTTCACAATAACAATGTAGTAAAACATAGTAAAGATACTGCTATAAAGGGTACGTCCAGAAGAGTGCTTTATTATTTGCTTCTGCATTGACCAATGAGTTAATTATAATTGAGAATAATGTGTGTTACCTTTGTAACTATATGACGAAACAATTCCACTGGTATGGCTTCTAGAGATTGATCAGCATCCATCACATTATCACAGAGAGAACTTTCTCTTCCTCTACAAAACCTTGCAAACTGGCAGCTGCTGCTACTTTGAAACTCTCTTGCATTTCCATAATATCCTCTTGGAAAGATTAAGGGGGATGTTCTCTAGCAGACATATTGTCATTAAACATTTAGTAAGAAGATTCGTTTTAAAAACACCATTAGCTGGCCACCACCTCATTTAATTAAAATTGATTCTGAAAACACAATATAAATTTTAGTGCCCGTTTTAATCACTTCTTCTTTTATATTCCATTTCTACCAAGTCTGACGCTTACATGATTATAATCACAGTGCTCAAAGTAAAAGGATTTCCCCTCCCTTCCTGTGCTTTCTCTTCCTTAAATTGTTTTTAGATTTCCCAAGAGGTGCATGATGTACAAGATTATGACGCTAAAAGTTTTTTTTCATGTAATTAATTTTTTTTGGGGGTGTAGGGTGTTTTTTTTAAGGAAAGCATAAAGGGATCCCTTTTGAAGGCTGCATTCTCAAACGCTCAGGGAAGAAATAGATTCTGAAACCTCTCTGTTTAAACATGAGGAGAAAGTGTCTGTCA
Organism: Podarcis pityusensis; assembly: GCF_964106645.2. Lineage (NCBI taxonomy): Eukaryota > Metazoa > Chordata > Lepidosauria > Squamata > Lacertidae > Podarcis > Podarcis pityusensis. The sequence goes on along the minus strand of NC_138034.1, from coordinate 44,149,833 downwards.
AGCCTAAGCCAGGAGACTAGCCTCTTGCTGTGAACCACAAGTCAATTTTTCACTTAATATACCTGCTTTTGGTTGACTAAAAGATGTCTATACCAGAAGCATTAACAAACACTGCAATTTGCAGAGGTCAGCCAGGTCTGTAGCTTTGTGAGTCTGAGCCCTCTTAAATTATGCTATCAGCTTTCAAAACCTTATTAGGCATAGGCCATTTAGGCGCCACTGGCTTCTCGGAATCACCAATACACCTCTAATCAGAAAACCGCAGAGCAGCCAATCTGCTGCTATCAGAAACCTCAGTACGATTTTGTGTATTAATATTTCAGAGAGCATGTGGGAACACATGCTCCCTGCTGAGCATTACAACCAGTCAAGCAACAGAAACAGCAGAAACCAATCACCAGTAAAGCCTGGCCATATATGCTTACTGCTGTCTCTTGTCTGGCTGAGGACTTGGTAACCAGAGAAGACAAAATGCAATGCCTTATCCTATTTGGTCCATGATTAATAAATTCTCATAAATGTCAAAGGAGATGACACTCAATGATTATAATTAAAGTTACAGGAAAAGAGAAACCCTAGATCTTCAGAAATGAACCCCTTTCATCTCAGTGTTGGCTAGCCTTGTTTATCTATTTAACATTATATGGAGCAATATTCTTTTCCTTTTTGTCTGTTTAGTGAGCTGCACATATTCATGTTAAAATACTTAACGTTTTTTAAACAATGAAAACCACCAACATAGCATTTCTGAAAGGAGTGGACAGGTATTTTGGTAGTGTCTTTGATTGTCATTGTATATGCTATTTAAACTGGCTGATATTTATGGGAAGGAAGGAAGGAAGGAAGGAAGGAAGGAAGGAAGGAAGGAAGGAAGGATCAGGAACAAAATATTATCAGTAACTTGCTAATTTATGTGACTGTACAAGCAGCATTGAAGTTTTTACTCACTAAGGAAACAAATGTGAAGCTGCATATCTTTTTCAAAAAGGAATAGTAAATATGGAGTCATTAAGTAGAAGTTTACCAGAATAATAAATAATAATTGACGATTTCACCGTCAATGTTAAGAATGTAAGAATAGCCCTGCTTGATCATGCCAGTGCCCCATCTAGTCCAGCATCCTGTTCTTATAGTGGGCAACCAGATGCCCCAATGGTAAACTCACAAGTAGGACCTGAGTGTGACAGCACTTTCCCCTACTGCAGTTTCCGGCAATCGTTATTCAGAAGCATACTGCATATGACTGTGAAGGTAGAATTATTATTTTTTGCAGTCAATATGAGGCTATGTCTCAGAAGGTAAGATACAGATTATTTCTGGAGCTCCAGGGACCAACTACACTTGGTGAAGAAAATGCTGTGCCCACATGTGCCACTTGCCCCATGTCATTTATTTCCTCCTAATCATCACAACCTGAGCACAGATACGGTTGAAGGAAGTGCTTCTAGCTGTTCTGCACCCTACAGAGATTCATCTAGTGTTAACTCAAGAAAGGGCTTCCTCCACAGTAAAGCTCTTGCTGTGGTAGAACCTTCCCATGGAAACACATTGGGCACCTGCAGTAATGGTGTGCCACCGGTTGGTTAAGACATCAAGGGCATTCTCAATAAGTAACTTTTAATACAAATTCTCTTGGGAATTTAGTATCTGCATTGGGGTGTGTGTGGGTGTGTGTGTAGAAGCCAACTCCTAGGGGCTGACGGGTCTTTGGTCCCCTCAATAAAATATTTGAAGGGACTGCCCCCCCAAAAAAATATTTCATTCAAGTTGGCACCCTGGGGCGTGTATTTTATTGTTTTATTGAATTGATTTTACCCTGTAAACTGCCATGCCATTTTATATGAAAGGTGAATTATTTATTTTTAATTAATTAATTAATCAATTAGCATACACTTCTGACTCCCTTTTGTCTCCATTGTACTAGATGTCATAGACTGCATATTTGCTTCTACCCAAAATGGCCTCTACCCAATATTGTGATGACTCAGTTCCCCAACTATTTCCTCACTCGTTTCCTTATCTGAACATACTTCAGGCCACAACAGGCACCAGCCATGCCATTCCAAGGATGCCAATCAGGACACCCCCTCCAAAATCCCTACTTAGCCCCTTCAACAGATAACTGGCTATTGCCCATACTGTACATGGGGAGCGTGGGTGGTCACATATTCAAAATACTAAATATGACTGGTCTGAATATTAACCTTCTGCATGCAAAGTATACTCTGTCCCCGAGCCATGGCTTTTCTTCCATTCTTTGACCACAGTCCTGAATTTAGCCATAGTGGAGTCAATGACAGTTTCAGCTACTCTTGCATAATGCTCATTCCTCTTGCATAAAATGACCAAAAGAAATGATGGTTTGAAATCCAGGCAAGCTCTCTTCTATGTGACACCAGGGACTAGCAGCCTCTCCACGTTTTTCCACATGTTCCCAATAAACAGCTGTTATATGAGAGTCCTATTTCAAAATAGAGAATAGCAAAGCACTCATTGTATTCCAGGGGAAATGGCTTGACCAGGTGCCATCTGTGCTTTTCAAAAAATCTATTCCAGCATATGTAAAGGACATTCACCTGCTACACTCTTGCCACCTTCCAGCTGGCATAGACTGTCTTCCCTACAAAACGAGTAGCAGGCACCAGTGTAAATGGTTCCCCCATGATGAACCAATTGGCAATGTGTCATTTGTTCCTGTGCTGAGAGCTTTTTAAAGCCTCTACCATACATGAGAGCTCTATTTCCTCACCCTTGCCCCAAATGCGAATGGGACAATATTTGAGATAAACTAGGGGACATAGCTATTATTATTTGCAATGATCTAAACTCAACAGACAGACCAATGTGGATTAACTACTTGCCTGCACTTGCCTGCACACAAACACATATGCATACTGTAGGGAGCAGGTGGCACTGTGGTCTAAACCCCTGAGCCTCTTGGGTTTTCTGACTGGAAGGTTGGTGGTTCGAATCCGCATGACAGGGTGAGCTCCCATTGCTCTGTCCCAGCTTCTGCCAACCTAGCAGTTTGAAAGCATACCAGTGCAAGTAGATAAATAGGTACCGCTGTGGCCGGAAGGTAAATGGTGTTTCCATGCATCTTGGCACTTGTCATGTGTCCCATTGCACCAGAAGCTGTCATGCTGGCCACATGACCTGAAAAGCTGTCTGTGGACAAACACCGGCTCTCCTAGCCTGAAGTGAGAGAGCACTGTACCCCATAGTCAAATTTGACTGAATTCAACTGTCCAGGGGTCCTTTGCCTTTTACCTTACCGTAGGTACTGTTTTGTAAGATAATAGTTAGGATGGCTTCAGTGTGTATCATCAACACTGGCCAACTCCACCTTCCCTAGCTCTTGGCCTGTTATCAGCTACTGTCTGACCCATGCATCACATAGCCAAACTTTCCAAAAGCTGAGGTAACTAAAAGCAACAGCACCACACTCTAGCCATCTAACTTTTGAGTTCAGTGAATCTACCAGTGCCAAAGGAAGGTCCCCATCCTAGTTCACTTGAAGTTGGTATGGGTATTCCTTTCTGCACCATAATTATGCCTCAGGGTGTTCTGCACTGGCACAACCATTCTCTCCATTGTTTACACAAAAGTCTCCCCTTTTGCTGGAGAGACCAAGGAAATATCTCTTTGACTGGAGTCTCATGTGCACATTTAGGAGTCCTATGTGTGCTCTGATTGAGCTTATCGGCCCTAGTCCAAAGGACTGTGTCGTGAACCCAGCACATGAAGCAGAGCCTCTGAGCAACCATTTCAGGGAGCATTTGCACACCCAACATGAAGCTCAAGGAAATGCCAGCTAGACCTTTGGTCTTGTGCAAGGTGCTACTGCCAGAGAGAAACCTTGAAATAATCTGTACATCCCCATATCCTTATGCATACCTAAAGGGGCTTATATCTGTAAGTCAAAGTAATAAGTGACTTCTCACTTTTTTAAAAGAACCTGTGCCTTGTAAAGTGCTCTGAAAGCAAGGTTGTATTTGTGGCTGAGTGGTTTTTATTCATTATTCATGGTATTGATATATTGAGCACCTATTTTGGTAACGAGTAGGAGACGAAGTATTTAGGCGTTAATTTGCAATCTATAATTACATTTCAGCTACCCACAAACACACTGCTTGCCGGGTGGGGTGTGGGGTTTGGAAATAGAAAAAGCCTGCTGCTGTCTGCAATGATGTTAGCAAACACAGTGTCATCTTGTTGGGTATTAAGCGGAAGCTGAAGCAAAATATCAAACAGAAGCTGAAGGTAAACCATGCAAATATATCTTCTGCCAGGAGAACAAGTTTTATGGCACCACATTTCTTCCTTTTCAAACGGATTCATTGACAAAAACTGTCAGGGAAGCATTTGTGGGAAGAAGGAGCAAAGGGGGATGAAGGTGTAGCGTTGTGATGAGAGAGATGTGCAGAAGGGACCCCCTTCAACATTTTAGCAGGTTGGAGCTGTCATGTTTTTATGTTAATGCCGCATTAGGAAAATAAGATGGAAGCCACTAGTGCCATCTTTCCAATGAGATGTCAACCTGAGGCTCTGACAAGATAAAGAGAAAGATAATCTTTAAATCCACAGTGATTCTGAGTGTTGCAAGGATTACTCATTCACATCAATTTGGCAAAGGTAAAATATAAACCCATCTTATTGCATTGCAGTGTGCATCGCTGAAAAAAATTAAAGCTGAGGAGTAGTCTATTGCATCTCGATTAAGAAATCTGATCTACCTTTTAATCTCTTCTACAAAGATTTGCATGATGAGATTACAGAAATCCAAGTGTGGATCATAGGAACATGAAACTGTAGCACACATTAACAAATATTACTAGATAATCTATGAATGCAAAGAATGTTATGAATCATAGCCATCTTTATTCAAGCCGTGCTTTGGGAAGCATGGTCTTCAGAGGCTGAACATGCTAATTTGGAAAGGTGTGTTCACACCCAATTCTTTGTTGGTACAAAACAAAGGAATGCACCACAAAAGCCCCCACAATTGTTCCTATTTTCCAGGGACAGTCCTGAATTTACAGAAGCTGTCCCGGTTTCTAATTTGATCTGTTTTCCTTAACAAGTCCCTATTTTCATTGGAGAAATGTTGGAGGGTATAGAGTTACGTGACCCCCAAGCCAATGACATAAGTAACTATGCAACCTTTAGAAGACATCTTAAGGCAGCCCTGTATAGGGAAGTTTTAATGTTTAATGTTTTATTATTTTTTTGTATGTTGGAAGCCACCCAGAGTGGCTAGGGAAACCCAGTCTGATGGGCAGGTATAAATGAGAAAATTATCATTGTTATTATTATGGAATAGGACACCCCATTTTCATTGGAGAAATATTGGAGTGTATGGCACAACTTCACACAATGCATATTTAACTTATGGATCTACTGGGGGGGGGAATCTAGGGGACGCTATTGTAGTTCCTATTATGCATGCCTGTTAACTAGCAAGATTTTTAATAGTTGCCATTCACAGAATTAAGAATAAGCTTATGTAATGAACCAACACATGACTTAAAGGGCCTGTAGAAACTTGTGGGTGAACTTTTCTACAATGCATCTGTTGATCAATCTCTGTGACAAGTAGCAACATACATAAACACCTCTAGCAGGCAGACTTTTGCATTATCAACACCATTGTAAGTATAAATGTCTCTGTGTTGGAATACATGACCATTTTTCTTTGACTAATTTACACAGTCCTTGTGCTGACTGGCCCAGAACCTTAACTTCATTACTTAAAGGACCAGTTTCATCTTGTCATCGATGATCCCTGCCCTCTCTCTATGATTACTCCAATAGTCAAGGTAATTTGGAATCCAGAGAGAAGACACCAGTCAGAAACACATGACACACTTTGCAACAAAAAAACTTTGATTGCTGGAGCAAGACACTGGCTAACACTATAATGAAGTGATTTATTTCCTATGCATTTGTAAGTTGTATTGTGATACAGGCTTGCAAATATTTGTCTGAATTCCTGTAGTTATATGCTTTTGCCCATGCAGGCGAATTATATGGCCCATGAGAGCAGCAAAGTAACTATACTGTACAATGGTGATGGGATAAAATCAGGCCAAATCTTTATAGCCATCAGCAGGCAGGGTAAGGGTTGGCATGGCATTGGGCCCAGGATCAGTTCATTATTCCACAAGCCCCATGTTGATGGAATGGATCCACTAGGTTTGGATTGCTCCAAATCTCTACCATGGGAGTCAGCCAGTGTTGAACCTTGCCGTGGTGCAAGCCAAGCAAGCAAGGTCTCACTGGGGGACAAGGGGAGAGATTCCAACCAGGCAGATACCGAACCCACGCTTGGGTTTGCCATGGTCAATCCTCCCCTCAGACCCCTTATGGGGGCTCCCTTATACTATGTTGATCCTGCCCAATGCCATTTCCATCCTCATAGAAACAATGTTCTTCTGCCTAACAAAGGAAAACCATAATTTCACTGAGGGAAAGGCGAGGAAAAACCACCAAGTGCCAATTAGGTTGAGAGGGGAAAAATCCTTATTGGCCCTGTCAACAAGTGACCCAAAATTGCTCAGTGAAGGCTCAAACCTGAGGGTGGTCAGGCGGGAAGCACTCAAAATAGCTCTGAGCTCCAGGGCAAGCAGCCTTTTATGGGCTTTCCCCTCCCCTCTGCAACAAGGACTCATGATATAGCTTTACTGCATGAGCTCATCGCACAGAGAGGATACTGGGCAAAACCTTCCCCAGCATTTTGCAGCAATCTATTGGCCACAGCGCCTCCAGGCAAAGGCGTCCTGTGCTTATTGGGCACAGAACGGGGCTTATACAACTGTTTTATTTGCTTTATGATGCCAATCATATTGTTTATTGCTTTTATGTTGTACACATTTGAATATTTTAAAAAATATTAAACGGTTTATATACAAATGCTCATAATTAAATAAATAAGTAAAATTAAGTAAGTTTGCCATATGTAAGCACTTTACATTCCATTCATTTCAGGGAGGGTGGGGGAGTCAATGGGACTTCAAAGTTCAATTGTTGATTAACTCCATCAGTGTTTTCTCTGTCATCTACATAAAGGACAGAGATGCAAAGTCTCATTTCCTTTTGCCAGTGACTGAACTGGGTTGTAGCTGAAAGGCAACTGATGATAGTCTCTCTTCCAAGACACTGATATTCACCCTTCCTCTCTAGTCTAATGGGTCTTCATCCCCAGTCAGCTTGAGGGTGTTTGTAAGCATATTTTTTCCCTAATATATTTCCTTACTTATTTATTACATGGTTTTTAACCAAACACACACACACACACACATTGTTACATGCCACTTCTATCTCTGAGCAGTGTGAGATTCTTGGGGTTCCTGACAATTACCCAGGATCTGTGTTTTCTTTTGGAAAGAGGCACAGCAGAGACTATGGTGTCTATGATATATGGTTTATTTTTACATATATGCAACCTGTATGGTGGAGGGCTTCACAGCATTGACACCCCAAGAGGGCCTTGATTCTCCCCCATAGCTGTAGCCATGTACTCAAACATATATCAACCATGCCTCTGACCCACTCTTCAGCTTGCTGTGTTTTATCAACTTCTGCCTTTACCCGACTGTAATAATCCCCCCCCTTGCTCGCATCAGACCAACACTGAAAACCCAATTCAAATAGCTCTTCTATTTCAACTCTGACCTTTGTCTTTCTAACAAACTCAGAGTTGGTGGGGAGTGGCCTCCCAAAAGCCTTCTGGCACAAGGCCTCCTCTACTTGGTTCTCTTAATGGCCCATTACTTTCCTTTTGTTCCTGGTTAATGTGTCGTCTGCCAGGCGATTACCACATGAGGAAGCTACCATCTCTTATATTTTAACATAAGCTGAATCCAGGGGTTCACTGTCTGACACCCAGTTTAATACTCAAAGTATTGATTAAATTCTAAAATTTATTGGCCCAGGAATTAAGGGTGTCTGGTATCTCTTGTGTATGTCTTTGTGTGTGCACACGCTTGCTGAAGCTTAAAGAGACACTTTGTAGCCGGAAGGAGTTGTTTCTGCTACATATGAAAAACTGATGTTTGCTTACATAGGCTAGAATAAAAGAGAGGGTAAACTTCTGCCAAGGGAAGCTGAAACGTGGTCAACAGAATACTGGACTAATCTCCTTGTTCCTCAAGGAACTTTGATTTTGTTGGATATACACTCTTTACCAGTAAGCAAAGGCTGAAAATAAGATGCCTTCTGAATTGCTTCAAGAAAACGATTCCTGTTGTGTGTAGCTGGGACTGAGCACAGCTTAACTGGCTATCTGCCATTATCATCCAGTTGAGTTTACAATTAACACTGTGTCACCCTCTGCTTATGAAGCTACACTTGTCCTATCCAGGAAATATTATTACAATAGATCCCCTGGTGCATCTGCGTATGGCACACTGTGTAGCCTGGTGATAACTATATTGAATACCTCAAGCCGATCATGAAATGAAAATGAAGAAGGTGGCTAATTACTTAATTATCACTTGTTTTCATCTGTGGTTGGAGTTCGTACTGGTTCTCTGTATGGGAGGACTTTGAACACGACAGAGTGCGGGCACGAAGCTTTGCAGCAAACGTTTAAGCACATTCACAATCTAAACATCCTTGTTCTGCTATAAGGCTTTCTACAGATAAGGTTATTATCTACAAAAGTTGAGTGCATGAACTGGCAAAAATGGCTGCTGAAAAGTGGTAATAGTGAAAACTCAGTCTAGGCTCTTAATAGCAGCATCTGTGCCAGGCAGTCCAATCCTATGCTTGGCTTAAGCTGCTATGGAGCATGTAGTGACATATTCAAGTGCATTGCAGCTGAAGCATGATCTAATGTCTGAGGAGCAGAGGGGAACAGTCTAGCGCTGCCCTCCTTTGATTGCAGATGTGACAACTTACCTGAATCCACTTACTAAGATTCTCTTGATGGGAACAAGAAAAAGAAGAAGTTGCCATTCATTCCCCCCCCCCCCCAGACATGACACCCATATTGTGGAACAGCTCTGCATAGTATGGTTGCCTAAAAATAATAATAATCTGTTCTTCTATTTAATTTTAATTACTTTTATTGCCATGTTATTTTATCTTGGTTTCCTCTTAGTCACCTTGTGACTTTGGAGACAGGTAAGATACAAATGCAATTATAAAAGAAAGTAATTAAAACCCACAGCTCCTATTGTGTATGGACTCTGCACAAGAAGTCAGGAAGGAATTATGATCCCAATCATCAGCAGAGTGGAACAATGGGACTTATCCCACACTCAAGGCAACAGGGCTACAAATTTGTTAATTCCACAAGTGGTGGGATTGTCCCTCGGTGAAACATTTAGGTCATAAGCATTTGGCCCAGTATAGACGTAACCAAAGCAGCGCTTGTTTCTAAACTCATGCCACAGCCACTGTTATGGATCCTGAGGCTGGCTGCTTCTTCTGGCTGTCTTCCTGAGACCACTCCTTTTGGCACTTTCATGCAAATTGGTGGTGGTGGCAGCAGCAGATTCTAAGGCTTGTCACGGAGGAGGAAGATGACCAGTAGTGATGCTAGCTGGCCTAATGATCTGGTTCCAGGAGGCAGCAACCCGAAGGCTGGCTGAAAGTTCTGGGGGGCTGCTGCAGCCTGCTCTGGCTCTCTCTCCTTCTCTCTCTCTCTTTCTTTTTCTCCAGCTTGCCTTGGCTGCCCATCCACCACTTCTCACCCCCTGTAGTTTGCAGTGCCACCTATCTGTGGCCAAGCAAACTTGAGGGTGACGAAACTCTTAAAAGTTTATACTACATAAAATTGACAGAATACAGTTAAATAATTGATTAAGAAACATTGTTAACGGAACATTATTGGCAATGGGAATAAACATTCATTACAATGAAGCTGCTTTTTAAAATGGCACTCCGGCTTCTTCCTGAGATCAGCAACTGTGTGATCCTTGCTACTTATAGCCAACCCCTTCAAAGAGTTGAGGGAGCTACAAGCAGCACTAACACCAGGCTGTATTCCTGGTCTCTGACATCAACAAAGCTACTCTAGCAGTCGAGATCCCAACTCTTTTCAATGGTTAGCAATATCACCTTGCAACTCCCAGACCATTACCGAACCTGCCGGTCATGATCAATTCAGGCCTTCTTAATATAGATCTCAGTCTCATTAGCCAAAGCCCATCAAGAGCAGGGATGAAAACAACAGCAACAACAAAATAATGAGCACTAATTTGAACTGTTAATTCAAAAGCAGATTCTGCATCACTGAGGCTTAGGGAGGTAGGAGTAGCCATTTGACCCTAAAAGATGGAGCCATAATGACTAAATGTGAATGGCAATATATGGACACACCTTTTCCCATATATCATAGGGTGCTTTGCCTCAGAAGCAATGACAGCTGCTTCTCCCTTGACTCTATCCTTGAGATAACTCTGTGTATTCACCATTCCTTTTGCTAGTACTACCCTGCTATGCCTGTAGAAGTGTTTTGCTGCTTCATAGGCTGTTGGGATATAATTCTATGTCCATCAGCTGCAAGGCACTTCTACTGAAATCAATAGGACTTGGATCTTGGTTTACAACCAAAGCATAGCAAAGTGTCTGTTGTTGTTTAGTCGTGTCCGACTCTTTGTGACCCCATGGACCAGAGCACGCCAGGCACTCCTGTCTTCCACTGCCTCCCGCAGCTTGGTCAAACGCATGCTGGTAGCTTCGAGAACACTATCCAACCATCTCGTCCTCTGTCATCCACTTCTCCTTGTGCCCTCCATCTTTCCCAACATCAGGGTCTTTTCCAGGGAGTCTTCTCTTCTCATGATGTGGCCAAAGTGTTGGAGCCTCAGCTTCACAATCTGTCCTTCCAGTGAGCACTCAGGGCTGATTTCCTTAAGAATGGATAGGTTTGATCTTCTTGCAGTCCATGGGACTCCCAAGAGACTCCTCCAACACCATAATTCAAAAGCATCAATTCTTCATTGCTTAGCCTTCTTTATGGTCCAGCTCTCACTTCCATACATGGCTTTAACTATACAGACCTTTGTTGGCAAGGTGATGTCTCTGCTTTTTAAGATGCTGTCTAGGTTTGTCATTGCTTTTCTCCCAAGGAGCAGGTGTCTTTTAATTTTGTGACTGCTGTCACCATTTGCAGTGATCATGGAGCCCAAGCAAGTAAAATCTCTCACTGCCTCCATTTCTTCCCCTTCTATTTGCCAGGAAGTGATGGGCCCAGTGGCCATGATCTTCTTCTTTTTTTTATGTTGAGCTTCAGACCATATTTTGCGCTCTCCTCTTTCACCCTCATTAAAAAGTTCTTTAATTCCTCCTCAATATGTCTAGCATTCTGTAATGTTTTCTCTGTTTGTATTTATTTTCTTTACTTCCATGTAAGTCAAATGCTGCCTCATCAGCCTTCTCTTCATTCTCTAGCTTGTTTCAGCATCACATAACTGCAGATCTAAATGCTGTCCACCATCACCCATTATGCTTTTTTTATGCCATAAATGACTGAGTATTTTCTTTAATACATAACATAATCCTGATGCTCAAGACCTAGCAGGTATAAATTGCTATTTGCAAAAATTGTAGACAGCTCAAATATGACAAGCAAACCTAACCTCCTATTTTTGAGGAATAAATGAGCAATCTAATTAAATTAAATTTTCCAATATCTGTAGCATTTACAAGCACATAATCAGTGTAGCTGAGAAGGTGTATGTGCTATGTTGTTCACTTGGCTGGAGAAAGAAACCAAGAGAGGGATTCTGGCTCTTCCCCAAAAGCAGCATCTGTCAATTGGTATTTTTACCTCCTTTTTAAGCCCTAAAAAGATCTATGTAAGGGGGCACGTAGCACATTTAGTGCCTTTGACTTCCTGTGGATTTACTGAAATAGTTTAACATGATATTCTGCTGGACAACGTCCATGTTCATTCATAAAACCCTTTACGTCATTGCCACAAATCAGAGCCAAAGCAACCTGGCTTGCACTTATAAACCTCTAGATGTGTATGTGTGTGTGTGCCCGTGTGTGTGCCCAGCTCAGTGTAATTGCAGATTATGGATTAACAGGCCGGAAGAGACTTATTCCCCAAACACTCTTACATGGTGCCCTTTGCATTATCTTTGGTATTTCAAACATTACTTCAAAAGCCTTCAAAACAGCATTACATCAAAGCCACACATTATCCAATCAATGACATGGCTTTGGAGATGATATTTGGGGGGAACGAGAGATCAGAAAATAACCAACAATGTTTTAGTTTGGAAAATGTCCAGTAATATATGTTCTATCTGGGATGCTTGTTAATTTATTTTATTCCTTCCTTCTTTGTCTGTCCCATCTGGAAGAGCTCATAGGAAGTGACTTGAGCTTAATTTTATTGCCTGTTCATTGATTGGGATTTACTCTGAATAGTGTTTTATAGCAGGCAATAGTAATGATGTCAAAATGTACTTTGTATAGAAAATGTACTTTAAAAAGCCCAGCATTCTGATAAAAAATGATACAAACTCTTGAAATATTGAAAGAAGCACACATTCTAATGTATAGCATTAAGATGATCCTTATCCCATGCACTAAAGGCTTCTTCAAACAAAAAGAGCTGGCATAAGCAAATGCACACAATAGAAATTCTTTGATAAGCCTGAATCAGTTTTGCTATCTGTTCTTAAAGGGATGGATCAAATGGTTGATGAAATCAGTAAAATTTCTCATATAGGTTATTGGGCTTCATTATGTTATTACGTACTGTTAATACACCATTGATATTCTGTATGATACAAATGACAGTGTATGTTTGTTTAATAACCAGATCATCACCCTCATGAAAGGATAATAAATACTGGTAAAATTACAAAGGTTGGACTCTAAGCTAAAATAATTTACAATACAATCTTATGCATCTTTACTCAGAATTAAGTCTCAGTATATTCAGTGGTGCTTACTGCTGGGTAAATAGGATTGTTGTCTTAAGGATGTTTATAAAAGGAAAGATTACAGTCCACTGCAGTGTGGTATGTATTGGTATAAAAAAAATCATAGTAGGAATTTTTACTTCTTAAATGGAACTAATGTTTTTGACCCCACTTGATTTGAAATAGTGAAGGTTTTTCCTTGTACAAGTGTTTAAATCACCCATTTTTGATCCTATGTTAGTGGGCCTTTGCTCATGTTTATTTTCAGTGCTTTTGTGAGCATTAATTTATTTATTTATAGCAATATTTATATATATATATATTTATTTATTTATTTATAAATATTTATTTATTTATTTATCTATTATATTTATAAAGTATCAGGCACATCACAGCATTAGAAGATCTGAGGAATGCTCTTCATTCAGACACCCCTGCAACCTGGTAGGTGTGCATAGATTTTTAGAATGCTTAAGCTTGCAATGGGTAGATTGAACTTGTATGTGACAGCTGAAACAAAGACTTCTGCTAACATTTATTATATGGATAGATAACTAGAGCAGGAATAGGGAACTTGTGTCCCTCTAGATTTTGAAGGTCTTTAACTTACAGCAGACCTAGCCAGGATGACCACTAAACAGGGATGATTTGGAAAAATTTGGAAAACCAGACATTCCTCATTCCCAAAGCAGTTGAAGGGTTGGATTGGAGGGAACTTAGTCTAGTGCACATATGAATTCCTTCATTTTAAAAGACATACCCCAAATCTATCCAAGAAGCAAAAATAAGGACCATAAAATTGGAATGCCTCCTAGGAAATAGGGATCATATACATCATTTTGTTTTGTTTTCTCTTCTGTGTGTATGTATAGTATATTGATTGGTCATGAAACATTATCTTTTTTTTCTTTTGGAAGATATTTATATGGAAGCAAGTTATTTCTATTGCCCTGCTTCTTTTCACATGAAAATATGTGTTGCATCATGTGTGTGTATACACACACACACACACACACACACAGTGCAGATCTCCTCCTTAAAAGGAACTCACTGGCAGTGCTCAGAAGAAATATTTCACTGATGACAAGGCATTAGTCTGATGACAAAAAAGAGATGGCAAAGCAATTCTGTGCTCTTTCCAATAAAATCCAGTTTGTGTGCTACCACTATCAAGGCTTTGTGAGAGAAGCCCTTTATTTTAGTAGTGAGCAACTGCTAAAGCCAAGCTTTGCTGGACAAGTTTCTCTAAGTTAGCTGTGAAAAATGTCTTGTATTCCAAAATATCTGACTTCTAGGTTGGAGGTCAAGAATAAATCACATGTCGTTTAGAATTTTGCCCCCCACCCTGTTGTTGGAGCACTAGATTTTTCACAGAGCTTGTTTTGGTCGTGTTCATTTTCTGCTCTAAAAGCTTGAGCTATAACTAGCAGGGGTATATAAAGGTCTTAAAACTGGTCTTGGATATTTATCTGTGTTTTTAAGAATTCTAGTCTGTTTCTAAGCCACTCAGTGCTCTCTTGCACTGTAATTTGGGTTATGAGCTGCTCTGTATAAAATGAATTTCTGTGCTCTCTACATTTATTAGGGAATCCAAAAATGGCTGTAAAGGAAGCCAAAACATCTCTTTAAAAAAAAAAAAAATGTATTTATCTAAGAAAAATAATGAATTTCTGCCTACTGCACTGTAACATGATTTAGGGATTTTTGGTTTATCACTTCTTTTGATTATCATTACTAGTTGTATTCAGAAGCTAGGCCTGGCCTTCCATTTTAGTTTTTTCTTCTTCTTGTGTAGTATCTACAGATTGGGATAATCTAAATTTAGTTCCACATTTAAAGGCGAACATACTTAATTTGTGCCTTACCAAAACAATATGCAAATGGAAAAAACCAGCCATTCTTCAAATTTTGCACTTCTGTTTTGCAGTCCAGCTCTCCAGGTAAATACAAAATGTAAATATAGTGTAAAATGAGTATCATAATGCATATATTAGTGAGAATAACTTACACAGATGTGTTATATTAGAGGAAATTGCTTTGAAAAAAATGTGTATATTAGGGGAAATATACAAATGTTTATTGTGGTTCGAGGACCCGAGCCACGCAATGTGAAATGAATACACAAGGACACGAGATATAAGGTTAATGGGCAAGAAAAGGCCACAACTTTATTGATTACAGCAGTGAAAAGGTATTGGCTTAGACATTGGATGTCTAAAACAAGGGGGTTTATTCACCAGTAGGTGGAGCCTGTTGATGCTCATTCAACTATAGGCTCTCCCCTGATGTCACCGAAGGTCGTGCCATGGCCTCCCGCCAAGCAGGCATCGGACAGAGTACACGACCGCCAGATTCCTTTAACGGAATACCCAAAATATTGAAGGCATAGGCGATGGCCACACCTAGCTCTTCGATTCCACAACACATTTTTCCAATGCCTAACCTACCCACCAATACCACAAAAGTTGTGACGATTGCTATGAGGTAGGCGAAAAAACCAAAAAGCCGAATGCCAAATGTAAAAATTCCTACCAGGCCCCCCGGACAACCAGGGCGACCAACCTAAGGTCCATAGCAAGGCCAAAGAAAATTTAAGACCCTGAGCTCAAAGGGAGTGGAGGGTGGGTGACTCGCGACGGGACGAAGGAGAATGAGGCCGAGGAGGGCTGGCGCCGCAGCATTTAGGATGCTGACCACGCCCCCTCGGAGGCACCTGGTTGGGTGTCCGCTGACGGGGGCGGGCGCCAGCCAGGTGAATGGGGAAGGCGGAGCTCGGGATCCCGCCCACAACCACTCCCCTCTCTTCCAAGGAGGAGAGTCTTTAGTAGAAATTCTCACTAAAATGCTGGCGATTTTTCATGAGGACTCAAAAAAACTGCTGTAGAAATGTGGGGAACTGAATTTAATGTTGGAATAACCAGAAACTGAAACTGTCACATTCAGCCATCCCAAGTTGGGACTCTTTTATAAATTAGCTAACACTGTTTCAGTTATTCTTGTAGCCTCTCCCAGAGAATTGAAGAAGCAATAGAAAGCTGATTACTGCTGCAGCTCATTGTAATAAGACACTTTTTCTTACACAGTCTCCTTAATGGACATGTGTACTGTAATGGAAATACATATAGTTACATAATGCATTCCTGCATCGTCACTTATGGTTTGTTGCTCCAGCTGTAGCTATAGATGTTCCAGCTGATCTGTGTGCATAAACTTGTTTATACCCCTAAGTTGTGCTTACATCTACTCCACACACTGAAAATATCAAGGCAATGGTGCCATGTGGACCAGATGATTTTTTTCTATGAAAGAAAGAAAGAAAGAAAGAAAGAAAGAAAGAAAGAAAGAAAGAGACAGAAAGATGGTAGTGTATGCATTTTGAAACAAGCAGCCTAAATCATCTCTCTTCATCCCTGAACATTTTTCACATAAATGTCAAACAACAGAGGTGACAGAGTGTAACTTTGCAACACCTGCACTAGATAGCCTTCAGGGCAAATGAACTCTTGTCCAACATCACCCTTGGAGACCTTTGTGTTTTTTTCTTTTTAAAAAAGATATGAAATCACAGCAGTGATTTTGGCCTTGCTTGCCAGGATCCGCAGATGATTCAACAGAACATCATGCTTCATGTTAACAAAGGCTGATGGCAGATCAGAAATAATCAGCATGGAACGTTGACCTCTGTATTTTGCCAAGAGGAGATCATAGACCAATTAAACACAGGCGTCTCAGCACCATACTCAGGCTTCAAGCCAGATTGAAACAGGTCACAGAAGTCTGTGCCTCCAGATGGCACAACAGCTGTCTCACGAGCACTTCTCAGTCACCTTTCTAAAAGGGAAAGGGAGGGTCAACACTGGTAAGATTGCTGGGGTTGAGTTGGTACCTTAAGAAGTGTGAGCCATTCAAGTGAACAGAACTAACATAATTCACCTTAGGGGTTTATTTTATTTTGGAACACAGAAAGCTGCTTCATGCTGAATCAGACCCATCAGTTCATCTAGCTCTGTAAAATCTACACTGACTGATTGCCCTTCTCCAGGGCTTCAGACAGAATTCATTCCCTGGTCCACCGGAGATGCAGGTATTGGTTCTGGGAATTTCTGCATGCTCTACTGCTGATTTAATGTCCTTCCTTAAGAACTACCAGGAAACACCAAAACAGTATTTCATTCTCACACCCACCCACCCACACCCTTGGATTCAGCATTGTGTGAATGTGGCCCATTACCTTGCCAAGCTGATTTCATTGGGGAATGGATATCTGACCACTTCTGAAAGAAGTGTGACAAAGAAAAGTGTCAAATTCAAAAGGAGGAATCAGAAGCATACTCCAGGTATCCTTCTGATTCTTCCTTTGCACCTGCGGCTTAATTCTTCAGATCCTTGAGCTGGATTCTGTTTCCCACTTCTGCTGCAAAATTTCAGAAGGAACCAGGCCAAATCATTCCAAAGTAACTTGTTTCAGTTCCAGATTCGGGCTGCACTTGAAGCAAATGCACACCCCTGTTTCTTAATCAGATGGACATAAAATGCCGAAACCAAATATGGAACATCCAGGGTACATCATTAAGTAGCAAGAGGGGGGAAGGGAGAAATGAAAGGGGGGAACACTATTCAAAATGTGCTACGGTTGTAAATACAAGTAAACTTTGTATCAGAATACATAGCAGCTCCTCCAATTTCTGCATGTTTGATGAAACTGTTCTGAAGCTTCCCCCTCTCCCAGTTCTAAATTTTGTTGTCATGCTTTATTTCTTGGGAAACATTCCAGTACAAGATCTCAGTGGTATGTTTTGTTTGTATCAATGTTTACTATAACAACTACAACCCCATCATGATCTGGCCTTCTGTGCAATATTGCACTATGACTGACTACATCATTTCCTCTCCTCCATCACTATCACAGCTGTTGGTGGTTTAAAATGGGACACTTGCAAAAATATATTGGGATATAGAGTAAATAAAATGGAAAATGCTTTCCTGTAAACAACTGATACTTACTTTTCCTCTTGTTATAAAGAAGCTATAGTCACGTTCATGAATATTTCATGAATATACTGTTCATTTTTTAAAAAAAAAAAATTTAGGTCAAATCATCATGGAATTAATAGTAAGGGGAAATTATCAAGAAAAAAATGAGTGAATGGCTGGCTCTCCTTTCTGAAATGGAGTGCGGGGGATGGGGAGTACAAAAGCACCCACTCAGAGTAAGTGGGATATTTATTTTAGAAATTGTTTCTGGTCTTTACCTTAAAACATAACAATTTAAAGAACTGCAGCTGCACCTCCCCCTTCTTTTTGGTTATCAATGGCATCTTTACAACAATAGTAGAATAGAAGTTCTTCACCCTTGCAATGCAGAAAGCTTTAACATGCTCTTATTCTTTAGCTTTCCCGTGGAGCTAATAGATTTCAGAAATGGGCATGAGATGACAGCTTTTGCACACACACATTTTCTGTTTTCAGCACTGCCTGTGTGTTGAAAAGAAAAGGCACGGTGGGACATTTTTTCCCCCTGTGATGATCTTTTGTTGCATCAATTGAGAAAGGAAGTAATCATTTGGGAACAGCAACTTTAAGCGTGTTCAAAAGACTTCCAGAAGAGAAGAAAGCCATGCATGACTACACAATACTATAAATGCTATGAAAGGTGGGTCACTCTCTTTCCAAGCTGTAAAACACTTTAGGCCAAACTGAGCTGTGGTGAAAGTCCACTGTGTCAGGCTAAAAGAGTTCAGTGCCATTTGAGATACAATTTATCAACAGAACCTTTTCAGAATAATGTAAGACAAAAGTTCTTTGCAACAGACTATTCCAAAGGAATGATTTCAGTTCTCTAGCACTACAGAAATGCAATATACCCCCAGAAAACTCCCACAGAAGCTATTTAGCCAAATACGGCTGCCTAGTGCCAATACATGTAACCACTACACCAGGATAAGATCATAAGAGGACTGAAAAAGGTTGTGATGGGGTGGATAACATTATATGTAGGGTGGAATCTGACAGGGATTGCTCTTCTGAGGGAAGGACCCTCCAGAAAAGATTTGGGGCTGGGGCTGGGGGAGCAACAGCTTCTGGGGTATGTAGGTATCACCAAAAATTGTCCCCATTTTATTGTATTTATTGAAGTATTTATACCACCTGTTATGTGGGCATCTCAAGGAGGTTTAAAACAAATAATACAATGCAATGTAAAAGCAAAACACAATTCAAAATAATCCATTAGAATAAATGAGAAGCAGTAAAAACCAAACAGAAAAAAAAGCTGGATGGTTTATAGTTTTGTCATTTGGGATCTGGAGAAGTGAAAGTTGTGCTGGTTAAAAGCAGCTGTCCAGTTGCCGCTCAGCTCCCTTGCTATCTGCTCTGTTAGCTTAGTGTCAAGATGGCTTTGGCTCCTCGTGGCTGGGACAGAATGGAGAGAAGCTGAACGTCAATTTTTTCCTTCCCTCAGTAAAGGAGCCCCCACCAAGCCCCTGAAGGTCAGCAGACTCTCTGGAGGTGAGGTCTAGTTTGAATGGAAAGCATTTGCAGCAGCCAATGCGGTTGTCTACCAGATCAAATGGAATGTGTCTTTGGTGAAAAGAGGACACAGGACATATGTCACCATTCAGAGGAAAATGGGTAACTTGGATTGTGTGAAGTCAGTCAACAGAGCATAAGACTCTTAATCTCAGAGCTGTGGGTTCAAGCTCCACATTAAGTAAAAGATTCCCACACTGCAAGCGGTTGAACTAAATGATCTTTGGGGTACCTTCCAATTCTACAATTCTGATTCTATTATTCTAACTCCCATCAGCCAGAGCCACCATGACCAATGGCTAGGATTATGTGGGTTCTAGTCTACCAACATATGGGATGCCACAGTTTCTCCATGCTTGCTATAAATAAATGACCAAACACATAGTAATGTTGCAATCACACAAGGATTGCTGCTTGAGGAGAGATTTTTCATGCAGGCATCTTAATTAATATAATCTTTATAGACATGTCCTCCCTTCTGAGCTGACATCTTAGTACTTGAACATAGGAATATACTTGACAAAATATATTTATTTCATATTTTCCCATTCTAGTCATGTACCTAACACTGCCAGTCTGCACTAAATTTGATAAGACTGGCCAATGCAATACTAAAATATTCAGAAGTTCTTTTGATTCCGTTGAATTTTCTCTCTACAACAAAAATGTTAACATATTCCCCAGGGTTTCTGTAAAATCATTAGTCCTTCATGCCTGTATGTGTATGTGTAGCAAAGGGTTCCAGCAGCAATTTTTGAGTTTTTGCAATTTTCAGCCCAGCTGGTAGCAAAGGAGCTGTGGTGAACTGGAAAAACCTGACACTACAATTTATAGTGAACATATTTTGAACTCCTTGACGCATAAAACATACTATCCCTTAATCCATGCTTTGGCATTCTGAAGAATGCAATCTACAAATGCACCGAACATCTCCAAAAGGTCTCTACAAATAAACCTTTAAGAAATTAGGAATTAAATACTTTCAATAATTCACTATGCTTATCAGCTTTGTATATTTGCTTCCTCTTTTTACGGTACAAGAAGTGATATAGAATTTACAATAAACCAACAAAAAGTTCTGCTTCTCTTCCAACTTCTGTGATCCCAAGACACATTTCCTTGGCTGCATAACAATGCCCTTTACAAAGCTAAATAATGTTCTGGGTTTGCAATCATTTTAAAACCCCTAATTATAAGAGCTTAATTTTCTCTCTTTTTAATCAAATAATTCACTTCTATTCTGTATACTCTCTGGTACAGGATATTAATGAATCTTTCTATTGCATTTATTTAAATATAAAATAATTTGAAATAAAATTTCATCTGAGTCTGTAGGCCAGTTATATGTATTAAGGAAGCTTTAACTGTATTCTAAATTGCTCCTTGGGTGATCATTACCTGGTAGAGATCGCCCGTGCTTCTTGGTGGTGTTAAGGTTGTTTACAATGAGCAGTCTGAAAGTGCTAATCCTCCCTCAGAGCTTTCCAGCTGCAGAAGCAGATGACTACTTATTTCTGAAAAATTTCCCCATGTAGGGCAAAAGTGCACATCTGTTTAATCACCCAAATGTCCCATTTTCCTAACTATATGCTTTCGTTGGTCACCATGGCACAGAAATTCACAGGCAACCCAGAAGCACAGCTGTAAACTCTGCTATAGTTTGGGTGGTTTGTTTCATTATTTTAATGGGGGATAATCCACATTAGGGAATAGCATGGCTCTTTCAGGGAAAAGATTTCTCAAATCATTTTATTAGAATTTACTACTTAAAGATGTCATGGAAACAATTGTAGGACAATTTGTCTGAATACCTGAACAAAGTGGTATTAACAAATGTAATTTGCCAAAAAAACATTGAATGATATTACAAAATGTATGGTTCGCACGGCATCAAAAAAGATGAATTTTCACTAGCTTAAGTGCTGAGAACAAAGTACTTCACTGATTACTTTTTGTTCTTAAGTTTATAGTTCTAGCCAAAGACCATGACAAACTTGAAGCAGTAGTACATCCATAATATGAGCCAACATTCATGGTGAAGATAGAAAAGTTATGAGACATCAACAAAGTAAATTCTAGCTTGATTTAAGATTAAACCTCTGAATTGCCACAGCAATTTACAGCAATTTTATCTCTTTTCTTATCTTATCTTATCTTATCTTATCTTATCTTATCTTATCTATCTTATCTTTTCTTTTTTAAATGCAGCCAGTGCATAAAAGGCCATGCTGGGTGTTTCAAGGCTATTATTGTCACTCAAATGAAACCAAACCTGTTCTGCCAGGGTGTATCTCTTGCTTGTGTAAACAAAGGTTTCAGAAAGCGATCTCTTGGGTCTCTATATAAGGAGAAGGCTAACACATAATTTTCCATATCAGTGACCCTATGTCCTTTAATAGAACACAAACCAACAATGGAATCTGCAAGAATGTGTGGAGAAAAATAGGGCATAAAAAGACTTAAATGGTCTCATGGATTGAACAGTGATATTCAAGAGACACTATATAGTAATCATCAGATGAGCTTGTGTCAACTTTTTATGAGCATATCTCCAACTCTTGTAGCTGTCTTCCAGCAAACTGTCACAGAACTCAGGCCCTAGTTGATAACTTCTATAATTACTAACTACACACAATCAACACACTTTGGCTGGTTTGATGGTAAATGCAAAGTGACTAAGAAACTTCTGGCTATGGCACTTAGGGATTCATATAACAATCTAGAAGAGGAATCCATGGAAAATTTGATCAAGTGTAGATTGGAACACAAGAGTCTGTTCAAAACAAAGAAAGCTATGTGTATACACACACACACACACACACACACACACACATACAAAACCCAGTGGCAGGAATTGGGACCAGCAGTAATGGAATAGAGGGAAGATAAATTATGGGAACTGGTGACCTGAGGTTTAAATGAAGTGAGATTTTTATACTGCCAGCATCAACTGCAGACTTCTGCTATTGATTCAAGAACTATACAGCAACATAGAAATGAGGGGCAGAGTAGGTTTAAATGGTGCTATGACTGATGCTTTTAAAATATCACAAGGAGTGAAGCAAAGTTTCATTCTGGCTCCCACTCTTTTTTACTTCCCTATTAATGATTTGGTGCCATATTTAGATAATGCAAACTCCCCCTCTCCAGTAATTAGGAACAGAAAGATGTCAATCATAACATGTGCAGATGATTTAGTGCTCCACTCTCTTGTTGACTGGGGCTTATGGGTATTAGAGTCCAATTACATCTGGAGGACCACAACTTTCCATCACTACAATACACTCAAAATCACTCCATGGAACTCAGTAGGGTTTATTCCGAGTAGACTCCTGCTATACAATTGTACTATAAACTGAGGAGGCTTGTGCTGTAAGAATTATAAGTGAAAAATTTTTAAGAGGGTATGTAAGGTGGAGGAAATGAATGAACATAAGACACCAGCCTATTCAAGGTAAAGTAGCAACATGCTGTAGGAAGCGTGAAACTTCATGATGAAGGACCTGAAAAGATTAATTAAACCTGTGAATGGGGCATATGCAAGATGTGAAGCATCAAGTTACAAGTGTTTAAGAACTACCTGCACATTATGTTAGGTATTTCCAAGAGAGATGGTTTATGCTGTCATATTTTTATGTTTATGAGTTAGTAATTACATATTGTGAATTGCTGAAAGTGAATTAAAATGTGGTATTTAAGCTACCATGAATTTCTTTCTCATATGCCAGGTGTTTGGCATTTGGCAGTTGCTTGAGGACTCTATTGATATGGATTATATGGTGTGATACAGCTGTGGGTGTACGTAGATCCATTTTAAAAATCCACATTGCAGTAGGTATTTATTTTCTGTTTCCCAAACACAACAATTATGTGAAAGGAACATACTAGAGAATTGTGGGTGCGACAACACTGTTTCGAACTGTGAAAAATGTTTTGCACAGAAAAAACTTTTGTATCAACATAATTCAGAATTTACACATTAAGTGCTGAATAAATATATATATTGGTACATCCATGCTATTGTATTATGTCCTGTGCACATTTGGCTCTCTCTTTTAGATTGTGATGGAGCTTGATTGCTCCTCCAAACATTCATCCTGATCTGCCTGCATTACGTGAAAGTCTTACGGTCTCAGGCCTTTATTGTGCATTCCTTCTTATTTGCTTGCAGGGAAGTTATAAAACAATACTGCACCTGCTGCAGCTGCCACAGCAAGTGGTTTTGCAGCTACTTGAGCAACGGAGAGGCCTGAAAATTGGCTTCAACATGCAAAATCACATTGCACCAAGATTGGGGAGAATGCAGGGTTGATGCATGGGCCATTCAAGCCCTCTCCTGGCCTCTTCGCTTATTGAGCTTCCCATCAGTCCACCCTACCGGCAGTGCAAGCAGTAGCTGGTTGCCCTTTCAGGTGGCAAAGTAGGATTTTTTTTGTTCATCAGCTGATTGGCTTTGCTGGCAGGTTTTCTCCTCCTACTCTATACTGATGTGATGTATTTACGTACAAGGGGGTGGGTAGTCATTATATAGGTGGAATGACCTCTGGCAGACAGGTGGTGGAAGAAGGTTTGTGGTAGTTAATGTTTGGTTAGTACCCTTAGGCATCTTTAAAGTGGAAGGGTGTAGAAAAGAGACCTGTCATTAGGGCTGTGGGACCTTATGGCATGGTTAGGGTGCATCTTTGGGGCCAACCTGTAACATCTGCCTGGAGTTTTGGGGTTCCAGGAGTGGGTGAGGCAGCAAGGCCTCTTTACTTACTTGAAAGCGCAAGGCTTAAGGGAAGGAGTATAGGCTTAAGTGAGGGAGAATCCAACCAGTGAGAGGGGGTTCAGAAGGGGAGCTACCCTTGGAATCTGTTGATCTCCTTCCATCTAAGGCCTTCTCAGTGCACCTTTAATGTGAAAAGAAAAGGACAAGCACAGATCACTCAGCAGATTGGTCTAAATGCCTGGAGCCAGAATGGAGTCATCTATGCAAGTCGTGGCGCATACTCCCCTCTGTCAATGAATTCAGGGGAGCAGACTCGGAGGTTCTTAGCTCTAACATGTTATATTCATTGCAGACCTTGTAAAGGGTATAAAGCTGTTGACACTTTATCCCATGCCAGAACTCTGTCATGTCTTCATTTTTGGTTGATTGGTGGGGGGCAGTTTATGGTGTTGTGAGAGAACAAGGATAATTAAAGTGTAGCAGGAAACTTTTTCACAATGAGCTAACAAATGTCTTTAAAAGGGGGATGTGTTTTTCAGCACTATTAAATACCGTAAATGTTTATGAAAAAGTCAGCTAATTCTATCTCAACTCTACCTCAACTTTTAATTTCTTGTGTTTAGGCACATTTTCATATTCTGCATAAAATTCAGTTGAAACAAAATTGATGTTTAAAAAGAACCAGGAAGTCCATAATAGCAACTTAATATTTATTTTTTTAAAATACACACATTTGTCCTGTTCCTTTTGCAACAACTGTGAAACTATTTTTGAAAATAATATTGTTTACCTTTTCTGCCTCACTGGGCTGCTGTTCTGTTCTGTGTATGAAGTGAAGGATAAAATTGTCTACTATATCCAGGTTTTCAAGCAGCTTACTATCAGAACTAGAAATTCTCATAAATGCACAACTGAAAATAATAAAAATAAGTTGGAGACTTCTTAGGCTGAGTAATACATTGAGACTGTATGGAACAATCATTTTCAGTGCTGACACTGTATTTAAATAACACTTTGTATGTTTTGTGGACTTCCTAGGTAGTAAAAACAAAGCCAAACTAACTGGGGTAGAAAGCAATAATGTATCTGGAGTGCCCAAGTTTTTTATAAGTTGAATACTTCTCACTTTAAAAGATTTACGTGCCATGATTCTCCCACCTCCTGCAAGCACAGAGAAAACATAAATCAAGTTGTCATCCCTAAGAGCTATGTGAGTTAGTCAAAAAGATGCTTTAGTAGTTTCCAGTAGTTTATAGAAGAAATGAAAATAGGTATTTATGTCAGGAAAAATGGCTTCTGTGGCTCACTCTTTACATTAAAATGCAATTCAAATAAATGATAGAATGTGGTTACAATTCCTAGTGTTTAGAGGAAGAAGGTAAATCATGGATAAAGCACCTAATCAAATGCTAGCTTTGTGGAAAACCTTAGAAGACAAAGCCCTGATGTATATGCCTATGGGTTTTAAGCCTACTTGAGCACAGGAAGCCAGTTGGGATGCCAATTAGGGAGGGCAGGAGAGGAAGTTTAATGGCAGGCATTTAAAGGAGGGATTTCTGCTGAACTCACCAACACCTCCCAGAACACCTTCAGACAGGAAGCCACCACTTTCCTTTACAAGCACCCTCTGCCACCGCTAACCTTGAAAGATTACAACATAGGATGTGACGAGGTAGCATTTTGTGTGTGCATGTGGGTACAGAATATAAGAGCATCAACCAATTTGTGTTGCTTTGAAAATTAAGAAAGGTACCTAGATACCTATTGCCCTGTATAAGTACCGCGGCTAACAATATTCTGGAAGAAGAAAAATACTGTTAAAGCTAGTTATGTTATATTGCTAATATTTACTTATTTACTTTAAAAGGTAAAGGACCCCTGACAGTTAAGTCCAGTCGCAAATGACTCTGGGGTTGCGGTGCTCATCTCGCTTTACAGGCCGAGAGAGCTGGTGTTTGTCCGCAGACAGTTTTTTTGGGTCATGAGGCCTGCATGACTAAGCCGCTTCTGGCAAAACCAGAGCAGCGCATGGAAACGCCGTTTACCTTCCCGCCGGAGCGGTACCTATTTATCTACGTGCACTTTGATGTGCTTTCAAAGTGCTAGGTTGGCAGGAGCAGGGACCGAGCAACGGGAGCTCACCCCATCGCGGGAATTTGAACCACCGACCTTCTGACCAGCAAGCCCAAGGCTCAGTGGTTTACACCACAGCACCACCCGCGTCCCTACTTATTTGCTTACTTGTATACATATTCATTTATTGTAATTATACTGCCTTTCTGCTAAGGCACCAGTGGTGGCTTACCATTTTAAAATGCCCAAACAAATAAGTGATACTAAAGTGTAATATTGGCCCAGGAGTAGGTTGGAGAGACAAGATGGACAGAATGACAGCTGCACATTATAGGTGCTGCACATCAACACATAATTCAATGGAAGCTGCATAAAAGTTGTACTGAGCCAATATGCACATCAATAGAAAAGTTATTACACAGGCATGGAGCCACCACCAAGAATAGTGTTACTTAGGCCCCACACTTCACACCTCCTTTGGTGTAATAACCTGCTTTAGTATGTCATAAATTTGTGACCTAAATACAATCCTGCAAACAGATGCATAAGAAACACCTATATGAGGAGCACAAATTTTTGTCATTGGATTTTTATACCTGTTCTGTAGTCAGGTCACTTAAACTTTTTGGGTACTTAAAACATTTTTATTTTTATTTTATTTGCCAGAAGAGACAGTAATGTCCCAGGTTACTCAGCACTTTGATGTTCAGAGTTATTGCTATTGGTATCCTGAGTCATGACTAATGTGAAAAGGTATTTGTTGAAGCAAATATTTTTTATTTACATTACTGGAGGATGGTTGACTTTGAAAGATTATGTTGGGTTTGTTTCAGTCAGCATGTAAAATGCTTATAGAGCTCTTCTACACAAACTAAAAATACATGTTCTTTTTATGAGATTTTTCAAGTAACAGAAGAATAAGATTGTTTTAAAATGTGTGACTTGAAAAAATTATAAATATGGAGGACCCTATATTTATTCTACTGAATGGGATACATTAGCTAGTGGTGCTTAATAGATTGGTTTGACTAAATTTATTGTACCTTTTACAAATACCTTTTGTGTGCTGTCCTTTTCTTTTGAAAGCACATGCATAAATATGACATATTGATATAGTCACTGAGAGAGAGAGAGAGAGATGCAAGATGTAGAAAATCATTTTGAAACTGGTGTATTTAATTTATTATTTTCATTTATCTTTCATATTAACTAGCATAAAGAATGATGTGAGCTTTGAAGTTACAAGTGCATAATATTTTAGGGCTTACACAAACACCTCAGAAACTACTTACCCTAGCAACACACATCCTTAAAAACCAGCCATAATTACACATAGTTATTAATATTTAAATTGCTACCATGTATAGTTTTGTGGCTATGGAGGAACAGATGGCATGAATGAAATATTCATTTTATGTACCCTCTCTATTGTAGTCACCTCAGAGAGAACCACTTTCTGCACTGTACTCTCTAAAGCAGCAATCCACAAATCTACTCCGCTGTGACATTGTCTCCTCATCCCATTCAATTGGAACTGGTAGACAAGCGTCAGCCATATATGCATGTATTCAACCACACTGCAGGATGGCAGGACAAGGGTTTTTGCCATGCCCTGGCATAAGTGGATGGTGGTCAATGCTAATTTTACCCAGAGTAGATCCATTGAAGCTAATTATAGAATTGTGGAGTTAGAAGGGACCCAAAGGGTAATCTAATCCAACCTCCTGCAATACATAGACATGATTCACTTAGGATCATTAATGCCAATAGGTTTTCTCTGAGAATAACTTAGCTGAATACTAAATTCAATAATCCAAACAGAAATCAAAAGCTCCAAAACAATTGCAAGGAAAACAGTATAGGAGAGCTTGCAATTTTAACAGAGACCTCCAGAATTCTCTTCCCCATTTTCCATCAGAAAAATACATTTTTGCTTGAATATTTTTCACCCATTTCTCTCTCCCGAGTTTTAAAATAAAAGCAAAGGATTTACAAGAAAGTCAAGAAAACTTATTCTCCTTCCTACCTCAGTGAAGCTGCCTGTACAAAAATCATTCTTCTCTCTCACAGACACACACATAATGGGGAGGCAATGAATGAAACTTTGCACCCTCGAAAGAGCAAACAGAGGTCCTGACCCTGGGGCATACTTGACCCCTTCCCTCAGGAGCTTGGAAACTTAGATTTCTGCCTCCAGTTCTGATTTCAGAAAGAGAGAAAGAGGGTGGGGAAATAATCTTGAAAACAGAGGAAGGATCTACTGCTGGTTATTTTTATGACTGGCTAAACAGAGAAGATGGACAAATGTATCTCAGTCACTAGAAATGTGTTTATATTATTCAATGGTAGTGCATCCCATTTTGCCACCTGAGGTGAAACAGGAAAGTGCCACCTTGACCTACCATCCTCGCTGACGACTCCTTTACCTGGTTTGGGTGGCGATGCCTGCAAAGCAACAATGCTGAAGGTGAGTTCTGGCAAGATGTCACCAGAAGCCTATGGAACCACTTCTCTGCTACCACTGCCAAGGTGGGAAATGTTCCTCTTGGGCTTCTGCCACCCATGATGGCTGCTTCAGCCTTCCTCATGGGTGGCCTGGCCCTCATATTATTGTTGGCAACCGGAAAAAACCTGGGCCTTGCTTTGGGGGGAAAGGTTGGTTGGTTGGGTTTTCAGAATCTTGGCAGAGCTACACCTCACTTTGCTCATAAAGGCACCCCCTTCCTAGAGCTTTAACTGAATCTCAGAGCAATTCACAGATCATGTATCTCTAAAAGGTCACTGCAGCACCGCTTGAACGTTTCCTTTGCAGTGATGTTGTTCCACCTGTAGAGAAAGTTGCTTTAAAAAACAAACATTACCTGTAAATGAGAGAATTCCAGTGGGGTTGCTCAAGGGCAGAGGTTTATTATATACTGTAGTCTCGGATAGGGTCTTTATTGTGATGTAAAGCATCTATTCCTTCCTTGGAGGAATTTGCCCTCTGGGCAGTTTGGGCACATAAGCGCTGCTTTGCCTCACGCTTGCAAAGGAGGAATGAAGCCATTGTGCTGCATTTTCGACTACGTTTAAGCAAAGGTTCGCAAAACGCTAGTGAAAAAGAAGTTTACATCAGAGCTTGTATGCGATAAGAGCACTGCCCAAGGGGTCCCTCTTGCCCTAGAAGCAGAACAACATCAGAGTTAAGAGTGTGCAGGCTTCCTATAATGAAAATCTCATGTTCTGCCATAAAGGCCGGTCAGCTTCAATATAATGCTGGGGATTTCTGCTCCAGGCGCAGTTCCATATAACTTTATGGGACACTGAGAGAGTTAAATCATTACAATGATGAAAGGAGCAATGTAGCTCCTGGCTTGAAGGCAGAGAAATGGCTCTTGGAAGTTGTATACTAGAAACAGAGCTGTAACACTGCAGTACTGGGAATTTTGCCCCTGGAAGCACTTGTCCTTTGGATGCAGAGCTGTGCAAACTGTGACATAAGAAAGTCTGCCAGAAAAGTAGAGACCTGCCCGGGAGGCAGAATTGTCTGGTTGCAGGAATGAGAGATCTAAAGCCTTCCTTGCTCACAGAAAACAGCATTGTCAGGCAATTCTGCCTGGGGGCAGAATCAGATGGCATAATTTCAAAGGGGACAATTACTCTTTGGAGGCAAATTTCTAGGGTTACCATGCCAGAGAATGTCCCAGAGTGTATATGCTTTTCCCATAAGAAACACCTACTCACCTAATACTCTGTTAAGTACTCCCTAAATACAATTTTATTGTACAGAAATCAAGGGAATGAAACCAGCACAGCCAGGATTTTTGTACTTACGACATAAAATTAAATTGTTGTGTTTAGTATCCAGGTTTAAAAATCTAATGTACTTGTAGAATATGTAATAAGTACATACCCTTTTCTTTTTAATGCATTAAGTGAAAAATGTAGTTTGCAATCCATGGATAATATTAATATTAGAGTTATTATATCTTTTATAACATGTCTTTTTTCCAGGGTCTACAAGAATCTTAATGATTAACTAGGCCTATTAACAAAGCAAAGTAGTCATAAAATGGAGTGAATATATTGTACTATATTGTAGTTAAGGCTGAACTGAACCACTGAGACAAACTGTATTTGCAGACCTTTTTATTAACAGAGAAAGTGGTTGGCCATAAATAAACAAATAAGCTTCCTATGTCCACTGAATGAAATCACCAAATGGCTATTAAGATGATTCACAACAGATTTAAACCAAAGTAACTGAACTTAAGCCTATGAAGTACCATTGAAGTTAACAGCATTACACTGACTTAAACTGAAGTACTTTTGCATAACTGGATTGTGGGTAAGGCAGAAAGTTTTTCAATATGCAATGAATTGATTTAAATTTGAAATCAGCTTTCAACAAAAAGAGAATCTGAATGAAGACAGAGTAAGTCAATTTATGAAAGCATTTAATCATACCAGGCAGATTTTTATTAGCTAACGGCTCTCTCTATACAAACACACAAGTACCTTGGGAATATGTATGGGTAGTTTTCATTCATACTTATTATTTGTGTGAACTGGTGTTTTACATGACACAACATGGAGATATAAAAGGTCACTGTAATTTACACAGTAGATAGTTCTCAAGTACATGCAATGTTTGTCATAAATCAGTGGTGGGAACCTGTGGTCTTTCAGATGTTGTTGAACTCCAGCTCCCATCAGCATAAGCCAGCATGGCTAACAGTCAGGAAAAATGGGAGCCTCATGGTCCAAAACATCTGAAAGGCCACAGGTTACCCACAGCTATCAAATACCTGCTTACATGTGAATGTTGCCCAGTTGTGCAACACAGCATATCTACTTTAACTGCACCACAAGTTTTCATGATTGAAACTTTCATTTGTTTTATCTGTCATCATGACATTTGCTTCATCACATAGTTTTGCCTGCTTTTGTAAATCCAGATTGTTTTCTTTCCCACTGATTTAAGTGGGAAACCCAACTCCTAGTCTGCTGCCTGTTGCAAAGGCAGGTAATTAGATATACTGATATTATATCCTGCCATAATAATATTGTCTATACATGATATGTTTGGTCTCACTTTGATCTTGGTCCATACATTTTGCAGGTTGGGAATGCAGAAGTGAGTAGAAAACACAGTATGTGATAAAGGAACTCCATGTGGATGTCATCATGTAGGTAGGTACAATTTTGAAATCTTTGTCTCCTTTATAACAGGAAGAATTGCACAATTAAAGCTTCCACATAAATACTCATCTTACATATTATAATGTAGGGAGGTTATGTCAGCATGTAAATATATTATGGTGTTGCACTGCATAAGCATCCCCCACTTGCTGGAGTCTATATCAAAATATATATATTTGACATTCACAAAATGTAGCTACCAGTGAAATGTGACAGCTGGTAAAGTGTATGGCCTGTAATATAAATAAGGTTTGCTTGTTTATTAGATTCCTTACCTGCCCTTCACTGTAAGGTCTCAGTGAAGGATAAAACAATAAAATATACAATTATAAAGCCCCTAAAATGATTACAACCATAAAACAAGAAAAGTGTAAGCTCAGTTAAAAACAGTTCCATCTATAAAACAACCCACAATAATTCCCTAGATAAAAATAACAGAAACAATTCTATATACAAAAACAGTACAGATGCAGAATAGTTTTAATTCTCACTTTATTAATAAACTCATTACCTGCTCTTAGTAATGACCATGTTGTAAGTCTCAGTTTCAAACTCCTATTTGCAATATTGGTATTCAAATCTTGATCTAACCTGCAGCCTCATCTAAGCATAACTATCCCCTATGAAGGGAAAAAGTAAGTAAACAATCAGTAAAAGGTTTTTTTAAGGCCATAAAACCACTGTAACTTAGCAATATGATGTAACTGAGCAATACAATTCTGTTATATGGAAAGTAGACAGGAGGGACAAATAATGAGGAGAAGGGTATGGCTCATTATTTGTAGACCTTAATCTTGAGTGGATGAGTTTCTGTCCTTTTTCATAACAGTGCCCTTTGTTCTTTGGACCATTTCCCACATGAATTTGCATCAAGGAGACTCACTCTGTGTACCTGGCACAGTGTACAATAAATATAATGAATGGTTTTTAAAAGTAAATTGGCCTGACATGCTGATCCATCGAGTTATCATGACTACAGATATCCATATACATCACACCACAGAGGAAATGCAATGTGTAATTCTCAAAACAAATGTCTTCTTCATTGCTGTGCTAAAAGGCAGAGTGAGCAAGAGTAGAGTTTGTGAGTTCTTTAACCTTTGTTACACCACTTCAGGCAGTAGAAAGAAAAGAGATAAAATGGATGAATCAAATTTATTGCTAAAGCAATAATTATATAGCCTTGTAAATCTGCTCATTCATTGCTTGTTTTACAAAACATTAAAATGTCCATAAATAGTAGTAATATATTTACTAGGCTAAATTGTAAACTTCCTGAACCCATGCGCAGTAAAACATAGTCTAGTAGCAGGAAAGTGGCTTCACAGAGGAGACAAAGGAATTTGATGGAAATGTTGACTCTTAAGTATCATATAAACAGCTTGCTCTTCTTTTTCTATTTACAGTGGTACCTCAGGTTAAGAACTTAATTCGTTCTGGAGGTCTGTTCTTAACCTGAAACTGTTCTTAACCCGAGGTACCACTTTAGCTAATAGGGCCTCCCACTGCTGCGCGATTTCTGTTCTCATCCTGGAGCAAAGTTCTTAACTCAAGGTACTATTTCTGGGTTAGCAGAGTCTGTAACCTGAAGCGTCTGTAACCTGAGGTACCACTGTATGTTAGCAAATATGTCATTTCCCCTAAATATGTCATTTTCTAACAATGAATGAGGTACAGTTCTTTGCATACTGATTTGCATACTTGGGGCCGGATGCTCAGACGGGCCTGGCATCTGAGGTGGAGGGGCCATCAAGTTGGGCATCCCTAACCTTGCTCCTAGGTGTTACACTCTTGATAGGGAGAACCTTCCTGCCAGTGGACAAGGCCCTTTCCTTAGTCTTATTAGCTGCTTTTACAGCTCTGCTAGGAGTGCCACTTGCTGCGCCCTTACGCGTGTGAGGGGGGGAGACAACCCCATGCTCAGAAGCCATTACAGGTGACGTGATGACACACTGAAAGACACTGAGTACTGTCTAACCCGCTGAAGGCTGAATAAAGTAGGCAGGGTGTTTTTTTAAACAGCAACAACTATTAGTATTAGAATATTCGAATAAGAACCGAGACAGAACCAACAAACCTAAATGCACACACACTGCAATGAAAATGCAAAAGGAAATAATATATTAGTTCACATCCAGACGCTCCTGACCAGGCCCATCCTGAGGAGGGGTGATTACTACGAATGAGACCCTCAAGGAATTTCCCTTGCCAAATGGTTGATTAATGAATAAGTGCAGGCAGCACAGAACCTGAAAAGCCAAGCATGCCCTATCTGCTCAGGCCCAGCACGGGTGCCAAGGATAAGGTGGGGGGAAATGGTATGGGGGGGTGAAAGGAAAGGGTATGGGGGTATGTGTGGGCTAAAGAGCACCCAAGGCGGAGGGAGGCCACCATGTATCTCCTCCCCAGCGCCGCAGCCAATGAAAACAAAAGGCTGCCATGCAGCCTACAGCTGGGGCGCACGCCGCCCTCTCGGGCCCAGCACAGCACCCCACAGTGAACGGCGGCAGCGGAGGGGCCTTGTGCTCCCTCCCCAGTGCCGCTGCTGCTGAAAACAACAAAAAGGCTGGCAAGCAGCCTGTAGCCGGGTTGCACGCCGCCCTCTTGGGCCTGGTGAAGCACCCAGCAAACAAAAGAAACCAAAATTGTTTACCTCAACCTGGCTGCTCACTGGAACACGTCCTGAACCTGGAAGAGGAGGAAAGAAAGTGAGGTTTGGCCGAAGGGGTCGGCCTCTTTTCCTTGGCCCTCGCCCCATCCCCAGCCAGCTGTCCATTGTCCTCCCAGGCCAGGGACCCTAACGCAGGTGGGAGGCACCAGTCCAGGTCAGCCCGCTTGGTGTCACAAACCCCGCCCACCTGTTGGGAAGGGAATTATCTATGTAATTTGTTAACCACTGTTAGCCACTAGACATTAACCCATGACATCCCATGAGTGAATGCTAAAGGAAAAAAGTGACGCCCAGTTGGAAGGTATTGATGACATCCCAGTAGCCATAGAAACAAGAAATAAAGATCTCTAAATAATAGAGGCCTTTTTTCCAAAGAAATTTTACATTCTAAGGAAATAGGTTTTTGGTTGCTGTGTAAATAGCGATCTCTCAATCATGACCAGTGGCACTGCTGCGTCAATACATAGCTGTATCAATAGTTAAGATTGACATATCTCTGTTTAGGGCACATGGGCCATATGAGGTAGTGGTCAGTGTTCCCCAGAGGTGGTCCTCAATGTCATATCTGACAGCTCTAATGATGTGTTTCAAATAGGAATAAGAGGATTTTTCTCTACTCCGTTCCTTTTTCTCTCTTTCACTCTTACAGTATATGCCTTTATATTGTAATGCTGTCAAAGCCCTGGTTCCAATTTTTTCCTTATATACTGTATTTACTTGAGTCTAATGCACCATCACATCTAATGCACACCCAATTTTTTTTGCAGCATAGTTTGGCAAAAAAAAAGGGGTGTGCATTAGACTCGAGTAAATATGGTAGTTATCAGCTCCCAATTCCCTTGCTCTGCTTGCAGAATCAATTGTCACATATTTGAAGTTATCAGCTAAATAATCCATGAGCAGAATTTCAAGCAAACCATGATATATTTTAATTAAAAATGATAAACTACAGATCTGCATTCCTATCTGCTACATTACCCTGTAAATGAAGGGCTTTGTCAAAGCATCCACTGAGACTGAACAGATTGATACTAAATAAAAGGATGCATATATTTATGACTTAAAATTGAGAAAGGGAAAAGGGAATATAGAGCTGTTATTCCATGTCCTATACATTCTTCCTAGCTTATTCATTCACATTCAAAAGGAAAAGACCTTCTATCACCTGATGATCACCATGTGTAGCTTTTAAACAAATTATCCTTCTGTTGTTTATTAGAAATTTAGCACTTTGTAGTATATTGCTAATAAGAGAATGACAGCAATGACCCTAGCTGACAAATGAACCAGGCAGGGCAGAAAGTGACAATGCTATGAAATGTACTTATATCATCATATTTTATAGATGCACTGCTAATGCATGCAACTTTGTAATAACTTATGACCCAAACCTCTAAGCTCCTGAGCTGTGTTGACAATTCCTAGCATCAGACTATTAGAGGCAAAACAGATTTTCACCTACATTGTGGTTAGCAATCACATGCGTGTTCCACTTGGAGCCATCTAATGTGGTTGTGTAGATTTCTTCTCAATGATAATAGACAAGAAAAGACTATGGAGCAGAATAATGCAATCCACTGGAAAAGCAGGTAATGAACGTATCTAAATCTACAAATCTTTGCTGTCTGATGCTAGAGAGAGAGGGAGCCATGTTGTAGTGCTCCGTGTGTGTTTATATGTAAATAAAGTAGATTAGCCAAAATGCTGAGTTGCTGCGGTCTGTTACGCAACTGCCTAAGTGTGTCAATGTCTGTTGGCATCAGTCGCTGTGATGTTCAGGCAAAAGAAAGCTTTTGAAGGTCCTGAACGATCAACCAGGAGGGAGGGAACATGTCGGGCATGTGTCTCTACCAGGGTCCTACTCAAGTGTAGGCTGAGCTCCTGACAGAGAGGGCTCACAAATGGGTGAATAAGTCTGTGAATAGCTACAAGTTGTGAGGATTATATGTTACTTCCAAGATCAGAATGCCCCTCTACACCAGCAGGAGAGGACTGTTGTGCTCATGTGCTTCAAGGTTGTTAAACATAGCCTACATGGTACTGAACTGTTAAAAATGACGATGACCCATAGGTTGTGGAAGGAGAAAAAGTGTGGGACTATTTTTGCAATAAATTATCCTCCAATAACAATTCTTGTCCTCACTGCATTTGTTAATACAAGGGAAGCTGAATGACTGGCTAAAGTGAGCTGAAAGACAGTCAACAAGAACTCATCCAAGATACATCATAACCCTGAAATAAATCATGAGAGTTGTTGTGTCTGATGAGTGACATTTACAGCCCATAAAGAAACACAGTGACCTGTCAATGATTGGCATGTTCATAACTTGCTGGAGCAGTTCCATTTTGCGGTTCAATTTCTAGACTTCGGCAGTAGATTCCTGGGGAAAGTCCAGCTGCCAATTTCAGTTTGGAAGAGCTCTGGTTGTTCATTCATTCAATACGGCTAATTCCTTACTTTAGGTAAAAGAACAGTGCTTTTATACATCCTTTTTTTTTTATCTTGCAGTCATGTTGTACCATGTGTTATGTAGTTTTAAGTCTAATGGAAATGGTTTTCAGCATACATGTGTGGTCCCTTCATGTGGAACACCCTGTGGAACACCCTCCCAACAGATGTCAAAGAGAAAAACAACTACCAGACTTTTAGATATCTGAAGGCAGCCCTGTTTGGGGAAGCTTTTAATATTAAAAGACTATTGTATTTTAATATTCTGTTGGAAGCCGCCAAGAGTGGCTGGGGAAACCCAGCTAGATGGGCAGGATATATTATTATTATTATTATTATGAAGAAGAAGAAGAAGAAGAGAAGAAGAAGAAGAAGAAGAAGAAGAAGAAGAAGAAGAAGAAGATTTGAGTCTAAAGACCTAAAATACCATGAGCTGGAGGGGGATGAAAATGAAATGAAAACTATTATTATAATCATAAACATGCATATTATTTGTTCCTGCAATAATGGTTTCTAAAAAGATTTGTTAAAAGCATGGTCACTGAATTCATAGCACAGTAAATGTAATTGGTTATCCCACTAAGTCACCATTTTGGGATGTTCTGTGGCCCATCAGCCTCCCATCTGGGGCCTTAGGACAGAACCCAGCCCCTGGACCCCTTTACTGGTATACCTTGAATTTGACCCTGGATCCAGGGGTGGGACACTAAGGATCCAACCCCATACCTTTTTCAACCTACAATTGTGACAATTTCTATGAGGAAGGCAAAACTCCCCAGACTGGTCCAAGTCATCTGCAGACAAATTCCTTTCTGGCCCCGAATACGGCAACAGAATAGTTCCATACACTTTTACTGCCATACACATGTACTGCCCACTTACCTCCAGGCAGAGCCATGACATGTAGGGTGGGATGATAGCTTCCTGCCTGTGTTGCCTGTGAGCAGCACAGCCTGCTTTTATGTTCTGCTGGTGGAAGCCACAGAAAACCGCCCCTGTCAAGTCTGTCACTGAGGCAGCACCCACACACCAGGACCTTGATTGGCCCATTTAAATCTACCATCTATCATCTATCTATCTATCTATCTATCTGGCAGACAACCCCCAGAAAAGACTGGGGTGGGGAAACTATCACTCCCCAAGAATAGGCCATGTAACCCAAAGGTCACTGGTAGGAGATGGAAATCCATTAAATTTACTTCTGAGGAGGCAAGTATAGGCTTGCAGTCTAAGTCAGAATGTTTAGGAGACTTCCTCCCAGGTAAATGTGCATAGCATTTCAACCTATACACATCTACTCAGAAGTAAATCTCATTGAGTTCAGTGAAGTATAGAATTGCAGCCTTAATAAGGTTAAGGCTGCTATGAATGATAATAACAAAGCAGTTGCATTTTTAAAACCTGCAATGTTAAGTCACTTAAAGGTGATCTTTTTGTGTGCACAGGAGATACATGATCTCATTTCATTTGCAGTTTAGCAGCTGTTTGAAATTGTCATCTGCAGCAAGATGTTCTACATATTTCTGTCTAAGGCTCACAATGTACAATGGAAGTTGCATGTCCTCGTTGCAAAATTGTATAATTTAAACTAAAATGAAATA
Source organism: Podarcis pityusensis (assembly GCF_964106645.2). Taxonomy (NCBI): domain Eukaryota; kingdom Metazoa; phylum Chordata; class Lepidosauria; order Squamata; family Lacertidae; genus Podarcis; species Podarcis pityusensis. The sequence continues at coordinate 44,111,732 of NC_138034.1, read as the reverse complement.
ATATAGGAAACAGATTAGAGTAATTTGAATGTATTTGAAGCACTCTGAATGTTTGAGCAATGGTTTTAAATTCAAAAGTTCCTTGACTGCTTTTCCATAATAGTCAAATCCACAAAAATAATACAACAAAATTACAGCTATCGCTACAATTTTATAACAAAGAAAAGTAAACTAGTTTATAGTTCTCTCCTTTCCAAAGTGTTAATGCTGTGCTTTGTCTAGAGTTTTACTATTTAGGCCAATTTGGTATAATCTCAATTTTTTTTTACAGCTTCCTTCTGGGATTTTTGGCATACAATTCACATTGACTAGAGAGATTTGTACTCTCAGCTCTCATAGGTGCTTTTGAAAACAACCCCAAGAGGTTTTTCTGTAAGAGTGCTTAGTGCCAGCAAAGCTCCCATAATTTCCAAAGAACATGGTTCCAATTTAGTCACCAGAATTAAGTGGGCAGGTTTTCAGAAAGCCAAGCATTTTGTTCATGGCGGCTGCAGGGTCCTTAGTGCCTGGGGAGCTTGACACATCATTGCAGTGCTTAATAGAGGCTGTGATCTTTTAAAGACCAGGTCTTCTACTTTAGACTTTTGCTTATAAGTAAATCTTTTTCATTTCAGTAATATGTACTACACAGCAAAGGTGCTTAGGACTGCAGTCATTGCTATTCTTTACATTAATTTGAATCCTTTAATAATAAAAGTTCATTATAGTTTTAAACTTCTGGCATTCCCCTTTCCATGGCTTATTTTCCTCTCCATAGCTCTCCAAGAGGCCACTATCTGTCATTCAGAAGGGAAAAAATTAATCAAGCAAAGGCTTCAAGCACTATCAGTACAATCCTCTGAATACTCAGAAGTAAGCCCCAACAAATTCAAGGGGACAGATCTGTCAGGTTCGGTTCTCCCAGTTTCTTTCTTTTCCAGTTTTTTCATTGCTTGGGGGAAATTCGCCAGAATTTTAGTGTAAATTTCTGGTAATGAGCATATTTTTGTATGCAGCTTTAATAGATGTACATATTTTCACAATGTATTTCCCCTTATAATGCATTTTGTATGGAATTTTCACAAATATTAAATCTACTTCTCCCTCAGTATTTGCATTTTTATAAGCAGTGGTTGGGGAGCTGCATTGCAAAATTCTGAAAAGTGCTAATTTCAAAGGATGGCTGTGATTTTGTCCTTATATTATTGGGATAGGAATGTGAATGGAGTGGATTTGCCTTTAAATGCAAAGTGAATTATTATTATTATTATTATTATTATTATTATTATTATCCCCCATCCCTAACTTGATCTCAGTTCAAAGTAATAAGACTAAGATCCAACAAGGTGAGCTCCTATAAGATCCCACTTGAAAAGCAAGGCAAGGAATCAGAACTGGGACATGGAAGATGAGCACACCAGCTCTCTTCCTCTAGCCACAAACCGTCTATGCATGGAGAATAAATCCTTCCTGCTTCACATAAATTCTTCACCTTCGTTTGTGGAAGGTGACCTGGTAGCATGCTCACTGTCACTGCCCCCTTATGTGATCACATGTATGATAACACCTGGAAATATAGGGTTGCTATACATCTGGAATTTCCTGGCTGGAAATCGGCTAATGTCCAGGAAAATCCAGCTGTATGGCAGCTGATTTTCTTTGTTATTTTGCAAAAACAACTCAACAACTTTGGGCAAAACTAAATATGGCAACCCTATATGAAACCCTTAAAAATGCATTGATAGAAATAACACCATAGCTTGCTACCTCGGTCCTTTAACGAATTTTATTTTATGAGCTGCCAGTGTTCAACCTAGCAAGCTTGGATTGTTTCTGCTCTTATTCCTGAAATGAAATCAATATGACAACTAAGTGTTAGGAGAACATTACAATATGTGACCAAAACAGTAGCCTTTATAATTTCTGTGATATTTAGCTAATGGACTAGAACTTTTATAACCAATCATTATTTGGCTGCAGCAGTGGACACAAAATCCTTACTTTAACAATCTCTTTTTTGTCTTAAAATTATTATCATTGTAGAATGTTGAGGCAGAAAGGTGATTTTATACAGCTTTTATGAAAATCGTTTTTATAATACAGAGCTATGCCAAAGCCACCTTTTGCTCTTCATCACAGAAAACCTGAATATAGTTCTCATAATAAAGAAAAACTAGTGTAGTGCACACTAATCTTTATAATAGAATAATATCCTTCCTTAACATACAGTGGGGACAAATTTTAATAGTCTATAAGAAGTTTGCATGACCCCCTTTCTCTGTTTATGTGTGTGTATGAAATATTGTACACCTGTTGTTCACAAGTGACTTTATATTATGCATCTGTTTTGTTCTGTTTGGTAGCCAATATGAAAGAATCAGTTTCTAAATGACAGATGACCCTGAATCTCTGCTAAGATGGGATGAGAAGTGTCATACTTGACATTCTATGGAATATTAACACCATGGTTTTGCATAGACTTGGTTATGATCTCTATATACTGATTAGTAAAGGTATTAGGTCCAGTTGTGGCCGACTCTGGGGTTGCGGTGCTCATCTCGCTTTATTGGCCAAGGGAGCCGGCGTTTGTCCACAGACAACTTCCGAGTCATGTGGCCAGCATGACTAAGCTGCTTCTGGCGAACCAGAGCAGCACACGGAAACGCTGTTTACCTTCCCGCTGGAGCGGTACCTATTTATCTACTTGCACTTTGACGTGCTTTTGAACTGCTAGGTTGGCAGGAGCAGGGACCGAGCAACGGGAGCTCAGCCCATGGCAGGGATTCGAACCACCGACCTTCCGATCGGCAAGTCCTAGGCTCTGTGGTTTAACCCACAGCGCCACCCACGTCCTTGTTTAATGAGATATTTATTGCATTGAATGTCCCTGAATGACAGCTGCTTTTCTCTGTGATGTTAATAGCAATATCTACAAAATACTAAAATTATGGTGCAAAATACTTAGCATTGAATTAAAATGTATATCACTTGTACATTGCCAATATTTTTTCATCATACTGGAGTCTTTGTTTAAAGGGCTTCGTTTACACTAAAAGGTAAATGCCTTAAATACTTTTACAGAGTTATCTCAAGATCATTAAAGCTATTAACAAGCCTGGATGCCCTTCTTAGAACTAAGATATGCTGAGCAAAGAACAGTTTCAGAATGTCATTTCAGTTAATAGCATGGCTCAATCAAGGTGAATTATGCCATTTGCAATATATATTTTAATTGTTCATTGTATTTTATCTTTTTTTTAAAAAAAATGGATGGATCTTTTCCTAAAATACACAATGATGTCAATGGCAAAAATGTATTTAAAAGATGATTGAGTGTTCACCATTTTAGTGCAATTGCATGTTAGCATTTCCATATATCAAAATAGTGTTTTTTTAATCATTGTCCAAATAACAAATGATTGCTGAGCTGTTTAAAAGTTGGGATTTTGTTTGTTTGTTTGTTTGTTTCACATTTCCATACCACAAAACATATAGGAGTAAAACAGTTCAGTTTAATATTACATTGACTTGAGGTTCATGCTGTTGGGTACCTAGATATGATTATAAGGATCTACTTGTCAATAAAGGCTGTGTGTGTGTGTGTGTGTGTGTGTGTGTGTGTATTAATAATAATCACCAATGCTGTACTGCAAACAACAACACCAATGCTGTACTGCAAACAACAGTACAAAAAAGAGAAAGGCTTAAGTAGTGAAAAGGGCTTGTGGGGTTATACAATAGTTTTCTAAATAATGTAGACTATGGAACCAAATGTACTCAAGCTGTCTTGGCAGTGGTTCATCAACTCAACTCTGTTCTATGAAAAGTACAAGACAAAATGTGTACCTTATAGTGCAAGTCAGTGCAAAGAAAGAAATATTGTGGGGGTCAAGCATTCAGGTTTCCCACTGGCTCTCTAGTGAGCAGGTGAGAAAATGCAAACTGAATTGAGTTGGGGTGGTATTGCCCAACAAGCAGCCAGAGAGAGGCTCTCCCAACTGAGTCCTGCAGTATTTCCTCACTGTGGATTTTGGATTTTTTTTCTTTGTGTGGACAACAGCTGAATCTGTGGGCTGGGATTGAGAAGCATTGTTATATAGTGGTTCTTATACCTGACTGGGAGAGACATTCCAGAGATTTGGAGAGAGTTACCATCAGCATGCTCATGACACTCAGCTCCATTTCCTCTTGTCATTTGAGTCAGCTGAGACTGTGAAAGTGATGAACCAGTGTCGGGATTCAGCTGTAGGCTGGATGAAGCTAGTAAACAAACTCCAGATCTAAAATTGAAAGAAAAATCTAGTTTAAGATTACAGCAGATTCCTTCAGCAATTTCTGTGAATATTCAGTTTCAGTTGACTTCCCTTGTATTATCTCTACTACTTAAACAGTCGTGCTATATTTTTGTGACTAATACAAAATATTTTTTTGTAAATAAAGAGGCTGTAGAACTGAACTGTGGAATTATGTGAGACGTCCCTAGTAGTTGAAGCTATAGCTCGTACCTCATTAATACTTCAGTTGGTACGCCTTCACTTCCCTCAGCTAGTCTTTGGGCCAAATCTGACAATACTTGACCCCGATCTGGTTCATATGCATAGTTGGAGAGAAGCCAGGGCTTCTATCAGCACATTTGCCCAACCTACTGTTTGTCAGCCTGGACATGACACATCCACTTGCTCTGTGCCTAGAAAGCACAGATCCAAAAAGTTGTACGCTTGACCTGTGGTTCCCAGGCACAGGTCCAAGCAGTTTTCCTCTTGCCATGTTCTTTTCCCAAGGAAATTCTGCTATTTAGCTGTAAATTGGAGCAAACATCAATCTGGAGAAAACCCGGATTGCTGTTTGCTCTGAATGAGCACTAAAGAGCAGTTTTCCCCGGGGAAAGCAGCAGGCCAAGAAGAAGTGTGAATAAACTCCCTCTTAGGTCCATTAATTAATTAACCAGTCTTTTCTGAAAGGAACTTCGTTGGAGACAACCTCTGATGTCTGCAAAAGTGGATGAGTTGAGGTGATTCTCCTGCAGCTAAGGTGAAGGAATTTTTTCCCTCTGTATTAGATTGTGGTGATGTTGCTTTGAATGCATATGTCTGTGTTTTATTATGCCATGAAAATGCCTCTATTTTTACCACAGAAGATCTAGTGAAACTAGATCAAATCTCTCCTGCTAAGTAAATTCTAGGAGCCATCCGGCATGTCCCTCCAAACATAAAACATTTCATGTCATGAATAAGGACATCTAGAATTCTGCCATAATTTTGAGTTGTACTGGGAGATGCTGCCATTTAACAACAACCATTTCAACAGCTTGAGCTCAGAACTTAGACTCTGAGTAGTTGGCTGACTACCAAGCAGTCTGCCAGTGCTGCCGTTTCACATTGCATGGGGTATATGTTGAACATCCTTCAATATCCTGCCCAGTCATGTGGCAAATCATTTCAATTACACAGCAAAAATCTTTGGACCAGCTCTTCAGGTGATGAATTCAACATTACTTGCTTTACACCAGCTGAGTGATTCATCTTTGCCCATACGTATTCAAGCTGACAAGTTAGGGTCTCTCACACTTGGAAGCCTAGCGTGGCTGCTGATTATGTACATTGGTGATGATGTTTTCATTTGCTAAATTAAAATAAATGTGAAGATCTAACAAATGCTGGTTGCACTTCTAAACACACATACAAACAGTAGTTTCCATTAACTTCCTTTAGATTTATATGTTCTGGGACTTCTACTGACTATAGGACGGAGGCATAAACCTGTTATTTTGTACCAGAATTGTAAATTGCTCTGAAACCATGGAGTTTTAGGTATGAGCTCTAGATGATTATTTATTGATGTTTTGTGCTGTTTTCATTTCCTTTGCTAAAAATGTGCTTTTGTAAGAAGTTGAACAGCTGAGCCTCTTGGCAATGCCCTAAATAATATAAACACCAACAGTGTTACAACCTATTTACAATTTCTCAAACAATCGCCAAGTAACACACTCATTTCTCATATTTCATTAAAGAGGACATAAACAGATGGGAGCGGGGAGGTAATATCTGCTTACATTAGTGGAGCAGGCTACCTTAAAAGGTGGTGGACTATCCTTCATTAGAGACTGTTAAGCAGAGACTAGGTGGTCATTGATCAGGGATGCTGTAGCAATGGATATCGTGCCTTGGCAGGAGGGTGGACTACATGACTTTTGGTGCCCCTTATAACTCTACAATTTGCTTTTAATCAGCTGATTTTGAAGAATTTTACAGACTCTGCATTCCTATTTACAAGGAGAAAAATGCATTACAATTTTGCAGATGGGGAATAGAGGCTACTAATGTCACATATCCAAGTAGGGTTCATATTCACATTTCTCTGGACAACAGCCCACCCTGCCTGCCACATGACTTATCTTTATGGAAATGGAGGGAAGTGATGAGTAGCTATTCAAAGGGGTTAAAAACTTAAAAATAATCCCACTGAGAATACCCAAGCCGTGGTGCATCTCAACCTGATAAGAATGTACCAGATACAAAATTGGCTTCAAAATCACTGAAGTATTAATAGCTTGGGCTGATCAGTGTTCCCAAAATTTGTTCAGATCATAATGCAAAGGTCAAAGAAAGAGTCCTTGGCCCTTATACAAATTGCCTTCTGAACTCAGTCTTGTAGTTTTCTTTTCTTACCAACAGGTGGCAAAAAAATTATTTTGCTTCTTCAGCCTATAATTAAAATATTATTTGTTTGTAAAACACAGTATCCAGTATAAAAGCAGAATAGAAGAAGTCATAATACTATCCAGTAATATTGGTGGAAGGAAAATGGGAATAATGGGTTGGATCCAGACCGAGTTATATTGAGAGTAGACCCCCCCCCCGACTTAAGTCCCACAGATTTCATATGACACTCCTGCTCTGTACAGTGGTACCTCTGGTTGCGAACAAGATCTGTTCCAGAGCCCAGTTTGCAACATGAGCAGAACGCAACCCATGTCTGTGCATCTGCACGTGCGGGGGTCACAATTTGCCACTTCTGCGCATGCGCGAGTGGTGAAACCCAGAAGTAACCTGTTCCATTACTTCCGGGTCGCTGCGGGACGTATCCTGAAAGAACGTAACCTGAACCGAACGTAACAAGAGGTATGACTGTATTTATAAACACAATATGATGCATATTTAAACTGCTATTTATTACACAATAACAATTATGTTAGAAATTTTGTTACATCAACTATAATATGCAATGTTATAGTGTTGACTACTATCAGAGAGTGGATAGATCCTCTAAATATTAATATTTATGGCTGGCATCTAAAGAGTATGGCCAGTGCTAACTTTGACTTTTTCTCCTTTGAATAGCAGATTTCATACACCTGAATACCATAGCACAAATACATCTCTTTAGTCCTAGAGATGTTTGTCACATGACATTTAAGGGGGGAGATTGTAATGGAAAAGTCTGCTTATTGTCATCCTGGCAACAAGCGAAGATTGCAACCTGGCATGGCTGCTGCTGAGACAGGGGCGGTCTTCTGCCCCCCTCATCACTTCCTCCTCCGCTGGGGCTCACCCATGGCTGGGCCAATCACAGTTGAGCTGGGGAACATGATTTGTGGGCCAGATCAGAGTGAAGACTTCAGGAGCTAGGCTTCATTCTGGTCCTGGCTCAGCAGCTCAGTCAAAGCTGGTTTCCCCACTCAAGTTATGGCTCTGCCCAAAGGTCAGTGGATGGGTAATGCTTAAGACCTTGCTATGGAAATATTATGTTGCTGCATTGGGGGCAGATTTGCCTGCAGACAAATTGGGCTCGCCTGGAGGTTGTGCCTACCTTATAATAATTGTCACAACTTTTTGGCTGCTAAGGATTTGGATTGGAACCATAGCCTATGTTGGTGGCGAGAGACTCCATCCACCCTGCTTCAAGGAATCAGGGTATCCCATGCCCAGAAGGGGGCTGGCCCATAGCACCCAAAAAATGATTTTGGAGGGATTTGACATACATCACAAGGCAATTCTTAACCCAAGATTGACCCTGCCATATAACCAACCAGCAACTGGGTTGGCTGATTCAAGATACATGCCCAATGCCTATGCCAAAGCCTACTTACACCTGTAACCAATAAAATTGTGGCCTGTTTGATTCTAAAATGCTTGTAATGTGGGTGCTTATTGCAGCTTCCTATGGTTTGCCTCTAGACCTATGTATATTACATGAAAGTTATGGTCCTCCTGCATGTACATAACTTAAGACATTTTTTTTTAAAAAAACGTAATAGTAATCAGTATCTACTACCAAGCCATTTGTGTGCGTGTGTATTCACATCAACACGAGAAAGGAAAGACTACACAATTAGGAAAAGAATGAGCTCTTGCTTACAAGAGCCATTGAACTTTATTATGAAGCATTGCCCTCACTTTGCTCTTCATTTAGATTCAGTTTCATGAATAAAAACACCCATTCATATACACCTTATAAAAATAAGAGTGCTTGAAGCTCATTAGGTCAGAAGGTAAATTATGAAGAAGCCACTCTGAGTCCAGTAATAATGAGCAGAAGAAGTATTGTGGTAACATAGGTGTTAAGTTAGATAGCAAAAATGAAAAAGTACCTAATCACAAATTTAAATGAACAAGCACAATAGAAGATAATCCCCACTATCTGAGGATTATCCACGCTGGACTTCCTGTATCTTTTTTAATTTTCTTTTTGCTGATTTAGGCCCTCTATCTCAGCACACAGAAATGTCTCTCTAGTCAGTACTGAATGAACCTCTTACATATTTCTAAAACTATATAATTGGGGGATAAAAAAGGAGATGGCTCTCTATTTCACCAGTGAGCAACCTATTATATACCTCCATCTACTGGTTAGTGGGATATCCTGAGTGAGCGTGGTCAGCTGCAAATTTACTGAATGACCTACATGGAAAGTATTTTTCAGTATTTTAAAAGAACATGAAAAATGCAATAAGAGGATTGCATGTAAATGTATTTTTTGGCTTGAAAATGTACTGTGCATGTGTTGGAAAGCTGCAGCTGAATGCATTCCCCACCCCACCAGCATTCTCATGTGATAAAAATGACATGTGTAGCAGCTCCTTCATTTTCACGGTATATGCAATATTGCTTTACAGTAAACAAACTAACCAAACTGTATCCAATAACTTTGCATGTAAAACCATTTCTAAGCATCCCACACCTGGGGAGAATAGATAAAATACATTGCTCATTGTTTCATCAAGACTGAGATTCTAAGCACTTAATAAGTAAAGTAAATTATATTAAACCGCTGGGATTTGCTTCCCAGATAAATGAATTTAAGCTATGCGTGTTATCCATATTTTCTTTTTGTGAGATTAATACTCAACAACATCTAGGTGAAATATATTTGAGGTCATCAGAAAGCATAGAACTTTTGTTTATGGCGTGACAGTAGTCAGCCATATGTTTATAGGAATAGAAACTGTTTTGTAAAAAGGTGAAGAGTTTATCAAAAAAGGATAGTGGATTTGAAGGGAGTTCCATCTGTGAATCTCTGGAGTTCTTTTAGCTATATTGTACTCTGGATAGCCTGTTTGTTGCATCCACTGGAGACAGTGCACCGACACCCTAGATGTGTACAAACAGTTCCCTAGTGATTTCCATGCCAAAAAGCATCCCACATCAGTATAACAGGCAATGCAGCAGGGTACATGGGAGGCCAAACATCAGGGGAGTGAGGTGCAATTAGCTGCTCTACTTTAGGGATTCGAAATGACAAAATGCTGTTAGACTGTAGAGACGAACGAGTTTATTGCAGTGCTTTCTCTGGCAAGAGGCAACACTATCGAAAAGAATGAGGAGGGTTCAGAATATACAGGGCAAAAAAGAATGGCAGATGAAACTGATGGAGCATGCAGAGATGGAGAAACTGATGAGGAAGATCCAAAACCAGGATTGGAGTAAATTTGTAATTTATTTAAAAGACCACTGTAAACAGTTAAAATCTCTGGCAGGGATATAATGTGGAATTATTTATGATAATAATGGTTATTTAACAGATGGATAAGGGTAAAATATGCAGCAAAGTTAATCTTAAATATGGAACCCATTGAGAGAGGGAAGGAGCTCTGAAGATTCAAAAGAACCAATATTTATTTTTTAAACCCAGAATACATAGGGCACCATCCAGTACAAAGTATTTCCTACCTCTCTTTAATGAACACTGGTGCTCATGAGCAGTAGCCCTGCCAAAACACCTACCTGATGTACCAGGACCATGCTGTAGGATTGCATCTGTAATGTGAGGGGGTGACAAGGCAGAAGGGAGGCTGCATGTCAATATCAACTAGCCTGTATTTTCAAGAGGGCAGGGTGGAAGTTCGCTCTATAGGACACACTTTTTCCCCTCCAGAAATTAAGGGGAAATGTGTGTGCGTCCTATGGAGCGAATGCAGGCTCCTTGGCTTCAGCGGTAGCAACGTGAAGCCTCCGAAGCACAGAGGGAGCGCTCCCTCTCTCACTGTGCTCCAAAGGCTTCAGGTATAGCCGCCTGAAGCCTTTGGAGTGCAGTGCGAGTTCCTGCTGCGCTCTGCAGGCTTCGGGTTCCTTTTGCTGAAGCCGGGAGAGCGCCCCTTGAAATGGAAGGGGCTCCATTTCTCCTGCCACTTCGCTGAAGGGGCGTTGAGCAGAGAGGGGGAGAATTTTTTTTCTTGTTCTCCCCCTCTAAAACAAGGTGGGTCCTATGGTCTGGTGCGTCCTATAGAGTGAAAAATACGGTAGGTGGAAGCCTCCTGAGTGAGAGGTGGGAAGATAAGGGGAATGTCAGGGGTGACAGTTCTGGTGACAGGAGCCAGCTATTATGGGAGGAACTGTAAGCCTGGAGGAGAGGCAGTTTGGGGGACAGCACTGTAACATAATTGCCCCATGCATATTCTACTTTTATGATTTGTGGCATTGGGAGGTGGCAGATTTAATATGAGAGTGGGGCAAAGTTTTGCCTTCCCTTTTGCTGGGTTATTTTATCTGCCTGGATGCATGCATATTATTAGATTGGTTTTATGTAACTGTCTATGCTGTTTTAAGGATGAAGTTTATTATTATTATTATTATTATTATTATTATTATTATTTTTATTATTATTATTATTTTTATTTTTATTTTTATTTTTATTTTTATTTTTATTTTTATTATTTAGTTTTATTATGTTACATATTTTACTTTTTGACTTGTGAACCACACTGATCAAATAAAGAGTGGTGTATAAATGGTTAATAATAAATAATAATAATAAATGGTTAAATGTAGAGCTAAACTATCAGTGTTGCACCATACATACAGAGTATGCACCAAGAGGGCCTCAAATGTCACTTGCAAACTGAGAACTTCTTACAATCCACTCATAATCTTAGTTCTTCAGACCCTGACAAATGCAGTGATCAACATCCATTTGTGGATTTCACAGCCTGTAACTCCAACTGCCTTTTGGGCTTGCCACTTTTTTGAAGCATAGCAAACGTGGAATATTTCCCTATGGGTTTCTGTGTGTCTCTCTGTGTGTTCCCATTTACTTCTGTAAACAAGGATATGCATGATGTCAGGTTCAAATACAATCTCAGGGACAGAACCACCTGTGGAATAGAATGTGAAGCTAAAAACAAAAGTAACCATGCAGTTCCTCTCAAAAACCTCTTCTGTCACTCAAATGTTCGTTAGAACCATTGTATGCTATTCAGAATCCACTATAATAAAGGTTTGCCTCATGTAGGCCAATTTCACCTTTACTTTTCTCTCAAGACCAGTTGACAGAAATACCTTCTCTTTCTCTTGCCATTTTAGGAATGGCATGTCCTGTTTCACCACCTGGTAAAATAGGAAAGTGCACCCCCACACCATCATGGCTGCCCTCCTTCTAAGCCTTGCTTACTGGGGTCATGCAGCTGTAGTGGCAGTAGGTGGGTCACCTACAGGAGTGCCACCTCCCAAAATGGCTGCTTCAGTCTGCCTCATAGGCAGGCAAGCCCTGCTCCATGTGCCAAAGCCTGATTTGGGCATTTAAAGTTCCCGTGAGTTAATCCCTTCAATCACACACTGAAGTCTTATATGGGACATTGATAACCCCCATGTTCAACTACACAGGAGCATGGAGCAGGCCCACGCTCAATAGATCTTCCCTCACCATTGTGGACTCCTTCTCTGAAACCGAGGTTTCAGATTCTGGGGAGCCTTTGTGCATACAACTATATGCAAAAGCTGGCTCTCCACCAACATTTGCACTCTCGGTGTGGACGTCAGGGAAGGTTAATGTCAGAGGTGGGGTTGTTGGTGCAAACCTGCTCCTCTTATGAACATAAGACCAGAAGAGAAGCCCTGCAAGATCATGTAAAAGGCCCATGTAGCCTAACATTTTTGATAGTGGCCAACCAAATGCCCATGAGAATTCCCCAGGCATGAGTGCAACAGCCCTCTTTCCCACTGTGATTCCCAGCAACTGCCTCTGACAATGAACATAGCCATCATGGCTCATAGTTCTAGAAAGCCTTATCCTTCATTTAGTTTGTCTAATACAGTCATCACTACATCTGTCTCCTGGGCTGGATCTAGACACGTCAGAGAAGCGAGTCAGTTAAATGTGTTTTAAACTCATACAGGGAAATCTGGTAGGGAAAGACGGAACTCCACAGTGCCATCTGGGGTCACTGTGTTATATCGCATATACAACACATATAAACACTTTAAAAAAAACACACCAATCTAGCTGAATCCCTGCTGAACACACCAGCTATTTGGACCCTCATAGGGCTTCAGTATATTGTGCAGAATGACACAGAGGGGTGGCTGCAGTCATTTCCATGCAAACCTCAAATGCTCTTGAGCCCCTAGCTTACTTTAGGTAAAATTTATATGAGAAGTCTATAAAGAAACTTGTGGTATTATTATGGAATATTACAGATTATGGCTGATGAGCTCTGTCACATTTAGTGTGGCAGCAGCAATACTTTGGAACTCCCTGCCTATTGATATCAGGCAGGCGTCTTCACTGTATTATTTTTGGCACTTTGGTGAAGCCGTTCTTATTTAGACAAGCCACCCTAGATATTTAGAAAGTTTGTATGAGTTTTAATTGGTTTTAGTTTAGTCTATTGTAGCTTTAACTTTTGTACAGTTTAATTTTTTATTATTTTTGTGATAATTTTATTTTTTTATCTCTATTCTAAGCCATTTTGAGGTTTTTTTCGTCAGCACAGGAACTGGAACCATCACACTCCCTACCAATTTGGCCTTTGGTGAAACCTGGTTGCAGAAATGTGAGTTTTTCCTGCCCGAGAATTTTGCCAGTTTTTGTAAACCCTCACAGATGGTTTTGTTTTTATGTCCCTTAGAATTTCTTACATGTTTTTCTCAAGCAGGAATTTCCAAACTCACCTTAAGTTTTGACTGGTTACAACTCTTACTTTCTTACTTCATCTTGGGTTAGGAAGTCCCCATCACTGCTGTGGCACCTCTCACTATTGCTGCTCTGCTGTCCTACATACCTTACATATTAGATAGGCTGAGCCTCATTGGCACATGTTCTAATCCATGTATTCAGAGCAGATGCTATTTCATAATGTTAATATGCTGTGAGAGATGGGAGGGGGGAGTCACCTAGTGGGCACTGAAATCACTAAACAGCAATGTTAGTCTATAGTTCCTATGCAAAAAAGTGTCATTTTTTTTTTTGCCAGTGAATCCATTAAATAAGCTATTGTATAGTTTCACAACACATATTTTATTATTCAATTACCTGTGTGTGAATGCATATCAAGAATGTGAATGGACAGAGAGATTTCAATTTAAATAGTTCAAACAGGATTAAAAACACTCAGAAGAGGGAAGCTTAATCCTAGAGAATTTTCTTTAGCATGTAATACAAACAGCTTTCTCAGAGCAAGTCTAACTTCAGACAGGTTGTTGTTGTTTTTTATAGTAAGGATAGTTTAGGTTTGTTTGTTTGTTGTTGTTGTTTTAAAAAATCACCTTTAGAGGATAGAAAGGGATTTTGTCAAGAGTTACAATAGTTAATCAAGGTGGAAGAAGCTGAGGCTGAGGCATATTATGTGATAACTTACTGCTTTGTACCCTTAATAAAGCATGAACAGCAGAATATTATTTATACATACAATGCTGTGTCCTTGTATCAAAATGGAACATATATATCATAGCATAGTGTGCGCGTTTGTGTGTGTGTGTGTGTGTGTGTGTGTGTATGTGTGCATATACCTGAGGTGTTCCATTCTGCTAGAGTTCTCACAGGAACTCGTTTGACATCTTGTCTGAACTGACTGAAATAAATTGCTGTGTGTCCCAGTGGTTATTTTGTGATCCAGTCTTTCCATTTCTCCTGAAACCTCCACTCAGGAATGGAAGCATGTATGCTCACCCTGGGTGGATTTTACCTACCTCTAACAGTCACAAGAGGGACATCTGTCTCATTTTCTTTTTAAAAACTTTGTCAACACTAATATGAGTGGCAGGTCTTGCTAATGAATTTTCGCTGGCTTTTTTTTTTTTTTTTTAAGGCACCACTGCAATGTCTTCAGTGGTATTCAGACCATTATACCGCTGATACTTCTGTTTGGATGAAACAACTGCAGGACACATTTGTCTCCAAAATTAAGTGGCTTGGACCTAGGAAACCTACAAGTTTGGTTATCTGGAAGAGGCACTATTTTGGAAACGCTTCTTGCATTTCAGACCCATGTGTGGTAACTTTTCAGCAACACGTATACTCTAGTCATTTTGCTGTTTCTATACATCAAGTGACTGTTGTCATAAAAAATTAAATGGGCCTATTTCAGTACGAAAGGAATATACGGTATATCTCTTTACTAAATGAAATTGAAAGGAGGGGTATTTCCAACTGTTATCTCTGTGTTGCTACCATTATTATGATGTATAAAGTGTAATGCTCTTAAATCCCAAGTTTTATCTTCAATGCATTCAAGAATGGAGCTGGTTAAGGATATTACACTTTTCCCCCTAAAAGCCCCCGCACCCAATCCCTGGTTCTGAAATCTCACTGTTCTTACCAAGAATAACATACCTGACTGCTGGAATACAACGTGTCTTTCAAAAAGAAGTCTTTCTCTCTCTTATACTTCTCCTCATCCATGCCTCAACTTGCACCCATGAATTTACAGGCACCATTAAGTTCTGTGGATTCCAAAACATGAGTGGTTATTTGATGTCTTCTCTTCTGTTTTCTGCTTCCAAGGGGTCATCTTTTCCAAGGCCCACTCCCCCAGATAATAAGCATCATTTTTGCTTTTATGGAAAAATATACAGCTGTGTACATGAGGACCAAGATTAGGGGTAGCTGCACCCCGAGTATGAATCTCCTAGAGGCACAATGCCCCTAAAAGGACAAAGGTTACAACACCTTTCCATGGTAAAGGCACATCTATTGTTGACATTGACTAACAGCGGATCCAGTGGATCCAGGCAGGGATCTGGAGCCACCTGGAGATGTTGGGGATTGAATCCGAGACCTTTTGCATGCAACACGTCTGTTTCAGCACTGAGCTACAGCCCGTCCCCTAGATCAGCCCATTTCTTTCTTTTTTTTTAATAAGATATTTATTGAAATTTTCCAAATGTAAATATAAAAATGACAAAAAAGAAAACAAAAGAAAAAAAGAAAAGATACAAAATACAAAATAAAAATGATTTAAAAAACCACTCAATTTTTCCATTACTTATTTTTCCTTAGCTTGTTTCCCGGACCTCCTCATACCTCCCTTTTTTGTATTCCAGTTCAATTTGTTGGTTCAGCAAATCCTTACCCTCTTTGTTTATCCTAATCTTTGGTCTTAAAATAGTAACGTTAGATTTTTACCTATTAACAACCCATTTTTCATATTCCCTTAAAGCATTACAGCTGGAAACCACTTAATTTCTATCCATCATTCTAACATTCATTAATTTTACAATATTTCTGTAGATAGTCTTTAAATTTCTTCCAATCTTCTTCCACCGATAGATCAGCCCATTTCATCCCAGTACCCTAAACTGTCCCTTTATTAAGACCCCCTGTTTATGGCCAACAACTGCAATGCTTAGTAGAGCTGCAAATACAGAGGGTCTCTTATCCAGTACAGGAATCACTGCGGCTCTTAACACCTGTGAACTAGTCACTATGCAATGAAAAATTAAATGACTCAATAGTACAGGTTTCTCAAGCTCCAAAGACCAATTATGGATGGTAAAAGTAAAGTTCTGAATAATACATGGTCTTTAGTAAAAATCACAGTGACAGACATTCAACCTTAGGGATTAGTTTACATTTGCTTAGGTTTTCAAGTCTGTCAGTACAAGGATGAGAGCTGGCTTAAACTGGACTGTGAAATTAACCTTCATTTTTCTGCAGTTTGTGGGGGAGGGGAGTGATGGAAGAAAAAATCTGACAGTTGGAAAGATTTATTCAGATAATCAGGGTGGAGAAATTTTATGCTACAGTAGTACACAAAAATGCACCATTCTACTCACATAGCTGATGAAGGGATGTCAAATAAAAACTGGGAGTAATTTCTTCATTTTGATTTTGGCTCTGGTAATTAATCCCAATTTAATTTACAGTGGCTGCTGCTATGTTGCTTTTTATCATTTTGATATGTACTTGCTGCTTGCATGTCAAGTATTTTTTTTTCTAATATCCTCCATTTCTGAGATTTTGGGCTTTTTTGCCATTTTATTGTTTTATAGGCACCCCCACCAAGTAGTTAATAAAGTGATAAATTCATCTTTCTCCTACACCAGTGAAGAATGTTGTTTTATCCCACAAGGTCAGTGTTCCCACATGTAGACTATTCTCTGAATTATGTCTAGCCTGGCTGACTGCAACTGTTCAACAATTAGAGGACAACGTCATCTGTTAGTCTAATTGTACAATTCCCATCATGTCACATTTACAGGAACTTTGCCTCAGATTACCATCACAGAAGAGACTTGTGGGGGAAGGGGAGGATGAAAAGCAATAAAGATACTTAATGATGTCTGAAGAAACAAGTTCTCATTTACCAACTGTCAGAGCCCACTCCCAAAAGCCAGTTGGGGTCTTCAGGAAAGAAAGTGGCAATTCCACTTAGTGTTTTAAAAATCTGGAAGCAGTCACAGTTTAGACCCTCTTTAGCAAAAACAAAATAAAATATATCAATTGGCTATGCTGTATGGTACAAAGGGGAAATGAAATGCAACAACCCCCAGAGGCCACCATTTTTGCAACCCCTGGCCTACTGAATTCAAATGGGACTTGCTTCTCAGGAGACATGCATAGGATTGTACCGTTAGAGTCAGAGATGCTGCTGCATTAATGCCACAAGAAAAAAAGCTCAAAGTAATAGCATTCTAAAATAAACAGTAGCTTTAAAGGGAAATGGGATACATGAATAATGCAAAACATTCTCTCTCTTTTTTTAAAAAAAGTAATCTCTCCCTCCACAATAACTATGTGGGGGATGTTACTTATTAATATATAGATTCTTAGCAAACATTGCTGAAAATGAGCATCCAGCAACAAATTATATTACAATAGGGGTATTTGCACATGAAACCAATGTTTGAAAATACAAATTAAAGTTAAAGGCTATAATGAGTTACTTCTTCTATCCATCACATTAAAGTTTATATCGAGGCATCTGCAATTCTGTTAAGAAGTAAGTGATCCATTAATATTTTATAGTGGTATTCAGGTAAATATTTTCCACTTGCGGCATTTCACAGATCATGTAAACTGTCAAAATTATTTTGTTTCCTTTTCTATAAGCTTGCTTATATTGTGTGTGTGTGTGTGTGTGTGTGTGCGTGTTGTATATACAGTACACACACACAGAGAGAGAGAGGCGTAACCTAAGCTGTAGGAAAATGTTATGGTGGAATTTTTGTGGTCCTAACCCAAATGTCTATAAAAAGTCAGAACATCTATTACTATGCAATTTGCAGTTTACTATTTTCCTGTTAAACATTTCATTGATGTCTATTCACAAGGCCAAATGAAGCTATTTGACGAAGGGAAAAGCCATACTAAACCATGGTATATAAAACTTTATTCTTCAAAGATTCAGGTAAGCATATGGTACAGAATGCACCAGAGTGCACCTTTTCCATCTGACTGTATCTTCTTTAAATGCACATGAGATAGTTTGTTTTGAACTGTTCTCAGCATCTCTTTGTACAACATCCCTCTTAGTTATCTCCTGATCTACATAATTACACAGTCCACATCGCCCCCAAAATACAAAAGTTGATTAAATAACACTTTTTAGCATAACCAGATTTCCTCAATGGAATCTATGGCAATGAAAATTTCTGTTCATTTTGAAGAGTCTGGTTAGCATATATTTACACTTTGCAGAGTGCTTTATTTATTTTCAGTAGACATACTGTGGTTATTTCGTGCAGAAATCTGAACCCTTGAAAATGGAGCTGGGAGATTAGAGCTGGAATGCTTCCCTGTGCAATATCTGAATTTCATCCAGTGATTCTAATCAGAGACAGATTCTCCAGTAATTCATATTGGTTCAGTGCCAGTAGGCTTGTGATAGAATAATCTACCTGAATGTATGCATAGAAATAAAAATGGAAGAAATGAATATAATGCCACTGGCTTACCTAACTCCTGGAATATCTACCATATCATTACCTTAAAATTTTTTCTCACATTATCTATATAGCCAGTTGGGCATAAGGTTATCCCTCATAACACCAGAATTTACCATGATGTTTCAGGAAAAAAACATATTTTGCTGAATTCTTGCATCTCCCTATTTCCAATAATTTGCCACCTATGAAATGATTTTAAAAGAGTGTTGTGAAGCTACTTGAAGTGAACATGTATCTCCTCCCATTTCCTTTTATTTTAGCTGAGATTATCAATGTTTAGTTTGGTAGCCTGTAGGCAGCATCCAGCCTGTGAGACGGTTTTGTCCAGGTCCCACGACACTATTTTAAGTTTTGGGTGTTGTCTTGTTCCAGCTTCAAGCAGGCTTCTGGCAGGATGACATCAACTGTGGGCAAAGGGGCACAAAATACTTCTGAGTAATTAAACTGTCTGGCACCAGCAATGGTTCCTGACTCATTAGACACTGGAGCTAGCCAAGGAGCCTCCAAGGAAAGGGATAAATTTGAAAAATGAGGATACCTGCTGGCATCATGTTAAAGTTAAAAGGGTAAAGGTTAAAGGTCTCCTAGAAAGTTAAGTCCAGTCAAAGGCAACTATGGGGTTGCGGCGCTTATCTTGCTTCAGGCCAAGGGAGCTGGCATTTCTCCACAAACAGCTTTCTGGGTCACGTGGCCAGCATGACTAAACCACTACTGGTGCATGGAGGACTTTGATGCTTTTGAACTGCTTTTGAACTGCTAGATTGGCAGAAGCTGGGACAGAGCAACAGGCGCTCACCCCATCACGCGGATTCAAACCGCCGACCTTCCAATTGTCAGGCCCAAGAGGCTCAGTGGTTTAGACCACAGCATCTTCCACATCCGTACTACATGCTCTGCTACAGCATGGTCTGTACCGAAGTAGCTGGGTGCTTACCCCTTAGTACTAAAGGCTTATGAAGTTGGCTGTGCCTATCAATAGTGCTTGGGACCAAGTGGGGAAAAGCACTATATGTCAGGGTGCTGTCAGTGGCTTCAGGCTGCTTGCCCAGGAAAGTATAAAGACAAGGAAAAGTTTCTTACAGTCCTTTTTTATTTCAAATTTTACAGAGAGAGGCTATAGAACCCAGCCTCTTAGATAATAGTGTTATCCTGAGTGAATCTCCACCCCCTTTCTCTCCCCCTTTCTCATTCATCATCATCATCATCATCATCATCATCATCATCATCTCTTCTTAGTGGGTGATGCTAAGTGCCCTCTGTCTTCAGGCTCTTTGCTCTCCTACTTTTAAGGCGTGCCAGGTTCTGGGAGATGGTGGGATGCTTTCTAGTGACAATGTGTCAGCCAGCTGCTGCTCCGCCTCTGCCTGCTCCTCCTCTCCCATTATTTCCCAACTTTTTCCCTCATCTACCTCTGAGCTGTGACCTCCCGCAAACCACTGTTGTAAATCTATATTGTCTTCCTCTTCCTCCTCCCTGGAAAGGTCAGGATGGGGAGGCGGTTCCACCACTCCTCCTCCTCTGCCCAGCACCTGACATTTACAATGTGATTCTCTTTTAAAGAATAGAAAGTAAAGGAAAATAAGTGCTTTTAAATTTGGCCATGATATTGATAGTACGGTATATCTATTGGCTTTGAGCCAGCAGTATTGCCCTTCGAGTCCAAATACACAGCAACACCAAAGGTAGATCACATCCACTAATTTATAGTCATAATTTTATTGCCTATAGTGTATGGGTTTCCGGGCACTCTGGTTTCCGTTACAGTGTTCTGTTGCACCAGAAGTGGTTTAGTCATGCTGGCCACATGATCCAGAAAGCTGCCTGTGGAGAAACACCAGCTCCCTTGGCCTGAAAGCAAGATGCAATGCCATAGTCACCTTTGACTGGATTTAACCATCCAGGGGTCCTTTAACTTTACCTTTACAGTCTAAAAGAATTTTAATGAAAATACATAAATAAGCAGAGTTGATCCAGCATGGAGCCAGGGTGGTGTAGTGGTTAAGAACTGTGGACTTGTAATCTGGTGAACTGGGTTCACTTCCCCACTCCTCCACATGCAGCTGCTGGGTGACCTTGGGCTAGTCACACTTCTCTGAAGTCTCTCAGCCTCACTCACCTCACAGAGTGTTTGTTGTGGGGGAGGAAGAGAAAGGAGATTGTGGGCCACTTTGAGACTCCTTAGGGTAGTGATAAAGCAGGATATCAAATCCAAACTCTTCTTCTCTTCCTTGTGTTTTTCTGAATGTTGGCCCAGCAACAAAAATTTTGGAAGCACAGTATTGACAATAGCACCTCAATCATAGATCAGTATTCTAGGGAACAATGTTCAAAGGATTTTTTCAAGTACAAGCCCTCTGGATGTACTTGCAGTTATAAAACTGAGAGACAATATGTACCCATATTATTAGGCAGTCATGCGTTAACTGTGAAGGTTAATTATGACTGGTAAAGTTCGTTCAGATTCTCTAATAGAAAATCAAAGGACTATTGAGTAATATCTTTAGCATCACCTTTTTATTCTACAGTCTTAAACATTGCTCACTAACCCGAACTCAGTGCTGTTTAATAGTCAAAGTAGGATGTATCCTATGGGATCTCCATGACAAAGAAATGTTATATGGTACAACTCTATCTCAACGATGAGAGGTTATAAATAAATAAGAGCCATCATACACAACCCCAGAGTTTTTCTTCAAGGTTGCTAAATATGCTGCTGATGCAGAACTCTAAGGAATTTGCTCTAGGATATTCAAAAAGCAGGTAACCCATGAATGTCTATATTCAGCATCACTGACTGAGAATAAAATTACTATTCATAATGCAAATGGTGTGCTTCTAGTCTTTCTCTCTCTCTCTCTCTCTCTCTCTCTCTCTCTCTCTCTTTCTTTTTTAAAGGAAAAACATAAAATGTGGAGAAAACCAATATACTGGAAAAACAATAGCAGAGGTAAAGAGAAGTGTTGAGGTGTTGTTAAATAGTAAGAGTATTAAAATTTTGCTTCATTCATAGTGTAAGAAAAATGCCAAAATTTTAGTACAATTCAATGCTTATATGGAAAGAGGGGTGAATCTTCCCCATAGCTAATTTTCAGTTACATGTCTATGATGCCATTAGTGTTGGAACCCTCATCTGGGCTCCTTTTTGAAAGTAAATAAATCAATAAAAGTTGAGAACATCAGCATGTTTATGTTCATGACCAGCATTGCCCTCATGACATGGGAACAGGATATCACACTGCTATTGGCACAGGTTGTGGCTCATGGGAGTATCATGCTAAGGCTAGAATTATTTGCACCCGGAGTGTACATCCAGCAGTCCAGAAATTGCTGGACTACAATTACCATCATCACTCATTATTGGCCAGACTTGTTTGGCTAATGGGAAATGGAGTTCAACAACATGTGAAGGTTGTGCTCTGAAATGGGGAAGGCTTTTTAGTTTATATTTTCCCCTCCCCAGCCCCGTGCTTGGTAGGTGTTTTTCTCACTCATTTCCTGTCCTTCCCCCTGTCTCCCTTTCTCCTTAATTTGTAATCCTGAGTAGTTAACATGGTATCCCACAGTTGCTGAACTACAACTTTCATTGTCTCTGCTGACACCTGGATTTGTACAATATTTGGGGGTTTCCCAACCCTGACTTAAAGTTGTAGGTTCAACAAATTTTGCTTAAAATGTGGAATCTTATAGTAACTTACAAGCCAATATCTGTACTTGGCTTGATGAAAACTGGATTCACTGTGCCAAATGAAATCACTGTGGCAAAGAAATTATTGACACACACACACACACACACACACACACATACACAGAGAGAGTATCAACAGAACATGAAGTTTCTTGAGGGCTACCTTAGCCCTTATACTCTAGCTTGCTCACTGAGACCTACTGAAGGAATGTTAACAATGTCCTGTATGAATGACACCCATTTGGTATCTATGATAAAGCGAGCATTTTGTGTGGCCAGTCCAGCAATGTGGAATGCCCTTCAAATGGAAATCTGCCAAGCATCCTTGCTTCTTCTTTTTAATGTCTATATTGTGCTGACGGGTTTTATTCAGTTGGGTGAATTTTATGTTATTTGGCAGTTCCTTGTGGCATCTTTTGCTTTTATATTATGTTCATTGTGATTTTATATCTACTGGACACTGTTTAGATGATTTCTATACCAGTTGGTGACATGTAAATATGTTTATAATAATTAAAATAAAATAGGCGAAGTTAATAATTGCCAGCTAATTATGTCAACCACTGCCTCCTACAGCAGTCATTTTGGTGCTGACTCCACTCTTCCACCACCATTTTGTGAACTGTAGGCCACGGTAATCTTCAACTGTCTCAAATAATCCCTGGGGATAGAACATGTCAGAACATCTAATATATAGGATAGGCCTAGATGTCTTAAATGAGACCAAAGACCCTCTATCTCTTTTGAGGCTCTTTGTGCCTTTTCCACTAACTTCTGTCATATTTCTTTCTTAGTCAGTTCCCCGCTTGACTTCCAAATTTACATCTGCAGCCTCTGACTTTTGCTTTCTATCCCATCTCTTACCAATGCCTCTTTGATATATTTCCCTTTGAATTGGCAATGCCCCTAACTCAATATGGCAAAGTCAGACGTTCCCATATTTCTGCACAAATCCTTCTCTTTTTCCTCATGGTTAGATACAATATTATTTCCTACATGTGGAAAGCAGAAAAAGTTGGCAATCAATTCCCACTAAGGTCAGTCAGCTGTGAAGTGTGGTGAAGACCTCAGTTTTGCGGAAAGAACCATTTAAGACATGGCAAGATTTTGAAGGCTATATTTCAGCTGTATTTCCTGCAACTTAATCACAGGCCCCTTATTTCAGCTTTTGGGAATGTGTGTTTATCTCCACTTTGTCCCTTACTTCTATCCTTTTTATCCATGGTGTAGCTTTCTACTTGTGGGAATGACTACACCTAATTATCAGTCAAGCCATTTCCCTACTTTACCCTCAATTCTTCCTCAAAACCTGCTTCTCCCACCATTTAATCAGCCCTCTCCTTCATTTTCATGGCAAATGTTGTTGGCTCAAATACACTTATTTATTAGTCATTGGCACCCGTTCAAGCCCTTGGATGCTTTCCTGGTAATCAGATGGTTGAGCTAAAATTTGCTGATAAGGTTCCAGCTTTTAAAAACTGAATTCATAAAGCAGCATCTTCAAAGATGCTTACAGACACATCCCTAGGCATTTAAACTATTATTTAAACATATCAGGGTTTACATAGTTTAGAATGTGTAGGGTGGGTTTGACACTTAAAATAAGTTTAGAAATATTCCAGTTTTGGGTCATACAAATAGCTTAATTAGTCAGACATCTATTTTATCCCAAATATTATTTTTATATATTCTCTTGAACATCTCTTGAACATCTGAATAATAATAAGAAAGGTGTTGTTGGGGAAGAGAGTGGTTCTGTATGTATGCTGAGGTGTGGGGATAACATTTTTCTCCCACACATTTAAGATTAGGTCACAGGACTTGCAGAACACATGGTATGGTTTAAGTTGCAAGGCATGTGACTCCATTATTCCATTTTAAGATACCAACAGCTGGATACAATACTGCATTATGTTATTATAAAGGAATGTATAAATTTTTACTTACAGTGAAAATTTTTATTTTAATTTTAGACAAAAACGTTCATTTTTTGCTGTTGTTTTTAGTGGTGAAAAGTGACATGGGAGAGCTTTGCTTCAGTTTCCATTTAAGGCTGAACCGATCAGATCTGGTCTTTATGAAACAATATGAGAACTCAAACATAGGCATGCATCAAAATGTTCACTTATCTGAATTTTGCAGTGCTGTTCTCCAACCAATCATTGTTTACAAAAATGCATACATTAGTGGAAAACATGTATTAAAATGATTATATTAATGAAAATAGCATACAAAATGCATTATATTAGGATAAAATGCTTGCAAAAATATGTACATTAGTCAGAACTGCTTTGAAAAAAATGTTTTTATTAGAATAAATTTGCTCTAAAATTCTTACAAATTTTCCCGAGAATTTTTTTAAAGGCAAATTTCTACAAAAATGTGGATGTCTGGAGAGAACCTGAGAGAACTGAAATTGACATCCCTAGCACAGTCACAGAGTAGAGTTGGAATAGACCTTGTAGACTCTCTAGTCTAACTCCGTGTACACCATTCAGAGCCAGAGTATCAAAAATGAACTCCTGTCCAGCACCTTCATGAAGACCTTCAGTGACAGAGATTCCCTCCCCCCCCCCATGGAATTGGTTCTGTTGTTGAACTATTCTCACAAAATACTACATGTCTCTCACATGGGTGATCCAGCCTATCTCCAAGTATTGTTTCACATGGATAGTATAATGTGTAAAACAGGCAATCACAATCTAATTGGCAAATATATATCCTGTGATACGAGAGGACGTTTTAGCCACTGTCATTGCAAGAACAACTACTAGATGCATTAATAGTTGCATCATTCACATGTTAGTCCTCCTACTTGAACACATGCTTAAGAATAGTCAGGGTTCTTCATATGCATGATAATATTTCTGTTTGTGGTTGTCCTTTACATTTTGACCTATTGCTGTGCCAAAATACTAAGAGATTGTTAATTAATTGTTTGTTTATGCTATTTTTAGCTTAACTAAAGACCCTTTGAATCTGCACGAGCACCAGCTATTGCAATTTTATTTGCAGCACTGGGGTGGGGAAAACACTCCCCGCCCCCATTAATTTGAAACATCTGAACTAAAGATAAGGAAGGGAACTAAAGCTAGAGAGGCACCTGGAAGACCAGAGGCCAGAATCAACTTTCTGCAGAGGCAATTTATAACTGTGGTGAACCTCCAGCTGCATACATAAGAGCTGATCCAGCTATTGACCCATTCCAGGTACACCTATCTGTGAAAATGTACGAATCAGCAAATTGTGCTTCCTCATATTAAACTTTTGCCTCTTCAGATCGATAATGGTAGCATTACAGTATCAGCCTTATCACAGCTACAGAGGATTTTATCAGTGAACTCCATTATTGGCAAAAATGTCCTTCTGTAAAGCCTCACTAATTTGAATTCAATAGGCTATTATGGTGGGGCCTTGAATGAACAAGTCCTTTGTGTATGCCATGATTATACCTTAAAAGGGCATCTTGTAGGTATTCACTGAACCACTTTGTTTTGTTGTATGAACATGGCAAATCCATATATATATATATATATAGAGAGAGAGAGAGAGAGAGAAAATGCTTTCATTCACTAACAGTGAGTCGCCAGATCTAGCAGTGCCCCACACTGTAGAATGCATAAAACCTAGGATTTTAGTTAGAGTGAAATCAAGAGGGCCTAAAGTAGGCTCAAGAGGCACTTTCAGAGAGCCAAGAAGCACTTAGATGGGTGATGGGGAAACCACTTGCAGCCTTGGGGGCAGATTCAAACTTTGTAGGGCCTGCAATTTGATGGCGGGTAAGACTAAAGCACAAAAGTGGGCATGGTCCATTTTTAAACATGTATATTACATCCCTTTGTGTGTGCTACATATTGTTATGGTATCTTATATACATTTTAGTGGGAAAAGGTAAAGGTAAAGGGACCCCTGTCCATTAGGTCCAGTCGCGGATGACTCTGGGGTTGCGGAGCTCATCTCGCTTTACTGGCCGAGGGAGCCGGCATACAGCTTCCGGGTCATATGGCCAGCTTGACTAAGCCACTTCTGGTGAACCAGAGCAGCACACAGAAATGACATTTACCTTCCCGCCGGAGCGGTACCTATTTACAGTATCGACTTGCACTTTGTGCTTTTGAACTGCTAGGTTGGCAGGAGCAGGGACCGAGCAACGGGAGCTCAGCCTGTCATGGGGATTTGAACCGCCAAACTTCTGATCAACAAGCTCTAGACTCTGCGGTTTAACCCACAGTGCCACCCGCACCCCTATTTTAGTGGGAACTGTATGTTAAATGGGTAAAATACACATTTTTTAAAAGTCTAACCATAGGAAGTGCACATAAAGTGGTTGGGTACATTAATATGATTGACAGCTGATGCCAAGCGATGCCAAGTGATCTGCAGGGGGCGGAGTTTGCCAGAAATTATTATTGTTATTATTTATTGGATTTATATACTGCCCTATACCCGGAGGTCTCAGAGCAGTTCACAGAACAATGCTCTTTGAGAGGCCCCAGCAGACCAAATTAGGCCCACGGGCCAGAAGCTCCACAGTGCTGGCACAGTATGTGGGACAGAGGAAGAAATGGCTCCAAAGACCATGATGAGTCACTTTGCTATCATTTTTTAGAAGGCGTGGTTTATATGCCAAATCAAGATGCAATCTGACCAAACAACCAAAAGTGCAAGGGCTTTCTGAGTGCTGAATATACTAGACTAGGATTTTAGCCAAGCAAGATTGTTCTTTGTAAGAATCTACTGGCAAAGAGTGGAAGAAGTAGGATGCATGGCTAAGGAGGCAAAGCTGTACACACTTACCTGGGAGTAGACCCTATTAAAATCACTTAGAATCACCTAGAATTGTAGAGTTGAAAGGGATCCTGAGGCTCATCTAGTCCAACCCCATTCAATGCAGGAATCCTGCCCACAACTGACCCTAGGTAGGCTTGAACCACCAAGTATCTGGTTAACAGCCAGATGCACTGACCCAATGTGCCAAGGGAGAGCTTAATCTATTATTATTATTATTATTATTATTATTATTATTATTAGCCCTTCATCCAAAGATCACAGGGTGGTTTACAACATAAAAATACAAAATGAGAACACAAAAGACATAATAAAAAACCCCCACAAGATTTTAAAAATCCATAAACTCAGCTCCCACAAACACATTTAAAATAGAACCAAGGCCTGGTTAAAGAGAAACGTTTTTGCCTGGCACCTAAATATATATAATGAAGGCATCAGGTGAGCCTCCCTGAGGAGAGCATTCTGTAAATGGGGAGCCACTACAGAAAAGGCCCGTTATCATATTGCCTCCCTCCAGACCTCTCATGGAGGGGGCACATGAAGAAAGGCCTTAGGTGATTATCTCAGGGTCTGGGTTGGTTCATATGGGGAGAGGCAGTCCTTGAGGTACTGTGGTCCTGAACCATTTAAGGCTTTATAGGTCAAAACCAGCACTTTGAATTGGCCCCAGAAACTAATTGGTAGCCAGTACAGTCAGGCTGTGACTGATATTATGTTCAGAACAACTTGTCCTGATGAGCCATTGAATCTAGCCACTGAATTTTTCACCAGCTGAAGTTTCTGAACCATCTTCAGAGGCAGCCCTGTTTATAACACATTGCAGTAATCTTACCTAGAGGTCACCAGAGCATAGAAAACAGAAGTTAGGGTATCCCTATACCTTTCCAGATAGCTGGGCCACCAGCTAAAGAACCCCATCTAGGGCAGGTGGCCTCTTATTCATCAGGTTTAGGGAATCATCCATGAACAATGCTTCAGTCTTATCTGGACTGAGCTTCAGTTTATTGGTTCTCTTCCAGTCCTTTAATGGGGCAAAACACTGGTCCAGCACTCCAACTTCCCATCTGCAGATGTAAAGGAGAAGTAGAGTTGTGTGTCATCAAGCATCTTGCTGACAACACATTCCAAAACTCCAAGTAACCCCACTCAGCACTTTCATGTAGCATAGGGGATGAAATTGAACCCTGAGAAACGCCATATTGAAGGCTCCACAGAACTGAAGAGCCATCTCCAAGCATCACCCTCTGGAAACAGCTGTCCAAGTAGGACCAGAATTAGCACAAAACAGTGCCACCCAACCCTAACTCGGACAGCTGCTTCAGAAGGATACTGTGGTCAATGGTATCAAAAGCTTCTAACAGGTAGGACAATTAACATGGATACATTCCCCCTCTCTCTTCTCTGACGGCAGGAGTTGTAATTTCAGAACATCTGGGGAACCAAGGATGGAAATGCTGCTCCAAAGCATAGTTGAAGGATCAGAAATGAGCCACAGGCTTAAGCTTTTTATCTTCTGATAAAATCAGATGTCCAAATGAACGAACTATAAGGTTTGTGCTAACCCCCAGGCGCTGCTTAGAAACCAAACTATTGTTTGTTGGTTCACATCTAATAAACAACAATGCTTTGATCAAAAGAGGAATTAACTGACTAAGTTGCAGGTATGAGGAGAAGATGGAAGCTTCTGTGAGTGATGGATGAGTGCCAAAGCTGTTGCTCATTCCCAGTCCTCAGAACCATTGCTGGGAAGATCATCTGAATTCAGCCACTTTCTTTCCACACCACTTTATCCACCATCCAAAGATGGATCTGCAACACTGTGCTCCTAGTTTTCAGTAACCTCTGTGGATTCTGTAGTAGACAGAGACTGCAACCTTTGCACAATAAATATTACCAGACACTTAGGGCTCATCCACACTGTCCCACTATTTCTCCTGTGATTTCAAGATATAGGCCTGAGAGGTTTTTCTTTTGTCCTGCTACTTTTCCTAGGAAAGCCCACTGAACAAATGCTAATCCACAAAAACCTGACTGATATTTGATACGATTCAGCAGTAAACTGCAGGTTTTCCTGGGGAAAGCAGCAGGAGAAATGGAAGTATAGATGAGCCTTTATTGTCTATAACATGCTCTATTTTCTAACTGAAAACTGAGGAAATTATTTTATGTATTAAGCACAAGTTATTGAACAATGGGAGACTTTGTGAGGATGGCTCAAACAGAGCATCCTCCTGTATATCACAGGCATGTGTTGCATTTTAGGCATGCCTTTGAGCTGAAGATTTGAATTATGAGAATGCAGCCTCACCTATTAAAAATGGATGAAAAGGAACCTGCAAAATTCATTTCAAATACCAAAATAAAGGAATGTAAAAATAGTTCCCATTAGCCTTCCTATGAAATATTGATCACTGTAAGTGACAGAGAAGTCAAGAGACGTGCAATTTTATAAAGTTTCCACATCTGCAGGCAGTGGTTCATTTCACAATCAAGGGAATTTTACTTGGGTTTTTTTTTTTAAAAAAAAGCCTGCAGTTTCCTATGAAGACTATGGAAAGGATAGATATAAGGATTATGAGGTTTAAACACTGAATTAGGATTAGAATTTTAAACCATAGTAGCCAATGTCAATAATAATAATAAATAATTAGCTGAATATGTAAAATATATAATTTTCAGCGGATGCATTCTTCCATTGTATCCTGAGACAGATGGATGCCAACCAACCATATTAAAACATTAATCAAATTGATAATAATATTATTGTTGTTTATAAAGGCATATTGACTGGTAAAATATTGATTCCACTAAATTCAGATATCTGTATAAAAGAGTCCAGAATCTTCTGAATAGATATATATATTTACATACCTCCAAAGTAATATGGTTAAGTTTTTACTCCTTAAGTTCACTTTCTGTAGAAGACTAGACATTCTGTCTCCTGTATGATATTATTCAAGTAATTCTTAGTCTTTGTTTTACATTAAACTTACTAATAAGACAGGAGTGAAAATGTATACGCAGAAATGTTACATGACTTTTCTGTGTGATCTTGTTATTTGAGAAAATACCAGGCCATATTACTCTCTATTTAAAATTCTCACAAACATCAGTTCTGTGCAAACTGCTAGCTATTCACACAGTCTGTCAATATGATCAGGAGGCAAGGAATGAGAAAAAAGCGTTATATGGTAACAGACAAGAGAAATGCTGGAGAGCTACTGCTAGTTAGTGTGAAGAGTACCAAACTAAACAGATCAATGGGCTGACTCAGAATGAGGCAGCTACCTATGTGCTTTGGACAAGAGCATATGCTACATTTGCAATTGGGGTGGTGACATAATCTCCAAGATTATGGAATGAGTGGTCTCTATCCTGGCCTTAAGGTATACAGCTACTTAAACCAGAGGTTGAAAAACCTGTTGCCCCTCAGATGCTGCAGGTGTCACTGGATTCCAAACCCTAGATAGTATGGCCAATGGACATGTATATTGGGAGCTGTAGTCTAGCAACATCCAGAGAACCACAAGTTCCCCAGCTACCAGAGGTGCCCCACTCCTGATTTATTGTTCTGGACTCCAACTCCCAACAGCTTAAGTCCTTATAGTGAAAGGTCAGGAATGTTGAGAATTATAGTTCAACGACATCTGGACTGTGTTTTGGGCTACAGCTCCCAACATCCCTGACCACCTGGTGCTAATGGGAGTCCAAAACATCGGGAAGTCATCATATTGGCTACTCCTACTATAAAGCAATAGCAATCATCCTATTTAAAAGTACTGGGAGCTATTATAATCATATACTCTCTCTCTCTCTATCTCTCTCTCTCTGTGTGTATATATATATATATATATATATATATATATATATATACACACATACAGTCGTACCTCGGGTTACAGACGCTTCAGGTTACAGACGCTTCAAGTTACAGACTCCACCAACCCAGAAATAGTACCTCAGGTTAAGAACTTTGCTTCAGGATGAAAACAGAAATTTTGCTCTAGCGGCACTGCGGCAGTGGAAGGCCCCATTAGCTAAAGTGGTACCTCAGGTTAAGTACAGTTTCAGGTTAAGAATGGACCTCCAGAACAAATTAAGTTCTTAACCCAAGGTACCACTGTATATTGATTTGAATACTTGATTTTGATACTTGTTGTCACATACCTTTGTTATTCTGATTCAGAGTTGAGGTAGCATGGGTAGAGCTCCATTGTCAATAATTGTTCAGTGTTCGGCTTTGATAAGGACTGAACTAAAATAATAATGATGGTGAGTAAAGATCTTCCTGGTAAAACCAGGCTTCAATTAAACCCCGAGTAGAAGCAATGACAGATATAGTTTAAAACAATCCACATGGCTCCTGCATCAGAATACTAACCTGGAACAGCTAAAGCACAACATATTGCTTTATGTAAACATTAGAACTATTAAATTCTCACAATACACCAACTATTTTAGGAAAACTGACTATTTCAATATGTTCTCAGAATATGTTCCAGCTTCAAAGAATGTGCTTTGGCATCAAAACAAAAATACATTTTAATTGACGTGAGGCGTCAGTGACTTTGTTTTCACATAATTCTTTTATAGAAACATTTCAGAAATTTGGACTCTCAATAAAAAATGAATAGGCAACAGCAGTGGAATGCAGGCAACATGATACAAGGCAAGGGAAGCCAACATGGTGGTTCTCCATTGATGTTGGACTACAATTCCCATAACCACCGGCCATTGGTCATGCTGACATTAGAAGAGGCACTTGAAAAAGGAAGATGGAGTCCAGAGAGAAAATCCTGATAAAGGTTTATTGAACCATCTAAACCAAACATCATACAACTTGAGCAGAAAGAAACACCTACCTTCTGAACTCACTGCCCATTGGTATTAGACATACATCTTTGCTGTACTGTTTTCAGCAACACTCTCTCACACACACACTTAGGCAAGCCTACCCAGATATATAAAGTTGACACATAAAATCACTTTTTTTTAGGAGCCATAGGTGAGTGCTGAGTGCAGGGTGGAGGCCAAAAGTGGACAAACTACCCCAGAAGGAGCACAAAATGTCCTGCACCAGTTGAACTACTCCCCTAACACCCCATACATCATAGAAACAGCTTTGACTGGCTGGAGGTGAGGGTGATGGTAGTCGGTGGGTCTCAATCCCTTGGTGACTTAGGGACTTCCACTGCATGCAAAGACAGGCTCTGGCGGATTGAGTAGACTAGACCTATAGTGGGTCTAATGGCCAATAATATGGTTTCTGCACTTGCTGTAGTGTGAAGTGAGAGGCATATGGGGCTTATCAACCTGAGAAGGTAGCCCATCTAGGCTAAGGAAAACTCTGATTCTAAGCCTCTGCTGTGTTGCAAGATATATTCAGAAAAGACAAAGCTAAGTACACAAATCTGGAGACGAGTCCCTAAGATGTTTGGGTGGCACCTTGTACACAACAACTCCCGCAGCCAAGCATATTGCTCTGCTTTTCTTTGGACCATATCAGTGAGGCTGAGAGGCAGGTCTTGTCGTCTGGGCAGCCCAGGATCTCCATGCACACTGCCCAGGCTTGTGCCACAGGGAGGTCACTTCAGTGTTGCTAACACAGCAGTTTGACTTCACCCCAGAGACACTCTCCATCTCTCCATTGACAGATGGATGCCAACAAAACCTTTTTTAGGTTCAACTTGTTTTTAATTTCTGACTTTTATTGATAAGTTTAATGTATGATGTAGATTTTCCTGTAAACCTCTTAGAGATTTTTTTTTTTTTTTCCAATTTAGAGGTTCCCAACTCTGTTAAAGGAATAAAAGAAAAAAGAAACCTGGAGTCCTACAATATCTAGAGATGTTCAATAACATCTGGAGGGCACCAGAGTAAACTATGGAATTTTCCCCTATAAGAGGCAATGATGGCTACCAATTTGGATGGCTTTGAAAGAGGATTAGACAAAAAAAAAAAAAAGGAAGACGAGACTATCACTGACTGGTTATGTTATACTTCATCAGTCAGTAGCAGTATGTGTCTGAATTCCACTTGCTGGAAACTGCAGGAAGGGAAAATGCTGTTACATTCAAGTCCTGTTTGGGTTTCCCATTGGCCACTGTGAGAAAAAGGATGCTGGACTAGATGTGCCGCTGGTCTGATCCAACAATCTCTTTTAATATTTTTTGTGTCTTCCTTAAATAAGAGGCCACTCTCAAAAGAAAGCCAGTAGTATTCCTTTATGTTACACGACCTGTGAAGGATTATTGCTGCTGGTAAAATACCATTGCAATTCCTACGTCGTTTGTGTCTAGCTTTATACAGTGCCTTGTGCTTTGATTTGGTAGCATTTAGTACACCCTCATCTGTTTGTCAGGGAATTTACTTTCCTAGTGTGTGAATAATTCTCGAAGTGATTAATCATATTCAGTCCCATTTCTGATTATTGTATTTTTAAATAATTACTATTTTCAAGTTCATTGGCAGTATCAAGAGCGTACATCTAATGGAATGGATTGAATGCTAGAAAGCTGAAGTATAGTGCATGCTTCTGAAACTTCATTGCCTTTCTCCTAAATAGTTTTCTTTCAATCTCTTTTAAGTATTTAAATGGGTTCTTTAGAACTTATTTTATTGCCACATTGTGCTAGAAATGAACCAATTTATGCAAATGAACATTCTGCAGACGGGAGATTAAAAAAAATTAAGTTTTAACAATTTCAGACATCTGTGACAGAATTTCTAAATGAAAAGACGGGATTAGTTAAACTGACAAATGTGAGGGAAGTAACACTTGGTCACCTTCTAATCCTTAAGTTTAAATGTAAACTACTACTTCAAAGGCCAATGGTAATTTCACACCTTTGAAGTTTTAAATCACTATTCTGCTTTCAAACAAAATAGTCTAGGTTTTGGAGTTTATCAGTTTGATTTGGTATTTTGTGTGCTGAAGGTACCTAATTTAATAACAGCAATTACATATAACTGTACTTTCTCACATAAAAATTGTCAAATTATCATTTATAAATGCCTTAACATGGTATTGTGGTAAATTTCAAAGCATGAGGGCAAGACTTGTTACAAAATTGTAAACATTTGCTTCTCTTCAGATGTTAGTCTCCAGACTGATGAGACCTCAGCATTTTACCTCAGGGTTATGGTCAAAGGTACCAATTAAAATCTGTGTAGCAGGCAGAAGATGTAACACTATACCAGCAAAACAACTTTCAGAAAGATAAGAGTACAGTTTGTGCTAGCAACTGGTAACTCTGCTTTCTCTAGAACTCAAATATTTTCAGTGTATTTGTGTTAACTGTTGTAGTTCTATGTGACTAAACCTCAAAGCTGTGCCTTCATTCTTTTTTCAGTGTATCAATCAATGTGTTCATTAATCAAAGTTTGATGTCAAATGCAATGTCTTGGGATCAATATAACCCGCAATATGTCATGATGTGATCTATGTTCACGTCCACCCTGAAAGCTCCAGTTTGTTCTTTTAAGATAGTGGAATGGGCAGGGCAAAGAATGCTTCTTTCTATAGGGAAATCCTTTGAGGATAAATAGGGCTGAGAAATAGGAACTAAATGAGTAATTTATGGAAGTGGAATCTCTCTCTCTCTCTCTGTCGCCTCCAACAGAAGTCAGTTTGGAATTGTTAGTCAGCTGCTATCCCATCAGGAATTGTTTCTATTCAAAATAGAAGTAGTGATTGCAAAATTTGGCTGCTATAGCTTTCTTTACCATACTCTGGTATTCTAAGTGCTGCTGTTTCTGTGTTGTGCATGTGGGGGTGGAAAGATAAGGGGACAATCTTTCCATGAGAGGACAACAGCGGCAGTAAATCAGATTTACAGGATAATGACTATCTCTGCAGCTAACTAGATAATTTACCCATTAATGACTTTTTATGGGACTAGATGGCTACTGTGCTGCCCAAGTAAGTAGAATTTTTCTGGTACAAAAGGGAAGAGCCTTAGCTCCGTGGCAGAGCATTTGCCTTACATGCAGAAAGTGACAAGTTCAATTCCCAACATCTAAAATTAGGGCTGTCTGAAAACTTGGAGAGCCACACCCAGTCAGTGTAGCCAGTCTTGAGCTAGATGAATCAATGGTCAGCCTTGGTATAAAACAACTTCCTGTATTTATGTAAAAGAGTGCTTTATACTCATATCAAAGTCCTTTATTTTCATCCAGCTATACCTGGTAATTCTCTTAGATGAACTGCTGGGGAATTCCGCTAAGTGACACAAGTTCCCGGTTATGTATCATGGTTGCTTCCCGAACCCTGAGAGCCCTTGGCAAATTGTCATCTGTTGGTGTGTCCATTCTCACTTTAGTCTCTTCCCTTTCAAGCCACAAGCTTATCTGGAAGCAGCAGAGTGCAGCTGAGAAACCACCATTTCAGATTTCCAAGAATGACACAGCGCAATGTTACATGGGCCCCAGTTGGAGGCCACTAGTTTGGTTTACTATGATGTCCCAGAGGGCTACATCGGGAGATGTAAGGCCTTGTGAGAAATTAAAAACTGGCTTCCTGGGGACCAGATACTGGGGCATTTCTTTCTGCTTGGTGCTTTTTTATGACAGATATCTTACATTGTGGAATAATAGGTTACCAATATTTCCTAAATGGCACTCATTATTTATATACTCATATTAAGTTTCATTTATACAAAGTGTGCCCCTTCATGGATTGTCGTGGCAAAGGGGCTTGAATAACTCAGAGAAGCTATGAGCTATGCTGTGCAGGGCCACCCAAGACGGACAGGCCATAGCCGAGAGTTTAGACGAAATGTGATCCACCTGGAGAAGCAACAGGCAAACCAGTCCGGTATTTTGCCAGGAAAACTACATGGACATAAAAAAGGAGAAGCTTTGAGAAGAAAGTGAGAGTTTCCAAGGCATGTTCTGGTTCATTGGGTCATGGAGAGTCAAACATGACTAAGACAACCAAACAACAACAATACAAAGTGTGAGCTACTAATCTGTGCATTCACCTTTTCTCCGAGGGATTTAGGTTGGCATCCATGATCTACCAGCTGCTCTCTCAGCAGCGCGCACGTGTGCGCGCACACACACACACACACACACACACAGCGAAGCAGAATTTTGAACCCAGGTCTCCCATGTTTTACTCCAAGCACATCAGATGCTGATTCACAAATGTGACGGGATTCCAAGAATGCAGCAGCCAAACCCACATATAAAAATTAAGTGTAAACTTGTGTGAATGATTCTTTGTTCACTGAAGTTAATAGATTTGTAAAGAATATGAGTACAATATTTTCAAAACTATAAGTATTTTTTAATTTCCAGGGAAGGTCCTAAAGTACTTAAGGAGGACATTGTTCTGAACCTCCAAATAGTCTATACAATCAGAATTATTTTTTCATTTGGAAGGATTTTGTGTTTCATCCTATTATCTCAAGCTATTAAATCATAGATTACACTTCTCCATAGAGTTCACTAGGTTTTTCATTTTATCAAGAAAAATAATAATAATAATCTAGCTCTGTTGATGTAATCATAGGGGCCTTCAACATTATGAGATTATGCAAACAATACAATTTGGTTCTTTTGTGTGGAAGAGTCATCTCCTGTTGATTCATTCTTATTATTACAGAAAAAACTGTCTTTCTGGCATCCTACAGAGTAATGAAACAAAATTTCATTTAAATAAATGAATTCTGAAGCAGAAAACATCACCACTCATTATTTTTTCCACTGCACATGTTAAAAAGCATATTTGGAAATGGCCAAGTGCACCTGTCAACCAACACATGTGTGTCTGTTAAGATTACTATCTAGTACTTTGGATCTATACAGCTTCACACTTTGGTAAACACCATGAATCTGACAAACTTAACCTGAGTTTAGAAAATCTAAAAACATTTTTCAAACGTGGCAGATGAAGAGCTAAAAAGAGCTCCACTCTCAATCTCCACTCTCAATCTTCTAGCCTTGTGCTCATAGGTGTTAAGTTTTTTTGTGAGGCTTTGATTTTATCAGCTTCAATCACACCAAATTTATCGTAATTAATATATGATCATGAATTTACTTCTCTGTACACTGTAGGACTGGGGAATGCTGTTGTGCATGTCATCTCATCTTCTATGACATGCTCTGACAATATCCAAACTCCCTTGGCCACCTTTCCATTCTTAACAAGATGCACAGCTATGAGCTGGGTTTTTGATGAGTGTTTCAATAGTCCCCCATTATTCTAGCTAATGTCACTGATAATATTTATCTAAATACTCCTGCTTCTTTATGTAGCCAAGTATGAGATATTAGATATGGGGTATAATGCAAATAATTTATTCAATATAAATAATAAGCAATGGTTGTATGATTACTTGAAGTGTACAAGCATATGGTACCAATATTTCTTTCTCTTATTTGTTACTTTATTTCATGTATAGCAATGGATAATATATTTCTGATCTTACCTACTACAGTGGTACCTTGGTTTTTAAGCAGCTTAGTTCACAAACAACTTGTAACCTGAATGCTGCCAAACCGGAAGTAGGTGTTCCGGTTTTCGAACTCTTTTTCGGAAGCTGAATGTGCTCCGTTTTGAGTCTCCCCGTGTTTCCTGTTGTGCTGCTCATTTGCTTCCCGTCCCCCCCCCCATTGTAATTAAAGCCTTCCGTTTCTGATTACAGTGTTCAAGGGTGATATTTGGAGCTTATATTTGGTGCTTTTGTTTTTACTATTTATTTTGCGTTTTTTTGTTTTGAGGCTTTTTCAGTTAATTTGTTTTTGTGGCTGTGTGGATCCCAGTTCAGCTATTGATTGATTTAGTGATGGGTCTTCATTTTTCTTTCCCTGTCCCCCATGTCCGCTAGATCTTTTATTGGGGTTCCTGCAATCCTCAAGAACATATCTCTCTCTCTGTGTGTGTGTGTGTGCGCCAAAGGCGGAACACAGGGAGAGGGAAGTGATTGTGAAAGTGGAAGTTCTTACTTCCTACTTCATTTGGTGCAACCTGGAAGTGTATAGGTGGACATAGAGGGAAATCAATTAAATAGAATATATTTTATTTTTAAAATATTATTAAGGAATCTGCATCTGTTCACCTGAAATTGAAAACATAAAAGGACAGGAGGCAGATTTATATCTGGTAAAAGGCAAACAGTCTTGTGGTAGATGGCAAGCACATCTTTTAGGCTACAGTTCTTTGCTCATTTGAATTCAATGAGACCTACCTAGACATGTATACAATTGCACAGTTACAGGACTTTCAAGAGTCCTTGTTCAATATCCTTCAAGGTGCCTTTAGACAAGTGGTTGCCAGACTATCCCTAGCTTAGATCAGACATCAGGAGATCTGTCTTGATGTGGGTGTGTGACAGAGACAGACAGACTGAATACTCACTGGAAAGATTAATTTTAGTTACTTGGATTTTATTTAATCGCTTCTGGTGGGTCACAAAAATAAATCTATAATGTACAAGAAATAAATAGTGTTATCCACCCAAAAGGTTTAAAACCTTTAGTTAGTGAAAAATTTCAGAGATGTAGTGTTGTTTATCTCTGGCCATGCTAGTCTCTTCAGGAAAAACAACAAAAAGTCTTGCAAAAAAATGCTTTTCTAGTGAGTGAATCAAGTTTCTGTTATTATGAAATAAAAATATGTAATCAAGCAGGATTTAAAGGATGGTACCATTTATTCCTTTCTGTCTTCCAGCTCTCCAACCAAGCTCAACAATATATACAGAATTTGATGAATGCCAAGCATTCCCACTGTAAGTCCTTGCTATGCCAGTTATTGATTCAAACAGCATGTGCTTGCTGACCAGAGCAAGGTCATCTATAATTGCCTCTTTCCATTCCTACCCTCTTCCCAAGGGATAATTCAAGGAAGATCTTCTTTACCTTGCTTGTCCTTCTAAAGAAGCTTAACTAGTACTGAATAGCCTTGATTGAAACTTGAATGTTGGATTCCCCCTTCTAAAATCATATTCATATGCCAAGTAGTAATTCTTGAATATATTAATCTAATGCTTGCTGGTTTCAATAAAAGATGAATAAATTAATAGTACTTCTGAGTGTGCATATGTACCAGCATTAAAATAATGTGTTCAGAAAGTACGCTCTTTGTGTGTCTATATTGTATGTGTTCATGTGTTCATATATGCCAAATAATTACATATGTATGTTTGTATTGACACATGACCATGAGGTCAAGTGAAGTGTACTATGTATTCACAGTTATTTTATCTGTTTGGCTTTCAGAACTACATCTTTAAAAGCACTTATATTCCTTTACTTTCTATTCTTTAAAAGAGAATCACATAGTAAATGTCAGGGACTGGCCAGAGGAGGAGGAATAGTAGAGGCTGCCTCCCCATCCTGACTCTTCCAGGGAGGAGGAAGAGGAAGACAGTATAGATTTACAACAGTGGTTTGCTGGAAGTCACAGCTCAGATGCAGATGAGGGGGAAAGTTGGGAAATAATGGGAGAGGAGGAGCAGGCAGAGCCGGAGCAGCAGCTGGCTGGCACATTGTCACTAGAAAGCATCCCACCATCTCCCAGAACCTGGCGTGCCTTAAAAGTAGGAGAGCAAAGAGCCTGAAGACAGAGGGCACTTAGCGGCACCCATAGAGGAGATGGTGATGATGATGAATGAGGAAGTGGGAAAGAAGGGAAGTGGAGATTCACTCAGGACAATGCCATTATCCAAAAGGCTGGGTTCTATAGCCTCTCTCTGTAAAGTTTGAAATAAAAAAGGACTGTAAGAAACTTTCCCTTGTCTTTATACTTTCCTTGGCAACCAGCCAGAAGCCACTGGCAGCACCCTGACAGTTACTTATACTGCTTGGGGCTTGTGTGTGTATTAAGATGATGGAGAGGATCTGTAACGTGGAAAGGGAACTTTAATGTGTTTGTTTCATTAAGCAGTATATGGAGTTACATGAGGGAGGGAACCAGATGTATACTGCTGGTGAGACAGTAGCATATGGAGTTTCCACCACAGATGCCAAATGACTTGCTAGCCCTGATTTAATGGCACTTTATAGAAATGACCACTAAAGATTAGGAAAGGAAATGTAGCAACTGTAAGAAAATATGGCAGAACAGAGTAAAACACAGCATATTAAACAGAATGTCCACAATCCAACACTGTTAGGCAGGCTTAAAATGAAATGAAATCAATGGCCTTCTGTGCCTGTAACTTGGTTTGTGGCCTTTAAACAAACAAAAGCAAAGCTTTCTTGTTGTTGCAACCTAATAATGTGGAGAGGATACTTGCATGCCCATCTGGACCCCTGCCCTTCCTAGTTGGGTGTGGGGTGGGGGTCCAGAGTCTTGTGAACATCTTAATTGTGCAATGGGTGGGTGCTCACTGCCCTTAAAGTGGTGACAATGTATCCACTCTTTTAAAAAGCCACTCTTGGACCCCATAGTGTGTAATAACTAGTGGGCAGTCACCTATTTTGGGAAATGTGGACAGCGTTGTGGTGCAGAAAGTTTTAAGGTTCCTGGATGATACAGATTATCTGGCTCCACTTTAATCCGTGTTCAGGGCTGGCTGAGCTCAGAGAGTAGAATTCAGGGACTGCTCTTCAGCCCCTTGGCACTTGTGCTATGGAGTTCCCTAAGTGTCAGGGACTGAACTGAAGAGGAGAAGGAATGGTGGAGGTCTCCCCCCACTTTCTCTTGTAGCTTCCAGAGACAAGGCAGGCAGTCTCAAATTACAGCAGGGCTTTAAGGAAGGTAACAGCTCAGACACAGGAGAACAGCAGAGTTATGCGGTGTTAGAAGAAGGAAGAGGGGAGGCAGAGCAGCTAGCTGATACGTCATGGACAGCATAACCGACCCTTCTTCTCCCAAAACACAGCATTCGTTAAGGCTGCAAGAACAAAGGGCACAGAGACAGTTGTCCACAGAAGGATGCCATAGAAGCAGGTGTTGTTGCTATAAGGGAAGGGGGAGGAGCACAGTGGGACAACGCCATCATTGAGGAATGACTGTATTCTTTGTCTTTCACGGGGATGTCTGAATAAATCATAAGTAAGAACTTTCCTGTTTCCAGCCTCCTTCTTGGTGCCATCAGGGGAGGGAGAGACTTCCTGAAGCCTGGCACTAAGGCATTATGCTGTCCCAAATGCAATTGAACATCTATTTGTAGTTATTGGGATTGATTAGGGATTTTGAAACACTGTGTCATGAGTACATGGATGATACACAGCTCTAGTCATAGCATCTGAACTGGAAGTGGCTGCACAAACCTTGGTTCAGTGCCTGAAAGCAGTGGCAACTTCTCTGTCGCATTGTGAATCTTTGCACCTGGAAAACACACCTCCTTGAACATCGTGTTTTCCCCACCACAGTTATGCTAGGGACTTGGGAAGAGTTACTTATTTGATTGATAAGCATGAGTTCTAAATATAAAATGTGTGAGAGAGAAATTGTGTGGATTTTAAACTGCCTGCTCTATTGGAAACAATGGATACAGTTACTGAATTTTGACGAGAGGCATAGTGGTGTGAGAAATGTAAGGTAATGGTCACTAACAGCATAGGAGGCATCATCACTGTTTAGTTCCCATTACCTGCTGCATTAGATGACTGAAGTGTGCGCCCACACCTG
This sequence comes from Podarcis pityusensis, assembly GCF_964106645.2. Taxonomy (NCBI): domain Eukaryota; kingdom Metazoa; phylum Chordata; class Lepidosauria; order Squamata; family Lacertidae; genus Podarcis; species Podarcis pityusensis. Next base: position 44,070,097 of record NC_138034.1, on the reverse strand, counting down.
CATTTTTTCCCCCCAATGGGCCACGCTGGAACTGGAAACTTAACTCAAAATTTCTGCATGAATTCTTATGCTCAGTCAACTGTACACAGACAGACAAATCTCCAGACTGGAATCCAGGCCAGACTTCAGGGAGCCCATACCAATTCTTTTCTGTGTGAAGAAGAATATCTTTTAATAGGATTTGCTGCATGGTTGAGAAAATATAGTAGCGTCCTATTTTAGCTTAGCCACTTTGATCCATTCTCACATTTGGCTGAAAATCAATAGGCATGCTGAGTCAATCAGGTGTAGAAAAGAGGTTGTTACTAATCTGAAATCACACTCCCCTTCTGCATTCCATTTTGTTTAGTGAATTGAAGCAGCCAGGTAGGTTCTGCAATCTTTTGAGGGAAATTTCAATTGACTAGGAGAACAAATGCAATATATTTCATGACTTCTTATTTCTACTTGGTTAGTTATGAATACACGTGCCAGTAATCTGTTTCCTCTGTTTCACACCCACATGGAAAGTGACCCAATTGAAGTATTTTATGGTTTGGTGGAGGGGGTTGAGGGGAAAGTGGGTGTTATGAAGTTGACTATAATCATGTCTAATGAATGGTATAGTTCAGATATTAGGTTAGTGGGCAGAGAGTTTGTTAATTATTTATACCACACAGGTTGTGTGCAATAAATGTGCACCTCATTAACCGTCTCAAAAATGAGAGGGGACGTAAGCCATCGCTGTTCCTATTTTGGAAACCAAGAGAGAGAAATGGAGTTAGTACAAGTCTATATGCATTTCAAAAAAATGAAAAAAAAAAATGGTCTTTTTGGTGTACACCATCACAATATTTTTCTTATGAGTTGGCAGTTTATAAATAAAATATTTTATAAATAAAATCTTAATAAAGAATGAAAGAAAGAAAGAATAGGAAGTCAGTCTAAAAGGAACTTGGCTACAGTTGCTTTGTTATTGGAAGAAATACCTTGAAAGGTTAAGCTCAGAGGGCCAAATCTCAAGCCATTTTGCTTCCTAGGAGGGTCTTAAAACAACAATGGGGTGAATTCCCATTGCTTTGTCCCAGCATCTGTCAACCTAGCAGTTCAAAAGCATAACAGTGCAAGTAGATAAATAGGTACCACTGCAATGGGAAGGTAAACGGCGTTTCCATGCACTCTGGCTTCTGTCACGGTGTTCTGTTACACCAGAAGCGGTTTAGTCATGCTGGCCACATTACCAGGAAAGCTGTCTGTGGACAAACACCGGCTCCATCGGCCTGAAAGCGAGATAAGCGCTGCAACCCCATAGTTGCCTTTGACTAGGTTTAACCATCCAGGGGTCCTTTACCTTACCTCTAAGATATGGTTACCAGATTTCTCCCCCCCCCCCATGAATCTGGGGACATTTTTATTTATTTATTTATTTTGAAGCCCAAGCACACATGCAAAGCCCTTCTTTTGCACCCTGTGAACTATAAACACGCAGTTTTAAAAAAAAAAACTGGGCAATGACGTGCCACCCACCCGTGGCTCCCAAGCCTTCCCCGATCTCCTACCTCCTTCTCCCTTTGTTTTGACAGATCAGCTCGGGAGTCAGGGGCGGGCGGCCATTGCCCTGGAGTGGCACAAGGTGTGTGGTTTCTCTGCCAGGCAAGTTGCAAAGCCCTTCTTTTGCACCCTGTGAAACATAAATGCACAGAGTTTTTAAAAAACTGGGCAACGGCTGCCCGCTCATGACTCCCAAGCCTCCCCCGATCAGTCAAAACAAAGGGTGAAGGGGGCAGGAGATCTGTACCGCCGTACTTCCCCGGTTCCCCTTTGGCAGTGGTGGCAGCAGCGGCAGTCAGCAGCCCAGAGCCAGCCTGATAGCGCAGTTGGCTCTGGCTGGAGAGCAGCTCCTGAAGCCAGCCAGAGCCAACTGTGCTACCAGGCTGCCTCTGGGCTGCTGAGGCTGAGGCTGCCGCTGCCACATTTCTCGGGGACAGATTTGCAAATCTGGGGACTGTCCCCAGGAACCGGGGATGTCTGGTAACCCTAATCCAAGAGAATGAGGGAGGCATTTGTGGTGAGTTCCGGCACCTCTTTTCTAGAAAAATAGCACTGCATGTGACCATTTCCTCTTATAAAAAGAGGTTGGCAAAATTTAAGTAAAGCAGAGGAGAAATAAGAAGCCCCCTCCCCGCAAGGCAAAATGATTACAGGAAGAGCCCTTTGCAACAAAAAGCAGCAAAATGAGAAGAGTTTCTGGAATAACAATGTTCAGATTGACGCCACTCTGTTCTAACAGCCAGTGGCCAGAGTTTCTCAGACACACATTTTCAATCACACAATCCACAGAGGAGAGAGGAAAATCCTTTTACTTCTACTCTGAATTCATTGAAGTGTAATCACAGACTAATTCATTCACAATCTCAATCTATGCTTTGCGGGGTATAAAAAGATCCTCTGAGGAATATCACTTTTGTGCTTTTTTGCTTTGTAGAAGAATGGCTCAGGGTTTTTAAAAAGCTGAGGTTAGAAAAAAAAAGCCTTTGAGTGAAAAACAACAACAGATGTCTGGTACCTTATTGTCATTCATTCTAAATCTCTTCTTGATGTAATTTAACAGACATAACAAAAGCAGAATATATAAATAGAGAGTGAAAAATATCATCTGACAGCACATAAATGTACATATAGCAGCTGAAAGTAACGTCAGGGCTTCTGCCAGATGAATGAAACTTTGACATCAATAGAAAAGAAAGTAGCCTGCATGTTTTTGTACATACTCTCAAACATATGATCAGAAAAGACAGTCCCATATTTAGCTTGCAAGGCACTACACATGCATGACAATGAAGTAATAATGAAATTGTAGCATTTTTGAGGTGGTTCATTGAATTGCACTAATTGCAGGTAGGAGAAAAATATTTTTGAAGGCTCCTTTCTGTGGAAAAAAAGATTATCACATATAGAAAGATAGCCCAACAGGAATAGATTAGGTTAGGAATTTTATACCTGATACCTAAAAACAAAACAAAACAAAACACAGAAAGAAACTTGCAGGGATAGCACCTTAAAATTAACCAGTTTCTAAGAATACAGATGCCTTTATAGCTCCTCTTGATGACCAGCGATGACAGGGCCATACATACCAAAAAGGCCCTGCCTTAGGTACCCATTTATTTAGCAGCAGCAAATGTTCTAACTTGAGCAGACTCATACAGGAACAGGCAAATTCTGTCAATTCATTTGGCTGTATGCACTGAACACGCCAATTCAGGAGGGGGGTGGGGGGGTGGGAGAGATATAGTGGCTTGGACTGTTGAATCTCTTACCTATCAATGGGAAATGCAACATTTCTCATAATAAATGATGCTGGTTGGCTTAGCGATAGTGTCAAAGTGTGTGTGTGTGTCAGCAGAGGAGGTGCAGAACAGACTAGGGTTGGAACCTTCTGATTGGCCTTTGGGTTCTATTGACCCTGCTGGCTCAGGGTGGGGTAAGGGCAAGGCTGGCTGTACCCAATTTCCCTTCCGCTTTGTTCCTTGATGGCCTCAGACTCAGATTTTCTTCCTGTATCCCCCTGCATTCAGGCCCTTTGATGTGCTATGGTTCTGTCTGCTTGTCCTTCTGCCATGTCAGCCTTAAATAGGATGACTCAGATTGTGCATCTGCTGTGCTCAGTAAAAGAAAAGTCTCATGGGACACGGGCTGCTGCTCCCTTCTTTGGTACAGACTGTTTCAGCTGAGGTTGCCCTGGCAACCCAGAGGACATCCCCCACATCTTGTTCCTTTGAGATGTTTGGCTGTGTCTGGCAGGTTTGATAGTCAACATAAAGTGAGGTACATCATTGCCTCACCCACATTTGCAGAAAGATGGAAAGAAGAATTATGAATCAGGGCAGGGCAGCAGCTGAAGAAGGAGCAAAAAGGGTTTTCTTGTGTGTGTGTTTCTTTGTGGCTGATTAGCTGCTCTCCCTCTGCAAAGGTCAGAGGGGGCAGGGTTTCTGTTGAGGCAGGTGATTAGCTGTGGGAGAAGCTTATCAGAGCTTGCAGGGCAGCGGCGCGCGCAGTTTGATCCATCTTTTAGATTTAGGGGAGCTAGTCTCAAACGTTTGTTGGGGGAGACCTAGGGTTTTTTTGGAGGGGGAGTTATTTGTCCTGTCTTCACGCTTTTTATGATGGAGGACTGCTGTAGCCACCCCCAACGACACGTTCTCAAGATGGAGGGGGAGGGAACAGCTGCAGTCGCCTGCGGTTCCTGCGCAATGTTTGCCATCTTGCCAAAGGTTGCAGGCAGCTTTACCTGCAGCAATTGCATGTTGATTGCCCTCTTAGAAGACAAAGTCCAGCAACTGGAGGAACGTGTAGCTACGCTCCAAAGAATTAGAGAGCTGGAGCTCTTCTTGGAAGCAACAGAGCACACGTCTCCACCAAGGAGGAGACAGGGGACTCCCCTGAGAAGGAGGCTAGTTCACCAACACAGGAGCCAGATATACAGTGGTGCCTCACAAGACGAAATTAATTCGTTCCGCGAGTTTTTTCATCTAGCGAATTTTTCATCTTGCGAAGCACGAAATCCCATAGGAATGCATTGAAATTCAATTAATGCGCTCCTATGGTCAAAAAAAGTCCAAACAAAGCCAAATTTGGTACAACAAGAGTTTATTAAGTGCTCTTTAAAGTCACACATACTGTAAAGAGCATTTCAAAAATTGAAGGAACAATAAATTAGGTTTCTAAACATGACAGAAAAACATTTAAAAATCAACAAAGTGTATCAGTACATTTTCTAAGACTCTGGGGGACAACTCGAAGAAGGTTCCTCTTCCACTCTTTGCTTCTTGCTGAAGAACCCCCTCCTCAACTGTTCCCCCAGCCACCCACCACACAGAAATTCAAACCCAGAATTTTTTTTTAAAAAAAATAGCAGAGTGGCCCAATGGTCACAGAAAATCATAAAAATTCAGAAAAAAACCACACAAGCTTCCAGATTCTTGCAAACCCCTCCTCAACTGTTCCCCCAGCCACCCACTACACAGAAATTCAAACCCAGAATTTTTTTTAAAAAAAACCACAGCAGAGTGGCCCAATGGTCACAAAAAATCATAAAAATGCAGGAAAAAACCACACAAGCTTCCAGATTCTTGCAAACCCCTTCCCAACACCAAGTCCTTGAATTCCAAACACCCCAACCCAAAATCCAAAAAACCCCAAAAAAGTTTTAAAAGTTTAACTTACCAAATGGCTGCAAAAGAAGTTTTGGAAAAGCTTCAAAAATCACCAAAGTCTTCAAAAACCTCAAAAAAGGCTACCACACCACGTACTATGAGTTGCTCCTCGAAGTCAAGTCGCAACTGCACCTCTTCAAGCAATGCACCCTGTATTACTGTAACGGTTTTAAGAAAAAGGAAACAAACTTGCAAGACGTTTTCGTCTTGCGAAGCAGCTCAAAAAACGCAAAACCCTTTCGTCTAGCGAGTTTTTTGTCTTGCGAGGCATTCGTCTTGCGGGGCACCACTGTATGGAGAAACGTGACTCAAAGAAGTAGGAGGCCCAGGGTTCGCTCTGATTGTTTAGAAATACACAATCACTTTGAGGTCCTCTCCCCTAGCATGGAAGACGAAGAGCAGACTCCATTTGAGGATCTCTCCCTCATTACAGTTGATCAGGTATATGAAGACGAGCAGCAAAGTCAGTCCTCAGGGAATGTGCAGGCGACCTTGGAATGGACAGCTCACGGAAGAACCCCGACCAAACCTAAGAGGAGGCGTGTAGTGGTGAAAGGGGATTCCCTACTGAGGGGAACAGAAGCAGTGATCTGTGGGCCTGACAAGATGTCTCGGGAAGTGTGCTGTCTCCCCGGGGCTAAGATCCAAGATGTAACTGAACGACTGCAAGGAATCATAAAACCCACTGACAAATACCCCTTCCTCTTGGTTCATATGGGAACCAATGACACTGCAAGCAATAGCCTCCAGAAGATCAAAAGAGACTACGAGGCTGTGGGCAGGAAATTGAAGCAATTAAATGCACAAATTGTCATCTCATCTGTCCTCCCAGTTGAACGACGTGGCCCAGGGAGAGAGGGAAAAATAGTGGAAGTGAACAGCTGGCTTCGCAAATGGTGTAAACAGGAACGGTTTGGATTCTTAGATCACGGACTGCAGTGACTTGAAGATGGACTTCTGGCAAGCGATGGGCTGCACCTCACAACGGTTGGGAGGAATGTTTTTGCCAAAAATCTCAGAAACCTCATCAGGAGGGCTTTAAACTGACTAATGTGGGGGAGGGAGACAGTGCTCCTGAAGGTAGGAGTCTATCAATTGATGAAGATGATCATCCAAATGTCATAGACCAAATGGAGCAAACAGCACGCAGACCTAGTGGTGGGAGGAAAAAATCCTTAAATAAGAGACACGGGGGAATGATTAATGGACTTCAATGTCTGTACACTAATGCGCAAAGCATGGGAAATAAACAAGATGAGCTTGAGCTCTTGGTACAGCAAACTAAATATGACATAATAGGCATCACTGAAACCTGGTGGGATAAGTCCCATGATTGGAATGTAATAATGGAGGGATACAATCTATTTCAGAGAAACAGACCAAACAAGAAAGGAGGAGGAGTGGCGTTATATGTCAGGGATGTGTATACCTGTGAAGAGATCCAAGATTTAGAACCTCAAAGCCAAAGTGAGAGCATTTGGGTGAAAATTAAGGGAGAGAAGAATAACAGTGACCTCATTGTGAGAATTTACTATAGATCCCCAAGCCAAACAGAGGACATAGATGATGCTTTCCTGGAACAGATGGCCAAGCATGCAAAAGGAAGGGAGATAGTAGTAATGGGGGACTTCAATTACCCGGATATTTGTTAGATGTCAAACTCAGCCAAGAGCATAAGGTCAAACAGATTCCTCACTGGCCTTGCAGACAACTTCATTGTCCAGAAAGTGGGAGAAGCAACAAGAGGAACAGCCATTTTAGATCTGGTCCTAACCAATGTTGATGACCTGGTTAGTGGGGTAGAAGTGGAAGGATCATTAGGCGTGAGTGATCATGCTCTTCTGAAGTTTACTATACAGCGGAAAGGAGCACCCAAGCATACTAGGACTCAATTTCTAGACTTTAAAAAAGCCGACTTCATAAAACTTAGGGAAGTGCTGGGTGAGATCCCATGGACAGTAATACTAAAAGGAAAGGGAGTTCATGATGGCTGGGAGTTTGTTAAGAGGGAGATAGTAAAAGCACAACGTCAGGCAATACCAATGAGACGGAAACATGGAAGGTGCCTAAAGAAGCCAGGGTGGCTATCTAAAGAACTTTTAACTGAGTTAAGATTAAAAAAAGATATGTACAAAAAATGGAAAAGGGGGAAAACCACCAAAGAGGTATTCAAACAAATAGCCAGCACGTGTAGACACAAAGTCAGAAAAGCTAAAGCACAGAATGAACTCAGGCTTGCTAGAGAGGTTAAAAGCAACAAAAAAGGCTTTTATGGGTATGTTCGTAGCAAAAGGAAGAACAAAGAAACAGTGGGGTCACTCAGAGGAGAAGATGGTGAAATGCAAACAGGGGACACAGAAAGGGCTGAACTCCTCAATGCCTTCTTTGCCTCAGTCTTCTCCGATAAAGAAAACAATGCCCGACCTGAAGAATTTGGAGCAAATAATTCAGCAGAGGAAACACAGCCCAGAATAACTAAGGAGATAGTACAAGAATACTTGGTTAGTCTAGATGTATTCAAGTCTCCAGGGCCAGATGAACTGCATCCAAGAGTATTAAAAGAACGGGCAGATGTGATCTCAGAACCACTGGCAGTCATCTTTGAGAATTCCTGGAGAACAGGCGAAGTCCCGGCAGTCAGGAGGAGGGCAAATGTTGTCCCTATTTTCAAAAAGGGGAAAAGAGAGGACCCAAATAATTACCTCCCAGTCAGTCTGACATCAATACCTGGGAAGATTCTGGAGCAGATCATTAAGCAAACAGTCTCTGAGCACCTAGAAAGGAATGCTGTGATCACCAATAGTCAGCATGGATTTCTGTAAAATAAGTCATGTGAGACTAACCTGATCTCGTTTTTTGACAGAATTACAAGCCTGGTAGATGAAGGGAACGCAGTGGATATAGCCTACCTTGATTTCAGCAAGGCATTTGACAAGGTGCCCCATGATATTCTTGTAAAGAAGCTGGTAAAATGTGGTCTTGACTATGCTACCACTCAGTGGATTTGTAACTGGCTGACTGACCGAACCCAAAGGGTGCTCATCAATGGTTCCTCTTCATCCTGGAGAAGAGTGACTAGTGGGGTGCCACAGGGTTCTGTCTTGGGCCCGGTCTTATTCAACATCTTTATCAACGACTTGGATGAGGGACTCAAGGGCATCCTGATCAAATTTGCAGATGACACCAAACTGGGAGGGGTGGCTAACACCCCAGAGGACAGGATCACACTTCAAAATGACCTTGACAGATTAGAGAACTGGGCCAAAACAAACAAGATGAATTTTAACAGGGAGAAATGTAAAGTATTGCACTTGGGCAAAAAAAAATGAGAGGCACAAATACAAGATGGGGGACACCTGGCTTGAGAGCAGTACATGTGAAAAGGATCTAGGAGTCTTGGTTGACCACAAACTTGACATGAGCCAACAGTGTGATGTGGCAGCTAAAAAAGCCAATGCAATTCTGGGCTGCATCAATAGGAGTATAGCATCTAGATCAAGGGAAGTAATAGTGCCACTGTATTCTGCTCTGGTCAGACCTCACCTGGAGTACTGTGTCCAGTTCTGGGCACCACAGTTCAAGAAGGACACTGACAAACTGGAACGTGTCCAGAGGAGGGCAACCAAAATGGCCTGGAAACGATGCCTTATGAGGAACGGCTAAGGGAGCTGGGCATGTTTAGCCTGGAGAAGAGGAGGTTAAGGGGTGATATGATAGCCATGTTCAACTATATAAAAGGATGTCACATAGAGGAGGGAGAAAGGTTGTTTTCTGCTGCTCCAGAGAAGCGGACACGGAGCAATGGATCCAAACTACAAGAAAGAAGATTCCACCTAAACATTAGGAAGAACTTCCTGACAGAGCTGTTCGACAGTGGAATTTGCTGCCAAGGAGTGTGGTGGAGTCTCCTTCTTTGGAGGTCTTTAAGCAGAGGCTTGACAACCATATGTCAGGAGTGCTCTGATGGTGTTTCCTGCTTGGCAGAGGGTTGGACTCGATGGCCCTTGTGGTCTCTTCCAACTCTATGATTCTATGATTCTATGAATCACCGTCTCGCTAGACCAGAATTACTAAGGATGAGACCACAGCACCTCAGAGTGCTGCTTTAACTTGCATATGCAGCTGGAAGGCTCACACAACAGTGCTGAGCACAAGGATACAACTTTGCTGGAGGGCTTACAATAGGTGGTTAGTAAATGCATAGTATGCAGGATGCAAACCACTCTCTCAGCAAAAAAGAACAGCCATATTGAATAGCCCTTGAGATCAAGCTAGATAGTAACAGTTTAGCCATTAACCTCCTTAGGGGTTAAGAGAAATTTCTTCCAGCAGTGATGCTGAATTTCAAGATCAGATAATTAGCTGCTCAAAGCCCCTTTTAGATTCAAGTGAGGTACAGAACCTTTAAGCCATTAATGCCCTTTAATGAGGCTCCAAGCCCAGAGGATGTGAAATTGGGTGATGGTTCACAACTATATGGGCATAGCTTTTAAACTAGGCCCCTGTGTTTGGAATGACTGGCATCAAATTATTGTCAAAATGAACACCTAGCATTTGAAAGCAATGGACCCTTCTTAAGTGATAACTATGCAATTGGTCTGAAATGCTCATGGAAAAGAATAGTAACGTCTGAAATCCAATGAAAAAAAGACTACTTTCTGTCCTGCCAAGGGAGCATCTCTCTCACCTCCATTGCCACCTTATGACTTTATAAAGGTTCAAGGTACTCTTTTTGCAAACAGACCTCTATTCAATACCTTCAACTCTCCTCACATACTGTGCTTTTCTGTGTATACCTAGGAACGTAAAATATGAATGTGAGGGCCAGATATTTGAAAATGTAGGTACCCTTTTAAGAGAGCCAGTATCAACTGAATTTCTATTCAGTGGTAACCCTATGTTTGTTGCTGCATAATGATTGAAACAGTCTTTAGTTTGGGAATATTTTATATTTCAATGTGTTTTAACTAAGAATCTGATGTCAGAACATGTCAGCTTCAAGGAAGTGGAGAATATTTTGATACAGTCATAAATTAATAGTTAATATATATAACTATTTTTTTCCAAAGAGAGAGAGAGAGAGAACGCAGCATAAGGAAAATTGCATAGGGAAAGAAGACAGAATATTATCATATATTCATTTGGAAAAAATAATGTCTGAGATTACACTTTATGTAGCTAATATAAATAGCAGCTTATTTTTGGAGGTGAGTGTTATGAGAATGTTTCTTGCATTGCCATTCTTAACTGTTCAGACAGTTATATTACCAATGTATTATTTTCAAAGTTTTTTAATATATATATATGTACAAACCAGAAATATGTCTACTGCATGACTTTGCATGAAATGACTTCCATGCCAGTAAAAATAAAAGATGAAAATCCTTATCCATATATGTCAGAGGTGCAACTGTCATTGATCTGATGTTCCATATCATTAAATTTCCTTGTGTCCTGGAAGAAGAAGAAAACCTCAAAGCTCTTTTGCAACCTCAGTAACAGAACCAGTGAAATAGTTTTTATGATTAGTATACCTTCACTGAAATTGTGCTCATTCTGGTGAATTTTCAAACTCTTGATAACAGACAGGAGCAAAGCTTTGTCTGACTTTGTGCTATTGTTATAAGGAAGCATTGTTCTTCCATGGTGCTGAACTTCTTATTTTTACAAGAGAAAATCACCTTCATTTCCAATGATTACAAACATCTGAACATAAATATTTTCTTTAATTTTTCAGCTCAGAAGGAACACATTGAAAGACCCGCTTTCCCCCCTGCTGATGATATTGAAATAAAACTAAAAAAAATACGAGCATTACTGCCTATAAAGCTTTGGAAATATTTCTGAACTCAGCAGGCAAAATTACAGAAGCCCAGTGATTGATTCTGTTGTAAAGAGACTACTCTGTTAGCTGAAGTGCTCTACTTCAGAGCAAAGTTGCCCCAATTAGTGGCTGCTCATGTTCAGAAACCCACAATGGATTCTGGTGTGCATGGAAGGAGAAGGAAGAGATAGTTCAGAGATTATGAACAAGGACAGCCAAGCCAGTACAGGAGGGATGGGTCTTCAGATGTTGTTGGATTTCAATTCCTAACAGACCTAACCAGCACAGCCAATGGTCAGGGATGATGGGGGTTATAGTCCGACAACATCGATAGAGACATTTTGTCCTATAATGATAAGGTCAAAAGTTGGCTTCTTGTTTTACATATGCTATATGTGGAAAGTATAGCTAAGAATGCATGTGTACTGTGACCATTTTGAATCTGGATTTACCTCCACAGTCTCGAGAAAACCCCTTAATCCCAATTTTATTTTATTTTATTCTTTGATAGATTTACAAAAAGGAAAACACACACGAATAAATCATTTAAGAAGGGGCGAAATTAGACGTGGATGCACAAAGCATTTTTTCTCTCCAAAAAATTCAAGACTCCTTGTGTTCCACTCTACACTTCCTATCTTTCTGCCCAGGCCAGGGCAGCCCTCTGCCTGTCCCTCAACTGGCACATCATGCAGGACTGGGCTTTGCTGGAAGCAAACTCTCCTCCTCCTCATCCACTATCTAGAAGCTGCTACAAGCTGCCCAAGGCCAGCAGCAGCAACCATGGAGAGACAACAGAATGCTCCCTCACAATCGCCTCACTGCTGTCGCCCAGGACAAGCACTGGCTCATCCTCCTCTCTGAGCTTGGCAGCGGCAGCACTGGAAGGGGAGGAGGGACATTCTAGGATCAAATCAGATGCCAAGATGGCTTTTGAAATTCCAGGGTATTTGGGATCCTGGGTATGGCTTAATGGTCCTTGAAATGAAGCCAAAACCAATAGAAGTGCATTAAATTTCAATGTTTAAAACTATCAAAAATATTACTACAGTGGTCTTTTTTCATTCTGTTCTCACCGCTCATAATCCTATATAAGCTTTGGTGTTTGGTCCAATGACAAATTACTGATAATTTCTACCAGCTTGACAGCTCCTAGTTTAACAAAACTTACAACTTTCTGAGTTATCTCTCGTCAGAACAGAATGTGCTTGGAAAGTGGTTTAGAGTTTAGAAGCAAATCTTCAAAGCAAGGCCCACGCTGTAGTCTGCAAAATCAGTTTTAAAATGCAGCACCTGAATTTGAGGGACTGAGTTGCAAAATCATCAGACTTCAAAGGACTGGAAAGGTCATGGTAAGGAGAAAGGACTCACTCATCAATAAGGAATAGCAATGTGGCAAAGGAAGGGATGATGATGTTTGCATTAAATATATACCACTTTTTTAATCTCTAAAGGATAGAAAGTGAAATTGGAACCAAGAAAACAAATAGTATGCCACTTACATAATAGGTGTTGGCATCCATCTTGAGAGCAATGGAGGGGTGTCACTTTGGGGGTGAAGTCAAACTGAAACAGGCAAGATCACTTTAATTGAACTCTTTGCTCACAGGAAACATAACTAGTCTCTGAGATGGAGCTGCAGCCCTGTTGAAAGTTCAGTGTGGGTTTGCTCATTTCTGAAGCAACCAATATTTGAGAACCTGGTGCAATGTTCCATTCTGAATTTCTTATGGTGGTGTCAAGGGTGCTGCCTTAATTCCTTTCAGTTTTTATCCTTGTAACCTGACCTCTTGGGTTGACGCATATTAGAATTTTCAAAATTCCTTAAGCAACCATAACTTATGAAGGCTCAAATCCATCTCTGTGAAGAAGAGCAGTACATAATTGTCACTGAATACTTAAAGAGAAGTTTAAATATATCATGGGGTGTTATGATGAATCTTCTGCTGGTTCACTGTGTAGTAGTACATCTTTGTCGAAGTAAATATTTCAGGTTCAACAGAGGAAAGTGAAATATAAACAAGGCCACTAGCACATACTGAATCTTATTTGTGAAAGTCTTCCAGGTCCTCACCACAGCTAGTTGGATGAATAAGGAAGCAAATGTTTTGTTGAAGGACCCTCTTTTCATAATTATGCATTGATTTTCAAAAATGAGTAAGAATGTTTTTGTAGGCGTTGTGCAGCTTTACAACATGCTAGAATGCTGTAGTATGCAGCAGCAGAAACCCTTTGGAAAACAACAACAGCACAAATTCAAAAACCTGGGTAGACAATGACATTCTTTTAGCAACAGCAGAGACACTTCAGAGCACTGAACTGTTCATGAAGAAATCTGTTCCAGGTGGCAATCTCTGACACCATTTCATAGAACTGTAAGTCCTTTTTAGAAGTTACACTCAGAACACATGACTGGGGTCACATTGAGTTTCCCCATCCCTGATGTCAGAATGTGCCAACTTGTCCTGCCCATAGTGTCAACCTGTACTGTGTGAATGCCTTCAGCAAGGAAGCCTTTGTGAACACAGTTGTATGCACAATACTTTGTCCCTGCAGTTGCTCATAATTCATGTGAGATGGGATGGGTGGCTAGTCAGTACCTGGAACACTGGGGTGGGGCTCCTACTGCTTTTGACTTGGTCTTAGCTATCAGTGTAACACCTGAGTAGAGATATTGAATCATAGACTTAACAGAGCTGGAAGGAACATTGGAAAAATCTTGGTGATATTTAGGAACTGGATTTTAGCTGAAAATCCCTGAATTGCTTAAAAAGTAAAATGCTGATACATTTTTTTTATTAATTCCAACATCTGACAAGTTTGATACATGTCAACATCTGTGTAATAAATAACAATTACTAAACAAACCACGCAGCACTTTCTTATTTTGGTTTTTTAATATGGTGTGCATGCAGGCAGCCAGAATTAGACATCAGAATTAGATGATCTCCGGCGGACTAGGGACAAAGGTGAGAGCTGTTTCCTAGTTCTGCTGGATCTCTCAGCGGCGTTTGATACCATCGACCATAACATCCTTCTGGACCGTCTTGAGGGGCTGGGAGCTGGGGGCACTGTCATACAGTGGTTCCGCTCCTTCCTCCTGGGCCGTTTTCAGAACGTGGTGGTGGGGGATGAGTGTTCAGACCCCTGGGCTCTCACTTGTGGGGTGCCTCAGGGTTCTGTCTTCTCCCCCATGCTTTTCAACATCTACATGCAGCCGCTGGGAGAGATCATCAGGGGGTTTGGGCTGGGTGTTCATCAGTATGCGGATGATACCCAGCTCTACCTCTCTTTCAAATCAGAACCAGTGAAGGCGGTGACGGTCCTGTGTGAGTGTCTGGAGGCGGTTGGAGGATGGATGGCGGCTAACAGATTGAGATTGAATCCTGACAAGACAGAAGTACTGTTTCTGGGGGACAGGAGGTGGGCAGGTGTGGAGGATTCCCTGGTCCTGAATGGGGTAACTGTGCCCCTGAAGGACCAGGTGCGCAGCCTGGGAGTCATTTTGGACTCACAGCTGTCCATGGAGGCACAGGTTAAATCCGTGTCCAGGGCAGCTGTGTATCAGCTCCATCTGGTACGCAGGCTGAGACCCTATCTGCCTGCAGACTGCCTCACCAGAGTGGTGCGTGCTCTGGTTATCTCCCGCTTGGACTACTGCAATGCTCTCTACGTGGGGCTACCTTTGAAGGTGACCCGGAAACTACAACTAATCCAGAACGCAGCAGCCAGACTGGTGACTGGGAGCGGCCGCCGAGACCATATAACACCGGTCTTGAAAGACCTACATTGGCTTCCAGTACGTTTCTGAGCACAATTCAAAGTGTTGGTGCTGACCTTTGAAGCCCTAAACGGCCTTGGTCCAGTATACGTGAAGGAGCGTCTCCCCCCCCCCATCGTTCTAACCGGACACTGAGGTCCAGCACCGAGGGCCTTCTGGCGGTTCCCTCACTGCGAGAAGCCGTTACAGGGAACCAGGCAGAGGGCCTTCTCGGTAGTGGCGCCCTCCCTGTGGAACGCCCTCCCACCAGATGTCAAAGAGAACAACAACTACCAGACTTTTAGAAGACATCTGAAGGCAGCCCTGTTTAGGGATGCTTTTAATGTTTGATGTATCACAGTATTTTAATATTCTTTTGGAAGCCGCCCAGAGTGGCTGGGGAGGCCCAGCCAGATGGGCGGGGTATAAATATTATTATTATTATTATTATTATTATTATTATTATTGCCGTATTGTAAAAGCTATGGTTTTCCCAGTTGTGATATATGGAAGTGAGAGCTGGACCATAAAGAAGGCAGATCGCCAAAGAATTGATGCTTTTGAATTATGGTGCTGGAGGAGACTCTTGAGAGTCCCATAGACTGCAAGAAGATAAAACCTATCAATTCTGAAGGAAATCAGCCCTCAGTGCTCACTGGAAGGACAGATTCTGAAGCTGAGGCTCCAATACTTTGGCCACATCATGGGAAGAGAAGAGTCCCTGGAAAAGACCCTGATGCTGGGAAAGACTGAGGGCACAAGGAGAAGGGGACGACAGAGGATGAGATGGTTGGACAGTGTTCTCAAAGCTACCAACATGAGTTTGACCAATCTGCGGGAGGCAGTGGAAGACAGGAGTGCCTGGTGTGCTCTGGTCCATGGGGTCACGAAGAGTCGGACATGACTAAATGACTAAACAACAATTAATATATCTCCCTGTGTACATTAATATAGTGTGCAGAGATGAGCAAATATGACAATTTTGGTTCCTCTCCATTTCTCATTTTCCCAAATTTCCATATTCCATGAAAATGTTTTAGCATTTCAGTGTGAATCCCTCCTAATATACACATTTTACATTTTTCCAATATAAACATTTTTGCAAAGCAGTTTCCCCTAATGCAATGTATTTTAATGTTATTTTCACACATAGACACATGTTTGTGCATAGGTTACCTGAGCACATACATTTTTGTACACATTAACTGAAAGGAGAACTGCAGTGCAAAATTCAGAAACGTGTAATTTTGAAGGATGGTTATGTTTCGGTTTGCATATTATGCTGAAAAGTGAAGAGTAGGTAGATTTGCATTTAGGTGAAAACTGTATAGAATTTCATTCCCCACGTACAAGTGATTATGTAGTTTGAACCCAAGTTATGGCAGACAGAGACTTTGTCTTACAAAAAAGTTAAACACATGTGGAAATGTAACAGGCAAGCTGAAATAAGCCTCCGTGTAGTTTTCTACATGGTTGGATGACAGTAATTGATGTTCTGTCATAGCTGTCAACTGTCTCCCAGGATAAGCATATGGGAAATGACTGAGCAACTAGCAAGGTGATATTGCATTGTCAGCACTTGGGTGTGTCTTTCCTCGGTGCTTGGGATTCGCTATGAAACCTCACGGCAGAATTAAAAATGGCTCACGGGTCGATTCCTCTCCTGATTAATGATGCTAATTGAAGTTAAAGTATGCACACATATCAAGGGGAGAACACAACCTCCTCTGTTTGTCTTCTCAACAATGCAGATGACACATGCTGTGCAAAGATAAGTTAACCTTAGTGCAGGTACATTAGAATAACTGTGAAGCATGATTCATAGAAACTGTCAGCGAATTTAGTTGGTGAATGACTGGAACATGTGAAGATACCACTTATTTTCATATTTAACTGAATCACCTCCCCACCCCACCCCGCCATATAACTACTTCTGGCTCTAAGGTCATTTTGCTTGCTTGAGCAAAGGGTCACAGTGGCAACACTGGGTTTTCTAGCCTTGACTAGTTGCTTTCTGGCTCCTGCTGCTGCTGTCAGAGAGGATGAGCAATGGTATATGAGAGTTACTTTTCTTTTAAAAACAGTTCAGCACAGTAGTATGCTGTCAAATGTTAAGAAATATTGAATATAATAGTTCTCTCTCTCTCTCTCTCTCTCTCTCTCACACACACACACACACACACACAAACACACACACCCTAGCCTTTCTCTAGCTTGGGTGATGAACAGCAGCAACAGTTCAAGATGCTCACCTTGGTGTTTAAAGTCCTAAAAGACTGTACTCATGTATGTGCGAGTCAGGCTGTTACCATTTGCAGGAGCGGAATCATCTTTCAGTGTCATCACCCTTGTAGGTACATGGGGTGATGGCCCATGAAGAAGCTTCCATAGTGGTCCCCAAATGATGGAATTCCCTACCTATAGAAATAGCATTAGGATGCCATTGACAGGCCAATTATTATTGCTAGTGTCCTCAAATATACGATCTCACTCACTGATATGTATACATACATGTATACATGAAGTTGTTTTATTATACTGCATTATATATTTTCCCCTTCATGGATCACTGCCTTGCCGTGGCGAAGGGGCTTGAATAACTCAGAAAAGCTATGAACTATGCCGATCAGGGCACCCAAGATGAACAGGTCATAGTGGAGAGTTTGGACCAAACGTGATCCACCTGGAGGAGGAACCGGCAAGCCACTCCAGTATCTCTGCCAAGAAAACTCCATGGACAAAGAGAACAGGCATATAAAAGTTATGACACTGGAAGTTGAGCCTCTCAGGTCGGAAGGCGTCCAACATGCTACTGGGGAAGAGTGGAGGACAAGTACAAGTAGATTCAGAGCTGATGAAGTGGCTGGGCCAAAGCCGAAAGGACGTTCAGTTGCGGATATGCCTGGAAGTGAAAGTAAAGTCCAATGCTGTAAAGAAAAATATTGCATAGGAACCTGGAATGTAAGAACCATGAACCTGGGTAAGTTGGATGTGCTCAAAAATAAGATGGCAAGAATAAATATTGACATCCTGGGCATCAGTGAACTAAAATGGACGGGAATGGGCGAATTCAGTTCGGATGACTATCATATCTACTACTGTGGGCAAGAAACTCGTAAAAGAAATGGAGTGGCCCTCATAGTCAACAAAAGAGTGGTGAAAGCTCTACTGGGGTGCAATCTCAAAAATGATAGAATGATCTCGATACGAATCCAAGGCAGACCTTTTAACATCACAGTAATCCAAGTTTATGCACCAACTACTGGTGCTGAAGAAACTGAAATTGACCAGTTCTATGAAGACTTACAAGACCTTATAGAAGTGACACCAAAGAAGGATGTTCTTCTCATTATAGGGGATTGGAATGCTAAAGTAGGGAGTCAAGAGATAAAAGGAACAACTGGCAAGTTTGGCCTTGGAGATCAAAACGAAGCAGGGCAAAGGCTAATAGAGTTCTGTCAAGAGAACAAGCTGGTCATCACAAACACGCTTTTCCAACAACACAAGAGACGACTCTACACATGGAAATCACCAGATGGGCAGCATCGAAATCAGATTGATTATATTCTCTGCAGCCAAAGATGGAGAAGCTCTATACAGTCAGCAAAAATGAGACCTGGAGCTGACTGTGGCTCAGATCATCAGCTTCTTATAGCAAAATTCAAGCTTAAACTGAAGAAAGTAGGAAAAACCACTGGGCCGGTAAGATACAATCTAAATCAAATCCCTTATGAGTACACAGTGGAAGTGAGGAACAGGTTTAAGGATTTAGATTTGCTGGACAGAGTGCCTGAAGAACTATGGGTGGAGGCTCGCAACATTATACAGGAGGCAGCAACGAAAACCATCCCAATGAAAAAGAAATGCAAGAAAGCAAAGTGGCTGTCCAATGAGGCCTTACAAATAGCAGGGGAGAAGGCAAGCAAAATGTGAGGGAGATAGTGAAAGATACAGGAAATTGAATGCAGATTTCCAAAAAATAGCAAGGAGAGACAAGAAGACCTTCTTAAACGAGCAATGCAAAGAAATAGAGGAAAGCAATAGAATGGGAAGAACCAGAGATCTGTTCAAGAAAATTGGAGATATGAAAGGAACATTTCGTACAAAGATTACCATAATAAAAGACAAAAGTGGTAAGGACCTAACAGAAGCAGAAGACATCAAGAAGAGGTGGCAAGAATACACAGAGGAATTATACCAGAAAGATATGGATGGCTCGTACACCCCAGGTAGTGTGGTTGCTGACCTTGAGCCAGACATCCTGAAGAGTGAAGTCAAATGGGCCTTAGAAAGCACTGCAAATAGCAAGGCCAGTGGAAGTGATGGTATTCCAGCTGAACTATTTAAAATTTTAAAAGATGATGCTGTTAAGGTGCTACACTCAATATGCCAGCAAGCTTGGAAAACTCAGCAGTGGCCAGAGGATTGGAGAAGATCAGTCTACATCCCAATCCCAAAGAAGGGAAGTGCCAAAGATTGCTCCAGCTACCGCACAATTGCACTCATTTCACACGCTAGCAAGGTTATGCTTAAAATTCTACAAGGAAGGCTCAAGCAGTATGTGGACCGAGAACTCCCAGAAGTGCAAGCTGGATTTAGAAGAGGCAGAAGAACCAGAGACCAAATTGCAAACATGCACTGGATTATGGAGAAAGCTAGAGAGTTCCAGAAAAACATCTACTTCTGCTTCATTGACTATGCAAAAGCCTTTGACTGTGTCGATCACAGCAAACTATAGCAAGTCCTTAAAGAAATGGGAGTGCCTGATCACCTCATCTGTCTGCTGAGAAATCTCTATGTGGGACAAGAAGCTACAGTTAGAACTGGATATGGAACAACTGATTGGTTCAAAATTGGGAAAGGAGTGCGACAAGGCTGTACATTGTCTCCCTGCTTATTTAACTTATAAGCAGAATTCATCATGCGGAAGGCTGGGCTGGATGAATCCCTAGCCGGAATTAAGATTGCCAGAAGAAATATCAACAACCTCAGATATGCAGATGACACAACCTTGATGGCAGAAAGTGAGGAGGAATTAAAGAACCTTTTATTGAGGGTGAAAGAGGAGAGCGCAAAATATGGTCTGAAGCTTAACATCAAAAAAACAAAGATCATGGCCACTGGTCCCATCACCTCCTGGCAAATAGAAGGGAAAGAAATGGAGGCAGTGAGAGATTTTACTTTCTTGGGCTCCATGATCACTGCAGATGGTGACTGCAGCCACGAAATTAAAAGATGCCTGCTTCTTGGGAGAAAAGCAATGACAAACCTAGACAGCATCTTAAAAAGTAGCGATATCACTTTGCCAACAAAGGTCCGTATAGTAAAAGCTATGGTTTTCCCAGTAGTGATGTATGGAAGTGAGAGCTGGACCATAAAGAAGGCTGATTGCCGAAGAATTGGTGCTTTTGAATTATGGTGCTGGAGGAGACTCTTGAGAGTCCCATGGACTGCAAGAAGATCAAACCTATCCGTTCTGAAGGAAATCAGCCCTGAGTGCTCACTGGAAGGACAGATCGTGAAGCTGAGGCTCCAATACTTTGGCCACCTCATGAGAAGAGAAGACTCCCTGGAAAAGACCCTGATGTTGAGAAAGACTGAGGGAACAAGGAGAAGGGGACGACAGAGGATGAGATGGTTGGATAGTGTTCTCGAATCTACCAGCATGAGTTTGACCAATCTGCGGGAGGCAGTGGAAGACAGAAGTGCCTGGTGTGCTCTGGTCCATGGGGTCACGAAGAGTCCGACACGACTAAATGACTAAACAACAAGAACAACATTATATATTTTAGATGCAACCCACTCTGAAGGGCCACAACCAAACAAATACTAACAACAAACAAACAACACCTCATTAAAACCACTGAATCAAATGAAATAAATAAACAGCAAATATCAACCAAGTGAGGTCAGCTCATAGGGAACATGTCCCAGCATTAATACACTGTGGGCTGAAACTGGAATTCCAATGAGTCAAAGTCAGATCACAGGATGCTCCTGCTGGAATAAGGGTGGGGGGTGTCTTCATTTATTCCTATCATCTTCATTCTGCAGCCCCTGTGCCTCCTTAAAAGTTGTTGGACAGTAACAGTGTTGGAGATGGGAAAGGGGTGAAACTGGCTCCTTCTCCTTTCTCCAGTGGGAGTCTCCACTGAATCTTCTAAGTATGGAAGAAGCCTTTACATTCACAGAAGCGTGAGGCTGGATCCATTACCAGGATAGGACTTAATGGGTCTAATGTGTGACTGACAGGGATGGATTCCATGTTGCTCTGTATCATGGATTCCATGATGAACTCTGTTTCTGTGGGCCCTTCTAGAAAGCTCTGGTTCTGATTAAGGAACATAGAGCAATAGGTAATATCAGCATAGTGGTTAAAAGAGTGTCCCCTAGAGCTATGCCAGCAGTTTTGCACTCTTCAAAATGTATTATTGAAAAGAGGCAGTTGAGTGCCTGTTATTTTCTTTAAAATATATATCCATATCCATATGTCAGACAGAGAATACAAGCAACCAAAGCTAAAATAATGATGCCTTCAAGTGGCAGCTGCTGTTCTTATTACACAAGCTTTTTTCCTAATTTAGATAATTCAGAATAGAATATTGGTTAAGGTTTCAGTACTCTGCCATTTCTATAAATGAAAAGAATTGCATTCAGGAAAATCTCTGAATACATGAGGAACAGAAGAGAAGCAACAGAATTGGAGAAGCTAATGAAAAATCATGGACATGGATTAGCAATGACTGATCAACTGCTTGTCAAATGTGACGCAGAGGCTGAACAAGTCAAATATGTGGTAAAATGGGCTGAAGACACAAGAGTGATATGCTAATGGAGGTTAGGGGAAATTTGTGGAAGAAAGTACACGTATTTTCCTTGAATACAGCAAAAGGGAAAATTGTTGCAAGCTAGTGAGTAGGTGAGGAGTGGGAAACCTTGGGCTTGTGAGCACACCAGGGAGTCCAATATACCAGTCCATCATTAATTTTGCACCCAGAGAACAGCATCACTTCTGGCACAACTATGCTTGCATTGGTGGGAAGAGTCCCAAAATATCCTGATGAGACTAGTGACTCAGCTATACTGCTGCAAATAAAACATTTTAAGTGTGTTGCAAAGTGCAATATACAAATGTGACACTAGATGGTGATTGAGAGCTATGGCAAATTCAATATATTTTTCAATTTTTAAAAAAACATAACAAAACATTTTCCTAGTGTTTTTTTTATGCGTGTGTGAATTTCACCTGGGAAAGAGCCCAGTCTGAAACCCTGGAGAGTCACTGCCAGTTAGCATACAGCAGCCTTTCTAGCCTTCAGTTCTCTGATGTTTTTGGACTCTCATCATCCCTGCACATTAGGCCACTGACCAAGGACTGGGGTTCTACCCCCAGCAGTATCTGGGGCCCAAGGCTGGGCAAAGGTAGTATAGATAACACTGAGCTAGATAAATTAATAGTCTAAGGCCTTGTATGCACTTCTGCTTGTTCTGTGCCTAGAATGAATGAGGCTGAATGGTTTTGTCTTTGCCCTTCTGCTTTCCCACGGAAAACCCAATTGCAGTTTTCTCTAATTCAATGCTAAACAGTGGGTTTTCCTGGGAGTAAGCAGTGGGGCAAACAGAAGTGTGGATCAGCCCTAACTCAATATAAAGCAGCTCCATCCCAAAATGTTGCTACATGGAGTAGTGGGACAGCTCTTTGTAACACTAACTACTAATTGTGTGGGCTAGAAACAAGATTCACATGTGTCCCCCCAAAGCAGACATGTTTTATCTACGAACATTTCTTTCAACATTTTCCTTACACACTTCAGAATACATACAGTATTCAAGGGAGCTATGTAGTGTCGACTCCACATATATAGGAGATCATTCATCTCATCTTTCAAGTATTTGTTCTGAGAAACAAAACAAAAACAGATTGACTCTGCTAATTTGCTGAACTTTTAATTCCTTTATTATGATGCTGACATCTCACATTCAAAGTTTCATCCATAATGATTTACTGCTGTTGTAGCAATGATTTTTGCCTTTTGAGAGCAAATATCTCAGTGAAGAGTCAGATTCAGAAGTCAATGAAGAATGCTCTCTGGAGGCAAGCTATAATCATGAAAATATTATAGTGACAAGCAAGATTTAATAAAAGCTCCAACATGTCCCTCCAATAAAGTAGCAAGTGAATGATCTGTACCTAACGCAAATGACAAGGACAGCTCAGATCACGACTTTATATGTAATGGCACTTGCACAGTAATTGTGAATATAGAGTAAGTATTGTGGATTTATTAGAAATAAATACGTTTTCCCTTTATGAGTGTTTCACTGTCTATAATATCTGTGTCTGTGTTCCACTGTCTATAATTCTCTGGTTTTCCCTTGCTTCCCTTTGTTTTTTTTCTGCACTTAACGTTGTTGTTGCAGAACTTCCTATCCAATGCACCATTTCCAGCCAAACCTCTCTCACCCTCCCTCCTACCCCATGGATGGAGAGTTTGTGGTCCTCCATGCTGGCTAGGCTTGATGGGAGTTGTAGATCCAACAACACTTGAGAGGGAACAGGTTCCCCATCTCTGTCCTACTCAGTTCTCCTGTCCCAACCCTTTGTTAAGTTGAACTATTAGGGTTATACAAAAAGCCTCTGAGGTGATAAAGCAGAGCATACCTGTGACTGACAATCACAAATATTGAGCTCCCAGTGGGGAACTCAGTCACAAAGGCAATGCCTGCCGAAAGCAGCTTTGGTCTATGCTTATTATTTTGTCCTCTAAGCACTCCACAACCAACTGGCTGTTGGGTGCTTGGGAAGTGCTATGCAAGGGACTTGGGTAGGTGGGTGGGGCAATCTGTTTGTTAGTCATTGTATTTCACAATGTCACGTGATTGGCTGGTGGGTTGTCTATGGGGATGGGGACAGTAACAATCTGGCCTTCTGGTTCAACACTGGGTTCCATGTTCCTGCTCTACAGCAATGGTCCACAGCTATTGGCTGGGAGTTTTATGAAGAATTCACTAAAGTCAGAGATAAGGATAAGGAGGAAATCCTGCAATCCTGGGTCAAGTACTTTGAAAGGGGAAAATACTTGCCTCTGGAGACATGTGCTGTATGTATTTATTTATGCATTCATGCATAGGGAATGTTCGTTTATTTGGTGAATGCAATGGGATGTTGGAACGCACATCATTTTGCAGAAATGTTAAGTTCAGTGATGTAGAAGTACCTGTGGGGGTTATGGTGTGTGTGTATGTTTCCAAAAATCAAGTATAATGAGCCATTGTCCAGATTGTGAGGCATTGGAAAATGTGTTCCGTCTGTTTTTATTCCCGAGGCTTAGTTTCAAATCCCATCTTGATCAAAATGACAGGATGTGATTTTAGCTGGATTGCTGCTTCACAGGTAAAACCTATAATGGGTCCAGGTGGATTACCATAACTCCACATACAGAGAAGTTTTCAGCATGGAGACAATCACAACTATCACTAATTCAAAGGTGTCCACTCTTCAGGAGGTATTATAAATGACAGGTTTATGCAGCACACTGGAACAGCTGACCTTTGAATCCAATTACCATTGCATTCTGTTTTGAGAAACCTGGAAATGTTTACCAGTGTGGGTTTTTTATGGGGATGGCTAGCTTTTTAAGAATCAAACCCTGCTCAAGGTATTTGATAGTATCCTGTGAAAAGACAAAATCAATAATATTATTATTTATATAGCACCATCTGTGTGCACACTGTTTAAAACACAAACACATCCACCCTGGATATGAGAGATTCCTACTCCAATAAGCTTACAATAGACACAAAGAAATGGAGGACATTTCCCCCCTCTTACTTTAGTTCACATAGAGTGATCCTCATAGTGGTTTAACTATCAATCCATCTTCCCAGGCAACTCTGGGAATTGTAGAGCTTTGAGAGCAACTGGGCTCTCCTAATAACTATCAGCACTCTTAGCAAGTGTAAGAGTGCTTTAAATGTACGGCACAGATGTGGCCATCAATTGGCTTAGTTACACTAGGGGGTGTGCCCAATAGGTGAATTTTGAAGAAGGACTTAAAGGAAATGAAGGGAAGACGTTTAGAGAAGCTGCTCCAGCAATAAGGGGCAGCAAGGGGAAATGTGTGGAGTTACTTCAGAAAGCAGGGGATGTTTGGTGGCTGAGGGTGGGAGAGCTGGACAATCAAAGGTTATGAGATGGAATGTCTCCAAAACTAGTACAGAGGGATATGGTGAGGCAAGGCCATGGAGGGTTTTAAAGGTTTGGACAAAGACCTGGGAAGGGATGGATGGCAAGAGAGAGAATGACAAGACAGATGAATTATTTTGGCAGCTGGATGGATATGATGGACGAAGGTGAGACCAAAGAAAAGAGCAGGGATAAGAAGAGTGCAGTACAAGAAGAGATGTGTTCAAGACATAAACACGAGTTTTCATTGAGAAGACAGAAAAGAAGGACTATATTTATGGAATACTGTAAAAGAATTTGCAACATGACTTGGTAACTTCTTATGGTAGTGAAAACAATTAAACAAGATGTCTGTCATCCAAGGGTTTGACAGTGGCTCAGAATTTATTGCCATTTTGAATGAAATAAGCTTATTTTCAAGAAAGAAATAGTATAACTCGGGGGGGGGGTGAAGAAATAGCTGCTACAGTCCTTATAAAAACATTGGCTTATATTGCAATTGAACAATTATTCAATATGATACTTGGTATTGGCTGGAAGGATAGGAGTGGCATATAAATGTTGTTTTGATTACTTGGCATATTTTATAAATGTGAATATTGTATTTATTTCGGGACTGATTCTTGCATTCTTTGTTTGAAGCTGAACAAGTTTATTGCATTGATTTCATGAGGTGAATAGTCTATTTAAATATGTCCTCAGGTGGTGAGAGATAATATTCAAATAAATTAAAGGCAACTGAAAACTTGGGATTTACCTGACTTTGAAATGTACAACACTGAGAGATAACAGGCAGACAGGCAGACACTAGCTGTGAGTGAGATGGACAGAGGTATTGAAATCATATCAGGCTGAATCTCATCAGACTGGTCCATTTCAGTGTAATATTCTGTGGCCTCCTATACTTGCAGGTGTGAAAAGAACCTTCCTGAGTGCAGGGAGTCTTGAAACATTAGTAATAAAACAGGCAAGAAGTATAGTTTCATGTGTGTCTAAATGCTTCAAGAAGCACGTGGATTTTCTGAATTCTATACAACTATTCAGCAATAATATAATGCAGCCTCAGAGGACAGAGAATATAGAAACAATGGTGTAGCGAACTTTTGCCCTTCCTCCCCTCGCCCCTTCTCTTTATTTCAG
The DNA here is from genome assembly GCF_964106645.2 of Podarcis pityusensis. NCBI lineage: Eukaryota > Metazoa > Chordata > Lepidosauria > Squamata > Lacertidae > Podarcis > Podarcis pityusensis. The sequence goes on along the minus strand of NC_138034.1, from coordinate 44,043,992 downwards.
TTGCAAACTGATCAGTGTAATAGTTTTTGAAAAATGTAAATCAAACAATCAATACAATACCTGGAGCCAATAACAATAAATTGGGAGGTCATAGATGCACAAGTTACCTCTATCTCTGGCACATCTGTATGGGTGCCATTCATTTATGTAAGACGAAAAAAATCTCATCTGCTAGCTGTAAGTCTGTTCAAGAGAAATTCCAAAGTCACACTGTATAATAAGTTTTAATTTTGTGCCTCAGGTGTGGCTTTCCCTCCTCCTTAGATTATTTTCCATTCATTTAAAAGCATCAGAAATAGGTTTCCACAGCTGGTAAAGACAGGATTGCATTGTCATAAAGCACTGAGAAAAATTTGTCTTGGAGATAAAACAGATGGGGTTTGTTTTCATGGTATGGTAATCACTAATAGTTTTCCGTAAGATCACAGTGGGGGAACTAATGGTACAACTCACAATCCCAGGATTTTTGTTTACCATGAACTGGACATCTACTTTAAAGCCTGCTGGGTGTGAGGATGAAGAGACATTTCTCAGCTATCAAATTTGGATTGGATTTCCGCTCCTTGCTCTCTTGATTTTGTTTTAGAAATTTCACAACTCCCTTTCTCCCAATCTCTTCAGCAAAAACTGACAACAGAGGACTCTTGTCTTGCTCTTAATAGGCTCTCACCAAGAACTCTAAACTTGTCAGCCATAATACAGAGGGAAATGACTTTGAGCTGGTACAGCCGTCGTGGGAAACCTCCAGTCCACAGACTGTAGTCCCAATAGGCTTCCTCATTTGGGCCCATGAGGCTGTTTTGGGCTGGCCACACCTATCATTTGCTTACCTCCTATCAGACGCAGGAGAAGTAAAGCCACTATTGCAAAGAAACATTCAATTCAGCATCCTTCAAATGCACTCTCCATTATTACTTAGAACTCACTGATTGCATTCATTTTAAAATAAAGAAAGCCCAACTCTCACTGCTCTTCTTGTGATGTTTTTCTGTTTTCATGTCCTTATTTTTCTTATTGTCTTGCTTCCAAAGGGAATAACTGGAAGCACTGTGATCTATTGATCACACTCATACACTCTTCCTCTGAGGAACTCAAGGCCATTTACATTTGGTTCTCATCCAAGCAGCCTTCAGGGCCAAATATGTTCAGCTTTAAGAGCAAAGATGCAGGGCCAGCCCACTTATGAGGCAAGCTCAGGTGGAGGCTGAAAGATCCACAGGAGCAGCAGATTTCTCCAGGGAATTCATTGCCCAACACTGCTGCATGCTTCTTGGAGGCCTGATCTGCCACATTCCTTAGCAGTGCCCCCAATGCAGCCTCTACACTGTGTTCTTAGCAAATAGGAAGTGCTGCCGGTCCATCCACCCTGAGGTAGGAAATGGCAGGGGCTTCTCTCTGGTGCCATCTGTCCTCTTCACTTGCATTCAACCATTAGATGTTTGATTTGATTCATTGCCCTTATTCCCGATGTAGATCTTCATTTTGTGGTTTGTCTCGGGTGCCAAAATGTCTTGGGCCAGCCTTGAAAAGAGGCATACAGAATGTTTAGTTTACTGGAGAACGGGGCGGAGGAAGGGGTGTGTGGTGGGTGCGGACCACCCTGGGTGTCACCCCTGAGGGGGGGTGACAAAATGCCGGGCGGCACTGTGGGTCCTGCAGCTTGTCCGAGCCATGCGTCTCTCCTGGGAGAGATGCAGTGGCTTGGGCGTGCGCAGGCTCCGTGCTGCCCAAATGGTCCCCTGGTTGCTCCCCCCCCCCCGATGAAGGGCGGCTGAATGGGAGGAGGCAGGCAGACTCTGGAGGTCCCGCAGTGCGCCCCACCCCTTTGGGTGGCTTGCCCCACCCCTGGGTATGTTGCCCCAGGCACCTGAGCAGCTTCCTGCACCGCTGCATTGAAAAATACATAATCTTCATAAGATGTAAGAAGACAGTAGGATGGAACGCAATGCAACTTTCAAGTTATGACAAAGTAGTAAATGTTCTAGGTATCTTAAATGTATGTGTCCTTTAACTTTTAGTCATATAACTGATCAGAACAACCCCACAGCAACCCCAGACCTAATCTTAAGCAGTGCCCAAGACCCAGTGCAAGGTGTATGTGTTGTTGAAGGTTAATGAATTGTTTGCGTGTGCCTAAACAGGGGAAAGGTGTAGAGCAGGTCCAAATGCCTGAAATAACTTTCTTGGGAAGGGAGTCTGAGAAAGCAAGGAAATAGGTGTGACAACAGATGAATCAACAGCTTATTGGAAAACTAAAGATGAACAAATCGCCATGTCCAGATGGCATTCAACCAAGAGTTATTCAAAAACATACATGTAGAATTCCTGATGTTTTAACAGAAATATGCAACTTGACCCTGACAACAGCCTCCATAATTGAGGATTGGAAAGCAGTCAATGTAACATGAAATTTTAAAAAGTGATTAGGGGGTATCCTGGAAAATACAGGTCACTGAGTTTTAAAAAGAAGACCAAAAGCATCGTCAATGATAGAATTACAAAGCATAGAGAAGACTGAATCTTGATGCAATGATAAGTCCTAATCTTGTTTTACTAACCTTTAGCAGTTCTTTCATAGGGTCAACAAGTATATAGGTAGAGGTGATCTAGTTGACATTGTTTACGATGACTTTTGAAAAGCCTTCGACAAAGTTCCTCATCAGACTCCTGAGCAAGCTTAGCAATCATAGGATAAGAATTTGCCAGTATGTGACTGAATCCCGCAATAAAATAGCAATAGACTAGAAACGCCCTTGGTTACTGTAAATAAATAAATGGCAATCCATGATAGTCTTTTGAGCATGGAGAGATTTAATGTGTCTGGGTACCTTTAAAAAAATAAAAATAGAGACTGCCAGCTTATTAAACATTTTTAAAGGATCTCTTTTATGCCTTGTTATTTTGTAGTAGCAATTATTTTATCGAAAATGTATGCTGTTCTACTAATTCAATTCACTCCTTTTAATTAAGACCCCCCCCCAAAAAAAAATGTCTAATGAAATCTGAGGCTAAGTCCTGTACAATGTACCTCAAAATGCAATTTGATTGATAGAAGGAATTATTAAGATAGTTAGTTATAATGAAAAGAAAAGTATGTTGCATTGACAAAAGAGCATACAGTTTCTGCAACAGGGGGAAGGGAAATCCTACATGTTATAACTAGAGTGGGCAACAGAGCCAGCTAAGCACTTTAACAAATTTAAAATAACTTCATATATATTAATATAGACATTAATTTGTCCCACGCACACACTTCAAGGGGGGAGAGCAACCTTTATTTTCCATATTTTTTTGTAAATACATTGCTTAGCTGAACGTCCTTAGTTAGGGAAATTGTTTGTTAATTGTTGGGTGGTGTTTCTTTAAAGGGAGTTAATGACTGATCTATCCAGAGGTCTCATAATCACACGTTGGGAGAGTGTGATAGCATTCATGTCCTGTTTGGAGGTTTCCATAGCCACCTGGTTGGCCACTGTGAAAAATGTTGTACTAGATGAGTTTTGGGCCTGCTCATGCAGGGCTTTTCTTATGTTATGTTATGAGTTCAAGGCATTAGAGCCTGGAGAATCTGAAGGGCAGATGTGAAAAAGCAATAGTGGTGGTGAGGCCAAGTGAAGCAGAAAGAAGGTGGTGAGCTGGAGGCACTTTACAATCAGAGGTGGAATAGCAGATCCACTACCTTGTAGGTATGCATACTGTTCATAAACACTTCTGTTTTATCTGCATATTTCTGGAACTTTTGAATTGGTGACTTAGGATGGTGACTGACCAGATTTGTGATAACAAACTGAAGCTTAATTCAGGTAAGGGGAAAATGCCCTTGGCTAGTAAGAAGGCTGATCCAGGAATAGAAAGACATTCTGGTTTGGGTTGCACTCCCCTTGAAGAATCAGACATGCAGTGTGAGTATGTTCCTGGCCTTGTCCCAAATGCCCAGTTAGCATCTGTATCTAGAAGTGCTTTTGCACAACCTAGGCTAGTGCAGCAAGTGTGCCTATTCCTGGCAGAGTAGAGCTGGACATTGTTGTGTGTGTGATTCATTAGATTATTGTGTCTGCAACAGAGTTTGCTTTAAGGATCATGTAACACTTTTGTTGCTGCACTGGTTTCTGATATGTCTCAATGTGAAGTTGGACGTGCTGGGGATTACCTTTAAGACCTAAACAACATGGGCTCAGGTTGTCTGAAGGATGTTTTCATCCCATACAAACCTAGTCACAGAAGGGACAATCCTTTTGTGCATCCTGTTATCATCTGAGGCACGGCTGTGTGTCATTTTAGGCGGGTGAAATGTAATTTTTACAAATTTCTGCAGTGAGGGGTCTTTTGTGAGGAATTAAAAAATGCTATTATTTCTGTGATTGGACAACATTTAGCTTGGTAAATCATGTCTTCCCTAAAAGAGGGCCTGTGTTGCGGTGAGACCTGGAGACTGACCTCCTGTGCTGTGGGTGGGTAAATTGGACAGCCACAACACTCATTTGGTAGGTCCCTTGATGTTGGGTTTAATCTGGCCAATGGGGCGCAGTCCAAATGGATTGAGGGACCTATATATACCCATGCATGTGACCCAGAGCTTCCTCTTTTGGCTTGTGCATTCAGAACACCTGCCCACCTCTCCCTATTTTTAGGGCATTTTGCAATTGACCTTGCTATGCAGGGGCACGGCAGGAATTTTCCCCACTTGGCTGATTGGCTGTTGCTATTTGGGTTTCGCCTGCCACGTAGCAATTTGTCACAACTTGTAAGGTTGTGGATAGGCGTTGGTTCAGGTGATAGGGATGGAAGAATGGTCTCACCATCCCTATGTGAAGGGTATTATCTTAAAGGAATCCAGGGACTCAACTGGTTTGGTCAACCTCTGAGAGGGGGTTGTGCCCGTGCCTGAGTCCAGGGGAGCATCTGGGGGATGAACATAGTCTGTTCCTGGCTTTTTGCCTACCTCAGGTGTTCATCCTTGCTGACCTATTCTGGTGCCCTGGGTCAGCGCTGCCTGCAAGTCGAACCACAGCCTATGCAACTACTCACTTTTCTGTAATCAATAAAGTTGTGGCCTAAATTCTGCCAAAAACAAAAACTAAAATTTGAGTCAAATGTGTGTTTATTTAGGGGGGAGGTCTCTGGGTCTGAACACGCAAATCTACATTTGACTAAGAAGCAGATAAAATGCTCTTCTAAAACCAAAGAATTGTATTTTTACCTTATGAAAATGTCAGGTAATGCTATAAAAAATTAGTTTCTCTGCAAAACACATATCCTACTAAGCATACAACATTACCTTCTAATCATAAAACAACATTAGAAAGTAATAACATCAGTCAATAAGGAATTTAAACAAGAAGTTTCATCAAGTCTTGCTTTGCTTTGTTCTTGAACATCAGCCACCAACTTGCTTCTTGACCTCTGATGTAGTCCTCACATTTCTCGTATGTATATACCTGCAAGCTGCATTTCTGACTTCTTTCACATCCCTCTCTATATATTAGTGGTCTTCCCACCAAAGGAAACCCAAGTTTGTGTAGTGCTTCTCCTGCAACTTCTGACTGTTTGGGAATGTGTAACAATATATATTTGTGAACAAACATCTTCACTACTGAACTTGAATTAGGGATGGGTCAATCTGTCAATTTCAGTTCCTCACAGTTTCTCGTTTTTCCAATATCATTTTCCATATCAGTTTCTGGGCTACCTGCAACCTTGTTTCCTAGCACCCAGGGAAGAGGAGAGGAGTGAAGTGGGCCTTCACACTTTGTATACTAGTCAGAGAAATGTATGACTGTATCCTTTACCATTGCTAGGGGATGTATGAATCTCTGCTTTTTGAAGAGATTTTTATTCCTGCCCAATCAAAACCGCACATTGGTCCAATTTGTTGCTTAGCCAAAATTGCACTAAATAGACTTCCACTGCCAGAAAACCCTGAAGAATCCTGCTTACAGCCTGACACCAGGAGTTGGACCAGTGACACACAAAACATCCAGCCACTGAGGATTGGTGTTTCCATGATAATGATTTCTTCTTCTTTTGCAAATTTTACAGTACTTCCAAATATGCAAATTATTATCTCTGAGCTTGTTATCCTATTCATTGTGCGCCTCAGCACTAGAAATATTGCCAATACCTAAAGATATTCTTATTATATATCAAAGCAGAACAATTTATTTCCCTGTTCTAGGAGGGGTGGTTTTTTTGGCATTTTAAAAATATTTTTACTGGCCACGCCAACCTCTGCCAAGTGGTGCATAAGAGTCCAGGAGTCTTGGCACTTGACCAGGGTTTGTGTTGCTTTGGAATTAGGCACGGCGGAGAAAGTAGTGTCATTAAGAAATATGGTTTACTTACACTTATTTACACCTGAGTTTTGATGGAGTGCAGAACATTACTCCCCAAGAGTGTGTCTTGTTGCTTCTTTCACAGCTTCAGCAAGCTTGGGTCCCGAGAAGAAGCCAGCCATGTTCCCCGGTCTTTGAGTACAGCCACTTCCAGCTGGCCTTGCATGGCCCCTCTCTTCTTCTTCCTAAAAAAGGTATGTTGTGTGCAAATGTTCCCTGCAGGGCCAGATTTATGACGTCCTAAGCTACTGAAGGTAATGGGGCCCTTTATATGTCCAGCTGTCCTTTGTCAACAACAAATTGTCACTGTTTTTTTGTGTTGAATATATGCTATATGCTAATTTATGGACCTAATTACATCATAGGAGCCTACACAACACAAAACACTGTTGCTTTATGTAGGTGTTATTTTATTTGTTTTTTATCTTATATTTTGGAAATGTACATCCAGTTTTTTCCTCCCTTTAAACTTCTTGGGGCCCCCAAAGAGAGTGGGGCCCTAAGCTATAGCTTATTTAGCTTATACATAAATCCAGCACTGGTTCCCTGCACTCTTTCCGGGACTGGAAAGGGGTTAGTTTCACCTCTGGCTTGCTAGTAAAACTGAATTACTGTGTCGCGAAATAATGCATGTCTGTAAAGTGTGCCACCAACATGAAAAGTTTAGAAAGCTCTGCCTCCAACCCTTGCAATCTCGCCCTCCAAACTCTTCTATTGTCTTTTGCTAACTAACACACAGCTAGGGGAGGCACTCCCCTTCTTGTCTTACATTGAATGTCCCATCTTTTGTCAGAGTAATGACTCTGCCATCACTCGTCTTTGTTCCTTGAAGGCACCGCTGTTGGCTGATCTCCTGAACAAGAGGAGAGGCTTAGTCTATATTTTTACACTGTGCCTGGCATCATCCCTTAATACTCCAAATATTAGCTAAATTCTACCATTTACTAAAATAAGAATTTTGGGGTTCTGCCCCCTCATATTCATAACAATATTGTATTTCTGAGCTCACTCATTCTGCATGCAACCTAGCCAGTAGGCAGGAAACGGGGAACTGGGCAGGGCGGGAGACAAGGCACCCTGACCTGATGGATAAATACACAAACAAAATGAAGCCATTTTCCTCCCCTCCCCCAAGAGCAGAGGCTTCACTTGCCAAGAGGAAATATACGGGAAGTTGGTTTTGATTTATCAGGCCCCGAAAACAATTGTTGGCAGTTCCACTCGGTTTAGGATGTCAGCCTTTCACTCCCTACTTTTGTTGCCATCATGCTACCCACTGGAAAAATAAAAAAGGAAAAATAAGAGCTGCTGTGCTGGTTGGGGGCAGGGGGAGGAGAAGAGCTGAGATGGGATAGAGAAGAAAGGAGCATGAGGGTAAGGTCCCTGTGAGTTTGCGTGTATGGATGGGTTGGAGGGGGACAGCAAAGGAAGGCTTTCATTTTTCAGCACCATGTTGTTGTTGTTGTTTAGTCGTTTAGTCGTGTCCGACTCTTCGTGACCCCATGGACCAGAGCACGCCAGGCTCTCCTGTCTTCTACTGCCTCCCGCAGTTTGGTCAGGCTCATGTTTGTAGCTTCGAGAACACTGTCCAACCATCTCGTCCTCTGTCGTCCCCTTCTCCTTGTGCCCTCCATCTTTCCCAACATCAGGGTCTTTTCCAGGGAGTCTTCTCTTCTCATGAGGTGGCCAAAGTATTGGAGCCTCAACTTCACGATCTGTCCTTCCAGTGAGCACTCAGGGCTGATTTCCTTAAGAATGGAGAGGTTTGATCTTCTTGCAGTCCATGGGACTCTCAAGAGTCTCCTCCAGCACCATAATTCAAAAGCATCAATTCTTCGGCGATCAGCCTTCTTGATGCACCATACTTCAGCACCATACTTTCCACCAACCTGTGTTTCTGCATAGAAGTATGTGTGCATATGAGTAAGACGGAAAAGGCTCCCTTGGCCAGTCCTGGCCCCTTCACTATCCATCTATCCATCCCTCCCTCCCTCCCTCCCTGGGTGTGTGTGTGTGTGTGTGTGTGTGTGTGTGTGTACGCGCTTTCAGAGACCCTAGAGACAGCTGAACCTGGGGTGCAAATAAGTGAGTGGGTGAGATAGAAACACAATCATCTACCCATCCTTCTTCCTGGTTTCACAGTACTCATTTCCTACACACAGGTCATAGTCGGCAGTTGGTGCTCGAAAGGTCTTTTCTTTTTTTTTAAAAAGAAGATGCTAGGGACTTCAGCTGTGATGCTATGGTTGAGGGAACCCCTGGTGGAGTGAGGACCTTTATCCACCTAGCACAAGAGGCGCCACTGTGTCCTAAATGCAAGCCCTTGGGCTCCTCCAGGCAACATGCTTATTGAGCATTCATCCTTATTTGCTTGCACAAAGTGTATGCAGGGTAAGACTGTATCTTTTATTCAGTAGTGCTTACACATCTTCCCATTAATTAATCATTTGTTCATTCCACACTTTTCAGTGTATTTCCCCATTACTTTCCTAACTGCAAACAGTCATTTTTTTAAAAATGAATTTGTTATACTTGGGTGACAGCACTTTAATCCTCTTTAATTGTGCCAGCCTTAAATCCATCTGACAAAATACTGACATCTGGGGGGCAACTTTATATCTATTCTTCACGGAGTTGCTTTAAAAGAAAAAATATATTTAGCTTTGCTCCATAGAATAATTGATGTAGATATGGTACTGGCTCTGCCAACCAACCCACCACTGACCTGTAACACCACCTTGTCCTGATACAAAATCCCGAATATAATAAAATTACATCAGATAAACATTTGTGCCTTTTACCTTTTTAATCATCTGCATAAATATGCATTCAATGTGTTCATTGGTATCTGGTACTTAGTTAAAAATTACTGTATGCTAGAATACTGAGCAGTAAGAAATGTAAAGATGTATAACCCTTGCGGAACTATGGAAATATTAATTTCCTGTGAAATGTTTGGAGAAACCAGAGTGCAGCATGAAAGAATTAAATTCAGTAATGAGGCATCAGTCAGCTTAGACGAGTTATGAGAGGTCTAAATGTCAGTCTCATCTATTTCTTAGCTTTTTCACAGATTAAATTCCTTCTCTCATGGGCTTGAGAAGGCTGGGGCTATGTAGTCAGATCCTGCAAAATTCTTCTAGAACTCGGAGATCAGGAAGCACCAGAGGATTTGTGTGCTATCAGTTTATCTTGATTAAAACAATAACAACAAAGATTTGTATAAGAAGAATGATTGGTCGGTGTAATAGATTGCCTCATAATCACTGGTTAGTCAAAGACACAAGAATATAATGTGCATTTTCACTTGTATTACAGACAAAACACAACACAAACATTCATCAAAGTAATTTGGTAAATCTGTGGTGGGACAAAATGCATAAATCATTGCCTGCCATTCTGTACTTGTAAAATACCTGCAAGATGCTATCAAAGACAATGTTTGTTTGTCGTGCATATGCTATGAAGCATTAATATTTCATCTGATCTTCTTTATGGGCAAAATTGCAAATAATTGTGTTGTATTTACAGAGCAAACTATCTCAAATTTGGAGACAGGAAGAACATTATCGGCATTAAATAGTGTCCTGAATTATACACATTTCATATATATATATATATATATATATATATATATATATATACACACACACACACACACACACACACACACACATACATACACACACAGAGAGAGAGAGAGGCACCCCCTCAAACATTCTTTAGTTTTCCTTCTCAAGTATAACATTCCACAGTGTAATTGCAAAGGAAATTAAAACTCTTTTCACAGGTTTAATAATAGATGAGATGGAGGCTTTGAAATAATTGTTTTTATTGAGCTTTGTCATCTTTCAGCACAGCAGGCAAGCTGCGGCTCACAACTTACACCTCTGTCAGCTCCAAGATGGATTAGAGAAAAACGGCCCAGGGTTCCATTTGGAACCCATCAGGAAGCAAACAGGTGCCAAAAATCAAAACAAAACCCCAACCCACCACCCACACGTAAACTTCTCATATTTTGGTTTCTCATTTGGAGAGCTTCATGTCGAGTCTTACTGGATTGCCTGACAGGGCACGCTGCTGTGGCACACTTCGCATGCCAAGCTTTGAACTCGCCTCCCTCTCTAATCCTGTATCACCATGTGGCAGCTATTGCCTGTTTTCATGCCTGTGGATCTGTGTTTTCTTTTCCAGCGCAAAGGAAACCAGCTGAAAGTGCCATACAAAGCCCCAGAAGAATGTGGCATTAAACAGGCTGAAATTAGATATGCTGTCCCGCTTCACAAATCAAACGATTGACATAGTTTCTTTTCATGAGCCCGAAAAAGTTAAAATTGCACACTGAGAGATTTTAGGCAAAAAGAAGAAGTAGCTGCCTAATTTGATTAACCCCTTAAATCATATTTTGCAGCATGAGGAAAATACTTTATGGTTGTGATACTATTAATCTCGGAACAGAATGGCTTTAGGTAAATGAGCCTGTGTGTATAGGTGGGGAATGGAGATGAATAATTTTTCAAAGGCCAGGTTTAACTAAATATAATGCAAGTCTACCCCATCCATGTCTATCATATTTAACCACAATTTTCTTAACTTGCAATCAACTGGGCAGTTCTGTGAATGTTCACTGGCCTCCCTTGGAAGGGCAGGATGTAAATTTAACAATAAAGTAACGAATAAAATAAAATAAAAATAGTCCTATTGCATTCAATGGAGTTATTCCGTGCTATGGCGTGTGGGAATCTGTATCACTCCAGAAGTCATTGGACTCCACCTCCCATCAGCCACAGCCATTATGCTCAGGGATGGTGACAACTAAAATCCAACAACATCTGGACGATCACAGGTTCGCCCACCACTGCTGTCAAAATGTATTTAGGAATTCAACCTAAATTTTATTTAACCAGTGCATTTCATTGGACTAAATGAAGCTTTACTTCTACTTTACATCTGTTGTACCACTGAGCTAAGTTTGGCCCTTTCACAAACCTATTGTGTCTGACATATTGTATCTAAAAAATAAATAAACTCCTCAGCTCCTAAGTAATCCAAATAGAGTGTTGCTGCCCCTTTCTTCTTCTGACTTAATGTGCTGACAGAAATCAACACCTCTGCCTATATGGCGAACTGAATGTTGCCTCACCTTTCACTTCCTCCAAATACATGCCTCCATTTTGTGTCGCACTGTTTGAAAATGTATAATGAACACATGGAGGAAGTCTAAGACCACACACCCTGTCCCCATTGCCAAAGTTTAGAGAATCTTTGCAATAAAACAATGAACACATCCTACAAACTTCCTCTCTGTGTAGGCTCAGTGAACACAGGTCCCAATTGGGCACATAGATGTTGGAAGCCATGAGAGCAGACACAATTTTGTTGCTCTTTTCCCATATATAGTTTTGCATGCTTTCTGGCAATATGAAAAAGAGCTTCATAAATAAAAGAGAGTAGTTGTTGAAACCTGGCAGTAGCTGCCTCACCATTTGACCAAGGAGATGACCAGCTCTCCGTTTTAAGTCTCTAAGGGTCATTCTGTAGCAAATGTTTGAAACAGCCTGAGAGTCATTTTGAATGTGGGGGCCACATGTGTGTGTGGATTTATTTCTTTAGCTAAGGAAGTTCAATTGGAATACCTTTTTAGAGGACATCTAATGAAACTCGTTTTGCTCTGAAGTCACATTAAATTTGGAATAAAAGAGAAGGAATCAAAACTCTGAGCCAGTTCTGCTATGTTTATTTTAATACCAAAAGGCCTAATAGATTTGAACTTTATATTTCTGCTTTCCCCCTGAGGTCTTTCTATGTGAGCTGCTAAATTCTTGAGGAAAGACTTCCTCAAGTAAATAAATAATTGATGCAACTGGCGATTTCTTCCCGGCTGCCTCATGTGCAATTCCAGTAAAGTGATGATTTACAATTCTTGGAGTCTGTGAGTATTTGTGCAGAGTCCTTAGGGGTTGTGCGACTGAGACTCTACAGACTGTAAACAATTTATAAAGCTGTTGGCGAGTCGTATTTATGGAGATCTTGAGCCCTGTAAAACAGGTGGCTTTCTACATACAAATAGATTTAGAAAGGAACCAGCTTTTCTGCAGGTTGTCTGTGTGTATGTTTGTGTCCGGTTTTTACACAAGCTGTTTTGTGGTTGAGTATTCTTGATTCCACAGTTGTCTGCAAATGGTAAAGAGAATCTTATGTGACCCAAATCTAAGTTTTTTGGGGAGACAAAATCCAGCATGCAGATGCAAAACTGCTTCATCCCTTGGATGATGGCAAGGAAAGTCCTGGAAGTAGCTTTAGATTATTATTTTTTAAGGAAAATTTCATCAAACTAGGCAACCAAAACAGCTTTTAAAGACAGGATACCTGTGGGCATGCAAGAAATGGAGTCCCAGTAAGTAGATACATATAGGATAGCTTTATATGCACTAGCAATAGGAAAATTACTTCTGATTGCCAAGGGTGGTGGTGGTGGTTGTTTTAATCAAAACCATCTTGGGAGCTTTATAACTTTAAGTTCTGACAATTTTGCATTTCTGAGAATCTGTGGGCAGTGGCAGAGCTTCATGCTCCGACACCGGGGGGCGGAGCAGGCAGGGGCATGGCATGGCATGTGTCTTTGGGGTGTGGCATGCCGCCCGTAGGGGCATGGTGCCCAGCGGGGTGGGGTGGCAGCCGCGATGGCACCCCACCGGGATTGCGCTGCCGGGCGCGGTGCGCTCCCCCAACACTTATGCAGCTTGCCAGACAGAATAATACCCCGTCACCTGTCACTGTTTTGGGTGTCATTGCCCTCCCAATTAAGGGGGGGGGGTCATTAGATTACCTTCTGTGCGATGTGTGAGAGTTATATTAAAGCAATCCAAGTTGGTGTTTATTACTGCTACCAGTGAAGAGGCATGCATCTAATTTGCATGTGTTCTTTGTTCTAGAAACAATTAATATAATTTCTGTTGGAATGCAACCCTTCTCAGGTGACATGTGTTGCTTCTCAGACTATTTTCCAGGGTCTAACTATTTACAGACATCTGCTAGGCCCTGGTCTCCCTTTCTGTGGTTTCTTATATTTAAATCAGACGGTCCTTCAGTTAGAGTACTCCTTCAAACAGACGCTTGTCCTCTTCAAAGTAGGACACATGGCCACCTGAGCTAGGCATCACAACAGCTAAAAGAAAAAAAATAAAATGTTTGACATTTGTCCCAACAGCAAATCCTGCCTGCAGGTGGGGATGTGTTTTGCTCATTTGCATTTAAAGAGTCGCTGCTGCTTTCTGATTCGAATGGTGTGAAGCACTGGTTTTGAAACATTTCCCATGAAACCTGTTGGATGGTGAATTAACAACAACAGCAAAACAACCACAACAGCAGCAGGATATTTGTACATCTGATCACAAGCCAGGCTCCAGTCTTCCAACAGTCTTCTTTATGGCTTAGAGTTGCCAAGTTAAGTCAGAGCCAATACCAACCAATCAGCGATATCAGTGAGGCTGCTCCTTCACGGCATTTTCCAGTAGCTGAGCAGATAAACAAGAGACAAAATTTGTATAAATACAGAAGACTGGAAGGTCACAGAAGGAATCTCTGGATATCCAGTTGTAATGGTTCTAGGGGTTGCTCGTGCGTAAGCCGGTGCAAACACCTGGCTGGATTGCCTGAGTGAACCTTTTCTGTCCGGACAGCCACTCACCCGTGGCTGTCTCAATCGCTGGCAGAATCCGTCAGTGGGCATTTCTTAAACTTCTTCCAGCAAAGAAGCTCTTTGACGCCTAGTCTCCTCCTACTCTCTCTGCGCAAAAGCCTTCTGCGCAAGGAGGGCGTAGGCAGCGGAGGACCTCTACTCTCCCCGCTGGTCCCCAGCAAGGAGTCATGGGACCGCCTCGCCGCTTCCCCCATCTGCCCCCCTTCTCCACTGGTGCTACGCTGATTCTCTTCCCCAGAAGATTGGCTGCCTCTCCCAATCCCGGGACGCTCTCTGGATCCCTCTGGATTTTGCTCTCTCCCTCCGGCACTGATGACAGTTCCCTGACACCAGTGAATGCAGATTTGTTTATAGGACATATGTTTATAATCTATAGCCGCATCCACATAATAAATTGCATTTGTGAAAGTATGCATTATTGAAAACTGAGGTTCTCTGGTTTAGTATTAAGCAATATAATTCTTCACTCCCCTTCTTAGTCTCTTAAGATGCATTCATCACATTGTAGAAGGAAAATCAAACTTGCTTTGTGTCAGAATGCTGTTCGAAATTGATATTGAATTTATGTGAAAACACAATATAGAATTGTTGCCTATCCATTAAACCAATGTTGCTCAATAGACACTTCTATTGGTTCATTCTTCCATTAGAGATGAATCACATTTCGTCTCACTTAGTTTTGCAGGGGCCAAGGGCGTGTGTTTTCCTTTAACAATCAACTTCACTGCACTGAAAGCAATCTGAAGAAAGTCAGGAAGAGGTGTCATATTGAAAGGGTTTAATTGTTAACTTAGAAAAACAACAACAAAACATTCTGAAGCTTCCAGGTGCAGTATTGAGAATGCTTGATACAATAATATGTATAATTACATTTAGGATCAAAGACACATGTTCAGTGGACACGGGTGGTTCTGTGGGTTAAACCACAGAGCCTAGGGCTTGCCGATCAGAAGGTCGGCAGTTTGAATCCCCACGACAGGGTGAGCTCCCGTTCCTCGGTCCCAGCTCCAGTTCGAAAGCATGCAGTGCAAGTAGATAAATAGTACCACTCCGGCGGGAACGTAAACGGCATTTCCATGCGCTGCTCTGGTTTGCCAGAAGCAGCTTAGTCATGCTGGCCACATGACCTGGAAGCTGTACGCCGGCTCCCTCGGCCAGTAAAATGAGATGAGCGCTGCAACCCCAGAGTCGTCGGCAACTGGACCTAATGGTCAGGGGTCCCTTTACCTTTGCCTTTACACATGTTCAGTGCATCCTTGCCTTTAAGATGCACATGTATGTGTGTTTTTAAATGCAAATAGCAATTTCTGAGGAGGGTATCTGATTATCAGAACATCAATATGTGAGGCATAGTAGCTTATTCCTTTTCTATTCTTTTGTAATCAAGACCATTAAAAAAAATCCTTCAAAGCTGCTGTTTGCAGGAGTAGAAAAGTTCTGATTTGGTGCAGCTCTGGAGGAGTTAAATTTTATAAGGGACAAAGGGTTAAACTCCTGCTCGTTGCCTGCTTTATAACAGCAATTTTTAAGTTTTATCAGAAAAAAACATGTTCATAAAGGAAAATAATGGTTTGCTAAATACTTTCCAAAGAGGCTTATTTCTTTAGACATGGCTATTCTTTAGACATGACAATTAATTTTTAAATAATAATAATGTCTTTTTATTCTGATGCTGTTTTGTTGTTTTTTTAGTGAAATGCTACTGACCCCATCATGCATCCTTTAACAGTGAATTTTCTATGGAAGAGCATGCCGTTAAAAAAGCAGGGATTTTTGTTTAACACACCACATCTGCTGCAATCTTTGCAGCACAGATGAATGTGCTTTGTAGCACTGTGTCTCATCCTTTTGGGAATAGTATCTGAATTGTCCTGGTTATCTTGTAATCTTAAACATAAACCAAGTAATAGATGAGAAATCACACATAAAATTGGTGTGTCACATTAGTTAAGCTCCAAAGGACTCTCCATATCTCTGGACAGAAAGATTTGAGGTTTGATAATATGTGACTGTGTTTTTGTGTTTTGCTACTGCATTTCACATTGTATGAATTTTTAACATCCAGGTGCTCTTAACTATAACAGCAGAAAGAAAAGGAAAGGTGCGGGGGGGCTTAAGTGTAGCTGTTTTGGTTTCTGCTTCTCAAAACTGGACATGTCTGCAGTTAATTTACTTTAATGGAGCAATCAGGATTTAAGTCTGCCACAATAAATGCAACCTGTATATACATCTTGCATGAAACGGTGTTTTAAAAGATAGATTGGGGGGGGGGGGGACAAACATACCAATTTGGCGACTGAACATAGACACTTTGGGCCAAACTAGTGGTGATATTTTTCTTTGCGTCTAACATTCCGCTTTTTCAACATGCAAATACAGGAATAGGACCGATAATTAATTGGAGCCTGCCTCTGAATATGCTTTTACATTCAGAAGAAATTGCCCATTGGTGCCAGTAATGGATTCTCCCCTCCAGCTTTTTTTCCAGGGGGAGCTCAACAGTACGCAGTACCGGCACCTTTTTGATTTGTTAAAAAGTGTGACACTTAGTGTTAACAACTTCATGGTGAGTAAAGGCACCTATTTTTCTAGAAAATAAGGACTGCACCCCCCACAAAAACCCAAATTCCAGGTTCAAAATAGAGGTTTCCCCTAGAACAGCAGCAGGGAGGAAAGGCTCAAATTCCTGTTCATGCTTCCTCTGACCCTTCCACCAGGTGATGCATTTTTCATTAAACAAAACTAAGCCCCAGGCATCGGATGCAAAGGATCAATCTGAAATTCATAGCTCTAAGAAGATTTTCCCATCCTGGCGATAAAGTCAAGAAAGGCAGCCGCATAGACAAAACCCATATAGAAAAATATAGTTCTGTATCCCACAAGGATATCTAGTATGGAAATCTAGCTTTGCACACTGAGGGGGGGCAGACTTTTCAGGAGTAGGGTGTTGATTCATGGTTTGTAGCTCTGACAGAACACTCTGCCGGGAATGTCACCTATGGCGCACAGGGATCTTGGCTAATGAAAAATGTCAGCCCACATAGAAAATAATTTGTAGACCACGAGCCAGAGTGTCATGTGAATCTGTGGCACATTATATGATGATTTGTTGTTGTTGTGAGGAAATTGGAATTAGAATTCTGGAGCATGGCTACTGTGTTTAACAAGAGTTGAGGTTTTGTCAAGATTAGTCAGAGACATGTCTACAAATTGAACTAATGTATAAGACATGTGATATTGTCACATACTGTTATCGTATACAGATAGTAGAGGGTTTTTTAAAAAAAGAATGTGACTACTAGATTTTCACGATAATATAGCCGTTTTCTTAGAAGTGTTAGAAATGTCCCTGGATTTCTTAAAAGTGATTAATTGTTTATTTATGTATTTATTACAAATATTTACAATCAGCCCTTCACCTGACTTAAATATATGAACCTTGAACTAAAACTTCACTACAGAGCAAATATCCAGCTCTTTGGAGTTCTGAATTTGACTTTCTCTCTACTTTCACACATCTTAATTCTGTGGTTTTTCTTCAGAAGCTCAATGGGGAGGAAGTATGCTTAGGTGGCAGCCTCAGTAATACTAAATTGTCACTCAGTGACTCACCTCAGCATAGTTACTATACTTTACATTTTAAAAAACTGTAAACAAGGAAGTGTCTCATATGCAAAAGTAACTCACCTATCTTTGATGCATTATTTATATGGGCTAATCTTTCTAAATCAAAATACTGAAGCAGTTAATAAGGACACCCTTGGCTATAGATCAGCAGGTATCTTTGTTTTACCTTCCTCAGCTTGAGACACTTATGAACAGAGAGACTGCTGATAGGACAAAATCTTAAGTGTTTAGTCTTTAGGATACATGAATTGCTTACAGCCACATATTTTTTTAATTATGCCAAGGGTAGCATAGAGAGATCTAGAGACCTGATTTACATAGAAATGAGCAGCCACCATTAATCTAGCAATTTAAAACATGTGAAGTTAAAAAAAACCCCAAACTATTATTTTATATTACAAAATTAGTTGTTATGAAATAAGTGACCTTGGACACATATTTTTAAAGTTAGCACAGTGACTTATTCAGGTCTGCTAACTCCTGAGCTGTCAAAAGACACATCTAGGAACATTTTGGGACAACCAAGCCAAGACTCTTCTCCTCACCCCAACACCTTTAACATATTTTAGTGTTATTAATATCTTAAAGCTGATGTGGACTATTATTCTAGTCTCTGCTATAACAACAACAACAACAACAACTTCCCTAAACAGGGCTTTGTCAGTGTTGGAACATTTTATTTTTATTTTTACCCCTAGGTGTTGTTACAGAACTTTTTTATGTATTCATATTTCTTGTGCTGAACTTATTTTATAAGACATTTTATTGTATTAATTGCCTTTTGTGGAACATTATCTTTAGTACTAGATTGATAGATGATGAATACATGTAAATAATAAATAAGCAGTGAAGGGCAAAGGGCAAGTCTTGAACCGTAGTGCTGGCTCTCTTCAATTCCTTTGCATTTTGTCTATCATTATGCTTCCACAATCATACAAGAGCTCAATTTTGATCTACTTATTCCCATAGTGATTTCTGCAACCTTGAAGTTGTACATCCAGACTCTACCTTTGCTATCTGCTACTCTGCCTGCACTTTCCTGCAACTTATTGCCCTGTGCTGACAGAAGGTTCGCATGCTGCCCTTCCATAATTTCCCCCTCAGAGGTAATGAATATTTGCATTGATTGCAGAATGCACTTTTTAATCTATTATATCTTATGGTTACAAGAATTCCCCTTCCCAAAACAGTTGCTGTTTTGAAACTAGGACCCAGTCTTCTGAAACTGGTTCATTTGGGTGCAGATATAACATACTCAGTTGAAAAAGAAGCCATTAACAATAAATCTTTGTTACAAATAAAAATGTCACCACCACTGAATATTTAGAAGAAGAGCTGTGGAAGCTTAACAATCATCTAGTCATGATTAATATATTATCACTTTTTATTATGTGGTAAAAACATGGGATTATATTTGAAGCCATATTACTGTTATGAGCAATAAAAATGAATAGACTCTAAATCATCCACTTGCTACAATGTATTCTCTGCTCCAGTAAATAAATTATTTAAACAGGCTTGTGAAGATGGTGGAAATACCTGAGAGAGAGGACTGTTCTGCTGGTTTGGGCTATATTTAATTTATATTCATAAATGCATGCACGGTCCATTCCTAAAGGTTCCAAATTTCTTCCCACAGTGTTTCAAAACAATTTGAAGCAGCGGCAGGTGGTCAGTGGACTAGGGGGTCTAGGCTAATCCCCTAAATGTTCCTGGTAAATTAGAGTATTGACGTATTAAAAGCCTGGCACATCCTTCCCAAAGCCCAGAAACGTCTGCCTGGTTTAGGGACGGAGACAGGAAGCTCTGACGGGGTCCAAGAGTCCTTTTGCCACCTAAAGGTTCCCAGTTTCTTCCTGCAGTGTTTCAAAACCATTTGGAGAACTGTACTTCCAAAGCCATGTTTTTGCACATGGCTCAGTTTTATCTGCAATATAGCTTTCTTCTGTTCTTACATAGTTTGTAGGAAATTTTATTGAATGTGATGATTTGCATTTCTATTCAGGGAGGAATATGCACACTGCTGAATATTTTCCCCCCACTATATTAAGCAGTATATTCTAAGTACATGATAAAGAAACAGCTAGCAACGGACAAATCTGACAATTTTAGTTTTTCATCTTCTCAACCTTAAGCTCTGTTCTCCATATTTACATAGCAATGTACACCTTTCAAGAAAAAGTCCTCATGAAAATTCATCAGCAAATTCATCCACACACACACACAGTGCTTTTTTCAAAAAAAAAAAAAAAAAAAGTTTATGGGTACTCTCATTTTCCCACTCATATTGAAATACTGCCCCTCAATGAGGCCAGAAACTTAGATTCACAAAATGTTTAGGGGTATGTGTACCCTTGCATCCCCCCAGAAACACACACACACACACACACACACACACACACACACACACACACTATCTATCTATCATCTATCTATCTATCATCTATCTATCTATCATCTATCTATCATATTTCAAGGCTGAAGAATGGCATTGAACAATTCAGAGAAGTGCAAATTCCAAATGTTGGTTGTGTTTGGGTTTGTACATATTTTAGAAAGTGTGGATTAGGTAGATTTGCCTCTAAACGTGAACTGAACTGAATTTCTACCTCATATGTGCTCAATCAGCACAACCTGTTTAGCACAGCTGTGATGTCAAGATGTGAGTAGGTGAGTAGGTGTGCGCGCACGCGCACGCATACACACACACACACACACAGAGAGAGAATCAAAATCTCTGGACATTCTAGTTTCTTGAATTGCCAACAAAGCCTTCTATATCTACAGCACAATTCAGTATCCTGTTTTTTAATGAGGAAGAGGTTTGTGTTGCACAACATGTATGTTGCTCAGTCAACTATAAATTGATGTATGCTTGCTATTTTGGCTCTCACTAGTCCTTTCCTTCATTAAAAGTTCAAACCAATAATGATTTGTCCATCTTTCATGCCCTGTGCAGCCCCCCCTACTGCTTCCCTGCATTTCCAAGTGGCTGCATGGACTGCATGGTAACTCACATGGTTCCGTCAGCTTCCATCAATCATAACATCTCTATGCTGTACATACAAATAGATAATCATATCTCACACTCAGCAAATGATCTTTTAATTGCTATGCTGCTTTCATTGTGGTATGTTTAATCTCTTTTCATGAAGAATGGTAGGCCAGAGAATAGGGAGATAGGAGGGAGCAATCATATCTGAAAACAATATGGCACTAGATGAAAATCTCTTTTTTTAAAAAAAAATGAGACATTCTGAAAGAATGAAATAAATGACTTTATGGCTGCCTTCAGGAAAAACTGGAACACTGCTACTGAAAAAAATAAATTAATATGAAATATATTAACATTTAAGGCTTTGCTATAAAATTCTACCCAAAGTCATATAGGCTCCATATATCTTCAGCCATGATAACTAAAATATGACATTTTCTTTGGTAACTTTTAGTATCTAACTGAACAAATATTTCATGTAACTGAGGTAGAGAAATGCACCACAAAAGGATTTAATGTGCAAAACTTCTATGCAAATGCATTTTCTTAAGTTGAAAGAAGTCTACTCCTTTTCACATTAAGTACTTAAAAGAGAGGGTTTTTCTTTTTCTTTCTTTCTTCTAAAGTACCTCAGAAGTGTGCATTGTTTAAGCTATTTTTTCTTAGGATATAATTTTATACCTTTTGAAACAACATAAGGGTTTTGATTGGTACCCTGACATTTAATAGCATTTGAAGGTACAACAACATCATTACCTTGAATTAAAGTACACGAAGATCGGTCTACCAAGAACAGCTTGGCATTGTCCAAGGGGCCTACAGGGCAGCATTATGGTTGTTGTTGTTTATGTAAACATAATAAGGCTACAGTCCTACTTCCAGCATGGCAAATGGTCAGAAATAAGTGGAGTTGGATTCCATCAATACTGGAAAAATCACAGTTACTCCATCCTGGTTGCAAAGGTTGATGCTAGTGCAAGTTCTTGAAGCATCTGCTATATCTTCTACACCAATCTCCTTTCCCCACCAGTTCTAGTTCCTATGCTAGAGCCATGGCCGAGGAAGTATTGCTGTTGCCTCAAGAAAATGCTATAGTTCTTCACAGAAGCACACACAAATACAAAAGATGGCCCAAATCGGTGCCAAGAAAACGGCTGTGCCCAAATGTCAATATCTGTTGATATTAACCTTCAACAGCTGGGCTCATGTCAAATTGATCGGAGCCAACCCCAGCGTTTATTACTACTTACATTGCAAGGACACAGAATGAGGTGACACAGTAATGAGTAGATACAAATGAGTTTTGTAACTTCTGTAGCACTACCAGACTTGAGAGAGGCAATAAGAAAAAAGCTATTATCTGCTTTTTGTAGCTGTTTTAATACGTTCCATTTGATTTAATGCAGCTGTTGGGGAAAATGGCAAAAGAAAATAGGTCACTGTGTATTTCCCCCCACTCCTTTGATAAATGAAATGATATTTACCTGGCTGTGCCACAAGAATGATATTTACTTTTGCTGATGAAGGAAAAGTAGAGATTTTTCCTGCTCTTAGCCACATTACAGTGTTCCACGAACATTTATATATTGGGGACAGGTTCACTATTATGGTAATTGTAAAAATGTTTGCAAATGCTCTTGGTAATATATGTTTTATAATAAGTAGTTTGGCACATTATGGGAAAAATATATATACTTTACAGTGATCTAGTTAGTACATAGATTGATATGTGGGTTTTTTATACCCAACATTTTCTTTTTTTAGATATTGTGTGTGAGATGTGTTTTAAATTAATGCACACTTTCATCAGCAAATTAGTAGTTATGGAGGGTTATTCATAAATTGTCAGTCACAAATCACCATGCTGACATGTGTCTATGCATGCAGCATGTCTAAGAGGTGATTCTGTTTGATTACTGGGGTATGTGCATATGTATATGTGGAAGTGAACACACTTGATATAATCATGTTATGGTCCTGGCTAGTTGCCCAGGAAAGCATAAAGACAAGGAAAAGTTTCTTACAGTTCTTTTTTATTTCAAACTTTACAGAGTGAGGCTATAAAACCCAGAATCTTGGATAATGGTGTTGTCCTAGGTGAATCTCCACCCCCGTCGCTCCCACTTCTTCATGCATTGTAATCATCACGTTCTCTATGGCTGCCGCTAAGTGCCCTCTGTCTCCAATCTCTTTGCTCTCCTACTTTTAAGGCCTGCTGAGTTCTGGGAGATAGTGGGTCTGGAATGCTTTCTAATGACAACATGTCAGCCAGCTGCTCTGGCTCTCCCATGATTTCCCAACTTTCTCCCTCATCTGCCTCTGCACCATGACCTCCCTCAAACCCCTGTGGTAAATCTTCCTCTTTCTTCCTCTTTCCTGGAAGTGTCAGGATGGAGAGGCAGTCTTCACCACTCCTCCTCTTCTGCCCAGTCCCTGACAACCAGATCCAGGTTCTATTGGAGAAGACAGATTCTCTAAATCCATTTCAATTGAGATTCAGGTTTGGTTTTGGTGTGGAAACTGCTCTGATTGTCCTGTACAATGCCATGTGTTGGGAGAGAGATTGAGGATTGTGATCCTGTTGATCCTCCTTGAACTTCCAGTTGATGTCAATTCCATTGACTATGCTGTGGTGGTTCCACTCCTGTTTGGATGACCAGCTCCAGAAGGTAGTTCTTGTGGAGCACTGAGTGGTTTTATGCAGAGTTTTGAAGCATACTGTCATAAGTATGCTCGTGGCACACAACTCTATTTCTCCTTTTCATCTTCTGCAGCTGAAGCAGCTGAAGTGCTGAATCAGTGCTTGGAAGTAATAATTGACTGGATGAGGGTAAATAAACTGAATCCAGACCAGATTGAGATAAGGTTAGTGGGTGATTCTTTTGTCCAACTATATGCTGTGCAACCTGCTCTAAATGACTTGGTCACTCTCTCTCTGCAACCTCCTGCTCATTCTGGGACCTCAGAAGACTCCAGGAAGAGGGAGGGAAGAAGATTGAGCAGCTACTCCAAATCTGTCAACCTAGAGTTGAATCTCTAGTTTACATTCCCACATTGCAGGTACTTGGACTAGATTACCCATGGGGTCCCTTCTAACTCTACAATGGTGTGATTCTATTATTCCTTTGGTGCCAACAACACAGTTCATGGGCATCGACTTGCATTCTGATGGGAAGTGGAAATTTGGTGGTTATGACAGCTGAGCAGCACTAAACCCCAGTTGAGGGATAACGGGTGCAGGGAGAGAAAGAAAGAAGAAAGAGGCAAAGAACTCACGAGTGCACATAGTGCTGTGCAACACCACCTACATGTCTAGCTGGGATGGGGTGGGAAACCATTGCTCTCCTCCACTGATTCTGCTTGCACGCCAAAGGAGGTATGAAAGAGAAGCCAGGGTGGTCCAAGCTTGTTGAACATTTGTTTTGGCTTTCCTCCCTTCCTGCTTGGCTCAGCAAAATGGGCACATGATGTTGTGGTTTTGGGGGATCAATGGATCTGATTCCAAAGACCCCTGAAGCTGACCCTGCTTGCTGACCCCTCAGAGTTGCCACCTTGGGCATTAACTCTTTGTTTTTGGAGACACCTAAACCACTAGCGGTGTCCTGGCCATAGAACATTTAACATGTTTACAGGTATCAAATCTAAGTCAATAGCAATTCACTGGTTTCCAGGTGAAGCACAAGGTGTTGGGTTCCCCACCACCTACCTGTTTCTTTACAGCCCTTACCTTTCCCCACTCATAGATATTGATCTGATCCATCTTTCTTTTTCTTTCTTTCTTTCTTTCTTTCTTTCTTTCTTTCTTTCTTTCACCTATCTGCAAACTGAAAGCAATAAAGAAAAGGGAAAGAGGAAGGAGAATGGAGAATGGAGAATGGAGAAGTGAAAGGAAAGGAAAGGAAGAGAAGAGAAGAGAAGGGAAAAGAACAGAAGGGAAAAGAACAGAAGGGAAGGAAAACAGATTCCAAAACAAAGAAGATGCAGGGAGTTGCAATTGTAGCAACAATGAATAGGTTTCATGAATTGAATGTGTCAAAGTATAATCCTGCATTCCGGCAAATAAAGGGAGAAAATGAGCTTTTAAAAAGATGCATTATGTTAATGGACACCTAATAAAAATGGCAAAATTAAATAATACCAGTGAAGGCATCCAGCCCTTGACAAATGTGTAACATGCAGTAATAATGAGAGACTTCTTAATAGAAAAGTGATGATTTTTCAGGGTTCCAATTACACCTAAAAATGTCACGCTTTTAGATCATTATTTTTCCTCCTTCAATCTCTGGGCATTAGACTGCTCATTTACTTACAATACTTAGCATATTAATCATCGCTCTCAGCCATTATTCCTTTATCATACTATGGATTTCCCTCCTCTCTAATGTCTTACACACTTAACTCTTCACTTTTTTATTTTTAAAAAGCTTTTCAACCACTTCCAAGATGTAGGTGGTTGTAAACTCAATTTGAAGGTGGTTTATCTTTTTATTAAATATAATTTCACACACTACATACATTTGTCAGGATGCAAGGACTGCGCCCTAACCTTGAAACAATTTTACAAAAAAATAAATATGCAGCCAGCTTATTCCAGGAAGGGAAATTCATATGCATAAGCAGGCTTCTGTTGGGTTTGGGAAACTGTTTACAGAAATTGTGGATTGTGCCTGAACAGAGAACTGTTCTGTAGTAGTAGTCACACTCCTCACTTATCCTCATGTTCTTTCAGCCAATAAATGATGGAGTTAGGAACATATGCCTGGGGATAGTGCTTTCACAAACTTTTCTTTTTGTTGCAGGGGGTACTTAATGTCTACTCTTCTGGAATTCCAATCTCTTGTGGCAGTATAGCAAATTAGAAAAGGAATTATGCATGAACTATGAGGAACCTAGTTATTGTGATGAAGTTTTGACTGCATCTAATGATTGCAGTCATGGACAGAATGCTGACTCAGTACCATAATCTCTACCTGTTATATCTCTTCTTTGAACTTGCTAATGGACAGCTCATATCAGTCAGAGGAAAGTAGCATGAAACAAATGTCTCCCAAACTGCACCCATCAAACCCTACACATTCCACACAGAAACTCTGCTTCTGAACTTTCTGCTGGCTAACGGCAGTGCAAGAACTGATGGCAGCACCTTTCCAGCTGAATGGAAATGCTCAAACCTTTGTTATGGTGAAACCACCCTGAACCATGGTGCTTCCTTCCATTAATGGCAGCTGGGACAGCTTCTGTCTATCACTGATGGCTATGATCCAGCTCAGTTTCTGTTCTCATTCAGTTGCCCATTTTTCCAAACTTAAATTAAGGTGTGTTTTTTTTACATTTTGCAGCAATCCATGATTTTTTAAAAAAAGTTATCCCCATTTTCTTCTGTTAAACCCATTTTATATGCATTCTTGTTTTTACAAATTTACACATTTTTGCAAGCAGGTTCCCCTAATAAAATGTTTTTGTAAGTCCCTACCACCACTAATATTTTCATTTCTAGGACCACTTTCTCTTAAAATACAGTGGTACCTTGGGTTAAGAACTTAATTCATTCTGGAGGTCCGTTCTTAGCCTGAAACTGTTCTTAACCTGAGACACCACTTTAGCTAATGGGGCCTCCCGCTGCCGCTGCGCCACCGCCGCACGATTTCTGTTCTCATCCTGAGGTAAGGTTCTTAACCTGAGGTACTATTTCTGGGTTAGCGGAGTCTGTAACCTGAAGTGTCTGTAACCTGAAGTGTCTGTAACCCAAGGTACCACTGTATGCATTTTTGTAATCATTGTTTAGCTAACCACACCACAAAATTCAGTGAAGTACAAATTTTTAAGGAAACTGTGTTTTGGTTCACATATTGTGTCAGAATGTGCACATTTGATAGATTTGGCTTTAAATACATATTGAATCATCCCCCCCCCCATCCCTACCTGAGAGTTACCACCACTGAGATTTACTTTTGAGTAAACTTGTAAACAGCCTTCATGTAGAAAAGGAAATTGTTCTGCATTCCTAAAGGAGTTATCTGGTCTGGGGCCAAAATGCATGTTGAAACACACATTACATATTCCTCTCAGAAACCCAGACCTGGAGAGACCTGCTTTTATGATAGCTAAAGGATGAAATTAGTCAAAGGATTTAAAATATTTCCATTAAATATTTAAAGACAAAGAGCATACACAGCTTCTGACAAATTAATATATTGCCCGCCTTATTTTCAACCTTAGTTCTACTACTGAAAGCATTAGAGAATATCTGCAGATTCATAGGCCTCGATGTCTAATTAGCCTAGTTCAATTAAAATATAAATCTCTGTGGAATAATAGATTATCAGATTATGTTTTCAATATTGACTATCAAACATACTTGCAGAAGGAGTTTTCCCTAAGCAACTCATTTTATTCTTGTTAGCCTATGCCTTTAGGGTTTCAGGACTGATAATGATCTGTGCTGATGAACCTTTGTAATGAAAGAAAACTAGAGGTTATAAGTATCTCATTAAACAAGAGATGCATCTCAGATGGATTTGGGAGCCTTGTTCATATTAGTAGTGGCAGAGAGAGACTGCCTCTGCTGATATTCAAGACTTAACTAGACTTAATGGGGGCAGGGACACAGAGAATGCAGCCACTGCTTCAAAAACGGCTACCTGGTTCTTCCTCATCCTCTATACATCCTGTAGCAACCAAGCAGGTCCTAACATACAAGGCCCTATACAGGTCACAATCAGGTTACTTGAGCAGCTGCCTTATCCCTTATATTCCCAGTAGGTCATTTCATGCTGCAGGAGAGCTTATTCAAGTCTCAAAAAGATCAGAAGCTGCACAGTCACTTCGAATAGGGCTTTCAGTGTGGCTGTTCCTATTCTGTAGCAACTGTTTGGAGATATGAGGCTATCTACACTTTTCCTGAAACACCTGAAGACATTTTTTTTGTTTTTGTTTCAACAAAAAGTGTTTCTTCTCCTTCAGGAAGGGCAATATAAAAGGGTCTGAAATAAAATGAATGAATGCTAAGTCAGATGTAGCTATATCTAGCAATAGTTTTAAAATAGTTGGAGGCTGCATCAGTTTTGGGAAGCACATAAAACATTGCAGTTCGATAGCAACAAATGTGAAGTTCACCTTAGCACAGGAATCTGGTTTCCACACAAGCTCACACACCCCTCTAAGTCCACCCAGTCATGGCAGAGGCATTATCAGATTGAAGGATATGTTCCAGCTATGCAAATACACTTCAGGAGGATGCAAAGCAAGGTTGGTGGAAATGTGGCCTGAGGAGGGTGGGGTATGGTGTGTTGAGAGTTCTGATGGCCACATATAGAGCCTTGGAAGACCCTATTTGGCCCCCATGGAGAAGGTTCCTCACCACTGTGATAGAATTCTGTGCTTTGTTTAAACAATGTTTTATGTAAATAAAACTATATGACAGAGGTATTGTATCCCTGGGGCTTTCCAGATTGCTGGAATACAATTCCTATCCACTCTAGCCTGCATAGACAGTGGTGAGGAATGATAGGACTTGCAGTCCAGTAATATCTTGAGGGCCACAGATTTCACATCACTGCTCTACAGGTTTAGTGCATAACAGAAATGGAAAGCATTCAAGGGAGAAAAAGACATTATAATAGGAAAATATGCCTACAGATGTAATAATAATAATAATATGAGGGGAGTGATACAATGCATGCTCAAGTTGATGAGAAACATACTGCACAAATGTAAGCATGTTTGGTTAAAAGTACATCACACCGTTTGAATGCACTTATCCCAAAGTGAGCTTAAGTGGGTTGCTGTCCAAGGCTGCCATCCTGTACAAAGATATCTGTGGCTTTGATTGAGTTTCCATTTATTCCTCTGAGACTCTCTCTTGACTAAGCATGTCTAAGGTAGCAGTTGGTCTTGAAATCACCAACCAGTTAGTGTGTCAAGGCACTGCACACCTTTACACAGAAACACACACACACACACACACACACACACATAAGGGGACAATGATATTTAAACACTAGCATTTAATGCATCGTACCATTAAACTGACAATTACAAAACCTCTGCTTTTAAGAGAAAAAGTGACTGAAAGAAACAAGAAACTTTAAAAAAGAACTTTAATTACTTATTCAGAATATTTCTCTTGAGTGAAGGGCTAATAATTAATTGAACGGAGAAAAGACTGTCACAAATTAATTCATCACTTTGACAAATAGGAAAAATTATAGTTACTTTCTTTGTGTTAATGTGCATTTATTACTTTCCTTAAAAGCTATTATGAGTGGAACCCAAAGGTGCTGAAACTACTTCAAGGTGTTATAATTGTATTTTCAAAAACATGCAGTAATGGAAGGATTTGATTTAAAAAGTATAAAACATATTAGCAGCACGAATATACATGAGGATATATCTCCTGATCTAATGGGAGCCTTGTAACCACAGAAGCCGGCTGTGCCAGATAGGAAATATTTCTTTATTTTTTAAAAGAGTTTTAAATAGCTTTTCAAACTTAAGCTTCACAAGCAGTTTACAGTTTATCACATTGACTAAATTACACTTTTAGAACCCAATAAAACCATATATAATATCAATTTAAACACCCAAAATGTTGCAAAAATTAGTGCTAGACAAACATGATACCCAACATAACAGAGTCTGACTAAAACCAGAGTGGCCCAACAGTTAACTATTAAAAGACACAATAAGCAGATGGGGTCTTTAAAGCTCATTTGAAAATACTTGTGGAAGGAAGCCTCTATTCAGTGGAAGGAGACCTCTATTCCACCCTCTGTTCTCTACACACAGTTCTGCTGCAGTTCATTTCCCACCCAAAACTGTACTGTCCACTGTGGCAATATTATGTAACTTACATAATTCACATAATTAACTATGTAAATTATTTTGTCATTACCATTCATTTCAGTACAAACAAAACAGAGGGGAAGGTAATCAATTACCTATGGATAGTAGAAAGAAAGCCACACCAACAGGGAATACTGATAATATTTGCTGAACTGATTTCCATTTTGGATGTGTGACATCCATCAGTGATTATGTGTCCTGTCTCCATTTTTATCAGAATTTTCTGACATTCATATGCCTTCACATGGATTCTCATAGATGTGGGGCCACTGCTGAAAAGCCTTTGTTTTGCTTGATCATGAACTATTCAATCATAGATGCAGACCCTCCATGTGTCCCTATTTTCCAGGGGTGTCCCTAATTTAGAGAAGCCGCCCCAGTTTCTGATTTGATCCTAGAATGTCCCACTTTCCTTAGGAGGTCCCTATTTTCATTGGACAAATGTTGGACGGTATGGAGTTATCCAACCCCCGAGCTGCCTGAAGGCAATTCTGCATAGGGAAGTTTAATGTTTTATTATGTTTTTATGTATGTTGGAAGCTGCCCGGAGTGGCTGGAGCAACCCAGTAAGATGTGTGGGGTATAAATAGTAAAACTATTATTATGGAATGGGACTTCCCTATTTTCATCGGAGAAATGTTGGAGGGTATGTTGATGATGAGCATCTGAGCATTGCCTCTGAGGATGATCTTAAAGTGTGGGCAGGTTGGTCCTGGTGGACATGATCCTTCAGTTAACCATGTCCCAAATTGTTAAGGTTTTGGAAGATTACTACAAACATTTTGAATTGGCCCATAGCAATAATGGGAACTGGTACAACTAGAATAATATAGGTGTACTGAATGCCTTCTGTCCATCCCCAACAAGTGTCTGGGCACCTGTATTTTGTAGCAGTTGCATTTTCAGAAACAGGTGCAAGAAGGCACTGAGCCTCTGAATCCCCCAACTGATCCCCTACCTGAGACTTCTGAGATGTTCATATAATCTTATCAAGGCCCTCCCACCACCCAATAGAAGACAGATGAAGGAAGGTCTTGGGTTATGGTCCCCTCATCCATCTTCACAGGTGATAAGTGCTCTTGTTCTTGCTCTTGCTGACATATATACACAAACTGCAGTGCAGTGGCAGTTCAGCCTTTCATGTATTTATGGATTGGCTCTGTTGTATATTTGTCATAGCAGTGGTACAGAACAGGGAAATGCATGGTTCTCAGCTTACCGCATAACCACTTTGCAGAGTTCATGGCATCGGAGAAGCCTGTCTGTGAATGTTCATAAGCTTCATGGTTGAAGAATCTCTCTGTGTTTGTCAGTCACAAACCAGCATCTGGGGAAGGCACATACAACTGACTGGTTTAGTCAGATACTACACCTAACCACTGCTTCTTGGCAGACGCACCTAACCCTTTGTTTTGCAAGAAACACACAGAAGGAAAGGAAGAGCATTCTATTTTAAGATTTTAAAAGCTTAAAAATAAAGACTGCTATTGAAATCCTTAATCAAATGGAATATGGCATTTTCTCAGCAAAGCAATACAATTAAAGAAAATTAAATAATAGCTATTAAGCTCCTTGGTAGAATAAAACAGTTCTGATGCTCTTGATGCTCCCTTGAAATTGAATACAGTGGTACCTTGTTTTAAGAACAGCCCTGTTTACGAACTATTTGGTTTAAGAACTCCACAAAACTGGAAGTAGTGTCCCGGTCTAAGAACGGAATCCGAATGGTGGAAGGGCACCGGCAGTGGGAGGCCTCATTAGGGAAAGCACAGTTTTGGTTTAAGAACGGACTTCTGGAATGGATTAAGTTCATAAAACAAGGTATTACTGTATAGTATTTGTGGTGGGATCTTTATACCTGTGAAGCCTTGTAACTCCAGACTGACAGGCATGCCTGCCAAGAGTCGCTGAATGCCATAATTCATTGGTACAGAATACAAACCTCAGTGATTCTCAATGCTTCAAACTCAGTTATTTACCGGTACCTATGTTATTCTGGAGAATAACTCTGTTCTTCCCTCTTTGCCATCCACAAACCTACTTGGCTTCTTGCCTCCAGTCTCCTTCCTTTTACTCAGAGGTCTCCAACCCTCGCTCTCATTGATGCCGTTATGTCAGTAATGCTGGGTAATATAGCTTGGGCTGATGGGGAAAGGATTAGATTCTATTGCATCTACAATTAGGTTTTGTTACTACAAACACACACACACCCTGACTTCCACATGGATTTCTTTGGTCTGTTGTTTATTGCTATACCTTATCCACAACATGTATCTTTTCCATTGGAAATGGCTTGCCCTGTTTGGGCTGCAAAAGCACAGGGTTATTTATACTAAGAAATTATAAAGTTAACGAGTCCAAACGCTGAAGACTGTAGGCGGTCATTCCCCACCACCACCACCAAAAAAAAAGACCTAACAAAAAGTCTAAAACAAGTTTGGTTATCCTTCTCTCTTTTTGATGCTGGTTTATAGGTACTTAACTTTGCTGGATTTTGTTCATTGATTTCATCTTTACTGTAAGTACTCTCCGAAAGCCATCATGCAACTCTTCTAGTGCATGCCTCACTACACTCACAGACTCTACAGATGAAGGTTTTGGTGTAAGAGATTTCATATTTCAACTATTTTGGCTTCTCTGATGAATAGATAGTTCCTCTTTCAAGCTGTAATGTTACAGGTGCAACACAGGCCCACATCATACTTTAAGCTGTCCCCTGCAATCATTTGCAGTAATATTCAGAGCTATAATCAGACAACCTAAAAATAAAAATCAGTGTTCAGGAGACTGATTTTCATTGGGATTATATTGCTCTTTGAGAAGACATTTAACCTTTCCTTCCTCAACAAAATCTCCCATGCTTGTGTGTGTGTGTGTGTGTGTGTGTGTGTGTGTGTGTGTGTTATTGGGAACTGTTAAAACGCCGTGGGGAACTCTTTCACCCCGTGGTCCCAATGAATATTAGCCCCATAACATTTGTTGTTAGCAATGAAAAAAATGAAAGTTACTCATGGTTTGGCACATCTCTCTCCATTTCAGGAATGATTTGAGGTGCTACATGGCTGCTGCCATAGCCACAGGAGGGGCCAATCATCCCCAGAAACTCTGGAAAGAAAGATAATGGGGTATGCGTGAGAGGGGTACAGGGTTTGGCAGTACATCTCTGCTCTCCCTCATGGGATGACCATTGTGTGAGTAAACAGAATGGCCGAACAGTGGTTCTGCATTTATGTAAAACTTCTTCTTTTGCTAGTGGTCAGCACCTTTGCAGTAGAAAACATGTTTTGCATGCAGAAGGTCAGTACTTTGGATCACACAGGAGAACTGCTTCCAGTCAGAGAAGACAGTAGCGGCCTATGTAGGCAAATAGCCAAAGCTAGACATGAGTGTATGGGCTTATTACTAAGGCAGCCAGCAAAAGTTGCATTTTTTGGTCCTGCAGGGATACTTACAAAAAGATCTTTTTTATTCTGTTTAAACAGCCGCAAAGGCTCAGCTGACTGCAGGCCAGGTAATGTAATCCATTTCCCTAGTGGATTTGTTCCCCCATCCACCCCTGTGCATTTCACTTTTTAATTCCAAACAAAGAAATAGGCACATTATCAAAATGAAAACCTCCAGTATTATCTATCTGAAAGACTGATGTTATTACAGTAAAAATGGAATGTGACATCTGTGGGGGCACTTTAAATAATGCTGAATTAAGAAACACAAATGTTATACATGTGTATACATGTACAGTGCAATGCTGTTTTTATTTATTTATTCCTGTCTGACCAGGCCTTACCCTTATTATATTAATGGCACATTCTTAGAGCATGCCTAGAACCAGCCTGAATTTGCCTTTTGACTGCATTCCCAATTAACTGGGAGTAAAACCTACCAAATGCAATGGGACGTAACACTGAACAGATATGTATAGAATTGTTGGTGTGGCAATGTGATCTTCCTTTTATATATACATATAAGTAGGACTTGATATTTTTTTTCTAAACAAACAAAGCTGAATTGCATATTTATATTCTCTTCTATCAAAACAATTATTAAAACTTGGTTTTACCTCAGAATAATATTGCCTTCCCAGATGCTATTTGAATATGAAATATTTTACCAACCGATAGATGTTAGATAGATAGATAGATAGATGATAGATAATTTATACAGTGGTACCTCGGGTTAATAACAATTCATTCTGGAGGTCCATTCTTAACCTGAAACTGTTCTTAACCTGAGGTACCACTTTACCTAATGGGGCCTCCCGCTGCCGCCACGCCACCGCCGCACGATTTCTGTTCTCATCCTGAAGCAAAGTTCTTAACCTGAGGTACTATTTCTGGGTTAGTGGAGTCTGTAACCTGAAGTGTCTGTAACCTGAAGGGTCTGTAACCCGAGATACCACTGTATCCTGCCCTTCTGCCCAAAGGAACCAGGGCAGCAGACAAGAAGTGACAAAACAATAAAAACTTCTTAGAACAGTTCCAATACAGATGCAAACTAGAAAAATCTGTCTTTAAAGGCTTGTTTAAAGCATATTTTGAAGATATGATTTGTATTTACAGTAGATGAAGTTCTGGGACTGACTAAAGGAGGACATTAGATTGGAAGGCATGCTTTTTAATCTATAGAGGTCAGTTATAGACAAAGCTGACCAACCTAGGGCTTTTCTACATTTACCATTTATAGTGTTATAGTTGCTGGGGGGGGGGGTTCAGTTTTTTTGGCATGCTGCCACACAATGTCATCATTATTCAGCGAATGAACAGTATACTGGAAAGACCCCACTTTTTATACGACAAACAAAAAACTCCAAATTTTGTGAAATTTCTGGAATGGATCCTCAATATTTTCATTTGTGTGGCATGTGTACAAGCACTTGCCCTGTTCTTCATGTGAGACATTGGTGGTTCATAGTTGTGGTTTGGGAAACAATCCTTTCATTTGACTTTCCTCTGACTGGTATAAGCTCAATAAGGCAGATAGAAGTGATGATACTGAGTCAAAGTACTGCTACCTGAAATTGTTAAGAAAACCAAGGAAAGCAAAAGTATTTTATGTTTTAATTTGTTTCCTTAAAAATCTCAAAAAGTCAAGCTGCCAAGATGGCTTCTACAGCTTCTCACCAGAAGAAGAAGAATTCAGAAATGGAGATAACAGGAAGGATTCTCTGACTAATTTACAAGAATGGGTTCCCTGCCTCATGAGTAAATTTCACTGATGAGGATAAATTTCAGAGTGAAAGTGAATACTTAATATTTATCAGCACTATTTCATTGTTGCTGAAACATGACTAAGTGCAATAACATAAGGATAATGGTTTTATTTTTCAAGCCTAAATCTTTATAGCAAAATATGCATCTCAATTTAATCTTACACTTATAATACAGTCAGTGAACATCTAACATTTGTCAAGATTCAGCATCAGTAGCTTTACTTTGTTCAGAGGGGAAAAGAAAACCCCAATGTCCTAAACCAAAGCATTGAGGAAAATCAGTTCCTAGATTAAAAACAGAAAATCCGATAAAATGATTTAAAACCTGGGTGGGGATTAACCCATTTTGATAAGCAAACTAGTTTTGAAAATGAATCTTTCTGAAAATAATTTTCTGATGAATTATATTCCTCTCCCAAATATCTGCTATGATATTTAAATGATGCACATTCTTGAGCATTCTTGGAGCCACATGCTGTTTGTCTTTTGCTGATGTGAACTTTGTTGAGAAACTATTATTTCAAATAATATTTGAAATAATAGGCCCAATTTCATATTTTATCAAGTAAGGATTTCCAATAAACTGGGAGCAATAACCCCAATCCAACACAAGGGAGAGCAGTTAATATTAATACTCTAATCCATCTAAGGAGATATTCAAATGTGAACAAACAGGTGTCATTTGCTGTATTTGGAACTATTTAGAGTTGCCATACATCCAGAATTTCCTGTTCATAGTGGAAATTGCTGAAACGTCCAGGAAAATTCAGATGTATGATGACCCATGTTGGCAGTGTTGTTGGCTCAAAAATTCCAAATATTTTTGAGATTTTGCAAAAAAAAGCAAACAGCTTTTCTGTCCACATTTTCACTTCTTGAAATATGACAACCCTAAAGTATGTGTGTAATTCAGGTAGCTATTTGCATGTACACATGAGTACAGTGGAACCGTGGTTCTCAAACGGCTTTGTTGATGAACAAATCAGCTTCTGAATGCCAAAAATTCTGGTTTTCGAATAATTTTTAGAAGCTGAATGTCCGACACAGCTTCCGCTCCTGCAGCCAATCAGAAGTCACACCTTAGTTTTCGAACATTTCGGGAGTCGAATGGACTTCCAGAATGGATTAAGTTCAAGAACCAAGTTGCCACTGTGTGCACATCTACCTGGAACACCTTCTGTATGTCCTGTATTTTTTTGAGTGTTTCCTGATATTTCCTGATGTTAATTGTAATAAGTAAGGAGCCTGGTTTAGTCAAGAAAAGGAAATCATGCACACTGTAGAATTTGATGATTCACTGGGTTAGCTAAACATTTTCAAGGATTGAGAAATGGTGTTTCTTGTTGCCGCAGTGTTAGGCAGCTTCCAGCAGCTGGAGTTTCCATTTCCCTTCCACAGTAATTGGACTGGAATAGCATGGCTGGATGGTTCATGCAACATAGTATTTCAGGCAGCCCCCATATAGTTCCCATAAGCCCCACAAAGCATAGCCATTGTCATATGGACAGAGTTGAAATGCACAAGGTTGGTGAGGAAGACAGATGTAAGGTGTCTGATAATTGGCAGTATTCCATCATATTAGATTAAATATATTAGAAGCAAAAAGCATTGCAATTATTCCACAGGAAACGTAACAATGCTTCATTGTTTAAAAAGCAACTGACATCAGCTTTCTTATCTTTGTTATAAAGCTGTATATCTCTCACTTGGTGCAAATATAAATAGCAGATAATCTAGAGCTCTTAAAGACCAAAAGGAAATGTAATCAATCATGAGCTATCATTATTGCTCCTATAAAAGTTATTTGATGAAGTTTATGGGTTTTACTCCATAACTTGACACTTTATAGGGCTCATCCTACCAGTCTTACTTTCAGGCATATGAAAGGTTAATAAGCTATAAAATATACTCCCATTACTGTAAAAATAATGTAGGTATTCACCATGCTTTATGTTTCAGTAGAAAACCAGGCATCTTGTTACATATTTTCTCCAAACCACGACTGTTTACAGCCAATGCGCAAGATATCCAAGGAAACTCTTACAATCAATAGAATGCCTACTGCTGCATTAAATTGTCCACACTTTGGAGTAACATTTTAAACATGTATTTATGTTATAATAAAGTGAATTGGATCCTAAACCTTTCAAAGTGAGAGTGTATTTTATTTTTTCCCCTTACAAGGACAGTATATAGTCTCTATATAACTGACTGAAATGTTCCTATGTTGTACATTTTAGTTCAAACTCCTGGAAAGTTCTAGGTGAATTAAAAAGTTAGATATTTTTCAGTTTGACTTTAGCAAATTACAATAGGATCAGAATAATTTTATAGTTTCTGTGTGTAGTAGCAAGAACTATTGACCAGAATTAACTCTACAACAATCAAAATATTGTTCATCTCTTATAAAAACATGTAGTATGGATTTCTGAATATGTGGCACTTTTTTTGCTAGGCCAGGAGTGGAGAACCAGGAGTGGAGAACATCTGGACTACCAGATGTTGACAGAATACAGCTTCCATCATCCTGGCCACTGGTCATTGGCCAGGGCTGTGCTTAGACCTAGTAAGCGAATGCAAATACATCTTGTTTTTTATGACCTGAAGCCAGAAACATAACATTACAGAATCTCCCATCCTTAGCTACAATATGTCATTGACAATGATACTGTGTAGTCTTTACCCGCATAGATAAGAAATGTGGGGGGTGGGAGCATTAAAATTCTCTGACTTTTGCATTGCTATACTGTAGCATACTTTAAAAGAATCACATCAATTGCTCTGCTCGATTTTGGCTGTGGCCAACATTGATATGAAAAATCTCAGGACGAAAAATCTTCCCCACCTCTGGGGCAGCCAGTCATAGACCTCTGTAGCCTTTAGCGTACTGAATTTTGCTTCACACTGCTTGCTCTTCCATGAATTCAAAATGCCTCAATTAAATATAATCTTTCTTTTCTTCCAAGTAACCAGTCCCATTATTTATATCTCTGGCTTCTTTCCAATTTCCGTTATCAACTTCAAGGTCCTAAATTTTTTGTTTCATCCACTCTGCCAGCCTCTTTCACACATCCTCCTTTCCCTCAAGTTGTTTTTCTTAATCTTTCAGCCCTAACATTTATTTTACTCATGGAGATGCCATTGTGCTGTTTATCCTTAAATGTAAGCATTATACCTGAAGTCTGCAAGAATAGTACACAAAATATGTTTGTCATGTTAGATAACATTCTGGTGCTTTTGTGAATATCTTTTCTCGTGAAAATCAAAAAGTCATGGAAGTTCTTTAACTACATTCCTGAAAAGAATTCAGGAGTTAGAATCTCTCTCTCTCTCTCTCTCTCTCTCTCTCTCTCACACACACACACACACACAGTGAGAGTGAGTGAGTGAGAGAGAGAGTATATAATATTACTATATCTTACAGGGATACACTTCTATTTTATTTAAACTCTGAATTTCAACATGCTTTTCTTCTGATCCTTTCTTCAGCTAAGGCACGTCAGACTTGTAAATAAAAGGATTGAAGGCTGTCAGTTAGAAATGTCATGTCAGGCTGTCAATGGTTCATGAATAATTGACACAGAGATTACCTAGGGAAAGCTGCAATTAGCACTGCTCATTAACATATGAACTAAGTCTGGTTTGTTTTGTTTTGTTGTGTGTAAGAATTTTACTTAACTCTTTGATCTGTGGAAACAAACAAAACCTTTCTGCAGCATTTATAATCATCCAAAAGGCTCTTCAGTTCAGCCATGTATCTGGAATATTTATTCTTCTGAAATGCATTGCATTTCCCCACATTTTTATTTACCACAGAGGTTCTTTTGTGTGGTGTGATGTAGTGTGCAGAGAAGTTTTATTTCAATACCTTTTCCATGTGTATTTCTTGCTCATGTATTGTTGAATTTAATTCACCAGATGAGTAATTTCTTAGGATTTAGAGGACAAATCAGACTGAAAGGGAACAAACTATTAAACTTAAATCCTCCTTTGTTAAACAGCTTTTGCAACAGAGCTTACCTCAATATATATGTAAGCCCTTCTCTCAGTGACATTTAACCCAGAACAGACATTACAAAAGCTATTTCCTGATAACCCACAGGAGGGAGATAATTCAGACCTTATTTGTACCAACCAGATTTTTAAACAGTCATTTCTAAAAAAGAACTGGACAAGTATTCTTCTGGCACCATATTCATACTGTTCCATTCAAAGAGCAAGCACCTGCCCATGAGAAGTTATAAAAACATAATGGTTGGAGCTTCCATCACAAAACAATGTCACAGATAGTACACTTTATGTGAGCTACAAAAAAAGGAAGAGAAAACAGCAGTGCTTTCTTCTTGCATACCTATAAGTTCAGTGTGAAAAGAACCTGTGTAGTGTAGACTAAATCTCAAATATACATCAGGGTTGCAGTGGTGGCTTGTGAAGGCAAGCCAGAGACAATGTCATTCTCCTGGCAGCAGTGCTGCAATCATGATGGAACTGGGCAAAGTGACGAGACTGTGGGAGCTCTGGGGAGACGACAGTCTCAGCTGCCAACCTAGAACACCTAGATTGCAGAACAACCTAGATTGAGGAACCTCGCCACTCCCTCAACCTATCCCATCTCTGCCCCAATTAAGTACAGTGTTGCAGCCACCGGGAAGCTGTCACTGCCTCTGTCCCCTCCTGGGAGGCTCCCTCACCTCAGAATCAGAAGACAAAGGCAGTGTTTGAAGGAGAGTTTTGGCTGTGATGTGACCCAGAGGAGAGAGAAAAAAGGTTGCAGGTTGTTAAAGGCAGCAAGCAGGAGAGAGTGTCAGAGCACAATGGCCCATTTCTGTTTGAATCCAAGTCTGCAGCTTTTGGAGGAGCAAGACCCACTTGGGGTGTCAGTGCTGTGAATACCTCTCTCCCTCCTTCAGGTTGAACATGATGTGTACATTAGGCATACATCATAAAAACACCACAGCGTCTGCTGTACATCATTCACAAAACGAAACACAAATCCTGGGTAAGCACACATGGAACCCCTGGAATCTCACACCACTTGGAAATTGGGATGGTGTGGAACAATACCATAAATGTAATTACTATGATACCACTTTAAACAGTCATGGCTTCCCCCAAATTATTGCAGGAACTGTAGGGTTGTGAAAATTCTTAGGAGACTCCTATTCCCCTCACAGAGTTACAATTCTCAGAGTGGTTTAACAATCAATCTATTTTACAGGGAACTCTGGGAATTGTAGCTTTGTGAGAGGAACAGGGGTCTCCTAACAAATCTCAGTACCTTTAATAAACTACAGCTCCCAGAATTCTTTGA
This sequence comes from Podarcis pityusensis, assembly GCF_964106645.2. Taxonomy (NCBI): domain Eukaryota; kingdom Metazoa; phylum Chordata; class Lepidosauria; order Squamata; family Lacertidae; genus Podarcis; species Podarcis pityusensis. The sequence continues at coordinate 44,003,972 of NC_138034.1, read as the reverse complement.
TGGGGAAAAGTCATGACTGCTTAAAGTGGTATCATAGAGCTTTAAATATATGGAGTGAATGTGCCCTTAAACCTAAAGAGCTAGATACAAATCCCCTCTGAGCCATAGAGGTCACTGGGTATCTTTTGACCAGTTACTGTATTTCAGCCTAATCTGCCTCACAAGGATGTAAGTGTTAGGATTCTTGTTCCATGTTTGCAGTCATGGGATTGTTTTATATCACATGACGGTGTATGTTTTCATTCCACAATGTGGGAAGTGATGGAGACAGGCTGTTTGGATTACTGTGTTTCCGTGATGTGGGACTATTGTCCTTTGTTCTTTCTCTTTGCTGTCTGATGAGAAAGAGGATGGAGCTAAATCAGAATGCTCCAAGTGTATTATATGTAGGTTAGCCAAAATGCTGTGCTACTGAGTAATGTTACACAAATTGCAAATACTCTGCAGGATCCCTAAGCTTGCTAATGCCTTTTGGCATCAGTCGCTGTGATGTTTAGGCTGGAGAAAGCTTTTGAATCTCCCGAACGACCAACCAGGAGGGAGAGAACATGCCAGGTTCCTACACACGAGTAGGATGATCCTAACAGTAAGAAGGATACCACCACAAGGAAACATGCATGTATGGAACATTTAAACTCAATGGGGGTGCTTCAACCTCCATATACTTCTAAAATTTAATGGTATTTTATATGTGTGTTTTTTTCAGCAATAAAATATAATATTTAGGATGCTTGCTGAACTTGCTTTTAGTTGCATCATTTTCCATTTTTATGGGTGGATCTTTAGTTCTGTTAGGAACTTAACTCTAGCTTCAGAGTGGCCTGAGGGGTTTAGGTTATAGACCTAGTTAAAACTTTTCTTTTCATCAGGTAGCAATCTGAATTTTAAGTCTAAACTATGAACCAGTTTCCCATATGTAATTTCCATATTTGATGCCCTTCCCTTCAGGTCTCATCACCTTTTGGAAACAAAGCAGGAATTAGAGACTATCAAATCATTCTATATAGCCAAGTTGTATAAAGAAATAATAAAAAATACTTTGGTATAATGAGCACTTCAACATGAGCACACAGCCAAAGTCATTGGCCTCATGGGATAAACCAAGGTATTGCCTCTCAAATGTAATATAGCTCATTATAATGTAAGCCTTCATTTTAGACCCATGCCTATTGTACCTCTGACCCATGTAAACCTGGTGATATTTCATCTCTTATTCATAGCTCAAACCTGAAACTGACACAATCGAAAACTTTTTCCCTGACAAAAATAGATCAATGAAAACTTTATACCTTTCCCATTTTCTAAATTTATCTCTTCTCATCTTTAATGTCGGTCTTAGTTTGCATTGCAGAATGTCACAAAAACTATTTTTTTCCAGGATTTGCAGCAATTAGTTTAGCAGAATTGGGCATCAGGCATAGAATCGTTAGGAATACAATTTCATATGCATATTTGTTAGTAAGAAACAGACATTGGCAATTCATTGTAAGCATACTGCACTTGCAAGAATGGACTTTCTGATTCATTTTCAATTCAGGAGGTAGCTTTATGCACAAACAAGTTGGGTGTTGGTCCTCTAAAACCAAGACATGCAGATGTTCTGGGCACTGACCATGGAGTAGGTGGAATTAGTGGCTTTGTGAGATATGGCTGAATCTGTCAGTTTCATTTTTAACCTGTTTTTCATTTTTCCCAGTCTTCAATTTGCAATCTTTAGTCTACATAACTAATAATATTCACTTTTGGGGTGAATTTCTGCCTAACACAATACATGTATGTTCATCTCCCTAATATACATTTTTCTGCAGATATTCTCCTAATATATGAATTTTTGTACATATATTATGGCTGTCAAACTGCATCACAAAATCCAGACAAGTGTCCAATTCAAAGCCAGCTTTTTTTGATTAGTGTATTGTTTCAGTGGCTCACATTAAAATGTGAACTGAACCAAACCTCTCCACCTTCCATAGTTTTGTGCAGAGTGGAACAAGCTCCTGCTCAAAGAGTTTTTAAGGTTGCCATGTGTTGTCTTTTTCCAGGACATGTCCTCTTTTTCAGGGGTAAATTTTGAGACAAATTGCATTGAATGGCTGTCACAGTGTCCTCTTTTTTTGCTTTTCAAAATATGGAAACACTAGTTTCTATAACTGAATCAAGCCAAAAACTGATTTCCAAAGATATATGTTCTTAAAGCCCACAAATGTGTAATGAGTATAACAATCATATTCATTAGAAATTTATGGTATGAATGGAGGAATGAGTGTAGGCCTGTTTTTAGGCTGAAGAACACCACTCTAAAATGGCGTCTTGCTAAGACTTGTGGAACTGATAAGGTTGGCAAGTGAAGTGGGGAAGAAGTGCTGAGTTCATGAGACTTGGTGTACAAACAGGCTGATAACAAAGGATGGGTGTTGAGCAAGATTGACTAATAAGGATGTGATGAACTCTGGAATGTGATGAACAACTTGGACGAGGAACAGATGGCGGTGAATCCCCAGAGATGGAATATCTGATTGAAAGTATATAAAGAAGGAACTTTCCAGTGGAAAGGTGTGCCAGGTTCCCAGCGCTGCAACGCCTGCCACCCGTCCTCTTGCCAATAGCCTGATCAGCTACTGGTGTAGAGTTGGTGAGCATGACTGAGAATGTGTGTGTGTTAGGGACTGCAGTTTCAATGTATACAATAAAAATGCTTTGCTGAGTTTCAACTCTCTGGGTCTTCTTGTGTTTCTTTCTCCTTCAGAACCAGCTAAAAACAGATCAAAAGAACCTCTGATTTGTAACAAATGAGCAGAAGATACAAATGGCAAAGCTCTTGCCACTGTTGCCAATGTGACTCTTTTTTAGACTTAACAACAACAACTGGCACCAAAGAACAAACTAAACTTAGAGAATTTCTCCAGCAAAGTCAAAGCAAATTGTTCCATGTGAGAGTAACTTTATTATCATTTAAAACCTGGAGCTTCTGTAACTGTTATGTTCTCGCCTCTGGGGAAAGGTGTTCAGCAAAGGGGCTCTTTGGTTCTTTGATTTCTGAAATCCTCCCATTTGGGCATATATTTATTCTTTTATAAACAACCTATTGTCTGTTTTCATAACTTCATTTTCAAACTGAAAATGATGAGAGAACTCTTCCCAATCAATAGCTACCCTATAAGAAAACCTTTTCATCCCAGAATTGATTGGTATTGTCAACTCATCCCTGACTTTATATATAATCACAAGATGTGCCACACACAACCCATTTGAATAGATATGTCCATATTTTAGGGGGATTGAGGTTGAAGGGATCTCAGCCCCTAGGAGTTGGCTCCTATGCTGAGTTCTGAAGCATTTGGGCCTTCCTGTATTGCTAGAGGAATCGTACTGCAAGTTGACCCATGCCTGTTTGTTGCTTGTGTCAGTAGCTGACTGGATGTGTTAAACTACTTACAAGGTATGTCAGGATCTACTGTTGGAGCACTGAGCAATTTGTAGTAGACTTCCAGTTTTCAAATGGTTAACTGTGTGAGTTTGTTGCAGCAAAATAAACAGAGTCTTGTGGTGGCAAATTAATGATTGATAAATTGCATTAATTTATGGCATAAGCTTTCAAATATTTAGTCTGCCTCATCAGGTACATCAGATGAAGCGGAATTTAGTCCAGGAAAGAAGCTGACAAAATAAAAGTTGTTTCTCAACAACTGTTGGTGGTTGTAGACTAGCTGCTGGAATTTCCCACCAGGGTTATTCTTTCTGTACACATAATAAATCTTATATCAAATTGTATAATATTCCATTGCTGCTATTTCCTTCTTTCCTGTCAGTTGACTTATACATACAGAATAGATCTACTGGGGTAATAAAATTATATTTTGTAAAAAGTCAAGCTATGCTTGCGGGGTGAGAGAGAAAGATATACACTCTTTTCTTTACTTAAAGATATTGATTGGATGACTTATAAACTACTTAATATTCTAAAAGTATTTCCAATAAAATACAGACATGACCTTTTTGCCATCATCACATTCCCAAGATATTTCTGCCTCTTTGCATGCAAAGAAGTGGAGCTATTCTGCAGATTTCTGCAAAAAGGGGAAAATGTCTTATAGTGAATTCATAATAGAATAGAAAGATACCTGATAGGAAATAAGCAACAAAACACCACTAGTATGCCATGCTGCCTCTGATGGTACAGAAGCACTTTGTGAAATAAATCCTCTTAAGTACATGTTAAGAACCTGTGGCTTTTCAGATGTTGTTGGACTATAGCTCCCATCAACTTCAGTCAGCATGGTCAATGGTCGGAGATGATGGGAGTTGTAGTCAAATAATATATAGAAGACAACAATTAGAAGACAACAATTCCCATCTCTGTTTTATAAAGCTTTTGCACTGGTTGAGCGGATTTCCCTGAAATGTAGTTAAAAGGGGAAATTCAAAAGGCAATGACACATGGTTACAACATGAAGCCCAACTGGAAGAAAAATCAGATTAAAAGTCATTCCTACACTCTTTAATAATACTTCATAGATAGCATCACAACTAGTAAGGGCATCACTCAGTATTTAAAAGACCTGGAGCCCAGGTCCATGACAAAAATGTGCATAAATTTTGCATACGCTAATTTATATGTATGGATACAAATTTAATCTGGAAAGTCCTGAAAACCTTTCCCCTCTCAAAATGGCTATCTAGGAATAACCTTATTATGTTCTTTCCAGCTCCTCTTTTTAAGGGGAGTGCTGTTGAATGGTAGCTTTGAAACTGCTTGTTATAGAACTGGCCAAGAAATATTTTCAATATTATCAGTGATATAGTTTATTATACTGCTATTTCAAGAACTGGTGGTTGCCTAAAATGTCAAAAGATTCAGAGAAACAAAACTGCCTGTTTCTGGAATACTATACAAGCAGCAATCTGGAAGTGGCCCTTCATTCTCCAATGGTTATATCATCTGTCCTTGAAATGTCAATCATCCTATCCATACAACAAAAGTACGCTTCTGCTGCCAGAACAGAAAGCTAAACAGCACAAAAATATAAAACAATAAAATAAAATAAAACCCTAATATAAGAATTGAGCTAAAGTACAGCAAAATACATTTTGATAAATCAGGTATGATGCTGGGGATGAGAGCCCTGCTGCTGGAAAAAGAAAAGAATGAAAGAAATTGCCAGAATGAATAAAGCTGATTTTTTTGTTGTTGACATGAGTAGGCAATGGTCACTTGGAAAAATGAAAAATGAGGGAGGAGGCCAGTGTAATTAATAGCCAGGGATGATGGGATTTGTAGTCCAGAAACATATGTAAGACTACAGGTTAACCACTATACAGTGGGGCCCACCAACTTCAGAGTTCAGAAGAAGAAGAGGAGAAAGACTACAATTCAAATCTTGCATGCTAGAATATAAGCTCTGTTAAAATCATTGGGACTTTCTTTCATCGACTTGAGATCAGACTATTTTTTTTTAAGTGTTCACAGAAGATGCAGTACTTCTCAGATTCGTAAGATACATTACTATGATGCACATTGCCATAGCAACTAAATACATCTTGATGTAAGCCAACTGAGTCATCTGACATCTATGAGGTGGCTCATTCTATGCCACATATTTTGCCGATTTACCAGTTGATTGCCTGTTGTGTGGGCCGAACATATGGACAGATAAGTGTTCAGAGAGAATACCAGCTACATTATGGGGGGGGGGGGATGACGCTTTATGCTTATCATGGTACAAACCTTAAAGTAATTAAAAGGGTGCCACAGAAGGTAAAGACATTGCGATTACAATTCATATCCTGGGCTGCAACAAGGGCATATTAGCTATGTTGCAGCCAATATGATTGCACCAGTAATCCTTTTTGGGCAATTTTTATAATGAGACATAAATGTATTCCTCTGCATGTCCAACCCAAAGAATCTTGGTACAATGGTACACAGAATGGCATAAAATTTTGCAGGGTCTTATCAATGCATGCTTGCCCCTGAAAATGTAGAGTAGACCGAAACAAAGATAAATTGGATGAGCTGAAAGCTGTAACCTACTAGACATGCATAGCTCGAGATTTGGAAATAAGACACAGAAGGGTAGAAGGTTGTTAATACATCACTTCCACTTCAGAACAGGACAAAGCAATCCAGAGCTCTAAAGTTCAGGAGAAATTTGAAGAAATAGAATTTTGGAAGCATCCTTCTTTATATGTTTAGACATTTTTGGAATACCCTAGAAGCTGCAAATCCAATCAATCCAATATGTATTAGGACAGATACATATTGTTTCTTTCAAAGACATCCAGTGTTTATCACAAAAGTCGTTAACAGACAAATGATGCATTCTTACTCACTAGAATTTCTTTTGTTAAAGCTAATGCACATTACCTGGCTTTGTGCTGTTTCCCATTGTCGGAGGTTGTGTAGGGGAGGGGAACTCAAATTCTTAGTATTGATTTGAGGTAAATGGATTAGTGCAAAAACCCATCCATGCATTGCTGCACAAAGCTGCGGGATTTTTCTTGTGTTACATCCTTCAGAGGAGATGAGATTGTTATTATACAAAAGTAATTGCAGAGCAGAAACACAGTTTAAACTCTCTTAATTTCCGTGCAGAAAAGTGAAAACAGGTGTTTGTTCTTTTACGCCCTAAGGAGTACAGCATGTGCTAAGTGATGGGGGGCGGGTTAGATGCCTCACTCTGGAACTTGGAGAAACTCTGTATCCATTTTCAAATGAAAGCAATGTTGAGAGACAAGTTAAAGTGACCTTTTCCTACCCCTCATGCCTGAAAATATGTATCTCTTTTCAAACTGCTAAGAAGTGCTGACAGTCCTTCATAACTGTCATGCTTTAGTTATGGTTCAACCTAAATTCTTCCTCCATCTTATGGCTTTGCTGTTTGATGTTCACCCTTATGATGCTTTGCTGTCACTATACAAGATATATAACTAATAGCACTAAACATGACTACATTTTCATAGCTTCTCTGCTTCCAAGGCTTCTCAGCTTTTATGCTTAGGAGTCTAGGTTCACAGCTTCACACTTTTTAATTTGTGTCTTCTTAAATGCCTTAAACATTAAAAAAAGAAGACAAGCTTTCAAAAGTTCTCATGAAGGCAAGGTATGGAAAATCTGTGCTTTGTTTTGCTAATTACGTTAGAGGATATGCCAATGTTAGACACCATATTCTCCTTCAAGTTCCATTATTGCTTTAAGTAATTGTGAGGAGAATCAGAACTTACAGGGTTAAACAGTTCTGTGTGACGTCTCACATTCTGAGGCGTGGTTTGGTTCACATACGGGAATCTTTCTTTGTGAGTTTCCTTTCGTTTTTGGCTGAGAGACGAAAGAATGTCCGCTCTCTCGCCGGGCTGATTTATGATGTTTTTCTTCCCATTAAAGGCTGTTAGAGATTAGCAAGAAGCCTGCGTTCAGTCTGATTTATTATCCACACACAAGGCAACACTTTCTACCGCTGCAGAACTCTGCTACGAGCTCTGCTAAGAGTTCAAGTTTTTCCTATCGGCACAAGCGTCCATCAGCAGAGGGGAAGTGTGCCGGGCGCCATCTTATCTCAACAGTAATTGCCTGGATGTTTCTAATTGGTTTCAGAAGGGGGTAGAAGTGGCCTTCAAAAAATATGGCACTTTTTATTGGTGGGGGGAGGGGCAGTCTGTGTCTGAAATTCATTCATTCTGTTGGGGAGAATTGCCATTTAAGATTTTACAGCAGAAAAATTATTCACCATTTCAAGCAGCAACAGAGCTGCTGTCTGGTGTCATCACCATTTATTACCACAGATTACAGCTCTTCAGTTGCTTGAAGTTCTAGTGTAGTTCCCCCCCCTCTTCTTTTATGAAAGAAGGGAGAAAAGCAATTAAAATCAGGATAGCCAATGTGGAGTTACTTGACCACAACTCCCATCACCCCTGACCATTGGACATGCTGACTGCGGCAGATGGGAAATAGAGTCTAACAACATCTGGAAAAAACTGTGTTGCCTAACACTGTTTCATAATATACCAGGTTTTCAAATTGTCCTGTTTCTGGAGAAAATTCTAAAATGGAAAGTTCCAAAAGTTTAAAAAAACTGTAACTAGGCTGATCTGGTCAAAGTTAAGCAGACTTCACAGCATTAGTGGGGCCAGATTAAAATGGTCCGGGATTCAGTGAAATATAATAAGAAGTACTGTTTATGCGAAAAAATTTCTGAATGTCAGTCTAGTAACATGCACAGCAACTGCTGACCCAACCTGGCCTTCACTCTCACATTTCAACCTGGCTGAATCATGGCCCAATTAATATACATTAACTGTCTAGCCCACAATCCTATTTACTTACCTCACAGATGATGGCTATGAAGACCAGCATCTTCTCCTACCTCTAATTCCAACCCTGAATTCCAGGCATCCACACCCTCTATATTTCCCAACCCTCAAAAGTATTTCAGAGGTTTGGCAGGTGAAGTCCATATTCATTCATTTATCCAGAGACATGCTATAATTTTACAGAAGTTCCTGCTCTATTCTTTCATGAAGTAGTTTTAAATGCTTCTTGTGTTAGATGCCAAAGACTACTTGCAAATGTGTTCAACAAATTTATGGATTTCTATTTCATGGCGCTTCAAAGATTATTGTTAGCACAGCGAGAAATATTTTACTGTTCAATCTTCATATTTATTGAGGGTGGATTGCAAATAACCATAGTCCTGAGATTGAAAGCTAATGTATTTCCAGATGAAACCTCGAAATATTTTTCTAATGAATTTTAAATTAATCTACATCAAAAGCCATAGCTGACATTAATTTGAGTTAGCTTGTGCTGTGAGCAAATATGGGAGAAACGTGGTACAAGGGAAACACCCGGATATGCTGCTGAAGTGATATCAGTCCTGGAAAAAAGCATCCAGGTTATTACAATTGGTTGTACAGAATGAAGTCATCTGGTTCATCCAAAGACTTCTGCTCAGGCATCAGAAATCCGCCCCCACCCCCTTTCTGTTCTCCTACCCTTGCAATTTGGTCTGGAGGATTTGGGAAAATTCAGAACGGATTTGGGGGAGAGTGGAGACAAAGTTTGGGGCATAGAAACTGCACACAAGGAACATTCCCATACAAAATAAGAAGAAGAAGAAGAAGAAGAAGAAGAAGAAGAAGAAGAAGAAGAAGAAGAAGAAGATCTTCATTTCATGTGGTTACAAGAGTCTCCGTTTTATCCAAATTGTGAGCCGTTCATTGCTGAAATGGTATGAAAATATGTCAATAGGCAATGTTTTGTGTGATTGGGGTTACAGCTGCTAAATGTTTTGTTTCACCTCTAAATGAACTGAACTGAACTGAACTGAACTCCAACAATTTCAGTGAAGTTGTGGAAATGTATATCAACCAAGAACGTTGAAGAACATCTGAGTTCCTTTTAAGACTCTAGAGAACAATTTTTTTTTGGTGGGGGGGTTGTTTTTCAAGGTAATTGGAAGGCTGGAAGCATCACTGTATGGTAATAATCCTTTAGTGATTAAGACCCTTGTTACATGAATTTCACTCTATTTTAAAAGAAGCTTAAGAACTAGCTAGAGCAAGAAAACTCTGCATCTTCAAAGAGTGGTTTGCAAGCCTGCATACCAAACAGAAAACATAAGTGGAAAGGGTGACCTTGGTAGAACATAGCTGTACCTGTTTGTTCTTTGAAATGTGAGTAAAGGCAAGAATTGAAAAGTAACATTTGGATCTGCAGGATTCTATTCAAATGATGTTGAAGCCAGACTAAAAATAAAAATAAAAATAAAAATAAAAATAAAAATAAAAATAAAAATAAAAATAAAAATAAAAATAAAAATAAAAATAAAAATAAAAATTTATTATTATACTCTGCCCATCTGGCTGGGCTTCCCCAGCCACTCTGGGCGGCTTCCAACAAAATATTAAAATACAGTTATGCATCAAACATTAAAAGCTTCCTTAAACAGGGCTGCCTTCAGATGTCTTCTAAAAGTCTTGTAGTTGTTGTTCTCTTTGACATCTGGTGGGAGGGTGTTCCACAGGATGGGTGCCACTACCGAGAAGGCCCTGCCTGATTCCCTGTAACTTGGCTTCTCGCAGTGAGGGAACTGCAAGAAGGCCCTCAGCGCTGGACCTCAGTGTCCGGGAAGAACGATGGGGGTGGAGACGCTCCTTCAGATATACTGGACCAAGGCTGTTTAGGGCTTTAAAGGTCAGCACCAACACTTTGAATTGTGCTCGGAAACGTACTGGGAGCCAATGTAGGTCTTTCAAGGCCAGTGTTATGTGGTGTCGGCGGCCGCTCCCAGTCACCAGTCTAGCTGCCGCATTTTGGATTAGTTGTAGTTTCCGGGTCACCTTCAAAGGTAGCCCCACGTAGAGCATGCACCACTCTGGCGAGACAGTCCACGGGCAGGTAGGGTCTCAGCCTGCGTACCAGATGGAGCTGGTAAACAGCTGCCCTGGACACAGAATTGACCTGTACCTCCATGGACAGCTGCAAGTCCAAAATGACTCCTAGGCTGCGCACCTGGTCTTTCAGGGGCACAGTTACCCCATCCAGGACCAGGGAGTCCTCCACCCCCCCCCCGCCTCCTGTCCCCTAAAAACAGTACTTCTGTCTTGTCAGGAGTCAACCTCAATCTGTTAGCTGGCATTCATCCTCCAACCGCCTCCAGACAGTCACACAGGACCTTCACTGCCTTCACTGGTTCTGATTTGAAAGAGAGGTAGATCTGGGTATCAGCCACATATTGATGGACACCCAGCCCAAACCCCCTGATGATCTTTTCCAGCGGCTGCATGTAGAGGTTGAAAAGCATGGGGGAGAGGACAGAACTCTGAGGCAACCCACAAGTGAGAGCCCAGGGGTCTGAACACTCATCCTCCCCCCCCCAACTTTCTGAACATGGAGGAAGGAGCGGATCCACTGTGCCCCCAGCTCCCAGCCCCTCTAGACGGTCAAGAAGGATGTTATGGCCGCTGAGAGATCCAGCAGAACTAGGAAACAGCTCTTACCTTTGTCCCTAGCCTGCTGGAGATCATCAACCAGTGTGACCAAGGCAGTTTCAGTCCCATGATGAGGCTTGAATCCCGACTGGAAGAGATCCAACTGGTCCGCTTCTTCCAGGCATGCCTGGAGTTGTTCAGCAACTATGGATTCAGCACTTAGACAAATAATTTAAATGACATATTTATCAGTGCTGAATGGAGTATCAGAACGAATGTCTGATGAAATGGAAGCAAAATGTGTGATATTGCTAAATTGGAAGCTTATATTCCCGTGCACATTCTTCCTGGGTACCCTTTAGCAAGAAAGAGAAACCATTCTCAAAATGGTGCTGGAAAAACAGTTATTATAGACAGCATGAAATTTGATCTTAGATATTAACAGAAGAAGGGTAAGTAACCAACAATATGTTTTGATTTTTCTGTTTCTGTCTGAATGGTCCAGAAATGACCCTATAATCATGACTTTGGATCCACAGGTAAAGTTGGAGTATGTATCCTAATTCTGCTGTGAGAATGGGCCATTTAACTACTCACCCCACAGTCTAGGCAGTCCAGTTCTTATTGGGTGTACTGCAGAAAGACACATGCCAAACACAAGCATGCAAGGATACAGAAAATTAGATCTGAATGTAATTGGAAATAAGGAATCATGTAATACTTTTGTTGTTGCTGCTAAATCGCTTTCATAATAAATCTAAAATGAGATTTATAAATGGGAGATTTGAAGGTGATCCATTAGATGTTGTGGCCTTAACCTGGATATCTAAAGAACAAGGTATCTAAATATCCAATGACATTGAAGATATTGGTGACTTACAAATGGCCTATTTATTGAGCATTCATCCTGTTACATTTGCAGGGAAATTAGACGATATCAGCTGTTTATTGAATATCCATTCCATTTTGTTTGGATGAGATTATTCATGCATGCATTGCTTTTATATACCACATTTCTTCCAATACACCAAGGCTGGTTACAATTTAAAATTATTAAGACAAATGATATAACATGCAAATAGTGCTCCGAATTAACCAAACTTTCTTTATCTACTAACAGAGGAGGTTCTTGTGTGAAAAACTTTGACAGTTGTAAACCTGAAGCACATTGCAAAGGTCAGTAATTTACCACTGCTTAGAAATTCATATCACTTTCTTTCATATGTTGACCTGTGTGTGTGTTTATTTGTGTACCATTGAGTGGAAATGTTGTTATTAATAACAGAAGGTGAACTTCAGGGTGTATGATTTCAAAGAATTTGTGTCAAAATCATGACACAATTGCTTAACCGCTGTGCAGAAGGAGCACCTTTATGTCTTGAGATCATGAATTAATTTTATTCTCAGAAATGCTGCATTTCTTGTTATTTTCACAAGTGGAGGTGGGGGGAATCAGGGTTCACACATTACAAATAGAAAGTATGGCACAACCCAAAGTGGTGCATTTTATATTTTTATAAGTACAATGCTATTATGAATCAGAGAACCCTAATTACATCCTCATAAAGATGAAACAACATACAGTTCAGTTATTCTATATTCTGACCAAACACTTAAAATAAATATAATAATAATAATAATAATAATAATAATAATAATAATGCTACAGTTAAAAACATGTTTCAGGTTTGTGGAGAAGTTTCTGCACATGGGCTTCTTACAAAGCAAAATAAGCAATACAAGTAAAACAGCAACTCATATTCTAGCATCAGTGGCAAAATCAGCAGGAAGACATCATAGAATAATTTAAACCAAAGCCTGGCAAACTAAAATGGTCTTTCATTGGCACAATAAAGGATAAAAACATAGGCACCAACATTTCTGTTTGTGCTTCAAGCCCCAAAACCCATCCCCCATGGAAATAAAGACACAGTGGAGACACAATTTAGTTTAATTGTTAATGGGCAAATTTTGGCCACAACTTTATTAAAATACACAAATGTGACTGGTATTGGCTTAGGCATTGGTATCAAACTATATCTGGCTCCTGCCCCACCCTGCAGGAAGCCTGGAAGGGTAAACAACCAGCAGGGGGATCTCCATCAGTGTATATTGACTAGTGCTCACCCCTGGGGTTTCCGGGGGTCCTGGCATGGCCCTAGCCCCTCTCCGGGCTTCAGATGAGATCCAGACCCCCGGATTCCTTTAACGGAATGCCTTATTCATTGGAGGAGCAGGTGATGGCCACACCTCCCCTCCCCACATTGCCCCAAACCAATGCCTAGCCACCAAACCTTACAAAGTTGTGACGATTGCTAAGAGGTAGGCAAAAACCAAGTGGTCACAGCCAATCTGCCACATTGGAAAAAATTCCTACCTGGCCCCCATTCCAAAAACAGGCAACGAACCGAAGTCCAAAGCAAGGCCAAACACAACCTAATTAGCGGGTGTTTGGCAGCACGAAGCAAAAGGAGGTCCCTATGTCACGCTGCCAAATAAATACCCCCAACCTTGCCATGCTTCTGATTGGCTAAAGGCCATTGGCATAACTGTGGCACCACCGGCTTGGAGCGGGGCAAGCCCCACCCACAAGCCGGTTAGGGAAGAGTTTCAGGGCCGAGTACATGGACCCTCTATTAGGAGGACCCAACTTGTCACCCTCCTAACCACCAAAGGTGTAGATAGCCAAAGCAAGAAAGAAATAATTATCCAAGTTGGGTTTGCTTTCTGTCCCAGGGTCATTCCCTTGGGAATAACATGGTGGAAGGCCACAAGCCTCCCCTCCAACATGCTGCAGAGGAAAATCAGGACATGCATCTTTCAGGGCTGCACTCCTGCAAGAGCCAGGTGACTCACACAATAGCACACACACACCCCCAGGCATCTTTTGGAGCCGTGCTCTCAGGGTAGCAAAAATGAGACATCCCAGGATCCAATCAGAAGACAGGATAGCTTCTCCAATTCTGGGATGTCCCACTCAAAGTGGAACAGTTGAGGGGTATGCACATGCTGTTGGTGTGCAGGTGCCATAAACTGGCAGGACTATGGGGGGGAGGGGAGGAGGAAGAGGGGTAGCCAGAACTGGAACACACTGAGGCAAGCTGGGGATAGGGAAGGAGAGGTTGGCATAGGATGTACTCACAGGGTGACAGAGAATGATAAGGGGGTTTGAGTCAGTGCAAAAGACCCATCAGCAGAGCCAGAGGAGTCTCTTTCTCCATGAACATAGCAGGCTCTGAGCCTTAGGCAGCACCAGGAAGGCTGCTCTAAGACACTGAGGCAATCAAGGGCCTACAGTCCAGGTGGGGCTCACTAGCTCTGGGAAGAGGTGTGTGATTCATTAGCTGGAGCTGGCTTGGAACAAGTGATGGTCACATGCCTTATCAAGCTCAGATGCTGCAATCAGTAGGCATAGTATAAAAGGGAAGCAGAGCGGAGGTGCTGTGTCTGCACAACTGCCTGCATTGAAAGACCTTGGCTGGGATGCTACTAGACCTCTGCAGATCTGGACTCATGGATTGACTGTGGACAGGGGACTTGGCATACTTGCTGCCAGGTAGACCAGGGGCTCAGGATGGCAGGGCCAAAACTTATTGTGGGTGGATCTAGGACTAAATGTTTATGGTATCACCTCTTCTTTCTGCCCCCACTTTTTTTTTCTTCCTCTCACCAGCTTCTCTCTAACCTTCTTTGGGTATTCTGTTCTTGAATGCTGACAGCTGTGGGGCTCAGGAGATGTGGGGATGAGCATGATAGCCCTTACTGCTTTACCCAGTAGCTGTTTCAGTCTCACTCCACAAGTTGTAAATGAGCTTCTGAAACAAGTTGTTTTTTGTGCACTTGGACATCCTCCCTCATTTTAGGACCCTGGAAATGTGTGGTCTACAAATTAAATTCTCAAATACTGGAGAGATGCTAGATGACATGTCTTTCCCCAGAATACAATGTTGAGCATGCCAAAATACAATTTATATTGAGAATGCATTCAAGCATATGCAGTGGCATCGTTCCTAGTTTCCTAAAAGATAAATGAAGTATGTGCTTCTGTTGGAGATGTTTTTTTCATGTGATTATAAAATGATTAGCAATCCCCTGAGCTAGTTGGTCTGTCTCTAGATGTGTGGGGCGGATTCTCTTCCAGTTTTCTGGCTGAATTTTTTGTTCTTCTGCTAGTTGGCCAAATCTGACTACTGGCGACCTCACAGCTCTTGGATGCTTAATACAAAATTATACAGTAGCATTGCAGTACTTGTTCTAGTGAGAGCCCCATTAGAGGTGAATAGGTCTGGCAGGCTCAAGTTGTACAAACCAACCCAAGGCTGGTTCACTTTAAGCGTGCTAGAAAGACACAGCTGACCATGACTCCCCAGAGTATATTCCCCCGGGGAAATAGAAGCATGTGCATTTGTCACACATGTTCTACACACAATGTTTTCCCTGTAGACAAACAGTATTGTGTATTGTTCCAGAGGGGGTCTTTCTTATCCACAGTGACTTCTGGAAATCATGAAAGATTACAGATGTGGGGGACTGGTGTATCTGTCTGTGAGATCAGTAGGTTTTCCAGGGGCAGTCCATCCCATTTCATTGCCTGAGGTGAGACAGGAAGGTGCTGCTGCTGAAGCCCACCCCCCTCACCCCATTGCTGAAGCCTCTTTTAACTTGTTTGTGTAGTGGTACTCACAATATGACAGTGCTAGTGAGATCCTGTGATCTTGCAGAATGCATGAGATTGCACCGGGTGTTGCTGCTTCTCCCATAGTAGTGGGATGGGTGCGCTGCCTCTGAGATGACTCTCGGCCTGCCTCATGGGTGAGCCAGTCCTGGTGTCTGCTCACCAAGTGGGAGTTTGGAGCTAAGCCATTGTATGTGAAGGAAATCTAGCTTGTACATCTGCTCCAGTCAATGCAAGATTCAATGCTGGCTTACACACATACATATATTTGTATATCACAGGTGGGTATAGGAGCCTACTTCTAGGGGCCTATATCCCTTCACCCCCCAATAAATATTTGGTGGGGCCAGGCCCCCCAAAAATGGATGAGCACTGCCATTCAAATTGTGTGTATGCGCCATGTCTTGTGATTGATTATGTGGGATAGGGCTTATCTGCCCCCCAATATTTTATTCAAAGTTGGCACCCTTGCAGGTGGGCAATATTTGGCCCAATTTCCTATGGCCTTTACATTAATGGAATGTGAGGAAATGTGGGGAGAAATGGAATGTGAGGAATGTGGGGAGAAAGGAAGATGGAGTGGCAGGAAAAAGGAGAGAAAGAGAATGGTTCCCCCACTTTTTGCTCCAACCTGCCCACTTCTGACTCCAGGGCCACCCATATTACTGTAATGTACTCTTAATGGAAAACCTCTGAAGTTAAAAAAGGGATGCATATGAAAGCTTCAAAATACATTGAATTGCACATGCTGAAGGGTCATACATAAAAGCCTATCAGTGAGTTGCTTCACCCATACAATATTTCCAGACTGTAGATTGATTGTACTGGTCCACGATTCTGTAAACTTAATAAAGTACAGTATACACTTTGACAATTCTATAAAACAAGCAGAAATATTCAAGTCAGACAGAATCAGAAGCCTCTTTTAGATTATGTTTTCCAATAGGACAAGAGAAGAAGCATTCCTTATGTTGCTTTTGTTTTATTTATTTAGTTTTCTTTTCTCCGCTCCCCCCAGCCCTAAAAAAAAAAAGTCACTAGTGAAGTTTGGTGGCCACTGTAGTCAGCTGAGAAGGTAGTCAAAGAAGGCTTGATGCTGACCAATATCTTGGTTTTTTCTTTTATAATTGTAATAAAACAATTAAATACTTAAGAAATAATTATCCAGCTTTTACCAATAGCAGATTAAAATGTTACAGCCAATTGTATTTGTGACTGAGTCCCAATGATTATAACTTAAATATTTAAAATAAAGGTCTTCCAATTAATAAGATAATTTTAAAAATGCTTGCAATGTTTTCCAGAGTCGACAAACTAAGATTTCCAGCTATATTTCTCCCAATAACATTTTTTTTTCTGTATCTTGCACCTCAACCATTCCAATAAAGCATAAATAAACTTCATTTCTCCATTTTGCTTTCCAAAGTAGTGTGAAGGTCCTTCAACTTTCTCTAGCTCAAGGAAGCAATATTACGCTCAGTGGCTAGCTTCCAGTCTTTGGTTTGTTCATCTGTTTCAATCTGTTGTAAGCCATTGGAGAGGATTTAATTATAGGCAGATGGAGTGCATAGAAGAAAGAGTGGAACGATATCAAAAACCAGTTAAAGCATCAGCTTCAGTCAAGAGTATTTTCCTCTTTGCTGTTGTTTGCTTTTGCTTTTTGGCTACAGTCTCCTAGGTCTCAACACTCTAACACAGGGGAAAACAAAAACACCCCCAAAGAAATCCCAAGGGGGTTTCAAGGAAATTTGGTTGCCAGTGCTCCCTCCCAAGGCTTACCTGCAGTTATATTGCTATCTAGTGAAGAATCAAAAGGCATTATGCTTTGGAAAGAGAGTCTCATTATGCTTGCTGTGAGTATGTATCATGCAAATGATAATCACTTGAACAATAAATGCTCGGCATGCAATGAATCCATTTGTATGTTTACCCAGTACTCCCAGGTAGGATATCATCCTTAGTGTTATTCTATCGTTATCTACTCAAGAGTAAGTCTCACTGAAGTCATTGAGACTTATTCCCAGGCTGCATAGGGTTGCAGCCTTAGACCTTGTTTACATTATCACTCCTTTTACAGCAATATGTTGATCTAAACATGGGCTTCATTCTGGACTGGCCGTACCATTAGGCAAAGTGAGTTAATCACCTCAGGTGGCAAATGCTGGGGAGCAGCAGTTGCATCCTTCTGGTTGTTCTTCCTAAGCCTCAGAGAATGGGCTGCATTCCCTTCTGCTAGAGGACAGTGTTGTGTGTGCTACATGGCCTCTTGGTGCAGTGAATGGTGTAATTTTGAACTGAGAATCAACTGCCAATCCATCTGCTTTCTGTGTATGGGATAAGGAGGGAGGGCCATTTTTTCCAGTGCCTAAGGCAGCTAAATGTCTCAAGCCAACACTGTTTGGTTGATCTCCACCAGCTATTTACTGCTCTATGCAAAGAAGATGGAACTCCAACGTGATATATCTAGCTGCCCTCAACCAAGTGGAAGCAAATCTTTCAATTCACAAACGTCTATTATTATAATGAGAAGCGATGCTGAGTAATTGAAGTTTGGCCAGCTAAGCAGAAGATAAGGGCCAATGTGCTTTTTGCAGGTACATCTTCCTACCATCTACCAGCTGGAACAATCCCTACGAAACCAGGCAATTACATCTGTAAGATTATTTCAGAACTTTAAATGTTAGGACTTAAAATCTCTGGTGGGGGCACAGATGGAGACAATGCTGTCACCGCTGAAGGTTGCCACTGGAAACAGATTGAGTCCAATAATCAGACTGGACAAGTAATTCTACAACTGCACTTTGCCTAACCAACAGTGGCAGGCTTCTTGCCTCACAGTGATAAATGTACAGACTGTGTCTTGCATCTCATTTTCAAGTTTGGCAGGCTAACATAATCTGTTAATGAATGGAGACATCTTTAAGCATGTAGCTGGATGCCAGCAACAGTTGGTAACCCTCCACACCTATCTTATTTCATTCTATTTACAATTCAGGCAACAAAAAACTGCTGATACTTGGCCAACAATGCTCACATGACTTTGGGAAATGGTTGAAACTTTTAAAAAACAACAACACAAAATTAAATAAATTCTGACTCCTGAGAGACACAGGTTATCATCTAGAGTATGGACAAAGAAGGCATATGTGAGACCATTTCTGTACAGAGCATGAAACCCAATCAGAACTTGTATTATTCAGAACACTGACAAGGGGAAAGAACATTTGGGAGAAGCCTGGTATAAATAGCATTAAGCACATGCAAAGTTTTGTATATATATATATTTTTAAAAAACCTTTACAGAAGATATCACTCAGCACTTGAGTACATTAAGAAAAGCAATAAGTTCCAGTGAGCTAATACAGAAGGACTATGCCATTAAAGAGGAAGTATTTTACAGAAAGCAGTAAACCTACAGCATAAGAAGAAGAGGAGGAGTTTGGATTTGGTATCCCGCCTTTCACTCCCCTTCAGGAGTCTCAAAGCGGCTAACAATCTCCTTTCCCTTCCTCCCCCACAACAAACACTCTGTGAGGTGAGTGGGGCTGAGAGACTTCAAAGAAGTGTGACTGGCCCAAGGTCACCCAGCAGCTGCACGTGGAGGAGCGGAGACACGAACCCGGTTCCCCAGATTACATGACTACCACTCTTAACCACTACACCACACTGGCTCTCTAAGCACCCCCATCCTTTAGGGAAGGCAACTATTAACTTGCAATAAATTGATTCTTTCTTCATATGTGGATATGCAAATAGAAGTGAAAGCGAAGAATGATATACAGTGGTGCCCCACAAGACGAATGCCTCGCAAGACGAAAAACTCGCTAGACGAAAGGGTTTTGCGTTTTTTGAGCTTCTTCGCAAGACGAATTTCCCTATGGGCTTGCTTCGCAAGACGAAAACGTCTTGCAAGTTTGTTTCCTTTTTCTTAAAACCGTTACAGTAATACAGGGTGCATTGCTTGAAGAGGTGCAGTTGCGCCTTGACTTCGAGGAGCAACTCATAGCACATGGTGTGGTAGCCTTTTTTGAGGTTTTTGAAGACTTTGGTGATTTTTGAAGCTTTTCCAAAACTTCTTTTGCAGCCATTTGGTAAGTTAAACTTTCAAAACTTTTTGGGGGGTTTTTGGATTTTGGGTTGGGGTGTTTGGAATTCAAGGACTTGGTGTTGGGGAGGGGTTTGCAAGAATCTGGAAGCTTGTTTTTTTTCCTGCATTTTTATGATTTTTTGTGACCATTGGGCCACTCTGCTGTTTTTTTTAAAATAATAATCTGGGTTTGAATTTCTGTGTGGTGGGTGGCTGGGGGAACAGTTGAGGAGGGGTTTGCAAGAATCTGGAAGCTTGTGTGGTTTTTTTCTGAATTTTTATGATTTTCTGTGACCATTGGGCCACTCTGCTGTTTTTTAAAGAAATTTCTGGATTTGAATTTCTGTGTGGAGGGTGGCTGGGGGAACAGTTGAGGAGGGGGTTCTTCAGCAAGAAGCAAAGAGTGGAAAAGGAACCTTCTTCGAGTTGTCACCCAGAGTCTTAGAAAATGTACTGTACACTTTGTTGATTTTTAAATGTTTTTCTGTCATGTTTAGAAACCTAATTTATTGTTCCTTCAGTTTTTGAAATGCTCTTTACAGTATGTGTGACTTTAAAGAGCACTTAATAAACTCTTGTTGTACCAAATTTGGCTTTGTTTGGACTTTTTTTGACCATAGGAATGCATTAATTGAATTTCAATGCATTCCTATGGGATTTCGTGCTTCGCAAGACGAAAAATTCGCTAGACGAAAAAACTCGCGGAACGAATTAATTTCGTCTTGCGAGGCACCACTGTATTGTCGTATGACACTGTAATGGTAATTTCCCCCTCAAAATGAAAGAGGAAATGTTCAGAAATGGCTGTTTTGGGTTTGCTGCTCCGTCCGCCTGGTAGAAAGTATTTGTGTGGGGCTGTGTCCTAAACGCACACCCTGGCTGGAGCTAGACACACCAAAGAAGCGCTTTAGTTGAAAGCATTGTACAGTGGTACCTCTGGTTACATATTTAATTCGTTCCGGAGGTCTGTTCTTAACCTGAAGCTGTTCTTAACCTGAAGCACCACTTTAGCTAATGGGGCCTCCCGCTGCCACCGCACAATTTCTGTTCTCATCCTGAAGCAAAGTTCTTAACCCGAGGTATTATTTCTGGGTTAGCGGAGTCTGTAACCTGAAGCGTATGTAACCTGAAGTGTATGTAACCCGAGGTACCACTGTAAACTTAAACAGGGAAAACAAGTACTGTAGAGAAAAACAGGACTCCACATCGCCATCTGGTGGCAAAATGTTAAATTGCATATACAATGCATACTGTATATAGGAAATCACTTTTTCTTTACCAATCTAGCTGAGTCCTCTGTAAGCAATTGGTGGCTCAGAGGTAGAGCTAGCCTAGGTATATAAACCCCGAATGCTTGTAATTCCTACACACCTGTTTGCTCTTGGGTTTCAGTGTAGTTTCATGTGGTCATATATGCTTCAATAGATATTCTCCCTATCAACCATACTGGTACTTGAGGGATCCCCCCCCCCATGTTTACCTAGGGAGTATTTTTGACAATAATGTGATGTGTTTACACATTAATTAGGGAGTTCATTAGGACCCAAAAGTGGGGCTGTTCAGGAAATAACAAATACAGGTAAGAGCATCAGTAAGTGCTCAAGGCACCAAGATGGTGAAAGGAGTTTCCCTGGGCTTGCCACTCAGGGCTTTGGACCTGGGAAGGAACCTTCTTATGACTCTCCTGGGTCATGCACTGAGAGTCTCAGGGCTCAGGGGCTAGTGACTTAGGTATGGCTTCCTGCCATCTGAAAAAAGTACCTGAGATTCTGCATTCAGATTAGATTTCAGTGAGAACATCCCACATCACTCTAGGCGAATGAAAAAGGGAAAGGAGAGAGTAACAGGTTAAGGGGTTTGTCAAATGAAAAGGATTTGGGTCCTACCACACTCCTGATGGTGTCATTACCCCCCAAATTGGCAAATAGACTTGCATGGAGCAGTTTCTCCATGTTATTATCATTAACAATAGTTGGTTTTCTGATATTAGAGGAGTTCATTCACTACTAGTTTCTCAAGTGTACTATACACATCATGTTTCAGGTGCATTGGTAATGCAACATGGTAGGAAACTAATAACAGTGTACACAGATCAAGGCATTTCTGGAAATCTATTATCAATACAAAAGTCACAAGCCGACGAGCTGCTTTAAAACAGGATGGAGTTGGGGGTGCCCAGTAGAAGTGTTTGTTCATTTTCTTCTGACAGCCATATCACGTGCAGGTTTTAAGACCCCTTATTTTCAATATATGGCTGGAAAATACACCTTGAGAGCAGGCTGACTTAACATCACTAGCTGGGATTGCTAGCTTTTACAAACTCAGTGCATCTAAAACTAGATCATGCCCAGTGGTTTAAATTTGGAATCATAGAATTGTAGAGCTGGAAAAGATCCCAAGATTCATCTAGTCCAACCTCCTGCAATGCAGGAATCTCAACTAGATCATGCATGACATGGCCATCCAACCTCTGCTTATAAACCTCCATTGAAGGAGAGTCCACCATGTCTTGCATGAGTCCATTCCACTGCCAAGCAGCTCTGTCAGAAAGAAGCTCTGAGGAGTTCAGCCCTTTCTGTGTCCCCTGTTTGCATTTCACCATCTTCTCCTCTGAGTGACCCCACTGTTTCTTTGTTCTTCCTTTTGCTACGAACATACCCATAAAAGCCTTTTTTGTTGCTTTTAACCTCTCTAGCAAGCCTGAGTTCATTCTGTGCTTTAGCTTTTCTGACTTTGTGTCTACACGTGCTGGCTATTTGTTTGAATTCCTCTTTGGTGGTTTCCCCCCTTTTCCATTTTTTGTACACATCCTTTTTTAATCTTAACTCAGTTAAAAGTTCTTTAGATAGCCACCCTGGCTTCTTTAGGCACCTTCCATGTTTCCGTCTCATTGGTATTGACTGAAGTTCTGCTTTTACTATCTCCCTCTTAACAAACTCCCAGCCATCATGAACTCCCTTTCCTTTTAGTATTACTGTCCATGGGATCTCACCCAGCACTTCCCTAAGTTTTATGAAGTCGGCTTTCTTAAAGTCAAGAAATTGAGTCCTAGTATGCTTGGCTGCTCCTTTCCGCTGTATAGTAAACTTCAGAAGAGCATGATCACTCGCGCCTAATGATCCTTCCACTTCTACCCCACTAACCAGGTCATCAACATTGGTTAGGACCAGATCTAAAATGGCTGTTCCTCTTGTTGCTTCTCCCACTTTCTGGACAATGAAGTTGTCTGCAAGGCCAGTGAGGAATCTGTTTGACCTTATGCTCTTGGCTGAGTTTGACATCCAACAAATATCCGGGTAATTGAAGTCCCCCATTCCTACTATCTCCCTTCCTTTTGCATGCTTGGCCATCTGTTCCAGGAAAGCATCATCTATGTCCTCCGTTTGGCTTGGGGATCTATAGTAAACTCCCACAATGAGGTCACTGTTATTCTTCTCTCCCTTAATTTTGACCCAAATGCTCTCACTTTGGCTTTGAGGTTCTAAATCTTGGATCTCTTCACAGGTATACACATCCCTGACATTTAACGCCACTCCTCCTCCTGTCTTGTCTGGTCTGTTTCTCTGAAATAGATTGTATCCCTCCATTATTACATTCCAATCATGGGACTTATCCCACCAGGTTTCAGTGATGCCTATTATGTCATATTTAGTTTGCTGTACCAAGAGCTCAAGCTCATCTTGTTTATTTCCCATGCTTTGTGCATTAGTGTACAGACATTGAAGTCCATTAATCATTCCCCCGTGTCTCTTATTTAAGGATTTTTTTATAACTTCATAGGATTTTTTTATAACTTCATACAAAAAAGCAGCCAGTCCCTGGTGGGGCCCCCCAGCCAGCGTAGCCCTCCAAGACCCACGGCAAGTACACCTGGCTGTCCCCGCCTCCCACTTGTGCCTGGCTGAAAGGTTCTATGAAAAATTATCTTTGACATTGTCAACTGAGAGTTAAAATATATGCATACGATGATCAGGGATTTGTTTTGTTTGGGGAAAATGCATTTTTTAGTTGTTTCTAAGGCAGCTCAGTTTGACCGTGACTTATAATGTCTTTGCTTCTTGTATATTGAGCTACAGTTCTGGGAAATAGCATTTTGTGAAATAAGGTTCAAAACCTTAAGGGATATGGTTTTTTTACGCATCAATTTACATTGCAAATTCCATACTTCTTTCATGTTATGATGTTAATGATTTAGTGGTTATGACTTACCCAGAGGTGTATCTATTTTTATAAGCCTAAAGGGATAAAACAATTAATCAGTTAGCTATAGTATTTGTTAATACCAAATAAGGTGACATATATTTCTTACCCAAGGGTAATTGTCAGTTCCTCTTTGTTTTAATGGACCTTTAGGATAGTTGTTCTAATTAATGGATTCAGAAGATCTAATGATGCCTGAACTGAATGCAGCATGTCGTATGCTGTAGAGAATAATATTTTACCAATTCATTCTTGTACACTTTAAAGATAAACAGTTGGGAGTTCCATTATATTCTTGTGCAATTAATAGACAATTGTGCACTTGGAGGTGTATGAGAGGGTTACACCCAACATTTTAGTCTGTATGTGTTCCTGTTTTGCATCCTTTACAAGAAACAAAAGAACTTCTCTAAAAGTCTGGCTACACATTACATCCACTCACATAGGAAGCTATTTAGAATCCTTAATATCTCCACCTTCTTGTGCTCAAAAGGCAAGGAAGACAGCCAATACTAGCCCTACCATTAAACAGGTTGCGCGTCGAGGTCCCCAAACACCCCCCCCAAAGAAAAACACAATTGACAATTTTTGTTTAAGGTTTTTGGCATAATTTTGGCCACAACTTTATTCAAATTACAGCAATGTGAGTGGTTGCTTAGGCACTGGTAGCACTAACTGACCCCGCACGGGGACAGCTCTGACATTCGCACCCCCCGCGAAGTCAGCAAGGGTACGTCACATGGGGAGAGAGACGGGACTGGGAACCATGCCTCACCTCTCCCCAGCATGCTCCCAGGGGCTTGCGTGGCCCTAGCCCCTTGCCAGGGGGTTTCGGACAAAAGCATGGGGAGCTCCTGGGTTCCTTTAACAGAAAACCCTTGAAGCAGCAGCATTTTGGAGGGGCAGGCACAGCCAAATCCATACCCCTCCACCAACCAATTCCCAGACCAATGCCTAACCGCAAACCTTACAAGTTGTGATGATTTGCTACGCAGTAGGCAAAAACCAAGTGGCACACACTACCAGCCAAATGGACAAAATTCCTACCGGGCCCCTGCCCCAAAGCAGACGACCCCATGACAGGCATAGCAAGGTCAAGCAAACAGCCTAAAATTAGGGAAGGGAGGGCGGGTGATCCGAAGTAAGCAGCGAAAAGAGGAAGTTCTTCGCTGCGAGCATTGTATTTAACAAATAGGGCTGTCAATCAGCAAATGGCAACATCTAGATTTCCCCAGTAACAGCCCGCCCCTGCTTAAAGGATGGCCAAACCATTTGCCTAGTAACAGTGAGGTGTCTTGTGAGCCCCGCCCGCAACCTGTGCTCTCCATGAAGGAGAACACACTTTGCAAAACAGGAGGTAGGCTCTCCAATTATAGCTCCTTGCCCTGTGCCTAGCAAATCCCACATACTAGCCTGGTCTCCCTTTGTTCTGCTTCTGGGAGGCAAAGGACCCTGTGCATGGCACACCAGATGATGGTATGCCTCCATCTCTGTCTGGCTATTCCCTACTGCGTTCAAAGGTGAGGGATGATCCAAATAGGGAAGGGAAGCTTCAGCATGATAAAACTCGAGCTTCCTACACAAACTGCTGCAGCATATAGCTAGGCTTTTCAGCGATAAAGAAAACCTTACCTGAATTGTGAACTCTCTGGTGTACTTTCTATGTCCCTTAATACAAGATCATTCCAATTTCAGAACTGGTACATTTGGAGTTAATAATAAATTCATCTGAAGAAAAGTAAAAGAAAGTACGTAATGGGGGAGGGGGACTACCTCTCTCTCTTTTCATCTTCTTTTCATGTCGTGCTTTCAGCTGTAAATTGAAGGCATTTTATCCTCTATTTATTTTCTTGTCCTTTGAATCTCAGCCTCTCAAATGTTCCCTAACACCTGCAATAAAGCCCAGAAGCTTAGGATCCCATTTTAGCAACCAATGTCTGAAATAAAAGCTTTGTAAGGGAATTTTGCTGAAATCAAAGCAACCAGGCTCCTATTTAGAAACAGAAAGAAAATCCTTGCCTGAAAATAAGTTACACAATTCCTCCTGAATCCCACCCCACCATGAAATGTAGATGATCACTGCTTGAGTTATCAAGAGATAACACATGATATATATATTTTCCCCAAAAGATCAAATGTTCTTTACTTCAGATAACTGAAATAATCATTTCTATTTGTGCATTGTGAGCTTAACTTATAAAATTCAATAGAATATGATCCTTAATAGAAACCCTAAGGATTACTTATAAAAGTATTGCATTAAGGCAGGAGCTACATGTACTGTGCACAGGTTGTGTTTCAAAACCCTGGATGATAATGTTTTGTTTCCTAATTGGCTGATTTCCACTTGGCTGAAATATGGGATAATTATAAGGTTAAGTCTCTCCAATGCAAATAGTTAAGTGCAGAAGTGGCTAAAAGTTTGAAAATTTGGAGAGTAAATAATCTTTTCAGTTAGGCAAATTTGAAAAAAGCAAGATAGGATGATTGATTACTCAGAAAGCAGAAAAATGTTGAGCCACACCAATCCACCACAGCTCAAGTATGTTCAAATAAGATCAATAATAAATTAATCAAAAAATGAAAGAACCCACTGAATTTGAAAAATTGCTATACAAATTCAAGAGTGTGCTATCAGAAATATTGCTCTTAAAATATGGCATTGAACCCAAACAAATAAGTACATTTTTAATGGGTTAAAAACATAGGGATGAACATTCCACTGGAAATTTAGAATTTGTGGGGAAGGGCCCATTGATCTTAAGTTCAACCATAAGGGGAAACTGGTTTAAATTGATAACGCAGTGGTATATATCCATGGAGATAATACATAAAATTAATCAGTTATCTGAATACATGTGGGAAGCATCAAAAGGATTATCAATCTATCCCTCAGGATTTGCCACAGGTAACAACCCCTCCCCAACCACACCCCATTGAAGTCATTGAAATCTCATTCATTGCTCTGCTGACAATATTCAAACCAATTTGTTTTCTGTCTTATCCTTTATTTTGTTATAATTTAGGTTCCCAAACATAAATTTATTTCAATCTCCATCCTCTCATCCATGTCTGCTCAGGTAAGGAATCACATTTTTAGTTAACAGTAATTTTCAGATTTGAAGGTTTTTTTAAAACAACAACAACAACAATTTATGGACGATGTTTTGGAACTGAAACTACATGGCAGATTAGCTTCATTTTTTTGGAACAGGTTTAAAATATTAAACCCCCACAAGGGTTGGCTAATAAGCAATGAGTGATTTAAGAGTTTACTTGATAAGAATTAAACCTTAAAGAACAAGAAGCAGTTGTGCCTAAATAAGAACTGTATCTAATTAAATATAAATAATTTGACTCTTTCATTTTCTTTGACAAAAGCTTTGCAAGCCTTTAATATTGCTTTAAAAAACAGTATATTCAAAATGAAGCTATAAAAATTGAAATTAGGATAGGGAGAAAAACAGAAATTGAACAAACACTTGCAAAGAATTTTAGTCTTTTTGTCAGGCAGCCAAAATGGAATCAAAAATCATCTTAATGAAATTTATTAGAGAATTAGTAGTTTCATGAAATGCAGAATATGAAATATGTCTGTTTTAATTACATCCCCAACTTTTTGCTAGTGACATAGATTTTATATATACATATTTTAAATGTTTAAATAGTTCCATTGTACACAACCATCCAGCATTTTGTTAATACTAATTTTGAGACTATAAAACCGGGTCTACCAACATTTTTTGCACCCACGGGCATATTTGCAAACAGGAGAAACTGTTGTGGGAGCCACCTGGATCCTATTTTTACTCAACTGGGATTCTACTGGTTTACCATCCACCTCACTGCCCAGCAATCTCCCTGCCTGAGTTGACAGAGCTGGTCTTGGAGGCAGTGTCAGACTCCTAGACTGCTGGTTTGCGGTCTGTGTGCTGAGGTGATTGGCTCTGGAGTGGCCCAAGATTTCATGGCCTCCATGACAACCATGGGGCTGTCCCAACACACTATCAGCACAACACATGTGGTAGGTCACACACTCTGGACCTTGTTTTCTCAACTGGGCATGAAAAGGGTGATCTGAAAGTGGGCTCAAGTCACTTCCTCTTGAGATTTAGGCTTTTAGCACCTTTCCCCTCTGCAGAGGTGGGGGACCTATTACGATCATCTGATGGATCCAATGAGTTTCCAGGAGGTCTTGGAGGGTTTTCCAGCTGACATGACTGGCACTCTTGTCAAAGCCCTGACCAAGCTCTGGAACATCAAAATAGCTTGGGCCATTGACATGATAGCTCCTGAGTGACCACTCCTGTTCTGTGTAGCCTGTTTGGCTCCCTGGTATTCTCTAGCACTTAGGGCGAGGAAACAAGCTGAGATGGCTCGAACACAAGTGGAGGAAAGCTTTAGTCAAATGCAATTGAAAACTGGTGAGAGCTCATCATGGAGCCTACCTAGCAGCAGTGAAGGCAGCAAAGAGAGCATACTATGCTGCCTCCATCGCATCCTCATTGTGCCATCTGGCAACAGATTCTCCAACCATGAACCATCCGATTCTATGCAACTTATGACTGGAACAGTATCTGGCACATAGCTAGATGATGGCCTGAATACTAAGCTCCCAAACCTATATTAGCCTTCAAATTAGCACATTTTCATAGGTTTGGATGTTCTCATCCAGCACGCTACTGCCCTGGAGCCACTATGTGGATTATGCACTGCAGACAAACCCCCTGAAATCAGATGAGTGCCAATAATAGGAGAGGAGGGGAGTGCTAAATGCTTACTGACCGTAGCCATTTCTTTTCTTTTCATAGCAGTACAGAATGATATCTAGGATTAACAGCAGTTAACAAAATGCATCACTACAGGGTTGAATACTTCATTACTTTTGTAGGCTAAACTCCATGGTTTTGCATAATCATGTCTCATGCCAAAATAAAGAGAACTGCCTACTCCAGCATGCTCTATTTATATAGCCAGCTCAATCCTATTTTGCTTTTGGGGGTGGGGAGTGGGTAGCTTTTGTTCTTCCCAGTATCACAGCCCTAGAATGATAGAGCTAGGAGGCATCTAAATAAGTGGGTCCATTATTGTGCCATACTACTGAACTTCCCCTCCAGAACACCATTTAAGAAGCATATTAGTGTGTATCTATCCTCATTCTGGCATTCTTTGGTTCAGTGATGAACCCTACAGAGAATTGTTATGCACTGGCAGTCAGGACTGTGGGCCATATTATCAGACTGAGACCAAATGTGGGGAGGGGATGGAGGAATGCAGTATGCAATCAGTTGAATGCAGGAATGAGCAGGCAGTCACAGCACCATGCATTGCAATTGCTGGGGCAAAGCTGGTGCACACCAGAAACGTGTAATGCTTTTCAATACTAATGCACATAAACCCCAGAACCTCAATCGGGACTAGATTCCCAGACACCTATATGCTGATGTTTAAAGAGGAGGGAAGCAGCAAATAGGCATGGGAGCAGGATCTCATCTAACTCAGAAAAACAAAGACACCTGAAACTGTGGAGCAGCATCTATTGTGGAGCTTTTGACAGCATCACAGAAGAATGAGGTCTCTCTACTCTCTACTCAGAGGACTGCATCTGGATTTTGAGTGTGTCTGTACCTGAAAGACTTCTGTGTTAATGCAAAACAATGTCTTAGTTCACATCTGTAGCAGAATAATCTATTCTGCTCTCCTGCCACAGTCAACTCTTCTAACATTTTCTTCCTTTGAACTGGCAGTGTCCCGCAAGCACAGTGGTCCCACTGAAAGTAGTGGCTACTCTGCTACCTTGGTTTAGAATCATAGAATTGTGGAGTTGGAAGGGACCCCAAGGGTTATCTAGTCCCTGCAATGCAGGCATCTCCACTAAAGCTTCCATGACAGATAGCCATCCAAAGTCTGCTTAAAAACCTCCAAGGAAGGAGAGTCCACAACCTCCCGTATGGTATGGAAAAAACATGAAAACTCATGGACATCGAATAAAAATGGATGCTGAAAGATTTGGAACAGGCAAAAGAGAGTGTTTCTTCACCCAATATATATTTAAAGTATGGGATTTGCTCACATAGGAATTAGTGATGGCCACCAACTTGGATGGCTTCCATTTCATGTAGCAAGAGGCTATCAATGACTACTAACCATGATTCCCATGTTATATAATAATAATAATTCATTATTTATACCCTGCCCATCTGGCTGAGTCTCCCCAGCCACTCTGGGTGGCTCCCAATCAGATGTTAAAAACAGCACAGTATTAAATATTAAAAACTTCCCTAAACAGGCCTGCCTTCAGATGTCTTTTAAAGATAAGATAACTGCTTATTTCCTTCACATCTGAAGGGAGGGTGTTCCACAGGGTGGGCGCCACTACCGAGAAGACCCTCTGTCTGGTTCCCTGTAACCTCACTTCTTGCAATGAGGGAACTTCCAGAAGGCCCTTGGTGCTGGATCTCAGTGTCCGGGCTGAACGATGGGGGTGGAGACGCTCCTTCTACCTCCACTATTGGAAACAGTGTTTGAATACCAGTTGTTGGGAATAAGTAGCAACAGTTTTCATGCACTCAGGTCCTGCTTTCAAGCTTCTCATAGACATCTGACTGGCTGCTCTGAGAATAGGAACTACATGGCCATTGGCCTGATCCAGTGGGATTTTCTTTTGTTCTCTATCATACATCCACCACACCAGCATAGTTAGGGGTTCTACTAATTTTGGGGGGGATTTTGCAGTGTTCTTATGTTTATTCAGTCATCTATTGTTCTGCATCAGTCTTCTCCAGCTTAGTGCCACCAATAAGTTTTGAACTACAATTCCAATTAGACCCAGCTTGACTGACCAGTGGTCAGGCATGGTGGGGGCTGCAGCCCAACTACGCCAGATTCTCCAACTCTGATTTAGCAGGTTCTGTGGAACATATGATTAATTCATTGACGGAAAGATTTTCTGTCTCATACCTCGACTACTATCTAAATACTATAACCCCACTCATATTGGCCTACAAATTGGAACATGTTTATGGATTTGGCTGCTCTCATTCAACATGCCCCTGCTCTGGAATCATTGTGTGTATAGTACTACATGGTTTCCATACTATAAGATTGGATGCAGCTGGTCTATACTATTGCACATATATTTAAAGTTTTTTGTTTTTTTAATCCAGTCTTCCCTCCCCACCAAGTATATTTTCCCAAGTTCCTTATTCTCTCCAAGTTCCTTTCCTTTATTTTACTTTCTGCTCTGCTGTTCATTTCCCACTCTGCCATTTGCCTCAGAAGGTGGTAATGTTTGGTCACTGCCCTTTTCCAAATGTTAAGTAAAACCGAATTTTACTGTAATTCTCTGAGCCCTTCTGATTCAAAGTACTGTTGCCATTACCCTTTTCATTTGATAGTCTTTAGCTGTCCTTTCGTTTTCACCTCATGGTCTCGCATTGAAGGTATTATCCGAACTTGTTCTGGTAGAAAATAACGCTGTATCAAATAACTGAGGGGGGAGGAGTTCCATGCACTGTACATCTTTTCAACTCTGTAACACTCCATTTAATAATTATATTTGAAATTAAAATATTTCTTTTACTTTTTCTGTTCACTGCTCTTTCTGAAGCCTGATATGAATGGGTTTTTAAAAAATATTTTATTGTACTAAGAGCAGGGAAAATATACAGGGCATAGGTAACTAAATATGGAACACCATTGAGGTAGAACAGAATCAGAATGGAGGAAAGGAGCAGGCCACTTGGATACGTTAGGTCTACTACAGTGCTCTGAACCAAATAACCTGAAATGCTAAGAGCAAGAAAGTTCTTCTGACTCAAAAGGGGGAAACGTCCTATTTGGGTCACAGTATGTTGAGAGGCTATCTAAATGAATGCTGGATCCTCAGACACAGGGACATGCTGTCTTGTGGCTCTCTTTAATTTTATACTGTTTTCCCCTGGCTCAGGACAGATGTGTCAAATGCTGCTAAGCATTTTAGGCAATGTTTTTAATTTCCCCAATTAATTTAAAAATAATGGCTTGGTAGAATACTGGGGCACACAGAGAACTCGGATGTCAAGGGACATAAATTTAGAATAAATAATTGCCTGGTTTTTATATACATGAAAGAGAGGAAATCTTCACTTTCACAATATATAAAGTGCCTTGCTCTATCAGATCATTTGGTCCAGGTTCCTAATTTGCTCTGTGGCCATCCAGAAGCCACCAGAAATCCCTTCACCAGAGCCTGAAGGCAAGAGCCCTTCCCTGTTATCTGCTTCCCAACAATTAGGCAGCCAAGGACACATGTACATTGTATATGAATCACATGGGTTCCCCCAAAGAGTATTGGGAACTGTAGTTTAAGGGTGCTATGAACTCTGGTTCTGTGAGGTAAACTATAGTTCCCAGGATAATTTGGAAGAAACCATGTCCTTCACATATTACCGTATTTTTCGCTCCATAAGACACACTTTTTTCCTCCTAAAATGTAAGGGGGAATGTGAGTGTGTCTTATGGAGCGAATGGTGCTGCACAGAGAGGAATAGCTGTGCAGCGCCCCTTCAGTGAAGCGGGAGGAGGAACGAAGCCCCTTCTGGGGTGCTGCGCAGTTCTCCCTCTCTGCGCAGCGCTTGTCCTGCAAAGCCAGAGGAGGAACGGAAGGGGCTCCTTCTGTTCCTCCTCCTGCTTTGCTGAAGGGGCGCTGCGCAGAGAGGGAGAACTGCACAGCGCCCCTTAGCGAAGCACCTCTCCTGGCTTCTGCCTTAGCTGCGCGCAGCCTCTTCAGGCAGGGGGAGCCTTCATCCCACTGCCCGGGAGAGGCTGCGCACGGCTATCCCATAAGCCAGGACAGCCAGAGGCTATCCTAAAAGCCAGATCCCCCTTGCTGTTCTGGCTTCTGGGATTCAGAATATTTTTTTTCTTGTTTTCCTCCTCCCAAAACTAGGTACACCTTATGGTCTGGTGCGCCTTATGGAGCGAAAAATACGGTAATTGTGCTTTAAATGCATGGTGTGGATATATCCAAGAAATTGACCCTCCAATCCCCACTTTCCAGTATGCCCCACTAAAACTGAAGCACCCAGTTCTCTATTGCCTCACCTCAACCCTGGATGTGGTAAACCCCAGGCTGCTGCTGATCTCTCAGGAAAACCACAACTTGGATATCAAAGTGCAAATGATTAAATGCACTTTGTAATCCAGGTGCATATTAATAATAATAATAAAAAATTTTATTTATATCCTGCCCTCCCCAGCCGAAGCCGGGCTCATGGCGGCTAACAACAATAAAACAGTACAAAAGTACAGCACAAACAACACTCTAAAATCATTCATTATAAAATTAATTCAAGCCACTGGCAACCATTGGGCCAGAGCTCCGCGAAGATTGCCGAGGGAGGGAGTCAGGCTGTGCCCTGGCCAAAGGCCTGGTGGAACAGCTCTGTCTTGCAGGCCCTGCAGAAAGATGTCAAGTCCCACAGGGCCCTGGTCTCTTGTGACAGAGTGTTCCACCAGATTGGAGCCACGGCCGAAAAAGCCCTGGCTCTAGTTGAGGCCAGCCTAACTTCTCTGTGGCCTGGGACCTTCAAGATGTTTTTATTTGAAGACCGTAGGTACGAGGGTATCTCCAAGTGCCAGCTTTACAGCAATCTTGACAGCAGCATGGAAGTGTGAGGACATGGGAAATCAACTATTCTGCATGAGTACAATGCATAATCCCTGCCCTCTTCTTCCCGTAAGTGCCATTTTCATATCTATAGTGAGGTGCCTGGGCTGCTACCAAGATCCCAGCTCTGGAGCAGAGTATGGCTATCTTCTGCCAAGCTAGCGAGCCAACAAGCAGGTTGGTGCCAGGGAAAGAGGAAAAAATCAGGAAACAGCAACCATGTGGCAAAAGTGGAGAAGCAGTTTTAGCAAAGGAGCAAATGTATGTTGGGGGGGCAGAGCATACATGATCTCCTCTAATCACGTGTCCATTTAAACCCCCAATTGACTAATTTAATAGATTATATGTAAGGCATCATAAGGCTACATTCCTGTGCATATTTACTTCTGAATAGTGCATTCTGTTTAGGCTGAAATCCTATGCTCATTTATCTGGGAGTAGTCCCCATTAAACTCAGTGGGACTTATTTTTGAGTAGACATACATAGGGCTGCATGGTTCATATTACACATTAATAAAATTCTTTTTTTTTTCTCAGTTTGTTATACTCTATATTTATTCGACACTGCTGATTATTTCCAACAATATGTACAAGACATTGAATCCCTCATGGGGATATTGTCTCACTGGAATATCATCATTTGTAAATTTTCAAGTCATTAAATTTCATGTTTCCAAGGAATGCTATTCAATTTACACTCAGTACCTCAAATAAAACTAGATTCATGTCATTCTTCAGGGAGGAGAGAACCAAATAGTATACATTATGGAATATTATTTTTGTGGGGGAAACTGATGATTGTTAAATCCATTGTGTATGAATAAAACAAGTTTGAAAAGCTCCATTTTAATCTATATTTATATTGTTCATTGAATACACTAATAGAACCGGAGTCTTCTATGAACTATCAAATTATGGCAATCCCTGGATAGCACACAGCATATTTTTAAAAACAAACAAAAACCCTCCCCTGTGTGCAAAAAATGGTTCTACAGACTACCTTTCTGTGATTGAAAAGCCACTTGTCATATGAAAATAACCACTATAAAATCTAACTGCAGCCCCACACCATGAGCTGGGAGGCCATGTGACCTTCATCCCAGCATGGGGGATAGAGAATATATCTACAAGACTCTAAGCCAATGTTTCTCAACCTGTGGGTCCCCAGATGTTGTTGGACTACAACTCCTGTCATTCCTAGCCAGTATGACCAGTGGCCAGGGATGATGGGAGTTGTAGTCCAACATCTAGGAACCCACAGGTTGAGAACCACTGCAGTCTAAGCCAAACTACACATTATCACAGAAACATCTGTAAAGAAGGCAGTGTCACTTTGGCAGTTGCAGAACTTGTTTCCACCACGGATCATGGCCTGCCCAAATTTATTCCCCTCCCTGACTTTAGTTTACCCCTGAAGGCGCTATTTACAGTAACATAATATATTTGGGCATAAATAGAAGCCATGGTCTTAATCCAGTGTACACAAGAAATCTTCACAATATTATCCCAGGGAACACAAACGTTCTGTTTATTTCATTGATAAGTTTTGACTCTTATATTTAGGAATGGGGGATAAAATCGGGCTATTTCAGGGACAGGTAAAGGTCACCCCAGTTTGGGCCAGTACTTGCTTACTTTGTTGAAAATGGCAGTAGTGATGCCCTTGTTTTCTGCAACACAGACACTGCTACTTGGTTGATTGGTTGGTTGGTTTGTTGTTTTTAAAGTGATTTGCAATAAAATACAATAAAAATATTGTTGTTTAGTCGATTAGTTGTGTCCAGCTCTTCATGACCCCATGGACCAGAGCATGCCAGGCACTCCTGTCTTCCACTGATCTTCATGGAACACTGCTTTGTTGTGGCAAAGGAGCTTGAATAACTCAGAGAAGCTATGAGCTATGCCTTGTAGGGCCACCCAAGATGGACAGGTCATAGCCGAGAGTTTAGACCAAATATGATCCACCTGGAGAAGGAACTGGCAATCCACTCCAGTATCCCTGCCAGGAAAACTTCATGGACAATAAAAAAGGCATATAAAATAAAAAGAGAACACCACAAATATAGTAGCCAGGAACCTGTCCTCCCAGTTGAACGACGTGGCCCAGGGAGAGAGGGAAAAATAGTGGAAGTGAACAGCTGGCTTTGCAAATGGTGTAAACAGGAACGGTTTGGATTCTTAGATCACGGACTGCAGTTTCTTGAAGATGGACTTGTGGCAAGCGATGGGCTGCACCTCACAGCGGTTGGGAGAAATGTTTTTGCCAAAAATCTCAGAAACCTCATCAGGAGGGCTTTAAACTGACTAATGTGGGGGAGGGAGACAGTGCTCCTGAAGGTAGGAGTCTATCAATTGATGAAGATGATCATCCAAATGTCATAGACCAAATGCAGCAAACAGCACGCAGACCTAGTGGTGGGAGGAAAAAAATCCTTAAATAAGAGACACGGGGGAATGATTAATGGACTTCAATGTCTGTACACTAATGCGCAAAGCATGGGAAATAAACAAGATGAGCTTGAGCTCTTGGTACAGCAAACTAAATATGACATAATAGGCATCACTGAAACCTGGTGGGATAAGTCCCACGATTGGAATGTAATAATGGGGGGATACAATCTATTTCAGAGAAACAAACCAGACAAGATAGGAGGAGGAGTGGCGTTATATGTCAGGGATGTGTATACCTGTGAAGAGATCCAAGATTTAGAACCTCAAAGCCAAAGTGAGAGCATTTGGGTCAAAATTAAGGGAGAGAAGAATAACAGTGACCTCATTGTGGGAGTTTACTATAGATCCCCAAGCCAAACAGAGGACATAGATGATGCTTTCCTGGAACAGATGGCCAAGCATGCAAAAGGAAGGGAGATAGTAGTAATAGGGGACTTCAGTTACCCGGATATTTGTTGGATGTCAAACTCAGCCAAGAGCATAAGGTCAAACAGATTCCTCACTGGCCTTGCAGACAACTTCATTGTCCAGAAAGTGGGAGAAGCAACAAGAGGAACAGCCATTTTAGATCTGGTCCTAACCAATGTTGATGACCTGGTTAGTGGGGTAGAAGTGGAAGGATCATTAGGCGCGAGTGATCATGCTCTTCTGAAGTTTACTATACAGCGGAAAGGAGCAGCCAAGCATACTAGGACTCAATTTCTTGACTTTAAGAAAGCCGACTTCATAAAACTTAGGGAAGTGCTGGGTGAGATCCCATGAACAGTAATACTAAAAGGAAAGGGAGTTCATGATGGCTGGGAGTTTGTTAAGAGGGAGATAGTAAAAGCACAACTTCAGGCAATACCAATGAGACGGAAACATGGAAGGTGCCTAAAGAAGCCAGGGTGGCTATCTAAAGAACTTTTAACTGAGTTAAGATTTAAAAAGGATGTGTACAAAAAATGGAAAAGGGGGGAAACCACCAAAGAGGAATTCAAACAAATAGCCAGCACGTGTAGACACAAAGTCAAAAAAGCTAAAGCACAGAATGAACTCAGGCTTGCTAGAGAGGTTAAAAGCAACAAAAAAGGCTTTTATGGGTATGTTCGTAGCAAAAGGAAGAACAAAGAAACAGTGGGGTCACTCAGAGGAGAAGATGGTGAAATGCAAACAGGGGACACAGAAAGGGCTGAACTCCTCAATGCCTTCTTTGCCTCAGTCTTCTCTGATAAAGAAAACAATGCCCGACCTGAAGAATTTGGAGCAAATGATTCAGCAAAGGAAACACAGCCCAGAATAACTAAGGAGATAGTACAAGAATACTTGGCTAGTTTAGATGTATTCAAGTCTCCAGGGCCAGATGAACTGCATCCAAGAGTATTAAAAGAACTGGCAGATGTGATCTCAGAACCACTGGCAGTCATCTTTGAGAATTCCTGGAGAACAGGCGAAGTCCCGGCAGACTGGAGGAGGGCAAATGTTGTCCCTATTTTCAAAAAGGGGAAAAGAGAGGACCCAAATAATTACCACCCAGTCAGTCTGACATCAATACCAGGGAAGATTCTGGAGCAGATCATTAAGCAAACAGTCTGTGAGCACCTAGAAAGGAATGCTGTGATCACCAATAGTCAGCATGGATTTCTGAAAAATAAGTCATGTCAGACTAACCTGATCTCGTTTTTGGACAGAATTACAAGCCTGGTAGATGAAGGGAACGCAGTGGATGTAGCCTACCTTGATTTCAGCAAGGCATTTGACAAGGTGCCCCATGATATTCTTGTAAAGAAGCTGGTAAAATGCGGTCTTGACTATGCTACCACTCAGTGGATTTGTAACTGGCTAACTGACCAAACCCAAAGGGTGCTCATCAATGGTTCCTCTTCATCCTGGAGAAGAGTGACTAGTGGGTTCTGTCTTGGGCCCGGTCTTATTCGACATCTTTATCAACGACTTGGATGATGGACTCAAGGACATCCTGATTAAATTTGCAGATGACACCAAACTGGGAGGGGTGGCTAACACCCCAGAGGACAGGATCACACTTCAAAACAACCTTGACAGATTAGAGAACTGGGCCAAAACAAACAAGATGAATTTTAACAGGGAGAAATGTAAAGTATTGCACTTGGGCAAAAAAAAATGAGAGGCACAAATACAAGATGGGGGACACCTGGCTTGAGAGCAGTACATGTGAAAAGGATCTAGGAGTCTTGGTTGACCACAAACTTGACATGAGCCAACAGTGTGACGCGGCAGCTAAAAAAGCCAATGCAATTCTGGGCTGCATCAATAGGAGTATAGCATCTAGATCAAGGGAAGTAATAGAGCCACTGTATTCTGCTCTGTTCAGACCTCACCTGGAGTACTGTGTCCAGTTCTGGGCACCACAGTTCAAGAAGGACACTGACAAACTGGAACATGTCCAGAGGAGGGCAACCAAAATGGTCAAAGGCCTGGAAACGATGCCTTATGAGGAACGGCTAAGGGAGCTGGGCATGTTTAGCCTGGAGAAGAGGAGGTTAAGGGGTGATATGATAGCCATGTTCAAATATATAAAAGGATGTCACATAGAGGAGGGAGAAAGGTTGTTTTCTGCTGCTCCAGAGAAGCGGACACGGAGCAATGGATTCAAACTACAAGAAAGAAGATTCCACCTAAACATTAGGAAGAACTTCCTAACAGTAAGAGCTGTTCGACAGTGGAATTTGCTGCCAAGGAGTGTGGTGGAGTCTCCTTCTTTGGAGGTCTTTAAGCAGAGGCTTGACAACCATATGTCAGGAGTGCTCTGATGGTGTTTCCTGCTTGGCAGGGGGTTGGACTCGATGGCCCTTGTGGTCTCTTCCAACTCTATGATTCTATGATTCTATGATTCTATAACCTGGTATCAGAGGTCAGGGAATGCCTGGGCAAACAAAAGTTGTGTTCATGTCCCAGTATTATTGGTTTAATTCATGCTGAAATGGGAATGCCTTTGTGTATTGGTAAAGGGAAGATTCCATTGAAGCTAAATTAAGAGCAAGAAGGGCTCTCCAAGCTGCCTTGATGGGTTGATGACAAACTGCTATTGTTCTCAGGTAGCTCTGATGTGCCATTTTAACCTTAAGTCACATGAGAGACATTGAATTGCAAATTCGCCATATTCGAAGGGTTGTGGTTGGAGTCCTTTGTTCTCATATTTTATGAGAGTAAGGCTGTAAATAATTCTCCAGAAGCTGCATAGTAGGCTAGAATACAGGCTGCGGGGAGAGACAGATCTTTGTGCCTCATAGAGCGTAAGAATAGGAGTGACTATTCACAATTGTGCCCCCCTACAAAAAGAGATGGCTTGATCAATTAATTTCAGTTTAAGTTTCTCAGTTTTCTAATGTTAAATTCAGTTCATTTCTGCAGCAATTTACATTTTTATATAAAAAAGATCATGAAAATTCACCACATTTTACTGTGATTTCCCCCCTTAATAAACTCATTTGTTTTCAATTTTGACTAAAGTGCACCATTTGCAAGCAATATACTGCATTTTTTCATGTTATTTTCATAAATATATTCATTGTAACACACAGCTTTCACTAATGCATGATTTTTTAAAACATTACTTGGTTGGAAAAGTGCATCACAATATTCATGAATTGCGAATTTACGTTTCGGTTCTTGTGTTATTTCAGAAACTGAACTGGGTAGGTTCACCTTTTAAATGCGAACTGAATTGAATTTCTCCCACAACCTTTTCCTGTCCATAAAGTTGTATGACTGACCAGGGAAAGAGCTGTATGCATTAGCCACTTTTACCTGGTGCCTGTAACCTTTCCTCTTTCAATAGCTAGCTACCAAAATAGTTTACTTACCATTCTGGGGGGGGGAGAGAAGTAATTTGAAGCAAAGGAATTGGCCAAAGTGACTTGAAAAATATTTGTTGAATTCTATACTTCCAGTTTGAGAAAGACAAACACCATGAATTTGAAAGCTTTGCTGATAAATCCTTTATTTACAAGTTTACTTGGAAGTAAGTTGTATTATGTTGAGTGGAGCACACTCAGGTAGGGATTTGCACTGCCAAGATAATAATAATCTGATTTTCATTGTATTGACATATCATTTCAGCTGTTTTTGATTCAGTGAAATGTGCTGGTGGTTTTTGCATTAAGTTTTATTTCCTTTATTAACTGATAATCGTGTTTTTTTATTTTGGTCTTTCAACTACTCCTAAATAAATCTAATTCATTGCTTTGGCATGCACATTATGCAATTGTTCTGAGAACTATTTGAACATTTTTGGCACTTCACAATGAACTTCTGTTGGCTCTTAACATTAGTTCTGTTTCACACAGCTGCTATTTCATTACCTGCCTTGATAAATGGACTCCTGCTGATACACCATGCAAACTGCCAGCAATTCGAGATTGGCTGATATAGTTCAGAATCAGATAACACTTACTTGTTCAAGGAAATCTATATCCATCAAAAGATGACTTCTGCAATGTTGCCCACTGTTGTGCCAGAGAACCATCTGGGTTATCAGCAAATGTGGAACCAGCAGGTTATTTCAAAGCATAATTATATCACAGCAATCTTCTTGTTCTTGAACCAGTTTATCACTGGCAATAATTTATCAATTGTTTATCAAAATAAGCTAGCAATATGCAGAATTGGTTTTTAAGATTTGTACTCATCATTAAGATTGTTGTTTGTTTTAGTCCAAGTGCCACATTGCTTCATTGCAAACCCTCCAAGGACCACATGCTAAAAGTGGGTGGGGACAAAGCCAAAGAGTTAGTTAAAACATTCTGTATCCTCCATTTCTGCCTGGTATTCAAATGTGATGTTTCAGCATGTTGTTGTTGTTGTTGTTGTTTTTCTTATACCTGCTGGCACTGATGATGTCACCAGATAGCCATATATAGCTGTCCAAATAGTGATACCATTTTAAGTGCATTTTCTCCTCAAAGTTAGAAGTTGTTCTGAATATACATAGAAATGGCAAAAAGCCAGATGAACTGCTAATGAATATTGTTTAAATATGTAGTATTATTTCATTTTCTGCCCCACCGTTCCTCAAAAATGATTGCAATTACCTGATTCAGAGTGTTAATTTCTCCAGCTCATAGTGCATAGATGCATTACAAATCTATTCACCCTAGAAGTTCTTACAGTATAGAATGCTAATGAAATTTCTAAACCTGTGCATTTCAGCAAGCAACTATGGTATATACATAAACAGCAAGTGCCCTGGAAACATAATAATACATCAAACCTTAAAAAGCTTCCCTATGCAGGGCTGCCTTCAGGTGCCTTCTAGAGTTTATATAGTTACTCATCTCTTTGACATCTGATGGGAGGACATTCAACAGGGTGGGCACCACTACAGAGAAGGTCCTCCAAGAAGGTATGGACTTCAAGAGGTCCAGAGCACAAGGGCCCCAATAGCACTCTAGGGAGCAGCCAATATTTTGTATAATAGTTGCTGACTTATATCAAGCTGTGATGGGGTGTGCTGTAAAGATTTGGCCAGTACAGCACAGTTTTTTGCTTTGCAGCGTCCCTCACTGTGACATTTGTTGTTGTTGGCATCTGTCTGTCTTGAAACACAATGGAGTGTGCCTCCTGGGGTGAAGTCAAACTGCTGGAGAATCACGGTGCCTGCTGTGGCTGCAGAGACCAGTAACTTGCAATTTCTGCCTCCCATGTTTTTTTCTGCATTAGCAGGACGAAAGTGACCTCTCTAGGGCATAAGCCTGGGCAGTGTGTATGGAGGTCATGGGCTGTCCAGATGACAAGACCCCCTCTCAGCCTAGCTTATATGGTCCAAAGGAAAGCAGAGCAATACGTTTGGCATGAGCTTGGCTGCAGGGGTTTCTGGAAGGAGGAGTACAAGATGCCATCCCAACGTCTTGGGGACTCCACTTCAACTTTGTGTAGGGTTTACTCCTTACCCCTCTATTCTCCTGAAAAGGTCTTGCAAGGCAGTGTGTACATATTTTTTCCTTGGGATTTAATCCCTAAGCCTTTCTTATGAATGAATGGGTATAGCTGCTAGGCAGAGGAGGTTTAGGACCACAGTTTTCCTTCTTCTAGATGGGCTACCTTCCCAGTAACCACCACCTTTACCGTTGGAACCATGATTTGTCTTGTCTGCTCAATCTGCCAGATCCAGTCTTCACATGCAGGGGAATGACCTAACTGAATGAGAGTTTGAGAGACTTCCGGGGTCAGCGCCATCGGTAATGGCGGAATTCCTCTGACTAGGAGGAATTTGCTCTGTGGGAACCGGGTCTGGCCGTCACAGCGAAGGCGGAGACCCTTCAAAAATCACAGGCGGGTGAAGCCTGTGAACGTGGGATTCGGCGGGCACCTTTCGCGCCCCCCCACTCGTGGGGAACCCCAATTTTGGGGCTCCGGAGCGAAGCGGGGTGAGTGGCGCGGTGCTGTGAATCGACTGCTTTTTCCACGGAGCGAAGCCGCACAGCCATTGCCGGAGAGCGCTGACTTTTTCCTGTGGACAATTGGATTCTAAAAGCAACTACCCGTGAGTAGGATAAATTGGAAGTTTTTAAAGGAAAAAAAGATTTAATTTGGCACTGAAGCGGGGAGGCTCAAACAGGAAGTCCACCTTCCGTTTTTGTAAATAGATCAAAGCAAAGAGCCTGCAAGCTAAAGTCTTGGAAAATCGATCGGAAAGGACTAATTTCTCAACATTAAAAAGAAAAGTGAATTCCCCCCTTGGAAGCAGGAGAAGAGGGGGGAATTTTGACCGTATATACCTGCAAGAGAGAGGGAAGGAAGCTAAAATTCCACCGCTCAGAACCTGGGAACGGGCTGCCAATAGGACAATAAGACTGCCGTATTTTGAAATGTGTTTTGACTGTGAATAGACCATCCGCTGACAGCTAGCTGAGTAAGAGAGATACATTGTTTTTAGCTGCCCCCTTTTGATCTTAAAAAGGAGAAAAGTAACTGAAAATGGAAACTAACTATCTTGTTTGAGTTGTGTTTTAAAAGGTGTTATTTTGGATTAATGCAAGAACAGATATCAACTGTTTCCCCCTAGAGGAAGTCTCTGAAACTGTTACAAGAGTTGGTTCAGGGGAATTTTCCACTGCTAAGATAAAGCTGAGTGACTGTGGGACTGACCTTGGGTTTTCTTTTTTGTTTTTTAAAAAAGTGTTATGGCAGATGGGAAAGAAAAAGTAGATACATCATTCCCAGACAAAACAACAAGGTCTGGGAAGCTTTGGCAGCGAAGAGCATCAGCATCCGGCCCTTCTGCCTCATCTGCGGCTGTACCAACACAACCTAAATCAAGAGGAATGTCATCAGAAGAAGCCCTAGCGCTTGCATTAAGTAAGATAAATGAATCATTGGAACAACTTAACAAGAAAGTAGATGCTACAAATGCAAAAGTGGATGCTACAAATGCAAAAGTGGATGCCACAAATGCAAAAGTGGATGCTGCAGTTACTAAAATTGATGCAAATACAGAAAGCATAAATAGTCTGGGACAAAAGGTGAATACTAACACAGAAACCATTGAGAAACTGAAACAGGAATCTAATTCGACACGACAGACTGCAGAGGAAGTCAAGGAAAAAGTTACTTCTGTGGAATTTAAGGTAACACAATTAGAAACAGAGAGAGTTCCAGATCTACAGAGGCAACTTCAGGACCATAAGCTGACGCTTTCTATGATTGAGCTGAAGGAGAAACAGACAAATTTGAGAATCAGAGCTGTACCTGAACTGGAGAAGGACAGTTTGGTAGACTTTCTCACGCAGGAATTTGCAGAATTTTGGGAGCTGGATTTGAAACAAGAGGAATTTAAAATTTTGAGGGCCTTTAGATTGGGAAGAGGAGGGAAGAAAGAGAAGAACAGAATAAGAGACTGTTTGATTACCCTCAGATCCAAAGAAGAGAGAGACAGAATT
Organism: Podarcis pityusensis; assembly: GCF_964106645.2. NCBI lineage: Eukaryota > Metazoa > Chordata > Lepidosauria > Squamata > Lacertidae > Podarcis > Podarcis pityusensis. The sequence goes on along the minus strand of NC_138034.1, from coordinate 43,960,086 downwards.
TCGGGTTGGCATTACCAGAAGACATTGGTAATACAACAGTCAAGAGTGGAAATATTCAAAGATATCCTGAAACATCTTTTGGACCTCAGGTCCAATTACGGAGATTTGGCTGCCCTGCTGAGAAGGAACCAAATCATCTTTAGGTGGGAATTTCCCCAAGGCCTATCCTTCAGCTTTAAAGGAAGGAAAATAAAAATAAGATCAGTAGAAGATAAAGCAAAGTTTTTGAATAATTACGAGGAAGATCTGCAGAAGGAACTTGGAAAAGAGTCAAGAGCATCGGACAGAAGATCACCAGACAGAGGACTAGAGCAAAGAGCATTGGACAGAAGACCACCAAAAAGAGGAATAGTGGACATTGCAACACTACCTTTTGGACTGGACCGTCTAGCGACACCGACACTACCAACAGAAGAAGAGCAGGCATTGGGTGCAGTTGGAGGAAAATCAGAGTAATTACATCATGGCACTGCAAGTATTAAGCTGGAATGTGAATGGACTGAACTCCCCGGAAAAAAGGTGGAGAGTCTTTCATTTATTGAAAAAAGAACAATTGGACTTGATTTGTTTGCAGGAAACACATGTGACAAGGCTACACAGGAAGATATTGAGTAACAAAAGATTGGGCCAAGAATTTATTTCATCAGACAAAGTCAAAAAAAGAGGAGTAGTCCTTTATGTAAAGGAGAGCCTATCACCAAAATTTATATTTAAAGATGACCAAGGAAGATTTGTTGCAATTGAAATTCAATCACAAGGAGAGACATTTTTGATAGTAGGCATTTACGCACCAAATGAGGGAAAATCGGAATTTTACAAGAAGCTACATGAGACTCTGATGGACTATATGGATTACAATATGATTTTGATGGGGGACATGAATGGAGTGGTGTCTACAAATATGGACAAGGCACTGAGACAGGTAGTCACCAAGGATGGTAGACTACCCAAAACTTTTTTTGATATGACTGACAATATGGATTTAGTTGACATCTGGAAAATGAAGAACCCCTTGGGAAGAGAGGGAACTTTCTTCTCTGAGGCCAAAATGACATGGACAAGAATCAACCAAATTTGGGTAACTAGAGGGTTGGCTCCGAAGATTAGAAAAGTGGAAATTTGCCCTAAAACTTACTCCGATCATAATGCTGTGAAGATGGAAATGAAACTAACACCAACTGGTTCCTTTAGATGGAGGATGAATAACACTTTGTTTAGGAACGAAGAAGTGACTAACAAGGCCCAAAAAACCTTGAGAGATTATTTTGAGATTAATATGAACACCACTACTGAAAAAAGAGTAATCTGGGACGCAAGTAAAGTGGTTATGAGAGGATTCTTGATACAACAGAATGCAATTAAGAAGAGAGTTCAAAATGAGAAAAAAGACAAGATTTTGGAGAAAATAAAGGAAGGAGAGAAGGAATTGAGAGTGAAACCAAAGTTGCAGGAGATCCTGAAAGAGATAAAGTTATATCAAGTACAATATATGAAAATGATGAACCAGGAAATAGAATGGAAAATTAAACAGATGAGACAAAAGACATTTGAATCGGCAAACAAATGTGGGAAACTGCTGGCTTGGCAATTGAAAAAAAGACAAAAACTTAATACTATTACAAATTTGGAAATGGAAGGAAAAAATATACAGAATCCAGTGGAGATCAGAAAGTGCTTCCAGAGGTACTTTAATCAATTATATACACAGGAGATGCAGAAAGAAATGGACATTGACCGATTTTTGAAAACAAATGGTCTACAAAAAATCTCTCAAGAAAACAAACTAATGTTGAACTACAAAATAACGGAGCAGGAGGTAGAAGGGGCCATCCAGAATATGTAATTGGGCAAATCTCCAGGACCGGATGGTTTGACCTCAAGATATTATAGATCTCTGAAAGAATGGTTAGTACAGACATTAAAAGAAGTTTGTAATGAAATATTGGAAGGGAAAAGGGCACCAGAGTCGTGGAAGGAAGCATATATCACACTTATACCGAAAACAAAGTCCGAGAAGACACAGCTTAAGAACTACCGCCCCATATCATTGCTTAATGTGGATTATAAAATTTTTGCAGACATTTTGGCTAAAAGATTAAAAAAGGTACTAGTAGAAGAAATTCATAAAGATCAAGCGGGCTTTCTCCTGGGCAGACACTTGTCTGACAATACGAGGAACATTATTAATATTCTAGAAAAATTACAAGTGAATATTAACACTAAAGCAGTTTTGATATTTGTGGACGCGGAGAAAGCCTTTGACAATATTTCCTGGAGCTTTATGAAGAAGAATTTACAGGGGATGGGGGTTGGTCAAGGTTTTGGAAATGGTATAGGTGCAATTTACTCAGAACAAAAGGCTAAATTAATTGTGAATAATGTAGTGACGGAAGAATTTAAGATAGAGAAAGGAACACGACAAGGTTGCCCAATCTCCCCATTGCTTTTTATATCCGTCTTGGAGGTTCTCTTAAACATGATTAGAAGGGACCAAATGGTTAAAGGTATACAAGTCGGAGCTAAACAGTACAAATTGAAAGCATTTGCTGATGATTTGGTATTGACATTACAGGAGCCAGAATCTAGTACCAAAAGAGTACTGGAATTGATTCAAGAATTTGGTCAGGTAGCGGGTTTTAAGTTGAATAAGATGAAAACTAAGGTTTTAGAGAAAAATCTAACAGTGACTGAAAGAGAGAGGTTTCAGAAGGAGACAGGATTAACATTGGTTAAGAAAGTGAAATACCTAGGGGTCAATATGACTGCCAAAAATGTGAATTTATTTAAGGATAACTATGAAAAATGCTGGATGGAAGTGAAAAAGGATTTAGAAATATGGTCAAATCTGAAGTTATCATTGCTGGGCCGAATTGCTGTGATAAAAATGAATGTATTGCCAAGGATGCTGTTTTTGTTCCAAACATTGCAAATTTTGGATAAAATGGATTGCTTCAAGAAGTGGCAGAGAGATATTTCTAGATTTGTCTGGCAGGGCAAGAAGCCTTGAATAAAATTTAAGATATTAACCGATGTTAAAAAAAGAGGTGGATTTGCCCTGCCAGACTTTAAACTTTATTATGAATCAGCCACGTTTTGCTGGCTGAGAGAATGGCTGCTTCTTGAAAATACTGATGTGTTGGACCTCGAAGGTTTTAACAACGTATTTGGGTGGCATGCATATTTGTGGTATGACAAGGTTAAAGCACATAAAGTGTTTAAAAACCATATTGTCAGAAAAGCACTGTTTAATGTCTGGATAAGATATAAGGACTTGCTTGAAAATAAAACCCCAAGGTGGCTGTCACCAATGGAAGCGAAGGCTCAGAAAAAGCTCAATATGGAGGCCAATTGGCCGAAATATTGGGAAATTTTGGAACAAGAGGGAGACAGATTAAAACTGCAGAGTTTTGAAAAATTAAAAAATAGAGTGTGAGACTGGCTCCATTATTATCAAATAATGGAGGCATATAATTTGGATAAAAAAATTGGCTTTCAGGTGGAAAAATCAAAATTGGAAACAGAACTGTTAGATCCCAAAATTAAGAACTTGTCAAGAATGTATAACTTGCTGTTGAAATGGAATACTCAGGATGAAACGGTGAAATCAACTATGATTAAATGGGCACAAGATGTAGGACATATTATTATGATGGCTGACTGGGAACAGTTACGGACCACAGGTATGAAGTTTACGGCATGTAATGCCCTAAGAGAGAATATAATGAAAATGATCTACAGGTGGTACATGACACCAGTCAAGCTTGCAAAAACATATCACTTGCCCGATAATAAATGTTGGAAATGTAGAGACTGAAGGCACATTCTTTCACCTTTGGTGGACGTGCCCAAGGATTAAGGCTTTCTGGGAGATGATCTATAATGAAATGAAAAAGGTATTTAAATATACCTTCCTGAAGAAACCAGAGGCCTTTCTCCTGGGCATGGTTGGCCAATTGGTGCCAAAGAAGGATAGAACTTTTTTTATGTATGCTACAACAGCAGCAAGAATACTTATTGCAAAGTATTGGAAGACACAAGATCTACCCACCCTGGAAGAATGGCAGATGAAGGTGATGGACTATATGGAACTGGCGGAAATGACTGGCAGAATCCGAGACCAGGGAGAAGAGTTGGTGGAAGAAGATTGGAAGAAATTTAAAGTTTACTTACAGAAACACTGTAAAATTAAGGAATGTTAGAAGGATGTTGGAATGAAGTAATGTGGTTTTAGCAGAGATACCGTAAAGGATTAAGAAAAAAAAACAGACTGTTAAATGGTGAAAGGAGGGAAAGTAAAGTAACATTATATTAAGATAAAACAGATGACAAAAATTGGAAAAGATGGAAAGGACTTGCTGAAATAGCTAATTGAACTAGAATACAAAAAAGGGAGGTGTGAGGAGGTCAAGGAAACAAGCAAATGAAAGATAAGTTATGGGAATATTCATTGTATTTTTTTCTTTCTTTTTTCTTTTTTTTCTTTATTGTGATGTGATGTTCTGTTTTTGCTTAGTATGCTTTTTTATTTTTTATTTTTGTAACCTTGCAAATCTTAATAAATATTACTTTAAAAAAAATATGAATGAGGGTTTGAGACCCATCGGCTAACCTCTCCTTGTTTAACAGGTCAGTCTAAGCCATTCCTGGAGTGTGGCCACTTTTGCATGCTGACACCTTCTAGGAGCCACACTCCATACACCTCACAGTGTGGCTTAATGCAACCATTAACCACTGTCATCACTGATCACTTGCTCTGGTGCCATCTGGAGGCCCCAGACCATGAGGCCCTAGACTTCTGTCCTGCCTGTGCCTATTGGTGCCACAATAAGAAAGATATCCTGCCATTCAAATAGTACACAGAGACTAGATTCTTTCAGATTTGAAAATCAAGGATTTGAAGAATGCAGAAAACTGGGGTGGGTAATACTCATAATAAATTTTATATATATATATATATATATATATATATATATATATATATATATACACACACACACATTTCCCATAGCTACATTGTACATGTCAGACCTGTAATCCCAATAATCAGAGCTATTGGCACACAGTACTAAAAGTGTAAAAAGAACACTAGATATAGGTTGTGAAGTGCAAAAATTAAGGTCAGTGAATAAAAATCTTGAAATTGCAACATAGAACCTTTTAGCCTTGAAACATGAGCAGATTTTAGCACCTGGCATGAGAGTGGGGGAAAGACGGGAAAAGAATTATATTCCAAACCTGCTTTCAGGCTGTTGAATGTAAAGGTCATTATATATATTTCATATATATATGTGTGTGTGTGTGTGTGTGTGTGTGTGTGTGTATTACATTTGTTTATTTTCTCAAAGTTATAAATGGCACACATCTCATTGCTCAAACTTTCCATTAAAATTCACCTGCAGGCAGAGAGCAAAACTTCATTCTGCAAGGTGAATGTTTTCAGAAGTAATGAGCAAGTGAAAGCAGGGTGTTATAATGAAACGAAAACCTGTACGCAACCTTCATTTGAGTAGGTCATGGCCAGCACACTGCACTAATAGCACAATTATGCATTATGTAGAGACTGATGGAAGCAGATGTATTATGTATTTGTATCTTCAATGAAAAGTGGTAGGATTAGGAACCCAACATGTTTGAAAACGGAGACTTCTCTCATCAAATGAATGAAGTCACAATCCTGCTAAAGAAATAAACTTACTTAGTCCAATCTTTTGGTGCCCCTCATTCAGACTTCATGAATTGAGCATGCAAACACATGGTCACATAAAAGAACACTCAATGTAAACAGAACAAGACACTGCAGCAGAGTTCACCCCAGCTTTTCAATGAATACTTGCATGCTGGCATTCATGATTGCCTGGATTAATACAATAAACTGGGCCACTGATATAATAGTGGGATATGTTCAGTATTCAAATTCTGGGATGAGAAACATCATTCCTTTTTTGTCTTGATGATGCTTCACCCATCCACAGTATCCATGTTAAAATGTTGACATTTCAGTGCTGATTGAAATATGATGGGCAGCTACTGTGGGAAATTCTGTGGTTCAGCTGCATGAAAGAACTGGTAATGGAGTAAACAGTTACATTCCCTCTTTCACATCATAACCATTTTCCAAATTAGGTATCTCTGATTTACTGATTTGGACAACAAAAAGAAAAAACACTGAGATCTCCACTTAAATAACTTCTGTATCCTGTCTAGTTTGGCCTTAAAACTTTATTTGCTTCTCAAGAAAACATATTCAACAGATCAATCAGACGGAATAGTGTATGGAATGCTGCCCCTAGTCGTCTTCCCATTTCAAGGTTCAGGGTCCTAATTCAGTGGGAATTGCTTGCACACAGCTACAAAATACAACTGATCCCACCTGCAGAAGCAGCATACATTTCGTTCTTCAACTTTCTCATTCTTAAATCCCAAGCCTAGGCACAGTACATAAAATAAATTATTTAAATCAGTGGGACTTACTTCCAGATAATACAACTTTTAGTGATGTATGGAAGTGAGAGCTGGACCATAAAGAAGGCAGATTGCCAAAGAATTGATGCTTTTGAATTATGGTGCTGGAGGAGACTCTTGAGAGTCCCATGGACTGCAAGAAGATCAAACCTCTCTATTCTTAAGGAAATCAGCCCTGAGTGCTCACTGGAAGGACAGATCGTGAAGCTGAGGCTCCAATACTTTGGCCACCTCATGAGAAGAGAAGACTCCCTGGAAAAGACGCTGATGTTGGGAAAGATGGAGGGCACAAGGAGAAGGGGACGACAGAGGACGAGATGGTTGGATAGCGTTCTCGAAGCTACCAGCATGAGTTTGACCAAACTGCGGGAGGCAGTGGAAGACAGAAATGCCTGGCGTGCTCTGGTCCATGGGGTCACGAAGAGTCGGACATGACTAAATGACTAAACAACAACAACAATACAACTTTCCCCTTCAAGTGCATTGGGGAGAAATGCCGCATCTATTTCAATACAGTTGTACAAATCTGATACTAATTCTCTTTCACATAGTGCTGGCTGAAAATTAATTTAAAATATACAGAAGGTGAAGGAAATTAGTCTTAGCAGATCGTGAAATATAGGGGAAGGTGAACAGTTGCTGAATCAAATCATTAACTCAAGCTAAAATTATTTGTAAAGCTTGCTGCTCAGTCTTTGGAATGTGTATATGTAACAATTACAATTAATTAGTGCATTTTTTGGTGCTAATGAAACCCACTGTTTTCCCAGTACGAACAGAACAAGTCACCATAATCAGAGATTTTAAAATAACTGATCTGACAGTTTTACAATAAATAATGAAGTTGCATTGGATTCTTAAAAATGGCAGTTGTTACATTTTAATTACTCTTTGCCCCATAAATACTTCACCTTATCTCTAAAACATTTGTAGAAGAAAGTGATTCAATGCCTCATTTGCCATGCAATTTGCAACAAAGCAAAAATCAAGGCTATCCACAAAACTTTACATTATTGCATTAATATGAACAGACAATTAGAGAGATTTCTGTAGTATATGCATGAAGAGATGTACTGCTGCCTGGCATGACTCAGTTTGACTCTTCCACTCTCTATCCACATTCCAGTGCAAGCAGCTTGTCAGAAAAATGGTGATCACAAATTTTCTCATGGGAAGGTGAAATATAAATGAAACACATTTGTAAGGACACACAGCACTGTTTCCATTCTGCTGCAGTTCATCTTCCACCCAAACCAATTATTCCACAGAACTTTATAGATATTTTTTTAAGGACAATACACAGAGGAGGAGGAAGAGGTGGTGGTGGTGGTGGAGGAGAAAGTTCTCATCGTTGCAAATAGGATGTTTGAAGGTTGAGACACAGCTGAATTTTGTCTCCATGGAGCCTCACAACTTTGTGTGGTATTATCCTTCCTTTATTTACTATAAAGAGAAATAAGTTGGGTAGGATGAAGCAGACACATAGGCTGCATAGGTTGGGACTGAAGAGATATCCAAAAAGTAAAGCATTGTCGCAGCATGGAAGATGCAGCAGAAACACAAGAGAAAGTCCTCACCACAGAGCTTTTTGTTGTCTTATTATTGAGACATAGTGTGAATTTCTATAATGCTGCTTACCTTGTCATTTCTTAATTTATGTTCATGGTCATATGCAAATTAACATTTCTGACCCAAAAATTGTTTGGATAGTAGAAGTATCACTGCAGTATCCGTCCAGAAGAAGTATTTAACAGTTTGCTTCAGTATAACTAAGGAGAATTTCAAAGAGAGGCTAATTTATTCTCTTTGCCCATGTCTCTCTGCCAACATTCCCAAAGATGGTTAGGAACTTCCAGTTAGAAAAAATGATGCAATTGTCAAATAGGAATTTAATGTTGCAACTCCCATAGCCAAGGCACAGATGTTATGCGGTAAATTGGAATTTATCACTGAATATTTTATTTATGACAAAGACATTGGGGGAAAAAATTGTTCTGTTATAGACTCAAGCCAAAATGCATACTAATTCCTGTTTTGTATCCATTGTTGTAGCCTTCTTAGTAATGAAGCTTCAGAATAGTGCTTCCATCCTCAGTAATCTCAGTATCTGAATGTCTCACCCTACCCCACAGAAGATTATGCATGGGTTTTTGTTTTTTTTTTAGTTATTTGCATCCCTTTTTATACATGAGTTTAAAAAGTGTATTCTTGAGTATTCTTCCTCAGCTGTTTTAAGGCCAATGCTGACCTTCCTGGGAGTAATTTACTTGCCTCCTCCCACCCCACCTACATCTCTCTCTCTCCCCTCTTTATACATACATACATATCATAGGTAGGGAACCCTGTGGTCCTCCAACAACTCTCAGAATCCCTGATAATAATAATAATAGCTTTATTGTCCTTGTACAACCTGTGTATAATGAAACTAAACAAGCCTCCCCCACCTACCCAAACACTCAGTCTCGTTGCACTCTGTGTGCTTATCAAACAACACACCACCTCGCAAGTCAATTTTGCTATATTATTTTCTGTTCACCAGCCCACGGAAAGAAGCTATATTATAGCCTGTTGGTACAGCTGATTGTACTTCTATATCTCCTGCCCGAGGGTAGAAGATTAAAGAGGTGATACCAAGGGAATGAGTCTCCTAAGGCAACGATCCGTTGCGATGTCACCTAGCAGACTCAAGGGACAGCCCATGATATCATGTGCTGTATTCGCCACCCTCTGTAGAGACTTTCTGTCCGTGACTGTCAAGCCAGCATTTGTTGTTGTTGTTTAGTCGTTTAGTCGTGTCCGACTCTTCGTGACCCCATGGACCAGAGAACGCCAGGCACCTCTGTCCTCCACTGCCTCCCACAGTTTGGTCAAACTCATGCTGGTAACCTCGAAAACACTATCCAACCATCTCGTCCTCTGTCGCCCCCTTCTCCTTGTGCCCTCCATCTTTCCCAACATTAGGGTCCTCTCCAGGGAGTCTTCTCTTCGCATGAGGTGGCCAAAGTACTGGAGCCTCAGCTTCATGATCTGTCCTTCCAGTGAGCACTCAGGGCTGATTTCCTTAAGAATGGATAGGTTTGATCTTCTTGCAGTCCATGGGACTCTCAAGAGTCTCCTCCAGCACCATAATTCAAAAGCATCAATTCTTTGACAATCTGCCTTCTTTATGGTCCAGCTCTCACTTCCATACATCACTACTGGGAAAACCATAGCTTTAACTGTATGAACCTTTGTTGGCAAGGTGATGTCTCTACTTCTCAAGATGCTGTCTAGGCCTGTCATTGCCCTTCTCCCAAGAAGCAGGCGTCTTTTAATTTTGTGGCTGCTGTCACCATCTGCAGTGATCATGGAGCCCAAGAAAGTAAAATCTCTCACTGCCTCCATTTCTTCCCCTTCTATTTGCCAGGAGGTGATGGGACCAGTGGCCATGATCTTCGTTTTTTTGATGTTGAGCTTCAGACCATATTTTGCACTCTCCTCTTTCACCCTCATTAAAAGCTTCTTTAATTCCTCCTCACTTTCTGCCATCAAGGTTGTGTCGTCTGCATATCTGAGGTTGTTGATATTTCTTCTGGCAATCTTAATTCCAGCTAGGGATTCATATAGCCCAGCCTTTCGCATGATGAATTCTGCATATAAGTTAAATAAGCAGGGAGACAAAATACAGCCTTGTCGTACTCCTTTCCCAATTTTGAACCAATCAGTTGTTCCATATCCAGTTCTAACTGTAGCTTCTTGTCCCACATAGAGATTTCTCAGGAGACAGATGAGGTGATGAGGCACTCCCATTTCTTTAAGAACTTGCCATAGTTTGCCGTGGTCGACACAGTTAAAGGCTTTTGCATAGTCAATGAAGCAGAAGTAGATGTCTTTCTGGAACTCTCTAGCTTTCTCCATAATCCAGCGCATGTTTGCAATTTGGTCTCTGGTTCCTCTGCCTCTTCTAAATCCAGCTTGCACTTCTGGAAGTTCTCGGTCCACATACTGCTTGAGCCTTCCTTGTAGAATTTTAAGCATAACCTTGCTAGCGTGTGAAATGAGTGCAATTGTGCGGTAGTTGGAGCATTCTTTGGCACTGCCCTTCTTTGGGATTGGGATGTAGACTGATCTTCTCCAATCTTCTGGCCACTGCTGAGTTTTCCAAACTTGCTGGCAAATTGAGTGTAGCACCTTAACAGCATCATCTTTTAAAATTTTAAATAGTTCAGCTGGAATACCATCACTTCCACTGGCCTTGTTATTTGCAGTGCTTTCTAAGGCCCATTTGACTTCACTCTCCAGGATGTCTGGCTCAAGGTCAGCAACCACACTACCTGGGGTATACAAGACATCTATATCTTTCTGGTATAATTCCTCTGTGTATTCTTGCCACCTCTTCTTGATGTCTTCTGCTTCTGTTAGGTCCTTTCCACTTTTGTCCTTTATTATGGTAATCTTTGTACGAAATGTTCCTTTCATATCTCCAATTTTCTTGAACAGATCTCTGGTTCTTCCCATTCTATTGCTTTCCTCTATTTCTTTGCATTGCTCGTTTAAGAAGGTCTTCTTGTCTCTCCTTGCTATTTTTTGGAAATCTGCATTCAATTTCCTGTATCTTTCACTATCTCCCTCGCATTTTGCTTGCCTTCTCTCCCCCGCTATTTGTAAGGCCTCATTGGACAGCCACTTTGCTTTCTTGAATTTCCTTTTCATTGGGATGGTTTTTGTTGCTGCCTCCTGTATAATGTTGCGAGCCTCCATCAATAGTTCTTCAGGCACTCTGTCCACCAAATCTAAATCCTTAAACCTGTTCCTCACTTCCACTGTGTATTCATGAGGGATTTGATTTAGATTGTATCTTACCGGCCCAGTGGTTTTTCCTACTTTCTTCAGTTTAAGCTTGAATTTTGTTATAAGAAGCTGATGATCTGAGCCACAGTCAGCTCCAGGTCTCGTTTTTGCTGACTGTATAGAGCTTCTCCATCTTTGGCTGCAGAGAATATAATCAATCTGATTTCGATGCTGCCCATCTGGTGATTTCCATGTGTAGAGTCGTCTCTTGTGTTGTTGGAAAAGCGTGTTTGTGATGACCAGCTTGTTCTCTTGACAAAACTGTATTAGCCTTTGCCCTGCTTCGTTTTGATCTCCAAGGCCAAACTTGCCAGTTGTTCCTTTTATCTCTTGACTCCCTGCTTTAGCATTCCAATCCCCTATAATGAAAAGAACATCCTTCTTTGGTGTCACTTCTATAAGGTGTTGTAAGTCTTCATAGAACTGGTCAATTTCAGTTTCTTCAGCACCAGTAGTTGGTGCATAAACTTGGATTACTGTGATGTTAAAAGGTCTGCCTTGGGTTCGTATCGAGATCATTCTATCATTTTTGAGATTGCATCCCAGTACAGCTTTCGCCACTCTTTTGTTGACTATGGGAGCTACTCCATTTCTTTTACGGGTTTCTTGCCCACAGTAGTAGATATGATGGTCATCCGAACTGAATTCACCCATTCCCGTCCATTTTAGTTCACTGATGCCCAGGATGTCAATATTTATTCTTGCCATCTCATTTTTGACCACCTGCAACTTACCCAGGTTCATGGTTCTTACATTCCAGGTTCCTATGCAATATTTTTCTTTACAGCATTGGACTTTCCTTTCGCTTCCAGGCATATCCGCAACTGAGCGTCCTTTCGGCTTTGGCCCAGCCGCTTCATCAGCTCTGGATCTACTTGTACTTGCCCTCCACTCTTCCCCAGTAGCATGTTGGACGCCTTCTAACCTGAGGGGCTCATCTTCCAGCGTCATAACTTTTATATGCCTGTTGTCTTTGTCCATGGAGTTTTCTTGGCAGGGATACTGGAGTGGCTTGTCGGTTCCTCCTCCAGGTGGATCACATTTGGTCAAAACTCTCCACTATGACCTGTTCATCTTGGGTGCCCTGCTCGGCATAGTTCATAGCTTCTCTGAGTTCTTCAAGCCCCTTCGCCACGGCAAGTCAGTGATCCATGAAGGGGCAAGCCAGCATACCACACTGTAAAACAATATGAAAGGACACTTTCTATTGTGGACCGGTAAAAGGAGTTAATCAATTGTTGTTTAACATTATTCTTTCACAAGACCCTGAGGAAATGGAGTCTCTGTTGGGCCTTTCTGACCACCTGATAATTCATTTGCCAGAAATATCTAGAGAGTTAAATATATAGAGAGAGAGATTCTGACCTGCTTGGGCCAACAAAGTATGCATATGTATGGTTATATAGTTAATCTTTTAAACCTCATTTTAGAAATTAAATTAAAATCAGATTAACAGAAAAGGTAATTCAAAATATTCATTTTACATTTGTATAGCACTTTCAAACCCATTACATGCATTAATCTATTGAAAGGATTACATCAACTCTGTAAGGTAAGTCAGTATTGTTATCCCACATATTGCCAATGGGGGAAACTGGGCCGGGGCAGGTAGTGGAGAGTTCCTGGTGCTGTGGGTACTGCAGCGGTAGAGGTCCTGCCACATCTAGTTCACTCATCGACTGAGCCCTGCATGAGCTGCTTATATAAGGATCTGACATTATGTGCACTACTGTACTCCAAGTTCAACCTTGGGCTATCCCAAATCCAACATCGGAGCTAGCCGCTTGGGCACCCGGAGTGCGCAAATGCGGTGCACCCAGGGAGGGGATCCGCCCAGGGGGTGGTCGCAGTGACGGTGATCCACCCAGGGGGATTTTGTCACCTCCCTCAGGGATGACACCTGGGGTGGCTCACCCCCACCACACCCCCTTCCTCCACCACTGCCCAAATCATAAACCTCCATTATCAGGAAAACTGGGAGCCTCATGAAGAATTAGAGGAAAACCTCTGAATATCCTGCAAACTAATCTCTTGCAGTTGGGAGATACAATAAATACAAATGAATGAGAAATATACAAATCAGTGAGAATCAACATGGATATTGTGGTATTCTCGCCACACAATTTCCATTTGTCCCCTTATGAAACATTTGTGGACAGCCAGACTTAAAGAAGGCTAAAACTTCCTTTCTTAAGTGAAGGGAAAAAAACAAACTCAGTAACTAGAGACCGACTTAATCACTTAATTAATAAGAAACAGATTAACAGCACTCTTCCACATCATTAAACTGGTGTGTGTTAATATTATTTAATGACCAGGCATAAAATGATTTTAATTAAATAGGAACTGTGGGAACATTATAAAATTTACACACACTAATACAGCAGCTTGTGCGCATTTCATTTGAGGCTACAGAAAGTGCAACATATTAGTCTCTGATTGTGTGGACAGAGTTTGGTTTTACTCATCAGGGAGAACATTTTATTTTTAAAGAAATGGCATCATATCCTCACTTTTCAAATGTGTTGCTTGTGCCGAGTTAGCAGACAGAAATAAAAAATAAAATAAAAAGAATCTAATATCCGGCAAAACAGCAAGAAGAGGTTGAAATTATAGGGAGTGCTCACATCCAATTGTAGTGTTTATATAGCGGAAATAGGCTCTTTAGAGTGATCCTGGTCTTTCCACAGGATGCATCCCCTTGAACTCCTGAGGCTCTAGAGGTCCCTGAGCCACTTCTGGAGGAAACAAGCATCTTGATTTAATTGAGGCCATGGAGAGCAGAAAATAGCAACACACCACACTAAGCAGGAGATAGGGGAAATAAATCGTATCAGGCAGTAGGTGGGAAAGGAAAGCAAGGCTGTGGTATTGCTATTAAGAAGCACAGCATTAGAGAGAGAGGGAGTATAGGTGAAAATGTCAATTCCATTTGCATCTAAAGGTAGATCTACCTAATCAACTTTCTGAAAAATATGAAAAGCAAATCGTTTTGAAATTTGCGCTTTTCTGACGTTTGCTGTGCATATTTTCCAGTCAAGCCATGTGAACAGAAATGTACATACTGAGGTAAAGTGTGGATAAAATACATATATTAGTGAAAATAACATACAAAACATCCAGCATAACTGGGAATTGCATTGCAAAAGTGTATATATGGCAAAAAATGCACATGAAATGTGTATATTAGGAGACATTTGCACTAAAATGCTAGTGGATTTTCATGCAACTTTAAAAAAAAATGTAAACTTTTGTGGAGAACCAAAAGTAGGCCACTGACAGCAGTTGTACTTGTCAGATGCATCCATCCCTAATCCTGGTAACCTGTTCTTACTGTGGCCAATAACATGCCCCGCTGGTGATTCTTAGTAAGTGGCATTCAGAAGAATATCGTCTCAGGCAGTGGATGTAAAATATATTTGTCTCCTTAAACACAGAGCCTTAAATCTAGGTAGAATGGCTCCAGTTATTAATAGCTCCCTATTTGGATCTTAGAAAAAACTACTAATGGTCTAAGATTCCCTTAGTTTGCTCCATCTTATTCAGAAAACATCTCTTTCCCAGTGATGAGGAAACCTATAAGGCACTGCTAATCAAAAAATCCCCTGTAGTTACAGCTATACCCTTTTCAACATTGGACCCTTCTATTAATAAAACAACTGATGGCCACTCCGCAAAAATAGGTTGTACCTGTTCTTCTGATGTAGGCAAATAAATGAGGATTCTGGGACAGCAAATTGATTAGTGTAAGCTATTGCTACTCTTTGAGGAAGCAGACTTGAGTGTTGTCAGTAGACTGCTGAAAACCCTGAGGCCACAATATAACAACCTCTGTCCTTCCTGACAGACAGTATATGGACACCTTTGCAGAAGATGACCATCTTTTGACATTTTTACTGCAAACAAGACATAAGAAAAAGCACAGTATCAATAAGAATGGTTTAATGAACAAGTATATTATCATAATATTTACAAATGTCATTATGTGGTGTGTGTTTTATTTTTCCAAAAAAGTATGGACTAAAAGGGAGGTCCTAGAACAGATGAGGGAGGAAATATTTGCTTTTATTTGTTGTAAAAGTGTCAAATAATTTTAATAAAGACTATACAATTCAAACTATTTTTTTAAAAAAATAATGAAAATCAAAGTGGCTTAAGATTAATATCAAAAGCAAGCATAAAATAATATAGATTCACACATATATATGTACACACACACACACACAAACACACCACACAGATCCAGCTTCAGCCCATCCCACTAAAAGATAGTGAGAAAGGAAGCAGAACTTCCAGGCTGGGGGGAAATGGTGTAGAGGAAGGTGCTCATGAGGATTTATTGAAGCGGCAATAATTACCATGTATCATAAGAATAGGGAAAATATATAGTATTTGGATAACTACCACTATTAAATGCACTTGGGGGGGAAGTGTTAGATAGGGTTTCTTCCGCAATACACGGTTTAAACAAGTCTTCTGATATTAGCAGTGAAGTAACATTCGTTATACGAAACCAGACCAATGCTCCATCTAGCTCGGTATTGTCAATACTAACTGCAGTGACTCTTCATAATTTTAGATGTCTTTTCTAGTCCTACATGGACATTCAAGAAAAGAAATGAGACTTGTTGGCATGACTTGTTTTTGAGAAACCCATGCTGGGTCTTAGTAATCACAGCATCCCTTTCTAAGCGCTCACAGACTGATTGTTTAATCATCTGTTCTAGGACCTTACCTGGTATCGGTGTCAAGTTCACTAGTTGGTAATTACCTGAGTCTTCTTTCCTCCCCTTTTGGAAACGGGGGACATTTGCCCACTTCTGGTCTGCAGGAACTTCACTTGTTCTCAATAATTCTCAAAGATTATAGACAGAGGTTCTGAGATTATATCTGCAAACTTCTTTAATACCATTGGGCACAGCTCATCAGGCCCTGAAGAGTTGAATTCATTTAAAGTAGCTAGGTGTTCCCTGATCACCTCTTTTCCTATCTTGGGCTGCAGCTCCCTCCTTGAATTGTTTATTCTGTTATTACCAGGTTGAGCACTGCTTTTCTTTTGAGTGAAGACAGATCCAAAGTAGGTGTTGAGCAGTTCTCTCCGTCACCCAGTAGCAATTCTCTGTCTTCTCTACACAGATGTCCTACTACTTGATTTTTCTTCCTCTTGCTTCAAACATAGACAATCTATAACCTTTTATATTAATTTTTAATCTCTCTTATAAGCCTGAGCTCATTCTGAGCTTTGGCCCACCTGATCTTTTTCTTGCAACTGTTGACTACTCAGTATACTCCTTCTTTGTGATTTCTCATTTCTTCCATTTCTTATGCATGCCCTTCTTAAATCCCAGTTCATCTGTAAACTCCTCATGCAGCCACAATGGTTTCTTTACATGACTTTAACTTTTATTTCTTGTTGGAATCATCTGCATTTGTACCTTCAGTATTTCACCTTTAAGAAACTCCCATCCATCTTGGACTCCCTTCCCTTTGAGTTTTTCTAACCATGGGATCTCTCCCCGTAGTTCCTTAAGCTTCTTGAAACTGACTTTCTGAAAGTCAAGAGTGCATTCTGACTACACTTAGCTTTCCCTTGCTTCTTTATCATTAAACCCAGGAGACATGATCTCTTCCTCCCAATTTTCCAAGTACTTCCACTTCATCGATCAGCTTCTCCTTGTTGGGAAGGACCAGCCCTTTCTTCATAGTTTGCTGTGAAAAGTGAATGAAGCTCGTAATATTCCATTTTAAAAGATAATGTGTAGGGTTTTTATTTTATTTTTTTAAAAAACCACAAGTTATTCATCCCCTGCAGAGTACTTATCTTGGCACAATCATTTGAGTGTCAACAAACTGAAGAGAACAGAGAACCAGAAAGATAAGATTAATAGGTTGGAGGGACTGACATGTGAAGAAAGGTTAGCTGGATTAAATATGTATGGCTTGACTAAACAACAATTAAGTTGGGAATAGAACTGTCTAATAAAATGTGAAGGTAAACACTGAGGAATTAAATAATTACTCAGAGGTATGAAACCTATACCTAAACTAATGAAATTATGTTGCACAATGGACAATTTAGAATGAAAATCAAGACAATCTTTCTGGCAGATAAGCGATCAGAAAAAAGGGGGGAGGGTTTCCTTCCTTTTATTATTTATTTACTTTGCTTCATTTTATTGATTGTTTTTTGCTTTATATATTTATTTACTAGTTACCAGTCTCTGCAGCCACAGCAGGTGCTGTGATTCTCTAGCGATTTGACTTCACCCCAGTAGGCGCCCTCCACTATCTCTTGAGACAGACAGCTGCCAACATAAACATTTATTTGGTAATCACTTAACACAGCACTGTCTTCAAATCAATTGCAATCAGATTCTCATACATACAAAATTGTGAAAAATGGAAATCAATGTTTAACAAATACACGAGACAGCACCAGTTTCCACACCCACACCCACACATACACAACACAGAGTGACACTAAGATAAAGCCTTTACCTGCCACGGAAAGGATCCAGCACTTGCGAAACCAGCAGAACTAGGTCAAACCTTCTGCATGTTGTAAATGCACTTAGGGTGAGTCACAACAAAGGGCCAAAAGTGACTTCATTGTCCCATATCCCAGAATTCCCTGAGGAATAAAGGGGTTCTTTTGCAAAAGGAATCAAACCAAATCTGAATGAGGTGAACGGATTTATTAAATAATAAGTGGACAGGAAAAAGTCAGCTGCATAAGAAAAAAAAAGTGAAGGGAGGAGGATTTGCTGAGCTGTAATATAATTAAATAGATGATTATAGGAATTTGCATGACACTACTCAGGATTAGCCTTTAAGGCTGCCAAGCAATTTACAGTGCCCTGTAGATCACCTCTGTTTTACTTAGTGGCATGTTGTGCTACACAATCACCCATGGAAGGGTCTATTTAGTAATTTTCTAAAGCAGATTAATATCTTGTGCTGCATGAATTAAAAATGAAGGGAAAGCTAGCATGCAGTTGGCATGTGGCTGATGAGATAAGCTTCTATTTGGTAAGAGGTAGGCAACAGGTACAGTCCTGTGCCAGCGCATGAATGAGGACTGCACAGGCACACTTTCTGACAGCCTTTGTGAATCAATGCAAATATTTTCACTGATTTCAAGCAGGCTTTGGACTGAAGCCAGATGAACAGAGACAGAAAGCCAATGTTTGAAAATAAATATAATCAGTACCTAAGAGTAAGTAGGCCAGTGTGGATATTTAATGTCTGCACAAAATAACTGTAAAATTCATAGCCTCTGGGCTCCATGTGGTCACTTGGGGGCGCTTCAGGTATGGAGATGCAACCTGAAATGAAACCTCACTGAACATAATGACTGCTACTCATGACTAAACATGGATAGGAATTGTGGTGCTTATTTTGGAAAAGGAGCTCCATTCGTGCTCCCAAATAGGGTTGACTATCTCAAGTCTCATTAACTGCATGCTGCCATCTGGTTTCTCTGCCTGTACACTTACTAGTTTGGCTGTGTAACTATCTTTAGAGAGGACAACCCATAGGAGTCCTCTCTTCAAAGATCTGTCCAGTCCAAGTCAGGTTTAAAAATAAAGCTCTTGAAGAAAGGAGTGTGAGCAGGAGCTCTGAAATTTCTCATCAGTACTTAGCACCCTGATAGCAAACTGAGCAGGCACACAGGCACCAATCTTTCCTAGTAGGGTAAAAGATTACCCTACCCTACTTGTGTTTCTGTTGAAATTAAATGAATAATTTCCAGATGTCCTATACATGAAAATTAGCACATACAAATTTTATTCCACACTGCATTCTTTGCTTTTTAGGTCATTTATTTAGTTTGTTTGTGATTCCTATTTATTGGTGTGTATAAGTGGCCACCCCTGCAGGTATGTTTGACGTGCAGCTTGTAAAAAACTTCAGGAAGAAATTAGCTTAAAAAGTGTTACAAATGTATTAAATAAAAGAACTGCTGATACTTTTTTTCTAAAGCTCTGGAAATGGCAGGTGTGGCAGCTGGCACACTGCAGAGCAGGTGAGCTGTTCGCTCCATGTTGATTCCTGTTGTGTTCAGGATGCTGACATCTTTGCCAAGAGAGAGCTTTCCCCCTTGATGACTGACAACTTGGGTCAACTGAGCCCTACTTTCTGGGAGAGGCTGATATTTGCCAGGCCTGATAAGGAGCAGCACTACCCCTCTAGCAGCCATCCCAAAGATGGGTCAGTCTTTTGGAGGGAGGCCACTTTGGATACAAAAGGTCGCAAGCCACCCTCAGAACATCTGAGGTGGCTTTCTGTTGGGTTTGTAGGCAGCTGCATTGTGGTATTGGAGAAGGTCTAAGGAGTTAGCTAGGGATAGTGTGGTTTGGGAAAGAAGCGATCCAGGTAAGTGTGATAGCACACAGTCACAGTGTGATGTACCTTGTCCTGGCCCATCCTACAACCAGGGATATGGGAGTTGTCTTGTCAGCCAGCTTTCAGGTCATATAATATTGGTTCTGGTCTGACTATACTGGCTGCCAATTTGTTTCCAGGCTCAGTTAAGTTGGGCATTTAAAACCTTATATGGTTTCTGCCTATGAAGCTAAGTGTACCCTGAAATTTGAGGCCGCACTCTGACTGCTACATCCAAGGGAGGTTGGGAGGGTGGCTGTGTAGTATATCTACATCTATGGAATGCTCTCTATGTATTTTTTTAATTGTATGTTATTCTCACTGAAAATCACTTCAACACTTTTGTGCTGTAGGAAGTTAGACATAAAGTCAATTTTCCATGTTTCAAATTACCATGTTCACTTTGGTGATCCTGCTATTGTGTTAAGGCAAGTTGAATCTCAAGCAATCCTGGCATAGCACTGCATGATTCAGACTGGGAGTCTGAATACATGGGTTACATTCAAAATCTTCACATTCCGTGCCGATGCATGCCAAGAATTTTACAAACCATTAGCAAAATTGCTCTGTTTATTCATTGTGCGGGAACAATACTATCCATTTCTGGCTGGCTTTCTGCTGTCATTTGTGATGACAATTAATTAGCATGAGATAATATAGGTTGTGTGATATGGATGTGTGATGAAATAATCTGATTAATTGGTATTCTGGAAAATGGAATACTTTCTGCACATATTCCCAGGCAGGAGATGTATTGGTCATTTTGTCTTTATGTGTCATAAACTGGAAATGAGCCGCATATGCTCTTTTGTTTGGTGGTGAAACTTGAAGGACAAGAAAAACATAGCTGGGAGAACTCAGAAGGCATAGAAGTCAGCACCTGTGTTGTAGATCCTTGATAGTTTCAATTTTCAGTCATTTTTAATGATGCCATGGCAACATTGAAAGATATTGAATGAAGGCCTTTGCAATGGTAACTGTTCTGGTTCAATTTGTTGAGAAGAATCAGAAGAGCTGACTTTGAACTACCCTCTCAGTTTCTACTCATATACAAACACACACAAGGGAAAGCTTACCTTGTAGGTCAGCTTGGTAGTTGCAATTCCCATGGTATACTGGTTGTCTGTTGAATCAGAGAAGTCTACCTGACCCTTCTGTGTATTTCTGGTTCTTTCAAAAGTTAAGGAGTTGCTGATAGCCTTTTCTTGTTACTTGGTATTGTGGGAGTTAAACTACAATTCCCACTATCCCCAGCCATTAACAATCTATTCAAGGATGATGGAGATTTTATCTCATCCCCCACGATCCTAAGTAGAAGGGTAGCTGCACCTCCGTAACTACCATCACTTGCCTGTTGGCCAAGGTAATTTGGCCCATGAGAAAATTTGCACCCCTCCTGAGAAGTTATTTTGAACATCAAAGCCCAAAGTCAAACCATCTTGATCTTCAGTGAGGCTGCTCAAAGGGTACTGATTTTGGATAAGCTGTCTGCTGCTCCCCCAACACTGATCATCTTGAAAACAACAGCTATAAATTTAGCACTTTGCAGAGCTGGAAGAAAACAGACTGAGACAGCATGGAATATTCAAGGTCTCCTTTAAGAAGGAATTTGAACACTGTTGGCTTTCTGGTATTTACTGCAAATTCAATCTCAGGAAATTATCACTTGCTTTTTTTTTTTTTTTCGTAAGGGAAAAAGACTCAATGTTTGCATTTTATGCAACCATGTAAACCTCGTTACCATAAACAAGAAGCTATAACTTACTTTATGAAGTACTTCCATAGACTTTAGCTTAATCATAATAGAATAAGTGTGCTGTAGTTTGCAGCCAGAAACTGTATTTCTCTTTTTAAAAGACTGGTAGTAACCTGTATATAATGGGAAGGAAGGTGGGAGGGATAGGGAACAGGGGGGGCATGTATGAGTATGAAAGAGAAAGAATCATTACAAATCCAACAATTTCACAGGGATTGACAGTGAAACTGTTAGTCCACAAATAACATTTCTGTACAAAACCTAGGGATTTTAGAGGGTTTGGAAAAGCCCATGCTATATCAGAGAAAATTGGGAGGGCTTATGTCCAAAACAGAAATACATATCCATCTACTTGTAATTCAAGTGTCAATGCCATGGCAGGGTCAACCATGACTGATAATCCTAAAGAGTAACATTCTTTGAAATTAAAATATTTTAATGTGCAAAAGCATAGGGGAAATGTCCTTTTTTTTGTAGGAGTTGGGCATTACTCCATATCAGTCCAGAACCCCTGCAAGAAAAGCAGAGGTGAAATCCAGAAGTAAATGATTTTATATCCTTGTTTCTGCACTTAATCTGACCTGTTTCATAAATGCTTTATTTTCCTGCTTATTCTAACTCTAAAAGGAAAATCTGTTTAGCAGTTTGCTACAAAAGCCCTTTCCAGAGTCACTGTTAAGCTCAAAACTGAGTATTGGATGCTGTATGAGCCATTGCACCAGCTGTAGCCTATACCATGGAAGGGTGGGAGGTGGTGAGCAAAACAGTTATCGGATCCCCTCCTGTGGTCTTTCCTGCTGCCCACCAAGTGAATGTCATTATTTTTCTTGGCTGCCTCCACTGAAACATCCTTTTATCCTCTTTAATTTGGTTGTTGCCTTTGGACTTCCTCACAATTCTAGCCAACTCACTGAACTTGACGGAGTGGGAAAGCAATTAGGTGTTGGGTGAAAATCAAAGCGTCAGACCAAGGTTAAGACAACAACAAATGTAGTGTTTTCTTAAAAAAATAAAAATGAATAGCATCAAAAAGTTATAATTATTTTTTTCTGGACAAAGCAGGGCAGTGGGGGGCAAACACTTCAAAACAGTTTCATTAGTTTATCACACGAACAGTTAGGATATGACAACCCATGGGAAAATGCATCCAATTAAACCTAGTCTGGATCATTACCCTACTTTACTCAACTATAAAGCATTTTTTCTCAGATCATCCTAGTACCTTAGTAGTGCTTCCAAGTTTCTAAATCACACACACAGACACAAATAATAACCGACCAATAACAATGTTTTACGGGAAGTTTCATTTCAGTTTCTTTTGTCCCTGAGTGACTACATGGAGCACAGGTGCCCTGTAGGATTCAGTGCTGATCTGAATGCTGTCGCTGACCCTACAGCCTGAAGATGGTGAGATGATCTCCCAAATCAATGAAGAGGAAGCAGGTTCCATACAATACTTTATTCTAGGCTGGTATGGTATTTTGAGCAACTTGTTTCATCAAGTAACTGCAAACATTCTGGCCATCTGTTCTTCTTTGCCTGATCCAGTGCCTGTTCTTCAGTCTGCTTATGGACATGCCTTCTACTTGGCCCTTGTGACCCTCATCTTATCTGATGTGGAGTCTGTGGCAGTCTATCACTGGCTAGGACCTGACAATACTATGTTCCCACTTAAGAAACACAGGAAGCTGCCTTATACCAAGTCAGCTTATTGCCCATCTAGCTCAGTATTCTCCATACTAAATGGGTTTCAGTCAAGGCACTCCAAACGTTACCTGGCGATGCCAGACATTGAATCTAAGACCTTCTGCATGCAAAACACATACTCTGCCACTGAGTTGCAGCCCTTCCTTACAAAAGAAAATTATTTTACCTATGAAACTGCATAATAAAATCATTTCTTCCCATCTGAAATGGTAGATCCCATTCATTTAGCATCCTTAGTATACAAATAAAGGACACATCTGAAAAGGCATGGGATCTTAATAATCAAGAGCACCTTGATTACAAGTTCTTTCTCACATTTTGTGTTAAGATGGAAGTTATACTGGAAATTATTCAGTCGTCTTAAATACAGTTCCAACAAAATTATCTTATTTCAATATTTATTTAATGAGACCATTCAAGGGCTACCAATTAAAAGCCAAAGGCAACTGGTGCTTTATCAGTATTATATTGACATTATATATGCTTTGATTTTGAGGTACTCAGTTTTAAGGTAAGATGAGATATCCTACTTCATTCCTGAACTTCTCCCTTGATTAAATCACATAGATATCCCAGTAAATTGGGAAACACTTAGTGAACGGAATGACATCATAATGCTATGCAGCCAATTAGTTTTGATTAAATGACAACATCACAAAGGTCAAGCTATATCGAAAACAGATGGCAAGGCACAGAAAAAACAAACAAGACAAATTTGTAAGTCTGTGTTGGGCAACTCCCCTCCCCCCCTCTTTCAATGGACAAATTCCCTCACAAATAAAATGGTGCTGGGTGGGACTGAAGTCACCCCCTTCTATTCTCTCTCAGACCCCGCCTAGCAGGCTAATGAATGTGGGACATATTGATACAGGGAGTTTGTAGGATGATTTTGAAATCAGGACCTTTCTGTAAGATTTCTGGTCCATCCGAAAGATCAGGAAAGCTCTTTGCAGAGGGATCAGATGTCTCTGTTGTGATGTTCATGCTCTTCTGTTAATCCTAGATGTGCCACCTGATTCTGTAACATGTTGCAGAAACTTATTCAGTCAGCAATCTCAATCATATAAAAGCTGATCTCATGGCTACAACATCCCGACTAATGTTGGGAGATCATCATTGTTTTCCTTATCCCCCTGTTTCCTTCTTTGCATGACATTGTCTAATGAAGAGAACTACAGAATTATAGAGTTGGAACATCTAGTCCAACACCCTGCCACTATTTTGTGACATTATTATTGTTTATTTTATTAATTAAATGAATATCCCAGCCTGCCACCTTTTGTTGAGCCTGACAAAAGTATTGCCCATCTAAAGATATTGGAGTTTTTGTTCTTATGAATTAACATATCTGTCTCTGCTGTTTCAGATTTATGAGGTTCTGTTTTCTTTTCCTTCCATAGTTGCTTAACAATTGCAATTTCAGGAGCTCCTACAGAAAACACATCAATTCAAAAGCACCCCAACAATTACTATCATGAGAAAAAAACAACACTTAATCAAGCTCAGTTAGAAAGCTCAGGGTTAGAAGATACAGGATCAATCTCATGGTCTTCAGGTAGCAATCTTTATTTGTTGTAGGTTGCCCACATTTCTATGGATAACGCATAGAGTTGTTGTTTTTTACAAGTTTCATTGCCATCTATTCTGATACAATATTCATTTAATTGGTTAGAAAACAGCTCAGCTAGGTATATAACACATTAAGTAATTGCAGTGTGCTCTAAAACGAGATACTTTATATACTTCTCAAGATGTAATGTTCAAGTAATATAAAAAGCTAAGGTTCTGGGAATAAATATTGATTTCTGGCACTCAGCCGGTTCCTGTAAGGTTGAATGTTGCATAAAATGTCATCCTAAAGAAATACTTATTTTCCTTTACACAGACTTTGCATCTGAAGTAGAAGAACAAAATGACAGTTTGAATTATACATTTAAGAAAATAATTCACAGGTCTTTACTCTTGCTGCTGCTGCTACTAGTACAACAATAATTTTGCTAGTAGTCTAAATGAAATATAAGATTTGTGAATGAAAGATTTGTGAAAGCGAAGTAATAAGTATGGATTTGTTGGATTTGATTAGCAAGAAGTTTGAATGCCTCAAATCAAAAGTGAGGAACTTGAAGGCTCTGACTATCAGTGTAAATTACTAGAAAACCTGTTCAACAACATGTGGGGGAAATAACTTTCCTTCAAGCTAGAATGAGCATTTCAAACCATATTCTCGTCCCAGGTAGGGATGACTACGTAGATTTCTTTTGCTGTTCCCTTTTATAGCACTGTATGTTTCATCCACCCTATTTCTAAGTCTTCCTGGATTCCCAATTAACTTGTGCTCTCTGCAAGCATTCTTAAACTCCTATGAGCACTACCCTCTCATCCCTGACTTTCATGCATTAAGCAGAAAGTTCTAAAGCAAGGGTTGTAAGTGCATTCATTTGAATATGTTTACAGTTCTACTCCTCAGTAGTGGCTTCAGATTTCAGCAAAGGACACTCTACTATGGCTGCATGAATCTGTCAATTTCTGCTTATCTCAGTTTCTCATTTCCCCCCAATCTTAAATTCAGGGTTGTTTTTTTCACATTTCTGCTGAAATTTGTGATTTTAAAAAGAAATCTTCATGAAAATTAATCAGCATTTAAGTGCAAATTTATCTTAATATGCATACTTTTCACAAAAATGTTTTCCTGAATACAGTACATTTCTAGTTTGTTATTTTCACTAATATATGCACTTTTCTATGCATTGGTTATATAACTACATAACAATTTTTGGAAAAGTGAGGATTTCAAAGGGAAGATTTCAGTTCACATATGTTTCAGTTCACATATTTGTTTCTGGAGTGCAAATAAGGTAGTGGCTCATTAAAATTAAAAGTGGCTCATTAAAATTCTAACACCCCCCCCCCATGAATCTGCTTCCTCATTGTTGCTCACTGCTTCCTTATTGTTGCTTGTCCAGCTACCCAGGGTTTGCTCTGATTGTTTAGAAATACACAATCGCTTTGAGGTCCTCTCCCCTAGCATGGAAGACGAAGAGCAGACTCCATTTGAGGATCTCTCCCTCATTACAGTCGATCAGGTATATGAAGACGAGCAGCAAAGTCAGTCCTCAGGGAATGTGCAGGCGACCTTGGAACGGACAGCTCATGGAAGAACCCCGACCAAACCTAAGAGGAGGCGTGTAGTGGTGACAGGGGATTCCCTACTGAGGGGAACAGAAGCAGTGATCTGTGGGCCTGACAAGATGTCTCGGGAAGTGTGCTGTCTCCCCGGGGCTAAGATCCAAGATGTAACTGAACGACTGCAAGGAATCATAAAACCCACTGACAGATACCCCTTCCTCTTGGTTCATGTGGGAACCAATGACACTGCAAGCAATAGCCTCCAGAAAATCAAAAGAGACTACGAGGCTCTGGGCAGGAAATTGAAGCAATTAAATGCACAAATTGTCATCTCATCTGTCCTCCCAGTTGAACGACGTGGCCCAGGGAGAGAGGGAAAAATAGTGGAAGTGAACAGCTGGCTTCGCAAATGGTGTAAACAGGAACGGTTTGGATTCTTAGATCACGGACTGCAGATTCTTGAAGATGGACTTCTGGCAAGCGATGGGCTGCACCTCACAACGGTTGGGAGAAATGTTTTTGCCAAAAATCTCAGAAACCTCATCAGAAGGGCTTTAAACAGACTAATGTGGGGGAGGGAGACAGTGCTCCTGAAGGTAGGAGTCTATCAATTGATGAAGATGATCATCCAAATGTCATAGACCAAATGGAGCAAACAGCACGCAGTCCTAGTGGTGGGAGGAAAAAATCCTTAAATAAGAGACACAGGGAAATGATTAATGGACTTCAATGTCTGTACACTAATGCGCAAAGCATGGGAAATAAACAAGATGAGCTTGTGCTCTTGGTACAGCAAACTAAATATGACATAATAGGCATCACTGAAACCTGGTGGGATAAATCCCACGATTGGAATGTAATAATGGGGGGATACAATCTATTTCAGAGAAACAGACCAGACAAGAAAGGAGGAGGAGTGGCGTTAAATGTCAGGGATGTGTATACCTGTGAAGAGATCCAAGATTTAGAACCTCAAAGCCAAAGTGAGAGCATTTGGGTCAAAATTAAGGGAGAGAAGCATAACAGTGACCTCATTGTGGGAGTTTACTATAGATCCCCAAGCCAAACGGAGGACATAGATGATGCCTTCCTGGAACAGATGGCCAAGCATGCAAAAGGAAGGGAGATAGTACTAATGGGGGACTTCAATTACCCGGATATTTGTTGGATGTTGTCAGGGAACTGACATCGGAGCTAGAGGTGGAGGGAAGGCTCTCAAATGATGCTGGAGAAGGGCCCAGCCGGGAGAGAGGCAGCTCAGCAGATGGGGAAGCAATTCAGCGCAACACCAGGAATAAAGAGGGGGAGATGGGGGAATCGACGAGAGGGCTCCCAGACTCTTCACCGGACACCAGCGGGGAGAGCACGGGTCCTCCGCTACCCACGCCCTCCCTGCGCAGAAGACTTCCGTGCAGGGAGAGTAGGAGGAGACTGGGTGTCAAACAACTTTTATGTTGGAAACGGTTTAAGAAACGCCCACTGACGGATTCTGCTAGCGACTGAGGCAGCCACGAAGTGAAGGGTTGTCCAGACTGAAAGGTTTAACAAAGCAACAAAGCCAGTAGAGGCGGCAACTTATGCACGAGCAACCCATACTCTGTACAGATGTAAAACTCAGCCAAGAGCATAAGGTCAGACAGATTCCTCACTGGCCTTGCAGACAACTTCATTGTCCAGAAAGTGGGAGAAGCAACAAGAGGAACAGCCATTTTAGATCTGGTCCTAACCAATGTTGATGACCTGGTTAGTGGGGTAGAAGTGGAAGGATCATTAGGCGCGAGTGATCATGCTCTTCTGAAGTTTACTATACAGCGGAAAGGAGCAGCCAAGCATACTAGGACTCAATTTCTTGACTTTAAGAAAGCCGACTTCATAAAACTTAGGGAAGTGCTGGGTGAGATCCCATGGACAGTAATACTAAAAGGAAAGGGAGTTCATGATGGCTGGGAGTTTGTTAAGAGGGAGATAGTAAAAGCACAACGTCAGGCAATACCAATGAGACGGAAACATGGAAGGTGCCTAAAGAAGCCAGGGTGGCTATCTAAAAAACTTTTAACTGAGTTAAGATTAAAAAAGGATGTGTACAAAAAATGGAAAAGGGGGAACCACCAAAGAGGAATTCAAACAAATAGCCAGCACGTGTAGACACAAAGTCAGAAAGGCTAAAGCACAGAATGAACTCAGGCTTGCTAGAGAGGTTAAAAGCAACAAAAAAGGCTTTTATGGGTATGTTCGTAGCAAAAGGAAGAACAAAGAAACAGTGGGGTCACTCAGAGGAGAAGATGGTGAAATGCAAACAGGGGACACAGAAAGGGCTGAACTCCTCAATGCCTTCTTTGCCTCAGTCTTCTCCGATAAAGAAAACAATGGCCGACCTGAAGAATTTGGAGCAAATGATTCAGCAAAGGAAACACAGCCCAGAATAACTAAGGAGATAGTACAAGAATACTTGGCTAGTTTAGATGTATTCAAGTCTCCAGGGCCAGATGAACTGCTTCCAAGAGTATTAAAAGAACTGGCAGATGTGATCTCAGAACCACTGGCAGTCATCTTTGAGAATTCCTGGAGAACAGGCGAAGTCCCGGCAGACTGGAGGAGGGCAAATGTTGTCCCTATTTTCAAAAAGGGGAAAAGAGGACCCAAATAATTACCGCCCAGTCAGTCTGACATCAATACCAGGGAAGATTCTGGAGCAGATCATTAAGCAAACAGTCTGTGAGCACCTAGAAAGGAATGCTTTGATCACCAATAGTCAGCATGGATTTCTGAAAAATAAGTCATGTCAGACTAACCTGATCTCGTTTTTGGACAGAATTACAAGCCTGGTAGATGAAGGGAACGCAGTGGATGTAGCCTACCTTGATTTCAGCAAGGCATTTGACAAGGTGCCCCATGATATTCTTGTAAAGAAGCTGGTAAAATGCGGTCTTGACTATGCTACCACTCAGTGGATTTGTAACTGGCTGACTGACCGAACCCAAAGGGTGCTCATCAATGGTTCCTCTTCATCCTGGAGAAGAGTGACTAGTGGGGTGCCACAGGGTTCTGTCTTGGGCCCGGTCTTATTCAACATCTTTATCAACGACTTGAATGATGGACTCAAGGGCATCCTGATCAAATTTGCAGATGACACCAAGCTGGGAGGGGTGGCTAACACCCCAGAGGACAGGATCACACTTCAAAACGACCTTGACAGATTAGAGAACTGGGCAAAAACAAACAAGATGAATTTTAACAGGGAGAAATGTAAAGTATTGCACTTGGGCAAAAAAAATGAGAGGCACAAATAGAAGATGGGTGACACCTGGCTTGAGAGCAGTACATGTGAAAAGGATCTAGGAGTCTTGGTTGACCACATACTTGACATGAGCCAACAGTGTGAAGCGGCAGCTAAAAAAGCCAATGCAATTCTGGGCTGCATCAATAGGAGTATAGCATCTAGATCAAGGGAAGTAATAGTGCCACTGTATTCTGCTCTGGTCAGACCTCACCTGGAGTACTGTGTCCAGTTCTGGGCACCACAGTTCAAGGACACTGACAAACTGGAACGTGTCCAGAGGAGGGCAACCAAAATGGTCAAAGGCCTGGAAACGATGCCTTATGAGGAACGGCTAAGGGAGCTGGGCATGTTTAGCCTGGAGAAGAAGAGGTTAAGGGGTGATATGATAGCCATGTTCAAATATATAAAAGGATGTCACATAGAGGAGGGAGAAAAGTTGTTTTCTGCCTCTCCCGAGAAGCGGACACGGAGCAATGGATCCAAACTACAAGAAAGAAGATTCCACCTAAACATTAGGAAGAACTTCCTGACAGTAAGAGCTGTTCGACAGTGGAATTTGCTGCCAAGGAGTGTGGTGGAGTTTACTTCTTTGGAGGTCTTTAAGCAGAGGCTTGACAACCATATGTCAGGAGTGCTCTGATGGTGTTTCCTGCTTGGCAGGGGGTTGGACTCGATGGCCTTTGTGGTCTCTTCCAACTCTATGATTCTATGATTCTCTTCTCAACAGGCCCCCTGTGGGCTCCCAGCAGATGCCCAACCATACTGACCCTTGATGATTGTCCTGTTCTGACCCTTGATGATTGTCCTGTTCTGACCCTTGATGATTATCCTGTTCCCATGATTAAGAACCCTGTATAATAAAAATTCCAGTTGCGAGAAGGGCTGAAATTGCATCCAGCCCTGCACCCTCACCACTTCTGAGAGTTTAAGAATGCCTGAGTATGTTTAGTAAAGTTTAACATGTTAATTCCAAAACTGGAGCATGCAGGCTTTGCACCATGCATCATCAACTAAATATTTGTCGTATGACTTCTTTAATAGAAATTGTTATGACCCAAGAGGCCAGCTCCTAGATAGCTGACTCAAGTGGTGTGGCCTGGATGGAGAAGTTAATTGCCACTCTGTGCAGGCTTCCAGGCCTCCTAAAAATGTTTGTCCTACCATTAACTCAGCTTGTGAGTTTCTACACCAAGACAACACACATTGCTTGAAACCACTCTCAGTTCCTTCAGATCCTGCACATTGATAAAACCCTAAAAAAAAAAAAGCAATGCAGATGTGTTCACACACTTGATTGCATCAAGCTTCTGTATGGTGTTTTACTAATGTGCACACAAGCAAGCTACGCCACCGCAGAAAGAATCTGATCTAAATGGAGACAAATCATACCTAGACTCTGTGTTAGATGTGTCCTTCTATTGGTGCAAACGTGCATTGACAAAATACAGCAGGAAGAATAGTGATACAGTTCTATGAATAGCTTGATGGTACTCCTGGATCTAGACTTGCTACTAGATGAAGTGATTTCAGTGGCTAGAGATGCCTATTACCAGTTCCAGCCATTCCTGGACTACAATAGCCTAGCCACAGTAAGCCATGCCCCAATACCCTCCTGGTGTTATATATGAGCATTCCTCTGAAGACATTCCCAAGCTTCAGTTGCTGAAAAA
Source organism: Podarcis pityusensis (assembly GCF_964106645.2). Taxonomy (NCBI): domain Eukaryota; kingdom Metazoa; phylum Chordata; class Lepidosauria; order Squamata; family Lacertidae; genus Podarcis; species Podarcis pityusensis. The sequence goes on along the minus strand of NC_138034.1, from coordinate 43,928,870 downwards.
TTCAGCTGTTGGGGTCCTGTATCTATCTAGACCCATCTTGTGAAATTTGCAGTGGTTGCTTATATGCTAACAGTCTCAGTTCCAGACATAAGGGTGTTGGCATTAGCTTACAAACCTCTAAGCAACCTGTGATCCAAATATTTGAAGGAGTACCTCTCCCTATTCCCCGGTTATTCAAATCTCTGCTCACCTGCATGGTTTGAATGTTTTGAAGCTATTGGAGAACATAAAATGTACTAAATTTCATATACACAAATTTGGGCTGCAAATGTAATGAAGAAATAAATGCCCAAACTATATAACAAATTGCATGTGTGTATTTTCTGGTCACAGTGTTCTTGCAGAACCTCAGGGGGTGTGATTATTTATGTCCATTCCCAGTATCAAGCAAAAAATTGTTCTGCCAAATGTAAGCTTGAAAACATAATTAGAGTATGGTATTAGCCTTACTCATAAAATTTGCAATCGTTCCCAATGTATTAGGAATGGCTTACAATTCAAGGATTCTAAGTAGCATTAGAATCAAATTTGACATATAACGTGTTCTTATAAAATGACATGTGACTTGTTTCAATCACTTTTGAGACTGGAAAGTAACAGGAAATGAATGTTTAGCAAATTGGACACAATCCAGAACTGCCTTACTAAGCTATTTGTTTCAGCAAACTGAAATTTTGCAGTCCCTATTTATGCTCATTTTAAATACTAAACAGACTCTCTGTATGTAAAATTAATGTTCCTGTTGTGAAAATTGTGATCTGAATTTTAAAAGACCCATGAGTTCCTTCTCGCTTTCCTTCGATGGCTTGTAATGGGCATTTCAAAATGATTTGGTAGATGACTCAGGGCTCATCCACACTTCAGTCTGTGCCACCTATTTCTAGGCATAGCTCTGTAATTTCTAGACATGGGTCTGAGCATGCCCCTCCCTTTTTTCCCCTTTTTTGTCCTGTTCCTTTTCCCGGGAAAACCTGCTGTTTGTCACTGAATCAGCACACATGTCAATTGAGTTTTCCACAGATTGATGCTCATTCTGATTCAGCAGTAAGTAACAAGTTTTCCTGTGGAAAGTGGCAAGAGACAACAAAAACAGAAACGAAACACCAAAACTCATCTCAGCTATGAGTCTTGAGGGACCTGCTCTCTGCCTGGTAAGTCCTCCCATTTGTGGAATTCTCTCCCCAGGGAGGTCTGCCTGGTGTCTTCATTATACAACTTTAGGCACCAGGTGAAAATGCTCCTCTTCAACCAGAGATTGAGAGAGAAAGAGAGAGAGAATCGTTGTATGTAACACACATACACAATTTAACAACTTAGCTCAGTACACTTCTGGGAAGTATGCAAATAGCTAAAGCTGTAGCAAAGTTCCCAGTGTAAAGTTATTTCTGGGATGATCTTTACCAATGAAACGGTATAATTAAAATTTGAGGGTAACTTGTAAGTTGGTGGATTGAGGTTTCCTGTCTTTTTAACCTTTAAAATTTCTTGCTAGGAAAATGTCTCCCCCCCACACGCCCTCCTGACAAGAACCTGGCTTCACTTCACTTCACTTAATTGCTTTGTAATTTGCCTGGCAAATCACATAAGAACTTCCTTCATTATTTAGAAGCTGATTGGAGCATCTGGCTGATTAGCTCCCAAGAGACGGGGTGCCTCAAAAGAGGCCCAAGAGGAAAGTGGAATTATGAATCATACAAAGGCTGCCTGGTTTGGCCTAAGTATTCATTTACCCTCCAAAACGTGCATGACTTGAGATGGTACAGAATGAACTAGCATATCTTATGAAACAAGCTCTGCCTTACAAAATACATGTAGCAATAGTTTAGTTGGTGTGCAAAGAACTGTAGCCTTACTTGGGCTATGTCTCAAGATGTCCAAAAGTTTCTCAGGAGTAAGAACCATTGAACTCAGCGAGACTTACTTATGTAAGTAAAACTGCATTATTTCCTCTATTTCTGATCTTCAGACATGAGTGCTGTGCTTATGCAATCAAAATGCCATTAGCTGCACATAGGGATGTTGAGGGATTCTGATGAAAACAGAAATGGGAGTAGAAATTGCTGGTGGTGATTATTTGTCCCATGTCCAGAGCAGAAATGAATTGAGCAAACATGATCAGTATTCACTGTTGTTGTTTCTTTCCGTCCACAAAGAATACATATTTGATTACATACACCCCTCATTTGCACTGCATATCCTTGGCACTGAAAGGAATGGGGTGGAATAAATACTGACAATGTAACTTAATTATGTAACTTTTAAGTTTACATAGTTACATTACAGTGGGCAGCAGAATGAATAACATAGCTTTTGGCAGAAGATGAAATGCAATAAAGGGAAACGGTGCTGCATGTGACAAACATGGGGCAGAATAGAAAGCAAAACCTTCTTACATCCTTAGCTACGCATAAGGAAGAGGTATTAACAGACTTGGGAGGAACCCCAAAGTGTGCCAAAGTTCAAACAGCTTTTAGAAATGTTTAGGGGGAAGACACCCAATAAGGACTGAGGACACTCAGCAGTCATGGAATCTGAGTGGCTGTAGCAAAGGGGAATGGAAAATCTGGTGTGAATGAAAAACTGTATTGCAGAGATGGCCATGGCTGGCTAGAACAGTTATCTGGAAGACTGCATACTAGAACAGTGGGAAGTCTCACTTGTATTATTCTATGTTAGGTTCAAATTGGGGGAGGGGAATCAGTGAGTTCTTGTATTTCATGAGCTTTTAAAAAGTAGCAGATGGGCTTGGGATCAAGATTTGGACTAAGATATGCAGGTTTATCTTTCCCCACTGCACCAATGTCTTGATTTTTAAGAGTATTTGCACCTGAAGCTGCTGAATTGGTTCACATCAGGTTCTTAGCTTTTGCATAAGTCAGAAGTCTTCATTACGTGATGTAATGCTCAATGTAGTTTGGGAATTTTGGCAGTGATATAGCTCCTCTGCAAAAAGGAGGCCTCAATATATATTTCACTTTTTAAAGAGCAGCCATCTCAGGTAATTTGTACATTTCCTAGCTGAATTGTCACAGAGCAGTGCAAACCCCTTTTTGTTTTACCCACCATTCAGAAAATCAACAGCTGTAGAAATCTGGCAGCGATGACACCCTCAAAAAGCCATAGATGTGACTACTAGTGGCCACCTTAAATTGAAAAAGACTCATATGTTGTACAGCTGGCCTGTGTTAATAGTTTTGGTGGAGAGGTTCATTCATATCCTGAGCAGATATTGTTTTAAATCAAGCACCAGTAGTGGCAGATGAGTTTGTACTGGTCAGACTGCATTGGTCTCCTGGTTTGCAAACACCATGCATCACTGCTGCTTTCTGGGAGGGAAAGGGTCAAGGCACCAGGGAGCTCAGCATTCTGTGCACAGGACCATTAGATTGGCACCACCACCATGCCCATGCATGTCAAATTCCCTGCTGCCTTGTCCCTCTCACACCTGGCAAGCGGCAGTGATGCACAACATTCAGAAGCCAGGAGAGCAACACAGTCTCACCTCCCCTGACAGACACTACTGCCAAGCACAATATCAGCATAACTGGGAACTGTTGTGTCCTGATGAACTGGAAGTCCTAGAAATAAGAGCTTTGATGCTTAGGAAACCAAACCAATGTAGACATTAATAGAGCAGGTTCTAATAATAATTATTTATTTATGTGCTGCCCATCTGACTGGGTTGCTGCAGCTACTCTGGGTGGGTTCTTTGAACAGGGCTGCCTTCAGGCTACATCCAAGCATACAGGAGAACACTCTGTAGTTATTTTTCTTAGAATGCAATCTTTCCTCTAGTCCAGTGGTTCCCAATTAGAGGTCTGGGAATCCTGGGGGTCCGCAGAACATACCCAGGGGGTTTGCAGCCCTATCCCTTGCCTCTCCCCAACTAAATTTTTGACATTTTTGCATGGTAATATTACAAATTTTATGGTCTGTTTTAGTATACATAAAATCCTTTGCTTATTGGGGGCTCCCCCACATTTGTTCAAAAATTTGCTTTGCAGAGGTAACCACAATAGAGTTATCAAAATTAGGGGGTCTGTGGCTTGGCTTTTGAAAAATAGGAGGTCCTCAGTAATTAGCTAATTGGGAGCCACTGCTTTAGTTTATGATAATTTCAGAGATGAACCAGTCTACAATTAACTTAGGACTTTCTGGAATGTAGGCTACAGTCAAAGAACAGCATAAATACTATAATGACTTCCTTGAAACAATTATTGCCTCTAGGTTTCACTCTAAAAAAATCTTACTTTGTATTAAACGTAATATTTGCTCTTGCAACATTTTGCTGCCATACACTGCAATAAAGGTTGAAGCTTCCATAGTTATCTTCAATGCAAACTAGAGATGTCTCTGAAGTAGTAAGCAAAAGATGGGCCAGCTGTGTTATAATACACTATTGAATAGTGATACTTTGTATTGTGAAGCTGAAGACCTTTTCCTACTTTAATTTACAAAGCACTCCAAGTAGAAAATTATAGAAGCTTTATTATAACATAAGCAATACCTTGGGTGGGCTCCCTACAGTTTCCCAGCATGGCAGGGATTTTCGGAAAGGTCACTGTCCAACTGTTTTGCCATTTAAGACTTCTATGATTTTAAATAAATCAAAACAAGTGCTGTATGAAAAACTTTTAAAATGGAAACTATAGAATAGACCTCCTAGGGAAATCAATTTTGACTCTTTGTATCATTAGATAATAAGGGCAGGGATGGAGTGGGGGGAGCCTGGAAATCTAAGTGAGGATGTGGTTATTATAAAGGTCAAGTGAGGATGGGAAGGTTTAGAAGAAGAAGAAAGTGAAAGCATGTTTTAATAAGGCAGAAGGTTGCACAGGATAGTTCAATTCTGGGAAAGAATAACATTAAAGGATCAGCCCAGTAGTTCCTGAGAAGGCATCATAGGGGATATATATTTTGCCAAATGCAAGAGTTCTTTTGGATTCAGTAGCAATAACAACACTAGTGAAGAGAAGCTCAGTGCTTTTATTAAGTAGTCGGCTTGAATGCAGAACAAAAAGCAGCCGAACAGGCTTTAAGCAGAGTAACATAAGCAAGATAAAATGCTTCCCGCTTCAGTTCCAGGGAGTAATACCAGAGAGACTTCATATGGCATGTACCTAGGGACCTGACCCGTCAGAGTCTGTGTTAAAGCTTGAAGGTCAGGGAGATTTATATACCTTAGACCTTGAGTGGCTATGTGCTGGCTGGCATAATATCCAAGTACCTCATACCTGTTCCATAAGTTATTATTGGGAGGGTATGAGGGATGTTACAGCACCTACCAGGTGAGATAGGCTAATAGACTGGGAGACTACTGATGGCAGGCACTCAGCATTCAACTGGGCCTAGAAGTGGGTCTTCCCACATCCTGCTGACACTGATCACTGAAGCTGTAGCAGCAAATCAAGACAATAAAGCAAACCAAAAACCCTTGAGAGTCCTCAAGGGCTTAACTCTTGCCAATAGGCAAGGATGGAGAATTATAAAACCAATTAACCTGATGTACAGAATTCTTCTGCAATGGATTTTCAGAAATGGCAGTGTCAAAGGATAAATTTATCCTTCCTTACTAGATGAACCCAATATACACACCCAGGCCCTGCTGTCCAGTCTTCACCCCAAATGTGCACGTCAGTGCTAAAGGGTGGCCCTAGCTCAATTATGCCTCACTTTTTGTCTCCAGGTTCTTCACCTAACCAGAGCAGACAAACCATACCACTCTCTAATTCATCCCAACAGTGTGAAGTAGGTGAAAAAAGGAGAAAAGTAATCCTCCTCTAACAGGCAACTAGCAAAAGTCCATACTAAATGGGGTGGGGGTGGAGAGATGATGCAGGGAAATCCCAAGAAGGATGAGCTTGGAGGAGTAGCAGATTTATAAAGTTATGGTCCAGCCCCCAGTGGGGTATGAGGTGCCTACATGGGCCTCCTCACAACCACCTCCCTTTGGGAAGTCAATTGCTGAAGTCTTCTTTAAGAATGTGGGTAGGGAAAATATGCCCCCGTTACAGGAACAGGGACAATATTCTGGCAGAAAAGAAGTCAAAACTTGACTTTATGGCTTCCATAGCCACTACTGCCACCAGTCAGCAGTCAATCTGGAACTAGCAATTTTTACAGGTTTGTGAGCATTTTGTAACTACAGAATCTTTCAGCAAGCAACAGATTTCTGGTAACTGTATTTTAGTTGTGAATCCAGCTAAGTTTTCAAAGAAGGGATAATGCCATGGTTTGGTGCTATACTTGTTCAATATATTTCCAAATGTATTTCTTCTATATATTCCATAGATATTTTGTGTAGTATTTGAAAGGATGGTATGAGCAGCCACATAAAGGCAGCTTTTAGAAAATCTTCACAATTAAGATTTTTAAATAATGGTCACATTTTAGTTGTGTGGGAAGACAATAGAAGCTTTAAAGAAAAGGAATCTATTATCTATAATTAATTAGAAATAAAAGCTTTCAGGAGATATGTGATTCAGGGATTTTAAAAACATTGATTTAAAATTTAATTAAGGACAGGGTATTACTTAGTTACAATTAAAATTATCATGTGTGCTTTGAGACTGAGGGAGAGGGTTCTAGAAATGGATTTTGAAGCTTCAGTTATTTTTATATCAAAATTTATTGTATTTTTAAAATGGTATATTCTGTATAATGCACATCATACTTATCTGTGTATTTGAATGTCCATTAACTTCATGAAAAATACTAGGAGCACAATTCATTGCATGCCTACTTAAAAGTAAGTTCAACTAAATTTCATGAGATTCACCCCATGTGCATATAGGACTGCAGCCTAAAAACAGATACGGTAAATACTTCTGAGAAACAAATGAACAGATGTGTAGACGCTTGCCTGATCAAAATGCTATATTTTTCTTTTCACTTTCTTTGAAATACATCAGATGTTTCTCCTAAGCAAAACAAACATACCGTCCAAATTTACTTCAGAAGTTCACCTTGAAAAACAAGAATAACTTCATAGCAAATGAAGGATATACTTTCCCCTGCAATCATGACTTCACCATGATTTTGTGTGGAGTCTCATGGACACCAAGTTCAAAAGGCAGCATTGTGTTCTGGAAAGTGAACTGATTAAGTGTCTGAGACAATGGCCACTTGAAGTTTCCTAGTGGAAAATTTAAATTGAAAGTGTCCACGACCACTTTATATATTGGCATGCATGGGTTTCAAGGTAAAAGCTTTAAAAGTAAGTTTCACCACTTTGCATCTGTCCTAAGAGCAAACAGGCAGCCAATGAAGTCTGTGTTTAGTTCAGAAACATATGATCCACGGGAGCAGAGCCAGTTTTCCCCTGAATTCTGCATTAACTAATGCTTCCAAACCACATTCAGGGGCAGCTCCAGAGATAGCACATTGCAGTAACCCAGATGGGAAGTGACCAGAGGACAGATATCAGGCAACATTCTGTACCCACTGCAGCTTCACTGTATTCAGTTAATACACTTTATGAAGGTAGGAGAAGAACAGGAGAATATTCACAGAAGTATGGTTTAATATCACTTTAGGCAAATAAGAGAAGCTCACTGTTACCTTAGGGGGTAACTTTGGGCTATTTCTACATTTAAAAAAAACCAATCACTTTTGACTCTTATTAATATAATATTTCAAAGTCTGCAGGGGAAAGGATGTGTTGTCTCATGTTGTTCATAAGGGAATTTAGCCACGAGAAGTGTGCAAACAAGCTTCTTTGAAATCTCAAATCAACATGAGATCAAAATCTAAATGTATCACATCTTAAAAATGCTGCTGGGTGTTCTGAAAAAAAGTTAAGAACAGCAGTATTTCTTCCTGAAAACCATGCAGTTTTTCGGTCATTCAATTTCTTTGCACAGCCAGACAAATGCCAACTGGCTAGTATTTATTTATTTCTTTACCTTGAATAAGCTTAAAATGCCAACTCAACCCCCTAAAATGCAAAGGCACATAAACACCAGCATTAAATAAATATCTCCAAAAGTTCTCAAAATGCATTATGTTCTTTAATAAAAGTGTGATATGGATAATCTCACAATGATAACTTCCTATCAAAAGAACTCCTTCAATTCCATTATAGCTATTCCTTCTCTTTTCTTTCACAAGTCCCAACTGCCCTTCTAATGCAGAAGAAGTACCTGGGACACAGGAGAGCTAGAGTATAGCCTACCAGTAAGCAGTACCCTGAATGGTTGGATTGACTGAATTGTCTCACAGGACAGAATTCTCATATTTGCCAAAACATTCATTAGAAAGCTAGATATAGATGACTACACCATTCTCTTTTCTTGAAAAGGAATCACCATCAATGGCTTTCTCAGTACAACATCAAATCTTCCTACTAGTGCTGAGCTGAAAGTTCTGGTGAACTTGTGTCAGCTTGAATTTCAGGGGCAGGAGGTAAAGGAGTGCTGAAACCCTTTGCAAAATTTCAGGAGCAAGGCTGGTGAAACTCACCTCTATCACTGGAGATTTCCATTAGCTGCTGGCTGGCAGCCTCCATTTCTCTTTTCCTACAGCTGCTGAAAGTGATGCTACATGATGAAATGGTGTTGTTCCTGGCGGCTTTTGAGAAAGCAAAAATAACAGCTTGCCAGCTCTCGGCTACCATGGAGAGCTCTGTACCAACAGTGATATTTTTCTGCTCTCTGAAAACGTGTCAATATGGCAACTCCCCAAGTTGTCACCTCTGAATAGAGTGGAGGGTTTTTTTTTGGGGGGGGCATTAAGTCTTAGCAGCTACCATCCTGCTATTCTTGCATTTGGATGGAGAGGCATCTTTGGCAGATTTAAACTGAGGGCACCACATTGACTACCCCTAACAATTGACCTGGGGCTGATGGCAGTCAGAGTCCTATGACAACTGGAGAACAGCTTCTTGTTGTTGGAACCCTTGGAATTCATATTGGGCCAGCACATACACCCACCTATATTTCAAAATTGTAATAACTATCTGAGTTGTGTTGTACTCAAATTGTGGAAAGGCACAGTCCTCACATATATACTTCCCAATCTGTGTTTTGCTTGGGATTCATTTATTGGTCCTACTGACTAATTCTGCAGTCATGGCAAAGCCCAAGGAAAGGTTTTTGAAAGCTAAGTTATTCAGCCTGGCAACGGCATGCCAAAAACTGTGTTACCATCTGCCCCCCCCCCGCTACAAAAATGCCTGTCTGCAGCCACAGCAGGTGCTGTAAGTCTCCAATGGTTTGGCTTCACCCCCCAAAGGCACAGTCCTCCATTGTGTTCCAAGACAGATGGGTACCAACAACTGACAGGTCAACAGTCTTCCTTTGGGGCTGCATTTCTACAAACTATGCAAGTCACAAATGGCATTGTCCTTGTGCACGTAGTGAGATAATTGATTAACCTAGGGTGCAATCCAAACCCCCTTTGTGGCATGCTGGGTGTGTGAGAATTGTGCGGAGGTGTCACTCTGCGTCCTTGGGGCATCTTTATCTTCTGTGTTTGAATAAAAATGCTAAGGATAGAATCTCTGCTGGAGGAAGCCAGAAGAAAGCTGCCAAATGGGGCATTCTTATGTGTGTTTGTGTGTGCTGAGCCCAAGCTGGTTCCACGGACATCATGTGCTGGTATTAGGCCTGATTCAGGCTTGACTGCTATACCATCTCCAGACTGATGCAGTGATTTGCCTTTTCCCTGCCTTCACCCTGGTGGGCAAAGCACTGTGGATTTGTGCCACTCCACCTTCACCTTATGGAAGATGGACAAGGATTCATATCAGAATAAAAGGATAGAATAAGAGAAGCTTTGGCAAATATGCCCAATGTTAGAGATAATAAAAGACACCTGTTTGTGCCTGACTCAATGTATACAGATTTCCAGATTGTCTGCCACTACACATTCCTTTGGAAGCCTGGGGCGGCGGGGCTAGTAGGCACATTTCAAACATTGAAAATGAGCTGTGGATGCCCGTCTTAGAACAAAATGTCTGCCATGTGAGCATGACATAATGGCTGCTAAATCTAAGAGCTGAATAACAGACAAAACCACAAAATGATCTGGGCATGCCTTGCCCATCTGCCACCCCATCAATGGGACAAGGCACAACTACATCAGGTACCACCATATTCCTTGACAGAGAGAAGAAGAAGAAGAGTTTGGATTTGATATCCCGCTTTATCACTACCCAAAGGAATCTCAAAGCGGCTAACATTCTCCTTTTCCTTCCTCCCCCACAACAAACACTCTGTGAGGTGAGTGGGGCTGAGAGACTTCAAAGAAGTGTGACTAGCCCAAGGTCACCCAGCAGCTGCATGTGGAGGAGCGGAGACGTGAACCTGGTTCCCCAGATTACGAGTCTATTGCTCTTAACCACTACACCACACTGGCTCCTCTTCTCTGTTCAGAGCAGATAGAAGTGTGGCTCCAATTAAATCCTTGCATCCAATTAAATGTGGGCATGTTTAAGGAGGCATGTTCATTGTGGGGAAAACTGAACCAGTGCAAGAAGGAACAGAGCAAAAGATCAAACAGTTTCTTATATATTGTGTGTTTTTGAGGAAATATTTTTTATTATTATTATTATTATTATTATTATTATTATTATTAAATACCCCACCCATCTGGCTGGGCTTCCACAGCCACTCTGGGCGGCTTCCAAAAAATATTAAAATACAGTAATCCATCAAACATTAAAAGCTTCCCTAAACTGGGACATTTGAGCCTAGCAATAGAATTGACCCCCAGATACACAGCTGGATACACAGAGGACTCTTTCCTGGCAGTTTTGACCTCTGCGTTTTGCTGCATTCATGCTTTGCAAACATTCTATGGAGGAGTGTGCACATATCAGAAGTGAAACCCTTCACTGTGGTGCTACTCACCTTATCCATGCAGGGGGTTGGAACAGATGACCCTTGTGGTTCTTTCCAACTCTACGATTCTGTGATTTCCCGTTCCTATAAACTTTCTGAGTTGAGCTTTGACCCACATTCCAGTTCCAGCTACTGTATAGCAGCCTTGTGACTTAGTAACTCCCTGTCACTGTACAGTTGCATCGGGCCCACCAGCTTTCAGTTCCTCATATCCTATACAGTGGTACCTCAGGTTACATACGCTTCAGGTTACAGACTCTGCTAACCCAGAAATAGTGCTTCAGGTTAAGAACTTTGCTTCAGGATGAGAACAGAAATCGTGTTTCAGCAGCGCGACGGCAGCAGGAGGCCCCATTAGCTAAAGTGGTGCTTCAGGTTAAGAACAGTTTCAGGTTAAGAACGGACCTCCAGAACGAATTAAGTACTTAACCCGAGGTACCACTGTATATGTAGAGGCAATGTATTTGAAAACCTTATGAAAACCCCAGATTATGACGCTGTCTGTACAGCACACAAGTGCATCTGTTCTGTTATTTAGTCAGGTCTGACACCTGCTTTATTAGATTTAATAACATATCCTCTAATATTATTTGCAGCATAGCCCATCCATTCTATTCACTACTTATTTTTGTGTATGTGTTTGGGGATGGAAGGAAGTGTGTGTGTGTGTGTGTGTGTGTGTGTGTGTGTATAAAGAAAGATCCTTTGGAAGCACTACTGTGACAAATCCATTACATGGCACAGAAATAATCAGCATGGTGCTGAATGCTGACTGAGAGCTGAAGGTCCAAATAAACACTGTGCCAGACATCAATGGGACATAGTTTTTCAACTGAAAAAAACAACACCCTGCACTTCCACTGCACACTACAAAGAAGAAAAGAAAAGTTCAGATCGAGGGACAGAAGCTTCTGTGCAGCTGTTTGTTTCTACCCTTTTGACCTTCTGTTTTCCCCTCTTTCAAATACACTTGGGAAAAATACCTAAGAGTGGAGGGGGGAAAAAACACCCCTGCACAAACAACAGATTTGCATTGTTTAGATAGTCTATATGTTGTTCGGCTTGCAACAGAAGCCTCTTTTAGTTTGCAAATTTTCAGCCTGCTTGCTCAATAGCTAATGAAGATGCTGCCATCATTAACAGTATCTGCACTTACTTTGAAGTAAGAGATAAATATGTTTACTCTTTGAATTCCAACCTGCAAGTACAACTGAAAGCATTTTTAGAACCCAAAGACAGACCTTTTTTATTTTTTATTTTTTAGAAAATAGATTAGTCTATATAAAGGTTTCCCTTCTTTGTACACAACTTTTTTTCAGTCTTTCTTCCAAGTATATTAATAGATGTCTGTGCTGTGGTCTGGTTTATACTACTTGTACCTGCAGATGGAGCTCATGTAACAAAACACTCCCTCCTCATAGAAAATTGAATCTCAGGGAGAATGATTCAAGCCTAGTCTGTGGAGTTTCTTTGGTTCTGGGCTACAACACCTCTCATCCCATCACCCTCAGGCAGTGTAATCGTATTGGCTGGGACTGATGGGATTTGTAGTCCAAAACCTCTAGATGGCACCAGCAAGTAAAGGTTTATTAAATTGTGTGACCCCTCCATACCTCCCCATTCTGAAATGGTGTAACCTGGCTGCAGATTTACCACTTAAAAATTTGGCCTAATACAGCCATACCATTAGGAATTAAAAAGAAAAGAAACTGTTGGTTTAAGGAATGGTCCCATGAAGTAAGGTGCTTTGTTTTACAAAGAGGGGTTACATGGTATTCAAAACATTCAAATTAGTCTGCATTTCCCAGAAGCTGAATTCTGACCATTACTACGCATGAAGTTGCTTTATGTAACCTTCAGATTTTAGGCTGCTCTAAATAAGGCTGATCTAAATGTAATATGACCAAGCCAGGAGTTTCAAGGAAATAAGATCACTGTGGCATGGACTAGAATCTGTTTTATCAGATCCATGAAGTGTTGCCTTCAATTTGCAGCAGGTGTGTGTGTACACATACATGCAAAACAAACAAAAAACAAAAATATCTGGTATGAAAGAACTAAAATGAAATCTTTAAACAAATCCTCATTTCTCTGGCTCATTTTAAAATGGCTTTTTATTTGGAATGCCGGTTGCAGTCTTCCTGAGGAAAAAAAGTTTGGGTGATTGGAGTGGAATCATCTCCACAGTAGATGGAGACTGACATAATTAGTATACAAACAAGAAAGCAATTGGCAACTTACAGCATCTTAAATCATATGTCTGTCTTTCATTTAAATAGTTTTCCTTGTGTGTCTGAATGTTGTTATTAGTGAATTAATTAAGGCCAATTGCTCCCCCAAGTAGATCTGGGACTGCCTGTTTCATGCTGTGATTTGTTCCATATTCATTTTGTTGCAGTTGTTTAGTCACACTGTAACTGCGTGGAATTGTTTTCTGTTATAATGTACTGTGTGAGCCTTGTGCATAAGGTTGCTCAATGTACAAATGAATGTGCCAACAGGGGTCAGGACTGCACTAGCTGGAACTGCCCCTGCTGTCCACATGTTTAAGATTCTCTTTTCACAGAGGCCTATGGGTATACTGCTGAACTCACACAGGTACCCTATGTACTATCTAGCCTGCAAAAACTGGCAGCACGGATCACAAGTAAAAAAAAGTGCTCACAATATTTATAATTCACCACTGACATCCTTTTGAGATAGCTAATGCACTCCTATTTTACAAAAGAAAGAATAAAACTGGGAAATTATGGCTTTCCTATCCATTGTTGCGGTATGAATCAAGATCTCTTGAGTTCCAGGGCAACACTGTAGCTTCTGGTGAGCACCAACTTTCTTCTTCATTATTAATAACTTGTTCAGGCAGATCCTTTTGATATTGCTCAGTGGTAGATCTGCTTTATGGTGCTGGAGGAGACTCTTGAGAGTCCCATGGACTGCAAGAAGATCAAACCTATCCATTCTTAAGGAAATCAGCCCTGAGTGCTCACTGGAAGGACAGATCATGAAGCTGAGGCTCCAATACTTTGGCCACCTCATGGGAAGAGAAGACTCCCTGGAAAAGACCCTGATGTTGGGAAAGATGGAGGGTACAAGAAGAAGGGGACGACAGAGGACAAGATGGTTGGACAATGTTCTCGAAGCTACCAGCATGAGTTTGACCAAACTGCAGGAGGCAGTGGAAGACAGAAGTGCCTGGCGTGCTCTGGTCCATGGGGTCACGAAGAGTCGGACACGACTAAATGACTAAACAACAACAACAACAAGATCTGCTTTGCATGCAGCAGGTCCCAGTTTCAATTTCCAGAGAAGACTTAGAAGCCTCAGAAAGCTGCCACCAGTCCATGTAATCACTACTGAGCTAGTTGGACCAATGGTCTGATTTGGTAGTAGGCATCTTCCTATATTGGGATTCTTTATCTGGACATTTCCTGCTGCGTTCCTAGACCAAACTTCCTAATTCTCGAGTTACTCTCCCCACCTTTCCGTTGTGCATCATTGCCCTATCTTAGCTATACTTAGCTTCAACAGGCTTGGCCTTTTTATGTTCCATCTTTGACCATTCTTTGACTGAGAGTACTATTACTCCTTCAGCAGAACAGGTCTGCCCTACTTATCCTTCAGCTTCCAGTCTTCTGGCCTCAGCTTCTGATTCATGGCAGTTCATGGCTGACTGTGAAAATTGGACTTTTACCTGCTTTTTACTATTATGAAATATAACTTGAAATTGGGAAAAAGTTCAACGTTTTTGAACAAATGTACCAGAACAGCTTCTTTGAGGAAAAAGAAATCTAAAAGAATCCGTAGACTTAGAGGTATTAACAGACAATAAGGAGCAAAGCACAATGTCAGACTTAAGAGGAAACATATTTTATATTAATTCATGAGACTTAAAAAAGGATTGTAAGGTAAATAAGGAAATTAGAGTTTTGCACATAGAAACCAATGAACTAAAAGTGCATTGCAACAACACCTGATTGCCTAAGTAACAAAATATGGTGGTTTATATAAATGTCTCTGAAAATGTAATATTGCAATTATCTATGTATTATCCTTGGAACTTGATCCAATCAGACCTTCACTTACTTAGCAAGCTCAGCTTCTTTAAGTTGTTAACATCAATATAGATTCTTGCAATATATTCAACCATGTTAGGCAAACATGAATATTCCAGCAATGATATTGTACATTTATTAATTGCCAAAAATGGTATCCTTGTATCAATCAAATTGCTATCTTTATTCATATAATCTGAAGTGCCACACATTGTAATCTAGTCATCCTCCTGCTCTACTGTCCTGTCCTATTCTGTAGAAATCTGGTGGGAGATATATCTCTGCAGTTCTCTGGATTGCATTTTGCTGAAAAGAAATCAAATTTGTTATCCAGATCTGGCACTAAGAATTTGGAGAATGGTTGTCTAATATCATATCTATGACGTTTGATGTCCACAGCAGATTGTGGGCTTTTGTATCTCACAATCTGTTCAAATGGTAATAAATACACTTTGATACAATCCCCAGATATTGCCAACATGAGCAATCCAAATCACTTCTTTGTTCCATGTCCATCCAGTTGAAAATCCTTTCTCAGGAGGGAGAAAGCGTTAACATTTTGTATAAAGTCAAGTTTAACTTTTTATGAAATCTCTGCCTCAAAGCCATCAAGTATAACCTTAATTAGGCTTACTGTTTGCTCGTTGTGTAAGTAACTCTCTAGGCTAGTGATGATTAGCAGTTTAGGTAACATAAGGATGGGTTATATTGTTTTGAGGTTGCTGTCTGGTTATTGCGTCTATCATTATATTTTGGTTTATCGTGTTGCCCAATTAGAATTGGAGATTTGACAAAAATAATGTTAATGTTTCTTTAATGGCTGTGGATGGTCTCCTGATGTAGGGGTGAGGTCGAAATTGAGTGCTTGGCATGTTGTGTGAAAAACATTTTTTGAAGTTAGAATGGGTAGTGAAAGGAAAAAGCAAAAGCTGGGAGTTGACTGAAATGTTCGTAAAATAACAGGGTATCTTTCTAGGGATCTGATGTGGACTAGCTGATCTACTGCCTTGTAGAATGTCACTCTTGCTCACTGAGAGCCAACGTGGTGTCGTGGTTAAGAGCGGTGGACTCGTAATCTGGTGAATCGGGTTCACGTCCCTGCTCTTCCACATGCAGCTGCTGGGTGACCTTGGGCTAGTCACACTTCTCTGAAGTCTCTCAGCCTCACTCGCCTCACAGAGTGTTTGTTGGGGGGGGGAGGAAAGGAGATTGTTAGCCGCTTTGAGACTCCTTAAGGGGAGTGAAAGGCGGGATATCAAGTCCAAGCTATTCTTCTTCTTCAATGAGGACTAGCTTGCCACCCACACCCTCCCTTCATGATGTGGGCTCTGTTATACCCAGCAGTATTTCCACCAGTTGTAGCAAGCATTAGGCCTCAAACTGGGGTGTTCAGGGTGGGTCAGGACAGAGCCAGCAAACAATCTGATGAATCCAAAGCTTCTCGATTCCCTTCAAAATGGAACAAGTACAAGAAGTTTAGCAAAACTCCCACCTCCACTTTCTGCCCTAGCCAGGAGGTTGTACATCTTTGTATATGTACCTTGTTCAGTATTCGACACTTTTTAACACATTTTCCTAACCATCAAATTCTCATTTTTAAAGTGAATTTGTTGTGCCAGAGTGCTTTAAGTCTTCTTAGAAGAAAAACAATGAAGACTCTTGTGCCAACTTGAACAAATGCACAAATTTATGTTAGCATAAGCTTCTATTGACAGGTAAAATCATCAGGCTAATTACAGAAATAACTAAGTAGGTGGGAAAGGCAGCTTAAAGTAAAGTGGGGGAGAAGAAAAGGAAGGCAAAAGACCTGTGAAATTATCACACACCTCTTAATATATATGGCTTTTTACAACATAAAAATAATAAAGAGTTCAAATCTAGATCTAAACTTTATATAATGTAGATATTTTCAATGAAGTTTTGCCTGCAGCATAAGCTACAAAACTGTTTTGTTCCAAACCAAGTTAAAGACCACAACCTAGCCGTTAGTTGTGCTTATTTACCATTAGTTTCAATGGGAGTTCATATATGACCAGGGGCGTAGCTAGCTGCTCCGGCACCCGGAGCGGCAGGGGTGGGGTGAGCCACACATGGGGGCACCATGGTGATCCGCCCAGGGGGGCGCTGTGGCGAGCTGTCCACGGTGTCCGCCTGGTGGATGCCAGTCCCACACTGCCGTTTCAGGCAGCGCGGGGCCTGAGCCACTATGTCACTCCCAGGAGAGACGCGTGGTGGCTTGGGCGTGCTGCAGGCCAGGCCCTGTGGTAAGTGCTGCCCCCCAGGGTGTGCCATTTTGTCACCCCCACAGAGATGACACCTGGGGCGGACTGCCCCCTCACCCTCCTTCCTATGCCCCTGTATATAACACAGTTCAATTTGGGCCTAAGCATGCAGTATGGGTGATAGAATTCAAATCAGCACAGTTAAGAATCAGGCATAAGTATTCTCTCTCTTACCATTCCTACCCTGCATCAGAAACCATCCTTGTTTTAGAGGCCACTTTCCAGTAGCTCTGAACACCAGTACCAAATTGCTAACTGAATATAATTAGCCTTTAATTAGAACCAGTTTTACTTTCACCTTGGAAATCACTGCAGTTTCCAGTCCATCCAATTAAGAGAATGTGATTCATCCCCCACCTGTGGACATTGAATAGAGATATTTTAGCACATTAGATAACGGATTAACTCTTGAGCCACCAAACTAGATGATCACTCAGCTTCTGATGTTCTTGTTTAGTCGTTTAGTCGTGTCCGACTCTTCGTGACCCCATGGACCAGAGCACGTCAGGCACTCCTGTCTTCCACTGCCTCCTGCAGTACCTAATAAATGGAACCCTGAACTCACCAGCTTCTCCAACTATTAAGGTTACAAAGGGATCGCTGGCAGGAGGACTTCACACCCTATTGTAAGGCTTGCTAAGGTGAGGTGGGGAGAATAATGTCCATCCAGCATCACATATTAAAATAGAGAATATTTCATATGTATTCAAAACTCACACAACTTTCACTCTAAGACTGCAATCTAGTATAAACACCAACCTGGGAGGAAGTACCATCAAACTCAGCAGGTCTTACTTTTAATCAGACATGTATAGGACTGCAATGTTTGTGAATTAAAACAGGTAACAACAGACACACTTTTACTAACAGAGCAATTTTGTGTAGGTTTACTTAGAAGTATGAGTTCAGTGGCTCTTACTTTCACGTAAGCATGCAGAGAATATCATTTAATTTCCATGAGTTTTTACAGATAGATTCTCATTATTGCTAATTAATTTGGACTAAAGATAAACTGGGGCAGAAATGAACGTTGCTGGAACATGGTGGGTCAGTGAGCTATCTATTCAAATTGCTGGTTATGGTCAGGCAAGCCACTATTCTTATAAGCTTCCTGCTCCTCACCCTCTCCAAGGTATGATGATATAATGCGTGCTACACACTTTGAATACTGCACATGTGCTATACAGATGTCATTCTGTCAGTTCTTTGGAAGATTAAAGAACAAGACAGAAATGTGCAAAACAAATACATAATTGTGTTTAATGGTCATAGCTGTCAATGTTACCCTTTTTTTAAGGGAAATTCCCTTATTCTGAATAGGATTCCTCGCAAGAAAAGGGAAAAGTTGACAGCTATGTTAATGGTATACCCCAAATTAATTTAGATATAAAGCAAATAATTACACTCCTTATTCTTCCTCCCTGACTACTCACAAATCCTACTCCAAACTCCTACACCTTTCTCCCATCTCCCCTGAACGTTCTTGCTGCTTCATCAGTGGAGGAAAGTCCACTGCTTCACCCTTTCCACTCTGAGCCATAGCATGAAGTTATGACTTTGTGACAGATATGGAGAACTGAGCTATTTACTTTTATGAGCATGGCTCACATCTGTAATTAGCACTGGGGAAACCACATTTCCCAGCATTCCTGGGACACCTGGACCACAGACTTTAACATAGTGTGTCAGGGGTTAGAAAGGGAAGGGATAGGAAGATGGAGATCTTCTTTCCTTCCTTTATTTAATCAATTCAGCCAGAGCAGGTGACAGAAGCTTGGAGAAGGGGAGAGAGGGTGGTTGGTAAATGAAAAGGGGATTTGGGACTCACCAGGGGTATTGATGCACTCTCAATGACATAACCAGGGACACAGCAGGTCCAAATTACGCTCAGAATAAACTAAGCAATTTTCTGAGTAATTTATTCTGAGCCCAGTTGTCTCCCTATGCATAACAACTCGTTTCACAAAGCTTTGTTTTTCCCTTTTTGTATTCCACCCTTCTTCCATGGGGTTTGGTGACACTGAGCATATATAATGTTACCCAATTTGTATTTGATTTTTGATTTTTTTGTGGATGCGAAAACAAAAAGCAAATCCTGCCAAGTTCATTTGGGCTAAGCACACTTTTAAAACAGATTTAATATTTTATAAGGTGAAAAGCTTCCTTATGAGCTTCAGTGGTTACTTTTTTGCTTCTAGAGGGATCCTACCAATTTTAATGCACCTGCTTAAAATGTAAAACTGTATTCTATTGCTTTAAGCACCTTGGAGCTTTCAAATAAGAAAACCTGATGGAGGCAATCTCTTTGTGTTGCATTAATATTTTGCAAAACATGCACCAGCATATATTTTTTACATGACTGACTAATTCCAAAGGTGCAATTAGAATCAGTAGATTATGTATTTTTTTAAAAAAATGATACAATGAATCCACATAATTGACAGTAAAGACCCAAAGTGACCATTAAGAGTAAATGTTGTATTCATTATTTTATAGTGCACAGTATACACAAATATCACAAACTATGCAACTCATACAAACTTTATTTAAGTGACATCAAGGTTAGAAAGGGGGGCATGAGATTGTGGTGAGGTCAGTGCAGTACAAACATGCCAGCAGGAGACCTGAGGCATTTGCACCATGCTGGCCTTGTTGTCACCTCTCCTTTCCACCCTAGTATGCTGCAGTGCACCAGGGACGTGGGTGGCGCTGTGGTCTAAACTACTGAGCCTCTTGGGCTTGCCGATCAGAAGGTCGGCGGTTTGAATCCCCACGATGGGGTGAGCTCCCGTTCCTCAGTCCCAGCTCCTGCCAACCTAGCAGTTTGAAAGCACCCCAAAAAGTGCAAGTAGATAAATAGGTACCGCTCCGGCAGGAAGGTAAACGGCGTTTTTGTGCGCTGCTCTAGTTTCAGTGTTCCACTGTGCCAGAAGCAGCTTAGTCGTGCTGGCCACATGACCTGGAAAAACTGTCTGTGCACAAACGCCGGCTCCCTCAGCCAGTAAAGCAAGATGAGCACTGCAACCAGAGTCGTCTGTGACTGGACTTAACTGTCAGGGGTCCTTTACCTTTACTTTTTTATGCTGCAGTACATAGGCCAAAGGGACAACAGGTGACTAGTGCAGCCCCAGCACACTGTCTGCTACTGGTTGTTAGACTATATCTGCTGTCACCCATGACCATTGGCCATGCTGGCTGGAGAAATGGGAGCTGTAGTTCAACAACATCTGGACAGCATCATGTTGGCTACTTCTGTTTTATATCCAAGAACACATATCAAAGAGGACAAATTTGCTTATGCAATTGAGTAACCATCTTAGATTGGAGTGACAGTAATGTGTGCTGGCAAAGTTAATTATATCCATGAAAATGTGAAGTACTCTATCGAGAAAGCTAACATTCAGAAGTGTTTTTCCCTCCCCTAAACTAGCATGTTCACTGGTAACTGACAGTCATGGTGAAGAACCTGCCACAAATCGATGCCAGTGGGTTGGCAAGGTGGGGGTAAAGTGAGAATTTTCTATAAAAAATTATAAAGATGGATTTGAAATGCAGGCTTTTGTGGGAGTTGAAAAATCAAGTCCTGTGATGTGCTGTGCTGGGATGTTTCTTCACAGGTCACAAGAAATACAAGATACAAGTGTTCATAAATAAACATATGATTGAAAACATCCAGGTCAACAGGGGAGAAAAACAGGAATATGACTTCTTTCCCATTGCATATTTATGTAAAAAACATCTCAGAATTGGACTTCAAAAACTGAGCCAGCTTAGCAAAGAATTGTCACATTGAACCCATAAATATTTCTATGTATTTGTGATGTAACAGAGGAGATTGCACTAGTTTAGCCTAGCTACAGAATCATATCTGTGCTGCTTGTTCATTGCACGCACGCACGCACGCACACACACACACACACAGCATGTAGTTGGGCCTGGTAGAAATAAAAAGCCTTGTATTTAATATATTTAAAATCCTAACTTCTTTCTAGGAGATTAGAGCAGGAAACATAGGCTTATCCCAATCCCATGTCAAGCTCTCTTCCAATGTATGATTGGCATAAGGCTACCCAGGACAGTGATCTTCATAGCTGAACAGGGATATGAATATAGATGTTTTTCTCTGAGTAGACCATTTTTCTCTACTACATTGAAGTAACTTACAGTTTGGGGACTACAGTGGTCTCTCATCTTAAATGTCCTTAAATGGCAGCCCTGTGTTAAGTTCTCCTGTTCAGTCAGAATTCCCCATGACATTTTCCCATCTGGCCCTGTTCTGCACTTTGGGCTGCAGCCATGAGGTAAAGAAATTTAGATGATTGTGGGCCTTTCTGCACTTGCCATTTATAGTGGTTTAGTTGCTGGAGGTTTAGTTGACTGGTATACATGACATTAACAGTAAAGAGTGGAATTTGGGCTTTTCCATTGCATTAACCCTTTCCTTCTCTTCTGCCATCCTCTCAGCTCTTAACTGCCACATCTTGCCCATCCACCACTTTCATAATTGACTCATTCATTTTGCCATTTCTTGAATACTGCAAAATCTTTCATGACATAACAAATCATTTCATAATGAAATGATCTGTATGTGATGTTTGCAGAAATAATGACTGGTCAATGTTCCAGGATTATGAGACCCCTGAGAGAAAGTTCTTCACAGTATGTGATGTAAGAAGTGTTTATAGCTCATAAAAGTATTTAATCTAAGCTCCCTTTCCAAATAGGGATAAAGTAAACATGGGGTTGAACAACTCACAGCCCACGTGATATTTGTGCAATTATTACCCAAAACTTTGGATTGACTCATATGTGTACAGTGCTCATGACCTTGGGTCTAGAGGTTTTACATTCATCAAAGCTGGTCACCCAGTATCCAATAGTTATGACTGACAACTCATGTTGTAATGTATAATTTCCTGACAGTATAAATCTGTCACAGAGGTAAATTCTTGTCTAAGAGATTAATCCTCATCAGTTATTTTAAAAAAGGGAGAAAAATGAGATTCTTTTTGACAATTGTTTGACTTATCAACAACCTTTGAAATATCAGAGATGTGGCATTGATGTTTCATTGTCACATTTCAGCTCAGTTTTCAATCTCCCCCCCTCTTTTTTTCCTTTTTAAGCAGAGTTGAAATTTATTCTTGTGCAGGAAGTGTTCTAAGTCCTGGTGTTCCTTTCCCTCTGTGAAGGCACATTTGACAGACTGCAGTAAACACATCATATTAAAAGCACGTTTTTATAGCTAGACAAAGCACACTCCTAATTCAATACTCTTGGATGGGAATCAAAAGAGTTACCTCCTCTGCAAAGGGATCAAGCACTTCTTTGACTTTAATGAGTCTAAAAGTTCAAGACTTCAGACAATAGATCAATTTGCTGATGCTTCCATCAAACTGGCTGTGAACACACAAACCTACAGAAGGCAATTTATCTTTTCATGCTTTCATCAAGTCCCTTTTACCTTGTTAACGCCAGGATTTCACAGATGTGGCCTGTGTTAAATTAAAATGTCCCACCCTTTAAATACAACACTAAGAACAGATTTTTAATTCAGAAATAGCAATTATAAAACTCTAATTTAACATAATTCTGTTAAACTCTCACCATTAACACTAGCTCTTAATACTGAAAGAGAATGGTAATGGACATGTGTGTTCTGGTTTTGAACACAAAACATGTATCTGAAGGACAGACCAACAGAAATATGTGCATATAGTGGCTGGAGATGCCTAGATTTATTTGGCTTGGATATTTGAAAATGCCTGCTTAAGCCTAAAGCTCACTGAACAGGCCTTAGCCAGACATTATTATTTAAAGTTATATGGCGAAGTTAATATGAGTAGCAGTGTTGCTGAAGTTTGTAAATCTCTGTTTTATCAGTTTGAGTCTCAGTGACTTGCAATGCTTGTCTCCAATCCAAGGAAAGCAATAGGGAGCCCAGAATTTGATTTGATTCCAGTGCAAGGTGAATAACATTCCCTTCCTTCTACCACCAGCTAATTGACGTACCACTAATTCCATCATTGACGTACCTGACATTCCATCATTGCCCTCCTACTTACAACTTTCTGCCTGCCTCTTACCTTCCTGTGGCAGAGATGGTAGGTAGGTCTCCCACCTTTCAGGGATTGTAGGCCATGTTTCTCCTTTGCCTTGATAAATATTTCTTCCAGTGTGCCTGACACCTGTCAGGTGTCTTAGAAAACTCCTGTAGGAATGATCGCTGGGTTGTGGAGCACACTCCCGCCTGCGGGCAGCCTCAGCTGTCTGCAAGCATGACCTTGGGGTACAGAGCACACTCCCCCTCACAGATAAAGCCACAGCTGTCTGAACATCTTGCCCTCTGTCTAACCTTTTGCGGTCTAAGTAGTCTGCCGTGTCCTGTCTGTGACCTTTGTCTCTGAGACCTTTGTCTCCTTCGTCATACATTATGCAAGGGGAAAATGACGTGGTGGAAACAGGTGCCAAAATAACTTTGTACCACCCCACGATCTCAGGATTGGAAGATGTGTAAAGGTCACAGTCCAAAATGTATCTGACTGGATTTGCATATTGTGCCAATAAAAGGAGCCTCCACGGAGCTAGCCGGCAGCTTGCTTGCAGCTTGCCTGTGCACAGCTCACCTGCATTACCAACTCCTGCCTCGTGTCCTTCGCTTCAAACTCCCATTTCTGAAGTTGTCTGGGTTACTGCTTTAGCAGCAGTACACATGCCAGGGTGGAGGAGCCAACCTACCTTTCACCTCTGCTGATGTCAGAGCCAATTTATCCAGCTAAGAAGGTGGAGAAAAATATATGCCACTACCACCACAGCAGCATCACAGCAATTGAGGAGTTGTGGGTTGGAGGCTGAGACTCACAGGTAAATCTGATGAGGGATGGTGGTTATTTGTTGGGAGATAGATTTAAACCACAAAGTGATCTTGAGATCATTATTAGGAAGTCTGGTGGGGTCTGTGCACTATATCCCAAATAGCTCAATTTGCTTAGCCCAATTCCAAATTGAACACAAGAGATGCTGAATGTAATTAATTGTAATATTAAATTGCTGCGATGGGTTCCTTGGAGAGGAGGGGCAGGGTGTAAATGTAAATCTGCTGCTGCTATTATTTAAGTTGGCCACGTTCCTGAACTCAGTGATCCTGCTGCAGCGCTAGATTTGTTCAAGCCAGTTAAAACAGATGGGCTTATATACATCTAACATAACTGCATAGACTTAGTCTCTGTCTCAATATGTATGCATACTTTAGAGGAAATATCTAACCTTTAGATTATTGTTTATTTTCTTTTACATGGGAATTTCTAATTTCTTGGACTAAACAATTTGTAAATGTGCCTGACTAGCCAATTCGTTTCCATATCTGACTAGCCAATTAGTTCATATCTCTTTGTGTACAAATGATACGATGGCCTGCTTTGTTCTTAATAACACCCTTGTTTTCTCAGCCAGGCAGCAGCAAAAAAAGTTTTGCTGATTTTTTTAAAATTTGTGGAAAAGCTTATTCTACCACTCAAACAGAACCACCAGGTATTCATAATAACAACCCCTTTAAAATCCTTCTTTAAGATGCTTATTATAATAAAGTTCAGGAGGGAAATATGTTATCTTGAGTCAAGCATTATATCATCCTGAAATTTACCTTTTTTAAAAAAATAGAAAGCTGCACATACAGTATTTGTCAACCAGGTGAAACAGAAGGATTTTTAAAAATAATAAACAGTGGAGTAGTAGTGACCAAAAACATCAGACAAGGATTAATGAATGATACCAAATTGCTTTTTTTCCCCTCCCAGAGAGAGGAAGAGAAAAATAAAACAATAGCATCTAAATTGAGTTCTAGGTAATGCCTTAGGCATGAGGTTGAAGAAGACATGTGAGCATAAAATAGCTGCTCCACATTTGTAAATCTCCAGATAATGCTACTGCTCTTGTACCTCCATTTCTGGTACCCTGATTTGTACATCCCCACCAAAATGGTTAGATATCAGAGCAAAAACAATGGGGGAGGGAGGGCTGCACAAAGCGCATTCTGCAGTGCCATAGATATATGTGCAGAACATGAAGAGACTTAAGAATGAAAGAATTCTATGCATTTCCTCAACCCCTCAGAGGAATATAAGTCTGTGTTGGTAAAATTCCTTTATCAGTAGCATGCAGGGAAAGGCAGTGACAAACAAGGACAGAAATACAGTGGATCTGCATAAAGGCAAGGACTTGGAGGCCCAGACCTTACCTCTGAAGAAGAGAGCTGCAGAAAGAAATGGGCGCGCCAGGAGATTAGGAGAGACTTTGAATCTCATGGCCTTTAAAGAGCACTTTGCTGCCACCCATGGGAGAAGGGCAAAAAATGATATCATCATAAGACAAAGCTGTAAACGCATCTGAGTGCCCCAAACTGTTTTTGCATCTCATGTTTAGCCTGTTGCAAATTGGCAGCAAAGCTCCCTGCTGTGTCTTAGTGATAACATTCACCAAACTCTTCAGACATTCATTTCATCTGGTGGTAATAGGATGGTGGTTTGTTGCTGCACATTTTCAACTTGCAGATAAATTTCTCTCGTCTCTCTCTCTCCCTCCCTTCCTCCCTCTGTGTGTATGTATGTAAGTATAATTTCCAGGTTTGTCTGGGAATTCTTGGTGGAAACACAATGAGATGTGTGATATAAAATTGCCTCAGACATACCGTGCTCTAGAGATTACCCCAGGGTTTAAAGGATCAAATATGTCTTCAAGGATGCATACTGGTTTAGAGGCAACATTGAAGTAATGCCATGAGAAAATGCACACACACACACACACACACACAGAGTCCTTGTGATTTGTGCCATTCTTTGCTTAACAGAGGTGGTCAACAAAGTGCCCTTCAGATGTTGATGGACTAAAACTCCCAGCATTCCCAGTCATTGGCTATGCCGTCTGGGGCTGATGGGAGTTAGAGTCCAACCCACATGCTACCAAACTAAACCAATCCATGTATAACCAAAACCACATACCACCAAACGAAAAGAACAACATGTATTACTGTATGCTTATTATTATTATTTATTACTTATTGTTGTTGCTATTATTTTCTTATATACAGTATCTATATCTATATCCTATCTATATTTTATTATATATGTCTATACAGGGATTCAAAGTGAACATTAGGACAGTAAGAGTTATTAGGCAGTGGAACGGACTCCCTCAGGAGGTTGTGGACTCTCCTTAATTTGAGGTTTTTAAGCAGAGGTTGGGTGGCCATCTGCCATGGCTGCTTTAGTTGAGATTCCTGCATTGCAGGGGGTTGGACTAGATGGTCTTCCGGAGGGGGGGGGGGCTCTTCAACTCTACAATTCTGTGATTCTGATTCACAAAGGGTGATATCCAATGTTAGTCACACTCAGAGTAATCACATTGAAAACAAGGGGTCTTCTCTGAGTATGACTAAGTATTCCTGTACATCTCACACCGTATTTTATTGTGTGTGATGCACAGGCCCATATTTAAAGAATTTTCTGTTTTCAAACCCTATGCCATATGTATACATTATCACTTGGAAAGACTGCTATTTTACTGTTTCGTCAACTATGTGGGTAGGTTAAATCATTTTTTAAAAAAATAAATAAAAATAAAGAATATATACCATATGAAGCTGCCATATATTGAGACACGCCATTGGCCTACCTTGTCCAATGTTATCTACTCCACCGGCAGAGTCACAAACAATTTTTTTTTTATCTGCCCCATTAAACTCAGATTGTTTTAACTGGAGATTGAAACTGAGACCATGGGCATGCAAAGCATGAATATTACTCTAATGAATAATTACCCTCTACAGTATTCATCTGTGTCAGCCTCCATGCATGCTCAGGTAACTCATGGTTGTCATGCCACAAACTATAGAAAACTGGTTTATAGCATTTCAGTTTCCATAAACAGCAAAATAATAAGATACCAGTTTTAAACAATAGGAATAATTACAATTCACAGCTGAGGGGGGTGGGTTAGTAGCTTCTAAAAGGTGAATGGTGATTTGAATAATTTTCTAATAAAAGGCTAATAAAAGCTGGCCAAGCATGAAGGTTCATCTTTATTAAATGTCGAGTCATCCACCTATTCATGTCCCTACTGTCAAAGCAGCATCAGCACTTCCCATATCCGAAAGACATCTGATGGGCCGTTAATTCTCATGCTGATACTGAAGAAGAAAGAGAGGCTGAATACAAATATCTAGAATGAAAGGGTTTCGTTGTTTTTAAATCACCCAAACACTCTTACAACACCTTGCCACTTATAGTAGCTTAGCAGAACAGTTCCTTGTAGAAATCTTGGTCCAAGTTTACTAAAACTTCAGGTTTACTAATATCACCATCTAATTAAGTATCAACAATTTGAACTGCAATGTGGCCAGGGTAATAGTGATATTGGAATGAGCACAGTTTTGTGCATGTTTGCCCAGAAATAAGCCCTAATGAATGTAAAGGGACTTGCTCCTAGGGAAATATGGTTGGAATTGCAAAACTTTCTCATACCAGTAGACCGTGAGTTTGGATTTCACTAATATATTAGAGCTTTTAAATCATTGGTCTTGAGAGATGATTTTACACAACTAACATCTCACCTAGTTTCATATTAAGAAGCCCAGCATACACAGACTCCCATATCCTTGATGGCATTTTGGCTGTGATCCTATATTTACTTAATTGGGAGTAAGTCCCACTGAACTCAATGAGATGTATAAATAAGTAGATATGTATGGGATTCCACTCTCGGTACAGAACTCCTTCCCTGCTACACAAAGCTGAGAATACAGAGTCTCCATCAAAAACTGGGAACGTGATACAATATATATTGCATTTCGTAAAGCATGTCTCTCCAAGCACACTCTTATTGTGGCCTAAAAATTATCCCATCTGTTAAAATGGATTAAGTTTGTGTCTGTTGACTCTTTTGAAGCTGTCTATAGTATCACAATGTGTGGTCCTAGTATATGTTTCTGCAATTTATTGTTTTTGCTGCTATTATAATAAGCTCTTACATTAAGATAGCTTGTAGTGAACCATTCACATACGAGACATTTTGATATATGGCATTGAAAGTGACCAGGAAGGAGATGATTGCAAGCAAATCCCCCCCCCCCCCCCGTCTCACTTCTGGTGATTTATAAGGCTGTTGTGTGGCTCGGCGCCATGCTTAGATGATGCTCGTGGCAGTTTTCCACAGCAATTGAGAAACCAAGAGACAGAGAGTATAAAACAAAGATGGAAATGTTCCTCTGTTAGCTCCAAACCCATACATTTTATTTATTGATTCAGTTGCCCTCAACAGAGTGCTTTATAGAGCAATCCCCTATAGGTTGCAGAATTCATAGGCCTGAGTTATATGGGACAAGGGAAACATGACCAATAATTTCACTTCATAAACCACAAAGTCAGGAAAGAGAAGAGAGAGCCTAGGAGACACTTGGCTATATAGTGCTGAGGTTAGGATGTAGACGAGGCTAATTATAAGTTTATTAGGAATGTGTTTGCAAACAGCCAATTAAAGCAAGACACAGTTGCTTGGAAGTGTCATTGTTCAACATAAATAGCTGTAGTTAGCCCAAGGTAGCACAGTATGTCAAATTATACAGCACATAATTGGAATGACAGAGATGGCCCAGAGCTTTGGGATCATTGGTGAAATGGGGAAAATATTATTTACCTGTTGTTGTTAGCCACCATTTGGAGACTGAATAACCTATGACGACCAAATACAACTAAGAGAGCACTTGACCTTTGTGGAAATGCTCATTACAAAAACAGGGGGGGGAAACCTTCTATTGCTGGCTGAATAGAAACTCTTAAGGGCTGTTTTGGCAGTGTGGGTACAGAAAGGAGAAGGGGAGAGGGGAGACTGGCCACATCTCTCACTGGCCTTGTTTCACACCCCAAGAGTTTTTGCCCAGCTGGAATGTGGTCTTGAACTCTGATAATGCCTCTTGTTTGCCTGACTGGGGGTGGGAGAAGTGTGCAGAAAGTAGCCTACTGGACAAAGGTAAAATTTACATGTATTGCTTTTACTCATTTTTTGCTCTGGTCTCACTCACCACTATCGTATGACCCTAAGAAAGTTGCCCAGAATTGAATGTGGCCCTCAAACTGGAAAAATTTCCTCAGCTTTGCATTAAGCTGATATTATGCCCTTGGGTGAGCAACCAGCTCCAAAAACCAACCTCACATGGGTGTTCTGCAAATAAATAAATGCAAGGTTTGTAAAGTACCAGATAATGCGTTAAGAATGATCACCGACACTTAGCTCTTAAACAGAGTTAGAGTTCATAAATGAAAGCCCATTGCTTGATGGTTCATGAAACTACTCAAACACTGAAGTCAGCTTTCATATTCTGTCCCAGTGGAGTGAGTTTATAGATGCAGTTGCAATTCACTGAGAAATTAAACAAGATACTTAGTGATGACTGAATGCCATAGGTACACTTTTTTGGATTGCTCCTTTGCATGATTTTGACTTGATGAATACATAGCAGGCCATTCCTGCTCCACATTGCAGGAAGGGCCAAGGCTACAGTGAGGTCAGGGCTGTGTTGCACCAGTGGGAGCACCAGATCTGCTTCACTGGTGCATTCACACATCATCACTCTTGCTACATCTCCACCCCTCTAAGTAAGCAGTAGTAACTCCACTGCTGGGAGGCTATTGCTTACTATAGTGACAACTGTAAAGACTGCATGAGTGAATCTCTTAGGCTGATATGGTGGTCCTGCCTTTGTCAGACTTGTGATCTCTTCCCATGTTTCTAGCATGAATGCAGGGCTACACCAAGTCCAAAATACAGCTTTTTGCCCAAATATACCCATAAGTGTTCTGCACGACTGCATTCTGACTGATTACATTTTGATGCCTGGTTTTAGCTAATTGTTTTTACTGATGTCTATTATGGCTACTCAGAGAATATGAAGACTTTCATACTGACAGGCTGCCAATCAAAATTCAATGCTGTGTAAATCTGTAAATAAAAATCTACTCAGACATTAGAATACAATCCTGCATGGTAGTTAGCTTTATTCATAACTTTGGGTGGTTGTTGGTTTTGTTTTTTTAAGACCCACATAGAACATTTGCTGCACATAAATACTAGCATCACATTTATTTACACTTCATTAGGGACTGATGTAGTGAATCACACTGATCTCGACAGACTTCACAGGAGACATATTTTATTGCTAGCACAGAACATGGATGGAAATTGAGTCTAAATAAACATGATTTACAGACAGATGCCAGCTGACAGCCATTCTACTGTTATATACAAAATGTACAAAGACAGAGATAATCTACTTTTTCTTGTGACTCTTTAGATGTTTTCATGCTCACTGTAAGCACCAAATATTTCTTTACTATTTTGCTTTGGGAACACTGAATGCTCCGAGAATCTGATGTATTGTGCTAAGAACATTTTCTGTCCTCATTGAATTGGGTACATAAGGTACTAAATTGGTGTCTATATGGTGATGAAAAGCAGAATATAAATACTGGAAATAAATATACATAAATAAAAAGAGTAGCCATAGGAAAGCTAATCTTAATGTTATTTAGAACTAGACTTGAGAAACTGAGATGATGATGATGATGATAATGGACCATATTTCTGATACCAGTTCTGAAATTCAAAACTCATTGTATTCCTAGGTGCATCAGGTGCAAAGAACCCTGAAACCTGTAATATTTCAGGTGCCTTGATGTTCATACCAAATGCTTGAACATCCTGGTATTCCCAGGGTCCTTGATGCCTCAGATGTTGATATTGCAGGGTTCAAGGCACCAGACAATGAAGGAGGATGACTGGCATGTAAAGTAATCCAAACTTAACATTTTTGTAGATGACACCCAGCTTATGGAATGCCTCACCAAGGTGGATTGCTTGGTATCCATGCTACAGTGATGGCCTTAGGTTTTTGTTTGCTTGTTTTGGTTATCCCAGGCCTTTTAATTGTATATAGTTCCTTGCTGGTTTTTATCATGGTTTGAAATCTAGCTGCTAAGCCATTTTAAATGTTTCCCCCCCCCCTATTTCTAATATATATATATATATATATATATATATATATATTGTCTCAATTCTGGTCTGTTTTGTACCTTTAAATGATTTGTGGACCATCCAGAGAGTGAATATTGTTTGTGCAGTGAAAAAAGGAAAGATAAAGGACCCCTGGACAGTTAAGTCCAGTCAAATTCACCTATGGTGCAGCACTCATCTTTGCTTTCAGGCTGAGGGAGATGGCATTTGTTCACAGACAGCTTTTTCCAGTCGTGTGGCCAGCATGACTAAACCGCTTCTGCCACACGGAGCACCATAATGAGTGACAGAGTGCACAGAAACCCTGTTTACTTTCCCGCCACAGTGGTCCCTATTCACATTGGTATACTTTCGAACTGCTAGGTTGACAGGAGCTGGGACAAAACAACGGGAGCTCACCCCGTCGCACAGATTTGAACTGCTGACCAAGAGGCTTAGTGGTCAGTATACTGTATAAATGTAGCATACAAATAGACATTTGAGAGAAATTGAAGTTTCTTCTTAAAGGTGGCACCTTAATGTGCTGCACACGCTTGCATTTCAAACCAGGTAATTGTGAACTTCAGTGACTTTCCTTTAAAAAAGAGCTTTTAGTAGTAGCTTCCTTTCTAAATTGAAACTTAAGTTGCATGTTGCTAAGTCACAGTTTTTTCTTGTTCTTGGCAAATGAGGTTTATATAGCATCATTGCAGCCATCTGAGTCAAAACTCTTTGGGTTGTGCGTGGGTGAGCAGCATTGCTAAGGGATATAATAGTGGTTCGTACAGTTGCAGAAAATTTTAGCTATCTGGAAGAATTCAGATCAGTTCTTTGAAACAAAAAAAGAGAGGGTATGATTAGTAAGAGGCTCTTCTCTTGTTCTCTCTAGGCAGCTTTTTTTCTATTTTCAAAAGCAATTAATATTCAGGGAGTAAAATAACTTAGAAATTCCAAGAGCTAAATAGGAATAGTTATGTGCCAAATAAATAAAGTCAGCTATCTAACATGAATGCCAAATTATAATTAAAACAGGCTAGGAAGTGGGCTGCTTGATCCTATGCAGTAACACATCCAAGAGGCTTGTAATCCTGCAGTGACATTTTATGCAAAGCACTTGCTATTAAATATTACCAACCAACCACCCTCAAACCTGTACTAAATCCTCAGTACCACTTTGCTTTTCTAATGGCTCTTTAGTGTCATGCAAGGGTTGGGTGGAGAAAGCTGTCAATTTTGGTTTCACTCATTAGGCACTAGGGTTGCCTTCCTTTCCACGCAGAACCTGCCAACTGAGGTAGCTGATTCACTCTGCCTAATGCTATGGTTGGCCCTGCAAAGTCGCTTTACAATACACCATATCTGTTGAAGGCTTAATCAACTGTCAAGCTCTCATGCCTACTGCTTGAAGGTATGAGTCATATGCAAATTAAATGGTCAGAAGAATAAGCAAAGCAAATTCTGATATTTTGGAATGTACACATAATGATACAGATCTCCACAGATTTGAATCTGCATAATATAACCTACATCATATATTCTTAATATCTGAAAATAGTCCCATTAGACCCAACAGTTATTCTATTGTGCATTTTTGTTTAGACCTTGAAAGAATTGCATATTTATTAACAGCAGCTCAAATGACTCTGAATCACGGATAGGAAAAGACTGGCCTATTTGCTGAGGAATAATATAAGAGGATGTGGTAATGGCTTACATAACCAAATTGAGTGCAACTGTCCTCATTGTTGAAAGTAATCTAATCACTGAGTTAAAATCTAACCAAAAACGGAAAGTAAACTTTTATTTTATATATTTTAAAAGTAAAGAGTAGAGTACAGAAAATTGCAACAGTTGTAATATATGAAAAATATGGTTGAATAAAAATATAGGGTTTTTTTAGGAATGACAGAATTATTGAAAGTTAATAGTAACAATATATTGATATGACAATGTATGGAATCTTGTGTCATATTAATCCTGTTTTGTCTGTGGAAATACTATAATTAAAACCTGACAGGAATATATATATATATATATATATATATATATATATATATTCTTCTGTTGTATCTACCCATCCATCTAATCTTAGAATTACTCACATCTAGCTGAAGAATTATCAAATAGGATATTTCTTGTATGTTGCTTTTAATGTTCCCTGACAGCCCTCATTTTACATGTTTTTAAACAGATGGTTTTATATGAGGATTTTAACAAGACACCAAACTCCTAGAAATAAAACCTTCACTAGCAATATGCTTTCATTGCTTCAACTGCTGTCAGATAAAATATAGTGAATCTTCTCTTTGACAAAAAAAGCTGGTAATTTTCCAATTCATCAACGTATACTTATCAGTTTATAATACTAAAAGTACTAAAGTTCCTGTTCATTTTTCAAAGCTGTCTATGAGCTTTAGCTGTGCACCAAGGGACGTGTATATCGTGTGCAAGTCAGATTCATTTGTAACCATAGGATTTGCCTGCAAATAATGTGCTTAGAATAAAAATAATAAACTAATGGAGTAAATACATTTTGTAAGAGAAAAAGAATGCCGCATTTGGTCATCAGTATGATCATTTGATCCATAGCTCTGATATAAGGCAGTTGTAATTGCAGGAAGGACCAGAGCATGTTTTGCATGTTAAAGGTCCCAGATAATTCCATGGCATCTTTAAGAAGCTAGATCAACAACAACAGAACAAAACTAAATAAAACTGAGCTAAAGATAATTAAAATTAAGGTCCGGGGTCCAATAAATTTTCTGTAAACATGAAAGTTATGCAGAATCATTTGAAGGTCATTGCTGTCTAACAACAACAACAATTTTCCTCATGCTTCCTGACCTACAACATGATGTGAGCAAACCAACATGAGTGTGTTTGGCCACATCTACTTTTAAGATGATGCCACTGGAGAAATACACATGTGAAAATCGACATACATTGGTTAAATTTGTGAGAATAGCTGTACTGAATTCGCTATTCACTGACAAGAGTAGGGATATTTTGTTGCACTGATATCCTGGAATAAAGAGATGAAATAATTACTCCATTCCCCATGGTTCAGAAGTCCCTCCTGACCCCCCACAGAAATTTTTCAGAGGAGGAAGGGAATGGAAAACTTTCATATCTTACTTTATGATCTAAGCCATAGGGGTTAGGGCAAGATCCATTTTGAGCTGCCCACTAGCCAGAGCTGTGTCTTTACATTGACAACTGATTTAGGTTTTAGAAAAGCAGGGTAATGAGCTCTGTTTGGTGAATTGCCTGCAATTATCATGCATTATTGGCAGCAATTGGGTCAATAAGAATGTATGAAATCACCTTCGTGCCAGTTTTTGGAGTGTTATTCCTCAAAATTGAAGCCCTCCACCCTGCCATGGGTCTGCCTCTACACTGTAGCAGGTCCAGGGGGCTTTTGACAATGGGTTTCTCGCTGGGCTGTGGGCCCTCATCAAATGCCCAACCCCGTCAACTTTTGACAACTGCCCTGATGTGATCCACATCAGAGTTTCCGTTTCTAGCATTGTTTAGATTGATCAAACAACTGTGTAATTTGCATTCTGGGAAGAGACAAATGCCCTATCATGCTAAAACATTGCTTCCTGTCTTGCAGACTCAACTCTATTCAGGTTTCTATGGCATTTCAATGGTTGCCTAAGAAGTCCCAAAGACCTAGAAAAGTAGCCCATTAACCAAGTGCAGGAAGAGTCAGTGAAGCTTTAACTAGCACAACATTTTATTCAAGGAGCCTGCTCCAAGACTTCATTTAAAATTATCAGGGGCACATTATCTGGGTATACAACAAGAAGCAATTATTGGTTTAATTAGCCGGCATTCACTACATTGCACTCCTTCTCTTTGTTGGATTGCCAGGCAATTTTGCAAAATTATTAAGCAAGGGAACTATAATTCCACAATGACCTAATCTACAGCTCCTTCCTATCAAGCTGGAAGTGTTGAAAGTTATTTATGACCGTCCTAAATAGGAACTAAGCCCATTGGGCAGGAAACACTTCAGATCTCCAAGTATTCCAGATGGCTCTTCATATAGAAAATATTTGCTGTATTTGATCATATATATCTACTGCCTGCTGTTCAAAAGAGGTTTTTCTGCCAACTTAGGTTTGGTAGAAATGGAGAGTTTATTAATTTAGGAAACCAAAGAAACCTCTGTAGGAAACTCACAATAGGATTTAGGGGTAGAAAATTATGTTTTCTTAAAAAAAAAACACAATCAGGTTGTACAATATTTGTAAAGTTCCCTGCCACATGCTCTGTATTTTTGTTGATCTGCTCTACAAACAGGTGTTTCTCATTGCCAAGCACTCTTCCCCAAAGGCAGTTTTCATCATGAAACAGAGAGCCGCGCTTACAGCAGAACAGTATTCACACTTCAGCATTACATGTCAGGGACTGCTGAAATGTTTGTCCCTGAAATGTTTTATCTCATTACTATTATTTCAATACACAAAACAATCCAGCCAAATGTCTCTCCTTTAAACCCCTATTGATTTTAATGGGTGAGACTTAAGCTCATGCTTAGGGCTGCAATCCTTCGATCGCTACTATCTCTGAAAAGTGAATATGTAAATGAAAGTTAGTGGCTATGTTTGAAATGAGTGTGTGGAATGTTGATTTCTATACTGCTGTTATGTAATTGAAAAATCTTCAAAGGTTAGTTGTTGCTGGTGCTTTTTTATTATAAAAAAATCAATGATATTTAAAAGTGATTAAGCTGGTTTACCCATCCTTCCAAGAGTTCAGTCCTCAATATATGTACTATGCAGTGCTATTTTTCTGGGTGTACTCAAGGGTACACAATACCGACACCTTCCCTCCCCTCAAATGTGAAAAGTGTGCGGCACTTAATGTAACAACTTATTGGTGGGTACAGGCACCTTTTTTTCTATGTAAAAAAACCCAAGAACTGATGCTATATAGTATTCTATCTATCTATTCATCCACCCATCAATCTAGGAACTTCACATATAAACTGCAAACCACACGTTTGAATTAAAGATAAGTCTTTGTGTCAAAATATGTTTGGAGTTGCTTGCTTCTTTTGTTATTCCAAAGTTCAGACTTTCTGTGCTTAAGTCAGAGTTCATTACAATTAGAGGGGCGAAGTTTTGTACCACCTATCAACCTCTCTTCTCCTTCTTGTTACCATGGTCTCCATGGGAGTTCTCAGTCTTCTTCACAGCGGGTTTCAGTGAAGGAGTGGAAAGACATGCCGTTTAAATTCATTCCTCTTATTAGCAACCCACAGCATATTACCATGGATACCTTGCCTTTTAACTAGCCGTTTAAGCATCAAGGAAGCATCTTCAGATTAATGTCTGCCATGGCTCGCTGCTCTGTTCTAAAGAATGCTTAAAACTTTGGTCTAAACTTTGGAAATATTTGATAAAAGATAGTATGAATAATGACAACTTGTGGCATTTGCAATAGGCTCACACTTAAGCAAACTGATTTTGCCTCATTTGGTGGGGGGTTGTCTGAATAAAACTTTAGAGGTTAAGCAATCCTTTCACAGGTTCATTAAAAAAACACCACAGCTTCTAGCAGTGTGGTACCTACTGTTAAAAGGCAATGAGATATGTCAATTGCTCTACCCACATTTGCCTGTGACCCTACCCACCACTGGCATAGGCCTAGCAGAAGGTTTCCTATAAGGTAATGAGGCCTCTTTACGGGGGGGGGGGGGAAATCCTACCTTTCCCTTATAGTGTTACAAGAATAGTTACATAGTTACATAGTACATTTATTCCAAAATATTTTTTAAAATGTTATTTGGTGGGGTCGCTTTGACACCTGGCACCATATATGCATAGTGGGTTTTCCCCCCTACCCTCAGTCATTCTAATACAGTTAGAGATAACCCCCAAAACCATAAGAATAAAAACATTCTTTTCTTTCTTTTTTAAGGAGGGTAAAGTCTTTAAATATGACATGGTATTTTGCATCTCATCATGTTTGAGAGCAACTCTCTACTAAACATTTAACAACAACAAAAAGGAGCTGTTGCACATTGAGCATCTATTCGTTAGACTAAAATGTTAGCTATCAGAATCTTATGCCAGAGTGAACTTCAGATATTCCTAAGATATAATTACATTGGTAGATATTGGAGAGTTCATTCACATTATCTGGGGGGGGGGGGGAGAAACAAAATTTTAATAACTAATGAAGCTTTTAATGCCAACAGATTAAATTGCAACACCATATCAATGAAGTTGACTTTGACAATTCCTTTTCGAGCCCCTTTCAATGAATAAATATCACAGGGAGTTCATCCTTTTTAGCAATTCAGTTAATTTATCTATCATAGAAGGAGTCTGATATTATCTGGGACTTACATGACAAGTAAAGAACCCTAAAATTAGATCATTTATATAGTCTGAGAGATGTACATGGGGAGTATCTTTTTAAAAAGCAGAATTATAAAATGAGAAGAGCACACTAAAATATATTTATTCTCTTATAGAGAAGCATATACAGGATCTGCAAAACCGTGTACATATCTCCATTAGAATGAACTAGTTTTATATGAAGGCATTTTTCTGCATGACCTGGAGGAAATTTAAAGCACTGTGAGATTGCCCTTACTTTTAGATTGGATAAAGCTGTCTCTCACCTTATGCCTCTTATACAGCTGTTGATCTGGTATTGATCTCACACACTCAAAAGCCATTTCATCTGCTACAGTACCAACTTCAAAGCTGTGAGCCAGGGAGTCAAATTCTCCTTTTAGTTATACAAGTACATGCTTACTGAAGTAAAAGTGAAAAGCACAGTTAGAAAGATGAAAATGTGAGTCATTACGAATATAGCAGAGGGTAGGAATTTAGGTGAATCCTGAGATCAAACTTTTCTAGACTTAAGGACAAAATAACAACATGGAAAGGGAAAACAAAGTCTATTCTCTCTCCTATAACCATATCAGAGTTACCTAATGAACACACAAATGATAAGGTTGACTGGCTTAGTTTGTGTGTGTCAAACTACTCTCAAACTCCCCAGTGGAAGATTGGTAAATATTGTGGCAACTATGCACACAACATTTTCTGTTTCCACATCTGAGCAGCTAATCTAGATTATCACTCTCTTTTGCTGTTCTGTGACTAGTCTATTAGGATTACTTGGGCCCAAAATAACTGGGCTAAATTGTAGAATCATCAAACCGAAAAGTCTTAAGGTGGAGGGAGAATCCATGAATGATCCTGAAGGAGAAATCAGTTGCAGAGAAAAATACCAACTGCAGATATTACTTTCATTTCTCTCCGACAATTCAGCACATGTTTTCTGATACTATGTTATCATGGTGTGAATAGTGAACTGTTAGCAGATAGGCAGGCAGTTGTCTTCCCCCCCCCTAAATGCACTAAAAGCTTTTTGATCACATAGAGGGATGCATAGTTTCCTTTTATTGCAGACTAGTATACAGCCCTTTCATAATAATTAGTTGTGTTGGAAATTACAATAGTTGCCAATAGGTTGTTTCTAAGCACTTAATACTTAAGCCCAGTTTGACTCTGACAGTTTGATAGTTGCAGACAAGATTGTAGACTATGAAACAATAAAGGTGGGAGAATTCCTGGATTCTACCTCTTACCAGAAGACTGACTATATTTCTGAGTTTGGACTCCCTCCTGTCTCCAGATCAATAACAAATCTACAGTTTGTAGGCTGCAGTCTGTCTTGGATCTCCTGTGGAGTACAGCAGTTGGAAACAGAGTGGGAATTCATAGTGTCCAGAAACAATGATGTGAGTTGATGCAAATTTCGAACGTGAATGGAGGTGTAGCCTCCATGATAGTTCCTCATGATAGCCTTAACTCCCACAATATTCGCTATTATTTCTTGAGTGCTTTCTATGTTTTAGCAAAATATCCAGTGTTCCAACCATTTGCAGAATTAAATCAGAGGTCTTTAAGTAACCATTTTGCAAGTGTGCATTGTGGGTGGCATTTAAATAACGCATCCTGTCAGTGCTATGATTTCTGTTTCTGCATGTTCCGTTTCACAAGCAGAAATCCTTGCACAGATAGAATGTTCATGGAGTGCTACTTCAGATACTACTCTGTCTTACACTAGAATACTCTGTATTATATAACAGCAAGAACATACACTCTAGACTTCCCCACCCCCTGGCCAAGCTGGAAGGAAAGCCAGGAGAGAGAGGGAATTTCTGTACACCCCTGCCTGACCCTCAATGCTGCACACACTGGTGGAGGAATGGGGGGTGGGGGAGCGCACTGCCCCCAGCACCACCGGGGAGGGGGGTACCATTGCGGCCGCCCCCAGATGTGTGCCACACACACACCCAACCACGCTGGGTGCCACACCCCCAGATCCTTGTCACGCCCCTGCTGACAGTGAGCCACACCCCAGGACATGGGCCATGCCCCCGCGGGCAGAGTGCCACATCCCCGGGACATGTGCCAGCCATGCCCCTGCCTGCTTTCTGCTCCTGGTGCCAGAGCATGCAGCTCCGCCACTGGCTGCATTGAGTGCCTACATAGGCACAAGTGGGTGAGAGCAACTGATCAACCCAGGTCTCAGTGATGCAGACCAGAGCAGCCTCCTCATCCACAATCAGATCATGGATAAGGGAGGCCTTATTCAGAACCAACATGGCATGCAGCAGCAACAGCAGCAGCAAATCTGAGGGCTGGTACAATTCCCCAGGTTGGAAGAGAGTATGGCACAATCACTAACCCAGCCTGCCCCACCTTCCCCACCATAACTTCTCTACCGTATTCTATATATAAATATTTGTTTGTGTTGAAGTTCTTTTATCCAAGAATCTGAGTACACCATCATGCATGTCGTCTTTTGTGCATTTTGTGAAATGAAGGTAGAAATTTGCAATGACTGTAACAGTACTGATAAAATTAATTTTAAAAGAAGATTACTAAATGTAATCTAGATGGTTCATCTCTCTCTGTCTTTGTAATAAATCTTGAATTTAAAGTTGATTTGCCATGCATTCAAAACTTATCTTCAAAACTGTATCTTATGAAATTATTTATGTAGAGAATACAAATCAAATAAGCTTGATACCAAGTCAGTTAAAAAAAAAGATGTATTGCTTTCTTTTTATTTATATTATACTACATGAAATAAAAATAACAGTAATCTAGGGACTGTGTCTCTGAGATTGATGTGAGACTTCAATAATTCTATATGAAGGGAGATTATATATGTGTGTGTGTATAATATAATATAATATAATATAATATAATATAATATAATATACTATTATAATATAATAATATAAATGAATCACAAAGATTTTATTTTAGTGTTTCTGCAAACTATTCCCTTGGGGGGGGGGGAACTTGCTCCTTTGAAGCAGTGATTGATATTATAAGACCAATGGGGGAAGGAGGGTTTTGATTTTGTTTTGGGAAGGATTTTGGCAGTGATCCTTCCCGAATGCTCTATCAAATCACAGGGAATTGATGAGTACTCAGCAAACCACATCCTAGCTTACCCCACATTTCATGATTAACGGAGGAAAACATCAACCTGTGATGTCTCCACGTGATTGCTATGTAGAAAAGAATTCAAACTGTGGATGGAGGAAGCACACCATGGACAGGGACAGGGAAGTATAAACAAGAATCTTGGTGTCTGTGATGTAGCTTAGTCAAATACTGCTCAGGTACTGTAATCATGTTAATATTGCAGCAAACAATGATGGCAATAGAGACTTGTTGCACCTTATTTAAACTTCTTTTAAATCGTCTAAAGATACAGAAGGCAACTGGAGTATGTGATCCTACCTTCCTTGACTGACAAGCAGTATGAAGTTTCACCATTGTTCAAGTTTTGTATTGATTGCTGACTTCCTTATTAGCTTTATAGCCTATCAAGATGACCATGGGAGCCCTTAGGGTGGCATAGAGTAAATAAACAAGAGTTGAATGAAATATATAAAATACAATTTACTCCAAATAAAATCACTATGGTAGTTTTGACCTACCAAGAACACTTCCACAAGGCAGGTCACCTTGGTTTTCCTGAAAACTCTTATACAATGTTGTGATGCATAGAAGCTGCTCAAGGGTTGGGAGATGCTCTGGCAATGTACAAGAGATGGCCCTGCTGATTCCAACTGGTGGATGGGAAAGGGTGGTCTAAAAATGTGACACATCTACTTTCAGCATATTCATTTGCCCCCACATCCACAATGAACACTCATGGGGCCAGTATTGATGAAAGCAGGCTATATTTTAAAAAATAATAATATATAACAACAAATGATAAGGATACCAAATTAATAAAGTAAAGGTATGTGAGGATTAAGTCTCTGATAAGGAAGCATCCCTCTAAACTCTTGGGCATATCACTAATCTCAATCTTAGGCCCTCCACCTAGGGATTGGGAGTAAATTATTCCCTCTATCCTAGATGAGCCTTCAGTGTGTAAAACTCTCCAACCCTACATGTGCACCCTCTAAGGATCGACCACAAAGAAGGCAAGTGCATGTGCCTAAGGGGCACACTTAGCCAAAATTGTCTTAGTGTACCTAACACATTTGCCCACACTAAATGTCAGACCAAACACAGTCCAGGCCACTCCCAAGCGGACAATCAGAATAATTCCAAGCAGTATGGAGTAGGTGAAGAACAGGGATCCTAAGGGCTATCAAGGAATTCCTTTTAGCCTGCTTAAAAAGCCACTAGCCAATGACCACACTGAAATAAAAGAGGACACAGCAGAAAGGCAGAAAGGGTTGAATTGGGGGCAGAGCAGAATTCTATCCATTTCTCTCCTCTGAACTGAGCTTGCTAGCTGCTTGCACAGGTCAGGGACAAGTGACATGAAATAGTTGTCTCCCAGGGCATGCCTCCCAGCCCCAACCCCTCCTCACAGAAAAACTGACAGTGCTTATACACATGCCACACAAATGAAGATATTAAAAATCCATTTGGCATCTTACACAAAAGTCTGATTTTTATTTTTGCAGTACAAGAAAATGTATTTTGATTTTGTTTATTTGGTACATTGTTCTAAAATGCAGGCAGAATAATAATGATGTTGTGAGGGAGCACACCTCCTCCCAGTAACTACACCACTATAAACAGTAAATATAGAAAGGCATTAATTTGGGGAGCAGCTTCAAACAGTTTTGCAATCCTTGGTGTCTGAAAATTCACAAAGAGATTGAATGCTTGAAAGTATGTGTTTGTAAAAGAAACTCCTAGAAATTTCAGTGACAACAACAAAAAAGCAACAATTAATTAATTTTGATCAGGAAACATTCCAAAATGTTTTTAAATGTGGCATTCAGAGCTGTAGAATAAAACGAGGGATTCTCTTGGATTCTCTGCAGTAAATTCAGGTTAGCTGTTATCTTAGATAAACATGCAAGGATGTGGTGGAACTAAAATTCCCCAGGCCCTCACTGGTGGCAGACCTGGGTCATCCAAACATGAAGTTAACACAATAACAGTAAAGCTGCCTCAGTGCTGAGCTGGATATATCCTTGCTAGCAATGGGCCCCAGCGGTCTCTCTGCCATTGATGCAGAGAGATGTTTTCAGAGGCAGACAACTTTAATTCACAATTCCCTTTCCTTGAGGTAAAACGGCAGCAGCTGGAGAAGCTCAGTCCTTTACTAGCTAAGCCATAATTTACAACTCAAGGACAGCAATCAATACAGAAAGCAGATGTCGTGTGAAAACTTCCCATCGTTTTGTCAACCCAACCCTCACCGAAAATCTGAAGTGGGAGAAGTAGCATTAGTGAGGTAAAGAGCAATAACACAGTGAAGGGTGGAGGGAAAACATTGTCAGTAGAACACACAGAGTATAAATTGGACACTTAGATATTGGAATGGTAGACATACTTTTCCAGACTAGATTATTTTTATGCAAAATTCAGCAGCAGGGCTAATTGAGGGATTGGAGGAAAGAAACTTACATAATAAACTTACATGTAAGTTTACATAATAAACTTACCTCATGTTACGAGGAGGGTAGCTAGCTAAGGCAGACTTGTGAGGATTTGTGTGTTTTCACAAAGCTCTAAATACTGCAGCTGAAGAGAACATCCATATATGCCAACTGCCTTTTTATTATTTCAAATAAAATAAATTTTATTATACAATACAGTCACAGCAAAGAAAAGAAAAGAGCATAGCATTTAGTTTATGGCAACTGCCTTTTAACACACCTTGTTCATTTGTTCACTTGCCTTCCAAATGTTAAGCATTGCTGCAGGTTCCTGGGGAGAGATGGCAGGCAGCAGGAGCGCAACATGGTGCAGATGCAATAGCAGAAGCTTTGGATTGGCTCTGCTGCCAGGCCACACCACTCTGAGCTGCCCATGACTTGCCCATCACTCTCTCAGGAACCGTAAGCAATGCTTGGTGTTCAAAAGGCAAGTGAGCACAGTCAAAAATACTGGTAGCACCTCACCAACTGCTACTGGAGTAGAAATGTGAGGTTTATTTCACTTGATGCTATAGCCATGATTCCATAACATGTTATTACCCATCCTGAGCCTCAATAATATCATAAAAGATAGAGATGTAAAAATAATATGGATATATAAATAACACGATAGATAATAACATGAATGAATGCTGTGAGAGAACTTCACAAAGCACTTAATGAAAGTATGGCATTCACTAGCATATGCTGTGCTTTTGGCCACCAAATTAGACCAAAATAAGGCCATGAATAGTTATGATGGTTGTATCTAGCTGGGATATTCTAAGGGTAGGATAACTGTGTTACAAAATCTGTGTGGTCCTTGACTCTAAAGCAAATGTGTGTCAACCACATGCCAAAGCAGTACTCCTGGACTCCATCATTCTTTACAATATTGTAAGGCATATTGTAATTTTTAAAATTGATTTTATTTTAAGCTTATCTGAAAAAGACGTTATTTAGATTTGAGAAATTGCTGCTGTTGCTGGGGGAGCTATTGCATTCAGAACTTTATATAGCTCCAATGGCATGAGGATAGCCTCAACTCTTAATACTGCTCTTTTAATCAAAGTCAGCACTCCCGAGGCCAAGCGAATTTTGTTTTTACACCAAGGCAGAAGTAAGAACAAATCCTATGAGTGATTTTTCACAGGTATTGCTGAAATATGACTTTAAACAGTATTTTCATAGCAATGATGGTTTAGAGTCCATGTAAACTCATGTAAGCCTCATGGTTTGTATAGCAGCTGTCTAATGAGTGGCACAAATAGAAGTAGGTGAAAGTAAAGTGATTCTTTTCCATGAAACTTATACAGTGGTACCTCGCAAGACGAATGCCTCGCAAGATGGAAAACTCACAAAACGAAAGGGTTTTTGGTTTTTTGAGTTGCTTCGCAAGACGATTTTCCCTATGGGCTTGCTTCACAAGACGGAAATGTCTTGCAAGTTTGTTTCCTTTTTCTTAAAACCGTTAATACAGTTGCGACTTGACTTTGAGGAGCAACTCATAGCACGCGGTGTGGTAGCCTTTTTTGAGGTTTTTGAAGACTTTGGTGATTTTTGAAGCTTTTCCAAAACTTTTCCGACACCGTGCT
This sequence comes from Podarcis pityusensis, assembly GCF_964106645.2. NCBI lineage: Eukaryota > Metazoa > Chordata > Lepidosauria > Squamata > Lacertidae > Podarcis > Podarcis pityusensis. Next base: position 43,884,110 of record NC_138034.1, on the reverse strand, counting down.
TCGCAGGACGAAAAAAACCGCAAGACAAAAAAACTCGCGGAACGAATTAATTTCGTCTTGCGAGGCACCACTGTACTAATATAGGTTAACTCTAGTTCTTGCCACAAATTCTGAAACTGTGTATAATAAATGCATGGAGGGGGAGATCAAGTTTGCTCTCCACATGTGCTCTAGATGTGCTCTCCACATCCAGATCGTTCCATGTATAGATAATCAGAGACACTATATTTAAAGGGTCCCAGAGCATGCATGCATTTTCTGGACACATATGCCCTATCTGGGTCTTCAAGCAATATGTGTGTGGAGAGGGTGAAAAGGATGAAGAGCATGTGCTGCCCCAATCACTCTGTCTTGCCTTTGCTTCCTCAGCCTTCCCACATTGAAAGGGAAGGCCTTAATGGAGATTTCTATGAGGGCTTCTAAGCATCTGCTCTGAGGTCTCTGCTCTGTGAGCATGGTCTGAACTGCAGCTAAGGCCTTCATTTTGATGATCTGAAGAAGAGTCTTTGAATGCAGAGCTTATCAACTTAATTGAGGTTCAGTGGTACCCTATCATGTTCTTGGTTTTCTGACCTGAAATATCACCCAGTGGTCACGAATGAAGAATATTTGCATACCAGAGCATTGCAGTTTTATACTGTTTTTGCCACACAATACTTCTGCACCTGAAAAAATTGTACCCAACTCACCTCTCAGCTTTGACCTTTCTAACTACCAGTGAGATGAGTCTTGCTTCTGATGCATGTAAGTTTTGAATGTGTTCTATCTTAAATCCATTCCATCTTGTTTTATGTAAATCTATTAAATAGAAACTGCACCAAAAATCACCTTTAAATTGTATACATTCCCCCGTGAAATACACATTTTATATTCATTTCTGTACACATTTCCTCCTAAAATATACATATCCTTATGCACCCCCCCCCCAAAAAAATGCATTCACATGTGCATTTCTGGAGCCCAGAACTATATCGCAAAATTTAGAGATGTGTGCAGTTCTAAGGGTAACTGCGTTCTGATTCATGCATTAATCTGGCTAGTACAAAACATATCAATTTGCCTTAAAATGTGGGCCAAATGAAATTCTGCTCTATCCTATCTGTATGCATTTCTACACCATAAGCTGGAATACATGTATTTATGCACTCCAGAAGTCTTTTCTCCTATTCTCCCAAACAACAGTTTTTTTATAGGCTTGCCATATGTCAGGAAAATTCCTGACATGTCCTGGTTTCCCAGGGGGATTTGGGGGGAAACGTCAGGGGAAAGCCTCAATGCGATGGAAAAAGCAGCGGAAACAGCTTCAAAAGCTCAAGCCCCTTAAAAAAAGCTCAACAACTCGGAATTTAACTTTTTGAAATATGGCATCCCTAGTTTTTCCTTCATCCCTTTTTATACTCCATGGAGCTTAGGGGTTGAAGAGTGTGTGTTTGGGAGGGGGAGGCCTTGTGTTTGGAAAACATATGGAAAAGTTCTATGCCAATGTGCACAGTTTCAGATGCCTATTTGCATTCTCTCCCCACCCCCTCAAACAGTTTTGGGTTAGTGTTGTTCCCATCACTGTGGTAGATAAAGCAGCATATTTCCCCTCCCAAGTTTAAAGGAAGATCTGACATTCAACTATTATATGAGGGAAATGTTGCCGTTTCTGAAGTTTGCCTAACAGCATCACTCAATTTACAGCAAAGCAGGCTACAAAGGCAGCTGAGTAGACAAGGGACTCGTGATGGTAAGCTTCTATATTCTTCCAGACATTCATCTAAAAAATGTGACTGGCACAGATAAAGAAGGCTGAATTGGTTGGTATTCATGTCATTCAAATGTGTTTGCTTTTTTAAAAAAGGAATTGTCAAAGAAAGCTTCCTGCATGCTGTCAGCAGCAAATGACTGAAGGAATCTTTATCTCAGTGAGGGATTCTCAAAACTTTGTCAGGGGGAAAGTTCCGAGGTCGATGGAATATGTTTGAATCTTCTGGAGTGTAACGGGGGAATAGGAAAGCATGTTTTCTTCTTCTTCCTGGAATTACTTTCTTTCTCTTCATCACCCCCTGGATAACTGGATTAAAGGAAAAGGGACAGACAGGGACAGATGGATAAATTAGAAAAGACCCCAACAACATTTCAGAGAAAAGAAACTTTACAAGAAATGCAGTTGTTTAAAAGGGGTTAGAAACATGCATGGGGATGTCACAGGACCACATGGACTACCCCAGATGCCTGCTTCTGAAGCACCTTCTGCCCCATGCCCACATGTTTGGTAACCATAGGAAGAGACTTTACACATGCACCCATCATAGTTGCATAGACCTTTTCCATGTGTAGGGGATCTTGGCCATTCAGAAACCCACATGACACAGGGGAGATTTATGTGTGTTGTTGTGGTATGCACATAAGACACACACATGCACACACCCCATTACCCACACAACCATAGGTTCTGTGGTTGATGGGGGAATCAGTGTTGGGGCTGGAGCTAGCCTATATGGTTTTAATAGGGGTGCTTTTAAAGTATTAGTGACCAACTCAGGCAGAGAATTTCCTGTCATGCACCAACTGACATAGTCTGCTGACATATTGGCAGGAGACAGGAAGCAGCTTCTTATCCCCCAGCAATTGCCTTGATCTCTCAAGAAAGGCATGCGTCGTACATCTCTCAGTATTGATGTGCCTTCTGTAATGCTTTTTCCAAAGACTTGGCAAAACTTCTGGAATCTTCCATACATGTGGTCATTCAGACTTTGTGGGACTACAACTCCTATCATTGCTGGCCATCAACTATACCCACACTTACATTAAGTCATTGGGAAGAACGGCACCATGAAACAATGTCATCGTCAGCTTCCATCATTACTGACCTTTGGCCATGCTGGCTGGGACTGATAGGAGTTGGCAGTCCAACAACAACTGCTGGGCCACAGGTTCCTCACACTTGGCTTACTATACATCTTCCAAATAATTTGTTGTTGATGATTAAATTTCTATACCACCCTTCATCCAAGGATCACAGGGCTTTTTACAGTACAAAAACACAATAATACATAATAACAAATAAACCAATAAACCAATAACAAAACAAAACAAAACAAATACTGTCAATGTACAAACAAGAAGAGATGATAAAAATTAAAAACAAACCAGCTCAACTGGAGGTTACTTGGCTAAGTGGAAACAATCAAGTGGAATTAAGGTACATTAAGTACACACAATTAATTTTTTTCTTAGCCAACCATGAAACTTTGGCATGTTCAGTTGGCTGCAGAGTTATCACATATTAGACTACTCCAGACAACCCTGTCACTGATTAGGCTCCACACATTCCACACCACCCTAAGTTGGATGAAAATGCTCCTGGTCACATGTAATTTAGACATCCAGAAACAATGCTAGGTCTAGAAACACACAAACAAAAAGTGAACTTACTTCTTCAAGGAAAGTGAAAACTTAACCAAAACCAGATCAGTTTTCCTCCTTGAATGAAGTCCGTCTGTCTTGCTAGGATGAAGTGTCAGCAGATAGTTGGGTGACTTTAGCAAATTGATGACCGCCAACCTCAAGCACTCAGACAACCTCACTGCAAATCCTTTCAATGTTTGAGAAATTTGTGGCCCTTATTCATCCAATAATTAGTATCTCATATCTTTTTTTCCCCTGTATCCACGTTTAAAGGAGAAATGTGACAATATGCTGCATATTTATGTGCATAAAATACAGATTTGTTGATATTTTTAAAAGACAAATGGTATTGAAACTGATAGCAAAAGAGAGCTTTAAATCAGACAGAAAAACTGGAAAGAAAGAAAGGTGGAAAAGAACATTCAGTGAATGGCAAATGATGAAAGAAAGCATTTTCTCTTTTATTTTTCATCTTAACAAATTAGTTTAATCTGTGTCCAGCAGTGATTGTATTGTTGTCAGAGGCTGAAAAGAGAAACTGCCACAAAGGTAAGCTGAATGACCTTTGAAAACATTGTTTAAAAGAAATGTTCTTTTGTAATAAAGTCCAAAGAGGCTTGAGGAAATGGAGTATTGGGGGGATAAATTGCATATCATTTGTGCCTGTCTCTGAGCTGACTACTTTTACAGGCTTATGGCTTTCTGAAAGAATCTTTCGGTTGTGAGACCTGAGATACAATAGTTCCTATTGTGTCCCTGCTGCTTCCCTCCTCTCATTCTTTTTCCTTTTAGTTTCTTTTATACACAAAGTTATTTAAAAGATGCAATTTAGTTTTTAAGACAAGTCAGCTTTGTGGCGATATCTTTAGTGGAGGAATGCTTCTCTCTCTCTCTCTATATATATATATGAAAGGTGTTTTATTTTCTGTACACAAAAGTTTGAAGTATATAATTAGGATCCCATCAACACTACGTCAATTTTCCATTCTGTTATCTAAAAGGACAACATTTGGTTTTGGCCTCTGTGCAATAAGTACACATTGCAAAAACCATCCTCAAGATATGCTGCTCCACAACTATAGAATATCCTGTAGAGATTGGACATAAAGGCAACTTCATGCAACTCAAGTAGATGCAAAAGTACTTGCGGTTCAATTTCCACCTTCTTATGCTGTGAAAGGAACATTTGTGCATTACACCCACCCACCCCCTGAAGATGGTTTGTTCCACATATATCTGTCTGAGGACTGAATTATTATTTGTTTGTCACCCTAGTAGATTACCTGTGCCACAACACACACACACAAACACAAACATATACAGTGGTACCTCGGGTTACATACGTTTCAGGTTACATACGCTTCAGGTTACAGACTCCACTAACTCAGAAATAGTGCTTCAGGTTAAGAACTTTGCTTCAGGATGAGAACAGAAATCGTGCTCCAGCGGCGCGGCAGCAGTGGGAGGCCCCATTAGCTAAAGTGGTGCAGTTTCAGGTTAAAAATGGACCTCCGGAACAAATTAAGTACTTAACCCGAGGTACCACTGTACAACCATCCTAATTCTCCTGTGCAACCATCCTAATTCTCCTGGACCTAATACCGTAAACCATGGTATCCTCCCAGGGTGCCTTAGTGCGATGATGCTGGGGGCACATTATAACTGAATATCTCTGTCTCAGAGGTCTGGGAAGGTGGTCCTGAGACATTGCAGTTCCGCATATCATGTGGTTTGTTGCAGCATGTTGTATCATTTTTCCTAATATGTATATAAAACCTTAAGGTTGTTAATGGACTGGATGTGAGTGAGCAAAATACAAAAGTATCCAGAAAAGATGCAAATGATCAGGCAATCCTAGAATATAGGCTGTTCTGGTGAGACTGCAACCCCCATCTCTCCAAAAATCAAGCCCATATTTTGCCAGTGCTTCTGGATGTTCCTAGGAAGCTGCTTTATAATGAGTCAGACCACTGTTGCATCAAGCCACAGCATTGTCTACACTGACTGGTAGTGGCTTTCTAGTGTTCCAGACAATCAGTCTTCCACAGATTCTGGGGACTGAACCTGAGACATTCAGCTTGCAAGGCAGATACTCTACCATGTTGCCACCATCACCACAGAAATATAAAATAGCACTCTTACTTTAAATATTGATGACATAGACATAGGAAATGTGTTATGATGATACAAGATCAGCAATGAAAAGCATGTACTAGGATACAGCAAGAAGCTGGTGGGGGGAGAATGAGAGCTAAATTGCACAAAGCCTAATTGTAGAAAGGTAAGTAGTTATTTATGGATTTCAGGAGATGAGGTTTAATATTCCTGACTTACTTGATGTTTTAAGTGCCATTTTTTTTGCTTGAATGCTAACATTTTATCACCATCTATATATTTTATGTCTTGGGGCTTCCTGTATTAAATATGCTTCTTTGTTTTCTTCTGAAGCAGCAGTGACATCTAAAAGTCAATAATTCAACACAAGAATACATTTCTGGGCTCTTCTTGTTGGTTTACAAAGATACTCCCAGGTGGCTAGAAAGAGTTTTTGGAATATGGCTGTTAAAGAATTTGGTTGGGAAACATATTTTATAGCTGAATTGAAAAACCCCCTGAATGTATTTGTATATGATATCATAATGTACTTCCTTCATGTACATCCTACACACACATACCCAGGTGCACAGCACAGCAGCTAGCTCTACCTCTGTGTCCACTCAGAAGTAGACCCTATTGACTGTAGCCTTATGTTACTGAACCATAGTGTGCCAAAGCTGCGATGCCCTGTCCGCTGCCGAAATACACTGCAAGCAGCTTTCCTTGCTACATCCATAACACCCCACACAGACCTCCCTTGCTGCTTCTTTGTTAGCTAGCTTAGTTAACAAGAAGCAAGATTTTGCCCTTGGGTGTTGTGTTACTGAATCTTGAAAATTTTGTAAGGTGGGTTATAGAACTGGGCAGATGGAATCATCAGAGGGAGTATTCCTTTTAAAATATGGTTACCAGACATCCCCGTTTCCCGGGGACAGTCCCCGGATTTACAAATATGTCCCCAGACAAAATCCGTCCCCGGAATGTCCCCGGATTTCATTTAATGTCCCTGGATTTATGTTTTAAGTGTTGTAGATTTATTAGTAGGGAATGAATGTTGTGTGATTGGTTCAACGGCACAAGACACGTCATATGGGGACTTCTGGTGAGGCAAAATGGCAGGCACCACAGCAGCGAGCAGCTCCTGAAGCCAGCCAGAGCCAACTGCGCTACCAGGCTGGCTCTGGGCTGCTGAGACTGCAGCTGCCACCGCCACTGCTGAGGGGGAACCGGGCATGCCTGGGGCATCAACTGGGGGAACCACTGACACACACACCCTGCTACCCAAATCGAGCCGGGAGCAAAAGCACTCAGCCACCTGGCCGACTGCCCAATGGCATTCTGCAGCCAGGAAAACCCCAGAGCCAACACAGGGAGAAGGAGGAGAGGAGTAGGAGAAGGAAGACAGAGAAAGAAGAAGGAGAAAAAAAGATGGAAGCCCTGACATTGCTGCGCTACTGCCGCTGCTGAGGAGAGGTAGGAGAGCACTGGGAAGGCAAGGACACGTGGCCGAGCCCAGGCCTGACCCGAGCCTACTCCATGGTGGCTAGCACTTCAAGAGAGCAGGCCGGGACCCAGAGGAAGACTGCGCGACAGAGGAGATCACAGAACAGAAAATATTACTTCTTAATTTTTTTTAAAATAACTTTTCTTTAAATAACTTTTTTTTCTCTTTTCAAAAGGAAAGAAAAAGTGTCCCCGGATTCTTTGAAAAAAAATCTGGTAACCTTATTTTAAAACCAGATGTTCCTTGGACTATGACTTTTTCTAAATATTTGCCTGTGTTCACATGAACATATTGGCTGTTTTAGTAATTTGAGTAAAAGAAATGAGAAATCACACACACACACACACACACACAGGTTCCTGCGAGGCTCAAGGCTCAAGTAATGTAGCCTGGATCCAACTCAGTTATGGCTTCAAACCTGCTTTACATATCCATTCCCTCCTCCTCACCAGTCAGCATCATTTCTCCAGAGCTGTGCCATAACTTCATGAACAGTCCTCTATTTTATGAAGTTGTATTTAAGTCTACCTTGTCCAGATTTTCTCTGCTACCTCTGAGTTTCTGGTGGTGTTAGTTTCAGAGCTCCTTTTGGAAGTGTTGTCACCTGTGCCGCTATCTTAGCTACTGCTCTCTCTTTCCTCTAGCCCTTTTCTTACATCCAATAGGGAGCTATAGTTCAGTCAGTAGAGCATGAGACTCTTAATCTCAGGGTCGTGCATTTGAGTCCCATGTTGGACAAAAGTAATTGGTTGTGCTTTTGTTCCTGCATTGCAGGGCATTCGGAATATCCAAATAGTGGGGAAGGATGGTAGGTCAGTAGTAAAGGACATGCTTTGAATATAGATGGTCCCAATTTCCCCTGGCTTCTCAGGAAAGAGATGGGAAAGATTATCATATGAAAATGTGAAGAACTGATGCCAGCACAAACTAAGGCTGGGAAACTTTGGCCCTCCAGATATTGTACAGCTTCCATTATTCTTGTCATGGTGTTGGGGGATGATGGAGTCACACAACATCGGAAAGGCCTATTGTTCCCCAGCCTTGGTATAGACAATACTGCATGAACTGACCAATGTTCTGACTCAGGCTGTTTCATATTTCCATATACATAACATGTACAATATTTGTCACATTAGATCAAATATATACATTTTAAAATAGTACTGTAAATTTAAGCTTTTAGGGGTCTGTTATTTAGTGAGTTTATGGCTAAGAGATGTCCTTCTTTATAGTGCCCTCAGCTAAACCATTTATTCTTCAAGGATAAATGTATGTGTGCGACTGCATGCCTGTGTTCCATTCAGGTTACCTTTTCCTGCTTAGTACCAAGATGTCTTAATTACTGATCAACTTGACTTCACACATAAGGCCTTAGGTGTGACTAACATTATCTGAAACCTATTAGGGCTGCTGCTTTAAAATTAGGTTAAGAAAATTCAATCTAAAAGATTGCTAAGTAATGAATTTTCTCTGGCAATGCATTTTTAACCAAATACTTTAAATACCAGGAAAACTCAGGCTGTGAACATTCTCCTAAGTTGTATTTTACCTTATGTGTTCTTTATGCCTGGTAACCCATTAATTATTGCTCATATTGACATATAATGTGTTTATGAATTACAGATGTATTGTGATTTGATAGGTTGCTTCTCAGGGGGATAATATTGATGGTTATTATTTCTCTCGACCCATTCTTGGTGATAATTGTAATATAATGTGTGTTTTTCTAGTAGAAACTGCTTATTTTCTGGCTGTAGGAAAGACTTGTATTTTTTGTAGCTGAGGGAATTAAATCAATTAAGCCACTGATTAACCGTGCTAACTATGTACAGAGAGTGGAGAAGTCTAAAGAAACTAAGCAATGAAGGAGAAATATAGGACCCCTTCCATGAATGACATTCCCTTTCCATAAATGGAAACCCCTTCCAGGAATGCAGTGCCTGTAAGTTGTACATATTTCACCAAATAAAAATTAGGGAATGTATGTTTGGGATGGATGGGAAAATAATACTATTTTTCATGGTACAATGAGACAAATATATCATGGATGCATCTAAAAAGAACATGCTTGTATAAGATACACATGAAAATATGACAGAAAAGTAGAAAAATCTGTATCAGTTCAAATACTAGTTTTCTACTGTAACCATCCTTCTAAAAAACCTATGAAGCAACTGTCAACATGTGGATAATAGTTAATGCGATCAACACAAGCTTTGTTATTGAAGTTGGGGGGGGAAACAACGTGGCTCAAAGAATATTAGGTGACTCTAATCATGAATATATTAATAGGCATGGGTGCTTTTAGGTATTATAATTCATAGCAGTTATAAAAAATAGCATTCATTGTGGGATCAATCAATGAAATGTGTTGGTTTATTTGTTTAAAAGCATATAACCCCCCTTTAAAAAAAGAATAACGCAAGATCGCTTATAGAATATTTCAACGATACATAAACCATGCTGGATTAGTGATTACTGACTTATCACATTGATTTCAAAGGACCCTATCAATTGCACTGGAAATAAAGCACAACTAACATAACCTGATCCTACTTCTCTGCCCCTGTCAAATCAGTTCAAATTACTCAAATCAGTTTCAAAAAATAAAAGCAAGATGGAGGGTAAAACAATCAAAGGTCTATGATCCTCATGGATTGTCTAACTTCTAAGAGGCAGCAATCCATCACAGCATATAATTCTTTCCCCAGAGAGTACTACTGAAGATAGAGGTAAAGGGACCCCTGACCATTAGGTCCAGTCGTGGCCGATTCTGGGGTTGCGGCGCTCATCTCACTTTATTGACCAAGGGAGCCAGCGTACAGCTTCCAGGTCATGTGGCCAGCATGACTAAGCCACTTCTGGCGAACCAGAACAGCGCACGGAAACGGCGTTTACCTTCCCGCCGGAGCAGTACCTATTTATCTACTTGCACTTTGATGTGCTTTCGAACTGCTAGGTGTTAGGATATTTCCATTCCACCTTAAAAGAGGACAGGCTGTTGTGAGTCACAGCCTGCGTATTTCCTGTTCACAGGAAGTTTCTGTTTTGTATATAGCTGTTGTTTTTCTCTCTGTGCCTCGACACGCAGGCAGGCAGTCATGTTTTTCTTTGTTCTGACCAACGCTGAATAAAGTTGTAAATAATGCTCTCCTGAGTGCATCTTTTGTTGTGCGAACTCTGTGAAAGGGCGTACACCAGTCCTTGGAATGTGGACAGCTATTTCTGAGGCTTGTGTCGCTAATTGACTGATACTGTTCTATGGGAGATTGATGGATCGTCCGGAATCGACGTGGAGGCATGATGGCCTTTGTCTCCCTGGCAGTATCCCAACAGGAGCAGGGACTAAGCAACTGGAGTTCACCCTGTTGCGGGGATTCGAACCACTGACCTTTTGATCAGCAAGTCCTAGGCTTTGTGGTTTAACCCACAGCACCACCCGCATCCCTATGAGGGTACTACTAGGAAGGGCCATAAATGAATAACTATTAGTAAACATGGTAAATGTGTGTGGTGGAGGGGAGAAGCATTGCCCTTTGCAGAAGCTGCTAGTTCTCTTAGGAGTTTTCTTGGAAACCTTTAGCAGCTCAGCTTCTTACCACGCAGAGGAATCAGCAAAGCCCAGATGCCTGCAGGAGCTCAGCTATGATTTGGGCAATTCTGAGCATCACTCTTTTTATTTGTGGCCTTACCATACTTGCACAATACTTCACTGCTACAGTAAGGCACATGCTTCTGAACTTTTCATGCTCTCATCCTTCGATCACGAATCTAGAACACAAGCAGCTCTCATCCTCTGCTCACTGCTGTACTACAATGCCATAGGTTATCTTCTGCTACTTACTGCTGCTCCTTTCCCTTTCTCTCATAATTCTTGAACTGGAGTCATCCAACAAAGCTGGGTCATGTTGAGATTCTGGACAGACATGGTTCTGCATACTGTGAGTAGTTAATTTAAAATTAGCTACCAGAAAATGTAGTGATGGCCACCACTTTTGACAGCTTTAAAAGGGGATTTGTCAAATTATATCAATTGCAAGTAGCCATGTGGGTTAAATGTTACCTTCAGTTGCTGGAGAAAACAGCTAGAAAGTGCAACTGAATTTGGAACCTGCTCATGGGCTTCCTAGGGGCACCTAGTCAGACATGCTGGAAATAGAATGCTGAACTAGATGGGCCTATAACCTGCTAGATGGGCCTATGGACCTATCGGGGATCTTCTTATGTTATATTCCCGAAGGCATGAAACCAGAATTTTACAGTAAACTAGAATTAATTTCAGAAGTGGTGCAATACATAGTTTCGTGAAAATATTTATATTCTGGGATCAAAGGGGGAAAGGATCAAGGCAGGACAATCAAAGTAATGGAAATTAGAAAAAAAAAAGATACTGGGAATTCATCATTAATAGAAATCTATAACACTTTTGTACAATTAGAGATTATGCTCTTACTAAAACAATTACACATTTTCCAACTAATTTCTTAAGATATAATGGGAACCAGAAGCTCTATAACTTTCACATTATTACCACTTACGACACATCACTGTTGTAGAATGACTGTAATGAATTTGTATCATGCATACCACTTGGGCAGTTAACAAATTAAGCTTATTGAAATGTGAAGTAGAGCTTTTAAAGTGACACATGTTAAAGCTTTTATTTGTATTACTCCGCCCCCCCCTTTCTTCCATGTGAATTTTTTTAAAAAAATACTGTCACCTTCCTAATCATCTTTACCCCAATCTGTCAACCATTTTTCATTCTGCCACTCAAAAGTGTTTAAGTGAAATTATTTAATGCATAATGAGTGGGCTTTACCTTTTGTGTATTGTTTTAAGCTTTCTGTATTTTCAGCATTTTGAAGTTTACTACTGGTTTCAGTAGTAAACTTTTATAACTATGATCAACTCCACAATAAAAGGAAATTTATGTACTCTGCTTTATTGGATCCATTAAAAATGCTTCAGCGGTATGGGTAGAATTACCGTTCTGGTGTACGGTTCAGGAAAGAACTTCTGAAACTTTATATGTTATGGGACATGACCAGGGAAAAGGAATGTTCCTATAAATGCACCTGAATACCAAACTAGACGTGAATATGTAGCATGAACAGCTTTTTGACCCCTTTGAACTTTTACAGATAGTTCCTGGGCCTGCAGTGCAGAGGCTGTGGGAGAAAGTCACCCCTTCCTTCTATGCTGCTTTCCCATTGACTTTCCTCTCTCAAGCAGGGGTGGCTAGGGCCCATTGGGAATGGTACAGCAGGAAGTAGGGAGACCAACAGCAGCTGGAGTCAGAGTCATGAGCAGGCAGAGACAACTAATTCTAGATGTGTTCCCATCTTTCTCCCTGCTGAGTTCTACATGGCAATAATGAGAGTAAGTTGTAGGAAGCTAGCAGGCAGTGCCACCCCCTCTAGACTAGTTGTAAGTAAGAAGGAAGGCAGATGGGGTGGCTGAGGACAGAGCAATGTTATCACCCACCTAGCTACTATTTGGGTGGGGAAATAGTGAAACTGGAATGCTATTTGCACACCTCTATTGTAATGTCTTATTTGCCTTGACGAGTATTCTTATGAAGAAAATTTGGGACATATTTATGTGTTATATAAGGCACACTCCTGCATTGTCTCCCAAAACAGACAGATGCCAGCAATCCCATGACACATGCCTGCTGCCTAAAATATAAAACCCTATGCCAAGTCCTCCCCTATATAATGCATACATAATACAGCTTGACTCACGGTGTCATTGGGTTGGCTCCAGACTTAATCATGCTTAAAACAGACCTACTTAAATCAGTAGGACTGAAGTTTAATTGAGAACTTCAGTGGGACTCTAAGTAGTGCCACGGCTGCAATCTTAACCCCACTAGGGAATAAGCACCTGTAAATTCAATAGGACTTACCGTTTAGTACTCATGGTTAGAGTTGCATTGTTAGTCTGGTTTCAACATGTTATGCTTGTCAGGAAAAAGCACCAAGGCAAAAGCCAGCTCCAGATGGCTGGAATGCAAAACAGTGCAGATGTACTGTTGGAGAAAAGGTGGAGCCTATTCTCTGTACTGAGCACCGGATGTTAGCTCAGTGTGTCATATGACCTGTGCTGGAAGTACAGGGGAGGAGTGTGAGACTCTTCTGATGGAGTCTGAAGGGAACAGTCACATTTCTATGTACTGTTGAATGACAGGAATAAAACATGTAGAAAGGACTCCTGTCTGTCTCATTTCTCCTCCCTGGGAGAATGCAGGGAGGGAGAGAGAAGAAGAGAAGCAGAGGGTGTGTTCTTCTCACTAATGAGAAGAATCGCCGGGTTTGTTTACCTAGCCTGCCGGGGTCGCAGACGGACGGTAAACACACAGTATCTCGCTCAATTGCCTCGGGGGAGGCCAGGTACCTCTGCCTGTGGGCTGAGATACTGACATATGGCAGCCTTCGGATGGTTGCGATTCATCGGACATCTGCATGAGAGGCTGGTGGATTGTCCTCCTCTGCTCCAAGGAGGGAGAGAAGCGTCTGAGAACAGCCAGAGGCTCAACAGACGGCTGGTGGAAAGAAGAGGTGTTTTCCAGAGCAACAAAGTTCAAGGTATGCTGCATTTCGGGCTAAAAGTGTGAACGCAGTAAGATTAATTCACTGGTTCACGGAGCTGCGTTTCAAAGAAAACAAAAGCTCCGGGAGAAGAGGCCTGCATTCCACAAATTTTTGTGGTTAAGATAAGAAGTCCCATTGAAATGCATTGTTGCTAGGTAACGGAAAGTTGTAAAGTTACTGGCAGAGGGGCTGGACAGTGAGCCTGGGAAAGCGAAACAAAATCAGAGAATGTTTCGGCTACAAGTTTACGTGCCCTTGGAAGGGACTTTTCAATAGCAGCCTGAGTTTAGCTGCCAGGTGCAAAAAGCGTAAACAACTTGCAGTTTGCCTGCGTGAGAAAGAGAAAAAAACAACTGTTGGATTTTACAGCTTGTTTGAAAGTGAGAGAGGCTTGGATTCAAAATGGATGCCAAGAAGGGGGAGACTTGCCTGTTCATCTCCCCTGACCAGAGACAGTTATTCATCATGGTCTGGATGAATAACTACCCCAGAAGGGGTGAGCCAAGATGATGCTGGCTAAGTTCCTAAGAGCTCAACGAAAGCTGAGGATAGCTTTGACCCCAGAGGGGAGAGTGCAGGAACTGTGGCTGTTGGAACTGTTGGTGTTCCTGAACAAGGTGCAATGGGTGTTGCTGACAGGGGGAGGGAAGAACGGAGTTCTAATTCCCCCACTGATGATGCTACTGGGAAGCATGGAGTAGCATTGAGTGCTGTCCGATGCTACAATTGTGGACAGACTGGGCATCTACAGCGAAACTGTAAGAAGCCGCGCCAGTCAAGAGGAGCAAAGAACAGCTCTACGAAGCCTGAGGCGTCAGGCAAAAGCCATACCAAGTGCCAGGTGAAACCTGCAAAGGCTATGATGGCGAAAGGAACCACGCCAGATGTTGGGAACTCGTTCATAATTGACACGGGCACAACGGTTCATATGTGCCCGCACAGACAACTGTTTTCGACATTGAGGAAGCAAAGCTTCACTGTGAAACAGGCCAACGGTCAAGAGTTGGAAGTGACCGGAATTGGGACTGTGTATCTTGAGAGTCTGAACTTGACTATAAGTGATGTTTACCTGGTTCCAGAACTGAGATTTAATCTGCTGAGCGTGTCGCAGATTGCAAAGAAAGGACTGAAACTGTCCTATGATGCTAAAAGCTGCAAGATCTACAAGGATGGAGAACTGTTTCTTACTGCCAAAGAGAAAGATGGACTGTATTTGTTGACTTTTGATCAAAGTGATTACATGAAATGTAATTCTTCTGATTCTAACGAAATCTCTCTCGCAGGTGTGACCAGTGTGAGCACCAGGAAGGTGACGAAGAAGGTCGACAGAGCATTTCAGCGGGTGTATGCTGATGTGATTGGTCCTCTAGAACCATCTAGAGGCGGTGCAAAATATTACCTTTTGTGTGTGGATTGTTTCACTAATTATTCTTGGGTTTATATGATGGAGAAACCGCAAGAAACTTTAGAAAAGTTTCAGGAGTTTTGTGACAAGGTTAAAAGTATGCATGATGCTAACATTGATTGTCTTTTCACAGATGACAAACAAGTTTTTCTGTTACAGAAGTTTCAGAAGTTCCTGGATGGAAAAGGGATAGACCACAAAGTTGCAGTCTCGCAAGAAGCGTGGAACAGGGGGGTCTGTGTGAGAGTGAACAAAGAATTGCAAGAGGGGATGCATGCGCAATTGCTGAGTTCACATTTGCCACATGAATATTGGGCTGAGTCGCTAGCGTCCTATCTTCATGTGTGGTTGAGAAAAGTCTCAACAGAGTTGGGATGTTCTCCTTTTGAGAAGCTGTTCAATAGAAAACCTTCTGTTGCCTATTTTAAGGTTTTCGGGTCTCATGTGAGAACAGAAGCTCCAGGTGGACTAAAGAATGCCAGAGGCATTTTTGTGGGATATGAAAAGGGTCTCTACAGAGTAATTTTGTCTGAATCTGGTCAGGTGATTCTCACAAAGTTTCTAGAGAGTGCTCCAAAGCAAGAGCGGGTAGTACAGACATTTCCCACAGGTGACAATTCAGATGATGATGATGATGATTTTTCTGATGTCACAGATTACAGTGGTACTGATGATGATGACAGTGAGAGCTCAGAGAGTTCAGTTGTAACAGTCATTGAGAGAAAATCTCACACAATAGATAGACCTTCACAGGTGAAGGAAGAACCACTGATTGCTACTGGTTCTCAAAAGAGTCCAAAGGATGAACCAGTGAGCACAGAGGATCAGAACCTCAAACGCAGGTCTGGGAGAGTCACAAAGGGTGTACCACCAAAGAGGTACTCAAAAGAGTTTGCTAACTTAGCTGTTGCATGTGTTGCTATTGTTAACAACTCAAAGCAGGTTGAAGCAGTGTCTAAGTCAGAGACAAAGACACAACAGAGGGTAGCAAGCCAAGGTAATGCAGAAGCACTCATTCCTTGGAAGCCAGACAACCAGAGAGGTACACTGGTGAAACCAGTGGTGGGGAGTTCCAAGGGTGGAACTGAAACAACAGGGGACTGTTATATGTATAACAACTGTTTGTTTTCTTCTCTGGATCATGTTTTGCCAATTGATGCTTTTGGGGGAGGATGTCAGGAAAAAGCACCAAGGCAAAAGCCAGCTCCAGATGGCTGGAATGCAAAACAGTGCAGATGTACTGTTGGAGAAAAGGTGGAGCCTATTCTCTGTACTGAGCACCGGATGTTAGCTCAGTGTGTCATATGACCTGTGCTGGAAGTACAGGGGAGGAGTGTGAGACTCTTCTGATGGAGTCTGAAGGGAACAGTCACATTTCTATGTACTGTTGAATGACAGGAATAAAACATGTAGAAAGGACTCCTGTCTGTCTCATTTCTCCTCCCTGGGAGAATGCAGGGAGGGAGAGAGAAGAAGAGAAGCAGAGGGTGTGTTCTTCTCACTAATGAGAAGAATCGCCGGGTTTGTTTACCTAGCCTGCCGGGGTCGCAGACGGACGGTAAACACACAGTATCTCGCTCAATTGCCTCGGGGGAGGCCAGGTACCTCTGCCTGTGGGCTGAGATACTGACAATGCTGAGCATTTTCCTTTCTGACTAGTATCAGTGGACAAAGGAGTTTAGGCAGTCCCCCCCCCCCCGTTTGTCATATGACTTTAAACAAGAACAAAAGTTTCAGTTCACCTTTTAAATATGTTTTCTCTAACATTGTACAGGGACAGAGAGGTGATGTATTGTACCTGAGAGCCAGCTATGGTAATTCTTTTCTAAGCCACAGCACTGGATTCAGCATTGCATGTTACAGTTTTCATTTCCCGGTTATTGTTTGTAAACAACAATAACTGATAAAATATTGCAGTTTCTAAAAGCTTTGTTTGGGCAGCTTGTAATTAAATGTATCCATTGTTGTTAGTCAGATGATCTCCACTTCTAAATTTACTAAGGATCGTATATGAAATATGTCTCTTAATAATGAGAAACACAGGAATATTGTGGTGCTGATATTATCTTCTGGCTTTACATCAGTCAGGGGATATTTTCCCCCATGAAGTATACTTGATAGTGTAATAACAATCAAACGGCTACAGTAAACTAATAGAGGTAATGAAACTGTACTGGTACCTGGAGACCTTTGATATTGGGGGGGGGGGGGAGTTAGATGAATTTGGAGATAATTGTTTCATTAATTCATTACATTGCTCTTCTGAAGTCCCAAAAGGAGTTTGGATCTAGGATGCGGAGCATCTAGGTGTGGGAGAATTGAAAAAAAAAAATGTATCATAGAACTCAGCACAGCTATCCACTTATGAGAGATTGGCAGTCGAGCAGCCTTGAGTCATGCCTACTGTTCAATAAGTCTACTCCCAAAGTCACATGGAGATCATGCAAAGAATAATGTTGGTTTCATATATAGACTTGTTGGCTGTCAGTGGTCAAATAAAAAAATAAAGAGTAAAACACTTTAAAAAGTACAAAACATGTGGACAGAGATGCTGAAGAAAACAGTTTGTTCTCTATTTTGACTCATTGTATGAAACACACAAACAGGAACCCAAACACAGACACACCAACCTCTTTTCAATCATGTCCCAGGCTTTCATCAACATAAAAAGACAAAGGAGCACTTAATCCTCATGGAGGATATTGCTCTCAATGGAGAGTTTCCTATTGGCTCTCAGTGGCCACTGTGAGAACAGGATGGGCAAAAGCTGGCATAAGTACTGCTCTGCTGGTGGAAGAGGAGGTATGACAGTAAGATGACAGTTTGCTGGTAAAAGTCCCGGAACATATTGGCATAAATCTCCTGTAGGACATACACTCCACTAGCAATGTTCCCCTACCACAGAGGAAGGAAACAGGGCATAACACGAGAGGGTGTCAGTGGTGGTCATGGAGATACCAAGTCCAAAGTGCCTTCAGTTCTTTGATATGTCTACAGAAACATGCCAGCTCTGAACCTGTTCTTATTAAGTTTGTCCCATGGAGTAGAGTTGGAAGGGTTGAAGAAGCTGAAGCTGAAAATAAAAATGGCTAGGCAACAGTTACTCAACCTGATTATTATTCTCCTCTCTGTAATTAATGGTAGGCTCACTCTGTAAAGGCAGGGTTGCGCCTGGAGGCCCCCCAAGCCCTTTCCCAGTAAATAACTTTGAACGGACATATAATTTTAGTTTAAGTTTTTGGGCAAAATTTTAGGCCACAACTTTATTGATTACAAAACTAATTGAGTGGTATTGGCCTAGGCATTGGTCAGGGACTATAACTGACTTCTGCTTCTTTGGCTGGCAGTCTGAAAGGGTAAACACTAAACAAGGGAGCAACATCAGTGAAGATCAATTGAAGCTCACCCTTGGGTTCCTGTGGTCCTGGCATGGCCCTAGCCCCTCAAGCGGACTTTGGATGAGATCCAGGACCCCCAGATTCCTTTACGGAATACTCTATTTCTGGAGGTGCAGGTGATGGCCACACCTCCCCTCCCACACATTTCTATAAACCAATGCCTAACCGCCAAACCTTACAAAGTTGTGACGATTGCTAAGGGGGTAGGCTAAAGCCAATCTGCCAAATGGAAAAATTCCTACCCAGCCCCTGCTCCAAAGCAGGTGACCCAATCCAAAGCAAGGCCAAAGCAGCAGCACCTAAAATAGGGACGGCGGGTGGGTGTTCGGCAGCGCAAAGCAAGTGCCCCACCCCGTCATACTGCCGCATTTATAGGTCCCCAGGATCATGCCACTTGCCTCAATTGGCCCAAACAGCCAAGTGTGATCCAGGGGCCAACAGACAAGGGTTGGGCCATGCCTAGCAACAACACACCCCTTGGGGGTGGCTGAAGGGTCCTGAGCGCAACCAGGACCCTCAATTTAGGAGGATCCCATATGCACAACCTGTAGCCCTCCAGATGTTGTCGGACTACATCTCCCATCATCCCTGACCACTGGCTATGCTGACTGGGGCTGATGGGAGTTGTAGTCCAGAAACATTTGGAGAACTGCAGGCTATGCGCCCCTGCTGAAAGGCAATAATCCTTTGTTCGCTTACCTGGGACTAAGTACTGTAGAACTCAGTAGGACTTATTTCTGAGTAGTCACGTACATAATTATGCCATTAATCTTATGTTTTGCACCTAGTACCTCATGTGCAAACACAACATTAATGTTTATGTATGCCACTTTGGATATTCTTATAGCCAAAAGGCAGAATGCAACTTTTCCAAATAAATAAAACATGACTGTACAGTGGTACCTCAGGTTACAGACTCTTCAGGTTACAGACTCCGCTAACCCAGAAATAGTGCTTCAGGATAAGAACAGAAATCATGCTCCGGCGGTGCGGCGGCAGCAGAAGGCCCCACTAGCTAAAGTGGTGCGTCAGGTTAAGAACAGTTTCAGGTTAAGTACAGACCTCCAGAACAAATTAAGTACTAGACACTTCCGGGGGCGGCGCGAACGGCAATGGCGGTCCTCTTCTGAACGGGAGAGGAGGCTCCGCAGGCAACGGGTCGTCCGCTACGGCGAAGCGGAGACCCACATCGGAAAACCCCAGGCGGCAAGAGCCTGGGGTCTTGAGGCTCGGTGGGCGCCTAGAGCGACCCTCCAAGTGCAGAAGGAACCCCGTAAGGGGCTCCGGAGCACGGAGGGGGGTTGCGGCGCTGTGAGCCGTTTCGCAGCCTGAGGAGCGAAGCCGCGCTGCTGCTGCCGGTGAGCGCTGATCCCTTTTCCTGCCAAATTACGGATCCGGACGAAAAAGCAACTAATTTGTGAGTAAAAGACTGAATCACTCGAAATTTGAGACTTTAAAAGGGAAATTTAAATTGGCTTGAACTTGGCTGTGAGCGGAGAGACGTGGAAGCAGGAAGTCCGTCTTCCGCAGCCATTGAACTTGAAAAAAAAGCAATCAGCTGGAGGAGTGGAGGCTGAAAGAAAGAGACTTTAAGTCTTACAGATCTAAGCATCTATTTGAACTTGCATTTTAAAGTAAAGACTTCAAGTTAAAGATTTGGGATTTCTATTTGTACTTGACTTTCCTCCTCTTATTGGATTACAAATTTAAAGGTGAAACCCAGAGTCAGGAGCTGCCTGAGTACTAAGGGAGCTGTCAGTACTGCAGATTTGGATACAGCATATTGGAACTGGAAACAATCTGAGGGTATTGATACCTTTTAAATTTGAAACATTCTTTTTGGAGATAAATAAGCACTGTCTGCAACAAGGTAATCATTTATAAACTCTGCTAAGTATTTGTATCTGAAGGTTCTTGGACATTAATTTAGACTCTGAAAGATAGATCAAGCTCCCTCTAGAGGATTGGATTATAACAGTGATTTTACATACACTTTTTACTTGCGATTCCCTTGCTGTTTGCTTGCTATGGACCTTTCCATTCCCATGGGAACAACTCAGTGTGACCTTGACTGATAGATAACGTTGGAATGAGTGGCACAAGAAAAAGAGGGAGAGCTAAACAAACAACTCTAACAACTCTAACCTCAGCCTTACAGACACGCAGATCATCTGTGCCTGCTTTGCCCTCAGAAGTGGAGGGTGAGGGCGAAGCAGAGCAGTTACAATTGGAAGATATGGCCTCAGGAGCATCTGCTTCTATACTAGATAAAATCTTTGAAAAATTGGAAGCTTTGGACAAGAAAGCAGATGCCCAATCAGCAAAGATTGATAAAAATACAGAATGTTTAAATAAATTAACCACACAAGTGACACAGAATGCACAAGCAATTGGACAGCTAACTGAGGCCTCAGCAGAAAATCGGAAATTGACTGAGGACACTAGACAAAGATTTGAAAATTTAGAGCAAGAGGTAAGACCACTCACTAAACAAGTTGGGGAACACCAGATTTATCTCTCGATGATAGAACTGCGAAACCGTGAGAATAACTTAAGGATTAGATCACTACAAGAGGCAGAAGAAGGAAATCTAACTGAGTTTTTGACTAAAGAATTCTCCAAGTTCTGGAACTTGGAAGAAAAGGACTTTAAAATTGTGTCAGCTTTCAGACTTGGAAGATTCATAAAGAAGGAGAGGCCCAGAGACTGTTTGATAACATTGAGATCAAAGGAGGAAAGGGATAAGATTCTGGGACTACACTTTGTAAAATCACTGGAGGTGTTGGATAGAAGAATTGAAATTTATAAAGATATCCCAAGACTACTGCTTGACCTTAGAACCGCCTATTCTGAACTTGTTAAACTACTAAGGAGCAACGCAATTCCATTTAGGTGGGAATTTCCTCAAGGATTATCTTTTACCTTTAGAGGGAGAAAGGTTAAAGTTAGAACACTGGAAGAGAGAGACAAATTCCTGTCTACACACGGAGAGGACCTTCAAAAAAGAATTGAACTACCTGCTGGGCCTGAGGCAACGCCAACACCAACATCAGCACCTGTGGAACCTGAAGTTCCTGAGAAGATACCACCCCTTGAAAAATAACCAGATAATTCAGGATGTCTCTGCAACTGTTGAGCTGGAATATTAATGGTTGTAACATTCCGGAAAAAAGGAAGAAAATATTTCATATATTAAAAAAAGAACAACTGGACATTATTTGTTTACAAGAAACACATGTGACGAGGCTCCACAGAAAAGTGTTAATAAATAAAAGATTGGGCCAGGATTTTGTATCTTCGGACAAAGTTAAGAAGAGAGGCGTAGTGATATATGCAAAAGAGAGCCTGTCACCTAAATTCCTATTTAAAGATGAACATGGAAGAATTTTGGCCATCGAGATACAATATCAAGGAGAGAAACTGCTGATATTAGGAATTTATGCACCTAATGAAGGGAAATCGGAATTTTACAAGAAGTTGCAGGAGACAATGCTGGATTATCTAGACTACAACAACATCATAATGATGGGAGATATGAACGGGGTCGTATCAACTAACATGGACAAGTCACAAAGTCAAAATGTTACAAAAGACGGCAGACTACCTAAAACCTTTTTTGAAATGACTGACAATATGGACTTGATTGACATTTGGAGGACAAAGAACCCACTAGGAAGAGAGGGAACATTCTTTTCTGAAGCCCAACTGACCTGGACAAGAATCGACCAAATATGGATTTCTAGAGGCCTGGCACCTAAGGTTAGAAAAGTGGAAATCTGCCCAAAGACCTGCTCTGACCACAATGCAGTAAAGATGGATATGACACTATTACCAACTGGATCCTTTAGATGGAAGATGAATGACAATTTGTTTAGAGATCAGGAAATTACCAAGAAGGCCCAAAAAGTTTTGAAGGACTATTTTGAGATAAACATGAATAATATGGTGGAAAAAAGAATAATCTGGGACGCAAGCAAAGCTGTAATGAGGGGATTCTTGATACAACAGAATGCAGTGAAGAAAAGAACATATAATGAGAAAAAAGATAAGATCTTGGATAAAATAAAAGAATTAGAGAAGAAATTAAGAGTGAATCCGAAGTCACAGCCAACTCTGAGAGAAATTAAACTTTATCAAACACAATATTCCAAGTTGATAAATCAGGAAATTGAATGGAAGGTTAAATTAATGAAACAAAAAACGTTTGAGTCGGCGAATAAATGTGGAAAACTGCTAGCTTGGCAGTTGAAGAGAAGACAAAGATTAAATACTGTTACAAACTTGGAGGTTGATGGAAAAAACATCCAGAATCCGGTGGACATTAGAAAGTGTTTCCAGAGATACTTCAAAAAATTATACACCCAAGGGCCGCAAGATGATGTTGAGATTAAACAATTTTTGGCAAAAAACGGATTATCTAAATTGTCACAAGAAAATAGGACAATCCTGAATTCTAAAATAACAAGACAGGAGATCGAACAAGCTATCCAGAACATGCAACTTGGCAAATCTCCAGGACCAGATGGGCTGACCTCCAAGTACTATAAGACATTGAAAGACTATTTGATACAACCTTTGATGGAGGTCAGCAATGAAATTATGGAGGGGAGGAGGGCACCGGAGTCGTGGAAGGAAGCATTTATCACATTAATACCAAAGTCGGAAGCTGAAAAGACACAACTTAAGAACTACCGTCCCATCTCTCTCTTAAATGTGGATTATAAAATATTTGCAGACATTTTGGCAAATAGATTTAAAAAAGTTCTAAATGAAGTAATTCATAAGGACCAGGCCGGCTTTCTCCCAGGAAGACATCTGTTTGCTAATACAAGGAACATTATTGACATCTTGGAACTTCTGCAAACAGATATAAATACAAAAGCAGTTTTAATTTTTATAGATGAGGAGAAGGCCTTTGACAATATCTCCTGGAAATTTATGATGGGAAATTTAAAAGAGATGGGAGTGGGACGGGGTTTTGAAAATGGGATTGAGGCGATATATTCAGAACAGAAAGCTAAACTGATAGTTAATAATGTGGTTACGGAAGAGTTTAAAATTGAAAAAGGGACACGACAAGGTTGCCCTATTTCCCCTTTGTTATTTATTTCGGTTCTGGAAGTGCTATTGAACATGATTAGAAGGGATCAGTTGGTGGAAGGAATCCAGGTTGGTCAGAAACAATATAAATTAAAAGCTTTTGCAGATGACCTGGTTTTGACTTTGCAGAAGCCAGAGCCCAGTACGAAAAGAGTATTACAACTGATTAATGACTTTGGTCGGGTGGCTGGATTTAAATTAAATAAACAGAAAACTAAGGTTTTGGGGAAAAATTTGACTAATACAGAGTCAGAACGGTTTCAGAATGAGATGGAACTTAATGTGGTGAAAAAAGTGAAATACCTAGGGGTAAACATAACAGCAAAAAATCTAGGTCTATTTAAGGACAATTATGAAAAATGTTGGACAGAAATTAAGAGAGACCTAGATAGTTGGACAAAATTGAAACTTTCTTTGTTAGGCCGAATTGCTGCTATTAAGATGAATGTATTGCCAAGGATGTTGTTTTTATTTCAAACACTTCAGGTTTTGGACAAAACGGAGTGCTTTCAGAAGTGGCAGAGAGATATTTCCAAGTTTGTCTGGCAGGGCAAAAAGCCCAGAATTAAGTTTAAGATATTAACAGATGCAAAACAAAGAGGGGGCTTTGCCCTGCCAGACTTAAAGTTGTATTACGAAGCCGCAGCGTTCTGCTGGCTAAAAGATTGGCTACTTCTTGAAGACACTGATGTGTTGGATTTGGAGGGGTTTAACAATACCTTTGGATGGCATGCATATTTATGGTATGACAAGGTTAAAGCAAATAAGGCCTTTAAGAACCACATTGTCAGAAAATCATTGTTTAATGTCTGGTCAAAATATAAAGACTTGCTGGAAAATAAAACACCAAGGTGGCTTTCACCTTTGGAAGCCAAGGCCCGAAAAAGACCCAATATGGAGGCTAAATGGCCAAAATATTGGGAAATATTAGAAAAGGATGGAGACAAATGGAAATTGCAGAGTCTAGAGAAAATGAAAGACAAAGTGCGAGACTGGTTACATTACGCTCAGATCAAAGAAGTTTTTAAAAATGATAAGAAATTAGGGTTCCAGGTGGAGAAATCGAAACTAGAAACAGAACTGTTAGAACCAAAGATTAAGGTACTTTCAAGGATGTATAACTTGCTGTTGAAATGGAATACACAAGACGAAACGGTTAAATCGGTTATGATAAGGTGGGCACAGGACATTGGGCATAATATTATGTTTGAGGACTGGGAGAGGTTGTGGAATAATGGACTGAAATTTACTGCATGTAATGCCCTGAAAGAAAATGTAATGAAAATGATTTATAGATGGTACATGACCCCAGTCAAACTTGCTAAAATTTACCACCTGTCTGATAATAAGTGTTGGAAATGCAAAGAGTGCGAGGGAACGTTCTTCCACCTCTGGTGGACTTGCCCTAAAGTGAAGGCGTTCTGGGAAATGATCTATAATGAACTGAAAAAGGTATTTAAATATACCTTCACTAAGAAACCAGAGGCTTTCCTTTTGGGTATTGTCGGCCAAGGGGTGGCAAAGAAGGACCAGACATTCTTTATGTATGCAACAACAGCAGCAAGGATACTTCTCGCAAAACATTGGAAAACCCAAGATCTACCCACACTGGAAGAATGGCAGATACAACTGATAGATTACATGGAACTGGCTGAAATGACCGGCAGAATCCGTGACCTGGGAGAAGAGAGGATTGAGGAGGACTGGAAGAAATTTAAGAACTATTTACAAAAGTATTGTAATTTGAGTGAATGCTAAATAAGATGCTAGACTAAAACAACTGAGCACCACTAAATTTAGAAGCTTTTTTAAGAAAATAAGTAAGACTGTGAAAAATTAGCTCCTTTTGAGAATTATATGATTATGAAATATAGAAGGGATATAAGAATTTAAACAAGATGATAAATTGCTGACAAAATGTTTTAACGATGAAAATGGGAGCGGGAGGTGTGAGGAAGTCCAAAGAAAATGTGAAAATATGTTAAGACCGATGTTACATTGTTTATTATGTCTACTTTTATTGTAAAATTTAATAAATTGCTTTAAAAAAAAAAACAAATTAAGTACTAGAATACAGGTACCACTGTATTCTAGTTGCTTTGGGTTAATAGAAGATGACAATGAAAAACAATAATACATTTTCAACCAAATTCTCCAGTTAATCAAAGCAAAATTCTGACTGCTACTCCTGTTCTTCAATTCAGAGCATGAGTCAGTTGAAGATCCTCTGGAAATCTCTGGCAACAGAGACCTACAGCTTAGCCCCATGCATACTTACAAGGCCTAGTATGTTCAATAGAGCTTTCTTCCAAATTAATGTGCATAAGAGTGGATCCTTAAAACATCTATTCCTATAGACGTTGACACTGTAGGGTCAGGCCACATAACTGAACCCTGATTTCTAAGTGAATTCCTGAACATTTTCAGTGAGTGCACCCTTAACTTAATAACATGATATGGAACCTTCCTGCATGCAAAGTTGGGACTAACTACTTGCTACTTGCTACAAAAGCTCACACCAATAGCAAACTTAGTTGGTCTCTAAGGTGCTACTGGAAGGAATTTTTTTATCTTGTTCCGACTACGGCAGGCCAACACGGCTACCTACCTGTAACTACGTGCTATTAGTACGTGTTTGTGTTTGCATGGACTGATTTCTATTTTTAAAACTTGTATGAGAACCGTTTTACATGAGTGTTGGGGTGGCTGCTAACAGTACTCCATTGTTAAAGCTAATACAAAGAGAAACAATGTAAATCCTCTATAGCAGGGTGGTCCAACTTTTCATACCAAGTGGGCCACAGGAATATTTCAGCATGGAATCTACAGGTCTCACGTCATGTGGAACGGGGAAGCAAGCCCCAAATTTGGTGTCCCCTCAAGCCTCACACTGCCTTCCTAAAGGCAGGTAAGGAAGCGCCCAGCTTTGGCAAGGAGGCCTGAGGGCTCTGGCAGGGTCCTAGAGCCCCCCTCAACCTCTTTCCCAAAGTTGGGACCACCAAACTGAGACCACCCTGATGTGTAAGATACAGTCATTCAAAGTACTATACTATTCTGGTGTTTTCCAGACAGTAAAGATGGTGTAAAGGAATTGCTGCTGACGTATGTCACATTTTTGTATGGTTTTGTCAAAACAGCATAAGTAATACATTTGCATTTGATAAATTTATTATGGTGAATTTTTGAGGGAAAGCAATGCTTTAATATTGTAAAAAGCACCCATGACAAAGTCAATTTCACAGCAATAAAATAGGATTAAAAAATTATTTACTGACATTTGATAAGTGTGCTAATTGAATCTGGCCTCCTGTAGTTAATACGTTAAACATCAAGTTTAAGTGCATATTTTGTACCATTAGGATTTATTAATAAATAAATTGAAATTATTGCTGCACATTGCATGCATATTATTACCCTGAATTGGATTAATTATGCATCACGTTCCATATTCAAAAGCAAGGTTTGACATCTCATTTTGAGGTACAATGTGGGTCTTGTGCATCACATATGTACAATTTTGTGTTCATCAGTATTTGAATGAAATGTGCAGCAATCCAGCACTCTAGCTGCCTTTATAAAGGTTATTTAGCCACAGTAGTTAAGATCCTAATTACACTTTTGCCACTGGAGAAACCCATAAGTGCAATTTGGATTTCTCTCAATTTCTCATTTACTTCCCATTTTAAGATTGGTTCTCCACATTTCCACATCACTTTCTGATTTATTTACTTATTTATATTTAAAGTCCTAATGAAAATTCATCAAAATTTAGTGCAAGTTTATCCTAATACAATATTTTCCCTGATAGACACATTTTCACAGACCAACTTTACCTAAAATAATGCTGGGGTTTTTTTGTATGATATTTTCACTAATATGGGCACGTGTGATTTTTTTGTACACATGACTGGAGAACTGCATTGTGAAATGTGGAGATGTGCAAATTTCAAAGCGTGGCTGTGTCTTGGCTTGCCATATTATTTCTGAAAGTTTGCCTTTAAATGCAGACTGAATCAAAGTTCTCCTCTGCCCCCTTTTTCAGGACATTCCTGCAAGAGGAAGGAAAGAGGTGACTTTCACCAAGCGTTACGTCCCTCTTTCCCTGTTAGCTTCTTACAGATCTGTTCCAGATGGTTAAAGCGTGAGAGGTGGTACAGAATGCTTCAGTGGCAAAAACACGACCACACACGACGCCTGCACTCCGGGGGAACCTATGCTGGATCCCCGTTTCCTCCCCAAACATGAGGATCCCTTCCATCCATGGAGAGCTGGTTAGAATCCAAGCCATTGGAAACAGAGAAATCACATGTACTGTAATTGTAAATATTGCATCCAATCTTTCTGCAGGAAAATATAGCCCTCCTGGTGGCTGACAATATTTGCATTAATGCAAGTCAAATACAAAAAGCAGTAAGATGAAAGCCATAGAAGAGACAGTGTGGCATAAATAGTCAGCATAAAACCCTATAGGCTGATGAAAAGCTGGCCTGAGCAATTATTCTTGCGCACATTAAACTAGCATCAAAAGGGGAAAAGATCATGCTAACAACATGAAAGCACCCTTAGCAGCAGCCTCCAAGCAAGCATGTTATTTTGCGATGCACAGAAACAGGTTCAGGAGACGTGTGTCTGTATTATACAGATGCATTTCCAGACCATGATAAATTTAAATATACATTTTGATTTAAAAAAGCAAACAAACAGTTCTGCCTGCCTTTCTCAGTGCCTCTTAATCCTACTCCATATACACACTCAGAGTGAGTCAGTCCTGTTTGCAGTGTCTCAATTCATTCACTGATACAAGCAATGACTTCCTGCAGGGCTAGAGATTGCTCCCTGTTGACAGCTTTCTCCTCCTCCTCCTTTTATCGCAGTGACCAAGAAAACCTCCAGTCAGTTGGAAAATTCTTGTCATTCTCAGAAGATATCATGTCAAGTGAGATTCTTCTGACTTGGGGCTGAAACCTGTGCATTGTTAAATAGGGCGTAAGAGATTATAGAAGGCAATGGTGCTTTAGAGTTGAATTAGCAGGTGCAGACAGCTGCTCTGCATTCTTCACAGGCTTCCAAATGAATGCCCTGCTCAGGAAAAAGAAATATAGCAAAAAAAATGATGAGTGTTATTCATGGATACAAAGCCAAGCAAATTAGTATTGGAGACCAGATTATTCATAGGCAGACCAGTTCCAGGAGAACTGCTGTATTCCCCCCTCCCATCGCCCCCCCCATACATCCCGGATGACCATGCAAAATGACGATATAGCCAAATGGCTTTTACAAATGTTTTATTTTATCGTGTGAAAGGAGTGGCATGCCTTATCAGAAAGCAGCTTTTTCCATAGTTAAGGAGAGGGCGGGTGGTGAACCAGCAGTGTCACCACTGGCATACAAAGCAAAGTGTTAGTTCTACCCAGGTGAATAACCTAGAACCATTTCACCTCAGCCACAAATCAAGGTATCCTTATTCAGGCAAATAAGCAACTTCATGGTGGTTTGGTTCATCCTAAATTGTAAGAATTGATGCTTTTGAATTATGGTGCTGGAGGAGACTCTTGAGAGTCCCATGGACTGCAAGAAGATCAAACCTCTCCATTCTTCAGGAAATCAGCCCTGAGTGCTCACTGGAAGGACAGATCGTGAAGCTGAGCCTCCAATACTTTGGCCACCTCATGAGAAGAGAAGACTCCCTGATGTTGGGAAAGATGGAGGGCACAAGGAGAAGGGGACGACAGAGGACGAGATGGTTGGACGGTGTTCTCGAAGCTACAAACATGAGTCTGACCAAACTGCGGGAGGCAGTGGAAGACAGGAGTGCCTGGCGTGCTCTGGTCCATGGGGTCACGAAGAGTCGGACACGACTAAACGACTAAACAACAACAAAATTGTAAGTGCCTAGATGGAGAGGGATTGAGCAGGCACAATCTTCCTCTGCATTCAGGCTGCATGTGCACCCTCTGCTACAAGTTGTGCTGCTTCAAATGCATCTCTGTTGTGCTTTCTGCCACACCCAGTTGGTCTGGTGCTGCAGTGGGCCTTGTTTTGCTCAGTTTGGCCTTCAGCATCACCGTCTTGTTGAATGTTAGTGTTGGTAATCCTATAGCAGGTGCAATAAGAAGGTGTTCCATTGTCTCACAGTGAATCATCTCAATTATGGATGGATATAAATTTATTGATTTCAGTTTCTTTCAAGTTCTTATTTTTCCAAACGTAAGTTCAAGTTAGCACCATTATTTCATCATTTTGTAATATTTCAAAACACAAGTCCATTTAAAAATGTGTACATACTTCTGTGCAGACTTCTCATTGTATATGCATTTGTATACATATGTTTCCATTATGTACACATTTTTGCAAGCAGTTTTCCCTAATAGAATGCATTTTGAAGGGGTTCCCCCAATGCATACATTATAATGTACATGTTTCTTTAATATATACTTGCATGCATGCATTTTTTGTTGTTGGACAATTGTCACAGAAATTCAGGGAAGTGTGTGTGTTTTTTTAAGGATTCCTGTGTCTTCATTCGCATTTGGAAAGTATGTGTGAAGTAGGTTTGCTTCAAAATACAAACCAAATTAATTTCTCCCCTACTTCTAGTGTCACAGGCTGAAGCATAAAGCAAGAGGAACCAAAACTGACCTCCTTACCTTGCACTGTTAGCAACTGACATGGTTTTCTTAGCTAATCTCAGTGCAACCAAAATAGTTTTTGTCTTTAATATGAATTATTTCCAAAATGGCAACTGAAATGTATCTGTCCCTTCTTTGTAAACCACTGTAGTTTTTTAAACGTATACAAATGTCTTTGAATTTGTAATATTGAAGAAATCTCAGAATTCTACAGCCTCTTGCAGCACTGCTGGTAAACAGTGGGGGGATGAGGACTTTCAACTGTAAATCTCTAGATCCTCTTATTTAATGCTTGTGAAGTGTTGACACTGTTCTTGGTGAGGTGCAAGATGTATAATGTAGTCAGCCGCTGCCCTGAGGCCTCTTTCTGTAACCTTCAGCGCATCTTGCGATCCCTTTGGACACTGAATATATGAATAAATAGTAGAGAAGCTACATGGGATAGAGTATAGAAAAGAGACTGACCTATATTCTTTAGAGCATGAACAAACTGCCAGCTGCTTAAGGTTAGCAGCTGCCACAAAGTTATGCACACTTGTCCATTATGGATAGTTTATGGGTTGTTTTTCCTGGAGCAGCTGACACTAGCCACAGCATGAGAGATCATTTTGGACTAAATCAAATACTAGCCTAGTCAAGAGTAGGAAACCTCACATTCTTGCACATTTCCAAACCAGAAGCCATGCTCTAGTTGGAGGAAGAGGAATATAGATGAGATTTTCCAGTGTTGCTAAGAGTTATTGACAGGAACTGCATGTCACACAGTGATAGCCAATCTAGGTGCACTCAGAAGGAAACCGTATCTGAAGGCATGAACAAAATCAGAACTGAATACATATGAAAGTGAAGGCTGCAAACCTATGGGCAGAAGGAAATTGCTTGGTTTGGCAAAAACACTGTGGTAACTTCCTGGCAGGTGGGCCACCATTAATTACTGGGAAAGAGAGAGGATACCCCACCTGAATAGCTGCAGCTTCCTATGCATATTTATTAGGGAATATGCCCCACTGAGCATGGTGGGACTTACTTTTGAGTAAACATCCATAAGACTGTTTTGTGGTTCGAGGCCCCGATCCCCGCGTAGTAGAATGAAAACACAAGGACACGTGATATAAAGTTAACGGGCAAGAAAAGGCCACAACTTTATTGATTACAGCAAGTGAAAAGGTATTGGCTTAGGCATTGGATTACGTCAGCTGACTCCACCCCCTCAGAGAGGGGTGAGTCTAAAACAGGGGGGTTTATTCACCAGTAGGTGGAGCCTGTTGATGCTAATCCAACTATAAGCTCTCCCCTGATGTCACCGAGGGTCGTGCCATGGCCTCCCGCCACGCAGGCGTCGGACAGAATACACGACCGCCGGATTCCTTTAACGGAATACCCAAAAATTGAAGGCGCAGGCGATGGCCACACCTAGCCCTTCGACACACCACAACACATTATTCCAATGCCTAACCGCCACCTGAGCCCAAGAGGCTCGCCGCCAATACCCTCACAGCTGTAACCAATCCCTGATGCTGCTGATGATGCTATTTAACCAAATGTCATTCCCTTGGTCTGAAAGATGAATCCCATCATTCCAGTACAAGGCCTGATCGCCAATCCGGATATGGTCGTGAGAAATGACTTGGCCATTCATAAAGCGCACCCAACAGGCTATTGCACGATTTAAGAGTTTCCTGGATTTTTCAATAGCCATACAGTTCTGCGCACCGCGCCAAACAATTCTCTTCAGGAAGGAGGACCAGAACACCATTGTTCCGGGACACAAGGCAGCAATCTCATCCAAATCTCTTTTTATGTTCCACGACAAGCCCGCACTTCTTCTGTTAACAAGGTCATTTCCCCCTAATTGAAGGATAAGGATGTCGGGAGGGCCAAACATGGCGACTTTCTCCCTCAGCAATGGCATAAGCTCTTCCCAACGCATGCCTCGTCTCGAAAACCAGGAAACTCGCACTCTAGGTGGCAACCCAAGATTAGGGGTGAGGCCGCAGCTAGCCGACCATACGCGGGCCCAATGGACTATACTATGGCCGCAAATCCAGACACTTCTCCTGAGAACGGCTGAAACTAAAGGAAAGGAAAGACGGGTAAGTAGAGGTAATGGAGCAGAGTGCATTTTAACGAATGTAACCTTTATAAGCATCGGATTTCCACCGGCCCATTTCCTTAATTTTATCCGCCGGCAGACCCAAGCGTGCAGCTGTTGTGGCGGCCCCAATCCTGAATTAGTGTGCTGCATAATCCTGGGAAGATAAACCACAGGCATCAATCGCTTTGCAGAGTACCCTTGTGAATTGGTGTCACAACAGAGGTGACCCGTCCTCATGAACCAGGAGCAGACCCGGGCCGTGTGGTCTGAGGTAAAGGTACCGCCTAGTGTCCTTGACTGGGCATGGGCCCTGCTGGGCTGAAGCTGTAAGTTTTACAAGAACACCCCTACCGGCCTGATCAGTTTTGGATTGACGTATCGGCACCGTCATGCTAGATTCGGACAACAGCACGTCCTCCATAAGGAGGCTGCGCGTTGAGCCGCTTGCGCTAACCTCGACTACAACTTCGCCAACTCTCAAGGCGCCAAAAAAAGGTGATAGCATATGCTGAGGAAAAGAGGAGGGCCTCAAACTTGGTCCAGCAGATTGACCTAAGCTTTGTGCGTATCTGAGAGAGCAACCGATAAGAAATTGGCTTACGGCCCTCGGCCCTGGGGGGTTGTAGCCTGCCCCAACCCTCAATAGCTCTGTGGATCAGGAAGTCACTGCACGGATTGGAGGAAAACGTGGCTTTAGCAAAGAAGCTGATTGCGGCTACATGTATCTTTAAGGTTTTTTTTTTAATTTTTTTATTTATTTTCAATGCAGAATCGTAACAAAAATTACAAACATTGAATCCAAAATAATACTATACCAACAACAACAAAACGGAACATACAAAAAAAAAAAAAAAAAAAAAACAGGAAAGAAAAGGGAAAAAAAGGAAAGGAAACAAAACAAAACTAAACAAAAATGAAAAAGCACACATCTACAGAAAAAAACCATATCATTACGTACATATACACATATTGACTTCCTTCCTTTGTTCTAAGACCTCAAAAATTTTACTCTTACTATATTGTTGTGTCTGGTTAGATTACTTCCATCTTTGTACTTTCTTTTTTTTTTACACCATTTTTTTTTCTTTAACCCTGTAAAGCATCATTCATTACATACCAATATACTTACTCCAGAACAATGTTTTTTTCATATACTCTTTAGCACAACCCCATTCTTTTAATAATTTCTGGTCCGATTGTCCCCTTATGAATGCTGTGAGTCTTGCCAGATTTATGTATTCACAAAATTTAATTTGCCAATCTTTAACTGATGGGATTTTTCTCCCTTTCCAGTTTTTTGCTATAAGCATCCTGGCAGCTGTTGTTGCATAAAGGAATACTTTCCTTTGATTGTCGGGAATATCATTTGTAAGTAAACCTAAAAGGAATGCCTCCGGTTTTTTACTGAAAGATATTTTAAATATCTTTTTGAGTTCTTCATAAATTTTGTTCCAGAATTGTTTAATAAGTCGGCATTCCCACCACATGTGAAACATTGTTCCTATTTCTTTTTTACATCTCCAACAGGTATTCGATTTTAATTTGTAAATTTTAGCCAATTTTACCGGAGTTAAGTACCATTGGTATACCATTTTCATAAAATTTTCTCTTATTGTATAACATGCCGTGAATTTAATATCATGTTTCCATAATTTCTCCCATTGGTCCAGCCGAATTACATATCCTATATCACATGCCCATTTAATCATAACTTCTTTTACTTTTTCATCCTTTAATTCCCATTCTAATAATAAATTATACATTTTGGATTAAAAAAAGAAGAGGAATGTATCTTTAAGGTTTTGGGGGCACGTCCCAAAACATCAAGATGGGAAAGGTATTGCAGAACGTCATCAGTGGTGGGTGGCACTCTAGGCGAAAGCCCCGATATCCCTGACCTGAAGCCCAAGAAATCGCACCAGGCCTTCTTGTAAGAACTGAGAGTGGAGGGTGCGACAGACGCTAATACTCCCTTAATCACTTTGCGTCTCCAAGGTTCCACAGGTGCTCCGGAAAGGGTTCGGGCAACAGTTGCGCTCCAGGTGCTAGCGACTGACTCGCGACGGGACGACGAAAAGTGAGGCCAGAAGGCTGGCGCCGCAGCAATTTAGGGTGCTAAACATGCCCCCTCGCAGGCACCTGGTTGGGTGCCTGCCCGTGGGCGTGGGTGCCAGCCAGGTGAGTGGGAGGCGGAGTCCGGCTCCCGACCACAACCACTCCCCTCTCTTGCAGGAGGAGAGTCTTTGTAAGACAAAGTGTTTTCCTCAATTATATTTCAGTCAAAGATTAGCTGTACTTGTAGAAGGCAGAATAAGTGAACAGCCCCAAACTACCTTTCCTTATATATATTATCTGTGTGCACACTCAGCAGAAATATACATTACAGAAACTCAGACTGATGTCAGATGTCTACTGCCTCCAGATGACCAGTCCAACATACCATGTGTTTTGACGTCATCAGGCTGTCAGTTCTCCACTTTGGATATTAAATATTTTAACTAGAAAGAGGACATCAGCCATATTAAAAACAGGTGGTGATAGTGGGTACACAGTTTGGAATGATAGCAGAGAAATATAAAGTTTGTAATTATAATCAACTCAATGTTCCAGTGGTTCCAAACTGTAGGGTAAAAATAAATATATTATGCATTGAACTACTTAAACATAAGTAGGTCAATATTCTGCAGATATTTAGCCTTAATTTTGGATTTTTTTCTTTTCCTTGGGTAACATCAGGGCATTGATATTATCTGAACAGTTTCCATCTTGTTTGTTCATACGTTAAACTGAACATCTTATTTCTCTCAGTGATGCAAATCACTTTATATTACATGGACAACTGAAAGGATTTTCTTTAGGAATTCCATGTGCAATCTCTGAGACTGAAAAAGAAAGAAAGAAAGAAAAAAGAAAAACCCACATCCATTTCAATTTATTATTCAGTGCCTCTTGCTTAAAGCTAGCTATGGCTACTACGAAGAGACCAGAAAAGGAAGGGTTTATGTTACACACACCATTTAAGATGGATGAAAATATTTAAATGGGAAGCAGGAAGAACACAACCTTTCTGATAAGGGAAGGTATCTAATAGGGTCCATTGTGCTCATATGAGGACTTTTGACACAACTATCATCAATGAATGAAAGATAGAGGTGAATTTTGTCAATTTCCTTCTCACCTACAGTCTTCCTGGGCCATCTGTCCAACCCTCTGGAGTAGATTTAGGTGTATACTGGGGGGGGGGGGGCTGGATCTTTGAAGTGCTAATATTAACTTTTTGTGATTTGTTTTTCATCATCAATAGTTACCATGGCAGAGTACAAAACATAAAATAAAAGCATCAACTAAACCAAACAAAAATGCATTTGGAAGGACAAACCAAAAGAAACAAAGCAGCTAAAAACAACAGAGCAAGTTGTTGTTGTTTTAATCATTAGCTTAACAAAAATTAAAATGCTTGGGCAAATAAATTGTTAACCTGGTACCATAAAGGCAACAGCATTGTTGCCAGATTTACTTGTAAGTGCAGGGTGTTCCACACATAGGGTGACATCACAAAGAACATTTGACCTTATATGATTACATACTGAGTTTCCTTCAGTGCTGGAGATCATCCTCTAAGGATCTCAAGCCACAAAATGCCATGATCAATGTCGTATGAAGAAAGGTTGTAACATCTGGGATCTTTTAGTTTAGAGAAATGGTAAGGAAGAGACAACATGATAGTAGTTTTAAAAAATATGCATGGCATGGAGAAAGTGGATAGAGAAATGTTTTTGTAAAACTAGAACTCATAGACCATTGGTGGACTTTGGGGTCTGAAATTTCAGTGGTGCCCTATGTGATGCCAAAATTCAGCACCCCTCCTCTCACCTTCTATTCTATAGCATAGCTGTGGTGTCCCCTGTGGCTTACCGTCTGGTGTGACCAAACCACTCATGCTCACCTAAATTTGGCTCTGCATAGACAAGCAATGAAGCCAAATGTTGGAAATTCAGAAAAGATAAAAGTATTTCTTCATGCAGCATATAGTTAAACTATGGAACTCCCTCCTACAGGAGGCATTGATGGCAACCAACTTGGGTGGCTTTTAAAGAGCATTAGACCACTGGTGATAAGGCTATCAATCGTTACTAGCCATAATGACTATGCTCTGCTTCCATGGTTGGAAGCAATAATATTTTGGAATACCAGCTTCTGAAAATCTCTGGAGGCAAGAGTGCTCTTGTGCTTGAATCCAACTTGGGGGCTGGCCACCATGAAAACAGGATGCACTACTACACGGATCATTGCCCTGATCTAGCAGGTTCTTATGTTTTTATGGGTCCTTCACTCAGAAGTGTTGTGTAAACTCAAGTTTGTGTGTGAATCTGGTTCTTTGGTTCTTATACTATATTCCAGACAGAGTTTGCATATTAAAACATCACTGGTGTTAATAAGACAAGGTTAAGTGCATGTCTAATTCTCCCACAACCATCAGTGGGACTTAAAAATAGTTAACTGTGTCTAGATTTGATTATAGCATTAGTAATTAAATCAAAAACTATTCACCATACAAATAGGGCTTCACATCTTTCTTTCCTGTCAGCCTCTATAAGTTTAACCATGCATGTAATGACAGGCAGAAATTTAACAGGTGCCTTTCCCAGGAAGGAGATTCAGTGATAAGAAATTGTCCATAGGACTCCTGCCTCAACAAACCTTTTAAAGATAAAGTAGCACTGCTGTTCTATACACATAACTTTTCTTAAATGTGAATGCCATTCATTGCTTCTTATATCTGTCAATTTCTTTGACCCAGACTTTCTGGGTAGAATTAAACAAATCTCCTAAAAAGCAGTGCTGCCTGCATAGCATTATTCAGATTTTATGCAGAGAATTCCTAATATTCTGTCAATCTGCATATAAAATGGAGACCAAATTATGCACAGGCAATAATAAAAATTGTGTTTTTTAGCCCCCCCCCCCCCCACTTTCACAGAGGGCAGTAAAATGTTCCCATTTACTTGAAAGGAAGAAAGATAAGCCTTTTGGTTCATGACTTATTAGGCTTCTGGCTATGGCTTAGTAGTGTCAGTTAGCTCCCTG
Source organism: Podarcis pityusensis (assembly GCF_964106645.2). NCBI lineage: Eukaryota > Metazoa > Chordata > Lepidosauria > Squamata > Lacertidae > Podarcis > Podarcis pityusensis. The sequence continues at coordinate 43,846,805 of NC_138034.1, read as the reverse complement.
GATGACTTTTCTTTTTCTTTTTTCAGAAGCTAGAGAATGGAATAAAATTGAATGAGGAAACACATTGTAAAATAAGAAAGAACACATCTATTTAAAAAAGGACAATTCCGGGTTTTGAAAGCTGAATTGGGGGCATTTTGCTGGCGATCTATCTCAGCAGGCGATCCCCGAGGCACTGTGTTTGAGACATACAAAATGCCTCTGGGGCACAGAGGAAACACACCTGCTGTGATCTCCTTTTCATTGGGGCACGTTGTGTGTCAGCTCTGTCTGTGAGGTGCAGTTAAGAGCAAAGACCTAGACACATCCCTCCAATTTCTTGGAGTCTCTTACAGAAATGCCCATATGTTTTTGGATACCAAGTTGTGAGCAGTGCATGTTTCTTTGGTCTACAGGTATAAATCCAATTACTAAGACAAGGTATGGGGATTTTGTTTTTTGTTTTTTAAAGAGATGGCAATGGACATTTTGGAACAGCCTTCCCCAAACTGATGCTCTTCAAGTGTTGTTGAGCACCAGCTGCCTTCTGCCCTAGGGAATGTGGGCAATGGTCAGCGATGATGGGAGTTGAATATCTGGAGGGCACCAGAATAGGAAAGCTTAGTTTAGTGAATAGCTATTATGTGTTTGTGAAGCTGCCAGCATGAGTTTGACCAAACTGCGGGAGGCAGTGGAAGACAGAAGTGCCTGGCGTGCTCTGGTCCATGGGGTCACGAAGAGTCGGACACGACTAAACGACTAAACAGCAACAACAACATTATGTTGGTTATACAGGCAACTCCCCGCTTGTGCAGGGGTTGAATTCCAAGGCACTGTGTTGGTGGGGAATTCATAAGCCTGCCCCATTCTGCCCCACCCCGTTCCACCCACTTCTAGGGCCAAAAATGGTGTGTGTGTCAGCAGTCACATTTGTGCTAAATGTGTGCAAATGAGGAGTTGCCTATATTGTCAGTTAGATATATACCAATAAGTATTAAATTAAAATGTAGAAAGAGGTCTTTGGAAAATGAATGGCCATAGCACAGTGTTAGAAGACATAATTTTCATGAAGAAGGTCCCAGGAGTCCTGGAAGATCCCTGCTATCTCCCAGGTAGGATTGGAAAAGACAACCACCTGAAACTATTCAGTGCTGCCTTGCATATTGAACTTGATGGAACTTTGGTCTCATTGGTGCATAGCAGATTCCTATGTGCCCTTCCAAACATGACCACTGTGTAGTGGAATTCTCATATCATAAGCTCCAAATGCCAAAATCCCATCTACTGCCCAATTATTAAATGTACAGAAACCTTCTCTTCCTTTGTATCTGGTCATGCTAGTGAGATGAGCAACTGGTGGTCAGGGGAGCTGAGTCCATCCACCCAATGCTATGCATACCTCAACCATTCCCTTCCAAGGAAGAGCAACACAGGTGAAGATCTGTCCAGTCCTCTCCTGCATATAATAAAACAGAACTTTGAAGCCCCCCAACTACTACATGGTAGGCTTGTGTTGTTGTTTGTAAATGAACGACTGGGAGCATTTTTTACTTTGAAGCTGAAAACTGAAAGGAACCCTTTGTATACTGTCAAATGTTGTGGTTGCTGGAAAGAGAAATGACCTAGCTGGAGTGTCACTTAATAATTTAACTCTTTCTTTATGGATAGAGATGTCACTGTGGGATATGTGTGTGCATTTTTAAAAACTGAGGGCAGGCTTCACAGCAATAGGTTACTTTCTCAAACAAGCCTTTCAACCAGCAGAGAAAAGGAGCTCTCCAAGTGTCCTGTGCTCACATTTGAAACATATGCATAGCTATACCAGAAACTGAAACACTGAATATAGATGCAGTCACAATGAATGACCAAAATAGGGTCACTAAAGATAAATTTACTTTGCTCTGATATAACTGTCCAGTGGCTAGTCTGAGTATCCTTTCCCCCAACATAGTGTATGGTAATCATAAGGGCCCCACAGAAGGGAATGTGAGGCCTGACAAGACAAACAACTATTACGATTCCTTAGGGGTTGGAAAGCAAATTTGCAAGTTTCCTATTGAAAGAAGCAGGGAATTCACAATCTCCTGGTGTGTTATCTAGCTGTGATTTGACTTAAGCAGTCAGCTGAAATCAGTGTGAAGAAAAAGCAATAGGCTTAGAAGATGTGTCAAAAGAGATTTTATACACACCGGAAATATTGGTATTGATAGAGGGCCAACAAAGAACCACACTCATTGTAAATGCATTAGTTACATATATAACTCCATCCAATCTACCCTTGAAAAAGATTCACAGCGCAGACCCCTCCATGAACAAACTAACACCCCCCCCAACCCAGACTCATATTAAACAATAATTAATTCTGTTCCTTCATACACAACTCCCCTTTCTTGAATATTAATCTCAGTGCTTCACTCAATAAATTGTGCACTTGGAAAGACTCTACCTTAGAAAAACACCAGACGGGCAGAATCTTGTACCCCACAAATATATAGGGGGAGAACCCATTCTGAGGTGTTTGTGCCAGGTGTGCCCCCTTACAGAGCAAAGTGACACCCCCACAGCAGCTAGAAAAGGCAAGGGGGTGCCCATCTGAATGGCAAATGTAGCCACCTTCTGCAGTGATTATAGACAAACAAGAAAGGGGGGGGGGGACACAAATCCCCAAAGAAAAACCCCTTGTGTGTGGCTCAGGAGGGACCAGTGAAAACAGGAATTAAATTAAAGGAAACAAGGGTGAGCCCCCCACCTGACCCCAGGACACTCCACACTCGTACAGAGAATAATGGGCAGCCAGGAGAAAGGGAGAAAGCCCCACAGGTGAACTTTTCTGGCTCCCAAATGCCCAAGCCTCAACTCTCCAGGCAGTGAAATCACTTAAAAGTGCTGCCACCCACCTCACTAACTATGCTGTAACAGTACAAATGTTGGTTACCCAGGGAAGGCTTCAGCTATGGCCTAAAATAGGTGGACACTTGTTGCACTCTCCCCAATTGCCAAAGAAATAAGACATGAGAGTGTGGGATAGAGTAGGATTAAACAGCTTGTCACCACCCCACCCCACTGGGAAATTCATCCTTGGGCTGTAAACGTTCTCTGCTAAGGCATTTCCACCTCGTCTCCCAGGGGAGGAGAGGTGTGGCAGTTCACCATCTTCTCCATAAATGGGGGAAATGGCATAATTACATATATAACTGCATCCAATCTACTTAGGCTGATGCTGGGCTATGATAATGGAGGAAATATATAATTCAATTAGGATGAGTGTTAGACATCAGTAATAGCAATATAAGGAACTGTAAATCAGTTTGTTAACTATGGCTGCATCACACAGCACTTCATTCAATTTCCTCAACATTTCCTTACCTGATAATTTTCACATTTTATGTGATCTTTCACACAACGCAAAAGCCACTTCTGGAAATCTAGCAGAAGTTTAGCACTCATTTCTGTGTTAATCGTTTCAAGAAAAAAAATATATGTTTGAAGCCCCATTAATCTTGAACATCTTGGGAGTTTTGCAAGGCGGAGAGCTTAATAGCTCTTTATACATGGGGTAAACCCAAGTGGACCCGGTGTGTAAAGAGCTTTTAAGACCTGCTCCTTGCTTGGATTAAACTTGCCCAGTTTTAACCAGCCTGCCTTCAGACTTGTATGGTTGAAATTCCATAATTTAAATATGCAGCTTTGTACACGTTACTTGGCTGAAGAACTGTACTGCAAAAATTCAGAGACATGGAAATTACAAAAGATGGCTGTGTTTCAGTCTGCATAGCATGTCAGAAATTGTGAATTAAGAAGATTCTCCTTTAAATGTAAACTCAGTCAAATTGCTTCCCCATCCTGAGTCAGCTAGCAGTACTCAAAAAGACTCCTGAAGAGGTGAATTCCTGTGTGAAAACTCTTCTAGAGCAAACAATTCTGATAACTGTTATTAAGCTTTCAGACAGTCTAGGAGTAAAATACCTATTCACATACAGTGGTGCCTCGCAAGACGAAAAGAATCCGTTCCGTGAGTCTCTTCGTCTTGCGGGTTTTTTCGTCTTGCGAAGCAAGCCCATTAGCGGTTTAACGGATTAGTGCTACAGTATTAGCGGCTTAGCGGGCTTAGTGGATCAGCTGATAAGCGGCTTAACTATAAGCTGATAAGCGGCTTAAGGATCAGCTGATAAGCGGCTTAACGATAAGCTGATAAGCGGCTTAACGATCAGCTGATAAGCGGCTTAGCATCAGCTGTTAAGCGGCTTAGCCATCAGCTGATAAGCGGTTTAGCGGCTTGGGAAAAAGGGGGGGAAAGGAAAAAAACCCCGCAGGAACTCGCAAGACATTTTCGTCTTGCGAAGCAAGCACATAGGAAATTCGTTTTGCGAAGCACCTCCAAAACGGAAAACCCTTTCGTCTAGCGGGTTTTCCGTCTTGCGAGGCATTCGTCTTGCGGGGCACCACTGTATTTGTCTCTTAAGGTGGTTTACTTCTTAGCTGGCTAGGAAAGCAGTGAGATGTGGAAACAATAAGCTGTCCTGAGAAGCATCATGGTTTTAGAGTAAGGATTCTCTCTCAAGGGGTTTGTTAGGGGCTCTTTGGTGACTCTGCACAGAACTGGCCCAAATGGATGTGAGTATTGCTGGACTGGAAATGGTGTGGGATCAGTGTCACCAGCATCCTGAAGGCCCAGTGAAACCCTGGAAGTGATGGGGGAGGGTGACTAACCATGGTAGCAACATACGACAAAGATCTGGCATGGAGACAGGTCCCATGCAATGACTGAGAGTAAAGTGAGAGTAAAGTGAGACCCTGGGGAAGCCTGTGTATTGGGAGAGCCATAGTGACTAATCAGGAGAGTAGGGAAAGGGTTATTGAAGAAGATATCACACATGTAGGTTGGACGTCATCCTAGAAAGACCCGTCCTATTCCTAAACAGCAAAGAACGAAGGACAGTAACGTTGACTTGGGTGGGAGAGGATGCACATGCATAGGAGTGGAGCCTCTTGCCTACAGACCTAATTAGGTCCTTCACTGGTCCTAGTCTGGCTCATGAAGCTGTTTCCCCAAAATCATGTTCACCTGCTGCATATGTCCACCTGCTCCTTAGGTGAAGTGTGGAGGAAGGAGACGCACTACTGCCAATGAAAAGTCAGGAACATTCAAGTGTGTTCCTGATTGTTCGCTGGTTTGCTGTCACTGTAACTCTGCTGATAGAACAAGCCCACTGGGATCCTCGATACTACAGCCAATCCTTGCCCAAAGTTGAGTTTGTATTCACTGCATGTCAGCTGACATGCAGTGAATTCAAGCTCATTTGGATTCGCTGCACTACTGAGCTTCCCATGGGGAACTGGACAGTGGAGCTGACCCATGAAGAAAGTAGGGCTTGTAGTGACTACTCATTACCTGATGGTTGGTAACACATCAGATTTCACTTAGCTTGGTTTTCCTTGGTAGCATGGCTGCAAAGTCATTTAGCATCATAGTGATTTCAGGTGATTGGCAGGTTCTTGGGGCCTGTCCATCTGTCAAAGTGGCCTCCAAGGATTTGGCACACAGCTGCTGGATCCAATTTTTACCCTTGTTGCAGTAAAAAAGGCTGTGGTAACAGGGTTGAGGAACTTTTTTCAGCCTAAGGACTGCATCCTCTTCTGATCAATCCTCCTGAGGACCACGTGCCCATGGTGGGTGGAGCAGGAAATGTAAACTTTGCATTCAGAAAGTAGTTTCAGAAAGGCTAGTTTGCTTTCAGAATGGCTAGTTTCTACACAAATTCACAAGCCCCCACCCCGTATCCTTCATCCAGACAAGCAAGAGACATCATTAGACTTTAATGACATATTTTGACCAGGCAAAAACACTTACATTGCAAAGCATGGTCAGTGAGGAGTGTGGTTTGGGGGAGGGAATTAGAAAAGTTTGGTGGTGGTCTGCATTTGATCCATCCCTGGGCATGAAATTCCCCATCCCTGATACAAAAGGCAAAAGCACCCCAGAATAGAGCCCTCCCATCAAGCTGGCTACTTTACTGCAGGAAAGCGTGGCTTCTGTTTTCTGTATTATTGTGTTTGGCAGGTTTCAAATTTCTTGAGCTGGAAAAGCTGGAAAAACTAGGGAAAGCAGTTATGAACACATTATATTCTATTTCAGCAGTCATTGTTTCTGATTACAGAAATAACATGCATTAGACTTGTTCTCCTTTTGTTGCTAAAGAGCCTCCCAAAGACCTCTACACATTAACTGAAACAGAACATTGCTACATCTATTGTTGAGAAGCACCGACATGATGAGACTCAGATTCTGCTTTTCTCACATAAGCTCATCCTTTGTACTTTGTAAACTTCCTGGGACTCAAGGCAATTGTTCTTCCAGTAATTACCGGTACCTAGCTCACTATAAGGACACTTTTTAAAGAGTTCCTCTATTTATATGTATGCAAAACCATTATGAATTATACACCAATGTCACATAACTCAGACTCATAAGGCAGAGTCAGAGTTCTTCAAGGGTAGGGATGGAAAAATCACTTCCAGGGCATTATGAGAATAATACTTTACAAAGCAATTCAACACCACCCCATCTGCTAAACTCTCCTGCCTAAGCAGGCCTACCAGCAGTCGCCCGCAGTTTCACTGGGGGGAGCCCTATCAGTGGCAGCCAGAAGAAAGTCCCAGATGAGGTCTTCAGAGGAAAGGGAAGGCTGAGTCAGTCCATTGGGATCCAGGCCTAATCATTGTGCCACAAAAATGCACTAGGAAAAACAGCATACAAATTTGCACTGCATTACTGAAAATTGCTTGCAAAATGTTTGTATTAATCAAAACTGCATGCCAAATTTTGTATATTAGGATAAATTTGCACTGAAATGCTAATTGATTTTCATGATGATTTAAAAAAACAATTTGCAGTGGAAAATGTGCAGAGCTAAATGTAAGACTGAATAAAAAAATGAGAAAAGGAAATAAACTGAGATTGACATATTTATCCATGTGTGTACACACCACAACCCTCATAGAGATGTTTGGCACTCTTGAGTTTCACAAATTAACCATACAATGTTTCGATGGATGACTTGGTTGTAGTGGATTTTCTTTCAACATTGGTTGTGAAATTCCACACACACACACACACACACACACACACAAATATTCTGTGTGATTTCACATACTTTATCTGTGCTTCTGTATTTATAACACGTCTCATTTCATATTTCACAGCATGAGTAGGCAAAGCTTAGAATCTTTTGATTCAGGCTTATTTCATATGATCTTCTGGTGGCCTTTACACAAGTAAAGGAGCACTGTTTGTACAATATCTCATAATCTATCATTTCTGTGTACTTCACTTTTTGGATCACTGAATATAATAAAAAAAAACTTTTTTTTAAAAAGGTCCAAGCATTTTTCACCAGATACAATCTGGCATCATGGGTTTTCAAGACATTGCCTTGTACTGCCTCATTTGCAATAAGAACATTTTCCTCATGGGAGTATTGTACAGTGGTACCTCAGGTTAAGTACTTAATTCATTCCGGAGGTCCGTTCTTAACCTAAAACTGCTCTTAACCTGAAGCACCACTTAGCTAATGGGGCCTTCCGCTGCGCCGCCAGAGCATGATTTCTGTTCTCATCCTGAAGCAAAGTTCTTAACCCGAGATACTATTTCTGGGTTAGCGGAGTCTGTAACCTGAAGCGTCTGTAACCTGAAGCGTATGTAACCAGAGGTACCACTGTATAAGTACTGGTGTAAAAAAATCAGCATTTTAAAACTAAGAGCCATTATTACCCATGCTCATAATAGAACTATTGAAACAATGGGTCTTCTCTTAGATTGAATATCACCTGTGCAATGTGGTGTTCCCAATAGAAACACAACCATAGGAGCCAACTCATTGGGGCCAAAGTCCTTTCACCCCACCCCCCTAAAATATTTGAGGGGTCTGCCTTTCCAAGTTGATGGGCATTGCCAGTCAAAGGGTGTGTGTACGTCACATCTTGTGATTGATTATGCGTGGTTGGACTTAGTCGCCGTCCCCGAATTTCATTCAAGTTGGCACCTCAGAACGCAACTATAATTTCAGGATTAAATTCAGGTATGAAGAAAGCTAGACGAAAGTGGAATGGGGATAGTGCTGTTATTAAAATGAAAGATTTACGAGATGTAAATAAGGAGAAGGAATTTTATATCCCATTGACAAATGAATATATTTCCTGTCTTGATTGCCTTACATCTTTTCCTAGAGAACAAGACCTGCTGTTTGTATTTCAGTTCATTGGAAAACCCTCACCCAGTGTACATTCTTCAGTGGAAAACTGATGGAATGCAGGCAGGAACTTCTTCAGAAGGAAACACCTTAAGACAATAATCCTGAAAGCAATGTTTAAAGTTGATAGTTGCTATGGTGGTGTATCCACAAAAAGATTTTGACAAAAGGCACATGTTATGCACCTTGACAGTAGTCTAGGGGAACCTTTAATGCTTCACATTTATAAGATAATCACATCAACTGTAAAATTTGGTATTTGCATATTTACCTATTTAAGGAGGAGTAGGATGGCCTCTAGTGGTACATATCTGTATAGAAAAACCCTCACACAGTAAACTATCTAAACAAATCTAGATTTCTGATACAAAGGAAATACATTGGCTGACAACTATGATTACTTGATTTTAGAAGAATTTGAAACTAAGTTCATTTTATTTTTTTGGCATTTCTTTTGACATGTTATATCTAAATTCATGATGCTTTGTTTCTACCACATGTTAATTGTGCTGCCAAACTCCTTGCTCTAAATACTGTTGTGGGTTTTTTTGTTTTGCTTTAAAGCGGATAATAATAGTGAACTCAGTGGCCCACAAAAATTTGATATCAAGTGAATAATTTATTCATTTCAGTATTAAAACTCTCAAGACTTATTTTTTCCTACAGAAAATGAGAAGGGGTGGGGTGACAGAGAGAAAGCAACTGAGGGAAATGGCTTCATTTACAATTTAGACAAAAGTATTTCTTTTTTATTCTCAGCTTGCCACTGACTATCAAAGTGCTGCTTAATGAAAATATATTAAAGTGAAAATATTAAAGAATCTACTGAGAAGGATACCTTCCAGGTAAGGGCACACAGGTGTTAAAATAGGCATCTGCATGCATATCCCTAGCTAGATGAGGAAATCTGTGAGTAAGCTGGTGTTATGTGCTCAGTTTCTGCCTACATCCAGCTGTGCACTGCTGTGGATGAATACTGCCAGTGAAATTATTGGCAATAACACAACATAACTGTTTGAGCATGGGGTGGTGATGGAGGGAAATTCAAACCCCAGGTTCCCTAGAGCAGCCAGATGCTATACACACATTGAATTGAATTTCAGCTAAGGCTGCCCCAACATACTTTGATTCCTGAGATGGATAATGAAAGCTGAACAGATTTGTAGTTGAATCTTACTTCAACACAAGTAAATGAACAGTGCCTAACTCCACAGCAGCAGCTCTGTTCTCCAACACCTCATCACCATTGTCTTCTGCCCATCTCACATTTGCCACCTGAGGTGGCTGCCTCATTTTGCCTAGTGGTAGAGCTGGACCTAACTTTGACCCATCTATGATAATAGAGGTCTTACAGAACTTATAGGGGTTTATTTACATAAAACTGAAAAGTTCTTTTTAATAACTTTGTGTTTGTTTTAATTATCAAGTAACATATTTGCAAATAAATTCTGAAATAAGTTCAAGCTATTTCACATATTTAGTACATTATATTCCATTTCCAATGAATACATAGTCGTGTATCATCAAACCTTATCAGAGAACATCTAAGGTCCAGTATTAGAAAATGTGATATTCAATAACATGAAATCTAGATTGACTTTCCTCAAGCCCATATTCCTTTGTTTTACTTCCTTCCCCAAAACAATAATTCAGACAAAAAATGTAAAACCACTTTTCAGGATATCATTTGCCACAAAATATAAGCCAATCAGATTCCTTTGGACATCCTAGAGAAGCAAAATTAGAAAAATGACAAGTGAGTTTTCTTTCAGGCAATATATAGAAGGGGGGAGTAAGTTCAAAACATGAAGCGCACAACATTCAAGTACAAATAAAGTTTTGTATAAGTGAAGTCTGCACCCCCCCTTTTATCTCCATACACACGAGTTGCCATTTCCTGACATACAATATCAGAAACTTATTCCCTAAACACTTAAGTTCAGCATCTGCCATTCCCAAAGAACTATGGAAAAGACGCACAAACATTAAACCTGCACTTCTACTCCTTCAGATCTGAAGTATCTTTTACAGTTCTGAAAACTACTGAATATCAGAACTAGCTTTCTGGATATGATGTGGGGTGTGAGTTGCTAAGCAACTGATTTTACAGGCTTGGGAATCTAACTCTCTAACAGTTGCTGAATGACTGGGTAGTGGAATGCCTAAAACTGGCATCCAGGAGCCTTGCAATATTTTCAGTAAGAAATCCCCCCTTATATACATTTATTGGCAGATGGGGCCAATGACAGAAGTATTGCCCCAAAGCAATAGTTATTGTGATCAAACAGCTAGTATCACATCTGTCTGCTTCCCTAGTTCATGCACAATACCCCTCCCATCCTCTGTGGGAAGGGCCATAACTCAGAGGTGGAGCATTTGGCTGGCACACAGTGTCAGCAAAGTCACCCAAATAATGCAGACTTCCAGAGAGAAGAATAAATCCTGATAACACTTTAGTAAGGAAGCAGAATAAATACAGCTAATCAGAGCATGTGCAGACTCACTAAAGATAATACTACCTTCAGCAATTGCTAAGCAATGCCTCCACCCCACCTTCTTTGCTAGCTGACTCAGTGGCAACAGAATTAACATGTAAGCTGCAATCGGAATGATCCCTGCTGTTGTACTACTTCCAACATGCAAAATGTCCCGGCATCAATCCCTTGAGTCTCCAGCTGTGGCTGTGAAATGACCCTACATGAATTCATGGAGAGCCACTGCCAGACAATGTAGATAATACTGAGCTAGATGTACCAATGATCTGACTCACTATAATGCAAGTTCCTATATTCCATTCCTTTTCACTCATTTTCCAGCATTGTTCCAGGACATTGTGAGCTGTCACCCATTTCCCGCCCTTTTTGTTAAATGGGAGAGAATATTTGGAGTGCACTCTACACATTTGCTCTCTGTTTTGAGGGAGAGTGTGGGGAAAAATATACCTTTCATTAATTGTGGACTTGGCTTTAAAATAAAGAGTGGTGTGTGTGTGTGTGTACTGACAGACTAACCCCTGGCTCTAAAGAAAATTACTATGAGGAAGACTAGAGCCATCAGCATTAGGCTTGAAAGCATTCATTGAAGGCTGAAGAAGAAGTTGGTAATATCACTTACACTTGAATTGTCCACACAGGAAATACAGACATTTGGGGAGGCCATAGTGCAAGGAACAGAAAATTCAGCACAATATTGTCATGGGTTAAAAAAACCAAACCAAACCAAACCATATTATGAGAAGGGTATGAATGACAGCACAGTGTAGCTAGTAGAAGGAAACAGACTGCCTGGCAATTCTGGATAAAGCAGAGCATTACTTAGCAGAATAGCTCTTCTGCCAATGCCAATAGTAAACAGCATTTCAAAGCATCCTGGGGAAAAAGCCGATGAAGTCAAAAAATGTTGCTGTTCTGCCACAATATTCAAACTGATGCATTAAACATGTAATGCAATGTCTTAGGAGTTTCTTCATTTCCTGATCTTTCCTTTTAATAAATGGACAGCACAAAACAGATTTCAAAAGCTAAGAACACACAGTATATCACATTTGGAAAGAAGAACATTCAAGGAAATCAGAAGGATTTATTATTAATTTTTTTGTAAGGAGGTGCATTTCCTTGCAATGTCAAATGATAATTGGGTGACTTGGTCACCCCCCCCCCCCAAATAATCAGTTCTTTCATTCACAAGGAGCTCCCCGTTAGAAGCAGGAACTTGTACATTTGGTTTCTGCTCTCAAATACTGGCTAAGCATGGTTACTGAAAGCAGTGGCATAGCGTGGGTTGCCAGTGTCCAGGGCAAGGCAAGTATCCTTGCAAATATACCTGCAAGTCTGACCTTAGCACAAGAGTCTTCTCCCCTCTTGTGGTTTACCGCAACTAGTATTCAGAAGCATTACTGCCTTTGACATAGGCAAAGCGTAACCATGATGCCTTGTAGCCTTTTCCTGGGGACCTTTGCATGTTCTGTCCCCAGCATGAAATCCAACAAGGCTAGAAGATTCTTATGTGTCTCACATCTACTGCAGGCAGCAATGCAAAGCTTTTCCAAAACTGCTGTGGTTCAAAACTGCTGTCACAAAATGGCTGCCAAGGGAGCATCTGGAATAACACAAAATGGCTGCCACAGAAGAGGCTGGGGGGGTGCAAGCATGCCTCCCATGAGTTGTTCCATTAAACACTAGCAGTTGTCTTTGCATTTCTCCTCTGTTCAGAATGGGTTAGAGGGTGGGTGTCCAATCCTGGCATCCAGTGAAGTGTGTGTGTGTGTGTGTGTGTGTGTGTGTGTGTGTGTGTTAAAGAAGATTTTTTCAATGTAGGAGCAGTTAAGCTAATGATAACAGAAACTGAACAGGAAGAGCATTTTATAATATATTGTGGTTTTTAAGATATATGTAATGAGACCTTTGTCGGCACCATAAGAAGTGCTGGTGGGTACATTGGTGCCAATGGGCACCATGTTGGTGATTCCTGCAGCAAGGTAATTGAAACTTTTTTCAGTACCTCCAATCTGTAATATTTCTCCACATTCATTCTGTGTCCAGTTTCTTTTCTCCCTACTTCCCCCCGCTACTTTGAATTGCTGAAAAATAACACACAAAAAATGGCCCGCCTCTGTTAAATTGAAGTAGCCAGGCCTTACACATTTGCCTGGTCAACAAAGCAATTATTTCTGCTCATTGCTCTGCTGCTTTCCAAGCTGAAACCAGTGACCCCAGGATCCCTGAAACAGATAGTACCCTCTGGGTCAAAATACAGGCATAGCAAACTATTGCCCCAGCGTGGCTCTGACAGATGATAAGCTAAAGAAGGTCTATGGCAGATACAACTATGACAGTAATGAAACAATATGAGTAAAGCTTATTATCTTCATTAATTTCACTCAATTTCCACCATACTGGGAAGATATTAGTTTGCTAATATTGTCTGTCTGATTTAGGAAGAAATTCATCCCCTGCGCAAAACCAACAAAACTAAAAACAAACAAAGCCCCCCATTGATACCATGCTACCATCACATTTTCAAGTGATAAAAAGTTAATACTGTGTTAATGCAGTTTTTAAATGCTTTATAATTGCTATCCTAGTGCAAATTATTTGTTTTTTATTATTGCTGTTTACCAAAGCTCATTGGCCTGTCAATTGGGGATCTTGGAAAGCAGTCTCCTGGGAACTGTCAGTGACATCAGATTACTTGTAATAAGCATCGCACAGAAATTAAAATACATTTTTAATACATTCAGTTTCATGTATCCTCCTCATCCTCAACTTACATGCATCTCTAAGAGACAAATGCAGTAACGTTAATATAAACTCTAGGCTCCAAGCTTGTAATGTTCGTTCTTTGAATAACATTAAAACTAGAAATTGGGAAATTCTCACTGGTATATTTGCAATTACAGTGGTACCTCGGGATGCAAACGGGATCCGTTTCGGAGCCCCGTTCACATCCCAAATGGAACGCAAGACGCGATGGCGCATCTGCACGTGCGTGGGTCGCGTTTTGGAGCTTCTGCGCATGCATGTGATGTCATTTTGACTGTCTGCGCATGTGTGCACGGCGAAACCCAGAAGTAACGCGCTCTGTTACTTCCAGGTCACTGCGGAGCGCAACCCAAATTTGCCTAACCCGAAGCGTATTCATCCCGAGGTATGACTGTAGTTCAATATTTACAGGTTTTCTTCTGACTGGTAAGGAGGACACAATAGGCAAGTAATGGATATCAACTGTTTCTTTATTCATATACAATGTATATCTCCATTTCTGTTCCAATTTCTTTCCTCGGCTTTCATGTTTCTCCATTTTATCATGGTCTACTAGTGAGAGCCATCTGAAAAGAACTAGATAGAACTGAATAGACTACAGCGTTGAAGATTCAAAGCACCTCTCTTCAAATCAAGAACAAAAGGGTAGTAAACTAGGATCAATAGTTAGTTACAACAGCCTCATATCTCTGCCTCTTTTGTTGTATTCTTCTTCCTCCTGGTCAGATAATCATTTGAAGGACTGGAAGCCAGCATGGCTTCTGGAAGGTTGTCTTGTCCTTCTTCATCATTGTTGTCAGGGCCCTCAGCTTTCTGCTCCAAAATAAAGGCAAACAGCCTCTTAATCTGCGCTTTGTTGGTCCTTAGTGAGGTGTGCCATTCCTTCCATTCTTGAGGATAACTGATCCCTCAGGATGTCTACATTTTGCAAATGATACAAAATCCTAGAAAGCCTTTTACTGATTTGTAGGATACGTTCAAATGAGATGGAATAATTTCAAATCAAATCAATATAAGATTCAAAATAATTCATGAATTATAGTTGTTTTTTATGTTCTACATGCTAGTCATATTAGTTTTGTTTGTCTTAAATGTGTTTATGAAGTGCCATATCAGAAGATTTGTATACTTGGGTGAGCGCCAGACTGACAGGAAGACAAGCATTGACTTTGTGCCCTCTAAACAGATCATAGAATCATAGAGTTGGAAGAGACCACAAGGGCCATCGAGTCCAACCCCCTGCCAAGCAGGAAACACCATCAGAGCACTCCTGACATATGGTTGTCAAGCCTCTGCTTAAAGACCTCCAAAGAAGGAGACTCCACCACACTCCTTGGCAGCAAATTCCACTGTCGAACAACTCTTACTGTCAGGAAGTTCTTCCTAATGTTTAGGTGGAATCTTCTTTCTTGTAGTTTGGATCCATTGCTCCGTGTCCGCTTCTCTGGAGCAGCAGAAAACAACCTTTCTCCCTCCTCTATGTGACATCCTTTTATATATTTGAACATGGCTATCATATCACCCCTTAACCTCCTCTTCTCCAGGCTAAACATGCCCAGCTCCCTTAGCCGTTCCTCATAAGGCATCGTTTCCAGGCCTTTGACCATTTTGGTTGCCCTCCTCTGGACACGTTCTAGTTTGTCAGTGTCCTTCTTGAACTGTGGTGCCCAGAACTGGACACAGTACTCCAGGTGAGGTCTGACCAGAGCAGAATACAGTGGCACTATTACTTCCCTTGATCTAGATGCTATACTCCTATTGATGCAGCCCAGAATTGCATTGGCTTTTTTAGCTGCCGCGTCACACTGTTGGCTCATGTCAAGTTTGTGGTCAACCAAGACTCCTAGATCCTTTTCACATGTACTGCTCTCAAGCCAGGTGTCACCCATCTTGTATTTGTGCCTCTCATTTTTTTTGCCCAAGTGCAATACTTTACATTTCTCCCAGTTAAAATTCATCTTGTTTGTTTTGGCCCAGTTCTCTAATCTGTCAAGGTCGTTTTGCAGTATGATCCTGTCCTCTGGGGTGTTAGCCACCCCTCCCAGTTTGGTGTCATCTGCAAATTTGATCAGGATGCCCTTGAGTCCATCATCCAAGTCGTTGATAAAGATGTTGAATAAGACCGGGCCCAAGACAGAACCCTGTGGCACCCCACTAGTCACTCTTCTCCAGGATGAAGAGGAACCATTGATGAGCACCCTTTGGGTTCTGTCAGTCAACCAGTTACAAATCCACTGAGTGGTAGCATAGTCAAGACTGCATTTTACCAGCTTCTTTACAAGAATATCATGGGGCACCTTGTCAAATGCCTTGCTGAAATCAAGGTAGGCTGCATCCACTGCGTTCCCTTCATCTACCAGGCTTGTAATTCTGTCAAAAAATGAGATCAGGTTAGTCTGACATGACTTATTTTTCAGAAATCCATGCTGACTATTGGTGATCACAGCATTCCTTTCTAGGTGCTCACAGACTGTTTGCTTAATGATCTGCTCCAGAATCTTCCCTGGTATTGATGTCAGACTGACTGGGCGGTAATTATTTGGGTCCTCTCTTTTCCCCTTTTTGAAAATAGGGACAACATTTGCCCTCCTCCAGTCTGCCGGGACTTCGCCTGTTCTCCAGGAATTCTCAAAGATGACTGCCAGTGGTTCTGAGATCACATCTGCCAGTTCTTTTAATACTCTTGGATGCAGTTCATCTGGCCCTGGAGACTTGAATACATCTAGACTAGCCAAGTATTCTTGTACTATCTCCTTAGTTATTCTGGGCTGTGTTTCCTCTGCTGAATCATTTGCTCCAAATTCTTCAGGTCGGGCATTGTTTTCTTTATCGGAGAAGACTGAGGCAAAGAAGGCATTGAGGAGTTCAGCCCTTTCTGTGTCCCCTGTTTGCATTTCACCATCTTCTCCTCTGAGTGACCCCACTGTTTCTTTGTTCTTCCTTTTCCTACGAACATACCCATAAAAGCCTTTTTTGTTGCTTTTAACCTCTCTAGCAAGCCTGAGTTCATTCTGTGCTTTAGCTTTTCTGACTTTGTGTCTACACGTGCTGGCTATTTGTTTGAATTCCTCTTTGATGGTTTTCCCCCTTTTCCATTTTTTGTACACATCCTTTTTTAATCTTAACTCAGTTAAAAGTTTTTTAGATAGCCACCCTGGCTTCTTTAGGCACCTTCCATGTTTCCGTCTCATTGGTATTGCCTGAAGTTGTGCTTTTACTATCTCCCTCTTAACAAACTCCCAGCCATCATGAACTCCCTTTCCTTTTAGTATTACTGTCCATGGGATCTCACCCAGCACTTCCCTAAGTTTTATGAAGTCGGCTTTCTTAAAGTCAAGAAATTGAGTCCTAGTATGCTTGGCTGCTCCTTTCTGCTGTATAGTAAACTTCAGAAGAGCATGATCACTCGCGCCTAATGATCCTTCCACTTCTACCCCACTAACCAGGTCATCAACATTGGTTACGACCAGATCTAAAATGGCTGTTCCTCTTGTTGCTTCTTCCACTTTCTGGACAATGAAGCCGCTGCCCTACAAGCTCTGATAAGCTCCTCCCACAGCTAATCACCTGCCTCAACAGAAACCCTGCCCCCTCTGACCTTTGCACAGGGAGAGCAGCTAATCAGCCACAAAGAAACACACACACAAGAAAACTCTTTTTGCACCTTCTTCAGCTGCTGTCCTGCAAGCTCTGATAAGCTCCTCCCACAGCTAATCACCTGCCTCAACAGAAAGATGATAAGATGATATTCATGACACTGAATGTGCAGCAGCCCTATAAGCAAAGAATGTATCTGCTTAGAAACCTTGCCATGCTAGCCTTGGCAGAAATACCCCCTTGCTCCTATCTTTTGTCTTGCTCTTCCTAATTGCCTCCATTCCTGTTCATTCTTGACTAACAGAAAATAGTCATAGTTAATGATATCCCGCCTTTCCTCCTTAAGGAGACCAGGGCAACTAGTAACAATCATACAGATAAATCCCTGTGGTTTCTTCAGCTTCTGACAACTTGGCCTCCCCCTCTGCCCCCTCTGCCCCCTCTTCTCCCTCTGACCACAAATTGTCATCCCACCTCCAATTCCCTGGCTCTGACACTTCTTCCCCTGGGGAGTGTTTTGGGGGTTCACCAGCTGGTACCTCCCATTACTCCTCCACATCCAGCCAGTCCATGACATAACCTAAATCCAACACTGTGTTGTTGTTGTTGTTGTTGTTGTTGTTGTTGTTGTTTAGTTGTTTAGTCGTGTCCAACTCTTCGTGACCCCATGGACCAAAGCACGCCAGGCACTCCTGTCTTCCACTGCCTCCTGCAGTTTGGTCAAACTCATGTTGGTAGCTTCGAGAACACTGTCCAACCATCTCGTCCTCTGTTGTCCCCTTCTTGTGCCCTCAGTCTTTCCCAACATCAGGGTCTTTTCCAGGGAGTCTTCTCTTCTCATGAGGTGGCCAAAGTATTGGAGCCTCAGCTTCAGAATCTGTCCTTCCAGTGAGCACTCAGGGCTGATTTCCTTCAGAATGGATAGGTTTGATCTTCTTGCAGTCCATGGGACTCTCAAGAATCTCCTCCAGCACCATAATTCAAAAGCATCAACTCTTCAGAGATCAGTCTTCTTTATGTTCCAGCTCTCACTTCCATACATCACTACTGGGAAAACCATAGCTTTAACTATACGGACCTTTGCTGGCAAGGTGATGTCTCTGCTTTTTAAGATGTTGTCTAGGTTTGTCATCACTTTGAGGTATTGAAATACTGGGGTTGTTGTTTTTTACAGTATCACAATTCTTCTCCACATGACTCAGATATTTTCTGCATTCTTCAGATTACCTTCTCATTCTGTTTACAGTCAGGTTTAGTTCGTCTTTTTATGCACACATGCCCTGCATTTACTCATCTTTTATACATCCTTTAATATGGGCAAAGCTTTGTTTCATTCAGAACTTTTTACCCTTTCCCCCAAATTATTCTCCCTTTCTTTTGAAGGAGAATAACAGGCATGCAACAAATAGAACCTGAGGCCATGTTTACACACTTACTTCTGTCAAATAAAATGTGAACATGCTTTGTTTACAGTTCTGTTCTCACTGAGAGAACAGTTAAAGAGAAGAAGGAAGAATACAGACTCCTTTTTAAAGAGAATTTTGCACTGCTCCTCTAGTATTCTTGTTGTGATTATCAGTGCTTTTGGGGGGCTGGAACTAATATATTGAGGTGCTGCTATTCATATATTGATAAAAGTGTCATTGGTGTCAGCACAAAATGGCTGCCATGAACAGTGGTGGAGGAATCCTCTCCAGCACCCGGGGTGGGACACCGAGGGGTGGGGTGAACCATCCAGCAGCACATGCGTGATGTCCGTATGGACTGTGCATGCGCAGCATCCCATACAGACTGCACACGTGCAGCAGCCCATATGGTCACCGTGCGAGAGGTAGCCCATATGGATGCTGTATGGACGGCGTGCAAGAGCAGCAGCCCATACGGACTCCATGTAAGCAGCGCCCATACTAACTACGTGTGCGCCCTTGGCCGCTCTACAGCTGGGGGGGGCAGTGGGCCATCTTGTCACCCCCCCAGAGTGGTGTACGCCCCTAGCCATGAAGAGCAGAGAGAGAGACTGAGGCATAGAGTTGCCACTACAATGAGTACTGTCACATCACATATAAATCCCTGAAGGTGGCAATTACCATAAAAATGGTTTAATTATTGATACATTTTAAAGTTTTCAACTTGACTGGAAGCTGGCTTGAAAGCCAAGCTGAGGCACACATTCGATTAGCCAGGGGTAACCAAAGTGATGCCTCCAGATGTTGCTGGACTACAAACCTCATCATCCCTGAGCATTGGCTTTGCTGGTTGGGGCTGATGGGAGCTGGAGTCTATGAACATCTGGGAACAAGTCACCAAGGAAGCAATCCTAACTCTCAGCCAGGATCAGAGGGGCTGAATGAAGCAGTGGAGTCACTGCTGCATCTGAAGTCTGGCCGCTTGTGCTATGGAGAAAGGTGTCTCTTCTATAAGAGAAGTTCAAAAGAATAGCTGTAGAATGCCTTCACAGAAACCCACTTACCTACCTGATGGCTGTTCAGTGTCCTAGTCAGATGGCAAGGCAGGGAGAAGGGTACTATTTTCTGTTTCAACTCAGGCAGAAAAATGTTTGGGCCAGCCCCTAGTCCCAGTTCCATAGACCTAAGCCAAAAAGGTTCAACAAAGAACTTTCAGCTCAACTCTAGCAAAACAAATCCACTCGTTGTTAGCAGGAAACACCATCTTTAATATATTGCTTTTCATTCCCAATTAGACTATCGCATTGCAACTGAGGATCCTAAAATATGAACATGTATGCCTTAACCCATCACTCTGCCCATTAAAACTGCTATCACTGATCACATCCATCAGTTAATCAACTAAACCCTTAGTTGGTTATTCTACTAATTAAGCAGATTAAGTTTGCAGCCCTAGTTAAGACAGATAAATAAATACAATATAAAATATAAAATCAGTGCAGAGGCTCAATGTAAATATCTGTTGTTTCATTGAAGTCAAGGCTCATAAAATTGTAAAAACATCTGCTGCTAGAAAAGAAAGCAAAATACTGCATAAATTAAGGAAAAGAAGCTAAAGGGAGAGCATCATTAGTGTTGTGTCTCTGCGGTACGATGCTTCCTGCTCCATTTAGCACAATAGAAACCAGGATCAAAACAGCCTAAAAGGGAATTTTGGACTCCAAGGTGCAGTTTTTGTCTTCACTTACTTAGTCATATCTCTTATTTAAAATATTGGGCAGAAAACCTCTGAAACGAGGGGCAGAACTGAGCCTGTAGTTTACAATACACAAGACAAATTTCAAAATCTGGAAGCATCATGGAATGCAAGTTGAAAAAAACTTGCAACAAAAGAGCAGATTATAAAGAAACATCATATGTCTACAAGGCCGTCTTTACCTGGGGGTGCAGGGCACCCGGGTGCCAAATTCTGGGGGGTGCCAGGCACCCACTGCTGAAGCCGCCTAAGCTCTTAAGTATCTACCTCAAGGATGTCTAACTGGTTCACCGTGGGTGAATGCTGTCAATCACGGTCTATTGCTGGGCCATTTCCGTTCTCTTTTGCGGAAGAGCTGCAGAATCAATATATCCAGTGTCACCTAGTGGTGGCACCCTAGTGGTGTCTTTCATTTTTGCATTATCTCAAAAATGGAAGACGGAGTTACTGCTGCCACTTTAGATTTGTTCATGTTAGCGGTTTCCGCTGTTCCCCTCCTTAAAAGCTCTACAACTTAGACTTGCGCCCCTAGAAAAAGCTCAACAACTTTGACCTGCCCCCCCCCCCCACAGGGGGCTGCTGGGTGGATCTTTGCACCCCGGCAGCATATATGCTAAAGACGGCCCTGTATGTCAACATAAAATTCTGAATTTGCAAAAGTAACCAAATAAGAAGTATTTTAGTGTTTAAAATGCCTATTCATTTTGAGTGACGGGTCAGGGAAGTTCTTGGAAATGTATAACCTAGAATCAGAGCACAATTGTTGGAGCACAAATGCATGTCCCAGCCAGATTCTAGCTTTTGAATCAGGTGGTGGTGGTGGTGGGGAATCATTTCCCAGGGGCCTTGTTGTCTCACCCCAACCTCAGTGCATGTGCTTCACATGCCACCCACCGGCCACACATTCCTTGTGGAGGAATCCTGTGCCTGACCCCAGGTTGAAAGAAAAGACTCTCTCTCTCTCTCTCTCTCTCTCTCTCTCTCTAATATCACGTGTGCTTCTTTTCCAAATAATATAAGGCACTCTCTATAATCAATGCTAAATAGTGTTCAATTTGTTTATACAAAATATATAAAAACAAAACAATTATAATCACTTTCCTTAATGCCAATCAGTTGCAAAGTCATTGGCAGTATGTGGGAAGGTAGTAAAATAATTAATGTGGCTCTAGAAATCTATGTGGGTGGATCCTCAAATATTTGACAGGTTCTCAAGCTGTGATCAGAAAGCCTGCAATTTGATTGGCAGAGATGTATTACAGGCAAATTAGTCATAGAGTGAACTGTTTAAAGGATAATTAGAAGTACTATTTGAGCAAGAATGTTACTTATCTATTAAAGTCTGGAGATGTTTGAAGACCCATCACATTCATAGGCTCATCTATTACCCCTCATGGAACACATTTGAAAAAAATATTTTATCTCCTTTTTAATGTTGTGTAGGCATGTAGACTTGATTCCAATTATGATTTGGACTTATTGGTGACAGCATATACTGTAGTTCTCTTGATATTAATTATGTGTCTTGTATGTATTTGTTTTATAAAGAAATAAAAGATGAAAATTTAATAAAAGTCCTCTTAATCCTGGTTATGTAGAATTTAAAATGGCTCTTCCCACTACAATCTTCCAAACACAAACCATGACATGCTTTTTTAACTTTTGGAAATGGGAAGGGGGGGGGAATCAATGTTACATTATACCCTTTGCATTTTTTCATTTATTCCAGAATAAGTAATCATGTAAAAATTAGAATGCTGGTTAATTCTGTAATATCTATAACGATCTCCAAAGAAATGCAAAGACATGCAGATAACGTAATCTTCAAAGATAAATGATCCTTGTAAGCAACTACAGTGGTACCTCTGTTTACGAACTTAATTTGTTCTGGAGGTCTGTTCTTAACCCGAAACCGTTCTTAACCTGAGGTGCTCTTTTGCTAATGGGGCTTCCCACTGCCTCCTTACCGCCGTCGCGTGACTTCCGCTCTCATCCTGGGGCAAAGTTCACTACCCGGAACACCTTCTTCCGAATTAGCGGAGTTCGTAACCCAAAGCGTTCGTAAGGAGGATGGTACGTAAACCGAGGTTCCACGGTAGTGAATTCTTAATTATGTAAAATTTGGTTCTGCAACAAAATTTGTCTTTTGGCTCCTTTCATCTTGAAGTGGTAGTATATTCATACCTTCATCAAAATGGTGGTCGAGTTGTTTTAAACTAACATTTAGAATTATTCGTGAATTGTGTTCTCTATCACGTAACTGACAAAATTCAGGGAAAAATAGAGGATATTTAAAAGTACCTGTTTCCTGTAGGTTCTTTTGTCCTGTAGTAACTAACTCCACTAAGGTAGATAAGATACAGAGTAGGTGTGTGAGGGTCTCCTGCTCATACCCATATTATCAGGATGTGTGCAATGTACAGTATATAAACTGGGCCCCTTACTGTTGTGGTAACTATCCTTTGGAATTCCTTCCTGCAAAATATTAGGTGCCATCTCTGTTGTCTTTTTGGTACCTACTAAAGACCTCTCTCTTCCAACAAGCCTTAAGTAGAGATGCTTCCCAGCCTGCATCTGTATAGAAATGTTTTTAGATGTTTTCGTTGTTTCATTGTTTGTGTCTTTTCTTACCACAGAAGGTGGTAGATGGGAGGTTTTTCAGCAGTGGATAGATGGCAATTTGTCAGTCATTCTTTAGCTGTGATTCCTGCATTGCAGGGGTTTAAATGAGATGATCCTTTGGGTCCACTCTAACTCACAGTTCCATGATTCTATCAGACTCCTTTAGGAGGATTAATGGAAGTGAGAGCTGGATCATAAAAAAGGCTGTTCGCCGAAAAATTGATGCTTTTGAATTATGGTGCTGGAGGAGACTCTTGAGAGTCCCATGGACTGTAAGAAGATCAAACCTATCCATTCTGAAGGAAATCAGCCCTGAGTGTTCACTGGAAGGACAGATCCTGAAGCTGAGAATCCAATACTTTGGCCACCTCATGAGAAGAGAAGACTCCCTGGAAAAGACCCTGATGTTGGGAAAGATTGAGGGCACAAGGAGAAGGGGACGACAGAGGATGAGATGGTTGGACAGTGTTCTTGAAGCTACCAACATGAGTTTGACCAAGATGTGGGAGGCAGTGGAAGACAGGAGTGCCTGGCATACTCTGGTCCATGGGGTCATGAAGAGTCGGACATGACTAAACGACTAAACAACAACAAGGAGGATTAATGGGATATAAATGTAAAATAATGTAAATAAAATAACATATCTATTTATCCTATTTCTCTCTCACACACACAGATGTACACACAACTCCAAGAATCCTCAAACCACTCTTTGTAACCCAAAGCACATACTACATTTAGAGAGCATCATAGCTGAGAATGAAAGGGTTACATTTCATGTTCCATTCCTGCTTCTATTCCAATAATTATCACCACCTTCACTAATACTATTTGCATTTAAAAAGAAGAAGAAGAAATTCACAAGAACTTAAATGCAAATAGTCATTAAATACCACATGTACTTTGGCACTAGGTTACAAAAACACATTTTGGAGAATTAGGTACCAGCCTTAAACGTTGGGCAAGTCATGGTATTGCCTAAGGTGCTGCAATGCTTTTGAACAAGTATAGTGAAGAGGATCCCTGCTTCCAAACTGAAATCATACTTTTTTATTCTTCTTATTCTCTTAAATAAAAGAGGCACTATAGACCGGAAAATGGTCTCCAAGGGAACCTAGAGATTAAATGCAGTCCAAAAGCTTCCTAGAGGTAAACTTCAGGTGATTTATCTCAAAGTCACAAAAGCAGCAGAGCTGAAGCATTCCCTCATTAACGGTCCTATTATATTTGTGATGGTGAACATCAGAAGTGAAACATGTTGACTAAGAACCATGTTAGCTTCCTGCTTCACTGATTTTTAATATTGAAAGTGCCAGTTTAAAATAATTTTGGGGGTAAAATACATAATAGTCTGAAGTGATAGTAACTGGCTGAAGCCAATCTTCCAAGAAAAAATATTTCAAGATGATATGTGCCACTTTAGAGTAAATTGCATCTCTTCATTTTCAGAGGGACTCATATAATCAATTATAAAATCAGTGAAGGGAATTTTTTGAAGAAAAGGGAATTATTGCATCTTAGGTTGAAACAGGCCAAAATGGCTGGAAATCTGCACTAGCTGGTCTTTCCCGGGGATTGCTGTCTTTGTGTCAATTGCCAAAATAATGAAATCCGCATAACCCTCATTTTATTTCTCAAAGATAGTTTGCCTGAATACATGGCACATTAATTTCTTGATTTTTTTTAATACCCAAAGCTTTTGTTAAGAGTTCTTAATGCTTGTGGTTTCTTCAGTGCAGGGGCAGCCAATCTGGCGCCCTCTAGAGGTTATTACAACTCCCATCAGCTCCATCATCTTGCATAAAATCCTGTTGACAGAGTAAATAAAAGAAGATGTTGGTGGCTAAAAATAACTAGGTACAGTCTGTAGTATTACTATGACACAGAAGAATAGGCTTCTGTAAGTTTTCTTAAGGCATAATCATAAATATCAATGAACACGCCAGCACCTTCACAAAAACTCTTAAGCCATCATGGCGTCTCACTTTGTCATGCATAGTCCTGAATTTCCAAATGCAAGCCTTTCCTTCCCCCACCTCAAAAATATTCAAATCTCTTTCTGCCTTTCCATTCTTTGCTCCTTCCATTTTCTGGCCTTTGGATCCTCGTTTGCATGCTCTTATGAACTGCTCAGCAACATCACACACAACAGGGAGGGTCTGCTATGTATCCACACCTCTAAGGTCCCTGCCCAGATTCTTTGCATTGCTGCACTGTTGCATTGTTGCATTGCCTTTCATTGCTAGTTTCATTTGGGAACTGAAGTGTCACTGAGTCACTGTCACATGTGTGTGTATTGTGGGCATTTCCTCTCTGGCTCCTGCTTTGAGAGAGATGCAGAGATATCTGATCCTGCCCCTTGCTGCTTTAGCTTCAAATGAACCAGACTAGATTCCTAGATAGGAAGGGGGATTTGAAAAATGGGGAAGGGTTCTCCTTCCTGCTTGGCTTGTCACATGGACAGGAAAAAGACACTGATTTCTCCCATGTGCAGAATTGGTGGCGCCTTCTGAAATCTGATGAAATCTCCCCATTTTGTACATTTCTGAAATCTGATGAGTCTCCCCATTTTGTGCATTTGGGTAAATCAGAGTCCCAGGGCAGCTGGGTGGAGGGGATGCCTGGGTGGGGGGGTGTCTGTGCAGCTGAACCATCCAGGATTCATCACTGGGGTGCTGCAGTTGTTTACACGTTCCTAACTTGCTCAGAAGCTTGAAACACCAAAAAAGGGAAGTTTGTGTTTCCCTGAACTCAAAAGTTTATATGTCACAGTCTCCTATTGGGATACCTCATGTCATGTACCTGCACTATTACAACAATAATGGTTGTTCAAATTTACCATGCTTCCAAAATACCCATAAAAACATTATGACATCATATAGTCTCTCTCTAAATCTCTCTCTCTCTCTCTCTCTCTCTCTCTCTCTCTCTTTCAAGTACTTATTGATCTGGGGTTTTCTTTCCCCCCTCAGGCTTCCCTAAATGCTATACATAAATTCAAAGACTTCTGTGCTCAAAATACCGCAGTTCTGTGTGTTTCCTCTAATAACTTTTGTACTTGACCAGGAGGAAATTCTCAAGCAGTGATACTGATATAGAATGGAGTGTTCCTATTTTCATCTGAGAAATGTTGGACGGTATGAAATATAAGCCATTTATTTTTTGTGATCTTTAGTCACGCTTGTTTGGGCTAATGGGAGTGATACTTCAGCAATATCTGGAGGGCACTATGTTGGCTACCATTACTTTACTGCATGCACAAAATGGGATGTTTTTCAAGTTCAACCAAAGCTGTCCCCCACAGTTTCCCCTGAACTCCCCACTCCCCATCCAACAGAAGGAGGTTGTGGTGGCATGGGTGAAATACTTTCTCCTTTTTACTCCTCCTCCAACAAATTGCAAATTGCTTTATTATGCAGAGAACTGAATTTAAAGTTGGAAAAAATAAGAAACTGAGATAATTGAAAGAAGAAACCAAGAGAACTGAAATTAACCAATCCTTCCACCCCTAGTCCTGATCATTCAATTATTAATTTATTGGAAAGTAGGCACAATTCGCAATCATGCAATATGTGTAGTCCCTGACTGCTTGCAGAGGTCTTTACACTAAGGTTACCAGATGTCCCTGTTTCCCGGGGACAGTCCCCAGATTTACAAATCCGTCCCCATACAACATCCATTGAAGTTGAAAAGTGTCCCTGGATTCATTGAAAAGAATCTGGGAACCTTACTTTACACACATACATATGTATGCATATGTATAGCCTCTGTTCTGACCTTCCTGTTAAATGGGATCATCTGAAAAGATGGTCCTGGTTGCAGGCAGGCCCTCAACCCATTTCCTCCTCCCCTAGCGTGGGCGGAGTAATACCTTCACGCCAGGGTGGCACCACATTCACCCAGGCCTCTTGGCCACTCACTTTTGTGTATGGAGATCATGGGGGGGTACCTGCTTCACACTGCCGAACACCCACCCACACGCCCTTTAATTTAGGTGTCCTCTTGCCTTGCTTTGGACTTTGGTTGGTCACCTGTCTTGGGCCGGGGGCCGGGTAGGAATTTTTCCGATTGGCACTGGCCACTTGGTTTTCACCTACCTCTTAGGAATCGTCACAACTTTGTAAGGTTTGGCGGTTAGGCATTGGCTCATTGATTTGTGGGGGAGGGGAGGTCAGTCATCGCCTGCCCCTCCATTGACCAAGGGTATTCCGTTAAAGGAATCCGGGGCCGGGATCCTGTCCGAAGTCTGCTTGAGGGGCTAGGGCCATGCGAGGCCTCTGGGAACACCGAGGAGAGCTACAGGTGGGTTCCCCTGATGTGGCTTCCTCTTTTGGTGGTTTATCCTTATTGACTTCCTGCAAAGGGGGTAGGAGTCTGATATAGTCCTTTGCCAATGCCTAAGCTAATACCGCTCACATTTGCTGTAATCAATAATGTTGTGGCCTAAATTTTTGCCCATCAACCTTAAACCAAAATCTGTGTTAGTGTGAATTTTTATTCTAACAGGGGCTGGCTTGGGGGCCTTGACACACAATGCATTGAGGTCAGCACAGGGCAGTGGGCATGACACCTTAAATGGAGTGAGGGAACTACTATTGTGATTATATTATTGTTGTTGTTGTTGTTGTTGTTGTTGTTGTTGTTGCTGTGTGTTTTATGCTACATAAACTATGTTCTCAGTGTTATATACCACCCTGGAAACTTTTGATGGGGGGGCAGTATATAAATTGAAGAAATCACCATCATCCATAGATTCATAACCATGTGCACAGAATAAGAAGTGAGTAATGAAGGGGCTGCAAGGGAAATGGAGGTTCTACTGTTCTCTCACTGAAAAAGCAAATATGATTTCTGACAAATAAGTAAATATTAAGAAAATGATGTTTGCTGCTGGAAAAGAAAAGAAAATTCTGTACCAGCCCAGATTAGAGGGAGGCTGGGACATTAGGGGAAGAAAAGACAACGCAAAATGAGCAAAGTTGAAGAGACAAATTCTTTCAGAAAAGAATAGATAAAATTACAAAATAAAAGTTTAGCAATGGGCTCCTGAACAAAAGTGATCATCTCCACGGGATCTGAACTATAAAGACTAGAATAAAGGACACTTCTCTTTAAAAAGAACAGGAGCTGAAATACCTCACTCTTGAATTCTCAATATACAATGAACACACAAATACACACATCTTGAAAGAGACATACGCAATTCAAATGTGTATATTTTCTCCATCCTACTACCCAAGATGCTGTCATTTGTAAATGCAAGTGAGAAGTACCAAATAGAATATGTTATAGAAACCTGGCGGGATTATCTCCTAGTGATTTCAGCTCCTATTGTTGAAAGGTATAGAAAATGAATAGAAAACAGGGGGTAAGCATTATGCCAACTTAAAGAAAAACCCTAACTGGAAAATCTAAATGTCCAATAGGGAACATTAAGACTCCCACTGACAAGAACCTTAATATAATGCATTAAAAGTATATCAGAATTTAGGAAGTAGACAAACACAAAGGTTCCAGTAGAACACTGAGCTCACCATTTTCTTAAAGAATCTACAAAAGAAGAATCCAATAATTCTGAGGCAGCCCCCTCCTCTCTGAAAGATATCTCATCTAGTAAAACTGCCATAGAAGATATGGTTACAGAGCTTCTGATCTTCAAATGTGACAGCATTGACAGTGATAAAAAAGAACCACAGAATGGTGATGTTCCCACAGCGCCCATGACAACAGAGCTGTCAGAGATGGAGCAGGACCGAACGGAGGAAAAGAGTAAAAGAGATATAGAAAAACATTCCCATGATAGACATTTCTATAGCACGGCAAATTGCTAAGCCTGACAGTGGTCACTGCTATGTTTCACCTCCAAGCTGCTGCAGCCTACCGGAGAACAGTCCAGAGAAGATTGTAATTTCGATAAGCCAAAGCAGGTTCAGCACTGAACTCAGGCGATCAGATGTCAGAAATAACAGTTTTGTAATGCTCTAAAGAGTTTAAAATAACTTTTGAATTTATTTTTCTACCCTGCAACCCTGAAGTGGCTTAAGAGGAATGAATACTCCATGGAACTTCCACCTATGCCTATCTAGAGGGAAGGCTTTTCAAGGAAGCTTGTACTCAGCAAATTTTCTCATAACATCCATGGGGAACCCATGACATTCCAAATGTTGCTGGACTCCAGCTCTTGTCATACTTGACCATTTGTCAGGATAGGAGTTGAGTCCATAATTATCTGGGGGAATGGAGATTATCCACCCCTGCCCTATAATCACTTTTTCTTATCAGTGTATCCGAACATATAGAATATATAGAAAAGTCTGCTGAATCAGGCCATTGGCCCATCTAGTCCAACATCCTATTCCCGCAATGGCCACCCAGATATATAACAGCACTCTCCCAACTTGTGACTCCCAGAAAGTGGTAGTCAGAGACTGTCTTTGATGGTGGAGGTAGAATATATTGACCAGTGTTAGTAGCTACTGATGGCCTTCTCATCCATGAATTTGGGTGACCCAAAGCAGACCCAAAGCATAGTTCAATTCACCAGTGGAGATTTTCTATTTCCCTTTCACTGTTTTATCCCAAAGTAACAAGTGATAAATGGGGAACTCCATGGATTGGTATATAAGTGGGGTTTTTTAGGGGGGTGACTTCAGCTTGAAGGGAATAAGTACAAATCCAGAGACTTTCTTTTTACATGCAGAAGTGCCTTCTGCTCAGTCATAAGCCCCTTTTAGTTCCTGCTCATGATTTTTATACAACATGTGAATAATCCCTCTTACAAAACACGATGGGGGATATATCAAATAATTCAATTCTGTTAATGCAAATCTTTAATAGACCACTCAACACTAATATTTTGCACCTTTTGTTCCCTTTTCTACTTCCATCCAATTTAATAAATTATCCTTTTCCCCTGCATTTTTTAAATAATGAAAACTTCGCCATGTTTCTCAATCTACATTGCCTTATTCTAACATTCCAAGATTGCTCAAGGTTTCCCAATTGTTATTATTCTCATGATGACTGTTGCATCAGTCCTTGCCAATGTGTGAAGCTTTCTATTGTGATAAACTCAGCAAAAGCCTTTTCACAAATTGAATGTATGTGCACATGTGCAGGTGAATAGTGCTACAAACACCTGTGGATTCTGGCCTTGTCTCTTACACAATATTGAGGTGTGAAAAGAGCCTACATGTGTACACATGATTCATGATAGTCAAGGACCATGAACAGGTATGATCCCATTCTTCTTTACTCTTCTGGATAGCAAACATAGTGTTCTCCAAATGTCGATACCAGCTCCCATCAGCTTCAGCCAGTAAAGCCAATGGTCAAGGATGATAATAACTGTAGCAGAGGTAGATCCTGAAGGAGCGTCTCCACTCCCATCGTCCAGTCCAGATACCGAGGTCCAATTCCAAGGGCCTTCTGGTGGTTACCTCACTGCGAGAAGTGAAGTTACAGGGAACCAGGCAGAGGACATCCTTGGCAGTGGCACCCCCCTGTGGAACACCTTCCCATCAGATGTCAAGGAGATAAATAATAACTTTTAGAAGTCAGCCCTGTATTAGGAAGTTTTTAATGTTTGGTGTTTTATTATGTTTTTATATGTGTTGGAAGCTGCCCAGAGTGGCTAGGGCAATCTAGCCAGATGGGTGGGGTATAAATAATAAAATTATTATTATTATATAACCAGCAGCTGCAGTCAACAACTGCTTCTTCCACTTGTAACTTAAAGACACATAGACCAAGGTTGCATATATACCTGTAATATGCATAAAAATGAACTTGGGAAACAAACACCAGCCATGCACTTCACCTTCCCCCCACTAACAGTATTATGACTTCATATAACTTGCAAGTGACATTTGTTAAACCAGTCTATCATATTGAATCAATTTTTGGAACTATATATAAAAAAGCTTTTAGGATCCAAAAAAGGAAAAACTTTCGAAGAATGAACTAAGACCTTAAGTTGGTATTCTGCAGATGTTACCACTTTCTGGAATCAATGATCTTTTTACCTTGGGTCACCTTTAAAGTGTTTTGTTTTGTTTTTAAAAGCATTTATATTCATCAAAGGATCAGAGTTTATTTCCATAAAAAAGCTATGATTTAGGTATACTTGCGCAATTACAAACACTTCTGATACAGTGCAACAACAAACTCTTGCTGCTGGTTTGTACAGAGCAAGGCAACAATATGCTGCAGATAAAGTCTTTAAAACTATTTTAAGCATTAAAAGCAATATCTTGATGACTGGCTCTGTGTTGTTTGTCCTTGCGGCCTGTAAAAGAAAGTAGACTTTCTCACTTGGAAGCTCTTCTGTTTACTAACATCCATTTAAAAAACTACTCTCTAGTAAGTGGATGATCAGAAAGCCTATAATGGATCAGTCTTTTGCTTTCTTTAGCCTATAATGGATCTGCCTTTTGCTTTCTTCAAAATCAAAAAGAGAAAAAACTATAAAGCAACATATTCAATGCTCTTTAAAAGCTTTGTGATCTTTATAGTTTTTTCCTCTCATAAAACTTTTCACTACTATTATCGTTTTCTCAACTGAATCACAGTAGCTCTGGGGGAGTCCTGATGACTCTTTCATGTCATGCTCTCACTTTCCTTTCCTGTAGAGGAAACACATTTATTTGCCTCCCATCCAAATATGGAGGATGCTGTTTTCATCAAATGTTCTGCTTTCATACAACCCTTTCTCGCCTCTCCTTATTTAGATTCTGAACTTCTCGTCAGATTCTCCTCTCTGACATTGGTTTGCTTTGGTTTTGTATTTCTTCTTTTGTGATGAAATAGTGATGCACCTATTGAGGTTAGAGTTAGATGAATCAAAGGGTTCACTCTCTATTTTGCACTTGTATGTGTTTTGGAAACCACAGTCTGGGGATAGGGGATGAATTCAATTAGGTTTGCATTTAAAGGGAAGTTTACTTTGTTTGCACTTGCTGAAAAAATATGAAACCAAAAAACCACCAGAATGCCTATATTATGCAAATCCAATTGAAAAAACACATAAACGTAATAGGCCATATAGTAATAATTGCAAATCTATTTACTCGAAACTACTTTTCAAAATTGTGTGTGTGTGTGTGTGTGTGTGTGTGTGTTACGAGCCAAAATCAACATCGTGACATAATATATTAAAATGTAGCTTTCCAGTTGACCACCTCACTTTCAGAGTATGTTAAGAATAATTTGATTTCTAGAGGGTTATGCATCCCAAAGGCACCTACTCTATTCAAAGAGGACAAAGGATTCATGGAAAAATGGGTGTCTTTTCTCAACAAATGTTCCAATAATTTAATGTTGTTAATAACAGAACAATCTATAGTCAGTTTAGTTAAGATTAATAAGAATACAGTGGTACCTCGGGTTAAGAACTTAATTCATTCTGGAGGTTCATTCTTAACCTGAAACTGTTCTTAACCTGAGGTACCACTTCAGCTAATAGGGCCTCCCGCTGCCACCGCACTGCCACCACGCAATTTCTGTTCTCATCCTGGAGCAAAGTTCTTAACCCAAGGTACTATTTCTGGGTTAGCGGAGTCTGTAACCTGAAGCGTCTGTAACCCAAGGTACCACTGTATAGAGGAAGCGAAAGAATGTACTAAAGCTAAGCTGAACAAGCTTGATTATGACAAACTCATGCAAAAGATAGAACAAGACATTAAGAACTTCTCTAATTTGAAAAGGAACAAACTAAGTAGAGATCACAATGACTATTCAACAGGTAGAATTTATTTATGGCTTACCCGCTTGTCTGCCTGTGCCAGCATCCATCAGTGCCAGGTTCTTTTGTTTGCCAACTCAATCATCTTCATTAGACACTTAGAAGATTATTTCATGCCACTCTTCTAAGCAATATAACAGACAGAAAAATACAAGAGAAGATGAAGAAATTAGAAAATAATGTACTACGGCACTGACAATATAGGACTTGTGTTTTATACATACTGGACTTGGTGGTCAACTGGAAACATAGCCACTCTTCCAAATTTGCACTTCTCTGAATTTTGCAATGCAGTTCTTCAGCCAACAATCCAGAAATGCATATATTATGGTAAAGTGTGCCTTAAAATCCATATGTTCATGAATATGGGATACAAAAATGTACCATATTAGGGACAATTGCTTTGCAAAATTGTGTATATTTGAGGAAATTGCATGCAAACATTTGTATACAGTGGTACCTCGGGTTAAGTACTTAATTTGTTCCGGAGGTCTGTGCTTAACCTGAAACTGTCCTTAACCTGAAGCACCACTTTAGCTAATGGGGCCTCCTGCTGCTGCCGCGCCGCCAGAGCACGATTTCTGTTCTCAACCTGAAGCAAAGTTCTTAACCTGAAGCACTATTTCTGGGTTAGCGGAGTCTGTAACCTGAAGCATATGTAACCTGAAGCGTATGTAACCCGAGGCACCACTGTATTAGAAGAAATTTGTTTTAAAATGGTTGTTGTTGGCATCTGTCTGTCACGAACAACAGTGGAAAAGTGCACCATCACCAACTGTGGCTGTAGAGGCCAATTTGGTCTTCTTAAAAACTGATGCAATTTTCATGAAGATCTCTTAAAAATAAAATTGCAAAGGAATGTGGATGTGCATACTTGCATTCATTTGTCTCTGGGTTTGCATACACACACACACACACACACATACGCTTTCAGACTGGAACCTTACTTTACTTTATGAGTTGATAAAGTGATTCAGCATAGACTTTTCATGTGACCTCTAAGCTTGTAGCCATGGTGAGAATATAAATGGAAAAACCTTCACCTTTTTTACTCTCCTGATGCTTGAAGTAATATCTGCATCTTCTGCCCATGCGTAGGTCATGTCTGGTGATGTACACATGCAGGAAATAGAGGAGGAAAGGCAATAGAATGTATTGCACCAGCACTGCTTTAAAATGTGGAGGGATTCCAGGTTGGGAGTGTTAGTCTTGAATGGTTCTCACGGTTCAAAAGAGCAATCCACAAAACTATGTATAATTAGCATAGCTGTTAGAAAGGGTCTATCCTAGGCCTTGGTATAGACTGTATGGAAATGTGCAAACCATTTTTTGTAGATTTTCAGAAATGCAGAACTGTAATAGCACATTGTCCTCTTGGCAACAGGTTATGCTGTCCAGGACATCTAACAGTTGCAGGATCAATTATGCAGCATGGGACTGTGGAATATAGGAAATGAGTTCAACACTGATAACCTTGATAAAAAAAGCCTATAAAGCAGTACTAAAGGATTAAAAAATAAGCCAGAAACAAGTTTCATAGAGTCTCATAAAACAACACTTACTCAGATTATAAAGCACTCTCTTGCAGTTATTAGAAGCATAAAACACTCCCTTTGTTTTTAGAAGGGCACTCCTGTATTAAGAAAATGTCATCATTCATAGTTTCACATCCAGTAGTAGAAAAGGCACCTTCTTCAACTTCTGTGGTAAAAAATAACGGCACAGTTTTAGAACTGCTGGCAACAGATCTCTGCTTCTGTATCAAATAACCTTTATTGCATCATATCAGAACTATCAAGGTTATTCTAGGTTTTCAAAGTTGCAGGGGGTGGAATGCTTATCACCAGACAAAGCTGCTTGTGTTTACAGGTTTCCATTTTTTAAAGGCTGCAAAGAATGCAGCTTCCTTTCAAAGTCTGAACCAGTTTTAATGGAAGGGAATGCTAAATATTTATTAAGTCTAATTTTCTAATGCCTATCTCAGAGGTGCAGTGCACAGCCAATGAATCTATATGGTGTTTCTCAGCCTCTTATTTTGAAGTTCTTGTTTTCTTATTGAAGAAAATGCAAATTGCTCACGCACAAAAAATATATATATAGTCTTTGTGTACAGGAGCAGACAAACCTCCCCAGGAATAGCCTACATCTCTCAAGCTGTGACTAATCATTTGGCTGTTGGAATGAAAAGATAATACAAGGTCTCAACTTGTTAGAAAAACGACAGTATCAGCTCCACCAATATAAATTGCCAGCTACCTTGTTCTTATTTACCATGGGGGAGAGAGAGAGAGAGAGAAAAATTCTTTCCTCTTTTACAATTTCTTTATGCCCAAAAGAATTGCTTGCCTTTATAAATGCATTGTATATAGTGCCCCAAGGCTACTTCTATTTGTACTATTACAGGTAGCCATGAGACTACAAAGAGAAGCTGCAAAATTCTATCCTGCCTGAACTGTGAATGGAATGTCCTGTAATACAAACAGTAGCACCCCGAGGGCACCAGTGATTTTTCGCTGTGTAGTGTAAAGAATAAATCACACACAGAACTCTTTCATTTGGACTAATCACAAAGGTTGGAATTCTGAAATGGTGTTTTTGTTCTGACTTTTTCTTTCACACTCTTCATCCCGTTTTCGTATAGCATTATATTCTTGTGGGGGTGTTTCCAGCTGCGTGTTTATTGTGGAGACTAAATTTCTTTGCAGGGTCTACATGACATCGTTGGCATTAAAATGCCAGCCCTTACACCATCACACCCATTTAATCCAGATTTACCATTTCCATGGGAGATCTGATTTTTAAGACAAAAGCAAACTGTTGCCCACAGCCTTTATTATAGCTGCATGATCTCTTTTCAAATTTGAGCCTGAATCTGGAAGTATCTTGAGAATTATATCCAGATTTTCAAACATAGGCATCATTGTGGGTAGGTGGTTTTGGAAAGAAATGTATGTAGATAAAAATGAATGCCTCTTTTATGTCTTTGTAGTCTGTCTTGTAAACCACTATGTTCCTAGATATGATTTTGTTATTCTCTGTTTGGAGCTTCCTGATGCAGAGATGCCCCTCACCAGCACGATCTTCTCTGTTTATAACTTCTTGACATAGCTCAGATGGTAGAGCATGACTCTCCAAATCTGAGAGTTGTGGATTCTTTCTGAGTCTCCTACCGCAGCTCCTAATTTCCAAAAAGGGTTGTGTTTCAGGCAGCCAAGGAGTTTATACTTTACAAAATTGCCTTCCGTATACTGTCCCAGATGTATCCTAAAGTCCACAAACATAGGTCACTTTAAAAGAGGATTTGACAAATTCATGGAACATAAGGTTATCAATGACTGTTGGCCACAAGGGTTATATTCTCCCTCTACTGCTGGAGGTTGTATGCCTCTGAAGAGCACTTGCAAGGAATCATAAGAGGGAAGAGTGCTCTTGTATTCAGGTCCTGCTTGTGGGCTTCTTACAGGCATCTGCTTGGCCCCTGTGAGAAGGGAATTCTGGACTAAATGGAACTTTGGATGGATCCAATAGGCTTTCCCTAGGTTTAGGTTTGCCTGCTGGATAGTGCTTTCAAAACGTCCACCCTGAAAATAATACAAACCTTTCACTATTCTCATACAATAGCCTCCATTTGGCTTTTAACTTTCCTTAACTGTTAAACGAGTAGCTTTTATTTCCCTACCATCATTTCAGAAAACAACAATAATTTGCTGTTTCTACCCTTTGTAAAGACACGTGTGTCATAACTATCGCTACATGAGTGCTCATGCTAAATATTTGACTCGCAATATTTCATCTCTGGGAAGTGTGATGTGATGTTTTTCTCATATACTAGAAAAGCATTAAATGAATTGACCTGTACATGTTTCATATGAATGGACCAGTGACAGCTGTGATTGCAGCTCCCTTTCAAGCCTTGGCAGCACAGCTGTACATTTTTTTCAGGTGTTATAGGTCTTACAACATCAACACTTTTTTTGTTGTTCTTATTCTGTGGTTAACCATTTCTCACAATTTCTTTGACAGTGATCTTTACACATCTTGGAGAAGTAGTAAATAGACTTTATCAGAAGCTATTCAAATTTATTTTTACTGCTTTAGTCACAGCATCCATGAGTTTTGTTTTGTTTTAAAAGCCTTTTGCAAGATATTTGCAAAAGAGAGCCAGTGTGGTGTAGTGATTAAGAACAGTGGACTAGTAATCTGGCGAACCAGGTTTGTCTCTGCTTTTCCACATGCAGCTGCTGGGTGACCTTGGGCTAGTCACACTTCGTTGAAGTCTCTCAGCCTCAGTCACCTCAAAGAGTGTTTGTTGTGGGGGAGGAAGGGAAAGGAGAATGTTAGCTGCTTTGAGACTCCTTCGGGTAGTGATAAAGCGGGATATCAAATCCAAACTCCTCCTCCTCCTCCTCCTCCTCCTCCTCCTCCTCTTCTTCTTCTTCTTCTTCTTCAATAGTGCTGTTTTTCTCCACTGCATTTGTGACCTATAGCATGTGTATCTTTAAGAACACATCATAAAAGGTCACTTCCTTTTGCTGCCTGAAATTCTTATTTCTGCTTTCCCACCTTGCAATACATGGCATAGGTGCCTTTGTGACTGTAATGGCAGCCTTTGGGGGAACTGAATCACAAAATATTATGCTCTTGAACTCACAGGCAGCTGCATAATCATTTCAATAATAAACCCATTTTCATGGAGTCTGTGCAGTAGAACTGAACGTGCAGCAAGCCTTCCACAGTCAGTAACAAATAGTAACCTCAGTGAAAAGTGGAGGCAGGGGGAGGAGAGATTTAGCAAAAAACCAGAGGTGCTAGCATTCAACAGCCAGAAGTGTACTCTCACTTCACTGAGAAATTTTGCTACATTCATGGTGACTCTACTATTATTCATCACTGAGTTGGAGATGGATCATTAGAAATCTATAACTATTTGAAGAATACGCTGGTTTGGTGGGGGGGGGGACACTTGCAGGAAGTGGGAAGCTCTATTCACTAGTCATTGAATTTCACTGTGTAGTGAAATGAGATCCTGAACAGACAAATGATAGCCATGTTCACACATAATGCAAAGCCAAACCATGGCTTAGCATTGATGTGTGGACTTCTGGGGACAACAGATACTTTGTTCCTCCCTGACCCATTATGTTCAGCTAAGGTTTGGCTTCCATGAGCTTAGGCCTGGATGACATACTAAGCTAGAAGGAACTAGGAAATGCCAAGTGGTTGTTATCCCCTGTCTGGCAGCCAGTCCAATTGAGTAGTCCCAGTAAGCCATAGTTTGACTTACTATGTCATGCAAGCCAGGCCAGCAATGTCTTATATGGTATGTGCAATGTCTTATATGGTATGACATGGAGAATAAAACTAGGACTGAAGCATTAAGAAGGTTTGCATTTGTGAGAGTGTTAAGGCTGTTGTGTGGGCACCTTTAGACAAGTGAAGAATTGTTGTTAATCTGTTGCAGTCTCCGGCAATGCTGTCTGCCTCTCTGAATTCCACTCAACTGGTGAAATCAGTTGCATTCATGTAAACTCTTTGATATGACCATGAGCCTTGTGCACTGGTGCTCTTGATCATGTTGAATAGTCTGTGTGAACTCAGCCAACTCCCTATTCAGACTTTTAATCAATGCAGGAAGGGCAGAAGTGCAGAGTAAGTCAGAAAAGCGGTTGTCAAGTGTCATAACATTGGGGGGGGGCAGGACAGGAGATGCAAATCCGTCCCCTTTCCAAGAGTTATCCCTCTATGTAGAACAGTGGTGGGGAATCTGTGGCGCTCCAAATGTTGTTGGGGTCCAATTCCCATCAGCTTCAATCAGTATACAGTCATACCTCGAGTTGAATGTGCTTCAGGTGGCAACCCGGAAGTTGCTTCTGGGTTTCTGGGTTTTCTGGGTTGCTTCTGCGCTCCGTGGCAACCCGGAAGTTGCTTCTGGGTTTCGCCGCTTGTGCATGCGCACTCAAAATGACTTCACTCGCATGTGCGGAAGCGGCAAAACGCGACCCGCGCATGCACAGACGAGCTGTCACTTCTTACGTTCCATTCAGGATGTGAATGGGGCTCCAGAACGGATCCCGTTCGCATCCTGAGGTACCACTGTACATAACAGTCAGGGATTGTTAGAGTTGTAGTCTATCAACACCTGGAGGTCTGGAGGTTCCCCATCAAACACAGGGCTAAATAAATTGTGAATATCATTGCAGCTAATTGTTTTTGGTTCAAAGCAAGTGCTTGGTAGACAGTCTAAAGACTCATCTAATAGGTACTGAAACTCTGAGCATGCAATGTTATATTCTTATCAGATTTTATACTTACAATTTTAAAGCCCACAGCAAGTGAAGAAACCCTGTGCTGGGGAGGGGGAGCAAAGTTGTATGTGTATAATTAAACGTAGAAGCAAGTGAGAAGAAAGTTGACATTTATTGTTCAGTTCTGTTCGAAATGTATTTGTTTCCACCATTGGCTATAGGAATAAAAGTTGTTACATTAAAGAACTCATAAAGCAAAAATCCAAAGCAGAGCATAAGACTTCTCATATATCCAGTTGACTACAGGAATACATTCAACTGCATAACCGTACCAGAAACTTTGGTCAGCATTTTGCAACAGGCATATTGCAACAGGCAAATGTAGCCAGAATACTTCTCTGTGCTATTTTTTTTAAAAAAAATACTCTATTTTTTCTTATTTGACCAGTTTATGTATTCCTACAGAGGAATCTCCTGTACCTATTTTTGGTATTAGAGCAATGAAATAGACACTACTACCTTGCATAATATGGGATGCTGGTGACGCTGTGGTCTAAACCACAGAGCCTAGGGCTTGCCCATCAGAAGGTTGGTGGTTCAAATCCCTATGACAGGGTGAGCTCCCGTTGTTCAGTCCCAGCTCCTGCCCACATAGCAGTTCAAAAGCACGTCAAAAGTGCAAGTAGATAAAGAGATACTGCTTCAGCGGGAAGGTAAGCAGCATTTCTGTGCGCTGCTCTGGTTCGCCAGAAGCAGCTTAGTCATGCTGGCCACATGACCCGAAAGCTGTCTGTGGACAAACGTTGGCTCCCTTGACCTATAGAGCAAGATGAGCACCGCAACCCCAGAGTCATTCGTGACTGGACCTAACGGTCAGGGGTACCTTTACCTTGCACAATTACAGAATGGTGTAGCATTATCACACTAGGTGAAAAATACATTACAAACTTTACATGAAATAAATATCATTTATAAGGAAAAATTAACAAAATACATGAATTACAATGGACTCTCTATTATCTTTTTTAACATGCCAACCAAGCCTTCTCAAATGTTACCACTTCAAAATGTGGGAAATTGATTATACTGTCTAACTCCGGGGTCTAAATGAGAACACAAAAAATTGGATCTCATTGTACACTAGCAATAGGGAAACTTACCAAGCACAGATGTCTCCCCCCCCCCTGAAAATAGCAACAGAATGATCAATGAATTTATCACTCCCTGCCCCCTGTCTGTTTGGGTGAAACCATACTCTGCTCCTGCATCATACTGGTTTATTTGCTTAGTGTTTGCGATGTTTTACATGACAGATCCAGCCATCTGTAAGCAACTTAGAATCATGTAGAGTTCAGCTGACACCATTTGTCATCTGTACTATTGAAAGAAGTGGCATACATGTGTTCTGTGAAGGTGGAAATTTTCTCAAACAGCGGTTCTGCAGTTATTCCTCACAGTTTTTCACTCAGGCAATCTGACTTGCCAATGTACACATCTAGACTGCTTGATAAGCAATGCCCAGATTTTACATGTTTACACACTTTCCCCATGCTTACGCATGCTTGAAAATAAATGAAATCTTTAGATCTGATAGGCAAAAATATTTTAAAATGCAGACATAAGCTCATTGGCTTTTACTTTTTGATGGACCAAAAAGTGGCTGATGGACAGTAGAAAAACACTGTTGATAAATGTGAACACATTGAATACTGGGGAGGTTTCCTGCATTAATATACAGATCAGTGTAAGGCCTGTGCTTATTTGCTGTTTTCATTAATGAGCTAGAAGGGATAAACAGCAGGCTAATGGCATTTGCATATGATAGTAATTTATGGGGACAGATAAATCATATGAGTAGACCCAGGGAGATTAAAAAACAAGACACAAAATAACAGCATGGGGTTATAGTTGGATGACTGCAAATATCATGCCAGCAACAATAGGCTTTGTCTTGACCTTCTGCGCAGGGGATCATTTTACCCACCATGCACAGCTTGGAGTCCTGATTTATAGCAGCCTGTGTTGTAGTGCACAGAATTGACTAGAGAGGCTGTGAAGATAACTAATCTGTTGCATTGTAGCATATATCTTCTTAACAGTTCCACAGTATCTTCTTTTACCTGGGGTATGTATGTGTTTCTGTGTATATCTGGGGTAATGTGAGTTGTGCATAACAGTAGGCCACCACATATCACAGAAAACATGCACACAATCTGTCTATGAAGAGGGCTTTGTGCATATTTTCTGGTCAGTATAAATATTCTCTAAGAGGCCCTGGGCAATGTGCAAATCCCAACCGCATTTTGTACAGTCTCTAGGCCATGTGCACATTCTCCATGAAACCTGCCTTTTCTTCTGCTAAGGTGGGCAAGGTCAGCTGATCAACAGGGAACACAGCGCCTTTTCTCTCACTGCTCAGCTGTTCCCTGCAGAGAAGCATGGGTTTCTTTTTTTCTTGGTATGGATTAGAATCATAGCATTGGAAAGGACCCCAAGGGCCATCCAATCCAACCCCCTGCAATGCAGGAACCTCAACATGTGGTCCCCCATTCAATTTGACACAAGACCCTGCTTAGATTTGCAAATGTGCTAGCACTTTTAGCACTGTACCACTAAGATGGCATATCATGGCATAGGGGCATTTACCCATTGTCTTATCTTATAATCTTGATTTAAAAAGTGTGCCGCCTAAGCAGAGATAAAATAAATGAATTGGGCAAGGGTTACTGTCAGGATATTTTCTCTCAGATTTGAAGTATTACTTGGCCTTAGTGAAATGACTGAGGGTCTGGTTATTTATCAGAATACACCCCCAAAAAACCTAGTATTTTAAGAAATTATATAGCATAACTGTATATTATTATATGTATATTGTATCAGTTATTTGTATACTACT
Source organism: Podarcis pityusensis (assembly GCF_964106645.2). Taxonomy (NCBI): domain Eukaryota; kingdom Metazoa; phylum Chordata; class Lepidosauria; order Squamata; family Lacertidae; genus Podarcis; species Podarcis pityusensis. Next base: position 43,805,052 of record NC_138034.1, on the reverse strand, counting down.
ACTATTAATAAGAATAATATGGTCTAAACCACAGAGCCTAGGGCTTCCCGATCAGAAGGTCAGCAGTTCGAATCCCCGCAACAGGGTGAGGTCCCGTTGCTCAGTCCCTGCTCCTGCCAACCTAGTAGTTTGAAAGCATATCAAAGTGCATTATGCCACAACAGCTGCAAGAATATTATTTGCGAAGAATTGGAAGAAACAAGATTTACTAACTATCAAAGAATGGCAGATGAAGGTGATGGACTATATGGAACTTGCCAAACTGACTGCGAGACTCTGAGAGAAGAGATGGTGGAAGAAGATTGGAAGAAGTTTAAAGAATATTTGAAAAAATATGTTAATATTTAAATCTTAGAATAGCTTTGGAAGTGGATATAGGCTGTAGGGTTAGAAGTAAAAGATTTTAAAATAGTATTATTTGTAAGGGATAATATGTGAAGATTTTAATGGTTAAAGTAAGTGTGATAAAAAAATGGTTAAAATTATGATATATGTAAACTGCTAAAGATGTGGTAAAGTGGAAATCAGATAGGGGGGACTTGGGGAAGCTCACCTAACAATGTTTAGAAAAAATAAGGATAAGACAAGAATTTGTTTGTATTGTTTGTTTTTCCGTTTGTGTTGTTTATTAGTGTTATAAAATGGGGGGAAAAATTGGGGAAAAGAAAGCATATCAAAGTTGTTGTTGTTGTTTAGTCGTTTAGTCGTGTCCGACTCTTCGTGACCCCATGGACCAGAGCACGCCAGGCACTTCTGTCTTCCACTGTCTCCCGCAGTTTGGTCAGACTCATGTTTGTAGCTTCGAGAACACTGTCCAACCATCTCATCCTCTGTCGTCCCCTTATTCTTGTGCCCTCAGTCTTTCCCAACATCAGGGTCTTTTCCAGGGAGTCTTCTCTTCTCATGAGGTGGCCAAAGTATTGGAGCCTCAGCTTCACGATCTGTCCTTCCAGTGAGCACTCAGGGCTGATTTCCTTAAGAATGGATGCGTTTGATCTTCTTGCAGTCCATGGGACTCTCAAGAGTCTCCTCCAGCACCATAATTCAAAAGCATCAATTCTTCGGCGATCAGCCTTCTTTATGGTCCAGCTCTCACTTCCATACATCACTACTGGGAAAACCATGGCTTTAACTATACGGACCTTTGTTGGCAAGGTGATGTCTCTGCTTTTTAAGATGCTGTCTAGGTTTGCCATCGCCTTTCTCCCAAGGAGCAGGCGTCTTTTAATTTCGTGACTGCTGTCACCATCTGCAGTGATCATGGAGCATATCAAAGTGCAAGTAGATAAATAGGTGGGAAGGTAAACGGTGTTTCTGTGCGTTGCTCTGGTTTGCCAGAAGCACCTTAGTCATGCTGGCCACATGACCCAGAAGCTGCCTGCAGATAAACGCCGGCTCCCTTGCCCAGTAAAGCAAGATGAGCGCCGCAACCCCAGAGTCGTCCGTGACTGGACCTAATGGTCAGGGGTCCTTGACCTTTTTACTATTAATAATAATTTTAAATGTGTGGCCCCCAGTGAAATGATATCAAGCTCAGGATGTGGTGCTATTATATTATTTTGTAATTTTATATATTTTGACCATTATTTGCATACGTTTACATCTCATTAATGTTGTACTTTATTTTCCTTATTTTTAGAAACACATTTCCTTATTTTTATTATTGCCAACTTAATCTTTGTATCTAGTTTTGTAGGTTTGGGGCAGCATACCTTTTATTTGTTTGTGCAGGTTAAAATCTTCTGACATATCTTAAGATGTGTCAGCATTTCACACATTTCCTGAAGAGTTTACAGTTCCTTGCAGCTTTTTGTTTAATAATCTTTAGATTAAAATGCTAGCAAATGCCACTTTCAATTATCATAAAGTAATCCTCTTTGTTTTTCTTCTTAACTAAAACAAAAAACCACATTGTCATGGTAAAAGATACCTTGTGATTCTCTATGTAACTGACACACTTTGTGACATTTAAGCATGTACCCTAGCCACATCTTTATTTCCCCAGACAACTTGTATGACTTCTGTGTTGTAGAAAGAAATAATTTACCTCTCTACAGCGAGATTATGATGGAATCTGCTGCTTAAACCTCAGTGATACTTCATTGCTATCAAGTTGTCAAGCAGCCTTTTGAGACAAGCTACTACCAAGAAAGCTATTTTGCCATTGAAGAAAGTCTAGTAAAGCTCAGAACCCCATAGAAAGCTACACTGGGCTTTCCTCATTATCTTTTACTCTCCCAGTGAGATATTATACAGTAAGACTATGCACTTAAAAACCAATGATGTTTGCTCCAAATCTCACATTGGAACCCATGAACGTGGGAGAGTTATTGCTTTAAAAAATGTGAAATACAATTCACAAAATGGCAGCAGTCACTGGAAGAGATACAAAGGCTGACTAATAAATGCAAGGAATAAGCATGGGCAGAAGCAATGAGTGCAGGAATCCTCAATTTGTTTCAATTTGATTTGGTTTGTTTGTTTGTTTGTTTTTGAGAGAAATGAGTAATGGATGAAGGTAAAAACAAATATTAAATTCCCCCTTCATTTCATGCCAGTGCATGATGATATGCATGATATTACATGCTAATTTTTATGTTGTGAATCACCCTGAGTTCTACAGGTATGAGGTAGTATACTATACTACTGCTGCTACTACTACTAATAATAATAATAATTCTGAGGGAAATGGGGAGAGCAAGCCATGCTTTCTTATTGGTGGACCTTGGGGTCTCAAATTTCAGTAATGCCCTGTGTGATGCCAAAATTTGGCAATCCCAACCCCACCTCTCACCTTCCATTCTACATCATAGTTGTGGCTCCACCGATGGTGCCCCTGAGGCTCCACACCCAGTGTGACTGAACTGGTTGGGCTCCACCTAAATCTGCCTCCTGCTCAGTGGCGTAGCGTGGGTTGTCAGCACCCGGGGCAAGGCAAGTAATTTGCACCCCCTAACCCGTGGATTTGCGCCCCCAACCCGTGGATTTGTGCCCCCTAACCCTAACCCCCAGATGTTGCGCCCGGTGCGGCCGGCCCCCCCTGCACCCCCCACGCTGCGCCACTGCTCCTGCTTTCTGAATGAATCCACATTGAACAGAACAGAATGGTTTGCTGGAAATGCTTTTAAGAGTTACACCGCTCAGTGACATGATTATCAATGTGCTCTTCAACAGGAGCCAAAGGATGAGCAGCTGGGAGGTCACCATTTTGGAGAGGATTGCTGGAGTGGAGTTCCTTGGCACATGTTGCACTGTAATGCTTCCAAAAAAAAAAAAAAAAAAAAAGCCCCCTTGCGCACTCTCTCTCTTTTTCACTCAGTGATTTAGATAGATCAAACATTTAAAGCTTGCCACACAAAAAACGGGCTCTTTATTATCCACAGCTTTATTATACAGATTTTAAATCCAGTGTTCGCTGCAGAGTGCTATGCATGTGTACATAAGAAAGGGGGTTGCACTAGAGGACCATTGGGATTGCTTCCAACTCCACAATTCTATGATTCTATGATACTAGGAAGGAACAAGCTGGAAAATGTTAATGAGCACAATAACCCTCTCCTCACTTCTGATTCCCAGCAACTGTCATTCAGAGGTACACCACCTCTAATACTCAAGGTAAAGGTAAAGGGACCCCTGACCATTAGGTTCAGTCATGGCCGACTCTGAGGTTGCAGCGCTCATCTCGCTTTATTGGCCGAGGGAGCCGGCGTACATGTGGCCAGCATGATTAAGCCACTTCTGGCGAACCAGAGCAGCACATGGAAACGCCGTTTACCTTCCCACCGGAGCGGTACCTATTTATCTACTTGCACTTTGATGTGCTTTCGAACTGCTAGGTTGGCAGGAGCAGGGACCGAACAACGGGAGCTCACTCCGTCACGGGGATTCAAACTGCTGACCTTCTGATCGGCAAGTCCTAGGCTCTGTGGTTTAACCCCCAGCACCACACGCGTTCCTTAATACTCAAGGTGGTATCTTCTTATTATTTGGCGATCACTTGTAGCCGAGTAAGATGTCTTGCATAAACATGGTCTTAGCAGTAAGTCTGTAAGTGACTCTGGAGGCCAATTCTGGATCCACACGTCCTTCCACAGTGGGGACATAGATTTACGGGCTGTGTGAAGTACTTTCATTTGTCTGTCCTGAATCTTCCAAAGTTTAGCTTTATTTGATATTCCCAGGTTCTAGTATTAAGAGCGAGAGAATAAACAGTTCTATTGGCAAGCTGATATGTTGTCAGTGCTGTCCTCCTCCTTTTGCAAGTAGCTGCATTTCTCAAGAGAACTACATGTCCCACGGTCCCCTGGGCTTTGCTGTTCTTCAGCATGTGAAGAGATGAAGCAAAGGGATAAGCATCTGTCTTCTTCTTTTCACATATGCCTGATGCTTCTGTTATTGCCACCTACAACTTTTGAGGCAACTAGTGAATGGAAGTGAGAGTGTGTTCTGAGAGGAGTGGGAGCTGCCAGGGTGGTTTTTGGAGACAGTGAAGATAATGGGGATTGGCAGGAGCATTTGTTGAACTCCTGTTTGTGGACGGTGGTGGGGATCCAGATATGTATTGGTTTTTTTGTGGTGGAGGAACTCAGATATTCCAAGTTAAACCAAGCTGAACTTTGGAGAGCTCATCCATTTCTAATTGTTTGGGTCCATTACAGCAGTTAGTAAGTCCCTTCTCAACCATGTCGCAGTATTGTATCTGCCACACTATATCGTGGATAATGTACTGAAAGCTTTCCAATGGTGCCTTGGTGGGCATTCATTTTAGTGAGCCAAGTTGCTCTGCTACCTGTTGCTCTGCCAATTGGAAAGTAAACTTTTGTTATTTGAAATTACACAAGGGGGACATGCATCTGTAGTCAGATTATGACAGATGCTGGAAGAAGAAAGGCGCATCACCCTGTGGTGCCCTGTTCATGGAATGAGGGTCCCACACTGATTTTCTCAACATGCTTCCTGCTAAAACTGCATAATTATTTTCCGACATGTTAATGCACAAATATGCTGAGGTTTGCAGTCATGATTAATCTTAAGCGTTATCTTTGACAGGCAACTGATCCACTTAAGAAACTGCTGTAAACATACTAAAAAAAATCAACCAAAGAGTTCTGTTTTCTTTCTCCCCTTCCTTCTGCTTTCACTACAGTTCATCTGACATGCAGTGCAAATCTGCATTCAGCTTGTATAGTGAATACTTGAATATTGTGTTTGTGGTGTGTTTCTGTGTGGAAAATTTTACTAGCTTTTCCTAATTGTGATCAAGCTGTTTGCAATGGAGATCTCTCTAACTTTGTTCAAACTTTGTCTCAACATTTTACATATTGCATGCCAAAGCACAAAAAACCCTGCCGCTGCACCCGAGATCAAAGAATCACACATGACAACATTCATTTGGATCAAATTAGGCAACAACTTAATTGATTGCTGATGTAAGAGGATTTGGCCTACGTACTGGATATATCCTATATCAACCAACCTGCTTGCTAGTTGTTTCTTGGGGGTTTCTTCAGGGGTGGGGAGGCCCTATGACATAAATCAAGTAGGTGCCTCTTTGCCTAGATTGCCACCTTAAGGCACTGGAGCCAACTCCAGGGGGCATGGCACCCACAATAATATATTTGTTGGGCTGGGCCCCAAAGTTGCAGTCCTTCATTGCAAGCACCCACAATCTTTGGGATGAGATGGCACCTATGCCTTGAGGTGCTATGGCGCTACCTGGACATGTAGACAGAAGCACCTCCTCCTGGATTCCTTTAACAGGATACCATGCTTTCTCAGAGGGGCAGGCAAAGGCTTACAATCACCCCTCCAACCATGACTAGGGATTTACCCAATCAATGTCTAACCTTAACAAAATGGTCCTTAACATCTTGACTATAAACAATTTTAACTACCATCTGGAATTTCAAAACGACAAAAATCAAAAATAGATTTTGTCTACATTTTTCTTTTATCCCAACATTGGCAATGTATTTGCCCCAGAAATCCCTAAAGTGACTTCGCATCTGCACCCACAACTTGTACCAGTACTGTAGTCTTCCTTTCAAAGCCTTCCAAGACATAGTTATCTCTCTCTCCTCTCCCATTCAAATACATCCATGTTTGTGACTGACACACATTTCATTCCACCAACTATCCTATGCTGCTGATGTCTTTCTTCTGGGCTCCCCATGGCTATCTGGTTGACTCCACTGAGAACAGGATGTTGGATTACTGTATTTTTCGCCCCATAGGACGCACTTTTCCCCCTCCAAAAATGAAGGGGAAATGTGTGTGTGTCCTATGGGCGAATGTAGGCATTCGCTGAAGCCTGGAGAGCGAGAGGAGTCGGTGCGCACCGACCCCTCTTGCTCTCCAGGCTTCACGCAGATCTCTGCAAGCCATGGGAGCCTGCGCCGGGCTCCCGCGGCTTGCGGAGAGTTGCCTGCATGCCGAAGGCTGGGCGCACTGAGCTCAGCACGCCCAGACTTCGTGCAGCTCTCCGCAAGGCACGGGAGCCCGGCGCTGGGCTCCCGCAGCTTGCGGAGAGTTGCCTGTTCTGGGGGCTGAGGTCGGGGGAAGCTCGGGCTTCCCTCGCCCCAGCTCCATGCCTGGAGGGGAAATAATTTTTCCCCCTTTATTCCCCCCCCCCCAAAAAAAAACCTAGGTGCGCCTTATGGGACGGTGCGTCCTATAGGGCGAAAAATACGGTAAATAGGACTTTGGTCTGATCCAGCAGGGTTCTCCTAATGCCCATAACAGTCCACAGTATACCAGCTGCCTCAAATGCCTCTGCTCTTTTACCATTGCTGTCTCTTTTGCCTAAGTGTCTTTTTTAGAAGACCTGTGTGATGAAAAGCTACATTTTTTATGAGAACTTTTATGAGAACTTTATGAGCTCTATGTTTTATTTTAATTCAGCCTAAGTATGTGTGGGTGAAATATACATTTATTCTATTCAATCCTGCCAGATTCTCCATCTTTCTTATGTTTGACTCCCTTGTGTTGAAACAGTATAAACTCCTTGGGATTGGAGACTTTCTTCTATGTTCCATGCACATAGCTGTAGTTGTAGTTGTAGTAGCTGTTCTTCTTCTTAGACAATATCTAACAAAGCAGTCCCATTAGCACAAGGCCTTCTGGCTCCACAGCGGAACTTTCCCTTCCAATTCCTATCCCCATGTGTCCCACTATGCACCCTGTAAGTCTTTTCTTGGTCCCCCTGACCCAAACCCTCAAGTGAAGATTTGGGGAGAGTGAATGAGGAAAGGAGAGAGGGGAAGTTCAACTGAGCAAGCAGAGAAACGTGTGACAGCATAACTATTTTGCTGAGTATTACCCATTATGGTTAAATGCATTTTCTGTGTGGAATCATTTTCATGGAGAAAATATTATATTAGCTGTCTAAAAGCAGAGGTAGACCTTATAAAGCAGGCACCTGAGTTATAATTGTGAAATATACCAACACTTAACATAAATCACTTTTGAAACAGAGTCACCCATTTGTTATGTAAGAATATCCCTTTACATTTCCTACAGTCCTACAAAATCCAGCTCTTTAAACTTTGGTCTTTTATAACACAGATTTGCCATAAAATGAGTAAAGGGTCATTAAAATAAAACATTTATTTTTATACTGAACAATTAGGGAAAGTAATATTACCCTTGGGGAAAGTAATATTTACTACTATAGCAAAGCTTTGACAAGTCAGGCAGCATAGCTTTAATGACGGTAAAACATTCTTTCTACAGTGCTTTCTCTTCCCAGTCACTGTTACATGGTTGTGTAAATCATGAAAATGTTTCTCAGCTATCCTTGCACCTTTGGGTGTAAACCTGATTAGTAGATTATTATACAGTGGTGATTCATATCCTCTGAGAGGGGAAATGTGGGTGTTAGTGAAACCTTATTTGGCATCAGTGGGAAAGTTGCTATATTTAAAACACTGATTGCATTTTTAGAAGCTAGGGGAGCAGTGTGTGTGTTGCAGATAAAGTGTGGCTTTCATACGTCACTTGCCTTTGTCTAGAGCTTTAGGGACAAAATAGATGCAACACAGGAAACCTGTAATGAGACCTTAAATATCTTTAAGCCGCCATAGGGGACTCAATTTCCATTGGATACTGGAGCAGCATTGTGGGAGCTTCTTTCTTTCATGATCTAAAACACACACACACACATACACACACACGGCTCTTATTAGACCAAACCTAACTGTGCTAGAAAAAACACGCAGCACATTGGTAGCTTTAGATTCAAAAAAACACTGCAAGATCTTCTACAAGTGTCACTACTCCTATCAAAGTAAGAGCCCCTGGTGATAAGGGTTTGAAATTAATAAAATATCAACACTACTGGAAACAATCTCACTGCTTGATTATTTGGGGCAAGCTGAAGAGCATAAGAAGAACTCGGCTTGATCAGAAGAAAGTCCCATCTGCCTCCAACAGTTAACGTAGAACATACCAATCGTGACTAGTATGTATTGATAGCTTACTTCCCATAAATTTGTCTAATATTCCATTAAAGTAATTGAAGTTAGAAGCCATCACTGCATCTGTATAAATGCTGGTATATTTTATTTTTTATTTATTAACTTTCTGTACAATAGTTTCCACCCTAAAGGTGGATATTTCTACCAAGGCAGAACACGTAATGAAACAGGCTTTGTACATAGATGATTAAAAGAGGAAATATGAGGGAATACAAATACATGTCTATGCAACTGTTTTTAAAGTACAAAGCAAACAAATGGACAGCACAATATTTTTCTTTCTGCTATACAACTTACCTTTTTAATGAAAAAGAAGGAAGCTCTGAAAGAGGTGGTCACTTTATTTATGGCGCTTGCACATTTTTATTTATCATTAGTTTAGCATTTTCATTGACTGCTTTGGAAAAGACAGGTGGAGAAAGAGAAAACAACATGTCCCTAAAATGTTATGAATTAATATGGCAACATAATTATTTGAGATGAAAATGAGTTGAATTTTGAAAGGGGTGGGGGGTGGGGAGAAGCCTATATGGAAAAATGTGAAAATTTGACTTGAAGAGTGAAATGTTTCACTGCAGATGGGGGATGGAAGTGGCAGCATTCATTTGAGGAAAGACTGATAATGTTGGTCCTTACATTCATTCTGTGAATATTTCATCAATCATTCACTAGTCACCCTTCAGTTCCTGAAGCATTTTTTAAAATATCCATTTCTCCAATTGTTTGAGGAGCTTTATGTTACCTCCCTTTCCCTCCCACCTCCTTTACCTCAGTCACTTTAATAATTTTTAGTTTTCAGGGTGGGAAAATTGATGTGCCTGAAATGTTTAATTCTGTCTTGACAACCTTCACCCACATAAAAAGAAAAATGGGCTTACCAGAGATTAAGACAGTAGTCTTACTTTTATGGCCCACTATGATGCCCCCTTACAATATTATGGGAGGTGACATTTACATTTCTCAGTAAGTCTCTCCTACATGATGAAATCTGACCATGAGAAATTAAATGGTAGTTTTGAATGGATGCATTCCACGTGGCTTTATCTGTCTTACCATGTGATGGAAAAGATAAGCGAGAGCCAGACACCCATAGCTGGTATTAAACATTCTAATTGAAAGAATATTGGAAACATACATTGCATAAGAACAGTGTGGAGGGGAGCATAAATAGTCAACAGCAATGACCCATCTGTCACTACTAAATTCAGTCCTAAACTACATATCTTGCATGGAGAGGCTGTAAAACTGTCATGTAAAACCCTGGTGTTTAAAATCTGCCTTCAGGACCAAGGACAGCAGCACTACCATTGCACTGTTCTAGGCATTAGCCCTATTCAGTTGTTTTGTCATTGTCGTCGTCCCTCTGCCCCCCCATTTCATATGATTAACATTGTGCAAGGAGGAGAATGGATAAGAACACTGGGCCACTGGAAGGAAAGAGAGAGGGGATATAATGCTTGAATAAATTTGAGGATCTTGAGGATGCTTGCTCACTCATTTGTTTATTTCCAAAGCCTAGCGGGAGGGAACCTCTGGTCTAGGGATTTGAATATGTCTTTGAGACTTCTTTATCCAACCCTCAGGAATCTCCCCAGACTTCATCTCTGACTGGCCCTGCTGTCCTCCCTCTCCAGATGCTCTTTGCCTGGCTGAAACATGTCCTTGAAATGTGAAAATGCTTCTTGCTTGCCTGGATATATGGTTTGTGTATGAAAACCATGTATCTGACTTTTGTGTGGCTGAAATGTCATCCTCTGTGCAAAGCTAAGAGTCACAACTGTTGCTCTTTTACCTCTGGACCACTTTTACCGCTGGACCCAGAAGGGTTGCCAATGGAGGAATGTGGTCCTCAAGCTGAATAAAGGTTTCTCATCCCTACCGTAGACAGTATTTGGGGATCCAGGGAGAAAGGAGGAGAGGGAGAAAGCAAAAGCTGCAGAGGTCCTGGCTGGAGACCTGTGGGTACATAATTACAAAAATAAAAACAACAACAAAATTGAATTGGTGGACTGTGGTTTGCTCTGGTGGAGGAATTTTCAGATTGGTGAACATTAGGCAATAATGCAAGAGGAGGGAAAACTTATTTTTGTTGACCAGACAGCTTCTCTTTCAATGGACAACAGCAGTGTCTTATCTACTCAATAGCAGCTGGAAAACTCAGCAGGAAGCCATTAGTTCAGTCAGTTACTGAAGAATGATGTGATAATTCCTTTGTGTTGAAGCCTGGTCAGGCTGCTCATTTGATTTTGCATTGCAAATTGAAATCTTGAGAGAGAGAGAGAGAGAGAGGATAAAATAGTAATTCAAGCCTATTCCCAATCACTTGAGATGAGTAAGCCTTTTTAAAGGAAGTGGGCCTCCCTTCCCGATTAACACCCATCTGACTGGGCTATAGGTGTGGTTTCTGGAACACCTTTCTAAAATAAATAATAAAAGTTGTTGTCAGTTTAAAAGGGGGAGGGGAGAACACCAAAATGTCTTTAGGGCTACATTTTATTAGCCAGCTGTGAAATATGTGTAAACTTTAGTGGAACAAACTTTGGGAGCCAATGTTCACAAAGAAGTCTTAAGGAAGAAACTTTAATGTCTATATAGATTTTTGGTTAGTGAATCATCACAATTGGTTTCAAGCTGCATAGCTCTTTAAGTTTGTATAACACAGCAGTTCTTGGTCTTATAGCAAAACATTTCCAGAGATAGGTGGCATGGAGGCTTGTCACAGAATATACCTTCCCGGATATTATTCACTGTGGAATTTCAATATAAGTACATGTAAAATGCATATAGCACATGTAAAAAAAGGCAAAGGACCCCTGACAGTTAAGTCCAGTCACAGGTGACTCTGGGGTTGCAGCTCTCATCCCACATTACAGGCTGAGGGAGCTGGAGTTTGTTCGCAGACAGTTTTTCCAGGTCATGTGGCCAGCATGCCTAAGCCGCTTCTGGTGCAACGGAACACCAAAACCAGAGCAGTGCATGAAAACGCCGTTTACCTTCCCGCAGGAGCGGTACCTATTTATCTGCTTGCACTTTTTGGCATGCTTTCAAACTGCTAGGTTGGCAGGAGCTGGGACCGAGCAACAGGAGTTCACTCTGTCGTGGGGATTCAAACTGCTGACCTTCTGATCGGCAAGCCCAAGAGGCTCAGTGGTTTAGACCACAGCACCACCCGCGTCCCTTATAACACATGTAGTATAGGAAAATATTTTTCACCTTTCGTTAAGTTGTCTAATCGATCCATGTGAAAAGAAAACAATTTTCAACCCCTCCCTCAATTCATTATAAGTGGAGTATCCTGGGGAAATGATTCACTGCAATTAAAACTAGACCTATCCATCAAACTGAAAGATTCCTCATATATCCACCTTTCGCTTGTCAAACTCAGGACTTTTTCACCTCAGGCAGTGGAATCCCAAGGGCTGGCACCCTCACAGGTACCTACCTGCCACTGCTGCTGCCATCAGGGAAGTGAATTAAAGTGATGGCTTTCGGTGAGATTTTGTGAGATTTTGCTGCTGCCACTCCTTCTCCCTCCTCCTTCGGCAGGAGGTGCACCACTCACTGCTGTTTTTGCCAAAGAAGTGACGACAAGGGGTTCTAGATCTCATGGACCTCTCATGAGATTTTACTGCAACCTGGAAGCCATAGCTACAGCTTTGTGAACCTAGTAAGCAAGTAGATGGCAGGGGTGCAACACCTTCCCATTTTGCCTCAGGCAGTGAAGCAGAATGGGCCACCTTTGCAAAGGTGGCATAGATGCCTACCATTTAATCTGATTTGCATGAGTTGATCTTTGATAGGCTGAATTGTGGGTGACACTCCATTCTTTTGACAAGAAGGGATTACAGCAATCACACACACACACACACACACACACACACACACACACACACCAGGGCGCAGAATCCTTGCAGTCCAAACTGGTTCACTCTAAAATATAGAAGACAGTATGTAGAATGCATAGTATGTTGCATTGTGGTATTAGGTGCAATTATTATAGCAACCAAGTTAAAGCTTGACTACAGTATTTAGAGTGTGATAGGAGACAGAGCTGGGTCCACGATTAGGCTGCATATTTGATATATTTCTATCCTTTAAAATCCTTCTGATCTAGAATCTCCCTTTAATACAGAATTTCTTTCTAAGGCTTCTTGTAGGTCAATGCAGCCATTAATAATGCTATGTTATTATATATGATATGATTTACACTCTAGTCTAATGACTTACAAAACATTTTTTTTTTTTTTTTGGCAGTCTGAACAAATTAGCTCTGTTTTCCTGGCACAATTAGTTGTAAGCCCTTCATTCTCATGCTGCTAAAAACTGAAGGACAAATCTGTGATAACAAAATCAAGCAGTTGAGTAGTCAGCTAAGATTTTGTCTTAAGAACAATTTATCACGTAAATGGTGTCTGCTTTGGTGTCTGCTTTGTTTTATGGAAATTTGAAAACAGCTTTCCGCATGATTGAAGCTTTTGTCAGTGAGACCCTCTTCAAGATGTGACAAATGTCTCTTATCTCTAGAAGATGCTGAAAAGATGCAAGTGATAAAACTTGCTATTTTAGATCAAGAATCCACAAGGGAAGCACGGGGGAGGGTTAGCACTCAAGACTCAAAATAACTTTCCAGCCTTACAGCTTCAGGAGAAGGAAACAATTAGTTAAATGAGTCAATCCAGCTTTAGTTTGAACGTCTGGATTATATATGTGTGTGTGTGTATTCTAGACATTCAAAATATATATGTGACTGGTTGTTCATAAGCAATGTGCCGTGCAAACAACTTCACATTTTACCATTTCTGCACATGCAAATAACAAGCAAAGATCCTTATTGTACCCATCTAGTCCGGCATTCTGTTTTCACAGTGGTGAAGTGGTACCTCAGGTTAAGTACTTAATTCGTTCCAGAGGTCCGTTCTTAACCTGAAACTGTTCTTAACCTGAAGCACCACTTTAGCTAATGGGGCCTCCTGCTGCCACCACACCGCCGGGGCACGATTTCTGTTCTCATCCTGAAGCAAAGTTCTTAACCTGAGGTACTATTTCTGGGTTAGCGGAGTCTGTAACCTGAAGCGTATGTAACCCGAGGTACCACTGTATGTTCAAGCAACAAAGCATCACCCACTACTCTGCCCAAAACTTTCTCTACTCTCAGCTTTCCCATACCAGACACAAAAGATTCTCTTTATGAGAAATCAAGGCACTATTTTTCACTTTGAGGTCATATTTTCTGTGCAAAAGTAATGCAATTTTAATCAGATTGCTTTTTTATTTTTATTTTTACTGAATTGTCTAAGTCAGTAATGGTGGTTGGGGGGGGAGGCCTAGTGATGTGAGATTTCAGTAAAGGAAAAACTTTGCATGGTTTGCAGCATGGAAGATGAAGTGAATAAATTTGCTTTCCCCTGGACTTTAACTGAAAAGTGATTCCACCCTTGAGGTTTCCATAAATGAAGTAGAGGTTCAATGAATGATAGTGAGATGAGTTATGATTGGATGAGATTTCAGTGTCAGTACTTCTGGCTTGAATTGAAAATAATGGTGAGCAAAGGCTGCTCAGGTAATTTAATGTTGATGCCCCCAGCTTTATTCAGAGCATCCTTCATCAGTCTGATAGCATCTCCAGATAAACCCCCCTTAGTGTAAACCATTATCATAATTTTAGTCTGCACTGTGAATTGACATTGGTAAAGTGAAATACTTTTTGTTAACCAATATGCCTTTAAAAAAATAAATTGTGGGAAAAACTAAGGTCAGGCAAAGTTAAATAAACACTTTAAAATATTTTAGCTCTAAAATATGGCTTAGTCTCTGTAAGGGATATTTAAAATGCATGGTGCCAAATCAGCTGTCTCCACCATGCTCTTATATACTAATGATTTCCTATAATTCAATTTGAAAGAAAATCATAGTTAATTAAACCTGAAAGAAGCAAAATATAATCAGGCATGTAAACAATAGAATCCTTCTGTCTTTATTGTTTCTGCATTTAGCTTTCTTCAAGACATTTCTTCTGAGATGGCAAGCCTGGAAGGGAAAATGAAGATATATAAACTTTTGTTGCAGCAATGCTGATTATTTGAAACATTCAGCAGTTCATCACACAATCAGGCGAAATCAGGGAAGTCACTCAGAGCCAAATATAAGTGATCATTAACTGCTTCTATGCTTTTAAGCCATAAATGAAACAATCTATGAACTGGTGTGTCCAGGGTTTGTAGGTTTTTTTAAAAAGCAAACAAACTGCAGGGAAAAGGTTTAAAGTTTAGATTTAAACAAAGTGGTGAGTGAGACACAATGATTTTAACTAGGGATGGGAGAAGGTGTCAATTTCAGTTTCCGATCCCATTTTTGTAATCTTAAATTCAGTACTCCACATTTCTGCATCAATTTGCATTTTTTTAAAAAAAAAAACATTGTGAAACTTCATCAGCATTTTAGTTTCAATTTCTCCTAATAAACACATGCTTTCATGTAACTCTCCCTAACATTTAATATGTTATTTCCACTAATATATGCCTTTTGATGCACTCTTTACACTGTATATGCATTTTTGTACACATTCAGAAATCTGTGAATTTTGGCTGGGGTTTGCTTCTCATGCTGTTTCAGAAATTGCAGATTAGGAAGAGTCACCTTTAAATGCAAACTGAATCTAACCTGTCCCCAATTCCTAGCTTTAACCCACCAGTGGTATACTATATTTTATATTTGCTGTGTCAACTTAAAAACAAGCAAACAATAGGAACACCCTAACGGAGCATGCATGGTGTCCCATATGGGATCGGATTCATATCTGAGTTCCCTAAAAGATGCTATCCACTTTGACAGTGCCAGTCATGAGTTGGGGCAAGCGACGATGTCTGGGTAGAATCCCACAAACAGGTGATCACAAATCACCTGTTTGTGGGATTCCACCCAGACATCTTCCCTTGCCCCAACTCCTGACTGGCACTGTCCAAACTGACAGTCACTGCCCTGAACATTTGCCAATATTTTGTCTCCTACAAAATCCCTCTCTCTCCTTGTATTTATATGTTGCATAGCATTATAATTCTGGGGCCCATCTTCTAACTTACTATCTATTCTTAAGAAGCAGGCAAGGCGGAATATGCCTTGCAAATCAGTTGTCAAGCAATACTGTGTGGAAAGGCAAATCCCCAGTACACACTTAGGTCCTTGACCTGCTTTGACTGACATAGATATGCATGAATGACCCAGTGGCAGGCTCAGCAAAGCAGGCAGCACCAGGGAATTGCCTGTGTCTGGGAGTGTAACTTCCATGAGAAGTATGTATGAATAAATATTTTTAAGTGTATACATGAATGCTGCTTTTATTTTCGGCTGAACTGAGTCCGTATCACAAAAGCCTGCCATGTTGCAGAGCATAGCCTCTGGGTGACATTTTACATAAGGACCAGATACCAATTTCCTTCTTCCTATAATATGGATCTTGAGATAGGAAGAAGCTAAAAGATACAGGTGCTGTTTATTTTCCTTTCTTCTCTTTTAGGCACTGCAAGCCAGCTCTCTGACTTCAAAGCCAGAAGCAAATGTAAGTACAGTGCAGGTCCCAATTTTGAATGTGGCCACAAGTACCTCAAATGTTATTGCTTCACTTCCATCAAATTGTCACAGTTCCTTTTGACATGGTACTGGCTCTTGATGGATATTGATAAAATTCACAAATTATGGGCTCAGCATGTGAACCCTCACTGGATGTAACACTTTTCGTTTTGTTTATAAACTGAGCACCTTTACCCTTAAATTCTTATTTTATTTGCAATTAATAAATATATGTCTTATGTTGTTGAAATTGTGAGTCTGGGAGGGATTTACCGTAACTGAGAGGAGCCTGCAGTTGGGACTGTCAATGGGAGTTTCTCTTGCTGTCCGAAGTACATGTGGCAGGCAGAGTGCGCAACACACACAAACACACTTTCCATAGAACACAAATCTCAGTTTCATCTTCTTGTTTGAAATGTTGAGGTGCCGGGATTTCCTCTGCTCCCCTCCCCCCCCCCCCACATAACCCTTCTAGCTCCAATTGCAAGGGCCATAAGAAATGGTGTCAGAGGTTTTTGCCCAGTTCCAGCCCTCTTGCCATCCAGCAACCCTTTTGCAAGATTGATTACAAGACTACAATGCCCTCCCACCAGATGTCAAAGTGAAAAATAACTACCAAACGTTTAGAAGACATCTAAAGGCAGCCCTGTTTAGGGAAGCTTTTAATGTTTAATAGGTTATTGTATTTTAGTGTTTTGTTGGAAGCGGCCCAGAGTGGCTGGGGGGACCCAGCCAGATGGGCGGGGTATAAATAATAAATTATTTTTGTGGTTGTTGTTGTTGTTGGGAAACAAAGTCCAAATACATTTTCAGTGGATGGGGGTTTGCAGATTGACAGATTAATCTATTTAACTAAAGCGTGTTCATATGTCTGGTCCATCCCATTTCACAATAATCTGTTTTTTTTAAAAAATAAAAAGTTCATATGGAACATTTGTATTTAAGGATGTTTATTATCTCCAGTGTATACATTTCTAAATGTGTGTCATTTTCAACACAATAAAAATCAAGTTCCTTTCCTCACAACTGCCAGTATTTCATACAAGAGCATGTGGTATTGGAGGAGCAGAAACTAGATGACAGCAAAGAGAGTCAGTGAATTCTAAACATCTGGTCACTATTTGGCTTGCACCCTCAAACAAGAGTTGCATATATACTGCATCAAGCTGTGAATCATGAGCCATGCTGATTAATACTTTTCAAATGTCTAACCAATTAATTTGTGAGATTTTTAAACATGCAAGGTCAATGAACTCTTAAAAGAAAACAAACCTGAGGGCTAAGTAGGGTATGATTCTATTTTATTTTTTAACAACGGCACTCAGAATAGCCTGAATACATACCAAATATCCTTCACTGTAAAAAGAGATCTTTCGTTGCTCATTATTAGGAAATTGCCATTAGGACAAATATGAGTGCCATGCTATTGTTAGACTGGCTCTAAACAAGAATGTTTAAATGAATAAAAACAAGTCAAGCCAATTAAAAAGGTTAAATAAGGCAGATGATCAGATTGAGTCTTATTTTTTAAAAAAAAACCGAGTAGGACAGTTATTAGTAATGAAAGCTTTTAGAGCAGTGTTTATTTGTTTTTTAACACACACAAAATATTCATGAGCAAATTCATTGAGATGTTTAAAAAACATGTATGTTGTTTGGAATTTTGAAATCCTTTAACATTAGTTAGAACCATTGACCTTGGCAAATATTGCAGTTGGGAAAATTGAGAAATACACTTTTCTAGTTTGGGCTGGCCAACCCCATACAATCCAAGCCCAAGTTCACCTCAAAGCACACTTTATAAAGGGTTTGAGTCTGGCAACCTACCCTGCCAATCTCCCTATCCCCCAAAACACATGTTACCAACTCACCTTGGGAGTAAACCTCACAGAAGTCAATGGGTCTTATAAGCAAGCATGCTGTTGACCTTGTAAGCATGGGAAGCTTGCTAGAGGTGGAAACCTGTAGTTGAGGAACAGGACAGGGCTGCATCAGGTCACACACTACCTAGGCGATACTTTATTGGTTGACCCTACAGCAACACACAGTTGTCAGGTCCTTCTGGACTCCCTAATACATTGCCTGCATCAACCATGCCTTCTAGAAGGTTAATAAAGCATTGTGACAAGCAATAGAGCACCTAGGTAAGTGTGTTATTTTACATACCTGATGGTGTACATTTATCTCTTGCTGAAATGAGTAATGGTCATGCCTCCATGTTATAGGGGCATGGAGGATTGGCTGCAGCTGTAGGCTGGTTTGTGGCAAGAGGGCAAAAGGAGCTGTTCCAGGTGGCAGGTAAGACATTGAGTGCAATCCTTAATCCAATACTGGGCTTGACGTGAAATCGTGCATTATCCCAACCTCAAGCAGGTGCAATCTCAGGGTACCCTGTTAGAGGGGTCTAAGTTGAAGTCTCTGTCCAGAAGGCGTATGGGGCAGATGGACCATAGAGCTTCCAGCAGAGGCCAGGGTTCGGCCACCTCAGTTGCCCTTCATCTTGACATGGTCCATACTCCAGCCATGCTCAAGCTCCAGCCCTCCATCAGGAGGCTGATAATGGATATATACTTAGTGCCTGAGCCAGAATGTTGTCTTTTTGAGTTTATTCCACCCACCATTGCTATTGCCTTTGCCCATGGGGTTGGGTGAGGGTGTGGTGAGTGAGTTCACAACCTGTAGGCCTTGCCCTTAAGATCTTGACGTTATGTTCAACAGTCTTTTCATAGCATGCTTCATGGAAATTCTAGTTTCCTATGCATCCTGGTACAATTAAATGAATTGGGAGGCATACAAAATTACAACTCCTGTGAACCCTGTCTTGAAAGGACATGAGAATGTTTCTTCTAAGAATATTCAGGGACATCCAGTTCTTATTCATCAGCCAGCTTTACTCACCACCAGTTATTTCCTTTTGCAAGGCTATGCTTCACTGGGAATGGGAGATCTTGGAGAGTAAGAAGATGCACACTTTGGTCTTTCCAAGTTTTTTTGTGGGGAGAGTTTACTCATGAGGATTAAAAAAAAAGAGTTTCCCCTTAAAGTCAAGATCCCATACCTCTATTACCATTAACTCGGTTGGGGGGGCAAAAAGTTTGAGACTTTCATGAATTTGTCCTTTTATGACTCATTTGGAAGACAGCACAGGCTAAGAAATCTGAAAATTAAGAAAAAATATGCAAAAAGGGAAGCAGAATTGATTTTATACAGAAAGACAAATTTAAATACAGCCCAAACAGATACAGTGGTGTGAATTCAGACTTGCTTGCTTGCTTGCTTACTGACTTACTTACTTATTGTGTGGTGGTTATAATAAATGATGTCTTAGAAGACCTAAATATATCCGATTACCAGGAAATGGCATGGCAATTTTCATTCTTCTCTCCTGCTTCAAGCTATTTTTTTGTGAAAGAAATATAGAGTTAAACTTGATGTATTCTTTAAAAAAAGGAAATCCATTGTTGCTATTTTTGTGTCATTGAGAAGCGGGGAGGAAAAATGACATTTGCAAACTGATGCTTACTGAATCTTTCTGGCTTCCCTCCTTATTTTAAAAATATGAAAGGTTTCGTTATGGTACTATTTTTATGCTTTTCATCAAGATGTTATTTCCTCTCTTAAATGTTTCCCACCATCAGTTACCACAAGCAGTGCATTAATGAATTCCTATACTGCGCCTTGGGTAGGGTTTCAGGTATGGATTTGATTATAATATTCATCCTGAAATACCACTGCCCAGTGGGTGGAATGGTTATTATTTTAATAGAATATATACTTAAAAACGAAGGAAAACCATTTCAGAAAAGCTGCATTTATCAGGCTTAATAGCCGGAGGTAGGTGACACCACACAGGTCACATAAACATTCCACATGTCAAGAATTGACTTTAAATGAAAGATCTCACACTGCGGTGCTCATTTTTATTTGTTTTCCTGAAGCTGTTTATAGTGAAGACTGCACATTTTTTTGTGTAACCGTAAGTAGTAGTATTCAATCAAGAGACTCATTATGCTTTATTGTTCTTGTGAAAAGAGGTATTTGGGTGTTTAAGAGGTGATGAAGGATAAAACAAATATAGGAACAGTTAGATTTAGTTACACCTGAAGTTTTTCAGTAGCATATTTAATGTCGCAGTTATTACCAATACTATCACATCAATAATAATGACATTTGTGAAGGAGTGTTCAGTGCCTTCACTTTGTCATGTATATTTAGATCCACAAGCCATGCTTTGTAAACTGCTAAAGCTATCAGGTGCAAATATAGAAATGGTAGTATTTTATTATTGGTAATTACATTAATATTGACACATGCTTCTGTGCAGGGGCAGTGCTGTTCAATAAGAGGCCACCTCCCCCCACCCTTTTTAAAAGTCAAGTTCCACAGCATTATTGCACCTCATATTCACAAGTATTTACAGATGGATTATCTCAGGTTGTTTGTATATTGTTCAAACAGCCCTCTGACATCAAATTCATAAATCTGGTGTTCAGTAAATAGAACAAAATCAATGTCCCTGTGTTTCCTGGCTCAGGACCAATGAGAACATGACAAGGCTGTTAACCTTGTTGACACATTTGAAACAATAAAATTTCTGAGAACTGCTATAATGATAATATCTGTTAATTGCTCTCTGTTGTCTGATCTGGGTATATCAGCAGTTGCTGACAGGGATGAAATGGGAACATGACAAAACAGCTCATTAGCTAACTACAAAATATGATATATATGTATCCCCCCCCCCAAAAAAAAAACCTCTTCAGGAATGTTTGTCAACCTTTGGCCATTATTTGTATTCATACTTTTTTTTAAGAATGAGACATTGATTTACAATATAAAATGCGCAAGACTTTTTTTTGATAACATCCATACAATATTTTCTAGAGGGCTGGAAGAAACCCAATGTTTCGTTATCACCTTTACCACTGGCAAGTGGTACAGATGTGCAGCTGGCTTGAGGGATCAACAAATTAATAGTTTTTGTGGCTGTTTTTTCTAAAGAATGCTCTGACCTGTGTTCTTGAGTCCTGACTTTTTTGGCATTATCTCTAAGGGGGACAAAGCATCGTCAGCAACCTCGAAACAGACTTATGGTTTCATTTCTAAACTCACGAACAGCTTGTTATCTGAATTAGAAAGGCTGATACTTCCTATAAATGTCAGGCAGTCAGTAAAAACTTACAGAGGAAGTTTTAGATACTGTAGTAAAAAGTCATAGAGTCAGCTTTAAAAAGTAAGGAAATAATACGGGGGGTGTGTGTGTGTGTGTATTTTTCTCAGACAGCCTCTTGTGGATTTAGCTCAAGATGTCCTCGACCTGAGTATTCAACAAGATATCAGATATATAGCAAACAGTATTACTTGGCTCTTTCAGCATTTCTTAAAGCATTCTGTGTGACAAATTTTCCCCTCTGGCAAAAATGGGAAACATTTTCCATAGTCTCTCTTTCCCTTAACATGACATAGCATGACTCCAATTGCTTTATGTCATGGTTGATAGAAGCAGGGAAAATCTCTATTCGGTATAAGAACACTAGCTTGTCAAATATAGAAGATCCTATTTTGCATGTTGTAAATTAATTAGCTTTACCAAGCTAAGAAAACAAAGCACTTTTATTTTTAAAATATCATTTAAAATTCACACATCATTTCCGCAGCAGGATGCTCAGTTTATTATTTTTAAATGGCCATGTTGTTAGCATTTTCTGCTTGTGCATAATGATGTTAGGAAAAAATTGGCTTTTATTAAATTAAAACTCTCTTTCATATAACAAAATAATATTAGTTCTTCAAAATCTGTTGGCTTCTTATAGCTGTTTTCTTTGTAGTGTTTGGCATAAATATTTGAAGACATTTTGTCAGTGGCAAATTTTCATTTGTCCCCTGTTTTAAGAGTCGTGGAGCTAATTTTTAGCTCCGCATGCAGAACACCCTTTGTGGAATTTTTTCTGTACCTTCCAGACATAACAGCCAGTGACAAACACAAATGTTTTAGTATTAGTTTGTAAAAAAAAATAAAAAAATAAAAAAATAATAATAATAAATAAATAAATAAATTCAATAAGGGCCAGCTGAGAACTTATTTACACA
Organism: Podarcis pityusensis; assembly: GCF_964106645.2. NCBI lineage: Eukaryota > Metazoa > Chordata > Lepidosauria > Squamata > Lacertidae > Podarcis > Podarcis pityusensis. The sequence goes on along the minus strand of NC_138034.1, from coordinate 43,782,922 downwards.
ATAATTAAAGTACGGAGGATTTGCTCTAAGCAAAGGCTGGAAGGGTTTGAGCAAACAGAGCAGTGACCATGTCATTGCTGTGCCTCAGCAAGACATGTAGCATGATCTTATGAGTATTTGCTCTAAAGTAACTTGAGTTTTTTGAGTTAAGGGTGCTGTGGGTTAAACCACAGAGCCTAGGACTTGCCGATCAGAAGGTCGGCGGTTCGAATCCCTGCAACGGGCTGAGCTCCCGTTGCTTGGTCCCTGCTCCTGCCAACCTAGCAGTTCGAAAGCATGTCAAAGTGCAAGTAGATAAATAGGTACCGCTCTGGCGGGAAGGTAAACGGTGTTTCCGTACGCTGCTCTGGTTCGCCAGAAGCAGCTTAGTCATGCTGGGCACATGACCCAGAAGCTGTACGCCGGGTCCCTTGGCCAATAAAGCGAGATGAGCGCCGCAACCCCAGAGTCGGCCACAACTGGACCTTATGGTCAGGGGTCCCTTTACCTTTACCCTTAACTTGAGTTCAGTGGGACTTACTTCCTTGTAAGTGTGCCAAGGTTTGCTGCCTAATCTTGATTCATACATTCATCAGGAGATGACACTGAAATAGTCTGGTGGAGAAATGTAATGAGATCCTCCCATCCACACGGCTTTTGTCCTGTGGCGTGGCGTCCACCACATGTTTGCACAGTGGCCTAGTTCATATATTTCATTCCATCCATTTTGAGGCAAAGCCTCATGGAGCAGCAACTAATATGGAAGTCCTTGTGTGGGTTGGAATTTATCTGCGTGGAAAGGAGAGGGGAAGGGCCACAGTTCAGTGGTAGAGTGCATTGCATGCTGAAGGTCCCAGGTTTAATTTCCAGTAGCTCCAGATAAGGCTGGGCGAGATCTGTCTCTGAAAATCTGAAGAGCCACTGCCAATCAGTGTAGGCAATACAGTGGTACCTCGGGTTACATGCGCTTCAGGTTACACACTCCGCTAGCCCAGAAATAGTGCTTCAGGTTAAGAACTTTGCTTCAGGATAAGAACAGAAATCGGGCTCCGGCAGCACGGCAGTAGCAGGAGGCCCCATTAGCTAAAGTGGTGCTTCAGGTTAATAACAGTTTCAGGTTAAGAACAGACCTCTGGAACGAATTAAGTACTTAACCCGAGGTACCACTGTACTGAGCTAGATGGACCAGTGGCCTGACTCATCATAAAGCAGTTTCCTATGCTCCTGTGAAAGGATAATACTGCCCTTCCTCCAGGCTATTTCATTGATGCCCCTGGCTGAATATATAAAATGCAGCTTAGTAAATGGAAGTTATACCCTGACTGGCAAGTTAAAAGTGAGCTTATTTTACCATGTCGGTTTCATACAATGAATACAGTTGATGAAATGCAGTCACTTCAGTGGCACCTCCAGGTTTTGAGAGATCCATGAGTAAGGTGTCCAGAAAGGGCCTTCCTCCCAGGCCTAAGGCACTGGGCTCTGGACAGTTGGCAGATCAGCTTTGCCCACCATGTGCCACCATTATGCCCTGGGAAGAGGAAGCCTCAGCCTCAAGAGAGATGGCTGACTGAAAAGGCACCCAAATCAGTGCTGCCTCTCTTGAGGCTGCATCTCTCCATCATGAAAGAGGGAGATGCAGCAGCTGTGAACAAACCTCCTTCAGTGAAAGTGGAGTTGGCTGGTGCACAGCCATGGTGTCTCCCTCTCTTCACAGTGTGAATCCATTTTGTGTGAGGAGAACATCCCATCTCACTTCATTTATCCATTTGATATGTGTAAAACAAAGCAGTCTAGAATGTGAATAGTCCTGTCATAAACTAGTTTATCAGAAAGCTAATATTATGCATCTGTTTTTGTTATAGTTGGCTATTAGGAATGCTAATGTAAACACCACAATATAATGACAGATTAAGTCACACTATGCCAAGCTTCCTTCCAGATTTTTAACTTGATAGAGATCGCTGGCGGTTCATTTTATGTCATTCTAGATTGCCAGAACATGTTGGAATCTCAAATAATACAATGTCGGTAAACAAGCACGCATTATGAAAATTGAGGAAATAATGTCAGAAAGATGCTTGGCAGAAGTGTCTAATCCCTCTCCAGCATACTTCTGCCATGAAAGCTTTCAGTGGAAAGAAAAGGTCTTCCTGCTCAACCATCATTTTCTTTTCAAGGAAAACATCCATATTTATTCATTTGGCCATAAAACTTTTATGGAAAATGTTTGGTTTCATTTCCCCACTCGGCAACTTAGTCTGTTGCTGGCTACTGGTTGCAGCTGGCAAGACTGTAATGAGTTTTCCCAACACCTTTTTTATCTTCCTGTTTGTGACAGATCTGATGCTACATCACATTGGTATCACTTAGCATTGCCCAAACTGCAACAAGTTTGACAAGCAGCCACCAGTGCACCAGCCAATCTTTTAGCCACTCGGGAGACACTTTTCAGGTGCAAACATACTTCACTAAGTACTATTACAGACTTCTAGACTAAGCTCAGGTTCCATGTGGTTAGCAGAAGCATACCTTCTCTTCTCCTCACTACATGTGATAATGTTTGGAGGAACTAAATCCCAGGCCAGGCTAGCAACACAACTACTTCCAACAGCTGCTTCAACCTTCTTTATTAAAGAACTGCACTTGTTTGCAGAGCCAACATTGGCAGTTGCTATTGTGGCTACCTGCTAAGGCCCACATTACCAAGAACCTGTAGTAACCAGCCCTACTGTTCATCTGCATTACTTTTGCTGCCTGCTGCCTCTGTCCTCCAGCAGTAGTTGGTGCGCCAGTGTCAAGTGACACTGCTTACCTGGCTTCCTGACACTGAGGTTGCTCCCAGTGACCAAGATGGGTGGAAGAAAGTTGGCAAAGAGATTGGAACAGTGCAGGTGCCCTGTTGCCCTACTGCTGCACCTGCCATGCACTGTCTGGGATCCTCTCTCTCACACACAGGGGTGCTTTGCATCCAGAAGCCCGCAGAGCAGCTCAGCTTTTGTTCCACCAGCCCAACTAGAAGATCTAAGAGGAACCAGCTTCCTGCTTCCCAGTGGGCACCAGATAGCTCTGATAAAGTATTCCCATTTTATAGGCAATTAAATTTATACAGACACAGCCCAATTGCTATCTGAACTAAAAAAAGCCATTTCATGTACTGAGTTCACTCTTTTCACCACCACCCCCTTTTTTAAAAAAAACACATAGGCTAATCTTTACACAGTCATATATTAATTTCACTGATCTTTCTCCCTCCCTATAACCTTTCCATGAACTGTACACTGAATTCTAGGCAATGCATGAAATGCAAAATGGTGCATGCAATTCAAGCCACTTATTAAGAACTTACCAGCTTCACCAGAGGTATTCCTTTCTCTCCCTCTCCCTCTTTGTTCTACAACACAAAGTATGAATCTCAGACTCCGTTCTCCTGTTACCTTAATTGTGATCACTGCAATTTAGGTAATCTTTGAAGTGGGACTCCCTAATCTTCCCCACAATGAGATTTGTGAGTTTCAGGCAACCTCTGAAATTTACAGAACCCCCCAAGGGTGAGTTCTTAAAGAGCCCCACTTGAAACATTGTTTTAACTGTGGGGAATTTAAAGTACAAGGCATGTGTGTTTCTGCAAGCCAAACTATTTAAGCAATTTATAAATGGACTCTCCAGTCTATGCTGTGCTGAATAATCTTAACAAGAAGTATAATAGGAATAATGATTTCTAGTGCGGTGCAAGTGGGAAGCAATAGCACTGTTTTTTCCATTTGAAGTTTGACAGCTACATAAAATTCAACAAATTCTCTGAACATCTGTCTGCCATCAGTTAAGTAACAACTGAAGCATCTACCTGATAAAACAGAACAGTGTGATACTTCTGATAGAACTGCACTCCTATTCAAAAGCTTGGTTGGTTTCCTTGGAGGGGATAGCTTCATTATTGCTTCTTCTTTAAGTCTTCATTACATAGTTTCCTTTTTAATCATCTAGTTCTCTATCAAACTCTTCTCATTTGGACAAGCTCTGAAAACACATCCAACTCCTCCTAATAGATTAATAAGAATTCCCTTGTTCAAAACCATCCAGACACAAGGGGTACAAGATAGCTACATTTGCTAGTATTCTTTGCTATCATTTGAGCTTTTTTTGTTGCTAGTTTGAAGTTACTTTGGAACTATTCTTAGATATATTCTAACTGTAATAAGAGAAGTATGGCTGCCATTCAGAATATGCTGTGTGCAAAGAACATGACTCAATAGAAGGTGTCCCATTAGCTTAAATGGAACTGCTGTGTGAAGTATCTACCACCATTTGCCTGATGTCAAATTATATTCTTTGGTCCCTTGGCAGACCAAGGAATATAGGCAAGAGCAGAATAAATGGCAAATAGTGAATTAGTCATCATGGTATTTTATACATACTGCAAGGTGAGGTCATATTTCTCTGTGTGCAAAGAACAATCAAGCAGTTTATGCTCCTACATAAACTATGAATCCTTACCGCACTTGAGATCATGCTGATTCCCTCACACAGTGTGCATGATTTATTTTAAATAAACTTTAATGACTGCAATCTGTGAAATAATAATATTTCATCAATATCTGCTGGAAGGAATAAGGCGGGCTTTGTGAAAATATAATCGAAACACAATATTATTCACTATTCACTCATGTTGAAATATACAGGTATTCTGTATTGATTTAAATGTGAAGGGATTAATGTTAGTATCCACAAATGAGTTGAAAAATGAATAAAAGCATTTTGGCAAGAAGTTTTTAGCCCATAACAAAGCAACACCTTTCATTAAACAAAAGGATTTAGTCCACTTTACATGCTACTAGAGCATGAATAAAAATATTTTCAAAGCTATGCAAATTGATGCTGAATATGTCTGGCTTATTTCACATTGAAATGTATTTAAAATATTTGTACATTACCATTCACACAAAAGATTTGATATCAATGATATGTATTTAGGGATGAGCAAGTTTCCCACATTCCTTTCATTTATCATTCCATGGAGTTATTCTTCCCTCAGTTCTGCTCCACCTAATTCTGGATTAACTATGAGAATGTTCAAAAACCATTCATGAATTTTGTCATAGCTCTAGCATTTTATCTTGCACTGATAGCATGTTGCTCGTCCCATCTTAGCAGCCTCCTGACTCCTTCCCAGCCCATAAACAAAGAGACTATAGGACTGGAGGAGGCTAGAAAGAGGCTGAGGTGCAGCTTCCAGGTATCTGTGAAAGGTCACAACTGTGGGAAGTGGAGGTTATAAGAGAGCGGGAGAAGATGTTGGCGGGAGGTTGCCAGTGAGTGGTTGGAACACGGATGGCTACTTTGCTGGAGTTGACTGCCCTTGTTGTCCTTGAGAGCTACTAGGCCAGGGTTTGTAAATGTCAGGTCCAGATGCCAAGTACATCTATCCAGGCCTGTCTGTCAGGCCCACAGGACTCTCTGTGACCTCTTCCCCAGGCCTCATCCCCTTTTCCTAAACTATACCAGCCTGGCTCTACATCAGCTTTGATTAGTTTTGCTGACCTGGAATGTGCCCTAGAACTTATCAGGTATGATGGCGTTTCTAAGGTACGGAAGGTACAGAAACCATGACTAGCTTATAGAATCTAACAGGAGTTTTCTCCTGTGTTCTGTGTGGCTGGAAAGTTCTCAAGGGAGCAGAAACGCAGCTGGGATGAGCTCAGAGCATTACCTATTTCGCAAGGACAAACTGCCTTCGGACTGTCTATAATTACAGGCTGAAGGGGTCTCATGTTATTCTCTCTTCTCTTTCTTTCCTTTCTTTGTACTGTTTTCACTTGCTCCGTGTACATAGTACGCTTAAGTTTTATTTGAGAACTACCGGTATATTTTGCTGCAACTGGATTTTAAAGAGTTTTTAGTTCCAGGCATCTGGAATTGCTCCACCAAGCTTATTTTTGCCTTAGTAAAACTTTTACTAATGAAGTTTACAGAGTCTGAATCTTTTTGGAACCATGTGCCATTTTGGAACTATCTACTCTACTACCAATCAAGCAGGCATGCCTCGTGTCGCTTGGGGAACCAACCCTGACGGAACTTTGCTAGTACATCTTGGTTGCCTGGATGAAAGGTCAAGGTGTGGGAGTGTAGAAAAATCTGTTTTTTTGCATGGCCAGAGTGCAAAGGTAAACCACTCAGACAGTTGCTTCCAATCAGTGTTGGTAGTGCTGAACAAAGATGGGCCGATAATCTGAATTGTAATAGGGCACTTTACTCTGTTCCTAGGGCTTCCTGGAACAGTTTTGAACAGCTGAGAACAGCTTGGTGTAAAATGACCACCTCTTCTTTGCTCTGACTCCTTTGTAGATGAGAAAAAGCAGTCAAGTTATGCAAGAAGAAAGAAAATGCAGCCACGTATGACAAAAAAAGATAATACTTCAGAGTGCTTTGCAGCAATTTAGAAGCCCAGAACCATAACTGGAAACAATTACTGTAGACCCTGCAAAATAAGTAGAAGTCACCATAATATGTGGCAGAGCAGAACTGCCAAGCTAATAATAAAACCTGCAAAACCCACCTTTTAAAAAATGACAACAATGGCAAACAGATTTTAAATCTTCTTTAAATAATGTATGTGAGCAAACTATAGCGTTATTACAGCTGGCTGCTCAGCATAAATTAATTTGCTTTTCATCTGAGCAGATAAAGAAAAGTTTTGTTGTGCTCTGAATTTTTAAAAGGCTTCTTCAAGCTGACAAAGAAAGATGCCTTTTTGACAGTGAAAATGACTTAAAATACTAGTGATAGCTCCAGAGTTATTACTAGAGGATTTTTAATTTGTTCTCTTCATAAATGTTTCATGGCTGACTTTAATTTCATTTTGTCTGAATCCATATGGAGACAGGCTAAGTTTCAAAAACTTCCATTTCTGAGAAGAAAATTAAAAAAAGGAAACTGTTTGCCTCTGCAACTTGAATCAGCTTGTTTTAGACTTTCAAAATTAAGTAAATTGTTTTTTAAATATTTTAGATTTGCATTTTGTATTGTTGACATAGAACTTGGCATCAGGCCATGTAAAATGCATGCTGCAATAATCATTGCTTTTGAGTTTGCCTAAAGGAAATTAGCACATCCAAAATCCAATTTAATGCTCTGATATCATTTAAATTATTTAACAGGCCCATAAAGAAAACTGTTCATATGGAGAATGGAAGGATGAAGCTTTCAATCATTCTTTATTCCCAAGATATTAATATGTTGTAGTGAACTGTTAAAAGAGGAAAAGTTATTTCCTGTTATTTGAATAAGTTCTAAACTAAACAAAAGCACCAAACTGAAGGTAAACAATTAGTATTAAAAAGCAGGCTTTGCACAATATACAAGTTACCTATTTTATGCAGACCGATAATAGAGCATTTAAATTCATGTGTCCTGCTATGGCAAAGCAATCTTTATGTGATAATATGTTTGCATATTCAGATTATCCTTTTCAGCCAATTCATATGGAAGAGTGTTGTGGGAGTGGGGGTGACATATACAGATTTCACATTACTGTATGCTGTACAGCACACATTTACAGATAAGACTTGTTTTTTTGGCCCATACTAAAGATTGAGTTAGTTTAGCAAACTGTCTAGTGTGTTGCCAGCCAGATACGTCTTCAAGGAAGTATATAAGCAAGACATGGTGATGGCAGTGTTCCCTTGTTGTTTGTCCCCAGTGCCAAGTAATCAGAAATGTACTTCTTTTGAGAATCCATTTTCTCTGTCATGGTGGGTGGGTGGGTAATAATAATAATAATAATAATAATAATAATAATAATTTACAGACTTTCCTTCTCTTTTAAAGCTATCTAAGCTAACAGCCGCTTTAGCTATGGTGGCGATTTGTGCATCATGAAACGTATCAACAAAAAAGAATGCAGATTTTATGCACCTGATTTATATACAGTGGTACCTCTGATTAAGAACTTAATTTGTTCTGGAGGTCTGTTCTTAACCTGAAACCATTCTTAACCTGAGGTACGACCTTAGCTAATGGGGCCTGCCGCCGCAGTGCCACCGCGCGATTACTGTTCTCATCCTGAGGTAAAGTTCTTAACCCAAGGTACTACTTCCGGGTTAGCGGGGTCTGTAACCTGAAGCATTTGTAACCCATGGTACCACTGTACATGGGTGCACTATAATTGATATAAGAATGCAATACATCTTGATATAGAAATGCAATACATCTTACCATAGTGGACAAGACTATGACCAGGTGACGTGTGTGCCTGCTGTAAAGATTGTGCGTGTGTGTGTGTGTGTGAGAGAGAGAGAGAGAGAGAGAACTGTAACGGGTTTCAAGGTAATTCCTATCGCTTCTTAACAGTTATTGATCTTTAAATCAGACCTATACCAGACAGACTTTCAAACTGAGGATTTCTCCAAATAGACGATGATCCTCTACAAAGTTGGAGCATCCTAGTCCATCCTAGCTATAGCATGCCCTGTGAGAAGGAGTGGAGGCATGCTAATCATAATCCGCGCCTTCTTTTTGCTACTATTAAGTGCATAACTTGATTTCCTGGCTGCCACCACAAAACTGGCCATTAATCCCTGTACTGACTAGTGCAGTAAGGCAATGGGGCATAGTACGAATAGCAAGCCCTCAGACAAAGTTAAAAGCCAAACCAATTTTATCTTTTCCTACATGTTTTTAAGGCAACAATTTAAACACTTGTTGTAAAGTTGTTCTCTCTCTCTTTTGGGGGGAGGGGGAGGACTTATTTTGAAACAGTTTGATGTAAAAGCAAATGAAAATAACATAGGGAAATGTATCCAGATGGGCCTAGTCTAGATGATGTCCCCATTCAAGCCAATACATCACAGTAAAACAGTTTCAATGTAAAACAGCCCTCTCAGTGTTCAGCTTCAAGTATTGCTGGTGTCTGGATTAGCTGCAGCCCTCTAGCCCCTTCTGATTTCGTGACTCTTCTATTTTTAACAGCACTCCAACCTCTTTTTGACAGCTTTACTTATATACATTATTTCCACTCCCGCTCTCAACCTCTTGGCCTCTTAGGTTAAATTAGACTCCCTTGGTTCTATTTGAGTTTTTATTTTCCTTAATTTATTTGGTTTCTTTTATTCTTTGTGTTTTATTTTCACCTTAGCAATCAAATTCCTGAGCTTTACTCTTGATCAACCTGTGACTTTTTGAGCCTCCTGGTCAGAGCAGCTTCTGAAATGAAAAGCAACAATTTTACAACAAAGAACAGATCATAAAGTGGTGGCCAATTATGTTCTTTCGCAGTCGTAAAATACCTTGAAATGATTAATTACATAAGTTATCAGTTTTTATGAAGCACTTTCTTGCAATTGTCCTGAAACTACTGAAAATCTGTTTTATTGGGTAACTCAGAGTTTGGTGTAAATGGCCAGAATCCAAAGAGCTATTTTATGAGTGTGCTCAAGGACATTTTTGTACTCAGTAGAAATCTGTAGACTTTTCCGCTTTGAATAACAAACTCCTGTGCCACAATACAAAATGCTTTGGACAGGCCCACTATAAAAATTGCATAGGAGGCTTCTCTTTACGAAAAAGTCCAGCACCACTTTGTGCCTGAAAGAAGTGAATGTTTGTTTGCTTATAGGCCCATGATCGATGGCTAGTAGTCACAATGGCTATTATTTTACCATCACTGTCAGAGACAGCATGCTTCTGAGTAACAAGAAACCACAGGAAGGGAGCGTGCTCTTGCACTGCCTTGCTTGCAGGCTTCTTTGCTCTGGTACGCTACTGGAGCATTTAAGCTGACTGTGTGTGGAATCACCTAGACTAGGTAGGGTAAAGTATGCATGAATATGCATTTATTAGTGGGGGCTAAAAATAGAAAAATACTTTATATTAGGGGAATATCCTTTGTAAAAATGTGAAAATTGGGACAAATAGCATACAATACAGCATATATTTTGAGATATATATGCTAAAATACTGTTGAATTTTCATAGGTTTTTTATTGTACTGAAAAATTAAGACTGGAAAAAGAAGAAACTGAGAGAAGCTTATCAATCTTAGGCTGGATCTAGACGCATCAAAGAAGCATTTCAGTTAAACATATTGTAAACTTTGTAGGAGAAATCGGGTTGGGAAAAATAGAACTCCACAGTGCCATCTGGTGTCGTAGTGTTATAATGCATATACAACTTTTTCTTTGCCAATGTAGCTGAGTCCCCAGAGAGACATCCCTAGAGTAATAATGGAAAGTGGGCTATATTAGGAACAACAAAAGAATGTAAACATAGAGATTATTAGCACCAACAAAATGAAGAAAATGGGAAGCGATGTTGGAAATACTATTACCTCGACTTCTAGAAGTACTGTTCATGTACTGTTCATGAATTACTGGACAGGAGGATTCTCCCTTTTCCTTGGGATTAAGGCTGTAGTTGAGCTGCAGTGGTGCAAGTCATTATTTGAGCCATTCCAGCTTATACTGATCCTTAGGACTGGGCTATCCGGTGGGCTGTATCATCTGTTGTGGCAGGAGCTACCGATGGGCTTGTTCAAATTATCAAGTTAGATACAGTGCAAGATCAGTTGTTTTGAAGGCTGAAACACTGAAACGACTAAGGTGCTTAAATACAATCTGCTTAAATGCAAATATTAATTTGATTATAGGTAGAGGTAAATGCTCAACAGACAAGGAAATGGAATGCATTGGATTGCATCAGATTAGGTCATAGTCGGTGGTCTTGCTAATCATTGCTAACTTGAAATCCATTGATTTCAAAGGGTCTACTCTAAGTATAGCTTGGACAGATGCAGCCCGTTGGCTGGAATCTTGCTCTGTTAAAATTAATGGCAATTGGTTATTGTCATTAATTGTCATTAGTTATTGCTATTAGTTAGAACATGATTGTATCCATTTTGTGATAAGTCCATTGATTTCTTTGGGTGTACTCTGAATATGGCTAACCTTGGATATCTATTCTATTCCCAATTTGTTGCACATATATACTGATTTAAAGCTTATGAATATAATAACAGGAGCAGCTTTCCATTCTGACTGAAGAAAAGAAATCCATCTTGAAAAGCATTTCTCTGGTCTTAAGCCTTTACTCGTCTCTACTACTCCAGCCTGACTTAATTTTCCTCCTTATTTTTTTTTTTAAAAAATCCTTCCCTCAGTGATACATAATTAACATAGGAAAGTCAGTTTTAAAAACTAAAATCTAGCTATTTCCCTGACATCTGACAGCTATATGGTTTCATTTTGTCTATTTCCCCGATGCTCTGATTTCCTACTATAGAGTTCCACCAGCAACATTACTGGGGACCATTCTGTCATGTGAGTGTGAACTGGCACAGCCAAAAAGGCACAGGTTGACCACCTAACTTGACGCACCAATCACCACACTATTCTTCTAGTGTCATTGAATCAAAAGGTGCAAATCCGAATGAGAGCGACTGAAGAGATAGTCACTCATTCGGCAAGCGATATATGGTTTTGAAAAGACTGCATTGCATCATCATCCAACTGAGTTCGGGAAATCAAAACTTTTAAATAAAAAGTTTCACTTTGAATTTAAAAGTTTGTTTTAGAAACCCTGTGGATAATTTAATGTAGTAAAGCATGCAACAATTCCCTCCTCTCCCCTTAAGTCGGAAATAGAATAATTGGAAAGATTTCTGTCAGTATGAGATGTTTGTGCTAATGCACGGTCATTTACTTCTGCACCACCTGCTGTTATCAACTTGCATAGTATGTGTCTTATCCTAGACGTTCTTCTGTGTTTGACTGTTCCTAAAATGTGCTACACATTCTGGATAAAAATGACCAATTTGACAGGATTGTGTTTGGAGCTCATATATGATTTGCTTTGTGATATATAGATAAAATGAACTTCACCACATGGCAAGCCTTGGCACAAACACTGAGGAAGCAGAGCACCCTTTTTTCAGTCTTGCTTCAATTCAGTTGGCATTGTTCAGAAGAGGGGGCTGCAGCTCAGTTGTAGAGCATCAGGCTTGCGTTCAGAAAGTCTCTGTCTCTAGGTAAGACTGGGAATGTCCCCAGTCTGAAACCCAGGAAAATTGCTACCAGTCAGTACTCAGTAGAATTCCATAGGAACCAACCTGAACCCTGCAATCATCATTTGAGACCCCTCTTCTTGTGCTGCCTTCATGAGAGGTCCAGAGGGTGGCAACATGAGATCAGGCCTTATCTGTGGTGGCTTCCCACTTGTGAAATGCTCTCCCCAGAGAGACTGGCCTGATGCCTTCGTATTATCTTTAGGTGCAAGACCAAAAAAAAAAATCCTTTTCTTCCAGACCTTTGACTAATTAAACAATCTAGGACCTTTTAAACTATGGGGCAGTATTATTTTCCCATTTGTTACTATGTTGTGTATTTTTGTGCTATTATTTTGTATACCACCCTGTGATCCTCGAATGAAGGGCAGCATAAATAATAAATAATAGCTTTGATCTGTTTACAAACAGTTGGATGCACAACAGTGACTATACTAAAGAATGACAAGTAGATCATAATGGCGATTTTCATCCCTTTTTATTAATACCCATTACATGCTACTCAGACGTACTCTATGGAAATACATTCATAGCGCTGCTGAGACCAACTGACCTATTCCCCAGATACTAATTTACGGTTACTTGCTGTGATCTTTTGTGTTCTGCCTGACATCTGAAGAACCATGCATGAATCATGAGTATCCAACTCCACCCCATAGTTTGAAGCACAGCCATCTACATGTAGCATGCCTCCCAGGTATCCTACATGCTATTTTGTGTTATGAGTATCTTTAGAGCCCTTTTTAGACACCCACTAGTCGTACAATGGGAGAAGTGGGAGAAGTGATCTCATGGTGACAGGCTCTACATCTGATCTATGCAGAACTTGCAGATAGCCCCATACACCCAGCACAATACTATCGCTACATTTTCTTGAATATCTGTGAATTGTGAATTGGGAGCCGGCCTTCCAGAATTTCACTTCTTGCCCCACATATGTCTGTTTAACCCCAAAGGATCTCTTAAAAGCAATTCCTTTAGAAAGATGTTTAACTGAGTGCTTCTTGTATAGGGACAAAAGTTTTTGTCTTGAACAGCATTTCAGGCGACTGTGATGCAGCTATTTTGCTGTTGGGAGGGTTTCAATAGTGCAATGGGGAAAAAAAACCAACATGTTTCCTAGAATGTTAATGAACATTTGTGTGTGTGTGTGTGTGTGTGTGTGTGTGTGTAGTTTGTGACCGAATATGCATATGTAAAGTTATTTTGGCAACTTCTAATAGCAACCTTTCTCATTAGTCTTGTTTACATCTTCAAGTTTCTCACAAAAATATGCTAGGTTCTGTGAAGCAAATCAAGGCAAGCCTAACATCTGTTTTTATGTTTGTAAGACGGCGTAAGCCCTTTGGGACGAAAGGGGAATCTTCTCCACAGTTCAAAACTCTTGTGAACAGTTTGATCTAATTTTATCATATGATTGGGGATTGTGAAACACTAGGAACCCTTTTCTGCGGCTGTAAGGAGCAGAGATGTAATGAGATGCGTTGAATACACTGTTGGGAGCATCGGCTGGAAAGCAAATCAGCTAACTACATTCCTCACTAGAGTTTTCAAATGTATCTTCCCAGTGATTGATCTCGGTCTTCCTGTCATTTCCCTTTCTACTGCTTTCATCAGAAAATACCAAAAAAAGAGTTCGGGAGTATTTCCCCCTAGACTGTTGAAATCTTGCATGAATCTTATATTCAGTGTTGGAAATGTACCACAACCTTCAATCAATATTTTCAAAGCTATATAATTGACATATTCCTTGGTGTACTTGAGAATTTCACATTTTAATAGAAAGAAGATGAAAAACCTTAGTTTGCATATTTCTTGTTCTGGTGTGTAGTACATTTCCTAAGTGAAACTTGATATAAGACTAAAAATAGTACCAGAAAATTCATTGGCATAGGTACCCATGGGAATATGCACTAATTACTGGAAGGCGAATCAATGTATATGATGGCCTTAGCATTTTTGATTCTCAGTTTTCCAGTTCTATGACAGAGTAAGATTTAAATATAGATCACTTAAAGCTAAGTAGTATCACAAATAGAACAGCAAGAAGTTTGCTTGTTTGTTTGTTTTTTAAAAAGGTATTCTAAAACATGTGTTGCCATGAACAAATTTGCAAATATGTATGAGAGTCAGTCTCTTGATACATTTCATATTTTATATCAGCCAGTTACAGAAGACTACGGTAAGAAAATTGATTCTGAAACTTACAGATAGTGAACCTTAAAAGCTAAAAAATAAATAACCCAGAACACATGAAACAGGGAAATCTAGAAGCCCCAACTATTTAAATTTGGAGCATACTAGCACTTGTAATAATATTACTGCTTCTGTTGTGAAGCGTGTCTGCACACTTTACTTTTAAAAATATGGTCGTGTATACATTTTATTTGTGGGGGAAAGATACCAGTGACAAATATACATTTTTCATGATTACATCCAGAGAACAACCAACAAATTTAAAAAATATCATTATATCAAATTAATGATGAAATTCTATGGTCCCTGGAAGGATAACCCAGGGGTCCTGAGAATGCTCTAAAATAATTGTATACCTTATTATGAGCTTTTAGTATAGTGGGTCCGTGTAGACAATTTATATCTACGAAGTTTCTTAATGTTTCTGTTCTTAGATTGTTTTAACAGTCTTTTTGCTTTTTTAAAAAAATTGTGCATTTCTTTGCTGCTCTGGCCTCCTTCAGGATCTTATCACCATTATTAGAATGTTATATCATTTTGAATGAGACGATGCATGGGAATGTTAAGTGTGGATAAAACTGAATTGTGTTTCTTGGTGGGAACTTGAGGAATACATTGTATTAAAAGGCAGACTAGCAGGCAGCAGGCAGTTAAACTGTCATGGTTCTCTATTGCTTCCACCTCCAGAAAGAAGACTCAAAACAACTTATTAAATGGTTTTAAAAGGTTATATTTTTTTTCCAAATATAATACAAATTAGAGGATCTGCCAATTAACCATTAACTAGGTGTGGGCAGATGGATATTAATGATTGCATATGATGAACACATCCCTCACCCCATTATTTACTTCCCAGCCGTGGATTGGGAGAAGGTATCCCTCCTTGCTAAGTGTGCCATGTGTAAGTGAAGTCTAACCTGGGCACCTGGGCACCTGGGCACCTGGACCCCACTGCCCAGTGTTCACTAAGGTGTGCAGGACAGTCCCCAAGGGAATCCCAAATTACCCCTAGCCCTCAGCCTCCTTACCCACATAATGTTTCTTGCTCCTTCAATGTAAAACTTTGATATGCTATTTGCCCTCATTTTCAAAACTCTGCTCTTGATTCTTGGTCCGTTCCTTTACTTTAATCACAGATGTGTCTCATGACATAACTGCATGTGACCCTAACTGTGTCACTTGCAATCACATGGTTATTGCTAGAGTGGAGGTAAGTGTTAACCTCCCGGCATGTTGTGATCCCAGTAAAAATATTTCTCAGTAGTTTAGCATAGAGTTTCTTTGAGGGAAATATTGGGGAGAAGAAAGATGAGAGTTGATAGTCTGTTGGGGAATGCCATCAGAAAATATGGTGATGCAAGAGAAGGATGCTGAAATGGATTTTTAAGCCAAATTTATGCATATTTTAGAGCTTTGATCATGACACTGAATCAATGCCTCAGCCTTAAATCTTCCATGTGCTGAATGTTCTGGAATCCCCGTACCTATTAATCAGCATCTAGGAAAAAAATGAATACTTGTTCTAGCTAACCAAATAATGCTGTCTTTTATTGATGTTGCCTCCTTAACTGTAGATCTCCTAGACATCTGTGCAAATTGCCATAGGTCCACTGTAAATTTTAAGCATTGCTAAAAACCACTTGACGGTATATTGAATCTGTCAGCTTCAGCTGTAAGAGACAAAAAGAAGAATTGAATGCAGCACTGAGCATTCCTGCTTCGTGTTGTCGTTCAGTGAGATGAGGCTTACTAGAAAACACAATCAAGGGTAAATAATCATGCAATAATATTCACTGTTTATATTTGTTTTGAGTACCCAGGACAGGAATATATGAAATGCAAAACAGATCAAGATGGTTGTTTATAAATGAAATATGGAAAAATGAACCAACAACCTGAAATCCTTTCCTTGTTGCTTCATTATTCTTTGTCATCCAGTTAGAATTTGACCTCTCAAGCAGTGTAATTCTTTGCATGCCTACTTACAAGTACCTCCCATTATGTTATATGAGAATGGCTTATAAGTAAGAGTTTCAGTTTCTTTTTTTCTCCTATCCCAGACAACTTAATCTCTTTTACAGAGTAGCTCTCAAACTGTGTGTGTGTAGGGAGTTGGGATGGCAGCATGGCATTTCTTAGGGACTTTCCCCGCCCCAAGGAATAATAGATTTATAAGTGTTTAGAATGCCCCATGAGAGCAGACCTTCACTGAACCATGGGATGACTTCATCTCTCCTTACTATCTGTATGTAGCTCTTATCTACGTTCCCTGTCTCACCCGGCATCCCAATCCACTGCCAGTTCAGGAGATCCAATACCTGAATCCTCATTTAAAAAAACTATGATGCCATATCAGGGATGCCATATGTGATTCTGGCCTCAGTTTTGATTTAATATTTGCCCCAAGTTTTTAACAATTGAAGGGGGATTAAGTTTTGTTTCAAGACCTCTCCCCTTTCCATCTTTGGTGTCCACATCAGATTTGCAAGGGGGTGGTCAATAAATAGCTGTTCAAGTTGATATCTCCCTCTTCCTTCTGAGATAGCCATAGCTTCAACCGTGTTAGCTGTTCAGTTTCACAATATAAAGCTAGGCTAGGAACACAAAGTCTCCTTTCTGCTTTGATGTTTGCATAATATTGCTGTCAATAGTGGGGCACTTATCTTGCCAAAGAAAGTTTCCCAAGCTCTTCTGCAAGGTTTTTAATTCTCTCAAGTCCACAAACAGGAATAAAATGATGAACAAAAACAAAAGTCTTGGAAAACCAGCATTTTATGCTAATCCTTGCAAACGACTATAACTTTAACTTGCTTGGTCTATCTACACAGTTAGGTCCCATCCCAGGGATTCTAGTAGATGAAATACCTGGACAACATATATTCTTGGATTTTCCAAAGATCATATTATATCATCTGTATACAGCAATATACAGCAATATACAATATATATCCTGATGTTGGGAAAGATTGAGGGCACAAGGAGAAGGGGACGACAGAGGACAAGATGGTTGGACAGTGTTCTTGAAGCTACCAGCATGAGTTTGACCAAACTGCGGGAAGACAGGAATGCCTGGCGTGCTCTGGTCCATGGGGTCACGAAGAGTGGGACACGACTAAACAACTAAACAACAACATTCAGAAATATCTTAATTTTGCCATTTCTCTTTTTGTTCCGTGTATCTGTGGATCACTTCAAACTGTGCAACCTAAGGGCACAACCTATTGCTAAAGCACATAATAATGGTGATATAGGACCGCCTTTTATTTTCTCTATCCTTAGCTGTAATTCTCTTGTCAGCTATTTATTTATTAAATTTGTATACCACCCTATACCCACAGTACTCAGGGAGGTTCACAGGGTAAAATTACAACATAAAAACATCAATAAAAATGAAACCAACCGAATAACCCCACCCCAACACATTTCTTTTTAATCAGGCAAAGGCCTAGTTAAAGAGAAAGTTGACCATTGATTAAGTGAGTAGGGTTTTTTAACTGAAGCTGCTCAAATTCAAAATCATTACTCTACACTACTTACTACTTTCATATGCTGACGTCCAACAGCATTTGTGAGTGGTTCATGAGCCATGCAGCCAGCCCCCATTGGAAGTTTATTTATACCTAAACATCGTCTGTGGTCCATGGGTCCATGTGGTGTGAAAAGAGAAAGAGAAAGAGAAAGAGAAAAAATTCAGGGATTTTCTTAATATGTGCATTACCTTTTCCCCTACTAAGAGCCACAAGGCTTTGCTTGTTAGACACACCAGCTTCCATTGGGATATGAGCAATGGGTGGGTGAGATAGGAATGTCTTTCCTCCATGTAAGTACAGGGAGGTAGTTTTGAAAGCAGGGGATGCCTCACTCGGCACCATACAAGCACTTGGTTGCTTATGGGATCATTACCACTAACATAAGCAAGGGAATGTGCTAAGTAATGTGCCACCATCTTAGGTTGCCTTGTTCAAGTACTTATAGGCAAGGACTGGCATTCTCATCCCTCACTGTGTAGAGATAGCCAGTAGGTCTATTGCTCTGGTAAAGTAAGTAGTTCATAACTGTCCTGTCGGCTGCAGCTGTAAACTACTTACTTTACTTGGGCCAAATGCAGTAGCAAGCCTCAGTGAGCTATGAAGACTGTAGAATGCTAGTCAACGACAGCATCCCTCTTCAATCTGGTCAATTGTAGCATACCCCTTCACCTAGAATTTCCCTACCTACATTATCACTTCTTTGGGAAAGTTAACATGAAATATTATTTTTTCTTACTGAGGGGTGTTATTTTCCCCACCTTCACCCCTTGAACTTCCCAAACAGGTTAAAACAGTATTCACACCATCAACCTCCATCTGAATAAAGAAGAATGATTCTAGTACTAGCAGTGGTGGAAGATTTCTGTGATCAAAACCATTCCTTTGACTTTCATCAGGGAGAGCTGAAGACATGGCACATAAAAACAAAATATGGGGATTTCTATCTTGCAGCAATACTCTGATAACTCACAGGTAGGATTTCCTCCAAAGCTGTCTTTAGAGCAGAAGCCTTTGGAAAGGGCTTTCTCTGCAGGTGGCAAGGTTCATTTTGTAGAGTAGCCATTTGAGGCATGTTTCGCTAAACTGTGCCTTTAGTTGCCCAACATAAATCTCTTTAGTAGTGAAGTTGTCACATGTGACAAAGCTATCTCAGGCCATGTAGTATAAATCAGCATATTTTTTTGCAGAAAACTTCAGAACTGAAAGATATGTAATGTTTGTTCTGTATGCATTCCTGTGATCATGGTCAAGCATACAATTTCTTCTGGGCATCATGGAATTTGTACTTTTCCGTGAACTGAATCCCATCAGCCTCAGCCTATTAGAAGTTATGTGTTTTACGCTGGCCCCCTTACATTGCTTCCTGAATCAAATCAGGAGAATGCTTGCTTCTTTGCAAATGATAGATTTTATTGCTTGGTAAGGAAGAGACTAGCAGGAGAGGGTTAGGGCAAAGGCTAGGATAAATGTTTTGAGCAGGACCCAAACTCAAAGAGGTCTATCTCAAGGTGAAACTTAATGGAAGAGGCTGGAGTTGGCATGGGGGTAGTTTGCCTTATGAACTTCTCTTGAGCCAGAGTTTACCTCATCCCTAGATACAAATGGTATGAAAGCTAAGGCTGGTAGAATGTTGGCATCTGACGCCCAAATCCAGTGCCCATACATGAGCAATGCAATTTCAGAAATTACATAGCATATCCAAACCATCCCCAAAACTTCCTGCCGATGTCGGTGTATATTCTCTATACTCTTCATTGCTATGTAAGACTTTTCTAGTTCAAAGTCTTTGGGGACTCTTTGTGTTTTCAGTTCTACAACAGATTTGATCATACTATCATAAATTCTTCTGGAAATGAAGTTATGGTGCAGGCAGTGCTAAAATACACAAGGTGCTAATGAGCTTTCTTCAAACAACACAATTTATTGAAGTCACTTAATACTGTTTTTCTTTTTTTAAGCATCAGGAGTTTCCCACAAATATAAGGCAGTAGTATAATTTGTTTCTCTTGTTTTTCAACTTTTCACTTCAAATTGAAAACATAAGCACTGCGTTAAAGAGAACGGCACTAATTTATTTCCATCAAATGTTCACATATTTAAGGCTTAGTTTGTAATCCAAAACAAACAAATTAAAAGGGAAAGAAAGAAATTGTTTTCTTTACAAGGAAACGTGCATTCTTATAAACCACAACCTTAGAAATGAGTGTTTTGTTTCAAGTGGAAGAGCCTTCCAATGCACATTTAATTTATGTACCATGCCAAAATATATTTCCTAGAATCATAGAATGGTCGAGTTGGAAGGTTTCCCAAGGGTCATCCAGCCCAACCCCCTGCAATTCAGGAATCTCAACTAAATCATCCATGACAGACGGCCATCTAACCTCTGCTTAAAATCCTCTAAGGAAGGAGAGTCCACAACCTCCTAAGGGAGACCGTTCCACTGTCCAACTCTACCATCTTCTGATTCTATGATCAATAATTACTACCTCATCTTCTTCTATGAGTATTCCTACGCAGACACTGCAACTTTTCGACACAACCCAACTGAAACGGCTTTCAACCAAATTCTAGGTTTAAATAAAAGTAATTTAAATAAAAGTAGTATTAGAATCATTACCTCACTCCAGGAAAGTATAGTTATAAAGCTATCATATAAAAATTCCTAACAATTACTATATATCAAAGTGCTTGGTTCCATTTGTGCTCCTCCACTGCTGATCTCGGGCTCAGTCCTTGAATGACAAGTTTTAAGTTATGGAAAGTATAAATAACCTTACTCTTTGCATTAAGCAGTTTTTCCCATTGTAAACAGGTGCAAATGACATGTCCTCTGAATTTATTCTATTAGCTGAAGTGCGGCGTTTTGAGAAGCACACTATTTAGCAGTAAACCTTTTGTCATTGTGGATTTGAATGGTACAATATTTATGGGCTGTAGTCCATTAAGCTGCTCCCCCTAGTTTATAGGAAGTGTCAGTAGCAAGTGCAAAACCATACATAATTTATCTCGTAAAACAGCACAAATAACACTCTACTTATCATAAAATCTTTCAGCTACAGGCAGCTAAGATGGAAACACATATTACTTGGTATGCATATATACTTATTTCAACAAAGTGCAAAAGTATAAAGATAGAGACCCATCAAGGATGCTGTATTGAATTTTTGTTGTTTCAAAAACAGCTTCTTCTCTTCCTTTGACTGAACTATGTGTTGTTGATTTGATTTGTTAACTTTCCCAACTGGGAGAGAGAGTTGTAGCCAAGGCAATCAAATTAGTATTCTCAATCTGCCCTTTGAAGATGAAAGATGGCTTTTGTTTCCCAGGACGCTGTCTCTAATGTAATCTGGAAAGTGTAATGTGATCAGAGGTCATGGATAAATTAAGAGTTGTGGCACACTATTCAAACACATTCTGACTTCACAGAATTTGCATTCCTATTTACCCTCCTGTTTATAATTTCACCAGAAGTAGTATTTACTCTGAACAATTTGTTGCTACCTTTAATGCAACAACTTTGCATTAAATAAAAATAATAATGATAAATAAGCAACATTTGAAATGATCAGTTTGTTTGTTTTTTAAAAAAGGAAATCTGGTTTTCATGCAAAAAGGCACTGTATTGTTGTTGTTTATGAAATTTTGATACCACCCTTCATCTAAGAATCACAGGGTAGTTTGCAGTATCATTGAGCTTGTTTTCCCCTCCTCCTTCCCCTCTCTTTTTCCTTACGTGTTGTGTCTTTTCAGATTGTCAGCCTGAGAACAAGAGTGATCTTAATTCTAGTTTTTTTTAAACTGCTCTTAGAACATAATCGGCTAAAGGCTAGGTATAAATGCCATAAATAGATAAATGGTGTTCTCTTTCAAGCTTTTCAATTTATTTTATTCAGCCTTACATCTGTGTTTCAAAGGCATGCTAACCTATGCTGTTTTGCTGGGATGCATACGGAAAATCACATAAAAAGGCCCTCTACCAGGTTTAAGCTTTGCTGTTATTGACAAATGAAGGGCCATAGGGGATTGGAATTGGAGCTCAGGAAGGAGAAGGCTATTGGCAGCTATTAGCCATAAGGGCTATGCTCTGCCTCCACAGTCAGAGGCAATAATGCTTCTCAACACCAGTTGCTGGACACCTCAGGAGGGAAGAGAGCTCTTGTGCTTGTATTCTGGGTTTCCCACAGGCATCTGGTTGAACACTGTGAGAACAGGATGCTGGGCTAGATGGGCTATTGGCCTGATCCAGCAGGCTCTTCTGGTGTTCTTACAATGCTATGTGAAACTAAACTTTAGTTCCCAGGATTCTTAGGGGGAAGCCATGAGATTTAAATGTGTGTTAAATGCATGGTGGATGTGATCCAGGTTGCATTCAGTGACTATTGGCATTGTTTAGTCGTTTAGTCGTATCCCACTCTTCGTGACCCCATGGACCAGAGCACGCCAGGGACTCCTGTCTTCCACTGTCTCCCGCAGTTTGCTCAAACTCATGCTGGTAGCTTCGAGAACACTATCCAACCATCTCATCCTGTGTCGTCTCCTTCTCCTTGTGCATCAGGGTCCCAACATCAGGGTCTTTTCCAGGGAGTCTTCTCTTCTCATGAGGTGGCCAAAGTATTGGAGCCTCAGCTTCAGGATCTGTCCTTCCAGTGAGCACTCAGGGCTGATTTCCTTAATAATGTATAGGTTTGATCTTCTTGCAGTCCATGGGACTCTCAAGAGTCTCCTCCAGCACCATAATTCAAAAGCATCAATACTTCGGTGATCAGCCTTCTTGTATTCCCTCTATTCTGTGAATGGCAGAGCTCCCCACCTTTGCCCATGAAGTTCAGTTAGACTTTTGAAAGGAGGGTTTTGTTTTGTTTTGTTTCAATACTCAACAAAATGTTAGTTTTGTTTCATAGGAATGAAAGAACTGTGGCAAAGCATCTGCCTTTCCGTGGATGTTGATTTCCCTATTACAAATTGGAGATGCAGCATGTGGGCAGTATAAGCAATATCAATACTATTATCCAGATATATTTGCAATGAGAGCCATGATAAGGACACAAATGGGGAAGATAAAGAAAAATTAAGTTAAATGAACTAACAAATTCCAGATGATAGGTTCAAAGAAGGAAATGCAAAGCAGGACTAAATGTATTTTTTGAAATGCTAGCAGCGAAACAACAAACGCTAAACCAATATTACTCTGGGTAACTCACACAGCAATAGAAGATTACAAAACAGACACAACTGGGGGTTACCTGGCATGTTGGTTGTAAAATTCATGGTTGCAATGCAAGGATGAACTTGTGCAATAATTTTTGACATAATAAAGTCTCCTTATTTATTCATTTATGTATTACAAATGGTGCATGTGTAACAGCAAAACAAGTAGCCTTTGTCCCACCTGCACTAAAACATGCTTCTCTCATATTGGTCTCTATAGGCACAGCAGACATTGCAACTCTCTGATGGTTTGACTTTATCCCCGATGGTGAATGCCAACAATTTTTTAATAAAAAAATATTATCTATCTTTTCGTCTGACGGGGTGTGTGTGTGTGTGTGTGTGTGTGCATGTACACACACACACTAATTAAGAGCCAACACTCAGTGCCAGAATTATCTCTCAGTTTAGTGGGGAAATAGCACAAAATATCATCAGCTGGAAAACTGATCTTTAAAAGTGATAAAACTGCATGAACACTTGGACTATATAGAACTGCTCACCCATCCGCATCCATTCACTGCTGCTCAATAAGGGGCAGAGTGTGTGACTGAGTGCATTTAGGAAGGCGTGATCCCTTCAGATATCCAAGATTGTTGCAGATTTTAATGGTCAAAGACACCACCAAAACTTCTGGTTGGCCTTGGGAATAGCCTGGCAGCCAATAGAGATGAGAGTCCATGCAATGTATTGTATTTTGAACCAACTGGAGTTTCTGAGCATTTTTCAAGGGACAACCCATTGCAGCAGTTCAATCTGGGCACATCTGACTGCAGTCAGGTTGGCCTTCTCCAGCAAAGGGTGCAATTGGCATATAAGCCTAAACTGCCAAAAGGTGTCACTGGTCCACTGCTGTTCCTTGTGCAGCCAGGAGCAGTACATGATTCAGAAGCACTCTGCATAGTGAGTTCCCATTCTCATGTTTCTGTGCTTAATCTCCTATGGGTGTGTTTCAGATAACCTAAATGATTTGGAAAGTGATACCAAAAAGCCAGTGTAGGAAAGTGTCTTTTCTTTTCTTAAAAGGAAAATGACTGGTTGAGTGATTTGAAATCCCACAAATATATAGCAACCAGCAGAACTGATCCTTTCCTTCATGTCCTAACCACTTCTGTAGCTCCTGTAACCACCAATAATCTTCTTCAGAGGGTCAGGAAAACCTACCAAAAATTGTCAGCTTTATTAAGTTGTACTGCAAAGAAAGGTTTTTTTCTTGAGGGGGAGCTTTAACAATAATAGTGCAAACTTAGTCATGTTTGCTAAGGTACCTGCAGTTCTGAAAACCTGCTACAATTGTGTGTGTGTATGTGTATGTGTATGGGGGTATTCTGATTCTCTTCAAAATATGGTTTTTGTTTGTTTGTTTTGTAATTCCAGACATTAAGGTCTATGCATATTTTTTCTGTTCCATATAAGCAGCACCCCCTTCCCCATAAATGGCTATGTTATATGCCATCTGACCTGCAGGAAAATAAACAATTGATAAGACATAGAAGAAGCTATTTGTCTCCAGCGTGAGTAATAAATTAGCTTTTCAACAAATATCTGATTAAACAAATATTTGAAGAAAGAGAGGAGTGGAGGAAAAAAAACCTTCAGGCTTATTGTTTGGTTTTGCGCTGTCACTTGATTAACGGTTTACCTTTTATTATTTGATCACTTCAGCCTTGATAGGCCAAGAGTGGGAATAACTTTCAGAGACTGAGACAAGAAGCACTGAAGCAGAGAGCAAAAGCAGACAGGTTCTCACTTGGCTAGCTCTGCTTTGCTTCTCATTGCACATGAAGCAGTCCATGATGAGTGAAAGCGAAGGAATGTGCATTGCCTCATATTCCACCTCTGAAGTCTGGCCTGCTGTCAGCATCAGTGCTGGAGGTATTTTGATCAGCCAACGGGAAATTTGAAAGGAAAAAAAGCCCCTCAAACCAGCAGCTCAATGACCTGTGGAAAGGTAAATATTAAATGGTTTTGCTGTTTATCTGAACAGAATATGTGAGCTGAATATATCCACCCTGGGAATAGTGTGTGTGTGTGCGCGCGCGAGAGAGAGAGCGCGCGCACACGCACACACACAGGAAATTAAGATGCTATTATTTTGGCATTTTTAGCTTTCAACAGAACAGGAAATAAATTAAACACGGGCATAATGTGAGGCATCAACCCAGCAGCCCCTCACAAACCAACCCATACAGTCTAGACCACAGTGTGCCATAACAAGAGCTCAGGCTACATGGCAGAACAGTTACAGAGCAAACATCTTGAGGTGGTTTTTAATTGGTAGGAACATAAATTGTAGGGATTTTTTTTAAAATATACAGTCATACCTCTTGTTACGTTTGCTTCAGGTTGCGCGTTTTCAGGTTGCATCCCGCGGCGACCCAGAAGTACCGGAAAGGGTTACTTCCGGGTTTTGCAACTCACACATGTGCAGACAGGGCAAATCGCGACCCGCGGGTTGCGTTCCTTTCAGGTTGCGAATGGGGCTCCGGAATGGATCCTGATTGCAACCAGAGGTACCACTGTACTGCTAAGAAACTACATTTCGTATAAATCTCCACAGCTACTTAAGAACATAAGAAAGAGCCTGCTAGATCAGGCCAACAGCCCATAAGCAGAACCTAAGCACAAGAGTACTCTGCCCACTTGTGATTCCCAGCAACTGACATTTAGAGGCATAATGCCTCAGTCAGTGGAGGCAGAACATATTTCCGTCATCACCACACACTGACCACCTTGTAGAGATACAGACAAGCATTTTTGAGGCTACAGTGCTATAGACACTTACTTGGAAGTAAAGTCCACTGCATTCAAGGCAGGAGTTCAGAGCAGAAGTCCAGGACCTCGTTGAGCACAATGGGCTGGGAGATCCTGAAACACCTCAAGATTGGCTTAACACATTTTGAATTAACCGAGAGTGTCACATTGCCATCTAAAGTGGAGACCTGCCATAACATAGAATCATACAGTTGGAAGGGACACTGATTGTCTTGCAATGTAGGAACCCCATACAGGGATTGAACCTGCAATCTTGGAATGGTCAGCCCCATGCTCTAACCAACTGAGCTATGTTCAGAGGTTTCACTAAGGCCTCAGTCCTACAAACATTTATACTCACAGTAAATATGTATAAGTGTGTACGATGAGTCCAGAATAAAAAGAGTAAAAAGGAATTTAGCAAGTAAACATGCTTTCAAGTAAGTATGCATCCATTCTGGTTGTAAGACTATTGAAACTGGTGGGAGCTGCAAGATTATGACCAGATATTAGGGATAATCTCACAGTTGCCTCCTCTGTATTTTCCTTTCACATTTTGAGGTGCCAATAGATCAGCTTCTGATGGGAAACAGGATGAATTACCCTCATATTAGAGTTGCATGGACCCATTTACTTTCTTCATGCTTTGATTTCTGGACCACTGAACAAATTGTTTGCTGGAGCTTTTCATATCTTTTGTTCAACTAGATTTCCTTTTACATTTGCTAGTTGTACTGTGAATATTAAAATACTGAGCATTTAATAAGAATATTAAAATACTTCTTTAAAGATGAAAAAATCAACATAAGATGGTATGCTCACAATTACATCAATTATCCTTTTAGCTAACAGAAAGGTCCTGACACTAGTTCCTATGTTCATGCAGATCGAACTGTGCATTGTTCCACATTCGTTCAATTAATGTAAAGGATCCAAGTAAATTGAGTTGAAGACAGCATTAACAATGTTAACTGTAGAAGGAGAGATTTTAGGGGCAGGGAAGCAAGTGGCATGCTTGAAATTTAGGTTTAAAAGGCAGTCTTACATTAGACACCTATGTTTTAGCTTTTACATTAGTGGGACTTTTCCTTTTATTCCTGTATGGTTTGTTGAAAGAAAGAAAGAAAGAAAGAAAGAAAGAAAGAAAGAAAGAGCGAAAGAGTGAAAGAGCTTTTACTTGATGAGCACTAGCAAGCTGTAGGAAACTTAGAATGGAGATATAGATCAGCACTAGCAAGCAAGCAGGTCAGGCTTTAAATGGGGAACCATGCACAATTACACCCATTCCCAGCATTCCTAGTGCAGTCTTTTAATATTAAAAGGAAGAATGTGTGTATATGTACATCTGATTACTTTTTTTAAAAAAATATGTGCAGTTTTAAATGAATGGGGAGCAATGCGCACTGGGATCTTGGCCAACATATGACTTTATTGATTTATTTAAAAAATTTATACCCCACGTTCAATCACGTTATTCTCAAGAAGACTTATAAGCAACTGATAAACTGATTTAAAAAACCCTTATGCATGAACATGCAAGTTCATATGTATTCATGGGGGGGACTGCCCTCCCCCATGAATGAATTAATGGGGGGTGTCTATGAGAAGGTAGTGGTGGTAAATGAGATGCAAAGAGTTTTCCCCAACCTGGATTTTTTTAAAACCACACATCAGGTTTGAGGGTTAGGGATGGGTGGAGGATGAAGGAAATGAAATGATGTTGACATTGTCAAGGCGTCCCCCATCTCTGCCAGTTTTACCAGTGATCAAACACTATAGGCCACAAACGACAGTGCAGAAAAGTTGACCCAAACTGCCTGACTGTTAGCAACAGTCTTAGAGACGTAGTCACACAGGGCACAATGTGCCAGAGGTGGAAAATGGGCTTGATATTTTGCTGACAGTTATCCAAACTCTGGTAATCTCCTGTTCAGATGATTGCAATATGTTATACATGTGGCTGCTTTTGAAGAAGGTCCAGAAGTGTCAGTTAGTGTGAAACAGGGTTGCAAAAATTCTGACTGGGGCAGATTGTACAGACCATATTTCACCAGTTCTAACAGAACTTCACCAGCTGCCAAGTAGCTTGTAAAACCAATTCAAAATCTGGTGCTTACATAAGCAGCTCTAAATGGTATATTAAGGGTTCAAGTACCTAAAGGAATGTAGACACCTGTATTAGCCTTTAAGGTCACCATCTAGAATCGTTCTCAAAGTGTCTCTTTTACTGGAAGTAGGGATGGGTGAAACTGTCAAAGTCACTTTCTCTCAGTTCCCATATTTTTCCAGTTCTGATTTCAGCATTTCTACACCAGTTTTGTTTAAAGTCCTCCTCATAATTCAGCAGCATTTTAGTGTGTATCCAATTCTCCCTAATAGAAAATTTTTCACAAAGCATTTTTTTCTAACATAATGCATTTTATGCTCTTGAAAATATGCATTTTGGTGCACACTTTACCCAGATATATACATTACTGTACATGTCACTTGGTTGGAGAACTGCATTGCAAAATTCAGAGAAGTGCAAATTTCAAAGAATGACTCTCTTTCGGTTCACATATTATTTCAGGAAGTGCAAATTAGGTAGGTTCACCTTCAAATGAGAGCAGAAACAGTTTTAAGATGAATAAAAGTGTGCTCTCTCACACACACTTCTCTTTTCTCCCCTCTTTCTCTCTTTCTGCCTTCCCAAAGAAGTTTCAGTTGTGACAGCCTAGTTATAGAGGGTCATCCCCAAGGAGTCATGAATAACATCAACATTATTTTATATTAGGCACAAGACTGAAACTTTGTTATTCACTCAGATGTTTTAACTATTCTTGTCAGTTCTTGATGAAGGGAAGAATAGAATTGTTTTATTAAATAAATGTATTTCCCTGCACTGGATGGAGAAGATATGGTGACATTGCACATACCTGATGCTGTTGCAAAACTGACATACCTTGTGTACTTCATTTGCTAGAGCACATATCTCCAACATAAATACAGTGTTTCTACTGAAGTTGTTGTTAATGAGAAGGCCAAAATATTCAGGACCTCCCTGTGCGCAGTTGAGGAACCACAAAGGTGTTGATCAGGCTGCAGTACAAATCTTGTCGTATATTACAATTACAATATAGAAGTTAAAGGGACATGAAACTAAACCTCTGTTTTCTACTACTGCAAAACAGAGTTAATTCTACTAGGTAGCCATTACTGATAAGTATTTGTCCAACAATGATTATGAGCAGGAGAAATAAGCATTCTTCCCCTGGGACCACCTTTTTCACACAGTTCGGGAGTTGCAAGTCCAATTTATTGAAATGGTATTTATGTATGTGTAACTGTGAAAGATCATAGCTCAAGATAATTACAGCACAAGTCCTCCTTTCAGGGAAAATGTCTACACCATCTGTTTTACTTTGACTCAATTTGCTAAGGTCCAATTAAGAAACATGTTTAAGTCAACAACTCTTTTTTTCCCATTCAGTCAAGACAAATGAAGACAGCCCTATTCCCCCTGGACCCTGTTCATATTTTTTCAGACAACTTTGCAAATGAATTTGAAAATCTGTGCACCAACCCATCTACCGTTCTCTCTACATTTGAAAAGTAAGGTAAATAAGACTCTTGATACATTTTGATGCCATTGTTTTGATGGGAGTAGGAGATAAAGGCAAGATACTAATATGATACATCTGAAGGATGAGAGCAGGAGTAAATCAGACTAGGAAGTGGCCAATCCACACATACTCTACCTGCACCCGACATATATACCAGGATGTGGGGGTTAGCACTTCTTCCCATATTTGTTAATTAGTGGTACAGTGGTACCTCGGGTTACATACGCTTCAGGTTACAGACTCTGCTAACTCAGAAATAATACCTCGGGTTAAGAACTTTGCTTCAGGATGAGAACAGAAATCGTGTGGCAGCAGTGGGAGACCCCATTAGCTAAAGTGGTGCTTCAGGTTAAGAACAGTTTCAGGTTAAGAATGGAGCTCCGGAACGAATTAAGTACGTAACCAGAGGTACCACTGTATAGTGGAACAAGGACATGGGGAAAACGCAGCAGAACACAGCACTAGAACATTTTTCTGATTGACCAGACTGCCAAGGTCACTGACAGCCTCCCCTGGTTTTGGCAACTGAATGATACATCTTTCAATGCTTATTATTGTTTGTAACATATTAGTATAGAGAAAACCAGGAAATTACTTCCAGCTTCTTATTCTTATTTCTATAGTGCCCTTCATCCCAAGACCACAGGGAGGTTTACAATACGATTCTATGACTGTCAGCTCATACTAATGAATTTGTATTTTGCTAGGTACTGCCCCCCCCTCTCTCTCTCTGGGTGTGTCTGTCTCTTTCTGTGAGTGTGTGTACAATATATCAGCACAGCTGCATACATTTTTGGACTTTTCACTGAGATGTGCTTTCATGATGAGCTCCAGTACCACTTCATCACTGATACTAATCTGTACGTGATGTAAGAGTCTAAATGTCTACATACTTGCTTTCATGACAGGAGGCGCAGAATGACTGGGATCAGGCACGTAAGACCAGCCCCCATGCATACTGTACATTTAAAGTACTATTATATCACTTCAAACAGTCATGGTGTCTCCCCCAAGAACCTTGGAAGCAGAAATTTGTTAAGAGTGCTGAGAGTTATTAGAGAGCTGTTCACCTCAAAGTGCTGCAGTTTCTAGAGTAGTTTAAAAATAAACTTCTCTTCCCAGGGAACTCTAGCTAAATTTAGTCCCCCCCCCCTCGTCTATGTTACTGTTAAGTTCTATAAATATAAATGCCACACTGAGACTTAGAAGGGGGGGGGGGAGCTGGGAGGCAGCACCACCTCCTAAATTTTCTGAAAGGAAGAAGGTAGGAAAGTCTGCTCATTGAGGGCAGTCTGAATGGGGCAGCCTGAATGAATTAGTCTCTGATGGGAAACAGGGTGAATTGCGTGACCAGGCGTGACAGCCCCAGCCCCCAGGGAACGTGGGAAAGGAAATAAAGACTCTGGCAATGTTATGGAATTAAAATTAGGCCACAACTTTATTAAACTTCTGAACGTAGGAATACCTTGGCTTAGGCCTTGGGCGTGTATCCCTCCCAGCCCCACAGCCGGCGAACTGGGGCACATCAGGGTAAATGGGATATGGGGGTGCTCTGCGTGATGTAAGTGTAGGCAGGCAGCCGAGCCCATATCCCCGCACGCAGGGTAATTCACTGACAACCTTTCAGTGTATGGCCAGTGAGACCCATTTATGTAACCCGTTTAAGAGGGGATCCTGGAATCGCAGCTGTAGGGGGGTCAGTCACCACCACCACCCCATTGTAGGGGAGAAAAGACTAAAGGATTCCACCCAAGGCCATAACCGCCAAAGTTGTGACAAATTGCTACGGGGAAGATACAACCTGCCAATGCAGGAAAATTTCTTCCCGGTCCTTCAACAGCAACCAGTCAAAGACCGAAGCAGCACCCGCTAAACAGGAAGAAAAAGTTAACCTGTAAACAAGAAACATTAACAAAGGGAGGGTGAATCTCCAGAGCTGTCTGCCTGGCTAATACCAGCTCCCCCCCCCCCTATTTATAATGGTCTGGCCCCATTTCCCAGGAAACAAAACTTAAATCTGAGGCTGGGCATGAACCTTTGAACCACTGAGAAGCAGGCCAGCCCCCTTCTACTAGCAAGTTCCCTGGGAACTGTAGCACCGCACACGATCCCGCAAAAGGCACCCACAATATAGTGTGAGTGCTCATTAGCAGACTTTGACCTTAGAATTGGTAGTTCTGAAATCAGAACTTCGGAAATCAGAATAATCTCCATTGATGAACACTTCAGTTTTGCAAAGATAAAGTCTGATTCTTTGACAGCTCTTTTTCAATAAGGCAGACTTTCCATATTTTTGTGACGCATTTAGAAATAAAGCCAGACTGTGCTAGCCATGTCTAAAGAATCTCAGTTGCTGAATATTATTTAGATCTCATACTCTTCAGTTTTTATAAGACAAGTTATTACAGACAATAAAGTTGGGTTCAGAATTCACTTACCTGTCGTTTCCATTAACTGCTACCAGTCAGAGTGATAATTTTTACAGTGATAATTTTACTGCAAAATAATTCAAGAGGGTCCAGTAATTTTGCAATTTCTTTATCTTTTGTATCACAAGTTTTATTTTCAATCATAGGAAGCTAATCTCTCTCCATTTGTCTTCACTGAACACACTAGCAATTGGAAGCATAAGCTAAGTAGAAACTTCAGTTTTGACATCAACATTATTTCCAGACTTTCTGTGTAATACATTCCTTTTTATTGGGGTGTTCAATAAACTGGTGTTTTTTTTAACCAACCAACCTGCACACAAAATTACCTTTCCTTCAGCAGTTTTGATCCATCTCTCCACCACCACCCCAGCCTAGATATCATCCTGGGTGTTTTTGGTGTGTGTTTTTTTACTTCTGAGTCTTTTATCTGTGATTCTGGCTCTCATCTTTTACAGAACCACAACAAGTGGCTGGAATGAACATAAGCTATCACTTGAAATCATTCATTTTTCCACAGAGCTATTTCAAGCAGAATCCTTCTACTCAGACCATCTACTAATAATCTGTATCATAAGAGAAGGGAAAAGAAGGAGAGGGGGAGACACACACACACACACAGAGAGAGAGAGAGAGAGAGAGAGAGAGAGAGAGAAATGGAACAGAAACCAGAATTAAGCTGTCTATAAAAAGAAATTAGTTTTCTTGGCCAATTTGAATTCACCCATTTTTGTTCAAAATGAAGTTCTTAAAGATACTTTTACTTCTCCCTGCTACAATATTGTGGCTACAAAGTGTGATTCAAGCTCATGATAATAAAATTTCACAGCAGCCTAAGATTACTTTCTCAGAGGCTCTAGGTGAGCCTATGCAATAGGGACTAAGGCAAACCAATCCTATAGGGCTGTACAGCTGAACTACCCCACCCCGTGCCACCCTACTTCAGGAACCCCCTGTGACAAATTTCCACCAAAAGAGTGATTTCCATTTTTTTGTTCATCCTTAATGGATACATGGAACCATTTTGTCACATTTGTATACAATATTTTAAGAGATATTTTTTATTTTAAAATTCTATATAGTACTCATATATTAGCTCTCTCTCTCTGTGTGTAGTATTTCTACTGTATTTTAATGTATTTCCTTATTTCTGCTCAAGTAAATTTCACTTGAACTAGCCCAGGTATTGTTTCAATCCTGCTTGAGCTTGTTTTAAGTGAGGCGGTGTGTGTGTCACAGGCATACATTTGGAAGTGATCAGCAAAAAGTAAGTGACATTGTCTCACCATTTGCTACTAGCCTCCGATATTGTGATTCTTTCCCAAGACATCAGTGGCTGCAACTGACTGCTTGTTTCTTAGGTTCTTATTCATTTTGGTGTCACTGATGACAGTGTCTCGTCTCAAGCGTATCACTGCACTCATGACGGCTGCCAGATTTCTTGTTAGGAAACACTGTGGTTTGCTTTTGGCTCCAAATCTGAGATCACCACAAAAAGAAACAAATATACTTTTACATTCATGACTTACAATTAAACAGATAAAGTTTCAGCAAGACTGAGGGATATCATCAACAACAGCAAAAATGCCCCAATGTTATTCTGATGAACCACTGCATTGGGCTTAAAAAGAGTTTTTAAACAAATATATTGACTCTGTGTTGCGGAGGGTGGGACTGGCTGATCTTAAAAAGTTTCAAGATGAGCCAGAACTTGGAAGCAGTCTGATGATAATTAAGGAAGAAGCCTCCGTGGTTATGAATGAGTTTCCGTCATCGCTGGTATTCCCGGCATCTTCTAGTCCCACCCAACCATCCCATCTATCACCTCTGAAAATTTAATTAACAGACTGTTTATCCCACTTCTTAGATCACTAAATTCAGGAAGGATGATGCTGAAATATTGATTGCCGGCACTCTAATTGATAGCTCTTCACCAAACTGAATGCACTGTTGTTTTTCATTAACCTTTACTTTAGGTTTCTAAGCTAGTTTTCAACTTGTGTGACAAAGAGTCCCTCTAAGTCAATTTGAATAGGAGCTTCAAGTAAAACTGCTGTGCCATGCTTTATTTGCCCCATTTGCTGTTTCTCTATGACCCAGGACCAATATACTATGGATTGAATCTAGAACAAGACTGCACACAATCCTATACAACCTTACAAGGTAGTAAGTGCCACTGAACTCATTTCTAGGTAACGTGCCTAAGATGGCATCTTAAATAGGTGGAGCCACTGAAATCAATGAAACAAGTTATGAAGGACTTATCTCCCAAGGCTTTTAATGGGAAGAGACCCAGTAAAAGGAGGATATCTACTTTTATTTCTTTGCCTTGCAAAGAAAAACCAGCATCTCACCATATTCTGAAGTCCACAAAACCACAGTAAAATTCAATTTATCTGAGTGGTTGGATGGAGCCCGCAGTGGGTAGGGAGCTGGGGTTTAGGACTACACTGATTTGTACCAGGAGTGTTCAATAACTATACCAGGATTGACTAACTAGTATTAGATTACAGCTCCTCTCATCTCTGACCATTTCCCATGCTGGCTGAGGCTGATGGGAGTTGGAGTTCAACAACATTTGAACAGCCACAGGTTAGCCACACCTGTACTGTGGAAAGTTCTGCCATGCTGTTATCAGTCTTAGCAGTGCTGTTATTTTTTACCTCTGTTTCATTTTTCAGCTTCTGTAAGAAAGGTCATCTCTGAGCCAATTTAAACAGGAGCAACATTTTCCGTTTTCAATATTTGAATAACCCTTTTAAAATAATTAGCTGCATAAATAATTAGATAATTGGAATAAATATATTCATAAAGTTTTAATTACATATAAGTAGCTACATAGATAGAGGATCTTTTGAAAGAAATGTATCTATATAGTTTTCACTTAAAGCATTAAGCTGTGAAAAACTGCATAATAGTTCTGTATCTTTTTATTTGATAACAACAACAACAATTTATTATTTATACCCCGCAAGGCCTCCCCAGCCACTCTGGGCGGCTTCCAACAGAATATTAAAAACACAATAAAACATCAAGCATTAAAAACTTCCCTAAAAATAACTACTATACAAAGCTAACCAATAAATGCATATTGATTTATGTTTAATGTTTTCATCTTCAAAATAATATTGTGTAGTATATTGACAGAAAGAACTGAATCTAAAACAGTGAGGCTTTCCAGAAAATTTCTCACTACTATATTTTCCCACAATTTCCCATGAAATTTTATTTCAGAATAACTGCAGGCTCCCAAGAATCATCTGTAATCGTACATTTTTCATTTGCATCTTCTTGTTTTTCCTAAGCTAGAATTTATTAGAGATATGTTTCCTGTGAAGAGATTCTTACTGATAATAGTATGGCAGCAATCAAGTGTAACCAATTAAAACTTTATTACAACGTTTACAAACAGAAACAAGATGAACTTATCCTTAGATGTAGGCTGAACCCCATATACATTTATTAGGAAGTATATCCCATTTGAACTCAATGGGTATAACTTTTGAGTAAATCAAACTGCACTGTAAGTGTATTAATTTCAAATGTCATATAACTACACTATCTGCTTAATTACTGTCAATGTATTAAAAAGGGATAATGCGATAAATAATATAATAAAAAAGGTTTTCTGTCCCCTCATAAGAAGGCACACCAGCCTATCTCTTCTGAAAGGATGGTGTCTATATTTAAGTCTCCCCGATCCATCATGGCTGATAGAAGGGCAGAGTGAAGTCATTCAGAGATGAGCCTTTTTGAAGTCCAAGCACATGAGAGCTTCTCTATTACTTTCAATATCCTACAAAAGGAATCTTTTATTTCTTTGTTCAGGAGCTGTACTGGAATTGCACAGGAGCTAGGCACGTCTCTCAAATTTACATTGACCTATCATTCATCTAGACTTTTCCAACAATAAGATCTTTGTACATAGCTTTCTTATAAAAGTGTAGCTTCTTGAAATGTAACCATGAAAAAGATGGCATCTGAGAAGTCATTAAGAAGTGCATTTTGACATTTATCCCTCAAAAAAAGAGCCAGAAATCTGCTGGTGTAAACAACAGTGATAATGCCAGAGTAAATGACAATAGATGCAATTGGACATGATGGTTTGGTGTCCTGCATCACTGTTTATACAGTTATACCTTGGATCCCAAACGCCTTAGTACTTCCAACAGTGCCTGGGCAGACTACCCAGAGTCAACATCCACCTTACTACTGGCAGTGGGCCCAAGAGCCCTACCATCTCCACCATGGCCCACTACCTGAGAACTCCAGCCAGTGAGCCATTTGGCTGAGCTGGCTTAACGAAAGGCACAATGTATATTTTATGTGTATTCTAATGAACTGAACAGAGTGAGAGATTATGAGTCATGGGGGCGTAGAGTGTGAGTGTGTGAGAACTCAACAGTGCTTCTCTTATTGTTTATCACTTGCTATTTTGTTAATGTTGTTAATATTGTTTTATAGTTTACAAATGCCATATTGATTTGTTAATCATATATATGATGTAATTGTGATGTTTAACTTACAGTGGTACCTCAGGTTAAGTACTTAATTCGTTCCGGAGGTCCGTTCTTAACCTGAAACTGTTCTTAACCTCAAGCACCACTGTAGCTAATAGGGCCTTCTGCTGCTGCCCTGCCGCTGGAGCACAATTTCTGTTCTCATCCTGAAGCAAAGTTCTTAACCGGAGATACTATTTCTGGGTTAGCGGAGTCTGTAACCTGAAGCATATGTAACCTGAAGCGTATGTAACCTGAGGTACCACTGTATTTTTATTTGCACTTCGAGGACCTCAATTAAACCCCCAGAAATAAATTCACACAGACTCAAATTTCAGTTTAAAATTAATGGGCAAATTTTAGGACACAACTTTATTGATTACACAATGTGAGCGGTATTGGCTTAGGCATTGACAAACTAAAACTGACCCCTGCTCACCCCGCAGGAAGTCTGGAAGGGTAAACCAAACGAGGGAGCTATATTGATGCAAATTGGCTATAGCTCACCCCGGGGTTCCTGGGGTCCTGGCATGGCCCTAGCCCCTCAAGCGGACTTCGGACAAGATTCATAACTCCCAGATTCCTTTAACGGAATACCCTTTTTTAAGGAGGGGCAGGTGATGGCCGCACCTCCCCTCCCCCAACCACAACTAAGTCAATGCTTAACTGCCAAACCTTACAAAGTTGTGACGATTGCTGGGAGGTAGGCGAAAATCTGCCAAGTGGACAAAATTCCTACCAGGCCCCTGCCACAAAACAGGCAACCAACCAAAGTCCCAAGCAAGGTCAAAGCACAGAAACCAAAGAGGGCGGGTGGGCAGGTGTTCGGCAGCATGAAGCAAGTGGCTCTGACATGTCATGCTGCCGTTTATAAACCGCCCCCCTCCCACAACTTGTGAAACAACCTGATTGGATGCTGGAACTGGGGCGATCGAGAGACTGCCCCAGCAACGCCGGGCTAAGCCCTGCCTCCAGATGCCATGGGGGCCCCAAGGTCCAGAGTGCAAGCAGGACCCTCCTTGAAAAGGATCCTATTTGATGCTTTATTAATAGTGTTTTATAGATTAGATTGTTAATTATTTTATATGATTTGTGCTGTATTTTTGATGTTATGTTATTGTTATTTATTGTTTGTAAGCCCCTTTTAGATTAATTTGAATGAAAAGCAGCACAGAAATACATTATATATCAAATCAAATGGAAATCCAGCATTTAGATTTGGTCACCTAGTGGTTTATATGCTGGGATCAATTGCCTAATGCCCAAAGAACTCTCTAAATACGAGCCTTTCAGATCAGTATAAAGTTCTCCATTCCATTAGCTCATTAAAGGGGATGGGGTTGTACAACAAAGGGTTGTATCTGATGTTAGTCATACTCAAAGTAGATCCATCAAAATTAATGCCTATGACTATCTTAGCTTCATTGATTTAAATGGGCTTACTCTGGGTAGATCTTTGTTGGCTATAACCCAAGGTTTCTGTCATGGAGTGTAGATTTCAAGACTCGTTATTCCAAGTGAAAAAATAGCATACATATGTTTTAATAAACAATGGCTGTAAACCAAGCTGTTCCATTTCAGAAAGATTTATTTACGTAATATTTCTGAATACTTATTGCCATGGTAACTAAAACAACATACACGTAAAATGCAATATAACGTGGAGCCATCAGTGATGGTGCTTTGCAAGTATGGAATTTGTTTTGTGAAGCAGAGTTTAGAAACCTAAGAAATCAAGTTTCTAGCCCCTACATTTTTTCTTATATATCAGATATTTTTATACAGTCCTAAAATTTTAGAATGAACATTGTTGCCTTTTGCAAAAGACAAATGAACTTAAACAGATACTTAGCTGTGTGGTGCAACTGAGTACCTTTTTCCTGGAACAGTTTCCTACTGAAAACCGTCATGGTATAGCCTTGATGCGGTATTAATAGTTTGAAACTTATATAGATGTAATAGAGGAGATGAAGAAATTTTTTGGTGTTTGGCGAGACTGTTATCGCCATGTTTCTAATTCTTACGTGCTGCCACTCTCCTGAGAAAATGTTATAAGTCAGTGGAATGATGAAACTGACAAAACCAAGTTGCAAAGCAGCTCTGGCCTGATCAGTTTCAAAAGACACTTTGCAGATATGTGTATATCCTCTCAACACATCTTAAGGTGCTAAATAAGTACATTAGAATCCATTAAAAATAATATGCACTGAAGTGCTAAGAAAACCAGATGATGTGCTGTTGCATGATGCCATATTTGTCCCACCTGCAATTTTCTTGAGAGCTATTGGATCTCATCAGTCCCTCTTACTCCAGGGGAACTGAACCTGTATAGCAAGCAAAAGACCACACACTAGCTGATGGTAAAAGGAAGAGTGCTCTCTGTCACCTTATAAATACTATACTATGCGAAATAGACTCTAGCATACTTGGCCACATTATGATGGAACCCGGGCAGAGTGCTGATTCAGAAGTGGATCCCTGTCCTATCCACACCTGTCTGGCAGGTGCTGATTGAGTGTGTCCTCTTTGGGATCCCCATTTCCATCCCTAAGAACAAACACTCTTCCTCTGACTTCTTTGCCATTCTGTCTATCTTACCTATCTGATATATCATGCTCTAGTACTTCCCAATCTTTCGGGTACTTTGTCTCATTTCACTTCCCTAGCATTTCAGCAATATCTTAAAGACTATTTACTTTGCATTAAGTCTCTTCAAACTCATTTGTTGGAAGTTTCCTAGATACATTTGTTTAAAAGAATATAAAGGATAAAACAAATCTGAAACTATCAGCATCTTCAGAGGTTTGCTGCAAAATGATTCTGATTTTAGCCATTTATATTACAATTTACCCCTCTCTGCATTTGGTAAATAAATGAGGTAACTGATGCTTGAGGTTATTTTCGGTATGCTTTATGCTTTAGTCTATTGTGAAGCTTTGCCAATTCTCTTTTCCTCCTTTTATTGAGGTTTTTCAAGGCTTGTCAACTCCTGCAGCTACTATGGGCTAGATTTTGAACCATCTGTGCTTTATCACAGAGTCCTTTTGTATGTTCCCTAAGGTATGCCTGGTTGGCATTTTATCCTTAAAGGAAGCTCTCTTCCAACATATTGATGGATTATAGTTCACCATTTAAGTTTATATGGCACAACCCTTCTACCGTCATCCTCCAAGGGAAGGGGGATGCTGAGCTCCCTGCAGAGGATGATGCCAAGAAAACTTTTATTGGGACACTACAATGATTTGAAAAATTATTCCATTTATAAGCTACCCTAGAATAATGAATTAATTCAGTTCATAAGCTGTCTGATAACAATGGGAAAACCACAACTAGATAAAATACCATGTAAATGAAGGAAAAACAGAATTGTAATACCAAACAAATAAATTTAAAACAAAAGCAGGAGTGTTACAACAATTAAAATAGAGAGCTAAAACATAAAACCACAGTGTTAAAATGTTGTTAAACCACAGCATGATAAGCACTATAAAAGCCTGAGTAAATAGAAAAGTATCCAAAAGCATTAATAAAGTAGGTGCCAGGTAAGTCTCTCTGGGGAGGATATTAGGCATCTCTCCACTGAGTCTGAAGTCAACTTTTTGCCTTCAGGTCAAGCAAACGATGGGCAATTTTTGTCTGCAATATGGCTGACTTATGTCAACAGAGGATTTAGCCTCTGGCCAGGTGCAGCCCAGGTTACCTACTGTCTGGCATCTATGTCCCAGAAACAGCTCTGTTAGCTAAGAATTTTTTATATAGCACAGTAACAGCGAAAAGATGTCTTCCCAGGCATATTGGAGGGTGTGTAGAAAGACAGAAGCATTATTTCCCCAGGCTATTTTGCGTATGAGTTACATACTGCTAGAGATTTCTGAGTTAAAAATAATAATAATATATATTTGTATGGATGGCAGAATCTGTTAATTGCCAGTACTCTCCGTTCCTTATTTTTCCAGTCCTAAATTCAGTTCTCCATATTTCTGCATCAGTCTGCATGTTTTGTTTTGTTTTTAAAAAAGTCCTCATGAAAATTCATCAGCAGTTTTGTGTGAACTCCTACAGGTGGCGGAATAGCTCAGTGTGTCTGGCTTTTAACCAGAAGGTTGGTGGTCCAAGCCTACGCAGAGACAGCTGTGGGCAGGATTTCTGCATTATGGGGGGGGGGTGGCACTAGGTGACCCTCCAGGTCCCTTTCAACTCTACAGTTCTATGATTCTATAGCATCTCCACCCCCAACGTTCTTCCCGGACACTGAGATCTAGCGCCGAGGGCCTTCTGGTGGTTCCCTCACTGTGAAAAGCCAAGTTACAGGGAACCAGGCAGAGGGCCTTCTCAGTAGTGGCACCCGCCCTGTGGAACACCCTCCCATCAGGTGTCAAAGAGAAGAACAGCTACCAGCTACTTTTAGAAGACATCTGAAGGCAGCCCTGTTTAGGGAAGCTTTTAATGTTTAACAGACTATTGTATTTTAATATTTTGTTGGAAGCCACCCAGAGTGCCTGGGGAAATCCAGCCAGATGGGCAAGTTATGAATTATTATTATTATTATTATTATTATTATTATTACTAGTTTTTAAGAAATTTTGCCTAATATGCACATTTTTTCCAGAACAATTTTCCCTATTACAATTCATTTTGTATGTAATTTTTCAACAATATATGCATTTATATGCACACTTTATGCAATATCTCAAGGACTGCTTCTCCCCATATTAACTGATAAAGCCCCTGTGATCATTATCTGAGGCTCCTCTTCATGTGCCTTGCTTGGAGCCATCATTACATATCTTTAGGTGCCAGGCAAAAACATTCCTCTTTTCCTAGGCCTTAGGCTAATTAAACAATCAATGGCCTTTTAAAATGTGTTTGTGTGGAGAGCATTTTTTTTTTTTACTTTTTTATGTATTTTGTGTTTTTATATTGTAGACTTTCCTATGATCCTTGGATGAAGGTACTATATAAATTTTAACAACAATAAAAACAACAATAATGCCCTAATATGTGGATTTTTGTACACATTACCTGTCTGGAGAACTGCACTGCAAAATTTAGAGAATTGTGAATTTGAGCTTTGTTTTCATTGTTGTCTTGTTTCAGAAACTGTGAATTAGGTGCGTTCACCTTGAAATGCAAACTCAGTCAAACTTTCCCTCATTGTCTATTTGCAAATGTGAAAAGCTTAGCAGGGACACTATGTTTCTTTAATACGCCATCAGTTCCCAAAAGCGACAGCATGCACACTGTTGTTCTGCCTTTCTTTCACTGCCCACATTTAGACTGGAACAATATTTCCTTCTCATCACTTGCTTCAGTGGGGTTCGGTACATTGTACATGTAACCCTGCAAACACAGATTTCAGTTGCTTGTAGACTCCAAATATCACATAGCTGTCAAGCAAGGACCTTCATCTAGCAAACTAGACAAATGTTTTGAGAGGCTATTTTGCACACCCAAAGAGCATCCTTGCAGCATTATGTTTTCACTAGAAGAATAACTTCTCTTGTTGTTCCCAGTCTGATATACAGGGGTGTGTGTGTGTGTGTGTGTGTGTGTGTGTGTGTGTATATATTTCTTCAGTAGTTAATGATCCATGAATCCAGTTGAGCCACCAGACTTATTCAAGGGAAAAAAATAGAGTTGACTTCTCCAGCTGACTGGAAAACTGAAACTGATGGATGCTTTGTGCACATCCTCAGGATCAATCTTACTAGACCAGCTTAAAGCTGCTATATAAAAGCATTAAAAATTGGATCCTATTGCTATTTTATTTTATGTTTTGGATTCATCAGCTGTCCTCTGATAATAGGTTTTGGTCTGGTGCAATTATCAATACTGTAAATGCATTATTTTCAGCAAAATGTGCTATTACACCCCTGCGTTCCTTATCTTCAGAGATCATGAACCCCAGATGTAAACTTTAACCTTATAAAAGCCTATGATATTTTATCATGTCTTTGGATGGTGCCTTTTAATGTTGGCTTCTGCCAAGTGTGCATTTTAATGCCAGCTCTGTAAAAATAACTGAATGGAATAATCTGATGGTCCAAAAGCAAGGCCACACAAGTTTTGACTTTTCCTGGGGGGGAAAGGAGAAGAAAAGCAGCAGCTTTGCCACCGTTTGCAGATGCAGAACCACAAGGCCAGGCTTTTAAAAAGCCATTTAAAATAATGATAGCTAACAAGGGAAATTCTTACTCTGTACTGACAGATGTGGCATATCCCAAGGCAGCTTGAGTGGGTGCTGTTTGATTGAGGATGGGAAAAGGAACTGCATTTGGGAGACAAAATATATGCTCATTTCAAATAACAAAGCACTGCTTAGCAGGGAGCTTCTGCCTACTTGGCTCCAGAGTTCAGGTAGAAATGAGCTATATGATATGAATTCTAGCCCCATGTTTGTTCCTCACTCTGTGATGGGCTTGTCAAGGTCTTGGCTGCATCCTTGTGGCATAAAATAAAATAAAAATGGGAGTCTGCAGAACTGCTCCATTCTCTGCAACAGTATGCCATCTTTCTTGCATCATCTTAGCACAAATCTCTGCACTTCAAACAGTTCCTTCAGATCTTTCATCCAAAACGTAGCTATTATTCTTTGCAGGTGCCTGCAAAGGATAAAGGAACCTGAAATCCTGATGACCACTTCACTCATATACTTCAGCTGTCCCTATTTCTTTTTACCAGAGATAATTTTTGTTTTCTGTATTCATCGCCAGCCCTTGTTAAATCATTTTCATCTATTCTGTCACATATGTACCTTCAGGAGGATGCTAAAACCTGGTTATTTCTATACAATGGTACCTCAGGTTACATCCGCTTCAGGTTACATATGCTTCAGGTTACAGACTCTGCTA
Organism: Podarcis pityusensis; assembly: GCF_964106645.2. Taxonomy (NCBI): domain Eukaryota; kingdom Metazoa; phylum Chordata; class Lepidosauria; order Squamata; family Lacertidae; genus Podarcis; species Podarcis pityusensis. Next base: position 43,739,823 of record NC_138034.1, on the reverse strand, counting down.
ACCTAGAAATAGTACCTCAGGTTAAGAACTTTGCTTCAGGATGAGAACAGAAATCGTGCTCCGGCAGGAGGCCCCATTAGCTAAAGTGGTGCTTCAGGTTAAGTACAGTTTCAGGTTAAAAACGGACCTCCGGAGCGAATTAAGTACTTAACCCAAGGTACCACTGTATTTATTTATAACATTATACCCTGATTTTCCCCCTCCACCAAAGGAGTTGCTTAAAGTGGCTTCCAAATAGAAAGGCAAACATCAAAACAACAAGAATTCAACCACTGAAACACAAATTATGAAATGAAAACTAGGTTCAAAAAAGAATAGAGAAGCCTTCACATTCAGTTCCTTAAGCAACAACAAAATCAAAAACATATTTTTAAAGGGATGCTTTCCAAAGTGCACATTTTTGGAGTTCCTGGAATTCATTTCCCTCCCTTGAGCTGTAGAGGTTGCATCTTTCTCCTATAGTGGCCCATGTGATGGAGCCAATGCATGGAGCCACCTCCTGAAACCACCATCACTGCTGCTTTCCTGGCTGGGCCTTGTAGGTGCACTCATGATACTGATGAATTGGTGGTGGCAATGGTCTCATTCCTTCAGTGATGTTGTGCCAACCTTGCCCTGTTCCAGCCACATTGGGTGGGGCCAACTGGGACAGAGTGCCGTGGAGCCATGACTGCAAAAATGGGACCACTGCCACCACCAAATTTATCATCAATCAGTCAATCAGTATTTATTGTTATGTTCACAGATCAGCCAATGAATTACACTCAAACAAACACTCCAACAAATTTTACAGTGTTCAGGTCAGCAAATGGTCATTTGGGGTTACCAACATGGTAAGGAGCTAGGATGTTTATGTGTGCGATGTTCCACATTTACAATCACGGTAGAATGTGTCCCCAAATTTATTAAATATGTATCCCAACCTCCCTCCCAAGGGAGCCCAGGCTGGCAAACAAGAAGTGACAAAACAATAAAAACGTATTTTTTAAAAAAAAAAATATTCCAGTACAGAAATGGAGTAACTAAGGTTAAAGATTTAAATGGTTTGTTTTTGTGCCTGTTCTAAGATTATGGTGCCAAAAGATCTACAGACAGTTGTACAGGATTCCTTACAATATATATAGAACACAGACAGCAATCCAGATGCTCCTTTTTGTATTTCATATATGTGTTTCTTATTCACATTGGTACTAGGAGAAAGAAAAACTTACGTTCTCTACAATAAATATGCAAAAGGGTGGATGTAGAATACAACAGTGCTTCTCAAATGCAATGACTGAACCAAACCAATCCACTGCAAACCTCACAAAAGATCCAATCCAAACTTTTGCTTTGAATCAGGATCTTCCATCTTATAAACTTTCCCAGAATATTTGTTCATAAAATCATATAGACTCAGGGAGGTTGTGCTCCTTTATGTGCTCTTCTGGGAGGGTTGGTAAGGTTGGTATTGCTGGGGGATAAGAAGCGAGGAGATCTACTGCTGTGGAAGCCCACTATCATTGTTGTTCCTGGTGTAAGATCCTGAAACAGAGCATTTTGATGTTGGGATGGCACTGGAACAGAGCTAGCCAATAATCTACTGGACCCTAAGCCAGCCAATTTGCTGGAGAGGGGCCCAATTCAGCCTGGAGCTGGCACAACAACAACAAGGGTAAAATAAGGAACTAACAGGTGATGTATAGGTGGTTCCATAGCTCTGAGCAAGGGCTTGGGGATGGGACTGAACTCTCTGCGCTATTATGAAGGTTTTGATTCCTTCCTCCCTATACCTATGAAATATAGAATTGATTGCTTTAAGAAATTCAGTGCTGAAAAAGCAGAAACCAGAGCTCCTCTGCCACCCCACCAGGATGAAATTCAATATGGTCTCAGGTTTCCTTTTCCAACCTTCTGGCAAAATACCAACACACAGTATGCAACCATTGCTTGAGGGTATGTCAGTACAATAAAATAAAAATAAAAAGATGTATTCCAGGAAGTGTGTAAGTGGCTTGAGTGCATGGGTACCATGGTTGGTTTTCTGAAATTGTGACAAGGGAGGAATGTCTATCATCCACTCCAGTCCAAGCATAGCAAAATACGTTGCCTGGCTGTCATAGATAGTTACACTTCAGGAGATGCTGGCCAGGGCAGCATTCATCAGATAGGACAGCATTCTTCATTTGTGCAAAGTGCATAAATACTTTGCATAGTTCAAGCAGGTACACAGAGTACCTTAGCCAGAGTAAGTTAGATTTCTTTTTTAAAAGCTTATTTCAACTTACAGCTGACTCTGAGGCAGGCATTCTCTTGTGGTTATCCTCCTTTTCTACAAAAAGGGACACCAGAGTAAAACAATTGTACAGAATAATTAGCTTTACATGACATTCACGTACTGTTGGGCATTTCTAGTTTAACTGAGCTAATGATCAGTTTGGATTTGAAGCTCCATTGAGTTTATTACTGAATCAGAGTATCGTTTCCACAGAGAGAAACAAAGAACCCATTACAAGCCCCTAGCCTTTAATGGGGTTGATAAAATATAAGAGCACAATCTGATTAAACACTAAGGGGTTTGTGAAGAAAAGGAGGGGGTCACCAGCTTTACCTATCCCCCCCATTTCCCTCTTCTTTTAACATTTCATAAAGACAGAAAGGCAAGAAAAATGTATTTCATCTTATTAAAAACCAATGAGATATATGCAAACTCAATTACTATCAAGTAACGCTGAAATGGATTTAATCACATCTACAGTGCCTGCAATGACTGATGTTGGCTGGATGAGGATCAGATACTGACTATGGATCAAACGACACATTGAGCTTGCACTTTCAGCTGCTCACTGACAAATTTCCACTTTCAACAGCAGGAAGGGGAGTCTTGACCAGGACTGTGGTCTTCCCTCTACAAATCACCCACATACTACTTTTGCATCCCCAGAGGTCACATTTCTGTGTAACACATTTATAGGGCGCGAAAAATATGAGGTGACCTTCAGTAAGAAAACACCATGGGGAAGAAATAGTTAAGTCTCTGCTCTGGCTGATACCTCAGGCCCAGTCCAGACTGAAAAGGAAGCATGGGTACTTTTAATTAAAGAAAGTGTGGACAGCAAGGTTGGCCCAATACATTTTGGCACCTGAGGCAAACCCCAAAATAGGGCATCCTCCCTCCCCACCAGGGAAGAAGAGGTGAGTGAAGACTGACATCAGGAACAAGGTATGGGGGGAGAAAGATCAACAGCAGGCTCTGCTGCCCATGGAGACCCTGCAGCCTAAGGTGGTCACCTGGCCTGGCCTCATGGGTGGGCCAGCCCTGGTGGACAGTTTTAAAGAAGCACTTTCAGGCAGATGCATAGCACAATTTGTAGCTTAGCCCCAGGTGCCCTTGCATCAGATGGAGCCTAAAGATATCCGGAATACATGGTGGCACAGCACCTGGTATATACAGGCATAATCATAAATTTCGTGTGATGCTGCTAGTGAAAAGAGGAAGCATCCACACAGCAATTTATTCAGTTCTCCCAATGTTTCCCTAACTTTTCATTTCCACGTTATGTTTGAGCTTTCTCATGGCATAAAAAATCACTTCTAAAGCATGCTGCTTCCTCCCAGTCTGCTTTTGATTTTTCTTTGGCTATTTAGCAAGCAAAAAATATTCTTAATTCAGGATCTCTTTAAATGCCATCACGCCATCATTGCATATTTGTAATTGTGTACTGTTCAAATTCCAGTACCTTACCTCTGCACCGAGTACAGAATTAGGAAGTGCAGTTAAGGACCACAGAACAAACTTCAGCTTTGTCTGACTTCACTGAATTGGGCTGACCATTTCTCTCTTCCACCCCATTTAGTGGTTATTGTTGTCTTGCTAGGCATGATAGAGCTTATTAACCTCTTGAAAATTTGTCTCAGTTTGGTTCTGGGCATGACAGCAAGCAAAGAGGTGGCTGACACTACTGAATATTAAAGATCAAGTGTATTTAAATACTTGCTGACAGCCTCTTAAGTGCTTCTGCATTTTTATCTTGATTTACAGAGATTTAACACTACTCCATTAGCATTAATGGGAACAGAGAATGTAACTCTACCCATGTTGAAATGCAGAAGCTATATATTCCTGCTTTCTGCTCTCCTGTGCAATAGTCTTACAAGAGGTAGGTGATATTTAAACATCTGTTCATTGCTAAGGGGCTCTGGAACCATGTCTCAATAGGGAAACAAGGTGTTTAAACCATACTTTTAACCGACTCACAGATATAAAATGGCAGACACAGAAATGGCGCCTTTGTGGGCTTTTTCTGGGGGCGATGATTCAAAGGAAGCCATAAACCATTCCAAATCTTCTAGTCCTGATGAGTAATTATTACATAGGGCCACATCTGCTAAAAGTCCCAGGTCTAAAGCATCGAGCAATAGTTATCTCGAATTCTGCTAACTGAAAAAGCTGCCCTGACCTGTTGCAATGTGACAAATGATGTACACTTCACTGAAGAAAGTGATACTATGACAAGAATCGTGGTTGTGTCTACTGAAACATTGTTTGTTTTCTAAGGATTATAAGTCACCTTTCAACAATCCAGGGTACAAGGAGGTCAAAAAAACATGATACAAAATAAAATAAAAAGCTACAAATGGAGTCCTATGTAATCAGAAAACAGCCAGAGATGTATATCATAAAACGGAGAGCTAATCAAGCCTTGGGTCCATAAAATCTGGGTCCTGATTATACTATCTGCCTGAAGCTACGTAAAAAGGAAACCTGAGCTCTCTTCAGACATGTGTACTGCACAGTTCTTAGTTTTGTACTGCATATTCCAAAAACTCTTTTCTCCTCCCCTTTGTACACATTGGACTTAACCTGGAGTAAGTCCCACTGAATTCATATTGATTTACTTTTGAGAAAATATGCATAGGAGACCCCGTTCAGCAGCTGTGGTGGTCATCCAATGTCTTGGCTTTATTCTTCAGTTTGAAGTTGGGACTTCCCATTATTGAATGCCCCTCCGTAGCAAAAAATAAAATAAAGATCCTTCTCCCTGATATCTGTATCTCCTATGTAGTTTTTAAATAGTGAAGGGGTGCTCTGCTATATGAGCCCCCACCTATAGCCACATTGGTGGTGGCCAGTCATTAGGTGTGGTTCATTCTTTTGTGGAATTCTTAATTCAAAGAAAGAGCATTGCCCATGCAAGGAGTGGACTGCTTTGCATTCTTCAGTGTTGCAGAAATTGATGAATGCACCATGGGTGCAAACAAACTCAGCCTTTTCAGATATGTAGGTCGATGGGCATAATCCACCAAAAGTTAGTTATTAATCAAGCCTTGAGGTGAGTGCTCATGCATGGATCATTACTATGCCTGTAGGCCTCATTCCAAATGTCATGAGCCCTACAATTCCCTACCCCACACCCCACCCACCAATCTGGCTCCACACCCTGACCTCTATGCCTGAATCCAAATACAATCCACTGCTCCTTTAGATCTTCTCTGAACACAAAATATGTGGCAGTGGGATGATGGGGACAGGCCCAGCAGTTGTAGCCCAGCTGTGGTCTCCCTGAATGTGTAAAGGGCACTATGTGCAGGAAATCTCACGGGAATCAATAGGGCTTAAGTTACGGTAATTGATCTCCATTTTATTGCTTTCAATAGGAATTGTCATCACTTTAATTTCTGGGTTGTGCCCAATCTCTCTCCCCATCCCCTGCCCCACAGACATACACAAGGCTGCTGGATCAAAGCAAGAGGCTGCATTTAACAATCCAGGAGTTGTTAATTTAATCCTTTCACAAGCTAGTAATTTTTATTAAAATGAAAAGGAACCTATGTACAGAAATTTACAAATAATTCTGTCTTCTGCAGTTTAGTCCACTCCTAGATTTTAATTTAAAACCTTTATCTGCCTCTGTTTAATATATGAAAAAGCCAGCATGCCAAAGCTGTGATTAACTTTATAGGTGCAGTGGAATTATGGAAATGCATCATGCACAAGTGCGCACTTTCCAAAATTATTCTGTGACCTTGTGCTTAAGCCGAGTTTTAAATAATTCAGTGATGTATTGAATGAATAAATTTGTACCGCTTGTTACTCTAAACACTCAGGCATTCACTTTTCCTTGCCATTTTTAATAAAATCTAGCTTCCTAATATTCATGAAATATTGCATTTCAATTAAATTACATAGGTACTGGGGGGAAAAACAGTTTGCCCTGAGCTGCTTAATGTTGACACCAACTGTCATTTGCTCCCCCTCCCTCCTCTATAATAACCAGAGAGGTTTTATGTACCACTAATATAAAGGGCTGTCACACTTTAATGAGAAACTTTTTTGATCAAGCTTTACACAAAGCTGCACAAGGCAGAAAAATAATGAATCTAAAGTATTTTTTCTTGTTTGTGAAGGATACTAATTTGAACATAAAATACACCAAAGAAATACAGAGTGGCTATTTCTACTGGTCTTTTTGAAAAGGAGAAGTTAGGAAATGTATTCCAAAAAGTGACAGACTACTTTATGCATACAGAGAACATCCAGTGCCTTAGTTGTATGGAGGTTTTACTTTTCTTATGTCTTTAACCAAGGAAAATGGTCCACACAGACAGGGGATTTTCCTATTTTGCATGTGGAGAGCGTTAAAGAAGGTCCTGATTCAGAGGAAGGTAAGTGTAGAAAGACCCACTGGAAAGACTGGGTTAAAATCATCAGTAGGGCTAAGGGAATAGTTCTGTCAGTGCAAGCTTCTGTGCTTGCCCAACACAATGATATCACCTCCCCCCCCCCACTGTTCTGGGGGTGCTCCCAACACTTTGGAGCAGATCTGAGGAGGGCACAGGAGAGAAGAAAAGAGTAAGCCCCATTGCGCTGTCAGGAATTGTTGCACTAGTAGCTTCTGATACCACAATGATTTAGTTGGATATGACCCATTATATTTCTGCTGAACTCATTTCGAATGGGCTTCCAAGGGGGTGAAAGCAAAAACCTTTCTCATGGACAAATTAGCTTGCAATTGTTTTCAGGACAGGGCTGAACCCTTTTCATCCAGAGACCCACATTCTCTACTGACCAACTTTCTGCTGGGGCAGGACATGCCAGTGGGGAGCAGGGCTGGAGGCTAAAGTGGGAGGAGCAATGAATGCTAACTTTACCTTTGTACACTAAGCTAGTTTCTACACACACTCATGCATCTCCCTCTATCCTCCATCCAGACAAGCAAGCGGCGTTGTCAAAGTTCAAGGACACCTTCCAGCCAGGCAAAATCTCTCAAGGTAGCTATAAAGCAGGGCAGGTTAATGGCCAGACCTGCTGAGAAAGGGAGTTATTGGAAGGTGATGTGGTCTGAGGACAGTCCCAAGGGCCCAGTGGGGAGAGCTGGAGGGCCACAGTTAGCCACTGGGTCTGAAGTTCTCCATCCCTGGTGAAAGCCATTTTGATGGCTCTCTTATGCTATATGAACAAAACAAAATAAATTATTTGTTTCTCTAACATCAGTTTTAAGCTTTCTCTAAAAGTGGTCCCAGGGTAGCATGAGGCATACCATTGTCAGTGTGGAAGAACATTTGCTTTGCATGTAGAAGGTCACAGTTTCAAAACCTGGCAACTCTGGGTAGATCTGGGAAAGACTCCGGAGAGCTGCTGCTGGTCAATATAAATACTGGGCTTGATGGACCAGTGTTCTGGCTCAGTATAAGGCAACTTTCTGTGTTCTTATCCTTGATCTAGCAGGGGCAACAGAGAGTTGGTATTATAGGTGAAGAATGAAGACTTAAAGCACTATCTGGCAAACTCAAAAGCCTGTGACTGACTCTTGCTTCCAAGCTAACCAGTTAATCTATTTGTACAAAATGTTTACTCATCTTCAAAATGTGAACCGTTACTGATGTTAGTCAAAGATGCTTAGTGAAATAAAACCCTTCCCCTCAAACAACTGTGCCAGTACCAGACCCTTTCTAACCACTGGTTCTCCACCTTACGCAGTACTTTGAGGACAGGGTTGTCCGTAATTAAGATGCAATTTACCTCATTCAACGATGCTGCAGAACAGAAAATTCAAATAATTACACCACTTTGAATAATCAGCGTATAACGGGTTCTACAAATACGCTCGTTCACAGCTTTAAACAGGTTGCCTAACATTTCCCATTAAAGGGCTGCATTTGCAGTTGTGTACAACTTTCCCAATATGCAATTATCTTAGCTAAAGTTCACTAAACAAAAAAGTTAGTTTTCTTGTAGTCAGCAGTAAACATTTGGCTACTTTAGAGAAGTACAATATAGGATATTTGTTGCTTCTAACAGGTTTTAAAAAATCTGCTTGGTATGCACACATCCTTAAATAACTAGTGCCGCCCCCCCCCCAAAAAAAAACCCCCCCACAAAAATATCCTTACATCAAAAAGTGGAAATCCAAAGGATTTCAACACTAGCAATCTTGACTGGCTTTATGCATCCAATCTATGTCCATTTATTTCATCTGTCTGCTTCTTGTTCTTTAAGCAGTTGCTGAACCCGTCCTCTTATTTCATAACTGCTAAGCTTACTCCAGAGTCTTTAGTGGGGAACTTTATCAGCAGCTTCTTGAAAGCCCAAGTTCACTCCTTTCTCATTTCCTGTATCTATGATCTGCTTCCAAAGCGAGGTCTAGGAAGCAATGTTTTCTACTGCCTGCCTTTATGGGGTGATTCTGCCCTGCACAAAGCATCAAATTAGGCCCCAATATAGGTCATTCCTCTTAGGGGAGGGGGGGGGGAATCAATTCAGTTTGCACTGAAAGGCAAAACTATTGAATGCACACTTTGCAGAACAATGCAAGAAGTAAAACACAACCATCCTTTGAAATTTGTGCTTTTCCAGATTTTGCAATACAATCCTCAAGCCAAGTAATGTGTGCAGAAATGCATATGTCAGGGTAAAGGGCTCATCAAAATGCATACATTGGTGAAAATAATATATAAGAATGCATATTAGGGGGAACTGATTTGCAAAATTGCATGTTCGACAAAATTGCATACAAAAATATGTGTACTAGAAGATATTCAGACTAAAATGCTGATGAATTGCCACAACACCTTTTCATATATATTTTTTAAAAGAATGCAAACAGATGTGGAAATGTGGAGCACTAAACATCTACACTGGAAAAATGAGAAACGGAGAGAGAAACTGAAATGGACAGATCTACCTATCGCCACTTCTTCCTACTGCTGGTCTACTCAGAGATGCGACCAAGAAGGCTTGTGACAGTGGCATTCTCTCCTCAGCTGGAGAACATTGTGGCCAATAATACTGCTATCACTCAAGGGCAGTTACCTTTCAGGTCCCACCAGGACATTAATAAGTGGTGGCACACCAATATGAGGTGTCATGGTGCCCATGGGTGCACCCACTGACTTTCATCTCAAGCTTGTGCTGAACCTGGAGATCTTGGGGAAATTATCCAAATTTGCATTCATGCAGATGTTTGGGTTTTCTGGCATCAATGAATTGTTCTGGAACTAACCCCCTTCCAACCTGCCCTCTTTTTACATAGTCCATCAGTTGTTAATTATTTCATGTTTGTTTTAATCGGGGGGGGGGGATGTTACCTGTAATTTGACAACATATTATATGTCAAGCATGGGCAAACATGGCCCTCCAGATGTTTTGGGACTACAACTCCCATCATCCCTAGCTAACAGGACCAGTGGTCAGGGATGATGGGAATTGTAGACCCAAAACATCTGGAGGGCCGAGTTTGCCCATGCCTGGTATATGTTATATTGATGTTATTGCTTCCAAACAACATTGCAGACTACTAGCTGTTGTGGTAACAAATCACCTGTACTTGGTCAGCTCTTCAGTTAGGCAAAGTCCCACACTCCCATTCAATGGAATATGCCAAGCAATGTGGTTTGACCATGCTTTGTGATCTACCGCTTCTCATGTGGTAAATTTTAAAATAGAGGCAGCTTGAATGTGATTCCTCACATGATTAAAACGTAAATGTGATGTCTCAATGTAAGCATCAGTTACAGCACAAACTCGATGTGTAATTTGCTGGGTTGGAATTCCTACTTTTACATGGGGCACAGGACAAAGGGGACAAAACTTGGTCTACATGTGGTATGACAAAATAGATCCCAAAGTGAACCTAGTCATTGTGATGTAATGAGACACATATCTGACCAAAACAGGCTGAAGCAAATAATACCAACCTGATCCTCCAATGGCATAGGATAGATAGGGTGGAAAACATTTCCCAGTAAGGAAAACATAGCCCATCACCAAATCCAGAGCTGCGATGGGGATCCTCGGACCTGGGGATTAACTGAGCACTCCAGGATTCTCCATCTGACCTTCCAAACCCTTCTGGTGCTTACTCCTTATTGGCTATGCTTTGTACCTGAAGTGTTTTTCCCTAACTTGAAAATGATTTTGAGCTAATAGTGCTTCATGCTTGCCTGCATTGAGGATAGGGAGGAATATTTGAGTGTGGATAGAAACTAGGTTCCTATACATTGCAAGGCAACATTGGCATCCATTGCTCCATCCAATTTCAGCCACAGGAATGTGACTCTGGGAAGGCGGTCCAAAAGGGAATGCAGTCCTTGGTCTGGAAAAATAGGTTCCCCACCCCTGGTGTAGAAACAAAGCCCTCCCTTGAAAGCACTGAGTTAAGCAGTTGTTGTTGCTGCTGCTGTTTTAAGAACCTCTTATTTGCCAAGATGGCCTTCTAAGCAGTCAAATGGCTTCTAGGTTTTCTAGATATCAATTTCATAAAACCTATTAGTAGCTTACTGATGAAATACTCAAATTCAAAAAAAGAATTGTAATGTTTATTTTTTTATTTAAAAAAATTGGATAGGTCCTTCTACCAGACCCAAAGCAACAGACTTGATTACTTGCTGTTGTTTTTCAGAACTATTTCAGGGAGTTTGCTTTCACTTGGAAGTAAAACAAGGGAAATAACATATTTAAAGTTTTATATCTAACTTTTTTTTATAAACACACAAATTTGTATCTCTGATCCAGTCTCATTCTGTGTAGCAAAACTACCTCAGCTATGCTTGTTTGGGAAGCTGTGCACTCCTAGAATCAAAGAGAAGAATTTGTCTTACTTATCAAATAGAAACATTTCTTGGCTTTCATTTCTCTCTTCAGTTTTCAAAATAAGAACATCAAAAAAATAAAGAAAATAGGAATGAGAGGGTGAGATTATTTTTCTCTCCCCTAATTAGTTAGGGAAATCAGTAGCAGCTTTCACTTCATACACAAAAACTTATTGCAAGGATGGGCTGTGTTTTGCATGGCAAAGGACAAAAGTTTATATTTAACACCTGCAGGATCACAGGGAAACAAGCGAGTCACAAAGCCAACTAAGGACAAGAATACTCCCTAAAAGTACCTTTTTACGCTACTTTATGTATTGCATATTTTGTTTTCAGTTATAAGTTCCTACAAAATCATCCTGCACATTAAAATAGGGGTGGAGAAACTTGTTCAGACTGAGGGACACATTTCCTTCTGGCATCTTTTTGGGAGCCACATAACAGTGCTAAATGGGGCCAGGTTCAAAAGTGGGAAAAGCAAGAAATGCAAATTTTATCATTGTGCAGCAGGCTAGTTTCTACACAGACTCACAAACTCACAATCCCCTCTAATTGTCCACACAGGTTGGACCCATTCCAACCAAGCAGAATAACTCAACGGGGATATGAAGTAAGAGTTGGGGAGGAGTGTGGCCTGGGGAGGCCTTGTGTAAATGAAGAGGGGGCATAATCTGAGAAGAGTTGCAAAGGCCAGACAGAGAAGCCACTTGGCCCACTGGCCTAGGGTTGTCCACCTCTGCTTTAAAAGTGATGTGCTTCACCTAAAACAATGATCCCATATGCTCAAGTAGGAAGAAGTCATTAGCCTCTTATACACTGACTTCTTGCATTACCCAGTCCGGTTCCTCTGGTAGGTCTGATCTCTTCCTCCATCAAAACCTAGGATACAACAAGGCCTACAAGACTCAAGGAAAAATTCAGGAGAAACTGCAGGGGAAAGTTTAGACTTAATATATTGTATCCAACACCAGCCCCTCATAGAAATAATATTATTTGATCCAGCAGATGTTTCCATCAGCAGAACAGGAAAGGATACCATTTTTGCTTATTTCCTTCCTTGCATTTCTTCCCCCACCATAGCTTAGGAGAATGTAGGGATTTGCTTTGTACAGTCAGGTCATTTATCTTTCAGGCCCAGTATTGTCTGCATTGACTGAAGTAGCTCTCCAGGATCTCAGGAAGAGATAGTTCACACCTCTGCTACCTTATCCATTTACTTGGAGATGATGGGAATGGAACTGGAGATCAAAGCATGGCTCTACCATTGAACTATGACACATCTGAAAAAAGAACAACGGCACTGCCTATTTAGCTCCTCCCACAGGGATTTGTCCAGGTCAAGCATAGGCTTCTTTTCCCCTGAAGAATATGTGGACTTCAAAGTCACTGTAAATGTCAATGAAAGACAGCAAGCTCCACAGGTGATCTGGGGGAGTTCATATGGGGACGTTCTGCTAATTGGCACACAGTGTGTCCACTTGTGTATTAATAACTTCATTGATGAGACACAGAATGATGTTTCATTTTACAGTGCCCCCACCCTGACAAATATTTTAAATAAAATGTATTGGGTTGAATACACTTTTACATTTAGGGCATCTTAGAACATGGTTTGAGAATCTGTGGCCCTCCCAATGTTGCATGACTCGCCTGCTATGAATCCCAACTATAAGGGCCAATGGTTAGAAATGAAGGGAACTGTAGTCCGGCAACATCTAGAGGATGAGCGGTTCCCTAGTCCTGTCTCAAAAGCTCAACTGGTCCTGGATTGCTGCCTTCCCTCCTTTTCTCTTCCCTGGGTTGCATGTATTTCTTATACAATCATTGATCTCCAACCTAGAATATGAGAACATGGCAATCAGAGGGTGCCATTTAATTAAAAGTCCAAAAGGATGGTAAGCTTCTTTAGCTTAAATGTAAGATGAGTCTAAAATGACTTTTCTAACAGAAAAATTGACATAAATAAATCCCACAACAACAAGCACAAAATTGTGTGGTACGAGTGACCCCACATCAAAACTCACACATACAGATAACTAACTCAGATGGTTTTGTTTAAATATTTCAGAACCGTGTCAAAAGTCAGAGGGCTTCTTTCTTTTTGTTAAAGACAGCACATTGCAAAATATAACCAAATGTCACTGCCTGTAACAGTAAGATATTTTGAGGCTGAAATGAGCATGCAAATGTGATGCAATGCTCTGCACTGACATGTGCTTTGAATAGAATAAGCTGGGGTTGTAGCAAGTAGAAAAGGCAAGTAGAAAATTACAAGTACCAATGAATATGTCAGGGAAGGTGACACTGCCAGAGAAGTTAAATTCTGACATATATGCCACAGTCGTGCAGGATTTGTAGGACATGCATGCCCCCAGGTAATATTTGTTTTTACATTCAGATCTGTAGAGTTTGAATGCTGTGACATGGTGGCACTTGTTAAGACAAGTTCAATATGTTTACATTCAAGGATGTTCCAAAAAGGCATTTGAGTGGCTGCAGATGAAAGCCTCACAGCTTATACATATATTTATAAAACCTACTACATGTAAGCAGGGCTTCAATCCAGAGATCATCAACCACGGCAGAAAGCAGGATATCTATGGCTGTGCCCAAGCAGCACTGACCCTGCTCTTCCCATTCTAAACAGATGGTCAGCACTCTCCTCTCTGAGGGTGACACAACAATTACTAGTTACAGGTAGATAGACGTGTTGGTCTGCTGTAGTCAAAACAAAATAAAAAAAAATCCTTCCAGTAGCACCTTAGAGACTAAGTTTGTTATTGGTGTGAGCTTTTGTGTGCATGCACACTTCTTATCCGAACAAACTTAGTTGGTCTCTAAGGTGCTACTGGAAGGATTTTTTAAATTTTGTTACAACAATTACTATTTTACAGAGCAGTCCTCTGGAGACATGGGAGGGAGACTCTATGGCAGGGGTGTTGGAAAATTCCATTCCACCTTTAGTTACAGACATGGAACTGTTGCGTGTCACATGTCTGTTTACGTTCCAGCACATTCTGCTGGGAACTTCCGTTATGTGTATAGCTTTTGCTTTTTGACTGTCTCTCCGAGGAGAAGAAAGGGAGACGACCTGTTTCTTTTGTCCTGATTTATGCTTAATAAATCTTTAGCTTTTAGTATGTTTCCACAAGCCTCACGCCACTTCTGTTTGTGCAGTATGCTCTGCTGATATAGTGTGCTCAGGCTTTGAAGTCTGAGTAGCTGATTTACATCGCACCAGAGATCGGGAGAGCGTCATGGCTGGAAGGGCATGATCCAGCTGGGGGCTAGCCAGCTGGCATCTCAACCCCTGAAGGATGCTGACAAAGGGAACCACCAGTTCCAAAGCCTTCCTAATCTTTCTCACCACACCCCACTCTTCCCCCCCAATGGTCCCAATGGAAGACAACATCAAAACACTGGATCCCTTACTGGGGTGTGTGTGTGTATGTTTTCCCCTGTTCTGGGGGGAATGTTGGGAGAATACTGCTGTCAGATCCCTCAGCCCAGGATGCCAGAGACCTCTATAAGCACAATGTCAAAGATCCCTGATTTAGTACAGTGGTACCTCAGGTTAAGAACTTAATTTGTTCTGGAGGTCCGTTCTTAACCTGAAACTGTTCTTAACCTGAGGTACCACTTTAGCTAATGGGGCCTCCCGCTGCCATAGCGCCGCTGCCATGCGATTTCTGTTTTCATCCTGAAGCAAAGTTCTTAACCCGAGGTACTATTTCTGGTTAGTGGAGTCTGTAACCTGAAGTGTCTAGAAACTGAAACCTGAAGCGTCTGTAACCTGAAGCGTCTGTAACCTGAAGCGTCTGTAACCCGAGGAATCACTGTAAGTGGCTCCTAGACCCGGACCAGAGTCTGCAGACAACAAACCAGTGTCCAATGGAGGCCCATAATACTTGTTTTGAATGGCTTCACACTGCACGGAGCCAATGAACCAGTGCAGACAGTGTGTGCAGCATGAGCTCTTGGAAAGGGTGCTAGGCTGTATATCAGAAGCCTGCTCCTCTGAGGAGTTCCACTTTTCAAGGAGAATGAAAGCTAGATGTCAAGACATCTAAAGCTTTCACCTGATTCCAGATGTTGTTGGATCAAGTTGCTCACCTTGCTGCCTTACTCATTTGTTTCTGGGAGGATCTTCCTTAGGACCAGAACAGACAACCCTTTATGCTGTATGATCCTATAAGAACTTAAAGCAATTCCTCTAAAAAATAAAACCATTATTTTGTTTATTTAATACCTCCCTTTGCCAATATTCATGCAAGTAATCGCAGTTCCTTATTTCATTTCTCTTCACTGCAAAGATGTAATGAATTATTCTTAGTTTATCCATAGTATATAGTTTATCACAAGCTGAGATCATGGTTTTTCACTCAGTAAGGCTATCAGTGAGCATGAGCTGAGCCAGGAAGTCTAAAGTCCAACTTCAATGGTCTAGTAGTTAGGGAGAAACACTAGCTCCTAGTAACTTTAATGTTGTTGTTGTTGTCTTGTTATCCTGTAGCCTACCTTGGTATTTGTTTGAAATAAAAGACACTATGCAATTAATTTAAATAAAATAAATAATGGGAACACACAAACACAAAGCATGCATGGAAAGATTAGCAATCAAAACACTCACAATGACCACAACAGCACCACTCTAGATCAAATAAATTCTTCTGTCCATCAGCAGTGATGGAATTGGCACCTTCGGTATTAAAAAGTAAGCCAGGGCATCAACAGACACAGTGGCTTAATGTGTTATGAATTTTGATTTCCCAGGTGGTGCTCTAATCAGCAGACCTAACTTGAATAGAGTAGATACTGTATGTAGATAAAGAGCATATTTACTCAGCAACAGTAACAAAGAATTCCCACATCATACGTTCTACTGCTATGCCTTGCATTTACAAGTCACTTTTACACAAAGAGAGTTTGAAATCACCTTGCTTTGTCTTTTAATGGGAAAGTACTTTAACACAGAACAGGAAAGAGAAAAGACACCAGCAAAGGCTTTGTAGGCCTTAGTCTGCACAGACCTCTTTGAAGAATTCAAAAATACTCGAACTGTGTGTGCTTAGAAGGTTCCTCATAACACAGGGTTACCCATCATAGGGTGTGGGTGAGTTTCGTATATGCTCAGTAGAACAAATGTGGAGGTCCCTTTCAGACCTTTCCCTTCAAAGAGTGAAGGCCAGAAATGGAGTGGGGCATCTGTTGCCTCTAGGGATATAGGGAGTGGGTCCCGCATGTGTGTCCTTAATTTGAGTCCTCTCGGGTAAATGTAATTCAAAATGTATGGGCCAGGATCATGGTTCCCTAACAGGTAGGAAATGTTGGAGTTGGGGATTTAACCAAAGTATGAGTTTGCCCGAGTACTGAAAATACATATAATAATCAAGAGTGTAATTCTACATCTGTTGACTCAGAAGCCCCATTGATTTGAATGGGACTTACTCCCAGGAAAATGAGTCATAGAATCATATAGTTGGACTGCTCTCCCAAAGGCAATCTAGTCCAACCCCCTGCAATGCAGGAATCTCAGCTAAAGCATTAATGACATATGGCCATCCTGTCAGTTTGTATTTCTTGGTACAGAAAGTATTGATCTAACACAGGCACAGGCAAACTCCGGCCCTCCAGATGTTTGGGACTACAATTCCCATCATCCCTGACCACTGGTCCTGTTAGCTAGGGATGATGGGAATTGTAGTCCCAAACATCTGGAGGGCCGGAGTTTCCCTCTGCCTGATCTAATGTGTAGAGATCTTTCCTATTCTAATTAATTCAACAGGGTTCTGGAAGCTTCTCTGTGTGAAATAAACAAACAGAAGGTTCATGATGTTTGGGTTATTCCTTCAGAGAAGCTGAGTACAGCTGGCTTAAACTGGTTCTGTTATCGCTTTCTGTCAAGGTCATGCTGGCTATTATAATAAGGCCAGAAGGAACCTGGGTTTCACTCTTTTCTATCTCTTTTTCTTTCTGGTGTGGTGTTCTGTATATAGTATTACGGTTTAGACTCATTGTAAGTTCTTGTAAGTTAAGTCTGCTGCAACTGGATTTCTTATGGACAGTGCCAATCCTGAATGTATTGGATTTGTGACCAATATGCTCATTTGCCTTCAGTAGCAATAAAGCTCTGCTGAATGAAATATTAATGTGTCTGGTCTATTTTGGGGGAATCCTGCAACGTGTTTAAGTTTTTACTCTGCTAACTATATGTTGCAGTTCTGCTCTGGATCAATATGAGTAGAATTCATGACACATCCAACCTCTTCTTAAAAACCTCCAATGAAGGAGAGTCCACAACCCCCCAAGGGAGACTGTTCCACCATCAAACAGCTCTTATTGTCAGAAAGTTCTTCCTGATGTTTGGTCAGAATCTTTTTTCTTGTAACTTGAAGCCATTGGTTCAAGTCCAACCCTCCAGAGCAGGAGAAAACAAGCTTGCAGCATCTTCCAAGTGACAGCCGTTAAGATATTTGAAGGTGGCTATCATATCTCCTCTTAGTCTCCTTTCCAGGCTAGACAGTACATATTTGCATCCTATTTGTCCAGCTAAATTAATTTTTCAGGGTATCATTGTGTTTGTGGCAGCAGTATAGGCTCACATTTGGCCACTACAAAGATTGCACAAGCCAGTTGTCTGATTGTGAACCTATTAAAAGAAATATAAACGCATAGTGGGATGGCCTAGGCCTACTTGCAGAAAGAGACTTACTTTCTTTATTTTAGTTGGGGGGAATTCTAAACTACAGTGGTACCTCGCAAGACAAATGCCTCGCAAGACAAAAAACTCGCTAGACGAAAGGGTTTTTTGTTTTTTGAGCTGCTTCGCAAGACGATTTTCCCGATGGGCTTGCTTCGCAAGATGATAATGTCTTGCAAGTTTGTTTCCTTTTTCTTAACACCGTTAATACAGTTGTGACTTGACTTTGAGGAGCAACTCATAGAACGCGGTGTGGTAGCCTTTTTTGAGGTTTTTAAAGACTTTGGTGATTTTTGAAGCTTTTCCAAAACTTTCCCAACACCGTGCTTCGCAAGACGACAAAACTCGCGGAATGAATTAATTTCGTCTTGCGAGGCACCACTGTATAATTATAAAATAATTGGTAATTATAATTACCCATAATACACAGATAAAATCAGCAAAATTTAAATGCAAATAATAAATTATACTTCTGGATATGTTTATTTAAATAATAATATAAAGGTTTTAACACACATCCAAAACAGTTTGATGATGGAGCCTGCTTAATGTTACTAGATAAAGAGTTCTAAAGCATAGGTCCTGTGTTACTGAAAAAAAAATCCTTCTAAGAGATGTGGAGTGAACATTATATAGCACTTATAAAAGTGCAATCTCTGTAAATCAAAGCGGTCATGTTGACTGATGTGGGGCAAGTATATTAGCCTCAAGTTGTTACTGTACTTACGGCAATATGGACTCCTTGATGGATTTTCTACTCCCAATTTTTTTATGAATTCAGCACTTAATATATGCATCAATATGTATTTTAAAATGCATATTTTGAGATAACATATGTCTAGAAAGGTATATATTTTGTAAGAGTGTGTGTGTGTGAAAGAGAGAGAAAGAGAGAGAATTTACATATTTAAATGTGAATTTTTGTTGCTTTTTTAGAAAAAAAGTTATCACAGATCAAAGCAGACATGGAGTAGAGAAGCCTTCTGAAGAACTGAGAGTGACTAGAAATAGACTGATTCATCCCCATATATTAGCTATTCTGTGTACCATCATGGTCATAGCAATGCCCATTTCTAGCAGGACTCTAAGAAGTATGAATTGATCACTAGTACCCAAGAGCAAAATATCTGTAAAGAGAGGTGGGGGGTACTGCTTGTGACCATGGGACTCTCAACAGCCCCTTGGGGTGTGGGCTTGATTACCACCCCACATTCTGGTGTTTTGTTTTTTATCTGAGCCTTCATTGCTCAGTAAAATTCATTCCTGGTTGTAGATCTTTAAAAGTACAGTCGTACCTTGGAAGTCGGAAAGAATCTGTTCCGGAAGTCCGTTCAACTTCCAAAACATTCGGAAACCAAAGTGTGGCTTCTGATTGGCTATAGGAAGCTCCTACAGCCAATCGGAAGCCTCAGAAGCCCCATTGGATGTTCGGCTTCCAAAAATAGTTCACAAACCAGAACACTTACTTCCGTGTTTGCAGGTGCATGTTTGGGAACTAAGCTGTTCCAAAGCCAAGGTACGACTGTATACATCTTTGTCAAGATAGGAGGCAAAATCTTGCTTTTAAAGGCACTTTAGGTTTCCAATGTGTTTTGACAGACTGACTTCCAAAGATTTCAGTTGCGCTGATTCTAGACACATTTATATAAACTTGGTAATGCTTCTCTTAAGATCACTTTGATATTTTTTAAAAAATGTTTCCCTACCACAAAGCAGTGATTTTTTCCTTAATTCAAGAGGATGATTGACCCTGGTGAAAATCATGTTTCACCCCTTGATACAACTGTGGTTTCAGCTGACACCAGTGACAGATCTTCAGCTGACTTCAGCCATACAAGTCTGAACCCTTGAAGTAATTAACTGTGTATAACATGATAGAAGAACTGACAGCTGAATAAATATAAAGTTAGTAGGGCAAACCCATTTCATTTTGCAATAAATAATAGAGTAGCAAAGACCAAACAGGGTAAAGTGTCAAAAGAAAGCATGTTTCCAGAAGACTGAGAAATCTCACATTGCCAAAGACAGCCTATAAAAGATATTGTTTATAGATGAAACTGTAACTGCAAGGAAGCCAGTAGATACAGTATACACCAAGTTTGTAATCTTTCTCCAGCATAGAGAGGGAAATGACATACATTGTATTTGTTACACTGGTATTATCTCACTTATCTAAATAGCCTGCAGGAGTCCCCCCCCCCCAAAAAAAAATCAGAAATGTACACACATAGAGAGACAAAATTGCTTTACATAATATTACACTAGCATGATATTGTTTAGGGAATTCAGGGCTGAATTATCAGGGATTTTGAATAGCTGATGTTTGTATAATGGAATGCGATGTGTCGTCTTTTGCATACTGCAAAATTACCTTTTGCAGAATGTGTAATGTGAAGAAACATAAAGTAGCAGATTTGAGTCTCTTTTCTTGTCCACATGTGCATGTTTGAAGGAGTTATGGTTGCCATCAGTTTCCCACCATACGTACAGTACTCTTAGCAGATATTATAGAGTTTTATCCTGTGTTTTGTGAGAGAATTTTTGCCCATGCAACGGGACTTCCATTTCCTCTTCTTCACTTGCACATTCCAAAAATCTAGTCCGGGGAGTCCCCCAAAGGAGAAATGAAGATAATTTCTTCCTCTCTAGCATCAAAATGCCAATTTGACTCCTGCCACTGCTAGAATTGAAATATGGACAAGAAACGTCTGACCTCCCACTGAGTTCATTGGAGCTTGGTCCCAGTGGATACTGAATTGCAGACTGCAACTACAATGCTACACACAGTTACTTGGAAGTAAGCCCAATTTAACTAAATGGGTTTGCGTCTGAGTAGACATGCAGTAGACTGTTAATGGCTCTACTGTACAGATGATCTCTCATGCAACAGTGTGTTGGATGCATGATGGTGTAAATGAACCTCATCCCCTTTGTGATGTTGCCACCAGGAGCTCTAGAGGACTGGATGCCAGAAATTCCCATTCACAGCTTTCCTGCACATTGACTTACTCCTGGTTGGATTGTTGGATCTGGGCAATTATATCCAAACTATATTAGTCTTCACCAAAGCCTCTAAGTATTGGCAGCTCAAAGCCATATTGTGATCAATTTAGATAAAATATTTTTCTGCCCAGATGATGAACAGCTGATATAATATTACATTAACCTTCTGTTCTAAAATGGAATGTAATTTTTTTTTCTTGAAAACACATGCCAATGCCATTTATTTCTAGTCAATATTACCTCACAATGGTTTCTTAAAATGAGGTGGGGACTCGCAATAAACATTTCAATTTAATTTGAAAGGTTTATTTTATGTATAAACAGCCAAGGCTAAGAAACAGTTCAAAAATAGGAATTTAATTAATGTAATATATTAGATTATCTGAGCAGCTGGAGATTAAAGCAAAGAAACGCCATTCCTTGAATTTTAGATATCAAGCACATGTTCCTCCCTTGTGAAGTGTAACAGAGGATATCATATGTCACAGAAACGAGACATTCTCTGTATACCACCACGCTGCCAATGGCCTATGAAATACTGGAACTGTTTTCTCCATTGCAAGAAGCACCAGATTCATTCAACTAATGAACAACAGGCAAAACACAACACAGTCAAAATGTGAAAATTTTGTGAAATCAAAACAAAATTTGAAATCCTCAACCAGTGAAGATTAAGGATAGACAAATTATTCAGTTTTGGTTTCTCAGGAATAGGTTGTGATCAGCGGTTCTCAACCTGTGGGTCCCCAGATATTGTTGGACTACAACTCCCATCATCCCTGAGCTCTGGCCTTGCTAGCTAGGAGTGATGGGATTTGTAGTTCAACAACATCTGGGGACCCACAGGTTGAGAAAGGCTGTGATAGATAGATGATAGATAATTCACATACATTGCATCAGGAAGTTACAACACCCCAACATTTTTACTTATCAAGCTTTTTATGGATAAAAAAACTTTACACTTGTGCTCACAAAGAAGTAACATCAGTCTCTAGATAGAATACTAACAACTTTTCTGACTGAAGATGCAAACAAAAATGGGAAAAGCGTATTACTGTACCTTGCTGATACATTAATAACATTAAATGGTGTAGGAAGGGCAATTGCCATTTGCTGATATTGTTCAGAAGCGTAGCTGTCAACTTTTCCCTTTTCTTGCAAGGAATCCTATTCGGAATAAGGGAATTTCCCTTTAAAAAAGGGAAACGTTGACAGCTATGTTCAGAAGTCTCTGTCATCAGCTACGTGCTCTCACAAAGGCATCCTTAACTATTGTATCTGCAGTTGCTTATTATTTACTTCAGTGAAGAGACATGAGCAGGTGTGGAAACTTCCATCCCAACTCTGCTTGAGAGACTTTTGGTTACTATTATGAGCATATTCATTAGCTTGTACAATGTTCTGTGAAATTAATTTCTTATGTCTAAGTCAAAACAACAGTGAGCAATGTCATTTTTAGAAATGCATCTTTGCTGTCAACAAACATGGATTTGCAGCAGCACTTCTAAGATTTGTTCCCATTGCTGCCCATCAACCTCTGCAGAGTTGGGCTTGAATTTGGTTCCTGTATTTGCAGTTCCCTAACAGAGAAATGAGTTAAGTTTTTACCAAGATAAGCTTCCACCTGGCCTGTGCTAATTCAGATTGCATGACTGACTGAGTATCAGGGTGGGGATCCTTACCCACAGAAAGTCAGATTTCAAGGTGAAATAAAGCCTAGAACTTGTTTCCTTTACCTTCTAGTTTTATATGTGGAGGGATATTGTATGGTGCAACATTAAAGCATGTGAGATCCCAACTTTAGTCTAGTTTAGTACAGTGGTACCTCGGGTTAAGCACTTAATTTGTTCCAGAGCTCCGTTCTTAACCTGAAACATGCTTTTGCTAATGGGGCCTCCTGCTGCCGCTGTGCCACTGGAGAGTGTGACATTAACATATGAGAGAGTGCTGGAGATGAAATAGTTAGACAGGTTGCCCAGTCAGGGCCAGCTCTGGGACAGGCAAAAGGAGGAGTTTGTTGAGAGTTGGGTGGTTGGTTGGAATGGGAGTGAATTGGGCTAGAGTGGTGGGTAGGTTGAGTTAGTGTAATGAAATAGGCTGAGTCAGGAACAGTTAGGGGCTAGGCAGACAAGTAAATATCGGAGAGGTGGTTTAGTGAGAGCAGGTAGCGAAATTTATAGGACTGGATAGGCACCCCATGAATGTAATTGACTGATACTGTTTATGAAACCACACACTTGTTAAACTGCAATAAATAAACAAAAGTTTATGTTTCAATGTAACCCTGACTGGACTCAGTATTGTCCCAGGTAGGGCCTGGGTGGTGGCAGCGAGAAAGAAAGTGGTGGCACAGGGATCAATAGACGGTGAAACGTCTGGAGACCCTGTGTGATCGCCACAGCAAGCGATTTCTGTTCTTATCCTGGGGCAAAGTTGTTAACCTGGAGCAACCACTTCCTGGTTAGCGGAGTTTCTAACCCAAAGCGTCTGTAACCCAAAGCGTCTGTAACCCGAGGTACCACTGTACATAAAAAGTACAGAATATGGTAGTGGCACTAAATATGGTAGTGGCACTAAAGCAAATTTACTGGGTGAGTATCACATCATTGGTTTGGGGAGACCCCAGCCCCCCCACTCAAACAGAGTTTCTATCGTATATATTTGAGGTAGTTTTATTGCTGCTTTTCTTTCAATTCCTCATGAGGCACTGGAGAAAAAGAGCCACAGTAACTATAATACATTAGGGACCAGCAAAAACATCCACAATATGAACATCTGCTTAGTATGTTATACAAATTGCAAGATCCAATTGTAAGAAAGGCTATTAAAAAAAATCTTCAGAACCAGCTCCATATTGTCAGAAACTAGATCATTTGTTTATCTGTTAAATATGTCAAAAGCAAATGTTCTTTATGCTTTTTTGTTTTGCGATTTGCAGTCAGATCCTAAAAAATATGCCTGCTGCATGCGTTTCACATTAATTTTAAATCGGGGAATGATTCAGTGAAGGGAGAGGAAGAACAGAATGCTGAGTCCTTGTCATGTATTAAAACTCTGGCATACTTCTAATGCTAAAGCTGGAAGTTAATTGGTGAACTACTTGCATTCTCAGGGCAAAAGGTTTAAAGAAAGGGTCATCTCTACCTGCTTTTTATATTCTGCCACTGCCACTCAGTCTGTAAAACGCTTCTGTGATTTTATCCACTTAAAGAATTAACCCTGTTCAGCATCACTTGTAAGACAGGTAATTTTACCATTGTTAATTCTGTTCATTTTTTCTTTTTCTTTTTTTTTAAGTGTCTTCATCCCTGGCAGAGACGATAATTAGCTTCAGTCTTGAAACTTGTCTGGAGGAAGTGCTGAATTTTCAGACTGAGATGAAGATGCTTCCCCTTTCACTTGCCCCTAGTGCTGAGTGAAGTTAAATTGTGACCTTGATTTCAAGGAAAGTCATGCTGGAGCTGTACAATATGTGTTCTGGTTTCTTCCTTTAGAGCAAAACAATACAAAAAAATTCTAGGCTAGAAATTATGAAAGCAAAACCTCAGATGATGTGTGAGGCAATTCAGGATAGATAAAAAGCTGCGTGCCTTATGTGGACATTTTTCTTTATTCCCAGTGTCACATATAGTTATGGTCGGGAATGTTTTATCTAAGTCTCATTGCTTGTTTATTACTTCCTACCTATGCCACCAGCCGTTTTAGCTTGTCACCCGTGGAGATATGAAAAGGGCTTTGGGCTAGTTTCTCAAATGCATTGGACCCCTTTGTACAACACAGATGCCCTGTGGGCCATTCAGCTGTTAGTCTTGAGACACGGAGTGTTTGAAGCCATTTCTGTGGTCATGCAGACAGACTCCTTCATCCTCTTGTCAGCTGGGCAGCTTATAAAATTTCCCTACAAAGCCTAACATAATTG
Source organism: Podarcis pityusensis (assembly GCF_964106645.2). Taxonomy (NCBI): domain Eukaryota; kingdom Metazoa; phylum Chordata; class Lepidosauria; order Squamata; family Lacertidae; genus Podarcis; species Podarcis pityusensis. Next base: position 43,715,131 of record NC_138034.1, on the reverse strand, counting down.
GGGTACTGCAAGTGTAATGCACATTTATTTCTCAGAATTCCTCTCCTAGGCACACCAGGGATTGCAACCTACACATATTGTGAAGGATGCAAATATATCTCATTTCTACTCTTTACTATCAAACTAGCATTATAACTGCAATTTTTTACATGGCTTTCAAATCTTTTAGGTTACATCATGTAATGTATATGAGAAATTCAGCATTAGGGCAATGACAAATGTTTACAGGAATAAAATGGGTGATGGGCTAAAATGCATCCTAGACATGTCCTTCACTGAAGCTAACTTCAGGCGTTTGAAGTATGAGTTAAGTAAACACACCAGGAGGGCAATGGGGATGAGTGAATGTGCTAGATCTGCTTCCTGTCACAATTCTGGTCACCCTCTCTGTGTCCAGAGGCAACCCCCACATACTTGTGGAGGCTATAGAGATATGGAAGCCTGGGGAAAATACCCAGGAAAGGTTTTTTTTCCAGAGACTCCATCTGTGCTTTAGAACCCTGATTTTGGGTGGGTTGTATTTGTTGGTTACCTTTGATAACAGTTGTTACATTTCCCTTTTGGTCTTGGCTATTACAAGATGTAAGTTTGTAACACTTTGTATTCCCTCTAAGTAATACAAGTAGGACCTGCAACAACAGCAAACGCCTAGTCCCATTGAGTTCACATGAGCTTCCTTCAAGCTAAGTGTGTTTATGATTGCAGCTGCAATGTTGCAATATTATCACCTCCTAACAAGAGGACTCTTGCTCAAGGATCCAGCCAGCCATGCCCTCCTCTGATACTCCATTCCATTGCTACCTTTTCCATCTTTCCATTCCCATTGCTATTCAATATTTCAAGGCTACTGAAAATGCTCAGTCTTTTTTGGGCTCTTCATGAGTGGGTAGGAGAGAAAGAGAGAGAGAGAGAGATTAGTAATTCTGCAAATCCTAGAAGTTCCCATTTTGGCTACAATCCTGTTGGTACTCACCACCTGAACTTACTATTAGAAGGAAAGATATTAATATTGATAAAGTTGAACTAACTCAGCATGCAATCCAGCTCAAATGTGCTAAGAGAATCTAAATGATAATGTACAAACCTAAGCAGAATGCACTGGGATTTCGCAGGATCCACAATGCCCCTTCGAATAAATGGGAGCTATTCAATTAACCATCAATGTACAGTATTAGTATTCCCCCATATATATCTCATCGATTTCAAAAAAGCTTGAATATGAATACTCTGTTTGGAGTAAGTCCCTTAAGGAACCAGATCAAATGTCTATTAATTATAAAAGTAAAGATTCATAGGACTTGGACTTGCGCCATTATATTTTAATTATACAAATGGCTGTCATATTGATTTTCTCAGTGTTAGTGACTTGGATCTCAGTTGTATGCGTTCTGAAAACAAGTGTACAAGATAAATTATTATGTCAATCACTGGTGCAAATGGACAACTCATCCACTTGTTTACATGCTGTAATCAACACTGCCTCCTGTACTGGGGTATACATGTAATACAGGAGCCTTGGAAGATGAGATTGTTTGTGCAGCTATAAAATAGGCAGATTGGGGAGCAAGCCTATCTGGTGTCCTTTGTATTTAATTCTGTATGCCATCAGAACGTCCTCACACCTTTGGTATATGTGCTCAATCTTTTACAGGTTAGGAAATGTATGAAACAAGCAATTTACCCCTTTAAATATAGTCATTTAAATGTTTCTGTTCTTCTGCAATTGGCTTATTTTGCACAACTTTGGTTTATGACCAAAGCAATGTCAAAATATACAAGAAAACTGACATTGTTTTCTGTAACAATTCAAAACATTAAAAAATACAATATATATGCCAGAGACCTTGCAAAATTCAGCTCTCTTTCACTTCTTGATTAGCCCACTGGAATGCCAGTTTCTCATTTGTTTTGAAAAAGTTTTCAAGAATTGAATAATCATACATTTGGATTGCACTCCCTCTGAATACACATTTATCATTCCTACATGCATCAGTATTTTTCTCCAAGTTTTCCTTTCAGCAAATTTCTTGATGGAATCTTTCAAATTGCTGATGAGATTGGCACAAGAGGTTTGGAATGAGTTTCTACCGGTAAATTGTTGTTGGCCTCCATCTGTCTTGGGAGACAATGGAGGAGTGTGCCTTTGGGGGTGAAGTCAAACTGCTGAAAGGTTACAGCACCTGCTGTGGCTGTAGAGAAAGATACAGGATCTGCACTATTCCTCCCTGAGTTGGAGCATATTCTGGATTACATATTTCCATAAAATTCTAACTACTGACATGTGAGTGAAAGCTATGTGTCTCATTAACTTTCTAAAGTTAATATATTTTCTGTACTCACCAGATTTTGATGGCAGCTTCCAGCCATCATATTCAATTAGCAATATGTGAATACTCTTTGCATCAAGGGAATGTGTTAATTACCAAATCATTTATTATGTCAAGTTTTTTTTTTTTAAAGAATGACATTTGCTGGCAGTCTAAATTTATTTTCATCCAAATAAGCAGTTAGGTGATTTTCTTAAAATACTTGTGAATCAAAATGCCAGTTATGTTTTGTAACTGATTATCTCCGGAATTCATTCGTACAGCAAGCTGAGAAAAATTTATGTACAATAAAATCTTGTGGAGTGAACCAAACATGTTATTAGCATCATGCTTACATCCATAGCCCCTCACAAACCTTCTCCATTATGGCCTACTAATCAAAATGGGGCTACTAGCTGATAGCAACACATAACTTAAAGTAAAAGAGATGTCGGTATATATCTTTGGTAGCACCCATATGGATTATAGCCCAGTTAAGGCATTCTCCTAATCTGGGATTTCCACATATAAGGGACAGGATTTCAGCCTCATCGCTGTTGCCCTGCACATCTATCTAGGTGAGATGTCCAAGCTTCTTTTATGAAATATATGTCACATTGCTCTGTCATGAACATATGAGAGAAAATCACCACATTTTTCTCAATTAAATATATATATTTTTAAGCTGTAGACCACAGTACAGTGATCAAGACACCTTCTGACCATGACCTCTTTGACTTCTTCTCAGGATAATATTTATTTATCAAGCACTTGCAAGAAATGTACAGATGTTCTTTGGATTTCTAAGCAATGGCTGTCACCAGTTTCTCCAGTGTGCACTCACGGAACTGCCCACCTCCTGTTAATGGGAGGTGCTACTTATTCAATGGTATTAGACACATAGGTCTAGCATTAACTCAAATGGAGCAGGTCCTGTTGTCAAGGAGTTTCATACATGCATCTGAGCCCCTCATTTCCATTCTCCATTTAGTCCACTAGACTGGGATATTTGACTGCTAGCTAGCTAGCAACTTGCTCAGATACTAACTGTATTAGTTACAACAGCATTGCACTCCTGTATAGGATTAAAAAAAAAATCCAATTTGGATACCAGGAGCCTTTTCCAATTGGAAAAATTGCTACCTATGAAGAAGAGATAATCAATTAGCAGCAAGTAAAGGATAAAACATTTTAAGAAGCAAACAATCCACAGTAAATAAAACTTGCCCTTTCCCTGTGTGATTTTATTCACTAAACATCTGAAAACATTTCCGCTCACAAGTTTGCTACAGCAATTTAAATTCTTTTTATCTGCCAAAGAGCAGCTGTGCATGGTTTTGTTTTGTGTAAAATCAGCATAAAAAACAAGAAATGAGTTCACAAAGTATAAATAAAATGTTTTACTTTTGATGAAGGAGATGGTTTCCCTGGTCATCATAAAAGAGCTGGGAATGTGACTAAAGAAATATAACATTTGTTTGTAAACTTTTGGGAGCAGCTGTATAATTGTACAGAAAGATTTCTACCTAAGCAGCAATAAGAATTTAGATTTCCATTCAATTTTGGAGAAAGGCAATAATGCTTTCCCCCACAGCATCACTCTTTTTTTATAATTTCAGAGCAACAAAATTCACTTAATTACATCAAAATTGAGGAAAAACTTGCTCCTGAAGCATAGGAAGCCTATATTTTGTTTAATATGAGGACATTGCTTTGCTCTAAACAAATAAAAGTTACATTATTGCTAAGATATATTTTACGAAAAAATGTATCAGCTGCAGCAGCAAGGAGATTCAATAGTTCAGCAAAAAATAAAATAAAAAATAAGGCACGGTGATTCACACAACAACTTTAAGATGGTTCAGAGTTAATTTTCGAACTTCCTGCCCATGAGGAGCCCAGAGTGGGTAGAGTCAGTCTAGAAGATTCTGTAGCAATATTGGGGAGTGGTCAACAGTTACTGGCAGTTTTAATCCTAGCCGTTTGCTAAGTGCCTTGAGTCCTTCACAAGTAGCTGTGTTTCTCTATGGATCTATTAACTTCACCCAATAGAGATAACAAACCTACTACAGTTTCTCTGATGCCTTAGCTGTATAGGTAAGCAAAAAGTACCTAATCTTTCAAGGGATTGTTGACACTCCTCAGCTCACTTAAGCTACTGATTTCCCTCTTGAACATTTAAGAAAAGCTGAGGAATTCACCTGAGTTTATTCAGAGATAGCTGTCCCAGGATATTGTAGCCATGATCTAATAATATAAGCAGCAGAGGTAAGTCAGTCTATAATTTAAAAGTATTTTAGTGCTAAAGAGCCATTTGATTAGGAATATGTACAGTGGTACCTCGGGTTACAGATGCTTCAGGTTACAGACTCCGCTAACCCAGAAATAGTACCTCAGGTTAAGAACTTTGCTTCAGGATGAGAACAGAAATCATGTGGCAGCAGCGGCATGGCAGCGGGAGGCCCCATTAGCTAAAGTGGTGCTTCAGGTTAAGAACAGTTTCAGGTTAAGAACGGACCTCCAGAACGAATTAAGTTCTTAACCTGAGGTACCACTGTAATTGTAAACACACACACACACATACTACAGAAAGCAAAAAAAGGGTCCCCCTTCAACTGAAGGTATATATTGATCACAACATCTTTTTCTTCAAATTTAGAACTGCCATTTCAATCTTATTTACTTACAAAGTTTACCACAATATTATCGGTCTTTCCATAATAAGGAAACAGCAAAGATGTTGGGGTGGTTGCCCTGGACACAAAATTGTTAAGGGGTGCAAAATTTCAACACCCAGTGCTGCCTCAATACAGCTGCCTGCTTCCATTGCTGGGCTCTGTTGAAAATTGCTTCTCCATGCAAACCAGGTAGTGACCTCTCCAGCCATCTCTCTGTGGCTGCAATGCCCTGGGTGACATGGACCCCGTTAGGCAGTTGAATGTGCATGTGTACTCCATCCGTTTTCCTCACTCTCATGCAGTCCCAGGCACTGGCAACACATGGTACGCCACTGCCAACCCTTGCTATGCCACTGCCCCTTTGTTCTAGGTTCCAAATGAATAATTTTCTATGAGAAGCAATTTTCAACAGAGCCCAGCAATGGAAGCAGGCAGCTGTATTGAGGCAGCACTGGGTGTTGAAATTTTGCACCCCTTAACAATTTTGTGTCCAGGGCAACCACCCCTGTGCCCCCCATGCTCCACCACTGCAAAAGAGACATTAATTTTCAAGAAAAAACATTCCAATTATATCAGTTATATTTCTTTATTTTATCTGAGGACAGAAACATAGCTTTTTGATAATGAACAATGAGTCCAACAATTTAAGTAAAGCTTCTGTATATTAAGTCTTCCGTATATTAGTTTTGACACAATACTTTCAAAGGACTTACAAATGGCAGACTTTTCTGAACACATCTTCCCAATGTTGGCCAGATATATAACCCTGAAGCTATTCTTTTAAAGGTGAAATCCAGAACTCATTTACTCCTGAGCAATTTCATTAACTCAACTGAGTTATTTTTGAAATAAATGGATCATGCATTGAAGCCATATTAATTGGTCCCATGTTGGTGAACATACATTTCAAGATGGAGGTGCAGCCAACAAAAATTTAGTTGCCACATCTTTTTTTCATCTAAAGAGGCAATGATTGTGTGGTACATGTTATTAACGGTTTTCATATAGTTTTGGTAGATTGCACTCTAATAAGAGAAAATAAAAAATCCCCGAAACCTCCTTGATTTTAATGGCTGTTTCAATAGTATTCACCCTGAGGGCTACTGGAATGTTTCCTGTATCCCATATCTTCTGTTGTGGGCCATTTGGCCATGTTTAATAAGCTGGTGTGTACAGTAACTTTCTTTGCCCACTGGCACTGTGACAACTTATTCATTTTGAATTGAAATGTATCCATGCCTGCTGCCATAAAACAAATTGTGTTTGAGAGAACGGTGCAATGATCCAAATCACTTGGACCTTATTCAGACAGTTGCTGAGTGGATCAGGCTGCAGGTACACATTTTCTAGGTCTGAAAACCATGTTGCCTAATTGCAGTAGAATAATTCTGGTGCCATGTGTTTATGCATTGTAATCAAATTACATGATGCCATGATTTAGTGAGGAAGCAAAATCCAATAACCCTGCAATGTCAGTGTGAGGAACCCATTCAGAGATCTATTTACCCACAATTAGTTATTCAAAAGCTCTTGGATTTTATTCAGGGCATATTCTCTGATGTTTATTTATTTATGGCACTTGACACAGCAGCGTTTGAATGCCAGGTGAAAATTAGTGAGGCATTCTTCACAATCAGTGATGTTGTGAGAAGGGAAGTAACACTCAAGACTGCTGTGAAGAACAGGATAATGTGGGCAAATAACAGTTAAGTGCTTTGACCAGTGCAATGCAAGTGGTATATGAGGATCTAGGAATTCTTCTGCTAACTCTCACTTCTGTGACCTTGAACTTAATTCCGGAAATCTAGTAGGCTACATCCTTGCTTTTCTATTTGCACAGTGGATAGGTTTTTTTGTTTTTTTATAAAACTTTTATCAAAGCTCCCTCGATAAAATGTGTCCTAAAGAGAAGGAATGCAAGCATCCAAATTAGATCATTCTTGTTTTTACTTTGCAACTGCTAAGACTGATTCACCACTATTGTGGAGAAACAGGCATGAATTTGCACTACATTTCAAAGTACATCAAACAACAAATTGCTCATGTATGTATATAACAGGCTTTACCAACTTGGTGCTCTCAACCATGCTGGCTGGGGCTGATGAGAGCTATAGTCCCAAGTTCCAAGCAGCCACCAATTTGGGGAAAGCTGTACTGAGATACCACATCGCTTAAATGCTCAATGCATAATCCCTTACCTACAGCTAATCACAATGTTATTAATGCTGCTTGGGTTTTAATGCACAGAGTATGAAACCTTCATTGTGCCAAGTATTTTACAACTTTATCATGTTCGGTGTCAGAACAACCCAAATATGTAGGTTACAACCCCAAATCTGCTCCCAAAGCAGATTTGGAAGGATCATGGGGAGAAAGGAAGGAGAGAGTTCTGCTGTACTCATGGAAGTTGTTTCACTCATGCAATCATTTAGTTGGATGCAACCCTATTTTGCATGTATTATTTGCCCCTATTCACAGGAAAAATTCAACTAGTGATACCCAGGCAAAACTGCTTCTAGATAAGGAAATGTTTCCTGAATAGATATGTTCAATATTTGCAACTGGTTGCAATACAGCAACCATGACTAATTTTTCATATTATGAGGCCCTTAACATTGATCTGTTAACAAATTAATTTCCTATTGTTAGGATTAGAAATACATTTTCCTTCAGTTATGATACTGAATAATGCAAAGTTATTCTCTCCCTGATACAAGATCACAGTTTACTTCCCCTGTGATTAATTTTCAGCCACATGTATTATGAGGTTAGAGTGTCTAGCGCAGGAAAATAAACATGGCTTTTACTATTGATTTTAAGGATAGTATGCTGGTGTCTACATATAAAAGGAGATAAGCACCTGAGCTGTATGAATTATTATGCTAACCTTAAACAGTTGAATAAATCTATTTTAAAAAACAAAGCAGAGACACAGAGAAATGCCAGAGGAGAAATGCCTACAATGCTACCTGTTTGTGTGTGTTTATATATAGTTTTTCAATACATAAAATGTTCATACAGTGTACAGCAATATTGCAATGGTTTCACTTCATATTTTTTTTAAATCTAACAACTGTGCATGGCATATTACATACTTCAGCACATGGGGTATATCATATATAAAATAATGAACATGAGAGTCAATAACCTTAGCAGACTTGAATGGGTTGAACAATCTAATAGCATTTAACAGGATATTGAGCCAACATGTTCTTCTGTGTAAAGTTTGCTGACTCTAGAGAGTTTCAGTGAAGAATCAATTGGGCCTTCATGATGCTAGTACTATATGGGCTGATTTACGTTATCCTTTGCTAAAGAATGTCTCTAGGACACTGTGTGAGCATCTTCCGAACATTTTGATTGCACCATAAACATCAAATAAAATACACTGATTTACCTCATTTGCTCTCATTTAGGAAAATGTAGGTTCTATATCGATGCAGTTAGACAGCAGTTTAATGCCACTAATAATGAAAAGCCAAAATTAAAACAGTAGACAGAAAATGGAAGGTATGGGAAGTCAAATGTGCAAATGCAACATAAATGAAGGAAAGTTAGCATATCATTAGAGGTTTTAAATGTCTCCTAGATCTAACTGCATTGAGCTGTTAGATTTCATTGGCCTCCAAGTTAATGTGAAATCTCTTTTATGTATAGCCATCTCAAAGCCAATCTAAATAGTTGGTGATCAATTAAGACACACTAGCCTTAGACGAGTGTTAGATCCAGCAGAATAGAGATTCAATTATGCAAGCAGACATTTTGATATCCACTGAGAAGCATTACTTAGTCTGCACATTTAAAACACTACCTCCAATATAGGTAAATCCAACTGCCGCCTATATGGAACAAAGTTCTTGGCACAGATAGACAGGCCACTCTATCCCACCAAGGCAGAATTGGACACCATGAGTCAGAGGATGCTTTTTATTTCTACAGTACCATCTAGGCAGCACTAATGTTTGGGCTACTGTCCTACATCCTTTTTACGAATACAAGGATGAATAAACAGAAATGCCAATAGCTTGAATAAGATGTACCTATCAGCCCATCTCCAAAAACCTGCAAAGCCTTGCTACCCTGCCAGTTTGTGGCAAAGAAGCAGAAACCTTGGTTCCTAGACAGTGTTTTCTGCTGAGCACTTAGTTTGGCCCTGGAATTGTTCTTTGACATGACATGCCAACACCATCAAAAGATGAATAGAGCTAAAAAACAAATCATTTCCTTTGATTCTAAGCCATTCAAATAAAAAAACCTATAAGACTGTGTTTGTGTTTTCCATTCTGTACAACCATACAGTAGCCTGTATAATTCTTTCAAGAGACCTGCCTGTCAGCAAAGAGGTCAACTTATTTCCTATTTTTGTTTGTAGAAGCAGAATGGTTATAAATGGCATTTCTTAGCTCCCTCCCTAGCAGTAGTCTTCTCCCTCATTGTGCATAATATTATCAAGTCCATAAAGTGTAAAAAAGGGGGGAAAGCATATGCTTTTACGAATATCATTACTTTCATTAAGAATTAGTGCTTTCAGTAAGAATTAGTGATCTATTTCTTCTCTATCTTATTTCAAGGCTTTGATGTTTGAGCTTAAATGGAGTGCACTTTCATCTTGACAGTTAGTAAAATAAAGGTTTCAAACATTTTAAAATTCTGAAGTAATTTTTCTAAATTGGGCATTCATTTTTTTGTGATCACATCAAGCATACACTTATTCTTTTCCCACAGTACCATTCCATACTTTCAAATGCACACAGTGGAACAAGGCATCATGGGAAACACAAGAGTGCTGCCAGGAAGGGCTGGCTGAGTCAAAGTCTTGTTCATCTAATATGTCAGGACATAGTTCGTTTTCTCACCTGCATGCCACATCATGGTTTATCCTGGTGAAGAGAAAGAAATCCATGGCATCAGGATGTCACAACAAATGAACATCATGATATCATCATAGTCCAATGCTTCTATCTTTTATGGATAAAGCGTGTTCTCCCTAGCAGAGAGCACGTGTTGCGGTTGGGAACAGGCCACCCTCCAGTGACTAGGCAAATTTAGTTGAATCCCGACCATTTAAATGGTTAAACTGGGTTGCTGGGGTGTTTTGATTGTTGCCAATTCGGAGGAGGGGTCAGAGTCTATATATACAGGGGCCAGACGTTGGCACGGCCTCTTGGCCGTTTTGCATCGGATCACATGGAGCACTTGGACAATCTTCTCATTGTCTGGTTACATTTCTTTATTTCTTTATTTTCCCCTTCTTTTTAATCCTCTCTAGTCCCTTAAATAATTTAATTCCCCCCTTTTCCTGTTCAATTTCCCACCCCACCCCTTACCCTACCCCGTAGGAAGATTCTCCCTGTATCTGTGGCTTGCCTTTCCCAATAGGGAGAGAGCCCCCGTTAGGGGCTTTCTTTCGCAAAAAGGTTTCCCCCATTTCTCTTGTTGAAATTGTGGGGCTAGTCAGGGCTGTTCCCAGCTTAGCTGGTATCACTTTCGTTTATAGTATCCCCGAAGGTTGGCTTTATGGCTCCCTGTGCCTCCAAGGACTATGAGCACTCTGTATATGCTCTTGAACTATGCTGTTTCTGAACAAGTTTATTTTCTTTAAGTTTGTTTTGCCCTGATAGTGGCGACTGCCATTTTAGAGATGAGCCATTGTGGCTTAGTGGCTAAAGTGTAGGACTAGGACCTGGGAGACAGGGTTCATATCCCCCTCTTAACCATTGTTATAACAAAACAAACTGCTCCTTTTGGGCTATTCTGTTGCTGGGTAGTTCGGCCCATTTGTGATAAAAGAACTTTGGGTTTCTTGAAGGGGTGCTTCCCTCTAAAAGGGCAAGCAGGGATACCTGGACAAGCTGTGGGCTACCTCAACTCTGCTATTTCACTGGAAACATTTATGCCTGGCCTAGCAGGTGACCCTAGGGCTTTGCCCTAGAATTCGATGGCCTGGAAGCGTTTCCGGCCTCAATAGTGTCCCCATGTGGTCCATGAAGCATTGGTTTCACTGGGTCAGCGGATAGTGCCGGTAATGCCTAGGTTGCAGGATTGGTCCCTGTATGGGACAGCTGCATGCTCCCCCATTGCTCTACCTGGACACTTAAGTCCTTTTGGTGGTTACCTCACTGCGAGGGATGTAACGGGCACCATGTTTGCAATATGCAACTGGGAGAAAGCACCTTTGCGTGCGTTGCAGAGCACGGCGCTGCACGGGCTGCAATTGCATTGCATTGCTAGGAGATTTGCAGTTGCATTGCACGGAGGGTGTGTGCATTGCATGGAGGGTGTGTGTGCATTGCACGGAGTGTGTAGTTGCATTGCATGGAGTGTGTAGTTGCATTGCACGGAGTTTGTTGTCGCATTGAACAGAGGGTGTGCAGTGCACGGAGTGTGTAGTTGCATTGCATGGAGTGTAGTTGCATTGCATGAAGGGTGTGTGCATTGCAGGGAGTGTGTAGCTGCATTGCATGGAGGGTGTAGTTGTATTGCACAGAGTGTGTTGTTTGTTTTGTTTTTGCATTGCACGGAGTGTGTGTGCATTGCACGGAATATGTAGTTGCATTGAACAGAGGGTGTGCAGTGCACGGAGTGTGTAGTTGCATTGCATGGAGTGTAGTTGCATTGCACGAAGGGTGTGTGCATTGCAGGGAGTGTGTTTTGCATTGCACGGGGTGTGTAGTTGCATTGCACGGAGGGTTTGTGTGTGCATTGCACGGAGTGTGTAGTTGCATTGCACAGAGCGTGCTTTTTTGCATTGCACGGAGTGTGTAGTTGCATTGCACAGAGCGTGCTTTTTTGCATTGCACGGGGTGTGTAGTTGCATTGCACGGAGGGTTTGTGTGTGCATTGCACGGAGTGTGTAGTTGCATTGCACAGAGCGTGCTTTTTTGCATTGCACGGAGTGTGTAGTTGCATTGCATGGAGAGTGTGTGCACTGCACGGAGTGTGTTTTTTGCATTGCACAGAGTGTGTGTCTGAAAAGGAAGCTGGCTTGGCGGCAGCTTGGTTGGGACTTCTTTAGGGGTTCTGGCCAGCATCGGCCCTGTAAATTTACATATCATGATGGCAGCACAAGATGCCCCCTGCCCAAGCGGGGGCTGGAAGCTGGCAAGCAATAGCTCAATACCTTTTGCCCATATTCCCATTTTTAGGGATCCAGTTGGATATCGTTGCTAAAACATACCACTTGGCTATGGAGAAGCTGTCTGCCTTGAAGGAAGTTAATTTGTAATACTTCCTCTGTAGCAAGTGATGCTTCACCAGATCCGATCTTGCTGGGTCACTTAACTAATCTTCCCACTAGGCCAGGCTGCCTAGATTTCACCCCTCCCATATCCAAGAATCTCCTGAGGAGTCTGCTGATTCTCCAGAGAGGAGGAGGCGTGTTCTGGTCTCTACTTATTCTGCTCCAGCACCAAGTCAGTCAGTCAGTCAGTGTCGGAGAGGGAGAGAGAGAGAGACAGAGTGTTAGAGATCATGTGTAGAGATAAGGTTGCTGCTAAGGGCAGCTGCAGACACTCAGTGCAGTGCAGCATTTATTTATACTTAGACCTATTAAGCTCTGTATATAGTTTGTATAGTTGTAGATAGAATAAAGAAGATATTCTACAGAGCTGCTCTCCGAGTTGTTTATATACTCTGCTAGACTCTGCTGTACTCTGCTGTGCGACGACTGTCCTTTTGTTGGAGTGAATCCGGTGCTCACAACTCTAAGCTGTGAGTCCACAGCACTTTGACCTGTTCCTGTGCAGAAGGTGGTCTCTGGAAGTGCTACCCAGCTCGCCTAGCCCAGTTGGGGCTGAAGTGGATGAGTCCAGTTGGTGGCACTGGCTCAAGGGCGATGCTGACAGAGGTCCCCTTACCTCTGTGTATGCCTACCAAGTGTGGTGAAGGCAGATATCAGGCGATGGTAGCAATTCCTGAATGTATGCAATAGTAGTTCGCCATGGCAGGATACCTTGAACCCGCTCAGGGATTTTCAGGTTCATGCTGGTGCTGCTGGATCTTTGCCCTTTGGTTTTATTTCAAGGGCTGCTGGTGTGCAAAGCTATGGCCTCAAGCCTGGTGTGGTGAGGCAATCATGTGACATAACTTTTCTTGAGTTTTCCCCATTGTAGTAGCAGTTCACGTGGCCCGAGGAGTTCAGTGACCATCGGATCTGCTTTTGGTCTGATAACCAGGTAGTGGTGAGCGTCTTGGCAAAACAGTCCTCATGCTGTAGCACAGTCTCTGCCCCTCCGCTCATGCTTTCGAGCTGCGCCACTTAAGGTTTAATATTGTGCTTTCTACTCTCCAAATTACGCTGACACTATTCGATTTTCAGATGAAGCGCTTCAGATCCTGGGCTCCAGACTCAGCTATTGCCAGACTTTTCCAGACCTGTGGCATTTTGACAACAATTAGTAATTTCAGAGAGCGGCAGCTTCCATTTCCCCTTCGGCTTTTACCTCTTATGGGAAGGCCTGGATGGATTTCTTAGCCTTAAGCTGGCAGTTCTCGGCCATTCAGAAGAATTGGCCCCCATCCTCTGAGCAGATCCTGCAGTATTTGGTCCACCTGCTGCAGATTGGGCATGCGGTTATAACTATCCGAATTCAGTCCGCTGCAATGTCTGTTACATTGAAGCTTTATTTTTCAGAGACCCTTGTATAAAGTTTGCAGTGCGCAGGGCCTTGGAAGGTTGGAATAGGCTCCAACCTCATAGGACAGTGGGCAGGAAGTCGGTCAATTTTTACCTATGCAGTATCTGCAACAAGTTAAAACTTGTCTGCGGGTTAAAGATCAAGGTGAGACTCCTTTCAGGAGTCCATTGCATTTTCGCACTGAGGGTTGGGGAAATGGTTGTTGGAGCCAGCACGGGGCTGAAAGTCTGGAGGCTTATTGCTTCAGGACTTTTCCTTATCCTTTGGAGCTTGTCATTAGAGTTGGTAACTCTAAAACAGACTTAGTGGGCAGGAGTGCCACAATCAGGCTTCCCGCCACAGGTGAGGAGGGCCCTTGCCCGGTTATGGATAACAGAATATTTGGCTTTTTATTCCCTGGGGGCTGGCCCGCTCCAGTGCATGAAAATGGGTTCCTGTTAGCCCGGCATCAATGTGCTTACGTCGTGCACCAGTTATTACAGCCTGCGGCTTGCTTACCGCTGTACACTCCTCATTCCTTACGATTAGGTGCTGCTGCAAAGGCTGCACACTGGGGGCCTGTCAGTAGACAGGATTGTGAATACGGGTCATTGGAAGTCTGACGCTGACAAGGGTTATATCAGGAAGTGTCACAATGATGTCTGTGCTGATGCTTGTCTGTTACTTCCTTTTTTCATAGGAGCAGCTGTGCACATTTGAGCCACAGCATTGTACACTAGGCTGGCAAGCATGTTGACGAGTTTGGACTGGGGCGCCATCTCAGTCTTCCTGCCCATGTGAACATATACTGGATGTCCAGATGGGGAATGCTTTGGGAGGAGATCCTTCCTTTGGTGCGGTTGAGTGTGACCTCTGCAGGTCCTCCCGCAATGGTGGTGGTACAGCTGGGCGAGAATGTTTGCTGTCTTCCTCCAGCATAAGTTTGCATTCCTGCATGCAAGAGGGCTTGGATTGAGTTGATGGCAGCTCTCCCTGGACTCAAAATAATTTAAGGCATTGGTTCAAGGTGGTCTGGAGGGGGGGTTGGAGCACCTGTCCCCTCCAATGCGCAAAGATGTTCCATTAAGGGAATCCAAGGATTCGCCATGCTTTTGTCGACCCCTTTTGAGGGGTAAGGCCATGCAAGAGTCCCTGGGAGCATTTGGGGTGAGCTTGAGTCTGATCCCGGTTCATTGCTCCCCCATGCTGTTTACTGGAACTGACGATATGGTGGGGCCCAGTCGTCAGTGCTGCCCTGCTGAGGTCAGGTGCAGCTAGTCGGGAACCAATGCCTAGACAAACTACCACCGAGCAGGCCTGAAAGCATGTTAATAAGGCGGTGGATAATAGAATAAAATAAATAAAGTAAATAAAATAACAAATAAAATAAAATAGGTCCTTGCTTTAGGTGGTTCTGTAATATTGCACCCTCCTAATTTTCTTCAAGGCTATTGCCCTCTTTAGGGCAGATGGGGTGCATCTTTCCCCTATGGGGAACGACACCTGGCGGGATGCGATTGCCTTGGGATTCATTGCTCCCCCACAATGTTTGCTGGTACTGACGATATGGTGGGGCCCAGTCGTCAGTGCTGCCCTGCTGAGGTCAGGTGCAGCTAGTCGGGCACCAATGCCTAGACAAACGTACCACCAAGAAGGCCGGAAAGCATGTTAATAAGGCAGTGGAAATAAAATACAGGTCGTTGAAATCGAATGCATTCAAAGATTATGTTCGTTAACATTATTGGTGTCTTACAATTTTTGCTTGTTTTATCTTATTTATCAGGTTTAGCGGTGACCCGTGTTTGGATTGTGGGGCACAGTATCGTCCATTGGGCTGGCGTCGCAGCACGGCAATCTGGATTGGGTCCAGATTTCGGCTTTCCTCCACATATTCGCTTGTCTTGGCTGTCCAGACGTGGGATGCGCTGGTCGGAGTTCCTGCCAAGTATCCGGAGGCAGTTGCTCTTGGAGGGGCCGCCACCTGCTATTGTGGTGCAGCTTGGTGAGAACGACCTGGTGCCCATGGACTGTTTGTCACTACGTGCTGCAATTTTGGGTGACCTGGAGACGCTGCGTGCAATGGTGCCGACAGCGAAAAAATTTTGGTCAAAGCTTTTGCAACGCTGCGTTTGGAAGGGCGGTCGTTGCCCGGCTGCCACTGAAAGGGCCAGAAAACGCATCAATTCTGCTGTGGTCAAAAAAGTTTTGGAGCTGGGTGGCGATGCAATTTCCCACCCCGAGATTCTTTTTGAGAGGCCATCCTTTTTCCGAGCTGATGGCATGCACCTTTCCACTTCAGGGAATGAGGCTTGGATTGGTGCGGTGGTGACCAAGCTGAGGTCTTGGTTGGGGCTGTGAGTGGTTTGGCGGTGAGCTGAGGGCTCCATGGCGGTTAGGCATTGGTTAAATTGGTGCTTGGAGGGGTAAGTGCCTACCCCTCCAAATGATGCGAATGGGAATTCCGTTAAAGGAAATCCAGGGGCTTGCCATTCTTTCGTCCTTGTCCCCGGAGTCGGACTTGGGCCGTGCAAGCCCCACAGGAACATGAGGGTGAGAAGTAATGGTCTGGTGCCCAGCTTTATTTCTCACCCAATACTTGTTTCCCACGCTGGCTTCCGCTGGTGTCCGGAAGGCCAGCTCTGTCCCTGAGGGCAAGGACAGATAGTCATAACCAATGCCTAAGCAACCACTCACATTTTTGTATTTGAATAAAGTTGTGGCCAAAATTATGCCAAAAACCTTAAACAAAAATTGATGTGTGAAGTGTGAATTATTGGGGGGCTACTGTGACTCAACACGCAAAGCGTGTTCTCCCTAGCAGAGAGCACGTGTTGCGGTTGGGAACAGGCCACCCTCCAGTGACTAGGCAAATTTAGTTGAATCCCGACCATTTAAATGGTTAAACTGGGTTGCTGGGGTGTTTTGATTGTTGCCAATTCGGAGGAGGGGTCAGAGTCTATATATACAGGGGCCAGACGTTGGCACGGCCTCTTGGCCGTTTTGCATCGGATCACCCGCCCTCCCTCCCTTGTTTAAGGGGGGTATTGAAGGATTGCTTGACCTTGCTATGCCTGTCATGGGGTCGTTCGCCTTGGTGCGAGGGCCTGGTAGGAATTTTGCCATCTGGCTGATTGGCTGGTGCCATTTGGTTTTTGCCTACTGCGTAGCAAATCGTCACAACTTGTAAGGTTGGCGGTTAGGCATTGGTTAAATTGGTGCTTGGAGGGGTAAGTGCCTACCCCTCCAAATGATGCGAATGGGAATTCCGTTAAAGGAAATCCAGGGGCTTGCCATTCTTTCGTCCTTGTCCCCGGAGTCGGACTTGGGCCGTGCAAGCCCCACAGGAACATGAGGGTGAGAAGTAATGGTCTGGTGCCCAGCTTTATTTCTCACCCAATACTTGTTTCCCACGCTGGCTTCCGCTGGTGTCCGGAAGGCCAGCTCTGTCCCTGAGGGCAAGGACAGATAGTCATAACCAATGCCTAAGCAACCACTCACATTTTTGTATTTGAATAAAGTTGTGGCCAAAATTATGCCAAAAACCTTAAACAAAAATTGATGTGTGAAGTGTGAATTATTGGGGGGCTACTGTGACTCAACACGCAATTGGTACTGCACACTGAGCTGTTTTCCCCAAAATAAATAACTAAAGTGCCCCATCCCAATTCATATTTTGGTACTCTACCACACAGTGAATATTAATGTCATCATGAGCATGACAGGTTCTGGGTGCCTCCTCTTTCTGCAATTTCTTGAACCATCACCTTAACCTTCATCTAAACTGGTAACAGAAGAGATACTGGATGAGGCTTTCCACCTTCCTGCATTGTTTACTACTATGGCAGCATGCCTGGTAGCCGGTCATTTGGACATGTAGTTTTACAAGGCATGCTATGGACAACTACCCCCCTGTAAGCTATACGTTGTTGTGCATGTATTCTAGCTGCAAGTAGCCCTGAGATGCCTACTTTCCAGGCCATTTGCATCTACACTAATTACATTTACCATGTTCCTTGGTACCTGAAACACAACAATTGCACCATTGCAAGATGCTAGGGGTGCAGAATAATTTTGGGGATTGTTATTGAATTGTAATTACACTGTTGGTTATTGGGATTGCTCCCAGTGAACACAACACAAATTATCATCTATCAAAGCCTTTAGGTGTCCTCTGCTTCACACCACAATTCTGTCTTGTCTAATTCTCTTTTTAGCTATCTTGTCATAGGTCTGAGAAGTACAATTTGCCCCAGTACATTCTCTTTAGGCTATTAAAACCTTGTTACTCATGAGATTCAATGAATTTTGTTTTGTTGAATCAGCATCTTGGAAGCTTGTCTTTGTGGGAGGAATTTAGTTCTTGCCAAGGGATCTTTGTCTATATTGTATATGGAATCTCACGTGAGTAATGAAATCACCCACTGGCACATTCTCAGCAAGCTGTAGGATCCAATGCTCCCATTGCACTGACTGATTTCCAAATAGTTCAGCCATTGTAGGAGCAGTGTCTTTCAAAATCATATAAAAAAAGATTGACAGCATTAATAATTGTCGTCAAATAGTGCAGGCATCCATTGATTCTTGGAATGTTAGCCTGAGGCTTCCCAGTTTGACTAGGCTAGTGTCAGGTTTTATTTGTTATTTTTGAAAGGGCAGCACTATGATAGATAGATATAGATGATAGATAGATAGATGATAGATAGATAGATAGATAGATAGATAGACAGACAGACAGACAACACATTTTATCTGAACATAAAAACATCCTTGGGCTTTATTTTCATACATCATGCGTATGGTGTATGAAATATTTCATGAGTGGCATTTAGAAGAAGAAGAAGAAGAGTTTGGATTTGATATCCCGCCTTTCACTCCCTTTAAGGAGTCTCAAAGCGGCTAACATTCTCCTTTCCCTTCCTCCCCCACAACAAACACTCTGTGAGGTGAGTGGGGCTGAGAGACTTCAAAGAAGTGTGACTGGCCAAGGTCACCCAGCAGCTGCATGTGGAGGAGCGGAGACGCGAACCCGGTAACCCAGATTACGAGACTACCGCTCTTAACCACTACACCACACTGGCTCTCTGGATTTATTATCCATATTTATTTAATCGATCTAGATGTTGCTTTATATATATTTATAATAAGTTCCTAAAGCTCTGACCACACAAGCATTACTTCTGGGATATGGAAACAAACACAACAAAGATCCTTAAGAATCTCTACAAGAAGTTCCAAGTCTGTCTGCTGAACCCAATCATTCTCTCAGGGGAGGAGGATGTGGCAAATGCAGTCCCCTCCATATGGGGAAGGAACAGAATCATTGAGGTTTCAGATGAAAAGACTTTCACAAGATTGGCGCAGCACAATTTCCTCATGCTGCAGGAACATACTATTTCACAAACTTATCTTTAAAAATAGATTCCTTAAAGTTAGAATAGTAGGTAGTTCACCAAAATTCCAATTAATTAGGCAATGAATTAATTGCATGGGGCTATGGGGATCTGGATGAGTCAGAGGTGACTCTCTGCTTACTCTTGTTAGCTGTCCCAGGCTCCCCTGGCCACAAGCATTCTTTTATGACCACAGATCCCACCCTGAACCTGTCACATGCAGGTAGGCAGGGGGCAATTGGTGGTATTACTGCCAGTAAGCCTTGAAGATAGTTCTGAAATTTGGCTTTCCAAGGGTAGAGTGGGGCCAGGGCTGAGATGAGCTACACCATGGTCTGCTGGATCCTTTGTAACTCAGAGCCTAGATCAGGCACAGAGATTGAGCCTTCCCATCATCCATTGACATGAGCAGCCAGGCTGAGGATACCATGGTAGCAACACTGGGAAGTTAGGATCGCTCTGCTATCCAACCACTCACCATAGAGATTCTCCCACTATACAGCCTGATGAATTTGCATTATTGGGATGAAGCCATAACTGTTTTAAATGGATGGGTTGCTTTGTTATGCAAAATTCAAAGAAGCACATGTAGCATGACACATTCTAGTTCAGAGTAATTGTCCACAAACAGCAGGAGAAAACACTGGCTTGGGTTCTATGGTTAACATTGTGGCAGGGGCAGGGGGAGTGAGGAAGCTTATGAGAATAGATTATTTGTGTTTTCAATGTCTTGAGGCAATTCATTCACTTTTAAAGTGATGCAGAATGTGTTAGAAGCACCCATGGAGGTAATTTATGTCCACAGTGTGAAACCGAATGCGCCACATACATTCAGATGTTTAACTGAAGCTTAAGTATTTATTGGGTCTGAATTGCTTGTTTCAAAGAGAAGAGAAAGAAGTCTAGAAATAACTAGAAATCTAACAATCCTATGTTCACGCCAAATAAAATTAGCTGCCGAAGTTCTGCACAAAGATTTATAGGAGTAAGCCTTGAAAGGCTTGACAAAGCATCAATCTGTGGTTGAGCTGAATTTTGGTGCTCTAATAAATCCAAAAGTAAATCCAGCATTTTGTTCAGGCCACAGAGGGAGCAACAGATAATTTCACTTTTCAAGAGCCAGAGCTAGCCGATATTTGGGAAACCATTTCACCAAATTTCTCCAGGAAGTGAAATTATCCAACAATTTTTTACTGAAAGGGCTGACCATTATGCGTGGAAGCAGCCTAGCTCTATTCTTTCCTTTCTTGATTCTTTTACCTGCTGCTGCAGGTGGCAACCAAAGGAACTTTGTTTCTTCTACAATACCTGTGACCTAGCATTGTTTTGGAGCATTTTGTGGAGACGGGGTTGGCAGCCATGGCAAAAATATGACACAGAATATTAAGAAAAAATTCTGTAAAAAGACCCAAACCTGATTCTCTTTTTTTAGAAGAGTGATCAGACACCGTCATGCAGGTTTGCCAATCATGCAGAGCCACTGCACACCAGCTGGAACTTACACAGTAGGCTTTCTGTTCAAACAATCATTCACAATGTGTAGGGGCTAAAAGTGTGGTCCCTCTCCAGGAAGACCTGGTAGCATCCTACATGTGAGAAGTCAGTGACTAGTGCTTTTGCCTGAAGAATAATTTTAGAGCACCTAACTACAGGCTCTAATGTAATATAGGATTGTGCATTTTTTTTGTAAAAGCATGGCACAAATTACATAAAGCAAAAATTTTAAAACTGAAAATACAAGCTATTGGGGACTATTGGGGACCTTTAAAGAGAAGCAAAAATTCCCAAATAATAAATGAGAAAAGCAGATGTGATTGGCATCTGCCGAAGTTATCAGCAGTAATAAATTTTGATTTAAATATTCAAAGTACAAACTCTCTCCACCCCATTCCCATGTTTTTCATTGTCCTCTAAGAGATATAAAATATAACAGCACCCTATTAGCTAATATATCTATGTGATTTTGTGTTAGATATAGATAGAAAGGAGGACAGATGCTTACATAAAATAAGCTGTATGGACGTGGTAACAAAACAATTAAGGGCTCATAGAAATTTCTTTTAGGAAAGGTTAAGCATTTTTTCTTCTGAAACACTTGGTAATTCTTAGAAAGTCTTCTATTTCCTACAGTGAATAATAGACAGTCTTACCAGTTGGCACCTGAACTCACTTCCTAGCAGAATAATGCTGGCTATAGCTCTCTGTCAAAAGCTAGTCATCTTTCAGGTGTTGCCTTTGTTCATATACTTCTAGTGCTGAGAATGGCAGGGAAACAATAAGGCCAGCAGGAAAAGGCTAGGAAATAGGAAAGGAATTCCAGCAGCACAGTGGGTTGAGTGTGTGCTTCAATTCAGTGTTAAACATAGGGTTTTCCTATGTTTCCTTTCCACTTTACTGGTGGAAAGGGACAGAGCAATAAGTGGGGATGAGCCCTAAGATAATCTCCCTGACTAGGTAAATGTAAAGGTAAAGGACCCCTGGATGGTGAAGTCCAGTCAACGGTGACTATGGAGTTGTGGCGATTATTTCGCTTTCAGGCTGAGGGAGCTGGCGTTTGTCCACAGTTTTCCGGGTCATGTGGCCAGCATGACTAAACTGCTTCTGGTACTATGGGACACCATGACAGAAACCAGAATGCACAGAAACACCGTTTACCTTCCCGCCGGAGCGGTACCTATTTCTCTACTTACACTTTGACGTGCTTTCGAACTGCTAGGTTGGCAGGAGCTGGGACAGAGCAATGAGAGCTCACCCCATTGTGGGGATTCGAACTGCCGACCTCCCGATCGGCAAGCCCAAGAGGCTCAGTGGTTTAGACCACAGCACCACCCATGTCCCTATCTCCCCGACTACAGCCATCACTCTTTTACTTAGTTCCACATATTTTCCTTATATAAGTTTAACAAAAGAAAACTCTTGCAGTTACCATATTGTTTCAAAAAATCATCATGCCTCCTTGAATTTAGACATAGTCTTTTAGTTTCTGTACTAGTCAATCTGCCAGAGTCTTTATC
This sequence comes from Podarcis pityusensis, assembly GCF_964106645.2. Taxonomy (NCBI): domain Eukaryota; kingdom Metazoa; phylum Chordata; class Lepidosauria; order Squamata; family Lacertidae; genus Podarcis; species Podarcis pityusensis. The sequence continues at coordinate 43,693,128 of NC_138034.1, read as the reverse complement.
TGTTTTACTACAGGGGACATACTTATTTCCTGGTTGTGATTGAATCCAGGGGAACGTAAGTCAGTTCAGAGACGAGGTGGAACAATATTTACATTTTCCTTTTCCTACATGTTCCCTTTTTCACAGAGTTAAAAAAAAAAAGGACATCCTTAATTTGTAACCTAGGAACCAGGCCTCAATGAAAGGTCTGTGGGATAGAGAATAACTGACAGAACACAGTAGGGGATATTTGCCAGATAGTTGTGGAACTAGATGGGTAAATTGGGCTCTGTCAGCACTCCACAAGACAAAAAGCCAGGAGAATAAGATGGTAATGTTTAAGTCTATTATTTTATTATTTATTGAGCTTATATACCGCCCTATACCCTAGGGTCTCAGAGCGTTTCACAGAATAAAATCAAGATATAAAACCACAAAATACCTAATGAAAACAACAACAACAACTCTAACAGTAGTTAGGCTCTCTCTGTCCAGACAGGAGCGTAACTGGGCCACCAGCCAAAGCTGATGGAAGGCACTTTTGTCTTTGTTTGGTGATGCAGAAGTGGCCACCCCAGCATTCACCTGAATAAATTGCAGTAATAAAGTAATCCTCAAGTTTCTTCCTCTTGCCATATTGACTAACCTAGACGATTCTTAATTGACTATATAATTATGAGACTTTACCTTTTGTGATAATAGTATGGTTGATACATTCTCTTGACTGCGCCCTGCTACCTCATAGTAGAGGGTGAGTAATAAATCTAATAGCAGACAACAATGGTAGCAGTCTTTCTTTTAATGCTACCCTGTATTTATATTATTCTTATTCTTATTCTTATTCTTATTCTTATTCTTATTCTTATTCTTATTCTTATTCTTATTCTTATTTACTGAATATATATACTGCCCTATACTCGGAGGTTTCAGGGCAGTTCACATAATAAAATTCTAATGGCTATTCTGTATTTGAGTGCATGGTAATTTCTAGGTATATAATGCCTGGCTGCAGCTTCTTCCCACTCTTTGTGTTTCCACAGAATGCAGTGAATGTTCAATAGTCAAATGCTAAACCTGTGAAGTAGTCCTTACTATGATCTGATAATGCTAACACCTAAATGGTTGGCTTCCAGACATTGCTGGGCTCTAGTTCTCATCATCCTGTGTCATTGACTGTGCTGGCTGAGGCTGGTGGGAGTCCAACAACATCTCAATTCCTGCTTTAAGGTTTAAATTCTCCTAAAAGGAGAAATATTGAAGGCCCAAATGCAGACAATACCAACAAGAAAGAAAAGTGGAGGGCATCTAAGGAAAATGGCGTGGCTGCATGAGGAGCTTACAAATGAGCAGAGAGTTAAGAATGGCCTGTATAAGAAATGGGAAATCATAACAGGTGCCGGGGGAAAGTCAGGCTGACTACAGCTCAGAACAGATAATTCAACAGACTGTGAGCATTTAGAAAAGGATGCTGTGATTACTAAGACCCAGCATGGGTTTCGGAGAAACAAGTCATGCCAGACCAATCTGACGGAATTACAAACCTAGTGGATCAGGGAAATGTTGTGTACATAGTGTATCTTGATTTCAGTAAGACTTTTGACAAAGTACCCCATGATATTCTCACAAAGAAACTGTTAAAATATAAGTTGAACAATGTAACTGTTAGATGAATTTGTAGCTTGTTGACTGGCCAAACCCAAAGAGTACTCATTAATGGTTCCTCATCATCCTGGAAAAAAGTGACAAGTGGGGTGCCACAGGGTTCTATCCTGGGCCCCTTGTTGTTCAACGTCTTTATAAATTACTTGAAGGAATTGAGGGGATGCTCATCAAATTTGCAGATGACACCAAACTGGGAGGGGTAGCTAATGCCACAGAAGACAGAATCAGAATTCAAAATGAGCTTAACAAATTGTAGAACTGTTCGCAAGCTAACAAAATGAATTTCAATAGGGACAAATGTAAGGTTCTTCACTTAGACAGGAAGAACCAGATGTACAAATATAGGATGGGGGACCGGGCAATGGGGAAGCCAGAAAAGGGGACCTGGCAATGGTGGCATGTCACACCCCCACCACTACTCCCACCCATTTTTTTAGGAGAGTGGACTTTATGTTAAGGAAAATATGGATAACATCAGTACTGTTCTGAAAGTTGTAGCTTTGGTGCTGTTGTTTTCCCCCCTGTGCTTCAGGAGAGAAAGTAATGAGTATCCTGACTTGGAATATATTTCTAGAGCATGACTATTGCTGAGATTCATTCACCTCTCTTTTACATAAATACTATGCTGACTAAAATATTCTAGTCATTGGACTTGTGGAATTTATTCCATTGAGGCTACGGTTCCATGAATCCTACCCATGTTTACTGGGATATAAATTGTTTTCTATGACACTCTTTTTTGAGTAAGATGTGGAACTGGATTTTTATTTTCTTTTTCCCTCTAATGCTAAAAAGGCATAGAACCTAGTGACACCTTAAGGACTAAAAGCCTAATGCTGACACGACACTGCATTTTCTCTTCATTTCAGAGATGGGTCATTTTCCCCCAGTACCTGCCGATCTCTACTTTTAATCAGATCTCATTTCTGTACAATTATCATTTCAGGCTTGTGTTGATTGCTTTTGCTAAGCATAATGAGTAAAAAGAAACACTATCTCATTGTGAAGAATATTGGATTGGTTGGTGTAATAGACACAGTTGCTATTTTTTCCTTGCTCTTTGAAAAGTTAATTTTCTCTTTCATCAAATAACTAGCGGACTACTAATAGCATATAAGGTTTTAGAGGGATTTGCATTAAAGAATGTAGCTGAGTGCCTTATCTGCTTTTGGAACCAAAGTGACATATGGATGTTCTTTTACTATTAAAACCTTAGGCAACGTCTAACACACTTGCTGAAAATTGCCTTGGGCTGGTTTTAAGTGCACAGAATAGCAATGTACCTCATGCATCAAACACATCTACAGGTCACTGTTTATTCAGTTATTTCAGCTGTAAGGGGCTTGAGACATGAAAACTGTGAAGAAATAAATTGTTTGGATACCAGTGAGGGTTGATGTGCCACCCTGTTAATGTCAAATAAGAAATGCTACTACACTAGACCACACAAATGTAGCTTCAGAAACAACATTTTACAAACAGCTGAAATGCATTCAGTGCAATCATTGTATTCACACAATGAAAATCCACTTTTAGCTCCTGCCTCAAAGGGCTGTTTGTGTGTGCGTGATGGTGTACAGCAAATTCTGCAAAAGTGCAGAAAATCTGCTCCAATCCAGCAATGTTGGAATGAAGTATTGTGTCATAAAGCATTACAGCTGGGAAAGACGGTAAGATCCGACAACCTCAGCAGAGTGTGTAGGAAGAAATTGTGTGGGTTGAGTGATTGACATGGCTCCTTTCTGTGCCCAACGTTGCCAGCCCCTGGTCCTGTGGGTGAAAGATAATGGTTTTGTGTTTGTTTTGTTAGCATTCCTTTTTCATCCCAGCTTGTAAAAGCAACTCATGAAGCCTTCGGATAAGGCAACTAGAACCTTTTCATATGTATAATACTGCTCTGATCCATTGAGATAAGATAGGCAAGTATGAATAACAAATATTAAGGGAAAGTATCATTTATTTCTTTATCGAAGCACATAAAATGAATCCTGAACTTTATTAGAAAACAATGCCCTTTATTTATTGAACAGGCAGGACTAGGTGACATATGATGTTAACAACTAGAATCACACATGGAGATTTTAATTAAGAGCAAAAGCTGTTTGGCAAGACTAATTTGAAAAGCAAAGATTAGCACAACTTGCTAGAGTTCAACATTGGCTTTGCACTGGCGTTTAAAAGAAACCCTGTATGCATTATAGAAGGCACAGTTGCGGAGGCGAAAGCCATAGCTGTGTGCTCTGTGCTATGTTTCACAGCTAAACAGACACATGATTTCTTATGAAAAATATCTGGTAATCTCAAACACTGAGCTGTGAAGTGAACTAATTAAATGTTTCATGTTGCACTAACTAATTCCTAAAACTATTCCCCAAGTATTAGTAGAGCACTTGGCAGGAAGATGGATAATCTAAACTGGGCACAGTATTTGTCTGTGCATAAAGAAAGACACTAATGAGCAATTCAGCTGAATGTGAAATTATACATTTGTTTCAGAGGCACGGTTTTTTACAAAACAAAATAATCACAAAGAAAATTATGATAGCAGAGCTTCATGTTGCCAAACAAATTTCTAGAATCTATAATTTAGGGGTTAAAAAATCATGATAGAACCCCCCCCCCCCCCACACACACACACTCCCTCCATGTGCTAGCAGAGCTCAGAGATTCAGATATTTGAATAGAGTTTTCACACATTTCATTGGAAACAGTTAAGGTGTATCTACATATTGACAAATGTTTCTGTGTACTCTTGTTGATTTGTACAGCTCAACTATTGTGTACAACCAGCGACTATTATATGTAAAGAACAATACAAGCATACAACTCTTTCTGTACACAACTACACAGACTGAAGACTTGCTGAATTTAATATGTGAACACTCCTGCAATGACATTGAGACAGGTCATTAAATCCCCTTAGTGAACTACCATAACTTCCAGAACAACGTTCTTTTTATGAATGTGTGATCTGGATGCAAGATAAAAAGAAGCAGAGGAAAAAATTATGTTGTTCCAGAGCCTCTCAGTGCTCAAAAGCATTAAGGTGCCACAAGAAGCTGGAAGGCATGGAGGCATTTCAAGTCTACCCTTACCCAACCTCCATCAAACTGGCACAAAAAATATGGAATATTGCCTTCCTCCAGCCATATTGATTGTTATTCAGTGGTCCTTCTGCCAATTACAATGAAAAAGAAATAAATTTCCGCCTCAGGGTGACTCAGTCTGGGAACTGTAGCTCTGTGAGGGTAATAGAGTCTTCTAACATTCTCAGTACCCTTAACAAACTGCAGTTCCCAGGATTCTCCACGGAAAGCTGTGACTGTCTAGAGTGGTATGCTTAAATACATAGTGCTATGCTTTAAATGCATAGTGCTGATGGGACCTCAATGCTCAAATGACAGTTCTTTGCAACCTTTTCACAAGGTAACTTGGATTTTCTCAGTTTGATTTCCCATTTTAATCACTGTCACTTTGGTATCTGCAGTCAATCTCCATTGCCAACTTTAGACAGCTCCCCAGTCATTATACTTCTGCAGACCTCAGTGGCTTGTACATTGCAAGTTTGCAAACAACTGTTACATAGAATTAGTGTCAAATCTACCTATGACAGCAATGTCTTCTGAACAGAAATAAATGTTATCAGAAGTGACCTATGAAAAGACAACAGATTTCATGTTTACTGTAAAAGGCAAAATAATCATTGCAGTTCCCATTCAGGGAGAGTTAGAGGGGGCACACACCTGCTCAAATGTTTCGGCTCATATTCCATTGAGCATCTGTATCTATGGGTGACTTCCAATGCTAGCTGTACTCAGATAAAATCCAATGAAATTCATCAGCTTGAGTTAATTGATTTCTTTTATTTCAATGGATCTGCTCTGAATATAATTGATGTGGATTTCACTGTATATCTATTGCTACCGTGAGGTACAAATGCGTTTGTGTCAGGGGGTATTCATTTGTTTTGTTCTTGTTTTTATTCTATATTTTGTGTTTTTATTTTGTATTTTTATGCTGTGAACCACCATGAGATCTTCAGAGGAAGGGCAATATACAAATTGATTAAAATAATAAATAGACGTCAAATATCAAATGCTTTTAAATTACAGTTTTAGATTGTGGGTTGCTTGTTTGTGATTATAGCTTCAATTATCCAAAACTAGAAAGTGTGCATTGTCCAACCCTATGGAAAGCTGAAGTGGCATTTATTTAAGGTTCTTTGAAAAATAAAATAAGGGAGGAGACAAGTAAAAATTGCCATGTGGAGATGCACCATCTTCAAATACTGGGGGGGGGGGGGGCACACACAGAAAGGGAACTACAGAATACAACAAAATGAGATGCAGCTAAGCTCATGTTTCCACAATGATAGGCTATTTAATCATAATTGCTATTATGTGAAAGAAAATAAACTCCAGTATGTGTATAGTTTAAGAAGATTATGCTATAATCTTGATGTGCTGTCATTAGTGTAAGCCTGCTCAGGAGCATTGCAGAGCCTGGAGATGGAGCTTTCATGAATTCTGTTTACAAGCTGTGAAGGAAATATATTATGCATACAGTGAGCTCTGCTAAGAGTCTGGGCTGCTTCCCCTAAGGTTACAACAAATGCAAACCTTCTGGATTCGTATGATGATGAATCTATTGTGAAAAGATTGTTACAGGACTAGTATGACGGCACTTTGAAGAGCCAAAGAAGCTATTTCCGTTGTAGAATGATGTGTCCACATAGTGCATGGGACCTTGATGCTTTCCTTACCAGGGAGTATCCGAGCCAATCCATTTTCTAGCATGGCAAGGCAAGATGGTCAATGCACTTGTAGCAAGTGGGTCATGTTTGCAGTCTGGCTGCCACATTTTGGAACCAGTTGCTTTACAAGGACAGCCTGAAATGCCAAATTACTTAGAAGTCTGGAAGATCAGGGTTCTCTTTTTTTTTTTTTAAATAAATTTTTATTGAGTTTTACACAATTTAAAGACATACAATACATAACAAAGACAAACAAACACAAACACCAACACGTATAATTTCAAATCCTTAACTTCTTAACCCTTTCTGTAGACTTCCCCCCCCCTCCCATTCCTGTATCCCAATTCCAATATTTAGTTCAGCAAGTTCTTATTAAATTAGCTTATATACTTAACTTTCAAAATTATATATACTTAGTTTTTAACCTTATGTGTTTAACCTATATACTTAATTTCAACACCCATCAATACATCCTTTTCTAAGGTCGATCTTAGATCCCTTCCCACAATTTCCCCACTTCCATAAAAGTACTAAATAACAAAGACATTAAATTCTAATTATACCCCCTTTACCATCCCAACTTTCCTCCCCCCATTCCCGGTTTGGTCCCCAAAGAATGTCCATTGTCCTATCAGTTCTCAGCCCGGATCCCTCACGTCCGAAGCTCTTAATTCTCTCTCAGACCCTCTCAGCCGGTTTTGTTGACAGTCCTTTATCTTGAACTTGATGTCTCGGAGACTCTCTATCTCAGTAGGATCTGCATTTCTTCCAGCCAAACCTCGAAACTCGAGAACGGAGCCCAGGTGATATTTCATATTCCTTTTAAGTCCAAAAGTCCCAAGAAGTCCAAAGGCTCCATCATTCACCTTGTACAGTTTTATAATCCCAAGGTCTTCCAAACTTCCCATAAAAAGGTCTCTGCGATCCTCCTTCTCAATTGCCAACCAGGTTCCTGTCATCCGATGCTTATTTCCCTTATAATATATTTTTAATGGCTTCTGGTTATTCTCTTTCTCCGTCGATTTCCCAACACCTCCTTCTTCCTCCTCTAAAACAACGACATTATCTTCTTGTTCGACTGCCTGAGTATTTTGCATCAGTTCCTTTGTATGGTCAGCAAGTTTATCTGCTTTAAGACTCAAGGTCATAACATCTGTTGCAAAAGCTCTTTGTTGATCTTGTAAATTTCCCACAAGAAGAAACATTCTCTCGAGCTCTTTGTGTATTTTTCCATCTGCTGCCATTGTAATGTCTCTACTTCCCCTCTAGAGGGATTTAGTTACTTTGTATTTTCCTCCAACGGTCCAATTACTTTGTTTAGTTTTGTTTCTTTCCAGTAACCCAGAGCCAAATTCGATACAAATAATCAGCCCAAATGTCAAAAAGCAACTTTTCCTTATTTGACAGCTCGTTTGACAGCTGTCAAATTTCTTATGTCTCCAGGGCCGGCTCTTTCACGAGTCCCTCCCGGGTTTCAGGGGGGGGGGATTACCAGTCCATTTCTCTTCTTTTTCCTTAAAAAAGAAGGGTTGTTCTTAATTCTTTCAAAATCGTGGGATTAATAACATTGATTCCACAAGGAAACAAAAAGTCCTTTCAACCTTAGTTGCTTAAATTCTTGCTTCAGATTGTCTACATGTATGGGGGGGGCGGACTTCCTTTTGACACCTCCCCCGATCGTACCAAATTTCAAAAAAACAGAAAAGAATTTTAGATCCGGATTTCTTATTACTCACGGGTTGTTGTTTTTGCAGTCCCAAATTCAAGGAAAAAAGTCAGCGCTCTCCGGCTATGGCTTGCGGCTTCGCTCCGTAGAAGTAGCGATCTGCTCCAGCACCGCGCCGCTCACCTTCCCCCACTCCAAAGCCTTTAAAAAGGCTTCTTCGCGGGTTGGGGGCGCGCAAGTGGTGCCCACTGAGCCACCACGTCCACAGGCTTCAACGTCTGTGGTTTTTAAGGGTCCCCGCGTCGCCGTTGCAACGGGACCCGTCTCCCACGGAGCCGATTCTCTCCGGAGCTCGGAGAGAATCCGCCATTTGCCGTTGGCGCTAACCCGGAAGTCCGGAAGATCAGGGTTCTCAGACACACATGAAGCCCACGTGAATGGAGTAGACTCTAGTTTCTTTCCACTCATGCACTGGAAGAACTGGGCTTTGCAGCCCACCCCTATTTCTTATTACAGTGCATAGGTAAGCAGTCCTGAAGAGAACTGTAGAGCTGAGTGATATCTGTGCATTGATTCCACCTAACTTTGAAGCTCCAGATTACTTCTCTCAATTTCATATACATGTGGTAAACCACTGAGCCTTTTAAGAGACCATTTTATGGCTCTGGTTTCACTTGCCTTACCTTGTTCTATAAACTATGGAAACTAGTCTAAATCAAATTAGATCAGGTTTAGAATCAGGAGGACTCGTGTGCAGAAAGCCAGGAATTGGTTGGGTTCTTCCTCCAAGGATCTTTCACTAAATGATTGACCAGACAACTCAAGTAAGTAGCCCTTCATTTTGCTGGCTGTCTTGGTGTCATTCAACTTGAAAGTTTATCGCAAGAGTTTTATCAGGTAGTTGTCTCTCATTTAAATCTAAAAATTTATCTTGCCCCAGGTGTGTTTGTTCAGAGATGAGGGACATCATGTTTTCAAGTGCTTGTCAATTATGACTCATGTTGCTCACATACACCATTGTTTTAGGGATGAATGAGTTTGTGAGACTTGTCTTGAATGCAACTAGCAAAGAAGGGACATGTGCTATTTGTGTGTGTATCTGTGTGTTTTCAAACAAATCTCAGATTCATTTCTTGGTTTGATTAAAATATGCTGTCATTCTGTCTAAATGGATGTTCACAAGGGCATGAAAGTTGGTGCTTCTTTCTCACTTCCAACTGTCGATTAGAAAATGTTGCCTTTCCAAGTGTCAACTCAGGCAGCTGGGGGATACATGGTTTCTTCGTCTCCCCTAATTTGCACTGTTCTAAATCCCTAGAAGTTACTGAGTTAAGGAAATAGGAAGATAGGTCTTTCCCACAGGGAAGGAATGTACTTTTCCCTCCTTCTGTCCCCAGAAGCTTCAGGTCACAACAAGAAAGTGGTGCTGCCACTTTTTCAATTGAAGTTTGGGATTTTAGTAGAAGATCAGATTCCCCCTGGCCTGTGTTTCTTCCCTGGTGGAAAAATCAGTGAAGGGGGATACTCACAGATTCATGCCATCTAGGTTATTCCTGTCAATGACAGAACATCACTAATAAGAAGGAAAAAGTTGGGATCAGGGAGGAAGAGATTTAACTAATCTCGATTGTAGCAGGAATCTGCAGCATGTTTTTAAATTGTTTTACATGTAATTGTTTGAGGTTGATGATTTTTTTTAAAAAAAAGTTTTAATATATGCAATTATTTGATTATGTGTGTGTGCGTGTTTAATTTGCTACTGTATTATAAATCATGATGAGAAGCCGCATATGAAGGAATTCATAAATGAAATAAGTAATACAACATTAACTAGCTTTTGATCACTTCAATTGATCTATTGATGCCAATTCAAGTAAACAACTTTGTATTGCAGAATCCCTATGGGAAAAATAAAACATGATGGAAGCCCTTAAATAACCATACTATCACAACTTATTTTCTACCAATACATTAACAAACAAGAAGGCTTTATGACAACCAGTTTGACAGGTTTGAAAACAGTGTATTAATCAAGAGAGGTAAGTAAGTTGCACAGTTAGCTGGCTCCAAGACAGAGAAAACCCAGGTTCTCGTGATCCTCAAAGTAGCACCCCCACCCCAAGCACTGATTATTTGTTAAATAGGTTTATCATAAATTTGTGTTGGATGACATTTGGCATACTAAACCTTTTTGGAACTTATCATGTAATAATGCTTTTGCACCAGATCTTTATTTTCTAGGCATAACTCATAATATAAATTTAAGAAGCACAGTCTTTCTGATAAATATTATAAAGATGTTTTTATATTTCAGGAAGAGGAGGCATAAGGATACAGAATCATACTGTATGTTTCAGCCAGCATTCAAGGAGGATAGAGAGTAGGACCAGTGAGGCATGGGGCTCTTTAAGGGGGCCACTATCTGGGTGAGAGGGCATGACATGGGGCGAAATCCTAAGGGCTGGATAGAGAGGCTTGGAGGGCTGATGTCCATACTGCTCTGGTGCATCACCTGAAGATGGCTTCAAAATCAAGACCTGCAAATATGCTCCCTGCACTTAACAATATGACTTATTAGGTAGCTAAATGTGGATTATTAGCATTATGTGGTGCTAGGGTAACAGCAGCAAAAGTCTCTCTTTACCGCATGCACTTTAGAAGAATGCCAGTTATTAAAATATGTGTTTTCTTTCATAAAACCTAATGGTTAAAAAAGGGGAGTAGGGAGAGCTAAATTCAGCAAACAGTGTCGTTGAGCCGCAAGGGGAAAACAATCTGTAGCAAGACATCAAATTGGTTTCAGTGAAATAGCTGAGGAGCCCAAGCCAAAGAATGCTGCTGCTGCATTGTGTTTGCATTTCTGTGATGGGATTTACATAACTCAACATGACATTATATTGGCTGAGACACAAATCTAGTCCTTAATCCAACAAGACGCAAAGTGCTCACTGTGTTGTGTCACCAAGATCTCCTCTGCCAGCCTTCTGTATCTTGCCCAGCCAAATACAATCTGTATGCATATTTATCCGTTTAATGCTTGGCTGCATGTTTCCCAGCTCCCATATAGTTGCAAAGATACAGTATACCGATATAATATGTTTTCCTGGCAGTATAGCACTTTGCTATTGATATGGATGTATAGAATTGGCAACTGGATTTTTCTTTTGCTGCAAGGTTGGAATGTAAAATGCCTCTCTTCATCCCCCATTCCCCATCCAATCAACATTTTCTTCTCCTGCTTTGTTTTCCTCACTTCTTTCTCTGCCCTCTTGTTTACTGTCACTTAATGAGCTTTATGTGGTGGCAGCACCATTAGAATCACAATCTCTCCATTCACAAGGTATCATAAAACAGAGATATTTGAGCACCCGCAGTGAAAAATACAGTTCTAAATATTGACTGTTGATGGATTTCATTCAAAATACTAAAATTTAAAAATAATAAATCAGACAGTGATTGCTAGTTCTCTTGAGAGGTTCTAAATTTCTTCTTGGCCTTCACTGTTGTTCTGACGTCAGGAAAAATGCTGCCTCCTATAAGGATAAAAATAGGCTGTGGCAATGATAATATTTTCCAACTAATTATCTACAATGGTTTGCAGGGAAATCTGTCACAGCATTCACTTTCACTGCTCACTTGATGGACCCATGTTTGGTGCCACTGAAGAACAGTGGACTGAAATGAAGACACAGAGGCTGATGGAATAGTTAGGCCAGAAGACTGATGCCCACGGTGCATAGAGCACCTTGGAACAAAATAATTGCAAATTATTTTTAAAATTTGAAAGCTCTTTTACACCTGAGTAATATGAGTCTATGCTATGCAGTCACATTTCCATTTTCCAGATGCTTATGACACCTATTTCACATGAGATTATACTAACAATTTATGAAGGACTAGGGGGAGTTATAGGGACGCAGGTGGCGCTGTGGGTTAAACCACAGAGCCTAGGACTTGCCAATCAGAAGGTCGGCGGTTTGAATCCCCGTGACGGGGTGAGCTCCCGTTGCTTGGTCCCTGCTATTGCCCACCTAGCAGTTCGAAAGCACATCAAAGTGCAAGTAGATAAATAGCTACCGCTCCGGCGGGAAGATAAACGGCATTTCCGTGCGCTGCTCTGGTTCGCCAGAAGTGGCTTAGTCATGCTGGCCACATGACCCGGAAGCTGTACGCCGGCTCCCTCGGCCAATAAAGCGAGATGAGCACCACAACCCCAAAGTTAGGCATGACTGGACCTAATGGTCAGGGGTCCCTTTACCTTTACCTTTATGGGGAGTTATATTTGATGATGATGTCCAACTCTGAAAAAAATGTTGCATCTTGAATGCTGGTGGGTGGGCTGAGGCATTTCCAGTGCCCTTTTTGTCATGCTTGGCTGAATTCCTATAGCAGCCCTATTTATAATCTCCAAACTAAGCATGCCCAGGAGTCAACTATGTTTCTTTATCCATCCCCAGAGTGGCTTGTTGAAGCCATCTACGGCCCACTTTCTACCAGAATTAAGCAAGAGAAAAATGACAGTTCCTTCTAAAGATGTTTCAATTTTCCCAGAAGACTTTTTTCAGAGAACACTCCCCCCCCACCTAATGAGAAAATTAAGGCAACTTTGCAATAAATAAATAAATAAATAAATAAATAAATAAATAAATAAATAATTGTGAATATTCTCTCTCATTCCACATGCAGTGTTGTGAAATGCTGCCTAGGGCTGAGGTGTTGTGGAGGATACAAGATGGTGACCAGATTCCTAACATATCTATTTTCCTTTGCAACCACAGTAAAAAGGAGGGGAAAGGAAACATTTCGAAAAAGGAAGTCATTGTGTTACTGTCCCTAACAATGTTGTAATGAGAAATTGTAAGAAAATTTCTCCTTCCCATTCATAAAACTGCCCCACAATTTTTCTGCCCTCAATTAGGATGATAACTTTTTGCCATTTGTTCACTGCTCTGATTCCTTCTATCCATCTCTACTAAACCCTTTCTGTAAGGAGCAGCAAAAAAACCCCCCCAAAAACCTCAATTTCTCAACAGAAACTTTTTGGGCAAAACAGGCGTGATTTTGTTTCAAACTGTTTTAAAAGCACTATAAAGCTACAATAAAGTAAATTTTAGATCCCATAAACCACTACAACATCTGCCACCAAACAGTATTCCAGTAACTATACCTTCATAGTAGTTTAGCATATCTTTCCTTCAAAACACCATCTGGTCTGATCTATAAAAACGAATTTGTAGTATATGGGCTTTTTAGAATAATCAGCAAATTGAGTTTCGGCATAACACTACTGGTATTCAGAAATGCAGAAGGCAAGATAGCAGCTCAGAAGAATTCCATCGATTCTAACATGCAGCAAACATGTTCATTCTGCACTATTGCCTCACTAGTTACTAGAAAGAAGAAAAGCAATTATTTTCAGGTCTTGTTGGCCTTGATTAGGCGTTTTCTCCTTGTTTAGCAAGGGCCATTTTGTATTGTCCATTCCCACTTTTCAAAAACCCTAATATCAGTGCTTTTTTTCTGGGGGGGATGCATACCCCTAAACATTTTGTGAATCTTTGTACTTTTGTCCATTTACTATATTTATTTTTCCTGATTTGAACTATAAAATTGTGATTTTCTGGAGTCAAAATGAGAGTACCCCTAAACATTTTAAAGAAAAGAAAGCACTGCCTAATATGCACAAGAAGAGCTCCAGAAAGACCTTTCCCAAAGCAATACGTTGCAATTGCATCCCAAGAGGCACATGTGGGGATGCTCCCAAAGGATCAGTCTTGTTCAGGACAAATAAAGAGGTGCTCCTGCATCACTATATTCTCATGCAGTGGTACCTTGGGTTAAGAACTTAATTTGTTCTGGAGGTCCGTTCTTAACCTGAAACTGTTCTTAACCTGAGGCACCACTTTAGCTAATGGGGCCTCCCGCTGCCGCCACACCATTTCTGTTCTCATCCTGAAGCAAAGTTCTTAACCCGAGGTACTATTTCTGGGTTAGCGGAATCTGTAACCTGAAGCGTCTGTAACCTGAAGCATCTGTAACCCGAGGTACCACTGTACATCAGAAAAGTAATACACTACTATCCTAGATAGTACTGTCTCAACACTATTGGTCAACAGGGAATCTGAGTATTGACGCATGTACTTTCCCCATAATCCCTCTGATATAACTATTGGAGGAACCAAGTTATTGTTAAATGGTTGACATATATTGTTCTTGATGGCACATTAACAAATGTGCCATCAAAAGTATCTGCGCTGAGTATCTGCAACACATCTAAAACTGAACCGGCTCCCCATCTCAGCTGCTATGAGGAGAATAATAATCACAGAATCATGTTTCCTTCAGAATGAGGCACTGCTGAGACTATGGTGTCTAGGCTTGAGCGATATATTGATATATTGCCCAGCACCAGTATATCGAGATGTCGGCTTCACTCAGCGATATATCACTGGTGTATTAGCGAGGCAAGTTCAGGGAGGGGGTCCCACCCAATTGCTTTCCCAAACACATCTACTTCTTTTGTTACCTTAATGGCCCAACAGAAAGTTAATCTCATAACAATATGTCTGTATTATAAATTACTTATACAACTAACAATTAATATACATACACAATTTTTCCTTACAAAAAAAATAAATTGACAGTTTTAAGCAGCAATTCCAATCAAATACTTAAACTACTCTAATAATGGATGGTTCCTTGCAAATGAGTAAACCAAATATATAAGCTGAAAACCAGTTCCTAATGCAGTTAGTTGCTGCCAATAACAGGGGTGGAAGCCATGGGTGGGGAATTTTAAAATGAGTAATGGAACTGAGTAATCACTCTGACAACTGAGTGATTCATAAATCATAAATTCTGGACAAGGGTCTAGAACAGGGGTCTACAACCTTTAAGACAAAAAGAGCCACTTGGACCCGTTTCCGAAGAAAAAAAACATGGGAGCCGCAAAACTCGTCATTATAAAAATAACTTTTTTGTCACTTTACTCCTCCTCATAGAAATAAATGTTAAATTAACAAGTTACCTTTTTTGTGTGTGTGTTCTTCACTCCCCTTCAAAACAGTGACCAGCGTACATGCCCCCTTTCAATGCAGTGACCAGCGTACATGCCCCTTACAATGTAGCGGGCGGGCGGGAAGGTGACGTCGGGATGGTGCGTGACTAACGCACGCACCGCCCCCATGCGACGTCACAGCCAGTACAGCGGCCACCACAGTGGGGAGTGTTGGGCACACAATGCGCCTCCTCTCCTCGTTAGTATCCGTCCCGGAGCCGCGGCAAAGGTTTTAAAAGAGCCACATGCGGCTCTGGAGCCGCGGGTTGCAGACCCCTGGTCTAGAATGTTAAATGACAAGTAAAATCTTCTCTTTGCTAACTTACTGCTTGCCTGACCTGTGAAGGGTTAACAAGTTCACATTACTTCATTTAAAGTAGAAAAACAGTTTCCTAATGAAATAGCAGTACTTCCTAAGAGTGTGTGTGTTGCAAAAAGCAATAATAAGCATGTGAGAAGCTTATGCCAGGCTCTACATTCAAATCAAGCATAATAAATAAAACATTTTAAAGTGAAGCTGTTGACGGATGGGCAAGTGGAATTAAGGTTATAATGATCGATTGGGGGGATGATATGAAACAAATTAAAGTGTCCACTCATTAAAGCAACAGAAAACACTTTATTGTGTATTTGGCTTGTGTCTGTTAGGCTGGGCTGGCAGACCATTTGGTGGCAATTTAAGCATCTTTAGCCTGTGAGAGCCAAGCACTAACCGGGTGAATCAAGATTCGTGGAGTCTTTTCATCAGCCTGATCCAATGCCGAAGTAGCTTTCTTTGTGCTAACAACCATTACAAGTCAAACTTATGAGCAGCTGCTGGAGAAAATAGCTTCTTGATGTTTTGCTGGAGAAGAATACAAGTTTTGCAATCTGTCCCGCAACAAAATGCAATAAACACAGTAGATTTGATTGCTGGATGAAATATTCATATTAAAACGTTTGCAGTTGTAGCACAGTTTGTTCAGTGTTCCTTTTATTACTATGACTTTGTAGATGTAACTTTTGAACAGTGTATAAGTATCCCCAAAAAATGAAGTAATTGACAGTTTCTAATGCATAATAGTCGGGGAAACAGGTGCATAGGAAAGTTTTGTATTTGGGGACAGATTGGCAAAGCATGACAGTGTAGCAACAGATGCCATTTCCTTGAGCAAAGGAAGGATAGGATATAAATAAATAAATAAATAAATAAATAAATGTAATTGCTCAAAGACCTAGGGAGAAAGACAAGGACAACAGTGAACGGTGGGAAATAAAGTTGCATTACTTCTTTTTTGAATCAGTAATACTAAACAATACTGCTCTACACCTTCCTATCTCTGATCAGGCTAACATTTGCCACTTCTAGAGAGGAGCAGCAAAGTCACACCCTTGCTGTTATTTCCCATGGACAGCCTTACCCCAAGCAAGAGTTCCATGAGTAGCACAAGACCTGCCTTGGAGTTCCTGTGTGCCATACACCTCAAGAGGAAAGGGAAACCAGAGCCTGTGCAACTCAGCTGATACTGCCACCTAAGCCTAAGGAACTTCCCAAGTCTGTCTCATACAGTTTTCTTGTGTGTGTGCGCGCGCACAAACACACACACACACACACACACACACACACACAGCATGGACAACCACCTCATCTCTGGAGAAGATATTGCAACATGTTGACCTACTTGCTTCTCCAGTTCCACCTCTCTTCCATGACCCACAAAAGCCAAGACAATCTTGACGTAAAGCTTAACCATAAGCCACCCCTCATTATTTAAAACAAGTCACTATGACCATGACTCTCCAAGGTCCCAGTGGAAAAGATGCCTCCAAATTTCACTGCAGCTAAATTATTTAGCCTTGAATGTCTGGAAGTTTCTTTCAATCAACGCCAGCAGAAATATCAAGAGCAGTTTATTCAGTTTTCAATTTGGCTTTGTTACTGGGTCAGACCAAAATCCAGTGTCCTGGATTCAACAAATCCAACAAATATTAATTCAAAAAACACATTTAGAGCAGCATTCTAAGCTTTCTTAGTCTTTGCAAGGATTCATTCAAGTATAACGAAAAGGAAACATTACACTCATATTAAAATCTGTTTCAATGAAAATGGTATCTCTTTGGTGTATTATATATCAAAATTGTATATTAGATTTATTTCAAAAAATACTATTTCAAAAGCATGAGTCACAAATGCAGCACACACACACACACACACACACACAAAGTCAGACTTTTGAGTTTTACTAAAATTTTGTTCTTCTGTGGCCATTGTGGCTTTCATCTTGCAATCTTGAGCTTGCAATCTTACAAACTTTCATCTTCACATTTCATCCCAAATGTCCAAAAATGAGACGATTGGTATGTTATACTAGAATTTTCACACTGAAACAACAAAGGACTGAACATTAGAATTCCTTTTAGAAAAGAAAAAAAAAAGAAGCTTTAGTAGAATATTTAAGTAAAGCAGTGCTACTGTTTTCTGAAGCTGGTTGATGGCCAATTTTGAACCGTGACTGCTCAATGTTCTCAAGATTAACAGAGGATGAAACTTGCATTATTTTAGTGAACTGTTTTTGAAAGTGCATTAGTCTCAAAGGGGAAAAGAAGTCATTATGGAGTACTTATTTGAGCTTCTTCCTTTTACAGCTGTCACAGTGAGCCAAATTTAAGAGCTACCTAAGTGGTGAACTTATCTCTACATTCATTTTTTGAACTTTTTTCAAGCAAGTTCTTTCCCAGTCAACATTACACATCATATAAAGGGAAGAGGAGTCAAGCAAGGTAGCTGGGGACTATATTTGGGCACCAATTAATGCATTTCCCTAGGTTCAGTGATTGTTTTCACTTTTACATTTGTAGTTGTAGAGATTTTGCAGACGGGCAATGACATTGACTGAAACAATAATTTTGAATAAAGGAGGCTGGAGCAGAAGACCCAGTCAGACTAGACCTACCTCACTCTGCTACAGTAAACAATTACTGGACAAAGCTGAACCCCTTTAATTAAAGTAGCGTCTTGTAGCGCAGGTATTGCTAGCAATTAGGCTTCTTCTTCTTCTGCTGCTGCTGGTGCAGCAGCATAAGAGCTCAATTTTGATAGTTCCTTGCTAGAATAATGTCAGACTTATGTGTTCCTAGAACACTGCCTGAACCACTGCTTTACTTTGTTTCTGGCTTCTTCCTTACACTCATTTTGGGACTTCCATTGCCCTGAAGCACCACAGAACAGAACATTTCAAGGGTGAAAATTGAAGTCTAGAAAATTTGTGGCCCCATTCAGAGATGTGTAAACATTAACTCCACTCCTTCATTTCTGAAGACTGATATGTAAAGGATTTGGAAGTCTGGTTACAGTATTTTGAATCTGAGTATATGCATTCCACATCAGTTAGTTGTTTCTTGGCAAAAGTATTCATATATAACTGATTGCATTCCCAAATTCTGATTCCCCCAGTACTGCTAACCCAACATTATTTTTTGAATGAAATGTTCACACAATGGGTTTGAATGTCCACCAGGTGTGTGGGGTGTGTGTGTGTGTGTGTGTGTGTGTGGCTATTACATTACTTTCCTTCCTCTTACATTACTTTCCTTCCTCTATGATCTTCTTAAGATGCTTTCCTTGTGACTAAAACAAATGTGGAAGGCAATGCAGGATTGTAGAAAAGTCATAAAGGTACGACAAAAGGCATTGCAATAAAATTATATTACCTCCTGAAAGAAATTAATTTTAAAATGAATATATTAAATAACTTTTTGGACCTCATTAGCATTTCATTAGGAGCCGATTGATAGTAAATTACAAAAAAAACCTCATTAATCTTGTCATGGATTTTATTAATGTCCAAAATACATGTCTCCCAATCAGCCTGAGAAACAAACATTAGGCCCAACCCTTAGGTAGGTCAGTACCTCTCAAAGGTTATCTTTTTTCTGTCCTTTCCTTAATTAAAAAGGTTTTAACAAAGATTTTCTCTGTTGTCCTGAGCTATAAAAATGTATCCCTAGAATTATTCTCCTGTACACCTATTTAACAAGGACTCAGTTGCTTTTGCTGCAGCCAGTAGAATTTTGACTTTTTCCTTTGAACGGAGGGTACTCTTGCCAAAGCACTAACCGCTCTGAAACTCACTTCAAGTTCCCGTAACTGTCATATGCCATCACAGGATGAAATTTGAGAGACACAAATACAAAGCTATCTTGGAAATGCAAAACCAGTCACATATTTCTTAAGATTCAAGCCTTTGGATCTACCTAGGGCTAACTGTAGAGCTCTTGCTAATGTGATATTTATGATTAGACACTTTGTGAACTGACAGAAAGGTAACCCTTTCGCTGTACTTATTGTAGATTTATTCGCATCTCATGCATTTATCTCAAATGCATTTATCAAAGATAGTGTGCAAATCAGAGATTTATATTCATAGCAGCACAAAAGTTAGCCCTCTCACCTGGAATGATTTCCAATACAAAAGTGTGGCAAAAGAAACCTCCCCACAAACACACAAAAAACAATAAATCGCTCATTTCCCCTTCAGCTCAGCAGTGAGCAATTTGTTTGATGTTTACCACTACGAATGACTTATGCCTGTTGAGTAAAATCTATAATAAGTGACCACACATAATAATGCATCCAGAATTCCTTATTTTGTATGCTCAATTCACTGTTTCGGTAGCACAGTTCATTTTTCCATGTTTTAAAGAAATGAACTGGAGTGACTAAAATGAGCACTTCTTTAAAGGTTAAATAAATTGTACTGGAATATAACCAAAGCTCTTTGGATCATTTAAAGGTCACTCTCTTTTTCTTTATTTTCCCCCACATCAAATTGTGATTTTTTTATTATTATTTATAGAAAATGACATCTCCCTCTCACTTGAAAAGCTGGGCAAGTTGGTAGGCAGAAGTACATCAGACATAAAAATAACACTGTAGAGTTTTTATTATTCTAAACTGAAAAGCTGCAGATAGTTGATAGAGGGGGGAAATGATTAATTTCTATGGTGTATGTGTGTGCAGCCAATTTCATGATTAGAATACTTTACTTTCACATTTTTGGCAGAATTTTCGCTCAAGAGCCTCTACGTGGGGAAGGTATGTGTTTGTGTGTAATAGTTCCCTTCCCACCCCCACGTGCCTCTTAAAATATTACCCACTTCCTCTAATTTCTTAACCCATTCTCCTTTTACACTCAACATCTACCTTATCCCAAATAGCCAGTTTCTTTCATCCTTTCACCATATTCTTCTTCCTCTTTTTTTAATGAGGGTCTACCAACCCATAAGCTGGTCATGATGTAAAGTCATGGTTGCCCTCCTTTATCAAAATCCCAATTTTGAAGAACAAATGTTTTCAGTTATTGCAGCTCAGGAACAAGAAAGCCCAGCAACAGTTCCTCAGTTCCAACTAATATCAAGCAATTAGTATTTCTGCTATCCTTGGAATTAAGCAAAATGTTATTCTGCCACCTAGGATTTAAAATGGAAAGGCGGAAAATACAGTTCTGTAATGAAAGCACTACCAAGTGAATGTCAAACATATTTGCACAATTAAAATGAGCGCCATCAACCTAGTAGTGACGGTGAGCCCAGGACTGGTGATTAATTGACCAGCCGATAGGACATAAATTGCTGAAATATCAGCCTCAAAGGGAACTTTCTACTGTTGCTAGCACTGAGTAACAGAACATGGCATCAGCACATGGGATAGCTTGTAATTGCTTGGTTAAATAAACAAAACAAGCATGTTTGTGCTTACAGCTACTTAATTGCTCCGGTAAGAAAACCAGGCTATTATACCTACAGTAGTCATTAATCACTGCTCTCAACATGAGCATAAGTCCTCTTCCCTTTAAACCCCAATATTAATATCTGGCAGGCTGGAAAATTGAAATATGCACCCTTCACCCACAAGCGTTGTGAATGTTATTGAAATCCCCTTTGACAAAGCTAAGACAACCAAGCCTAGACTAGTCTTATGTTTGTAATAAAATATACCTTATTAGTATATATTATTGATCTGTTAAAGACTTGCCATTTGCATCACCTTGACTTTCTTAAAAGGCAAAGGACTTTTAGAGGGCTCTGGAATTCTTCCCAAATTATAGGTCACCTTGTTCAAGCTACAGCCAGTTTGCTTTCTCTATGAGGGGAAAAAATGAACAATTATTGAGACGTGCTATTTTGCTTGTTTCTGGAAAGTACAGCATTACACACCCATTGAAGATGCTGCTGCATTTCCTTCATTCATTGATTAGTACATATCATGGTCATATGGTGTCAAGAAAAGTACACAGAGTTACAGCACTTCCCCCACCACATGCAAAATTATGAACATAGTAAACCATTGATGAAGTTCTTTGAACACTGCCCCCACCCCCCCCAAAAAAAGTTAGCTTTTGCCTTCACATCAGATTACATGATTAATTTCCAGTGACTCCCCCACCAGAAAAGTATCACATTCAAACTGACACCCTCCAAGTGTCCCTATTTTCCAGGGATGTCCCTGATTTAGAGAAGCTGTCCCAGTTTCTGATTTGATCCCGGAATGTCCCCCTTTTTCCTTAGGACGTCCCTACTTTCATTGGAGAAATGTTAGAGGGTATGGAGTAATATGACCCCTGAGCCATCTGAAGGGAATACAGCATATGTAAGTTTTTTAATGTTTAATGTTTTATTTTGTTTTTATACATGTTGGAAGCTGCCCAGAGTGGCTGGGGCAACCCACTAAGATGTGTGAGGTATACATAGTAAAACTATCATTATGGAATGGGACAGCCCTATTTTCATTGGAGAAATGATGGCGGGCATGCCACTGCAGCAAAGAAATGACGAAAACACTTTCATCCAAGAAGGCTGTACAGAGCTGCTGGTGGTCCTCCTGTCTGAAGCAGCTGGAAGAAAGCCCCAAAATTGGGAATTTTGATGTGGGGTTGGAGTTGGAGTTCAGAGAGATTTGGAACTTTGGAATTCACAAAGCCTTGTGAAGCCCCCAAGGGACCCAATCCTTTCGCCTCTCAGCAGCACCAGTGTGCAACTGGTGGCGCTATTAATAATAATACCATCCACTCCCTGGCTCTTCTAAGAATTGTTCAGTAAGCCATGCTTAAAACAGACTTCCTGAAATGAACAGGATAACTTAAGTACCATTGATTTCAGTGAGTCTACTTTAAGCGAGATTAAGTATGAATCCATTCCAATGGTAGACTCTTCTGTTAAAAAGCTTTAATCTTATTTAAACAACCTTGTCAGAAATAATTTTGTTGCTATACTTTCTAGGAAATATTCTATAGTTCATGTTCTGAAATCTGATTCTAGGTTAAGATACATTTCTACTTGTTTTGATGCTCACAAATAGAGGGGTCAGCTCTTGGATTAATAGCTCCTTTGCCATCTCTTCTTGATGTTTAAACTCCAGAAGACACACTGTGTGTGTGTGTGTGTGTGTGTGTGTGTGTGTGTGTGTGTAGAGAACATATATCTGCCCTTAACCCTCTGTGGATATGAAGCTATCCACATGGAGACAGGTCAAGCCTTAAATCAAAGTTAAGCAAAACTGACATCTTTCAGATACTTTCAAAATGTAGCAATAGGTTACTGGGGTGTGTGTGTAATTAAAATCCTTGGTTCTGAAGGGTTCTTAGACAGAAGGGAGTAGTCATTTGTTGCATACGAGGTATGTTGGCTGCCTTGGGGCTTCTGGCTGAGGTGCAAGATGTGGTAGACAAGGGATTTCAGGGTTCACAGGATACTTGAGGTTTGGGATGAGAGATGCCTGTTCACCCTGACATTTTTTCAGCATGTTGGCTAAGAGGACTGCTATTAAATCTGTAGTGCTTATTTCTAACATACCTCAGTGAATTTTTGCTAATGAAGGCTATAGGATATAATCTATATTACTAGGTTATGATGCTATAAGCCTCTGAAAGGTGTGCAAATTCATTCCTCTTTCCCTTGCCCCAGTTATTTGCTGTATCGTTAGATTTCTCACTTGACCCCTTTATCCTTAAGCATCCATTAAGGCAATTATCCCTGATCAATTTGTAAAGCCTTTTTCTCCCCCTTTAAACTTCAAACTAGTGCATTTTCATGGGCATTTACCACAGGTTTCTGAAGAGTCTATTATGGTCCAAATTGATTCCTTAAAGTGGCTTCGAACTATGTTGAGAAGTCAGGCCTTTAATATTATCTTAAAATCCAAGATGTTAATAGTAATGGTAGAAAGAGAAATAAGCTTTATAGTGTGAGAGGTCCCCCCCCCTTTCATTTTAAGACGTCACCCCATCAAAGCCTGCCATTACACATTCTGCCATATTCTGCCTTATATCCAAAGCATATTCACCCCGATGACAGGCACTAATAAACCACGTCCCTTCATGAAAACACAGTGCATCCTAGGCAATACAGAGATGCTTAGAGGTTTCTTAGAATTAAATTGGAAGACTGATCTCTTTCAAAGAGAGGTTGAGAATTAATCAGTAAGCCGTTGCACAGTGTTTGGACATAAAAGCTAGAGTTTTGTAGATTAAAAGGTAATAATGGCATCAGTTCTCCCCAACCCTTGAAGATCAGACTATTTTTGAGCATTTCCCACAAAATCTGACACAAAGTAGGGGTAATAATTGTGAGCTGCATACTGCATACTGTCATATTGGCCACCAGCCACATTTCATCCATGAAATTTAGCAGCAGCATCTCATCAGAAAGATGGGTGGGGTAACAGCAGTAAAATTAGGCCTTTTTTAATAGAGATAGAAGACAGAGAAATAAAATTTCTGTCTTTGGGGAAGGCTGTTCCTTTGCATGCAAACAATCCCAGAACCAAATCACTGTATCATCAGGTAAGTCTGGAAAAAGCTTCTACTTCCTGTCAGGGTAGATAATACTGACTAGGAAAAGCAGTGCTCTGACTAATGAGGCAATTAAAGTAAAGGTAAAGGGACCCCTGACCATTAGGTTCAGTCGTGACTGACTCTGGGGTTGTGGCGCTCATCTCGCTTTATTGGCCGAGGGAGCCGGCGTACAGCTTCCAGGTCATGTGGCCAGCATGACTAAGCCACTTCTGGCGAACCAGAGCAACACACAGAAACACCATTTACCTTCCCGCTGAAGCGGTTCCTATTTATCCACTTGCACTTTGACATGCTTTCAAACTGCTAGGTTGGCAGGAGCAGGGACCGAGCAACGGGAGCTCACCCTGTCGTGGGGATTTGAACCGCCAACCTTCTGATCAGCAAGTCCTAGGCTCTGTGGTTTAACCCACAGCACCACCCGTGTCCCAATGAGGCAATTACCATGTTTTAAACCTTAAGAGGAGAGCAAGAGCAAGAGCAAGAAGAAACAAAAGATGGGGCATAGTAACAGAGGGGGGAGAAGCCACTCTTTTTTGTTTGGCTCATTCCTCAACACGTACACCCACTCCATCCCCCACAAGTTCCCTGCCAGAGTGGAAGAAAAACCTTGGAAAAGTTTCTGCATCAAAATGATGCAGTGGTGGGGCTCATTAGTGAGAACGATGAGACTGCTTATAGGAAAGAAGTACAGGGGTTAATTCAATGGTGTAAAGAAAACAATCTTATGCTTAACACCAAAAAAACCAAAGAACTCATAATTGACTTTAGGAGAAAGAAAAGTGTATTTTTACCATTGCACATAAATGGCGAGGAGGTGGAGAGGGTTGGTAGTTTTAAATACCTGGGCATTTACATCTCTGAGGACCTCTCATGGACTGCAAATATTAATATGGTTGTGAGGAAGGTGCAGGGGAGGTTGTATTTCCTGAGAATGCTCAGGGGACTGAATCTATCTCAGCACCTACTTCTGTCCTATTATCACAGTACCATCGAGAGTGTCTTAACCTATAGTATATTATCGTGGTATGGGAGCAGCTCTGAAACGGATAAAAAAGCTTTACAGAGAATAATTAAAATTGCCCAGAATGTTATTGGGCTCCAACTACCAACCCTGGATGAGATCTTCACGTCTCGCACTTTGAAGAAGTCACACAATATCCTGAGAGATCCCACCCATCCTGCTCACAACTTCTTTGAACTGTTGCCTTCGGGCAGAAGATATAGGACAATGAAAACACGAACCACACGCCTTCTGAATAGTTTCTATCCAAGAGCTCTGATTGCACTAAATAATGATCTCAGGGCCAGTTGCAAGAAATAGCAAGCAGGGAGTAGGAAGGAATGAGACAGGTTTTTAGGTTATGTTATGCCTTTAATAGGTTATGTTACATTCTGGAGTATGATATGTTTTTATAGATTATGTCTGAATAGGATGAGAGTGTTGGAGATACGTGCAAATGTGTATGTGAACCCGGTCTTTGGGTGGGTGTTTGATTTTCGTTGTTGTGTATACTGTGTATATACGGACAATGACAATAAATTTATCTAAATCTAAAAATTATCTAAAATCTGATTGCTGGGAAGGTGTCACGCTGTCCCCTCGGCCACCTCCCAGAAGCCAAACACATTCATTTCCTTTGTCCCATACCATTTACCGGTAAGTAGATAAGGAACAGCAGAAGCAGCATTGACAAGAAAAATGGGGGAGGGGGAAGGATTTCTCTCTTTCTCCACGTCCCCATTTTGTTACCCTCAAGAGTAATTTCAGATGCAGTGCATTCTGGGACTTGCATTTTATTCAAGGACTCCCAACAGTTGAAACTAAGGATGGTGAGAAATTTGATTCGGTTTCCATTTCAATATGAAACTACCTAATTTACAGTTCTGGAAACAATATGTAAACTGGAATGCAGCTCTGAATTTTGTGACAGAGATCCCCAACCAAATAAGTGTGCATAAAAATGCATATGTTGAGGGGAAGCATATTAAAATGTCATAATAGGAAAAGCCACTTAAAATTGTGCGTATCAGGAAGGTACACAATAATGTTGACAAATTCTCATGAAGTCTTTTTTAAAATAAATAAATGCAAACTTTTGCAGGAATATGAAGAACCAAAACAAACCTAAATTGACAGATTTGTCCATTCCAAGTTACAACATACATTAATTTTAGCTCCTAAATCTTCTGTTTTATGCTTTTAATGGTGACTCTGTAACCCCTGAATTATGGATTCTAAAACAAATAGATTAAGAAATGAGGATGAAAGGTTCTTTCAGGCAATCACTCGTTTCCAAAATAATTCTCACAATAGGTAGAATCATTACAGTATTGTATTTTTTTCAATATTCAATGTTGTCTAAATGGTAAATCCACACAGCTACTAAAACCAGAACTAAAACATTCTTTCTTCACATCTCTGGGGGCTTGTGTAAGTCAGTTGTGGGAGACCTCTTGTCTTTTTACTGTTACAAGTGTGATCCATTTACAGTACTTTATTTTCTAGCCCTCAAGATTTTTTCAATGATCCTATGTATAATAGATGAAAGATATTTCTTAATGCTTTCTTTCTACAGGCTAATTTCCAGCACAGATTTTGGTCCATTGTTAGTAAGGGTAATGAGAGGCAGAGTAAATTTATGCTTACTCCATGAAGGTTATTTTCTCACTTTCTCTCTCTGAGAAGCACCTTTGATCATAAAATTCTCTTTGATCAACTGAAGCACACTATTCAGACGTGAGTTAAATTGTCCAGATTGTGTAAAATCGTTATATAGGAAGGTATTTCTCTGCTTGTTCTTAACTTTAGCACCATGATTGAACGTGCTGCAGACTGTATGCCATAATATTTGAACAGAATGTAAGTAGCCTGCAGTTTCACACACATTACTTCCACTAATGGCAAACTAGGTTTTCCCAAGCCAAGAAGAGTGCATCCAAAATGAAACTACTGAGAAACAAGAAGTACCCACCCCAAAAAATCCTTTAACAAAAACACCCAAGGGGAAAACCCTGCCCCGCCAAAAAAGTATGATGAGTTGTGAACATGCTTAGTTATCTCTAGAATCACAATGTTGGTAGGGTAGTGTTGGAGGGGAAGGGACTGTCGAGAAATCTCATTAAATCTGGATTGTGGGGGAGAAAACTAAACTGGTACAGGTCTCTCTCTGTGAAATATATTTAATATATTTAATAAAGTCATAATTTACATGTTATGTCTTTTTTAATACACAAATGTAACTAATGGGATATGTGAGAGGAAGTTCATTTCCAAGGCCGCTCATCTTTTCTAGTGGGCGGCATTGTGGCGATGCACCCGGAACCTGATAGTGATCTGGCATGGGGGCGGGGATTGGAAGCCCACTCCATGCATCACCCCTAGTAGTGCTGGTATAGACTTTTGCGGGTGGTGCTGCGGTCTAAACCACTGAGCCTCTTGGGCTTGCCAATCGGAAGGTCAGCAGTTCGAATCCCCACAACAGAGTGAGCTCCCGTTGCTTTGTCCCAGCTCCTGCCAACCTAGCAGTTCAAAAGCATGCCAGTGCAAGTAGATAAATAGGTACTGCTGTGGCAGGAAGGTAAACAGTGTTTCATTGCGCTCTGGTTTCTGTCATGGTGTCTCGTTGTGACAGAAGCGGCTAAGACATGACCCGGAAAGCTGTCTGTAGACAAATATCGGCTCCCTCAGCCTGAAAGCGAGATGAGTGCTGCAACCCCATAGTCACCTTTGACTGGACTTAACCGTTCAGGGGTCCTTTACCTTTTTTTGCCTGGTACTGTGGGAAACTGCTACTTGTCATCAGATTACACACTATGGAATCAAAGCGTTGGGACATCAAAGATCATTAGCTGAACCTTCTGATAGTGCAGGAAATCCACTACTTCAGCCACTCTGAATAGTGTCCATCCAGCTTTGTAAAAAAATCAAAAGATACATCAGATGATGAACAAATATATCACTCACTATAAAGAACCTTCCTGTGTTTTTGTACCTTCTGCAATCCTCAGCTACATAGCCATCTAAATGAGTGTGCGTTAGTCTACCTGTTTTCATCCATCCTGCTAGGCCTGCAGGACTTGGAAACTTTCTGGTCCCTTCCATCCTATGATTCAATTACTGTTCAGGACATAGTCAAGAGTTCTTAAAACAGTCCCACTATAGATTAGCCTACTGTCCTCTGATGTACCAGCCAAGCATAGACTGTAATTCTAGCCCCACTTTCCTGGGGTAAGCCCCACTGAATTCAATCAAAACTGTGTTTTAATTTGTTGGAAGCTGCCCAGAGTGGCTGCGGTAACCCAATGAGGTGGGTGGCATATTAATAATAATAATAATAATAATAATAATAATAATAATAATATCTTTTAAGTAGGCACAGTTAGGCTTGTGCTGCTTATTTTTCAATTTCAGTATGAGATGTTTGTTCAGGAACAGTTTTGAAATAAATGGTCTGATTAGTTTCTGAACAGAAATCTCATGCTGGAATTGAGCAAACATATATGTGACCTTTGCTCAAATTCCCTGAAAAACAGATGGGTGCTAAGTTTATAAAGTATGAGGACTGCAGGCGACCAGATAGAAAGACCTGATTTCCATGCCATCTGGTTTGATTACAAGAGTGGGTGGTGTGCAATTGCATGAGGCTTATTTTTAGTGTTTGTGTTTATGCAAGTTCATGGCAATGTTGAGCTGTTGCTGTTCTAAAGCTACCCAAATGGTGGCCATAATTCCTAATCATCATGAAACAAGTACCACAGTAACATTTTTATTTATACATTTCTGCTAAGCAAGATAATTTGGAAAAGCAGGGAGACATACTAAATAATTAGGAGAAAAAATAGATATAGCATGTATCTTCAAGGACAGACCCACATACAGGACATTGCAGTACTCCAGACGGGAGGGGTGTCAACAGAGCATGGGCAACAAAGGCAAGGCTATTCCGGCCAGGAATACCTGCAGCTGACAAATCAGTCTAAGCTGGGTAGAAGCATGCTTAGCCACAAAAGCTATTTGAGACTCTAGTGACAAGTTGGAATCCAGTAGTACTCCCAGACCGTTCCTTCAGTGTATATTGCCATCCCAGAGCAGGCAGTACATATGGCACTTCATGCGTTGTCTGATCAGTTCCATGCTACCACAACAATAGCCTTCTGAGAGAATTAATTGTGGATTATTTTGTCCAGGCATATCTTTTAAACTCATGAATTTTAAAAGTTTATTCTATTAAAGCAAGATTCTTTTTAAAAATGCAGAACTTAATACCAATTATTAGACTTTGGATTAACACCTTGACTCCTCTTTAAATGAAACTCCCCCAAAATATTAAAATTTGTCAGTCATGCAGCTGTGATTAGAGTTAAGTGGGTGATCTTTTAACTGTGCTTTTTTCCTCCACCAGAGGATTCTAGCTGCTTTAAATGACATTCTTACAAAATAAGAGTGCTCTATAATGCTTGGAAATCTTGAACACTGGCAGGTTAAAGAGAAAGTAAATGAGTTATAATCTAGTTTTAAAGTCCCTGCAATGGATGAGTTCAAAGGAATGAACATAGTTGTGGATATATAATTCAGAAATACTACAGAGAATAATATCTTTGCAAGACATTAAAAGCAAGCTTTGGTCCTAGTGATGCAAGTTTATAAATTCCTGTATTTTAAGAAGGTTTAAAACATTTAAGCCCTACTTATGCATAGCAACAAAACTGTCTGTTAAGGAAAAATGAGTTTCATTGCATGTGAATAAATCACACAACCACTTTATGGGAGAAGTGATATGGCCAGCCAGTTTGGTTAGGAATCATATACTCTAAACTTAATAAAACTTAGGACAGGAGCTGTGAAGCCTTCACTAACTGAAACCTGAAGAGAAATCTACAGAATATCTAGTAATCAGTGTGAAATGATGCAGAACATCCAGTACTCAGTATGAAACTATACATTATACACCTGTGACTACCACTGAAATACAGTACACTTGTGTTGCATTGCCTCATTCTTCCTTCATAATGTGTGGAGAAAAATACCCATATCCTATGTTGCAACATTTCCATGATCTCATTCCATGTCATTGGTTACAGCTCATGAAAAAGCATGTGGCATCTTGAGGTCAGGACATAGTAAATTGAAGAGAAAATGTCAACTTGCTGGGGGGGTGTGGGAGAGAACTCTTCCTGAGTGGGTGTGGGACTGTGGGGAATCCAGTTGCAGACTGAGGTGGGTCTGGGGCATGGCTTGGCTTTACAGTCAAGAAGCGGACCAGTCAAGGAGGGAAGCAGTTTTCCCTCCAGTCCACTCCAAATCAGATTCCCCGGCCTGTGATTGGCAAGAACTGCAGGCAGGCCCCATTAGCCTGCACGGCCATTGGAGAAGAAAATGTCGTCCCTCCTGCTGGTTGTGTGGGAGGCAGGAGGCACTGCCATGGCCTATGCTAGGCCACAACTTCCGCTTCCCATTCAAAAGGTACATGGACATGGAATTTTGCAGTGGTTTTCATGATTACACCACTTCCACTCACATGTCAAAAATTTGGGTGGTATGCAGTTCTTTCCTGCTATTCAAAATTTAACCATAGCTGTCAACTTACAGATTTGAAAATAAGGGACCAGCAGCCAAAATAAGGGACCTGCAGCCTCACCTGTTCCAGGCACTCCAGTCTTCCTGTCCTCCTGCAGTCTGGTCAAACTCATGCTGGTAGCTTCGAGAACACTGTCCAACCAACTTTATAACCAGAGGTTCAACTGAATAGAATCTGAATCACATGCACCACAAGGCCTATGCAGCCTCAACTTAAGATAGCTCCCCGGCCTGGCTTTGCACTGCAATGTTTGCAGCAGCAGGTGCAACAAAATGGCGTCCAGCATTCAAAAAACCCCTCAGCTTGCATTAACTAGCCACACACAAGGCATGCAAGCTCCACCCCCGTAGTCGTTCTTAGACTTCTTATTGGGTGAGCAACACAGCCAAGCAACACAGTTGGAGCCTCCCTCCTCCCTGGCCGGCAGGGAGGGAGGGAGAGGAGCTGCTTCCTTTGAAATTTAAGGGACATCATTTAAGGGACATTTAAGGGACATCTATCAATAAGGGACAGCAGCGGGACATGGCGCTGGAATAAGGGACTGTCCCTTCAAATAAGGGACACTTGACAGCTATGAATTTAACATGGCATGGTAGTATAGTGATCAAAACCCCACAGTCTCACAACCCAATAGGTACTGAAGTATAAAAGGAAAAGTAAGAAACTGGGACAAAATCACCAGCATTATAACCAGTAAAATTAATGCAATAAACCTCATGTCTGAATGCAGTCAATGTTCTCAGTGTGAATGCATTAAATTAACATATTCCTTCATTTCCTGGAGGTAAAATGTATTAAAATGGCTGCATTTCAATGTCTTTTATAGAGGGGTTATCTCCAAAAGTAAAATCAGATTTTTAATCATAATGCAGCTCTGTATTTCTGCAGGAGTATTTATTAGTTCAATCTTCACCAGTATTATTCTCTGCTAGTACTTTGAGCAAGGAATGTGAGATACAACACCAAATTCTAGAGTGATTGCGGCAATCTTCTTATCTCATCAAGACTTGGTAGCAAGTACTATGCTCTACATTGTACTGTTTCTAATAATATGATGTTGCTGAGGAAGAGAAGGACATTTCAGGAGCTTGATCCTACGCTTGCTGATTGCTCAGTTAAGACAAGTTATCATAGAATTCAACAGGACTTCAATAAGAAGTCAGCAACAATAACTGATTAACATTACTGGAGAGGTAGTTGTGCTCTTCACATTCCTAATATATTTATTTTCACCACTCTCCTTTTTCCTGAATACCTATCCTTTTAGATCCAGTCAGACTTTTAATATTACCCATCCCTTCCAGTTCTCTTCTCAAAACTTTTGGGAAGCATTTTCTGTTTCATCTAAAGAAAACGGCGACATAGTTACATTTATTACAGCATTTGCATGCATACCCATGAGCAAAAATATAGAGTGTTTGTTATTAGTGGGTTGCTGTAGACTTCCAACTACATAAAACTTGTCACTAATGCATGGTAGTTTTGTTTCCATATTATAATTTGTTTCTACAAAGTCATGCAGAATTTCTAATGTCTATAATTATCTAGCAGGGTAGCTCTTCTTATTTAAGACAGTGGTTCTAAAACTGTCTCTCCCTTACTGGGCTTGAGATGCAATTCCAGGGAAGATAGCATCCTAAGGTAGATCCTTACTGACACCCCCAGGCAAGATTTGGGTGGGGTTAATGCTCCTGGCACAGGACACTCACTGAGCCACACTGAGTTTTTAAGCAGGTATGTAAGAAGGCGTTATTTTCTGTACTTGTTACATGCAGAACTCTTTCCCTTTCACTGCAGTTTGTCTTCCACTAAAAACTGCATTCTTTGTCTCATTGTCTACTGCTGCAAAATTATGTAATTTAATGTAATGGATGTAATTAATTATATACTTTGCATTGTCATGACATTGTATTGAAATGGATGAGGTTGAACAAAGGCAACACAATCGTGGGTGGGTGTTTGTGTGTAATCAATCAGGTATCATTTATGAATTGAAAGCAACAGTTACAGTGAATACTGATCATGTTCACTGGGTTGATTTCTGTTCCAGACATGGGACAAATAAGCAAACATCAGCAATTCCTGCTCCTGTTTCTGTTTTTGTCAGAATACTCCAACATCTCTATTTGCAAGAGTGATACATCTGAATGATCCACCCCAGCCTGTTTTGAAAGAAATGGTCCTAGGAGATAAGTCTTGCTTTTCATTTGAACAAACGGGGAATACCTCCTAGACACCATTCTTCTCAAATATGGCTTCCCTGCACATGGCTTTAGGAGTAAGCCAGGATTCACCTGCTCCATTCCTCTACAAATACTAGGGATGTATGAGAAATCTGTTCTTCCCTCCTGTCTCCCTTTCATCTTCACAACAACCCTGTGAAGCAGAATAGACTGAGATAAAGTGATTGGCTCAAGGTTACTTAGGAAGGTTCATGACTTAGTGGGGTTTTGAGCCCTGGTCTCCCAGATCCTGGCCATAATAGCTACATCACATTGGCCCTCTGTTGTTTCTTCAAGTTTGCCATTGTTGAGAGCAGAGTTAGATTGTCAATGTGAATGCCTGCAGATGGGAATTCTTATACAGTTTTTCTTTGGGAAAAGGTTGGTGTGTGCATGGTAAGCTTTCTGATACACGGTGGATATCTTGAATAAAAGTGGGCATCAGAAACTAACGTGACAGAATGTGTATCTAATCTCTCCTTTTATTTTTAATTCTGCCCTTTGCTATTATTGCCACCCCTCTTCCTGATTTATTTTGATGTTTCCTTTACTGAGTTTAGTGACCTGACATTTTAAATTCCCCAGTTGTTTCACAGTTCAGTTGCTTGTCTATTATTTCAAAAACTCTGTACGGTTATACTTTTAAAAGGTTAATTTAATGCAGTAAGTTTATTGTGCATTATCTTTGAGAGATTTTTTCTTCTTCACCTTTCGTCCCTACTTTTGTTCACTTTGCCACAGTGTAAAACAATGAAAACAGAATGCTGGATCAAAAGGAGACTGGAACCTTCTTCAGGGGCCTCTCCCCTTACATATGGCTCCACCCCTTATATCACCATTGCCACTGCTGCAGCTCTCCATGTGGCTGGGGCTGAAACTCTGGCAGGGAGCCTTTCCATTTCCTACTTGTCTAGGCTCACCATGTGACATGGAACTCTCATCTCTCAGGATTCTAAATTTCACGGGGGCCACATGCACAGAAAAAACTCTTAGATACAGAACATTGGCTTCAATTATATGGAGGGTTGTGGGAATAGTAACTATTGTGCAATGGAGGAGGAGAGGGGGCCAGGGAGGGAACCTCCATGCCTTGCTTTTACACAATGGTAAATTTAATATATTCATTAAAATATATATTTATATACAGTGGTACCTCAGTTTAAGAACAGCCCTGTTTAAGAACTATTTGGGTTACGAACTCTGCAAAACCAGAAGTAGTGTCCCGGGTTTGTGAACTTTACCTTGGTCTAAGAACAGAATCCGAATGGTGGAAGGGCACCGGCAGTGGGAGGCCTCATTAGGGAAAGCGTGCCTCGTTTTAATAACAGTTTTGGTTTAAGAACGGACTTCCAGAACGGATTAAGTTCATAAACTGAGGTACCACTGTACTGCAAATTTTTTTAAAAAAGAGTTTACAAAATCATCTCTATATAATAAAAAATGTAAAAATTGAAAAATCAAACACTACCAACTATTATGCATGTAGGTAGCTTCACAACACATCATACCAAGCCTTTATAGCTCCAGTAGATGAGGTACAATACAGGAAGAGGGATAATAAATGCTTTTGCTACATTCTTAGAGGCCAAGTACATTCTCACCTACAGAAGCAGCTGCAATGTTATTACATAGCTCTTCATCCATTACTGGCAGGTAGTACTCTATTATAAACCCAAGTATGTCTATCATTTTATCACTAGGAATCACCTGCCTTATACTGAACTCCATTACAGTGTTCATGCCAATCATCCCTACAGATATGACTATCTTCATGCTTTCCTAGGCAGCCTTTGGGGCCATACCTACCAGTCTTGACACTGCCTCCTTTGCTGTTGACACTGCTTCAAACAGGTTCCTTGGCAGCTATGGCAACTCCTTTGGCATCTGAGACTAACTTTTCAACAGTCTGCTGCACAACAGGTGGGGTCTCTTGTAGCTTGTCAAGGCTCTGGCTAGCACAGATGTTTGCTGAAATGATCTGCGATTCAAACTTATGCAGAAGAGGCTGTGCAACACTCATTGTTGAGGAGGCAATTGCCTTCACTCCAACTTCTGCCATACCACGGACTGCTTGAATAGCTGAATGGAAACCCTTTGCAGAGTTATAAATAGCAGAAACGATCTAATGTACAGCTGACCAAGGGCAGATCAGCTACCCCTTGTATTGCTTCTTTTCTGTGGGTTCAGGACTTGCAGCCCTTGTGCCCTCTTTGTTAGTAGACATGAGGAAACCCCAACATCCAGGGCCACTTACAGTAATTGCATAGAGGGTGAAGGGATGACTGGATAGGGCTGAGTCTCACACTGGACTGATTTATGAAACAGTGGATCTGCAAAGCATTATGTCACTTCCAGACACATTTGGTTAGTATATATTTCCACATATTTTGTGCATTTGCAAAATCCGTCAGGTATTGTTAGGACTACTGGCTGGTTACGTAAGCCCAAGAATATGATTGTCTAGGCAGCTCAATTATATATCTGCATAAGAACAGTCTGCTAGATCAGGTCAATGGCCCATCTAGCACAGCATCCTGTTACCGCAGTGGCCAACTGATGCTTGTGGGAAACAAGGGAGTAGATGAGCACAAGAGCACACTCCCCTCCCATGGCTTCCAGCAACTGGAATTTATCAGCATTAATGCCTCCAACTGTGGAAGTAGAGCTGAACTAATGGCTAATAGCTATTGATAGTCCTTTCTTCCATGAATTTGTCTAACCCTCTCTTAAAGCCATGCAAGTTGGTGGCTATCACTGCCTGCTGGGGAGTGAGTTCCAGTTTGGATTTGGTATCCCGCTTTTTCACTACCCGAAGGAGTCTCAAAGCAGCTAACATTCTCCTTTCCCTACCTCCCCCACAACAAACACTCTGTGAGGTGAGTGAGGCTGAGAGGCCCAAGGTCACCCAGCAGCTGCATGTGGAGGAGCGGGGAAGCGAACCCGGTTCACCAGGTTATGAGTCCACTGCTCTTAACCACCATACCACACTGGCTCTTGTGTGAAGAAGTATTTTCTTTTTATCTGTCTTAAATCTTTCAGTGTTCAGTTTCCTTGAGTATTCCTGAGTTCTAGTGTTATATGAGAGAGAGAAAGAAACTTTTATGTATCCACTTTCTCCATTCCATACACAATTTTATAAACTTCTACCATGTTCATAGCTGAGCTTTTCCTCGTCTTCCACTGAGGTACTAGTCTTTTGTACCCAAAATGGCATTTAAACTTACAGAGCTCGTATAGAGTTGGTTTGGACCAGCGCCTTTGGTGCCTTTGCCAGGTCTGAATACTAACAGATGCAGCAGAATGTAAGGAGTCATAAATAACAAACAGATAGTTTGCTTATTTCTGACTTACATGGTCAGAAATAACGAATAGTGTGATTCCAACCATCTGACTTATATACTTTATACATTATTCATTCTCTTATATTTACAAGTGTGTCTGCCTGTGTGTATGTACACAAGCACAAACATAGTGTTGCATATGTATGCAGTTATATTTCTTACACACAAACACACACAAAGAAAACCTAACCTTGCTATGTACAAGGCACACTACACTTAAAGTTAACAACCTTCAGGGTGTCCATTCACCGTAAAACTAATTTCACACCTAGTCTATTATGTAATGTGGTATGAAAATAGTTCTTTGCTTCAAGATATCATTATATGACTTTGGGTCACACTGATTTAGTTGTGTTTAGTGAAATGCAGAATATTCAGGCAAACTTGTAATAGTGATGTGTACTATACTTTCATAGCATGACTCATTTTTTCTGATGCATTTCTTTTACAACGAATAGGTACACATGAAATACTGATTCATTAGGATCAAGCAGGAATGGCAGCATACATTATGTGCATCTTTTGTTGGATGATACACAGATGGATTCAGACTATTATCCAACATGGGTCTCTCCCCCCCACCCCCAGAATTACAACACATAGGGATCTATAGGGAAGTCATCTGAAAGATCCATCATAATCTTATGGAGCTCACAGCTGTTTTGGACACTGACAATAATCCATAAAACTCATTTAAAATGATGAAACAGTATGCCCAGTTAAGAATAGGATGCTGTTTTGTTTTCTAATTAACTTACAAATCTTACTGGGTATTCAAAGCTAGGTGCATTTATAAAAAAAGATTATGGCCAATGCTGTTGGTTATTGGCCAGAATGATTGTGTGTGTTTGTGTGTGTGTGTTTGAGTGTGTGTGTGTGTGTAAATTTCCCTAGGTTTTAGCTGCACTGGAAGTCTCC
This sequence comes from Podarcis pityusensis, assembly GCF_964106645.2. Taxonomy (NCBI): domain Eukaryota; kingdom Metazoa; phylum Chordata; class Lepidosauria; order Squamata; family Lacertidae; genus Podarcis; species Podarcis pityusensis. The sequence goes on along the minus strand of NC_138034.1, from coordinate 43,656,121 downwards.
TGTACGTCTAAATCATTTTTCAACTGCCTGCAAATTGATTTGCTTCTAAGCTTATTGTACACTGGAAACCATGCATGTCTTTTGATCTGTGGCAAGATTAAATACAGAGTATGCATTGTGGAAAAAACCTCTATCAGAGAGGAGGCGATTTAAAGAGGTATAAAAAAAAACAGAGAAATGCACTTAGTTTTCTTTTAAAAGATGAAATAGCTAAAATAAATTTGCATTGTTTCATGTCATTTAAACCTAGGAAGTGAATATAAATTTTCATTCATATTTTTGTCTATAGCATGCGACGTATCTAAAATCAGTACTCTGTAAGCAACTAGAGAGCACGCATTACCATCAACGTTCCTGATGATTAACATTCTACATATGATTAACAAATGATTATCATTCTGTAAGTTATTTTGTTATTTGGGAACAGCTCAACAGCAATCTCTACCCACAAAGCTTTCAATCACATCCATTGTTTTAGTTACTCTCCAATCTGCATAAACTCTTTTAAGGTCATTTGCAGAAGAAGAAAAGTGAAGAGTTTCTACAACTGAATGTAAAGTCTAGAAAATAAACATGTCAAGGTCATGATCCATCCCTTGATGATAGAGTGCATAGAGATCATTTGGCCCTCTTAGTTCCCACTCCATGCCTAGCACACTGACACTAGTAAAGAGTTTATTGACTATAGGTGCTGTGATCTAAAGCTCTGAACTTTTGGGGCTTGCTGATCAGAAGGTCGGCGTTTCGAATCCCAGCTTCTGCCAACCTAGCAGTTCAAAAGCACACCAGTGCAAGTAGATAAATAGGTGGCGGGAAGGTAAATGACATTTCCATGTGCTCTGGCTTCTGTCATGGTGTTCCATTGCACCAGAAGCAGTTTAGTCATGCTGCCCACATGATCTGGAAAGCTGTCTGTGGATAAATGCCAGCTCCCTCTGCCTGAAGTGAGGTGAGTGCTGCACCCCATAGTTGCCTTTGACTGGACCTAACTATCCAGGGGTCCTTTACCTTTACCTTACTAGTAGTACTAAAAGTTTTAAACTGCCTTTCAGTCCAAAGGTTCCAAGGATGGTATGCAACATTCCAATAATATAACACATCAAAAGATCACCATTAAAAGATCACCCATCTGAAATTGGATGGTTTTACCTAGAGATTATAGCCCATTTCTCCATAGACACCAGCAAAATGCTTCATGCATATAGACACAATATATATCAATCACTAGCAAGTCTGACTGCCTCCTTCAGGACCCTGACACAAGTTACGTGCTGTACTTGTAGGATGATGGATCAATGCATTGTTTGATTCCAGCCTTACCCAGCACGGTCAATGGTGAGAGATAATGGGATTTGTTGTTCAGAAACATCTGGAAGGCCACAAGTTCTCCATAACCCTAATAAGGAAGCTGTTTTGAATTTACTATATTTATGCCCTGTGATCCTTTAAAACAATAGCAACATAATATTGTACAGTGGTACCTCGGGTTAAGTACTTAATTCGTTCCGGAGGTCCGTTCTTAACCTGAAACTGTTCTTAACCTGAAGCACCACTTTAGCTAATGGGGCCTCCTGCTGCTGGAGCACGATTTCTGTTCTCATCCTGAAGCAAAATTCTTAACCTGAAGCACTATTTCTGGGTTAGCGGAGTCTGTAACCTGAAGTGTATGTAACCTGAAGCGTATATAACCTGAGGTGCCACTGTACACTCCAACCATTTTAAAGCAGAAGGATTAAAGCAAATGAAGTATTTTTTTTTTTTATTCCAAAAAAGAAGGCAAATTAGAGCACTACAAAAATGAAAGTTCTGAAAATGAAAGTTCACTGTTGCTTTCACTATTGGAAGTTCCATAGCTCCTGTACTACAGAAGGCATTCTTCCATTTCAGACTGTGATTACCCACCCACCTGTGGGAGTCACAGAGGGAAAGCTGCAGTGATAGTCCCATTTTCCCTTGGCTGTGGTTGAGCAGCTTCTCAGGATCATAGCCTGGAATTTTAGAAATATGAAAATGGAGAGAACTGTGCAGTTGAGTTAAGGTATCTTAACTAGCACATATAGTTGCTAATACTCATTATTCTCCTCTTTCTTCCCTCTAGTGATATACCTTTCCCCTGTGCAGTTGGAGCACCTTGATTTTGAAATATGTGAAGATGATGCGCCTGGAAAACTTTTTTTATTTTTTTATTTTGGTCCATTGTGTAAGACAAAAGTGCCACAAACCTACTGACAAAAAGATGCTCTCTCTCACAGTGCATTTCACAGATTTGGAAGGAAGTCAGCAGTGAAAAAGAAAGGCAGAGTGAGTAGGCAAACAAAAGATGACAATCAATAACTTGGCTGATCAATGACACTTCATCAAGTATCCATGATATGGGTAGCACATAAAACAAGGCCATGTACACACTCCTATTTACTTTGCATCCAGTGCACTTTCACCACTGGTTTGAACAGTGGTGTACACATGACGTTAACCACAATCCCCATCTCTCCTGTTGTTTCTTACATAATACTGTGTTAAAATGCATTTCCCCCTGAAACTAGCTTCAATTCAAGTAAAGAAGAAGAACTGAGCTACTTTTTAAGCAGGTAGTGTGTACACAGCTAAAGAGAAGAAGTCAGGCCCTCAGGAACCAACTAAGCAGGAAAATCAGTAGACTTGGGATAAGGGGCAATGGCTAGGGATCCCTGAGTGGGAAACACAATGCTCCCTATCCCCGACAAATAGCATTTTTAAGCCACTACTGGTGTGATGGAACAGTGCCTCTTCTTTCTCTTAAAGTTATTTTGAAGCACTTGCAAATATTCTCTTTTGAGCTGACTTTCTTTCCCTCCTTCCTTTTCTTTAAAAAGCTAGATTTCACAATAAGCCTTAAAAACCATGCTCCAGGTTGATTTTATCACTTGTCCTGTAGCAATGTTTCAAAACGAAAGGGGGGAAATCGCAAGGGCTACATTATACCAGTAGAATTCATCAAAATCAAACCCAAAGTTATCTTGGCACCGTCTTTTGACCTTCAGCATAGCTTTGTACCTATTACTGGGAAGAAGGGGCTGAGGAATTCACAAGCAGATGATAATGACTAGAGAAGAAAGCCCAGAGGAAACCTGGATCTGTGACTTGCCAGTCACACTGGGAACCCCTCCTGGCAAATGAAACCACTTTTGACTACATAAACAGGGTCCTTTGCTTTGTCCTCTGTGAAAACTAGAAGAACACTCCTAGGTAACCGTTTCATTATAACCTTCCCTCCACCGGTCATTTGAATTCACACATGTCTGAAACTCAGAGGCAGGCAGTAGTAAATTGAATTCATAACTAGGCTGGTTGTATATTTTCCTTACTGTAGCCTTAAGTTACAGAACCCCTTGACAGCAGCAGAGTAGCCCTTAAAAACATTAGAGATGTAGAAGGAAATGCCACGTAAAATGTGTGTGTGTGTTTATGCACACACAGTATTTTTACTCCTACAATTGTATTGCAAACGTTCTGTTTTCCAAATGTGGGTGATCCCTTTAAAAAATAATAATAGAGTATTGTTAGAATTGGTGGGCCTCCACATGTTGCTGAGCTACAGTTTCTATTAATCCTTACCAATGGCCATGCTGGCTGGGGATGATAGGACTTTTCAAGGAGCTGCTTTTGGATGGATGGAGAAGTCTTAGGTCTGTGCCATAGAGCATGTGACCCATGTGGAAATCCCATACCTTATAAGATTTTCCATATGTACCTGGACAGGTTTAAATGCCCCATGTGCTGGTCAAGTAAAGTACAATGTAAACCTTGGTGCTTTTACAACAATCAAGCAACATGTGCATTTTGCTTAATAAATGTTTTCAATGCACCAAGAGACTAACATAACCTGGAGGTCACACATGCAAGCACTGCCCCCTCCCAATCCCCATCTGCCACCTGCTGTGTCTCCAACCTTCCTGGTGTTAAGCAGGGAAGGTCTCCAGGAGGCCGTTGTTCACATTTGCTTAAAGATAAAGAGAATCCTCCACACAACTGGGACCACTGCTCTATCATGTGAGTAAATGGCCCCTGGAGACCACCTTTATTCTATATAGGGAAGGTCAGGGACTAAGTGTGGGGTGATGTGCACAAGGAATTTGAGGCCAGATATGCCTGTTAAAGTTCTAAGTTTAATGTGTTTGAATGCATTGTACAGTGGTACCTCGGGTTAAGTACTTAATTCGTTCCAGAGGTCCATTCTTAACCTGAAACTGTTCTTAACCTGAAGCACCACTTTAGCTAATGGGGCCTCCTGCTGCCGCCGCGCTGCTGGAGCACGATTTCTGTTCTTATCCTGAAGCAAAGTTCTTAACCTGAAGCACTATTTCTGGGTTAGCGGAGTGCGTAAACTGAAGCGTATGTAACCTGAAGTGTATGTAACCCCAGGTACCACTGTATTTAGAATGCTGTAAAGAGAAGTTTACCTTAAGCAAAGGTTCCACTCTGGGTGAAAGCGGAAGACTGATATTTTCCCCTTTCAGTGGACTAAACTACCCAGTGACTCATTGCCCCAAAAGAGAGCTGCAGTTCTCACAGCAGGAGAGGAAACTTAAGAAGTCAGAGAGGCTAGCAGCAGCAGCAGCACAGAAGCTCTGCAATGAACAAGCTTAGGATCTCACTCTGGAAGCAGATTGCAGAAAGCTTACTGAACTGCATAAAAGACTTAAAGAACTGAACACTATTGCTTGTTTGCAATGTGTTACTTTGCTAATTTGTTCTTAGTAATGTTTATATGTAACTAGTTTTAAGACTGTTCTCCAGTAAAGCTTTGAAACTCATTCTTGGAGTGGAAAGCTCATTTTACAAGGTCCAGATCAGGGATTCTATGAAACAACTCTAATATTGCATGCATTGTCTCCTGTCCCATTATACAGTGTTCAGACAAACACCTTAATGTTAGCATACAAATGGGCCAGTAGCTATAGTAACATACAGCAACATACTACTTTTATTTGTTTTACTTTACTCCACTATAAACATCTGGATAATATGTTCTATGTGCTTCCTAGACTGGTAATTGACTGTAACAAGAAAAGAAAGATTGATTTAATTTTGATAACATATAGCAACATGATCATGTGTGTATGGAAAGCTTACTTGGTACAGGGTTTCCCCCAATCCTGTATCCAGGACTGGTCTGAACATCTGGCACACATGTGCAGAATTTCTCTACACAGGTGTGGGGGCAGTGCCACAGAGTGGGCAAAATGCCTTTGGAAGATTGGGAGTGAGCCAATGGTTGGGTAAGGCAAAATGACAGGTCCTCAGTTTATAGGGTGGCCAAGGGTTGTATTTTACCCTCCATTTTAAAAGGCAAGCCAGTGCAGTGAAGATTGGTGATGCTTGCTTGGGTTATGGTGCACAGCAATACACCTGAGAAGGAATAACACCATGTGATCACATAGCAGGGTCGTGTAGTATTGTTCCTTCTCGGGTATGTTCCTTGACATAGTCGTTTCAACCAATGTAACTGGGTAGCATGCTTCAACTGCAATTCTTGCAAAAAATAATAATAAAAGCCACATTGAAATGAAACAGAAATGCACCCAAAGTGTTTCATATATTTTGTACTTTTTATGAATGTAATTTTATTGTTGAGTTTATGCTATGCACCACCATGCTTTTTATTTTAGTATTGGTGATATAGAATTGTTTGCAAATAAATAATAAAAGTGCTCTTGCATACAATGTACTGACTGATTTGTGCCATTGATCCATAACTGGAATGGCCTTCAATATGGCCTTCAATATGGCCTTCAAGAAAAATATTTCCCCCTGCCCACACTTTTCTTTGTGATATTATGATCACAGAGTATGTAGACAAAAGAATGAAAATAAATGGTGCTGATGAGGAATGACAGATATTTACAATATTTAGAGATGTGGAAAATGGAATTTCATAGTTTGCTGAATACTGTCTGAGGCTTTCAAGTCGCTTTTGTAATTTTTTACTCAGATTGATGCATCTTTTGTATTTGATTTGCTTTGTTGCCATGTATTTGCCTGTCAATTGAAAATGTTTCCTATTTACATATTTTAAATTTATCCCTAATGATACTGGAGTTGTTGCAGTATTTAATTTCTGAAACTAGAATTGTGCCTAAACATCCAACTTGAACACTCCTTTTGCTCACTTTCCTTGGCAGTTCAGGTGCCTTTAGGAAGCAGAAGAGTGCTTTTTTTCTCCTCCTCCATATATGGTTATATGAAATATATACCTCTACATTTCTAGCTGGGGAGCAATGGCAAATGTTTGTGCGCTGATTGTGGGTTTCATAGAAGCATCTTGGGAAAATATCCGTGACTAGATTACATTTGCGGAAATCCAACAGGGCTGAACAGCTTCAGCAGAAAACTAAGTCTACTTATGGAGGCTCCCATTGTAATATGGAATCTCACAGTTCTAAAACATTTGGATTCTAAAATGGTTGCTTTTGCTTTAGAAGGTACTCTAAATACTCTTTCTTAGGAGAGTCAGAAGGTCACAGAAAAGCTAGAAGTACAGGGGGATATACATGGGAGTTGTACAAGGGGATATGGGCACAGTAGGGTCAAAGAGTCACCTGAGGGCAATTAAGGACAAATAAACTAAACCAAGACTTTCCTGTTCTCCTGTCTGGAAGACATGGTATGTAAGTCAAGCTAGAAAATGGGGGTAATCAAAGGCCAGAAAGTTATGTAGTTCAGAAACTTGATAGAAGAGGGACAAAGGGCTGAGACCTTTTAAGAAAGCCTACTTGGATACTTCAAGAGGAAGGAACCCAGAAGCTGAACTGAGAGATGATAGTTGAAAAGTATTGGCTTGATTAGGAAAATAATCTTGAATAGGTATAACTGATGTGTTTCTCTCTAATGTGTTCTAATGTGTAACCACTGAAACTCCAAATTTAACTTTTTTCTGCAATAAATTTCTTGGATAAAAGCCCTTTAATTCCTTAAGTAAAAACTAATTTTTGGGAGGGCTTGAATTCATCTGATACCTTGCTATTCATGCTTACCTATTAGGCAAGTTGAAGGGTTGTTTAATGGAGGCAGAGAAATAAAAAATAGTTATCTACTTGGTGGCAGCAATAGGGCTAAGAGGATTGGGTGGGGCTTTCTTGGATGGTTTGCTTGCCTCCCTTCCCTCACAGTGAAGGTTTACTGTGTGCTGTCATATTGAAATCAAAGGTTTTGGGTAGGAGTCTCTGCACATCTCTAATTACTCTACTCTAGTAATTGCTAAGCCATCTATGGACATTTCCATCCCCCTTCCATATATGAGGTCAGCCACAGAATGGAAGGAGTGTCTCTTTCTACAGAAGAGAACTGTTTTCTGTTTTGAAGAAAGGAAGGGATGAAATGAAAATCTAGTCATATATATATATATATATATATATATATATATATATATGCTTCTCCCAAAACTTATTGACATTCTGTCACTGAGAACTAAGGATTTTGCAACGAAGGAAGCTCGATAGAGTGGGGATATTGTCTTTTTTGGCATCAATGGAGATCTGACTTTCACTTCTTTTCATTTTATTTTTATAAATGTTTATTTACTATACGGATGGTGAAGCAGGGGAAAATGAAGCAAATGTGATTCATGGATCATATCTTAAGGTTTTCCCTTTGTGTCTTTGAAAGTTGCATCCACAGAGATGCATAATGGACACCTTTAAGACAAAAAGACTGAAAGTTCTGAGGGAGAAAACTTTAAATTGTTTTGGAATAGGCGATCCTGTCTTTCTTAACTACCATCTTGAGAAACTCTGAATGGGACAAGTGGCCTCCTGCTGCTGAGTGCAGCCAATCTATAAGATACCACCTGCTGAGTTTGCAATCAAACTGACACAAAACCTGTAATTTCCACAACAAAGGGAAGAGGTTCAAAATTACTTCTGTTTCTTAAAGAAACCAGATAGCTTCCAAAAGTTGCATTAAGCAAAACTCTTATGGAAGCCGATCCTAAACATTTGCACTGGTGTACTACAACATCTGCAACACAACTTTTCAATCTTGATTCGATCTTCCTGTGGTTCAGTAATCACCACACCATATTCTCATTTATTTCAAAATTGTAAGCGACCGTGTTGGTTTATTAGGGACAAAAATCCTTATGATACAGAAGGGTAATATCTTGAATAAAACCTCAGAACATGCCAAGGGGATCTTCCAGACAACCGGTTTATTGAGTATCTATCTTGATATGCTTGTACAAAGCTTAAATGGTGGTTCGATTGTGTGCATTATTTTTTGAGTATTCATTCTTATGTTTACAGGTGGTTGTACGGCAATGAACGTTCCTCCTGCATTCATACCGATTTGTTTGTGTGATGTTGACATGTCCTCCCATTAATCATTCATCCCTCCTACAGTTCTCAGTGCATTTCCCAATCACTTTCCTAACTGCAAAAAAGCATCTGTGTGTTTTTAGGTAAATTTGTTGCACTAGAACACAACACTTTAGGTTTTCACACAGAAACTGAATTGAAGTTCTGGTATGTGTTTGAATCACTCCTGCGCAATGACAACAGTCTGGAGGCACCCAAAGTCAGAGCCATACCAAGACATTTTGACACCCGAGGTGAACCACAGAAAGTACCCAGCCTCCCCACCAGGAAAGTAGGGATATGTGAATATCTCCACCAGGGACAAGTGGCAAATATAGGTCTACATCAAGAGCTACTGCCCCTGTGGATCCTGCCGCCTGAGGCAGCCTCATGGGTGGGCCAAACCTGCCCAAAGTGGTGAACATTCTGTGGAGTTCTCCAAAACACCTCTTCAGGCTGATGCACTTCAGGCTAATGATGCACTTCAAACAGTAGTTGTTGATTGCTTACAGTCATGTCCAGCTCACCTCCACCCCAATTTATTCAAAGATAGAACAATCTGAAGATTAAAAGGTACATTTTCTTCCAGGTGTCACTACACAAAGGTGAAATGTTCACAGAACCAAATTAATGTGGTTTTTTTTAAAAAAAATAAAAGAATGGTAACTTCTTTTATCATGCAGTTTTTTTATAAAAATTGCATGAGAACTAATGGTGAAAAATATTGCATTCCTCCTGACCTGAGTGATGCCATTCCTGAAATTGCAAATCTAATCAGAGGAGTCACACATAAGCACAAACACACATGCTTGTGATGCTGCTATAAGGAAGTCTGCAAACCAGATTGCCATTGTCCCAGAATTCTGAAGGAAGAAGTAATCAGACCCACATTTCCTAGTGCTTTGAGTATTACGAAAAGGAGAAAAGAAGCAGCACATCAATTTGCAAGGGAAATGATACCAGTTCAGAGGTCACAACTTTTTCTTTAAAAGCACTGTGTATAAATAATTTCCAGACATTATAATCAACTGTCAGTCATTATGTCAACATATACTGTAGAATTCATCTACAAATGAAGTCATTAAGACATGATAGTCCCTATAAATCTATAGAGAATGCTAATGTTATTGGTAGATCTTATTTCAGGCATCTGAAACCTATGCAATGTAACATTTATTTTTCACCTCCTTTCCCCCCTGTCTTTATTCCCTCTACTGCTGGTTTTTTTTCCCCCAAAAGAAGAAGAAATTTTCCTCAGTGCTCTTTCTTACATCTAGTGCAACTAACCTATTCACAGCTAGTTCAGAAGCCCAAAAAATCTTAACTCCTTTGTGCTTCTCACCCTACAAAGCTGCTGCACACACCCAAAAATAGCAATTTATTGGCATTTGGGGAAACTGTATGGTAATTTTAACTTTTTCTTATTTTGCTGATTTTATTTAAAGAGTCTCTCTTTAAAATTGTCTCCTAGCCATTTCCACCACCTGAGATTCCACAGATAGCATCATGTTCAGGATGACCCCTAAGCTCTGATCTTCGATTTTCAGAGGGAGTACAACACTATTCAGAACCAGTTGAATTCTTCAATCTGGAACAGATGGCCTTCACTCCCACATTTTGCCTGGATTATATTTTAATTTGTTTGCCCTTATCAATGTCAAACTGCCTCCAGACTCCTGTTCAAGAGTTACACAGCCTCCCCAGAAACAAAAGGTGGCTGCAACCTGCTTCATTCTGCCTGATTTCTAAAACTAATTTCAGAACTTGTACAGACACATTTTTCCTATCATTCCTAATCAACACTTCTTTTCCCTTATAGGTTACCAATGTGACCAAGTATCTATGCATTGATTAAAGAAGCATGCAAACAAGGAAACTCGAGGCAGTTGCATAATGGTATCAGGATTTCTCTTTGCACTGCTGTTTAAGCAATATGTGCATTTGTGACTAGAAAGGAATTATGATGTGGTGGTATACAATTGCATCAAGATTCCTTGATTAAATCAAGATTCCACTGATTAAATCAAGATTCCACTGATTAAATCAGTGCACAGATATGCTGGTGCACAATTGGTGCCATGCAAGAAAAAGTGTGAATGGTAAACTGGGGCAAGTAGTGATTCCAATGAAGTCGATATGGAGTGTAGCTCAGGTGTGGGACCTTTGGTCTCCATCCTGCACCCAGCTCTAACCTATGGCTCCTAAAAACTGTCAGCATGCAACAGTGGCCACACCCCAGGAATGGCTTTGACTGGCTGGCTAAACCAGGTGAGGGTAGCTAATGGGTCTCAAACCCCCAATGAGTTAGGGACATCCCCTGCATGCAAAGATGGGCTCCAGCTGATTGAGTGAACAAGACCAATAGTGGGTCCAATGGTCAAGAAGGCTGTTTCTGCCCATACTGTAGAGGGAAGTGAGGTGCAGATGGAGCTTGTCAACCTGGAAAGGTATCTCATCTAGGAGAAGGAAACCTCTGGTCCTAAACCTCTGCTGCCTTGTAGGATATCTTTGGAAGAATACAATGCTAAGGGGTAAGCCCTGTACAAATCCAGAGTGGAGCCCCTAAAATGGTTGGATGAGACCTTCTGGCAACTCCTGCAGTCAAGCTGATGTCAAACATATTGCTCTGCTTTCTTTTGCACTGCATCAGCAATGCCCAAAGGGGTGTGTGGTAATCTGGGCAGCCCAGGACCTCCATAAACACTGTCTAGGCTTGCGCCCTGGGAGGTCACTTTGCTGTTGTTAACACAGAGGTTTGACTTTACCCCCTCAGTGGACGCATTTCATTGTCTCTCAAGACACACACACACACACACACACACAAATGCATCAGTTCTCATCCACAAATAAATTCTTGGGAGAACTTCAGATAATGACTATTTCACAGACATCTCAAAGAAGCATAAAAGAACACTTTTGCTGAATTATACCAGAAATCATGTAGTTCAGGTTCCACTCTGGTGTATGAATATGCTAGTCAGATCCCTACACAAACTGGATGACAGTGCCCACTGTTTGTCCACAACATTGGATAGTTTCTGAACATGGAGTTTTCATTTGCTCATCTTGCCTTAGAACCACTGATCAATGTATCTTCTATGACTGCCATTTCTTTTTGTTCTTGCAAACACAGCTCCAAACTCTCATGGACACAAGTGGGATCACCCCCAATTATGTTGAAAATTACTCTGTCATTTATATTCTTTTTCTCCCCATGTTCTGCTACTTTACAGCCAACAGCAGATTTCCTTTTCCTCCAAGTGATATTCTAAGTTCAAGAATCATTTCCAATAAATAGTTAAAACAGCTCGAGGGAGGTCAAATTCTACCAGCTTATAAGCTTTAGTAACATTTTATTATTGCCTGTTAGAAAACACTTCCCAAAATATTGTATAAATTGGCCTTTTGATATTATTTGAGGGAAGCATCGGTAAACTATTTCAAAGCAAGAGACAACCTAATACAAAGTACAGATAGTTCCCTTTAGGGTTGCCTTTTTGCTGTTGTTTTTAAATTCATGGCTATAAAGCAAACACAAAAGATAGCAAACCAGCTGGCTGTTGGAGAAGAAATTGATGCTACAGATGCTTTGCATAAGAGCATGACATGAAATAAAAGCAAAGCCTATTTCACCATGTCCCACTAAAATGTAGTCTGACTTTCCTGCAGGCATAAAGAACAACTCAAATGATGGGAAAGGTCAAAGAGAATGCCAGGTATACACTGAGAACAACCTTTGGAGTGAAGAATGCAAACCCTTAGAAGAATTTAGAAACAGTCTTTCTCTGCCTCCATAAATCCCATACACACAAGCCTGAGCATTTCACATGTCACTTAATTAAGAATGGCAAACAGAATGTTTTAGAGTAAATCTTGCAAGCCTGTTTGTAAAGCTGCACCCTTTTAACAGAGCTAAGTTCACACAGCTCAAGGAAGACTCTGTTATTTATCAACAACCTATTTCTTAATTGATTTGGTTATTTTAAGATATTTCCAGGCTGTCTTTCACCATAGACTTCCAAGGCAGTGACAGCATCAGCAGCAAAGAAAATAAATGGAAAACAGTAAACATTCAGAGAGCAATCCTATACAAGCCTACCCAGAAGCATTCCTGGGTAAGTCGGCATGGAGTTGTAGTATAAATAACAATATATTAACATAGCAGTCAAAACAATAAGGTGAAAATAAAAGCATAGAATGACAATTCTTAGGTCATTCCATGCCACAGCCAAAGTGTTTGCAAATGATTATGGTCTATAAAGCAGATTACACCAGTGTTGCACATTTTCTGGCCTCAATGCAGTTTTTTTTAATGAATGTTCTAGCTGTAACCTAGAACCCTGGCTTGTGAACATTATTTTTTTCAGCTGTTCAAAAGTTGGAATTCAGCCTATTACAAACAACACTCGATTGACACCTTGTAGGGTTGCCATATTTCAAAAAGTGAAAATCTGGACATAGGTTATTGAGCTATTTTTAAAGAAAATCACCAAAATCTACACTACCAACATGAATTGCCATTCATCCAGATTTTCCTGGACATTTCAGTGATTTCCATCCAGGTGCTGATGAATGCTGGCTATGTCCAATTTTTTTTGGATGTATAGCAACCCTAGAATGGAGTATGTTGAAACATACAAGATATTACAGTAATGATAGCCATATATCTAGTATTCAAGACACCACAAACAATTACAGTTCAATTCTATACAGATCTGTACAAATGCAAGTCCCATTGAGTTCAATGGAGTTTACTTCCAGATAATTGAATATAGGGTTTCTGCTATAATAAGTAACTTCTGAATTGCACTCAGTTGCTCCCTAGTAAACAGCCTCGCCTAGTCTGTGGATTGTAGTGGGAAAGTATAGTTTACAGGGCCAAGAAAGTTACGATCAAATCTCTTATAGTTTATCTAACATGTTTATATACTAACATTCAAGTGAGTGATGGAGTGGGATTTTATCAAATTGCAGATGATGAGCAGTCCATCTTCAACAGGTTATTTTGGGAAAGGTTAATTAAAACTATTTTGTTTTGCTCCACTATTCCTATATGCTCTGAGACGCCTTTGATCGGTGCATTTATTAAAATTTAATTAATGAGCTAATTAAATATCATCAGAGAGTCTGGGCTGAGAGACCAAATTCATTATACACATCTCCCCTGCACAATTTTCTTTCTTTTTTAAAATGTGCCAACTTATATCACTGTCAAACCAATCATTGACCTAGCATCAGGTAAAGCAGTGGAATGTTCATACAGTCAGCTTTGTGCAGGCAACTGGCCAGTGTTTCATTCTTGCTTACACCAAATAACTGAGGTTGGGTTAATATTGCTCCAAGCAAAATACATGTTTCTTGATACATACATATGATAATGAACTAGGAGGCTGGTTTCACAGTGTTCCTTGAAAACCCTCTTTCATAACATTTGCTTTTATTTATTAAATTATTCAATGATTTAAAAAACTGGCTTAAACTCAGAAGGCTCTCTCATGTTGGCTCACCCTCTGCAAAACCAGGAACTTGGAAGTCAAGGCAGATGCTTTGCCCTGTGATCAGCAATGCTGTTGTGCAATGCCACAAATTATACTGCTTACTGTTCATGCAACTTCATTTTCCTTTGCCTTTCAGGCCAAAATCCAGAGGTGGGGGGTGGTGTGTTTGGGATCAGCAAAGATGCCTAATATTGCCCTGCTTCTGTGTTGTATTATTAGTCATGTAAGCCTTACTACTGTATTGCTAAAAGAATTTTCCTATGAGGCAGGAAAACCTTAATTTTTGAACCACTGCTGAACCACGGCTTGACATCAATGCCAGGAAAAATCATAGAACGGATAAAATAAACAGTGTCCTGAACCCCTGGCCTACCTGGCAGCAAGTCAGTATGCCCAGTTCAAAGTTTAAGGGTCAATCCACACAAGTGAAGTCCAAAAGCCAAAGTCCAAAGGTCATGAAATGAGGGTCAGGGTTAATCCATGTTGCCAGGTCCAAAATCCAGCAGTCAGGGTACAGTCCAGGGTCAAACCACAAGCACAGACCCATGGAGGTCCAGGAGCATCCAAGTCAAGGTCCCTCAACATGGGCAGTTGAGCAGACACTGCATCTCAGCTCTGCTGCATTTTTATACTTTGCATGCTGATTGCAGCATCTGTGCTTGATGAGGCATGTGGCCACCACCTGTTCTAAGCCTACTCCAGCTGACAATCACACACCTCCCCCCTGAGAGGAGATATGGTAGTCTCTTTCAGATATTTATCTCAAGGGCTGTCACATGGAAGAGCAATATTGTTTTCTCCTGCTCTGGAAGGTATGACCTGAACCAATGGCTTCAAGTTACAATAAAGGAGATTCCAACTAACCATCAGGGAGATCTTTCTGACAGTAAAAGCTGTTCAACAGTAGAATGGGCTCCCTTGGAAGGTGATGAACTCTCTTTCACTAGAGGTTTTCTAACAGTTTGTATGGCCATTTGTAGGCCCAATCACAAGGAGTGCATGACTGGCAGGGCCCACAGAAAGGACACATGACCAGTGTTGTTGCTTTAGGGGGAAAAGTGTTGATACTCACCATTGTATTCCTCCTGCTTTTCTCAACACTAATTTAAATGCCAATATTTATTCTTCCTCCTTCTCCTTGCCTACCCTTTCCCTCAGTTAGCTTTAAAAACCAACAACCTCTTTCTCTGGCCCAGTACTTGCCCTCTGCCTATTCCCAAGCCCCATAATTTCCCTTTTCAGCTCCCTCCAGCCCCTTCTGTCCCCAAACACAAGAAAACAAAAGTGGCTTGATTTCTCTGTGCCTCTCACTTTCTTTCTAATTCACGCATCCTAACCTGTTCTTCCTACCCCTTCAATGGTCACTCTTCAGAGCAAGGTCATTGGCTGTTACTAGAGGCTCCTGGATTGGCTAAATTGGGCTGCTGCTTGCTTTGTCAGTTTCCAGGCTAGTTGTCTGGCTCTAAGGCTAAAAGTCTGAAGAGAAACTAGTGCAGCTGAGGTCAACACACAGAGAAACCATGTGCATGTGATTTGGAAGAAAAGTACCAGTAATATGTACCATTGACTACCGCCAGGAAAAAAGCACTGCACCTGACAAAGATCTTGGGATCAAATACGCCACAACTTTATTGATTACAGATAAGGCTTTGGCACAAGCATTAAGTATATATGCTGAATCAACAAAGCCAACTGTTGGTTGATTATTGAGACTGGCTTAGACCTGGGTTAGTTGTCACCCTATGACATACATCAAATCTGGATGATCCCACCAGGACCTCCATTGGGGGGTTGCTATGGTCCACAAGCCCCTATCTGGTCATCAAGACAGAAGTACATCCTCCTAGAGCCTATTATCTGAGTACCCCCATTTCCCTGTAGGGGTGGGTGTACCCTCAACCCCTGCCACTGAGTAGATTTAGGATCCAATCCAATGTCTTATCCACCAACAATTATTATAATTGCTATAAGGTAAGCAAAATCTTTAGACAGGCCCAATTTGTCTGCAGCAAATTCCCCCCCTGGCCCTGAGTATGATGGTGAAGTATTTGCATAGCAAAGCCTCACACATGGTCTGCCCACTCAACTTTGAGCAGGACCAGAGGTTGTTGCATAGCATGGGAGGGCAGGAAATTCAGCTTTGATTGAATTGGCAGGTGTATTTTGTCTGCCATTTCTATTTGTCTATATATAATTTCTGTGCTGGAAGAGGCCATATAGGACAACAAATATATGAGAACTACTTTATCTTCATTTAGAGAAAAGTGTTTTAATCACACACACACAAAAAGGCTGACTA
This sequence comes from Podarcis pityusensis, assembly GCF_964106645.2. Classification (NCBI taxonomy): domain Eukaryota; kingdom Metazoa; phylum Chordata; class Lepidosauria; order Squamata; family Lacertidae; genus Podarcis; species Podarcis pityusensis. The sequence continues at coordinate 43,639,994 of NC_138034.1, read as the reverse complement.
CACATAATTTCAGAAACTGCACAGAAAACCATATGCCAGTAGAAAATCAGCTCTAATTTAATTAACCTGTGTTCAGGAACTTTCTGTTGGTTTAGTTGAATCAGATAAAAAACCCCCATACTGTATATATCCTTTGTAAATGAAGACAATAAATCTCTATAATACTTGCAGATCATCTTGTTTTACTATGACTTGTCCAAAGATCGTGAAGCATTAACTATTTTTATCATGGGAGTGATTAAAGGAATCCTACCTGTTATTGATTTAAGTATGAGGGCATCTAATTAATTTTAAGGTACACATTAAAGTATAAATGCCTCTAGCAAATTTGTGGATGTCTCCCTAACTTCATTGAACAAGATAAACAATCTGTAGAAGACTAGCATTGTTACATAGGTTGCTACAATGCAGCCACAGTTAAACATATGAAATCCTTTCGACTGAAAGTGATGGAGCCATAAGTACTTAAAGCTGGTTGTCTGAAGCCCCAAATTAGTAATCAAATGTGGAATTTGACAACCAGAGGCATCTACACATATCTAATTTTCATACCATTTGGGCACAAAACACTGAATCTAAATGGTTGCTTTTTTTATGATCACCCAACTATAATGGCTATCTTTGCATGAAAACCATTGCAGAAATTCTCCTGAAATTTGGTAGGGCTCATGGTTTCAGAAATATACTTTCCCCCAGAATATAATAATAAAAATAAGATATTTTGTTTTTCTAAAATATAAAATTGTCCAGTCCCAAAAAGAAAACAACCTTTGGATGTATTTGCCTATAATTTGGTAGATCTAATCCCTCCTGAATAGGCTTCTATTTCTGCAAATTTCTGCATGGAAACTGCTTTCATCCACTTTTATAAAAGCCAAGAGGTACAGCCACTTTTTTTATTCCCCATACCAGTGTATGCTCAGAAACACATCTTCATTTGATGCTTTGAACCTGAAACATGACTCATGTGGAACAGATCACAGGGAAATTGAGCTGCAACCTGAAGTAACAAACTGAATTTTTGTGACCAGTAAAAAACCCCAAAGAAATACTAATTTCAGCTGTAATGAAACTAACGGCTTCCCTACACATATGCAACTAATATGTTGTTGTAGGCTGGAAAGGATAGTAAATACTGTATTAAGTCACTGAATTAGAGCTGGAAGAGACAAAGAGGCTATCCAGACCCCTATAGCAAGGGAGAATCATCTGTTCATCAATCACCACACAGTTCTACCATCACTATTCAAGTCTCAGCATGCTACCAGTAGGGAACAGGTATCTCGCAGAAAGAGGCTAATAAAACACATATATTAAGTAAACTCATACATCAGAACAGTAAGGGCCAGCTGCTTCCTGATGGGTGCCATGTTAAGTACTCCGGTACAATTTCTTTAACTTGGGTTGATCCAAAACATTTAAGAATCAAGCTGATAGTCTATTCTCATAGCACTACTATCTTAAAATTGAATTTACTTTGGATGTGAGATGGGTAAGTGGCTGTAACAGACAGGGAAGCAGAGGTTCTGGAACATTCTATCCAGACATGCCAGTCAAGTACCTACATCCCTAAATAGTTGTTGTTTGCAACATATATTTGCATTTATCCAAACCTTTAGCAGCAGCTAATTGGTTTGGTTTGGTTAAGTCATTGTGTATACTTCCTATTTCCCACTAGCAATCCAAGTTGTTAGTTTTGCGTTTCACTTTCCCAGTGTTCATTTGTTACTGGATTTGCTTTTGTTTTATTTATTGTATGGTACATCCCTAATAAAGGTAAAGGGACCCCTGATCATTAGGTCCAGTCGTGGCCGACTCTGGGGTTGCGGCGCTCGTCTCACTTTACTGGCCAAGGGAGCTGGCGTTCAGCTTCCGGGTCATGTGGCCAGCATGACTAAGCCGCTTCTGGCAAACCAGAGCAGCACAAAGAAACACCATTTACTTCCCACAGGAGTGGTCCCTATTTATCTACTTGCACTTTGACGTGCTTTTGAACTGCTAGGTTGGCAGGAGCAGGGACCGAGCAATGGGAGCTCACCCCGTCGTGGGGATTCAAACCGCCGACCTTCTTATCAGCAAGCCCTAGGTTCTGTGGTTTAACCCACAGAGCCACCTGTGTCACATCCCTAATACCTTGTGGTAAATGGCATTATATCTACTTAATATTCCCGGGCTTTGGTAATGCATGTTACTGTATTTTAACAAATGTCTAGAATGTTCAGGCTCCTCTGTGCTGACATCATAGTGGTGTTGATCATAGAAAAAAGCTTTCTAACAGGGGCCAACCAAATGCTTGTGGGAAGCCTGCAAGCAGGCACTGAGCTTAATAGCACATTCCCACTTTAGATCCCTGGCAATTGGTATTCAAAGGCATGAGATAAATTTAATTCTGGTCTGAAAACAATACTGATGAATTAGTTAATCCAGTATTTTTCTATGGCTCCCTTATCATCAGCTCTGGCTTCATCCATTAAAAGCATACGGCCCCTGACAGATTACCCCCAATTGAAACTGGCCCTCAATAGAGAAATGGTTGCCCACCTTGAGGGTGGGTAACTTAGTTCTGCATAAGCATGCTTAGAATAGTGCTGTTTATTATCAGAAAATAAACATGAGCAGTTTTAAGTTGCTTAAGTTTCCTTTCTAGATGCTTGTCATTACTAAAGACTTGACCTCCATGATTTCCAGCCCTTCACTTATGGGAAACAAACAAACCTCTAAGAATTAAAGCGCTGTCTGTGGAAATAATGATCTACTTCTTGTGGGCAAAAACAAAGGCCAAAAAGAAAACAGAAACACACAACCCAAGGCTTTCTACTTTTTTTTGTTTAAAAAATGAATTGTAATATACAAACAAAGGAACACTGACACATAGCATTCTTTTAAAACAAAGTTGAGACGTACAGACTTCAAAAGTGCATAGGGATTCTGAGTGAAAATGTGAAATGACTAAAATTAATTACCCTGAACACAGAAAGGAAAACATACAGCACTGGAGAATATAATATGGTTTTCTACAAGATGTTTGTACTTGATACCTGATTAGGATGCCTAGTGAAGGTCACTTTTAACTAGGCACTGCACTGAAGATTCTTTACTCAGAGATCTGGGTTCTGCCCCACCCCCATTGCAACTATATTGCTAGTTTTCCTACCTCTTTTAAAAATCTATGCTTTTAAACTTTGAATTATCTCAGCTTTTATTTCAAAGGGGGTTCTGCTGCAATGCTGAAATAGTGCACCCAGCTGACGCAGGGTTACAATAATCTGGTTTTAAAATTCTCAAGACCTGGTGAAATGCTCTACAAACTTAAAGCAGCTGTAAACCGGTTTAAATCCCATTGCTGTGTTCCCCTGGCACCCTTCTCCCTCTAACCCTGGGAGTTGTAGTTTTGACTACCCTGAAGTGGTGTGCAAATTATAAGTATTCGAGGTGAAGGTCAATATGGAGAGTCCCTTGCCTAATAAGATATAGGTCCTACAGGACATGAGTGGGATAGAATGGCAGCAGCGCCCCCTCAACAACTTAGCCCTCAGCTATAAGTCCTATTAAGTTATGTAGTGCTTACTCCCAGGTAAGCCATCATGCACTTACAATTTTATTGCCAAACAACAATATTTCAAACCAGGTGTCAAGTGTGGGTCTCTGAGACATTCATTTTTAGATTTCTCTTAGTCAATAAATTTCTCTAAGTCAATAAATTCCCAAAGTATTGTCTTCCCCCATCCCTAAGTATATTCAGAATACTACAATATATTCACAAATGGATAGTATTGGGCTTGGGGAAATCCCAAGTTTTGCAGAAGTATGTTTTTAGAGGGGGGGAACTGTGGGGAATGCTAAAACAGCGGAGCAAGAACTGAACATGGCACCAAATTCTGAGTTGGGTGAGGGGGGTACAAAACTAGACATAATTATATGCATGGGGTGTGTGTGCAAATAATAGGTAAAGCCCCTTCATGTGTAATAAGTGTTATGCACTCCATAGCCCTATGAATGGGTGAAATCTATTCCAAGTTAAATGTTTTACTTTCCCCAAAGGCCAAAGGGCTGTTTAGGTTGGTCTGGATCATGCCTAAGGTTAGAACTGTGTCTCAAGAACAACAGGGAAGCATAGCATGAGAAGCACATGCAGTGAGATATGTCTGAATAAATTCTTACTTGCGAGTGAAGAGACAGCTCATCATAATTAAGAAATGTTCATAAATTATTCCTCACTGAAAGGGGGCTAAAATTCAGCAAATGAATTATTCACTGTGAATCGTTTGCCTAAATCTAATTACAGCAATCAGTCACCAGATAACCATTCTGCATGTGTGTGTAGGCTGGTTCTACCACATCTCTTCTAATGCCCTGGATCCAAAGGATCATGCCACTTGTTTCAAGGGCTCAAGGCTGATCAGGATTTTGTTTTTCAAAACAGCAGCCCCTTAATGTTCCATGGTAAATGTATTTTGAAACTACAGAGAGTTTCCTAAGCAATTTATGACCTGGAATAGGGGCTTACTATTCACATGGGGAGAAGAGAGTCAAAACCACCACTGGAAACACAGTGTAGCCTTAAGTGTGTTTACTCAGAAGTAAATTCCACTGAGTTCAATTAACATTACTCCCTAGAAAGCATGTTCATGTGCAGCCTAAAGTAAATCTTTGGACCTCAACCAATGGCTTGATATAAAAATGATCCATCTTTCATTCCACTTCTCTCCATTCCCATCTGAAGCAGTAAAATGAGCGTGACTGAATTTGGAGGTAATGTTATGCATGGGTTTTGTTTTATTTTCCCATTGAAGTGGATTTCTTTTAAGTGTAATATATCTCAGTGGTGGTTCTCTTTTGCACTGAGTTTTCCGCATATACTTCTCATTTTGATATTGCTGTCAGAAAACAGCTCATTTGGGGTTTGTAGATATATTGCACTGTAGAAATCAGTATGAACTTCTGTGCTCTCGGGTACCACAAAAACAACATCCTGTCTGATTTAACTGGTCTTGAGTGACAGTGCTTATGTTACTTTACTCTTACATTTATCTTTGCAGCCCTTCAAACTATAGTTCATCTTAGGATATGCTTTTTCCCTTAGAATTACCTAAAGAAAAGCCCATTGGATTGTTGTATATGTTAGTATGTGCTCAGAAATGTTTTAAAATATGATGAGCATTGATCACCTAAAACAACCTTTGCTAACTTGGTACCTCCAGATGGTACCCAACTAATTGGCAGCAGACTTTCATGGAGATGTAGTCCAAAACATCCTGAGGGCACCAGGTTGACAAAGGGAGGTCTAAACCAACATATTTACTTATTTTTGTGAACATCTATCTTGGAATACATCATCTTCATTTAAAATCCTATATGGAACTGGGGTATAAATAATATTGCAGAAGGCCAGAAACATCCATATGATACTAGATATGAAGAGAACAATTTCTCTTCTAATAGACTTCCTAAGATTGTGGGGAGAGCCATCTACACATACAACTAAACATTCGAATGAATGTGAATTGTCCAGAAGGAGCCTACTGCTGTGATGCTATTCCTGCAGCCCACCTCAGTTCAGTCTGCTCTCAGAATGCCTGAAAAGGGTTAGGAATCACAGAGAGTAAACACCAGAGAATAGAAATATCATTCCCTGTCATGTCAAATAGACTCTGTTCACACAACCTGTTCATGCTGCTTGTGTGACAGATGGATATTATGTTACCATGCCAACATCATTATGGGAATATAACCTCTTTTGGGGGGGGGCTCTCATGCCCCTCCTATGTGACTCTCACCCCATCCCATGGAATATTTTTTGCTAAGTGGTGAAAATCACTGGTTCAGTGAATGGAACCTCTGAGAATCAGTTTGCAATGACCCCTGGTGAAGCTAGTTGTGGTGATGAGCCAACTTTCCCACACCAGCTTAAGGGCTGTGTGCTTGAATTTTATTATTCTGTGAGTGATAATGAGGATGCTCCAATCATGAATCTTGAGCATATTAGGTTAAGTGAATTGTGAGGCATACTGCAGCAGCATGATCATATGTGTATTTACTCAGAAGTAAATTTCATGCCGCGGGTGGCGCTGTGGGTAAAACCTCAGTGCCTAGGACTTGCTGATCGTATGGTCGGCGGTTCGAATCCCCACGGCGGGGTGAGTTCCCGTCGTTTGGTCCCAGCTCCTGCCCACCTAGCAGTTCGAAAGCACTCTTAAGTGCAAGTAGATAAATAGGTACCACTTTATAGTGGGAAGGTAAATGGCGTTTCTGTGTGCTGCGCTGGTGCTGGCTCGCCAGCTGCAGCTTCGTCACGCTAGCCACGTGACCTGGAAGTGTCTTCGGACGGCGCCAGCTCACGGCCTCTAGAGCGAGATGAGCACGCAACCCTAGAGTCAGACACGACTGGCCCGTACGGGCAGGGGTACCTTTACCTTTAAATTTCATGGACTTCTGTTTGTTACATCCAAAAGTTGCCAATTAATTCTACATAAAATGAAATTCCCCTTTGTGGATCACTGCCCCCTTCATGGATCACTGCCTTGCCGTGGCGAAGGGGCTTGAATAACTCAGGGAAGCTATGAGCTATGCCGTGCAGGGCCATCCAAGATGGACAGGTCACAGTGGAGAGTTTCGACCAAACGTGATCCACCTGGAGCAGGAACTGGCAAGCCACTCCAGTATCCCTGCCAAGAAAACTCCATGGACAAAGGGTGTGCTCTGGTCCATGGGGTCACGAAGAGTCGGACATGACTAAACGACTAAACAACAACAACAAAATGAAATTGGAGGAAATGAAAGAGAAGAAAAGATCTGGCTGAATCTGTATTTCACACTCACAGTAGTAGCTCATAATCCTCAGGAGTTGAAACATGGAGAATATGAATGTCACCCTTCCACCACACAGCAAGCCCTGCTTTTAATAGGAACTATTGCCACACTTTATTTATAGTACATTATCTCATTAGAAAAGGCTTTAGAAATCACTAATAGAAGTTGTAAGTGTGTTACCAATGTAAGTTGCATGAATTATAAATGATGATAAGCACATCAGCAGAAAGTGTTGTCAGCAACTTATTGACTTGAAGGAATTTAATGAAATTTATACTTACAAAGGAACAACGCAACATTTGGGACCTGTGGGGAAAATTCCTGGCTGGCTGCAAGGAGGCAGCTCAAAGGACTTTCCTACAGTGGGGGAAATGTTGGAAGTGAACTCTAAGGGCAATGTGTCTCTCTCTTGCCATAATTTAAAGTCAAGTGCTCAGTCCCTTGCTGCTGAGAAGATACATGGAGAGGGAAATAGCCTGCTAGCTCAGGCCAATGTCCCACATAGTCCAGCATTCTATTCTCACAAGCACCAAGCAGATGCCTGTGGCAAACCTACAAGCAGGACCTGGGCAAAGAGCAGTCTCTCTTCATGAGGTTTCCAGCAACTGGTGTTCAGTTGGCAGACTCCATCATAACAAGTAGCCACTGGTAGACTTATCCTTCATGAATTTGTCTAATCATTTTTGAAGCCACCTAAGAGCTTTCTCTTTCTGCTGCTCAACACTTCGGCTAACCTCCTTTCTTCCTTCCAATATCCTTTCTTATTTCCTCAACGTCCTTCATCTGTCACTTCACCCAGCCTCTATTCATATCTTCTTCTCTACTTCCCTTTATTCAACTTCCATTTACTTCCTCATCTTTCATTCTTTCCTGCCATCTCCCATCAACCTGTCTACTTCCAGCATGCCTCCCTCTCTACCGCAACCTTTCTCCCTCCTTGAAAACACACCTTTGCTGCATATGCCATCAACTGAAATCTTCTCTTCCCCCTGTCTTTCTCTGCATATGTATCAGACATGTTGGAAAACACAATCTTCTATTTAAAAATAGGATAAATAATTTGACTCCTTTCTAAATCATGATAAAATTATGGAAAATGCCTAATTAGTAAGGTAAGGTCAATGTAGTTCTCTTGAGAAATGACCTCTGATCAAGATTAACTTTAATGCCTACACCTGTTTAGATTTAATGCTTCCCCCATCTAACCTGGTTTCCAGGCTATCACACCAGTTGTACAGTGGGCTAACTACAAGACTAGTTTTGGGGGGAAATTGTCCAATTTCCTTTCCTTTAGGGAGTCCTTAGGATCTTACACTACAGCTTGTAATTTCTGTCTCAATGAAGCTATATTCTCTCAGAGGAGCTGTGCTCTGTCTAGCTTCAAATCCCTAATTAAGTATGCACTTTGGGGAAAGACTTGTCCCTTCTTGATTCACTAGTAGAAATCACAATGTTGGATGCATACACACACTTCGCACATAACCAAGCCAAAGTACAATCTTTTTCAGACACTGCACACACATGCACTGGATTAGCTTTGGAAGAATGGTGACTTCAAGTTGCATTTGCTCACATTCTTGCCACATAGTTGGCACTCTAATCATAACAATCTTGATAGAGGAGAAGTGATGAATCTAATAATACAGGCTTAGCCATTATGGTTGTTAAGAAAATCTGTAATTATATTTCTGTGCAACCCTTTCTGCTTTACTCTCTAACCACCCATTCCCAGCTCACCCCATTAACTCCTTAATAAATGTCTTGCTGGTTTGACAATAAATTAGTCTAATAATACCATCTAGTTTAAGGGGTGCTGAACTGACACAAACTTTTTAATTCTAACTATATGTGCAGAGTTAGAGATTCCAAAATATGTCTGAGATTTCATTTACTTCCCATAGAAGTGTTTTTACAGTAAAAACATCATCATCATCAACAACAACAATCTTATACGTAAAAACAATTCCATATATACAAACAATTAAAATATGTAAAAGCAATTACAAATCCAATACAGGTAAAGACTGGGATGATGATCTCCACTTGAAAGGCTTGTTGAAAAAGGAATGTTTTCACTTGGCACTAAAAAGACAACAGGGGCAGCACCTGCCAGGTATGTAATGGAAAGAATAGATCCCTGGGAAGAGTAGATGCCACCACACCAAAAGCCCAGTTTATATATACAGACCTCCTGATGAGATACTATGTGCAGGTGGTCCTCACTTACAGAGCACAGTTATCAATTGGGTTTATAAAGGGTGATATATTTTAGATGGACTGGTGTGTTTGCTTCTAGTCTAGGAAACTGAGACTGGGAAGAAGAGACATCAGGTTAAATTGACTTGCTCTTTGGAGCCTGTGTGGTTAAAGTTCCCATGGACATGTGAGCAGAACTGAGCATTCCAATGAAAATGCCTGGAAGCACAAACCCTCCTTAAAAGATAGGAAAAGCTAACACGCTTCCAACCCACTGAATGCAGGAATGGGCTAACCAGTGCTTTTTTCCCCTGAGGGAACACAGGGGTACACATATCCCTAAACATTTTGTGAGTCAAAGTTTGGCCTCATTTAGGGGCAGTATTTCAATATGAGTAGGAAAATGAGAGTACCCCTAAACATTTAAAAAAAAGCACTGGGGGTAACTAAAAGTAAACTTATTTCTTTGTAAATCAGAACTAAAGAAATGGTTATTAATAGGAGATGGAGAAGGAGAGTACTTCTAGAGTCCTGACTGTCACTATTTTGTGGGATGGATTCGAGCACATTGTTGTATAACCTACCTGCAAATAAATCATAATGAATGTTCAGTAAGGACTAGGCATAGTGTAACTTCCACTTAAACTTTGAGCAAGCAAATCAGGAGGAATCTGAATAAACAGGTTATCTGGAGAAGCAGACAGAGACAGACAGACATATGTAGAGTTATAGGGAAAGACTGAGAACTGAGGAGTGGCAAAACCCACATTTTAGAATAAAACCTAAAAAAATTGTCTGCATCTTGAAATGTGAGAGTCAAGTATTTTTAATAACTACAGTGCATTTTTTTTTTAAAAAAATGCTTGTTCCTACTTGCAAATTACACTGTTCATTCATCAAATAAACAGTAATGCATTTCAAATCCAAATTACTTCTTTCTGCAGAATATAATGAAGATGTTAATGGAAAGTGTCTTGTTAAGTTCTAATCCCTTTTAATTTTACCATACTCAACAAACTTCTAAGAAACCCACTATCTTGGTGGTGCGGTAGAATTTATTGTAGACGCCGAGCCAAAAAGCAGCTTAATGGGAATGGGTTAGAGCTCTGTAAAAGAGAGGTGAAAAAGACTTCCAATATTCTTTACGGAAGTATACTTCATTACCCACAAGAATAATAATGAAAAAAGCCCTGTTTAGGATGATACAGCATAATGCAACATCATCTCTTTAGGAATATTTGAGTTTGGAGGATCAGGTATTTGGAGACTGGGCTCTAGCTGACCATGCCTCAGTCCTCTGCCCTAATCTCAGCACCAGCTGCAGTCCCGAGTTAATTGTCATTGTGCCCCTACTCTCTTGTTTGGCGCTTCTTTCAACATGCCATGATAGCATCATGCTTTCCTTTGGTGCCCTGAATTCTCCAAGCAGTTCTGGGTTATAAAGTCTCCTCCACCCTCTGGCATCTCAGATGCTGGCACTTACTACAAAAACTCCTAATTGTTGCAACCACACTGGGAAATAAAAAGCCAAGATACAAGATTATGTGAACTGGGCCACATTTCTTTATTTTAACACAACAGATCTGCAATGGGGAAGCATGGTGTGGCATACTAGATGCACATAACAAACGTGCCCCAGGCAATCCAGCCAAGGGTGTGCTTGTCACTGACTCCTCCTCTTAAGCCCCATCCTTTTCAGGTGAGGAGGGAAGTCTCCATTCTATACCCCCTCCCAGGGCCCCATAGCTCCAGGTGGAGGCTACAGGCTGACCTCAAATGTGCTAACCAGAACATAGAATGCTACCTTATACTGAGTCAGACCATTGGTCCAACTAGTTTAGTATTGTCTATACTGGTAGCTGCTCTCTCACTCTCTCTCTAGTCCTTTCCAGCCCTAGCTGGATATGCTGGGAATTGAATCTGGAACCTTCAACATGCAAGACAGATGGTATGCCACTAAGCTATGGCTCTTCCCTACTCTGCCAATGAGTTCCATGGCGTTGAAAACAAGGCTTGGAACTGCATCATCCACCCTTAAAGGTGAGTGAGGGTATTCACCAAACCTTAACTGTTTGATAACTTCCCACAACAACCTGACAATGTTCCCAATGAATATATTTAGCAGCTGCCTTCCCACTAACTACACTTGCCACCAAATCAGGACAGAGTAGGCCAAAAACAAAAAACCACCAGCAAGACTAGCTGGGTGACAGGCAAAAAAAAAAAAATCCTACTGGGCCCCCAATTGGCACCAGCAATGCCTGTGCTGAATAAAGGGCTGGAAGGTGGGTACCTGAAAACTAGAGACCGAAGCCTGATTGGGAAGGGCTTAAACAGCTATTGCCCACTTTTGGCTTGTTAATGCAGATGCACACTGAAGCCAGATGCCAGGACTCCTTTTCCCAAAGCAGCCACAAAGGCTATTTGCCACCATAGCTGTTTGGGGTGCAACAGCAGTGGGATTCATTCAACCATATGGATGAATTAAAAATTAACATCTCAGAGACCCACACTTGACACCTGGTTTGGCAGTAAAATTGTCTGTGCATGATGGCATAAATTTATAGCCCTGAATTTAAACTTCTCCTAAGCATGCTGCAAGGAAACAAAGGCATTGCCTACTGGAAAGGGACAGATGTAAAAACAACACCAGAGTTCTCATAAAAGCAGCTTAATTAATGCACTGTTTTTGATCCACTTAAGGGCACCAAGTCTAAATTAAACATACCAGCTGTGCTTTGTTTTGTATGGATATGTGTGTGTTGCACTTTAACCTTCATCTGCCTATCTGCAGCAGCCTTGTGAACAAGTAGTGCGCTTAAGTATGCAAAAGCCTGCTCTGTGTGCTCTCTGGGGAGAAAGGCTCTTGTATATTTCAATACCCTGCTGACTCAGAAAAGCAAAGAACACAGACTTGAAGAGAAATGCGATGTGCATAGATTTACAGCGGGGGTTGCGACGACAGCTTATTACTTTTGAGTAAATCAGCTAAGAAGACAGGCTTGGGGGTAGGTAGGCCCTTTTGGTTTTGTTTTAAAAGGCTTTCATTCTACATTTAGGATTAAATCATTTGCATATTCTATTTTGATGGAGAGCAGAAATCGCTGGGATCACTTATTGCATTTATTTCCCACAATAATTGCTAATGGATAGCATAGGTTATCATGACAGCTACAAATCAAACACATAAAATGCAGCAGTAGGGTCACAGTATGGCAGGGAAGATGGTTAGAGAGTACTATGCTCTGAATGCCAGCCTATGGAAACCAAGAAAGAGTCTTCTGACACTGGTGAGTTATGCCTGGACCTAATTCCTGGCTCTCCCTTCTAATTCCTGGATCCAGCACAGATTCAACTGCTGGAATGGCCAGGCCAGTTTGGTAATTGCCTGGGAGATGAGCCATTAAGAAAGACAAAGGGGAGGTAATGGGCCATTAAGAAATCAAATATGGAAGGGACCCTCCCTCAACCCAGATTTAGTTTGGAAGACACAGGGCAATTCTGAAGTAGAGTTTTAGTGCTGAGTTTAGGACTGCAGTGGTAGTGATATTACCTAGGGTGAAAAGGATGTAGACTTTAAAGATCAGCAAGCTGCAGAAAATCAGAGCCATGGTTGGTGTATGTTTGGATCCAAGGCTGCAGCTATGGAATGAACCAGATCCTCTTGGAGTATCAATGCTGTGAGCACCTCCATTGTAGGCTCAGGTTGTACATATGCGTAAATAAACCATATATCATAAAGGTACCACAGTCTCTGCTGTGCCTCATTTCCAAAAGGTAACATGGATCCTGGGTTTGTGCCTGGAACTGCTGGAATCTCATTTGGAGATTTGGGTGGCATGCAACATTACTTTATTCTACTATGTTTTCTTTGCTATTGCATATTTTTATGGTGCACACATCCTGGAAGAAGACTTGTGAAACAGAATATTGGTGAAAATCTTATATTTATTTAAATCTGCGAAAGATGTCAATAGAGTAAATATGGGCAGGTAAAGTTGATTGACAGGTTTAAGGGAAACATCACTCAGGACCATTGGGCATGCAAGCAGGGAAAGAACTAGGATAAAATTATTTATGCTTGCTAAGTGAAACTAGGGCATTTGACCCTGACATGTGCACCTGGCCATGCTGTCCAGCATTCCCCAAGGTGCACATGACAGGCCCCCACTGTAAAAGGAAGGGAGTGGGGTAGGGTGGGAGAAGCCCATATGAGACCCTTTGAGATTGTGGTGTTGAGAATCCAAAAACAGCGACAGAGGAGTCTTTGTTATCTCCCCAAAATGAACCTTGAAGAGCTATAAACAGGTCTGTTTCCTATGGGGAAGGGATTTCCAAAACTAAGAGTATTCCTTCACGCTGCACCCAAAACATACATCACAAGATTGATTTGATGTCCAAACCACAATTAATGTTGAGATTTACTCTTCAGTAAACAGACTAAGTTTGATCCTAAACTTAGTTACTTGGAGTATATCTGACTAGACACATAGAGCTTGTGCTACTATTTCCACTCCCCTTCCCCAGTGTATTGGGCATTTCTTTAGTCATGAAGGGATGAGGCGGGTCTGCTATTAGAGCTAATAAACACTTGTATTTAGGATTGCTGCCCTGGGGAGGAAGGGAGGGATATAAATTTAAGTTGTTATAGGGATTTTGTGCTGCCAAACCACACCTGAATTTACTTTTGAGTGAACATGCATACACTAAGGCTGCAATCCTAAACTTACTAGGGAGTAAGCCCCATTAATTCAATGGGGTACCTTAACTTGGATGCAAGCTCTTCACAGCTTTGAAATCTGGTGTCAACAACTGCCTGCTCACATTTGCATAATGTTAATCTGGCCCAGTTGCTCGATATTGCTCTGGCATACCAAATTATAGCATATTAAACAAAATTTTAAAATTTCCCAAGCTTTATGTATTTATGATTGGGCTTTTCGCACAAAGTCTTTAATAGATAATGTGTGTAATAATCCAGCCTGCATAAAACTATGTCTAAACAATAATAGTTATATTTATGCATGATTTTTATCATAGATTTGATTTTACCATTCAAAATTAATCATGATAATAGTAGAAAGAGCACAAGCTCATCTCTATGTTGTTTTATATAAAAGTAGTTTTTATATCAAATAATACTTTTTGAATACTGTTGCTACAAGAAAACTTCATATAACTATATATATATATCTATCTCTATCTCTATCTCTATCTCTATCTCTATCTAACCTTAATACATAAAAGCATAACAAAATGTGGGGTGTTTCTGCCACTGTCACATATCACTGCATTTTACATCTTTTTCTGCAGTTTTGCTTTATGGCAATATGCAGTTTATTCCAGTTTTGCAGCCTTTGAATTCTATACCATTGCTTTCAAATAGGAATGGCTTGCTGCATTGCCATCTAGTGGACAGGAGTCTGAGTTAAACCAACAAAAACTTTCAGACAGCCAATGATTAAGGCTGTCATCTTGTACCTACTTATCTTGAACCCAATGGGCTTACTTTGGAGTAGACATGTAGGATTATGCTTTAAATCAAGGGCGCAAGTTAGAAGATGGCCACCACTAGGGGTGTGGCCTAAGACCAAATGAATGCCACTTCCAAAACAGCATAAAAAGGAAAGAGATGAGAACATAAAATGGTTCAAATATGGAAAGGAGATTCATTTTTTGCTGCTGTTAACAGTGTTTCCCATGCCCTATTAAGTCTTGGTTGTTACATTGTCTGTGACTGGTGCACTGCTCTAGATTACAGCTAGAAAATAAAAAGCAACTGAATACAGAAAATATTTTTTATTACTACAGCCAGCCATGAACATACATAATCTCAAATATAAAGACATATTTGATATTGGCTGCACTTCTTCTCCTACCATGACACCAGTGCCGGATTTACGTATAAACTAAACTAGCTATAGTTTAGGGCCCCATTCTCTTGGGGGGCCCCAAAAAGTTAGAGCTTAATAATTATTCCACTATTAATATACTTCTTCTTAATTGTAGTTCACTATTAATATACTTCTTCTTAATTGTATTTCAGTTCAACAATTACTTTGATAAAATACATATTTTGTTAAGTGCTAATGGCTTTAGATGCCTATTAGTCCATAAATTACCACATAGCATATATTCAACAAACAAAAACAGCGACAATTTGTTGTTGACAAAGGACAGCTGGACATATAAAGGGCCCCATTACCTTCAGTAGCTTAGGGCCTCAACAAACCTATATCCGGCCCTACACGACACACACATTTTTAAAAAGCTCCTCAAGTAGCTGTCTGCTGCCTGCTCCATGTGACGGGTAGGCAGCAACACAAGGCAAATAGAGCAGCAAACAAGTGGATCCAAGGACTAGAAATAAGACACAAGCAGGAAAAGTGCACTAAATGGGAGGGGAAAACAGCAGCTCATTAGGGCCCAGGGATTCCTATTGCCCAGTGTCCAAACATATCACTTATCAATCACTGCTCTGACTTCACTCATTGCCCGCCAATACTGACCGGTGGGAGTAGCAAGAGCTGTTTCATTTTGCAGAACTTTATCCTTGCAATGCATTCCCCCCCTTTTTTTACTGTTATACTAAACTATAACAGTAAAAAAAATCCTTAAATAAGAGACACGGGGGAATGATTAATGGACTTCAATGTCTGTACACTAATGCGCAAAGCATCGGAAATAAACAAGATGAGCTTGAGCTCTTGGTACAGCAAACTAAATATGACATAATAGGCATAACTGAAACCTAGTGGGATAAGTCCCACGACTGGAATGTAATAATGGAGGGATACAATCTATTTCAGAGAAACAGACCAGACAAGAAAGGAGGAGGAGTGGCGTTATATGTCAGGGATGTGTATACCTGTGAAGAGATCCAAGATTTAGAACCTCAAAGCCAAAGTGAGAGCATTTGGGTCAAAATTAAGGGAGAGAAGAATAACAGTGACCTCATTGTGGGAGTTTACTATAGATCCCCAAGCCAAACGGAGGACATAGATGATGCCTTCCTGGAACAGATGGCCAAGCATGCAAAAAGAAGGGAGATAGTAGTAATGGGTGACTTCAATTACCCGGATATTTGTTGGATGTCAAACTCAGCCAAGAGCATAAGGTCAAACAGATTCCTCACTGGCCTTGCAGACAACTTCATTGTCCAGAAAGTGGGAGAAGCAACAAGAGGAACAGCCATTTTAGATCTGGTCCTAACCAATGTTGATGACCTGGTTAGTGGGGTAGAAGTGGAAGGATCATTAGGCACGAGTGATCATGCTCTTCTGAAGTTTACTATACAGCGGAAAGGAGCAGCCAAGCATACTAGGACTCAATTTCTTGACTTTAAGAAAGCCGACTTCATAAAACTTAGGGAAGTGCTGGGTGAGATCCCATGGACAGTAATACTAAAAGGAAAGGGAGTTCATGATGGCTGGGAGTTTGTTAAGAGGGAGATAGTAAAAGCACAAAGTCAGGCAATACCAATGAGTCGGAAACATGGAAGGTGCCTAAAGAAGCCAGGGTGGCTATCTAAAGAACTTTTAACTGAGTTAAGATTAAAAAAGGATGTGTACAAAAAATGGAAAAGGGGGGAAACCACCAAAGAGGAATTCAAAGAAATAGCCAGCACGTGTAGACACAAAGTCAGAAAAGCTAAAGCACAGAATGAACTCAGGCTTGCTAGAGAGGTTAAAAGCAACAAAAAAGGCTTTTATGGGTATGTTCGTAGCAAAAGGAAGAACAAAGAAACAGTGGGGTCACTCAGAGGAGAAGATGGTGAAATGCAAACAGGGGACACAGAAAGGGCTGAACTCCTCAATGCCTTCTTTGCCTCAGTCTTCTCCGATAAAGAAAACAATGCCCGACCTGAAGAATTTGGAGCAAATGATTCAGCAGAGGAAACACAGCCCAGAATAACTAAGGAGATAGTACAAGAATACTTGGCTAGTTTAGATGTATTCAAGTCTCCAGGGCCAGATGAACTGCATCCAAGAGTATTAAAAGAACTGGCAGATGTGATCTCAGAACCACTGGCAGTCATCTTTGAGAATTCCTGGAGAACAGGCGAAGTCCCGGCAGACTGGAGGAGGGCAAATGTTGTCCCTATTTTCAAAAAGGGGGCAAGAGAGGACCCAAATAATTACCGCCCAGTCAGTCTGACATCAATACCAGGGAAGATTCTGGAGCAGATCATTAAGCAAACAGTCTGTGAGCACCTAGAAAGGAATGCGGTGATCACCAATAGTCAGCATGGATTTCTGAAAAATAAGTCATGTCAGACTAACCTGATCTCGTTTTTTGACAGAATTACAAGCCTGGTAGATGAAGGGAACGCAGTGGATGTAGCCTACCTTGATTTCAGCAAGGCATTTGACAAGGTGCCCCATGATATTCTTGTAAAGAAGCTGGTAAAATGCGGTCTTGACTATGCTACCACTCAGTGGATTTGTAACTGGCTGACTGACCGAACCCAAAGGGTGCTCATCAATGGTTCCTCTTCATCCTGGAGAAGAGCGACTAGTGGGGTGCCACAGGGTTCTGTCTTGGGCCCGGTCTTATTCAACATCTTTATCAACGACTTGGATGATGGACTCAAGGGCATCCTGATCAAATTTGCAGATGACACCAAACTGGGAGGGGTGGCTAACACCCCAGAGGACAGGATCACACTTCAAAACGACCTTGACAGATTAGAGAACTGGGCCAAAACAAACAAGATGAATTTTAACAGGGAGAAATGTAAAGTATTGCACTTGGGCAAAAAAAATGAGAGGCACAAATACAAGATGGGTGACACCTGGCTTGAGAGCAGTACATGTGAAAAGTTTCTAGGAGTCTTGGTTGACCACAAACTTGACATGAGCCAACAGTGTGACGCGGCAGCTAAAAAAGCCAATACAATTTTGGGCTGCATCAATAGGAGTATAGCATCTAGATCAAGGGAAGTAATAGTGCCACTGTATTCTGCTCTGGTCAGACCTCACCTGGAGTACTGTGTCCAGTTCTGGGCACCACAGTTCAAGAAGGACACTGACAAACTGGAATGTGTCCAGAGGAGGGCAACCAAAATGGTCGAAGGCCTGGAAACGATGCCTTATGAGGAACGGCTAAGGGAGCTGGGCATGTTTAGCCTGGAGAAGAGGAGGTTAAGGGGTGATATGATAGCCATGTTCAAATATATAAAAGGATGTCACATAGAGGAGGGAGAAAGGTTGTTTTCTGCTGCTCCAGAGAAGCGGACACGGAGCAATGGATCCAAACTACAAGAAAGAAGATTCCATCTAAACATTAGGAAGAACTTCCTGACAGTAAGAGCTGTTCGACAGTGGAATTTGCTGCCAAGGAGTGTGGTGGAGTCTCCTTCTTTGGAGGTCTTTAAGCAGAGGCTTGACAACCATATGTCAGGAGTGCTCTGATGGTGTTTCCTGCTTGGCAGGGGGTTGGACTCGATGGCCCTTGTGGTCTCTTCCAACTCTATGATTCTATGATTCTACTCTAAAGTTGCACTTACTTGGGCATAAGCCCCACTGAACAGTCCATGAACATTCAAAGACTAGTATTTCTTTATATGTGGTATAAATGTCTGCACAATGTATGGAATAAGCATTTTATATGCCTCTCTACCAGGGGCTGGATTTTTATTTTTTAAGTGCATATTATGAAAATTATTTTTTAAAAATACATATTACCCACAGTCCAATACTGTGCATTTTTATCAAGAAAAAAATCCCTATGAATTCAGTGAGACTACTCCTAAGTAACTAAATAGGATTACACCTTAAAAATGTCCATGCCCCCTTTGTTTAATAATAACTGGGTATCACAACGAAGGGTTATTTTGAAAGTGCTGTAAGACTGTCACAGTTCCAAATGTTCTGCAAGATTATCTTATTATACTATATCAGTTATTTATAAATTCACCATTGCAGGAAAATAGAAAAACCATAGAGGTCAGCAACCATAATGACGATGACAAAAACAAAACAAAAATTTCCTTCATAAGGTTTGCTGGAGATATGAAAAATAAATACAAAGAATGAGTGCATGAGCTTACTAGAGAAATATAGAAAGATATACATGATATACTGCTGAGATCAACAAAATCCCAAATCTGATAAATTTTGCATTAGAGGAAAGATTAGGACAGCAAAGGGCAAAATGTGAGGAAAATATCATTTCCTACACTTAGACTAGCAGGACAGTTTCCTAAAGCCATCCTTCATGATTCATGTTAAGTGTCACTAGATAGTCCTTTACTTTATGGATTATTCCTCAGCAATTACTATTTTTTTTAAAGCAATGTTGGAATTGTCAGCGGGTGCCAACTTTCTGTATTAAATCAGGAATCGAGGTGCTCAAAGTTTGTGCCTGAATTCTTTTCACAGGAATAAAACCTTCAGGGGGCGGGTTACATTTTTCAGGACTAGCTAACATGTCAAAGCAAAATCCAAATAACCATGTTCTGCAGGATATCTTTCAAATATAATCAATGATGCAAAACTAGATTTGAGTGCAAGAACATTCACATGTACATCTGGTTCATATGTGCTAAAATCCACATGTAACACTATTGCAGCAAAAGTAATACACAGTCTTCCCCAAGCTGGCACATTCCAGATGTTTTGGACTGTAACTCCCATCAGTTCCAGCTGTAGCTCAGAACATCTGGAAAATGCTAGGTTGGGGAAGACTGTATTGGCACATTAGATCATATTGTTACTCGATGAGGATTTGGGTGAATAGATGGCACTTTTCTCTTCTTTTTACACACCTTGGTAAATCACTGCCAGGAAGCATCATAGTTGGGCTAGTCCATATGTTACATACTCCAACTGGCTGCAGTCATGTGGTGTCCCTATAGTGGGGTTTTTCATACATTTGAAATGGACATTGGATTAGTAAAACTCCAAGTTATGTCAACACCCAGTTAGTATTCTTCAATTTGTAGTGTGGTTGAGCCAATTGCTCTAAAACAAACATTTTCAATTTGGGAGGGGAGCATATGGGATGGGAGAAATGGAAATTTTCAGAAATGTCCCTCCTTTCTCACCATCTTTTCCACCTGTTTGCAGTCATGGCAACGACAACTACCATCTCTTAACTACAACATTCCATTTCTCCCTCAACATTTGTACCAGGATAAGCATATTAAATATTGCCTTTACCCTGATTTAGCTTCATGATGGACCAACACTTATTGACAAGATCCCCTGAAGAAACATCAAATGAATATCATTTTTTGCTATACAGAATGGGCAGTTGAGTTGAGGAGAAGGGATGTGTTCCCTCAATTCCCATCCGCATTCTTGATGTGCCTTTCAGTCGACCTGCACTGGTGGTTTGTGCCTTTCCATCTTCCCGTCCCAAGCTGTGTTTTTTTTTTTAATTATTATTTTCTGGATATTTAGTTAATCATCACTGATGCAGCTAGGAATATGAATACTGTATATATATCTCGTGATACATTCGTGTGCATTTTCATTAGTCCTGAAAGGTGCATATTCTAGATTTTTATGAGAATGCATTTATAGTTATTTGCCTCAGGTTCTGATAAGCTTAAGTCCTGTCCCTGAATCAGTGGAGTGACCCTTAACATTGCTGGTTTACCTAATGAGCAGCAATATAGGAAACAAAAAAATCAGGAGCATAATTACTTACAAATGAATAATTAATGACTTGCACATGAGCTAACACACTCATTTGAGTGACACAGAAATTCATGAACATTTATGAGCAATTAATAAGCAGAATTAAAAGTATTGGTAAAAAGGGTCGGGTAGCAACACAGAAGCCGTCTTCAGGAGTTCTGATTAGGTGCTAAGTTAAACAAAAGTACAAGGCAGGAGGGGTGCATGAATGAGAGCACCAGCCCTACATTTCCCAATTCCCATCACCCTCCATGAATTGGAAAATGAACTTCTCAAGCAGGGAGCCTCCTTTCCTTGTAGAGGCTTCCCATGAATTGCAGAACCCTGATGCTGAGGCTCTTCTGTTTGCTAACCCATAATATGCCACCTCAAAGTATCTGGCCCTAGGTCACCAACCTGACTTTATATTTAACTGGGAAAGGAACATCTGGGTAGAGTATTCATAGATCTACATTCACCCAGAGCATTGTGGCTTTCCTCCTACATAAGCCCCATTCAGAAATTTACCTCCATGCTTTAGTCTTGTGTGTAGAGGCTGAGTGGGCTTGCATCGACCAGCCCTGCTCTCAGCATTGTTCACCTGCTCCCAATACATAGACAGCTAAAGAGTCATATATGGATGCTCACATGTAGCTATTCCACATGTTCAGAAGGGATGCGTAGATGTCATGCATCTACGCATGCACAGCTGAATCTGGGGACATTGAGGGTTGGGATCAAGGGTGGTGGCAGTGCTGAAGTCCGGTTCCATCTTGGACTTACACTACATGTATTTAACACATGGAAAATGTGAGTGTATTCAGTCTTAATTAAACCTGTCAGTAGTACTCTGAAGAACAAAGGGTAGAAATAGTTCTTTCTTCATCAGCAGCCTGTTTTAAGCAGTACAGCAGTTGGTACAATTCCTCCAAGATTAAATCCAGTCTACTGACTTGGGTTCCTGATGGATGTAAGGGGGAAACTGACAGGAGGGTGGGAAACTAATACTTTATTTATTCAGGCTTTCCCTGATGTGGGATTCAGCTATGTGCATTCTGTGTCTTAGGAACAAGTTTATTATTTTTATTTTAACTGCTAAGATATTTTATGGTTCATTTTATGGAACATGGTCCTTAATAATTAACCTATACAACCTTCTTGCATTCTCCAAGAAGTACTGACTGTAAAGGGGCAAAGGGATAAAGAATGAAGAGAATGAAAGCATTTCAGGCCACAATCTAAAACAGACCTACTAGGTAGTAAGCACTACAGAACACAATGGGGCTTTCTTTGGAATAAGCATGCGTAAGATTGTGCTATTAAAGAACTGGCTTGTTTTGTTATGCTGATCAGGGAAAAGCAGAGCAAAACTCTTGCTGCAGCATGGCTGGCTGGCTTCTAAATGTTGGTTTCACTGCATATTATTATATTTCTTCCTTTGGGGCATCTGAGGAGGAGAAAACATGCTGATTGTAATAAACATGTATGAAATCATTAGATACTTAATGACAATGTGGTACAAAATACTGACAGGCAAATAGCATTAATACAGAGCCTTACACAGTATATTAGCTTTTAAATAATATTTGTTGTAAATCACATCAAACGCTGCTAGGTTTCATAATGAAAGGCAAGCCTGCACAATGTTTAAATGCATCCTTTTAAGTACACATGATCCTAATAGTTTTTTAATCATTTTAATAACAAAAAACACCTAACGCTCATTAGCTGGTGAAGTTACTTTAGTCAAGTTTTAATGATTTGCAATTCCTGTGGGCTGGCAGACCCCAGCATACCAACCAAGTGTGTAGTTTTGTGCAAGGAGATTACCTACATCTGAGCCCAGCAATGGTAATAAAAACATCATTTCTTTTTGCTGTGCTGACATAAATACAGCACAGAATCTGCATTCATCATTGCCTTTCTCTGTGCTGTCCTGCTTCAATTTTGGCATTGCTCCCCATCAACCAGTATTTAGTGGGATAGATGGAGCTTCCATGTTTTCATCACAGCAAGCAGAGCAATCAAAAGGGAATGGAAGAAGTGAAGATGCTTGTAGGAACCACAAAATCCAAATCCCTGCAGGTCTTACACAGGCAAGTGTATATCTGAGGAGGTATTTTATGGATTTTATTTTTCCTATTTGTGGGAATTCAGGGAATGCCTTGAAGCTGGTGGATGCAAAAACTAATCTGGTACCTCCTGGCATCCTGCTGACATGCTCTCTTTTGCTGGTACTGCTGCCAGGATAGTGAAGGTTTCTGTGCCCACTGTGGGGTAACTTGCAAGGCCAGATATCCCCAACCACCCACAGACTTCCCTCTCTGTGGGCAAAAGGGAAAATCTGCTTTGTGCTATGCACCCCATAGAACATTATCCCAGGGGCCATGGGATGGCACACCAATAGACCTATCATCCACATTTTCTTCTTCTCACTAATTCCCTTTTAAAGTCATACAGGCTACTGGCCACTACCACATGTTGTGACAGTGAATCCCGTAAATGAAGCAGACGTCCAGGGTAAAACATCATTTGCTTGAAATGCAGTCAAACTGTTTGCCTCCTTCTCTCCCCACACATAGGCACACAACTCACACCTCCTTCAAATTGGAGCTTATTTGCTTTCAGGAGCTGTGAGGTTGCTCTGTTGCAGTTGTCCTCGCATGAGTGTCTACCCCTTTCCCTCAACAAAATATTAATAAGACAAAGCTCTTCAGCTGTAAAATTCATCTATGACAATTGTCGTGTTGTTGCTGTTGTTGTTTTAATTCGTGTGGTATGGCTATGCATTATGGCATACCAGCCAACTTTCCCACTATGAACAGGGCATCCTGGATTTGCAGAAAATGCCCCAACTTCTGTTTGAAATCCTTGTTGTCCCACTGCTACCATGGCCTCTGTTGTCATTGCCACCATACTTCAGGAAGTTGGGCCACACTTCTGGAAGCACAATACCAGCTCCTGGAAGTGCATTAGCAGTCTTGGTGGGGAAGGAGACAGAGAGAGAGCCAATGAATGTAAGGTATTGGCGGTGGTGGCAGGGTGTGTGTGGGTGTCCTGATTTGCCCTCCCAATATGTTATGCCTGGGTCCTAAGATCAGGGCATT
This sequence comes from Podarcis pityusensis, assembly GCF_964106645.2. Lineage (NCBI taxonomy): Eukaryota > Metazoa > Chordata > Lepidosauria > Squamata > Lacertidae > Podarcis > Podarcis pityusensis. The sequence goes on along the minus strand of NC_138034.1, from coordinate 43,616,257 downwards.
TTAGAGAGCTTGCCATTTCCTTGTCCCCTGAAGTCAACTGCCCCCCCCCCCCGACACACACACTTGCAAATAATTTGGGCTGGGCTGTTCAGTTAGGAAAGACTGAAAATTGCACAGAACATCTGTCTAGTTTAACGTGATTCCCCTCCCTCCCGCTTTCTGCCTGCTTCATCCCACATTTTTCAGCCGAGCCCTCTGATTCTCAAGTTAGATTTTTCAGTGGGTTAGGTTGGGGTTTTTTTGCTCACTTACCAGGGAGTAAGGTCTATTGAACTTAGTGGGCCTTATTTCTGAGTTTACAATGCATAGGATTGCACTGTAGATAAATAAAATGGTTATAAATCTTAATAGTAATACATGAATAGAACAGAATCTATTACACATTAGGCTCAGCAGTGGCACATGGGGGCACTGGTGGAGGAAGGCGGGTGCGGGGGGTGCGCTCCGCACTGGGTGTCAGCCGTGAGGGCGGGTGACATTGCTGCACCACACCCACCCCTACGCTCGCTGCTCGGGCAGCAGGGCTCTAGGGTAGATGCTGCCGCGGGTGGCTAGCAGTGCCCCTCCTGGCGCTCTCCACGTGGGCGGCGCCCCCCCTCTCCAGGTGGATAGAGGGAGGGTAGGGAGGCTGGTCGTGCGGGCAGCTAGCCCCGCCTCCATGGACCAGCTAGCCCTGCCCCCGTGCCACTCCGGGTGCTGGGGCAGGTTGCTCCTCCCCTGCATGTGGGGGGGGGGGGCAGAGCATCAGTGGTTCCAGAGATCATGCCACTTGCTAGAATGGGGATAGGGCAGAGCAAGGTGGTTAGGTTGTGGAAGCTCAAGGCTGCTGTCACTACCAAACCTGCCTCACTACCACGTTGGACCACCCCACTCCTGATCTAGCAAACACCATGTCCTCACCAGTGAGCGAATACTAATCTGCCCCCCTGCCCCACCTCACACATTATGGCTGATGAGACTTGTTTATATTCAAAATATAATATATAAATTTGGGTAACAGCAGCCATTTGCTTGCGTTCTTTCACCATGACTTAATGTTTTATTTTTTCTTACAAATAAGACATCAATATATGTTATCATTCTTGACAATTTAATATCATTTCAAGTCAATCATACATAAGCTTGCGTTATTCACTTTCATATCAATAAAACATAACTACAGGAATTATCATCATGGGGTAATGTACACACAGTTTCAGTCTGATGCATAGTATTCTTTTTTGCATAATATTTCCTTAAATCATATATAATGCATTTCCCAAAGCATCATCATTTTTCATTTTTTATTCCTTTCAGCATAACTATAACTAAATCGTAACTCACTTCAGTGTTTCCTAAGAGTTAGTCATGTACAGTAATAACAAGCAAAGTATACTCATTTTTGTTCATTTAAAATATATTGCAATATTTATTGACTGAAAATGGATTCTGTTCCATGCATGTATAAAATCTGGTATGTTGAGAGAACATGCAGAAGCATGTTACCTATCCCTGTGTCCCCAAAATACTCGCACAGCTACTGATTTGTCGCAATAATGTATCATTTGAAAATCCTGGTATATACGGAGAACATTAATGTAATGAAAGTAAAGAATCAGAAAAGGCAGAATATTTCTGGAGTTTCGTGCTGAACAGAGGTTCTGGGAATATAAAGTTTCCCAGCTCTCTTTTCAAACTTGCCAACTTGAGGGAGCAACAGAGAACATGCAGAGGAGCCACTATGGTTGGGCTTCAGGTCTCAAGCCAAGGATGGAGTACCAATGACTACTAGTCATGGAAGATGAAATTTGTATACCATCTGTAGAGCCACTGGTTTCCCATCCTTGTCATGGACCCTCCTGCGAGCACACACAGTAGTAACAAGGCAGGAAACATGAGAAATCTTGGCTTCCAACATCCCTGGATGGTGCTGCACATCTTTGTAGCTAGTCTGTGGCCAGTTTCCACTCACTTGCTTTCCCAATATCACCTCCAGCTCAGTAACAACCTCCTGTCTTGCACAGCAACCAGGAATTGAGTGCACCAAAAGAAGGAATAGCTTCTCTCCCACCCAAGTTCTCCTTACCTCCAGCAACAATCAAAGCAGGTGAGCATCTTGTCAGAGAAGAGGCTGCAGCCTCTTTGATCTCATTGTTAGACTAGTAGAAGGGTTAAATCTTATATAAATGTTATATCAAAAATATGTACATGACAAGCAAGGAAGCATCGTTTGAAAAAATGTCTATTGACTGGATATTCTTCACGAAAAGCTTTTATATGGAAATATTTCCCCTAGCCAACATATAGATTGATGATTTGAGTCAACCTAATGGTGACTTCAGAGACATAGTGACAGATAAACCAGACTATTTCAGAACCTTCAACCCTGCTGTGCAATTTGTCTGGCATGTGGCAAACTAACTTTAATTTATGTACATTTATTTGCCTCTTTGAGGCCCACCATACAATCAGTTTATGTCATGCTTTGGTATAGATGATAATAAAGTCTTACACATGCCAGGAGTCATCAGTGCAACATTATTTACAGAATTAGTTCAAAAGTACTTAAAGTCAAAAGAGTCTCAAATCCATTGCACCTGTAACTGTATTAATTAAGAGTTGTTTTAGCCTGAAGTGCTTATATTGTTTTGTGGATTATCTACCTGATGTGCTCATAAACACACCACCACCCCAGAGCAGATTTGTGGGTGCAGGGGAGAGGAGGGGTAACATCATGAAAATGAAATAAGCTGACATCTGAATGCAGCCCTGGTGAAATAAAATAATAAAGACCAATAACAAATAATTAGCTATTGAATCAACTATTGTATGATTCATTAGTAATGCTTTTAAATTAGCCAGATAATTTCAAGGCATTCAAGAGCACGTAGTTGGATTCAAAGATTAGTTCTGTGTACCCAAGGTATGAACCTAAACTCAAGGAGGGTTTAGATTTATAGTGCGGAATAAACAGCCCTCCTCTCTCACCACTGTACACAATCAGATGAATCTATCACTTTCTGTTTTCTCAGTTTCTCCAATCTTAAATTAATTTTGTAACATTTCCAAATACTTTTTGTATTGTGCTTATGGAAATTGATAAGCATTTCAGAATGCCTCTTTCCCTGCAGAAATTACTATATTTTATGAAACTGTCATCTGTCTGCAATATGGTATAGGGACCTGATGTTTTAAAAAAACAAAAAACTGACCACACATGCAGAAGCCATTGTTGAGTTTTCGTAAAACAGCTCTGTAGTCCTTTGTCCTGTGATAGAAATGACATGGTGTTTTCTTATTCTGCTTTATGGAACTCTGAAGAGCAGGAAGGTTTTATAAATCTAGTTCTGACTCACATTTGTGCCATCTTGCAGTATAGAAATGATAAAAAGAGATTCAATTTAATTTTTTTTTATCTGAACATTTCCCATTCTTCCCCTTTGCTGTTATTTTTGTATACTGTAATAGGCATTTCACAGGAGAAATAACTCATTCATGCCAAGGCAGAAACATAAATGGCTTTGTTTTGTGCTTCACCATAAAATAAAAAGGAAATGCAAAGCATGGTATTTCGCTTTCACATTTAAAGTTAACAATGCAACTGGGCTTTCTTTGTGTGTGTGTTTTTAAAGAGAGGCAAAAGCAAAGCATCTCACATTGAAACAAAACACAGCATAGCCGAAAGGCCATAGTAATAGAAAACATATTTTGTAGTTCAATCCATGCTACCTACAATTAAACAGTTGGTGGTAGAGAAGACTCATACTACAAACCTTCGTAACTCATAATACGTTCCATAAGAATGAGGCAAGCAGTACAAGCCCTCAGTTCTCTGGATTTTAATTAACAATTTGTTCCACATTACCATTCTCACAGCATAAAAGCAATCTTGATATGATGTTGTATCAAGCTTCTTCTCATGTTGTATTTTACCAACACACAGGTCAGTAAAAAATCACACTCAGAAACCATCTTGACACAATCATAAAGGTAAAGGTAAAGGTACCCCTGCCCGTACGGGCCAGTCTTGACAGACTCTAGGGTTGTGCGCTCATCTCACTCTATAGGCCGGGAGTCAGCACTGTCCGCAGACACTTCCGGGTCACGTGGCCAGCGTGATGAAGCTGCTCTGGCGAGCTGGCACCAGCACAGCACACGGAAACGCCGTTTACCTTCCCGCTGGTAAGCGGTCCCTATTTATCTACTTGCACCTGGGGATGTTTTCGAACTGCTAGGTTGGCAGGCGCTGGGACCTAACGACGGGAGCGCACCCCACCGCGGGGATTCGAACCGCCAACCATGCGATCGGCAAGTCCTAGGCGCTGAGGTTTTACCCACAGCGCCACCCGCGTCCCTTGACACAATCATATTCCTGACCAAAATATTGCTTTTTGCAGTGTTTTATGTATGTGCATCAGTTATACATAGGGTGGCAGATGCAAAACAACTGAAATAATTGTAAGTCGTGGCAAACGTTGCATGTTCTAATCTAGTCAGGATTTTTGTTGGGGGACAGGCCTTTTGTTGGGGGGGAATAATCTCAGTTTGCTATATATTTTTATTGATTTTAATTGGGGAGCAGCTGCCCCTCCCTGTCCCCCCTTGGCTACACCCATTCTAATGCAGGAACTGGAAAATTTCCTAGTTAAACCAGAATTCATGGGGCATTTAATGCTCTTTACAAATTGCTTACATCTGCTCTGACTTGGCCTCCACATTAAGAGGAGGATTCATGATTGTGACTCAGGTATCTGTTTGGCTAATTTTGATGGATGAATTTCATCTTGTTCAGTCAGAGGATGTAGAAAAGCTGCTTGGGGAAGTGAGCCCAATCACTTGCTAGCTGAACGCTTGAACATCCCAGCTGATAAAAGCTGCCAGAGGATGACTGGTCAGGTGAGTGATGGTGATTATATACACCTCTTAGAAGGAGGGCTGTGTTCCTATATTATTAAAAAAAAGCAGACACAAGTCCATTGATAAAGAAGGCTTCACTCAATCCCACCATTCTCAATAGTTATCTGGCCAGTCCCTATTATTGCTTTGTTGAGCAACAACTTAGAGAGAATGAGAGCAGATCAACCTCTGCCTGAAGCTAGATATGGGGAACATATTCCTATAGGTTCTGCTGGACCTGTCAGCTTACATAATCATGACATATGATGACACCCAGCTTTCTCTTTCCTTTTCAAATAGTGCCAATGAAGCTGTGGAACTTCTAAGCTATTGCCTTGAAGTAGTGGGGGTATTGATATGGGCTGATAAGTTGAAACAATGCAGACCAGTACTAGATATACAACCTGTTCCTAAGAGGGGTTCTACTGCCTCTGAAGGAGCCTTGGATGAAGGAATTGAGGAAGTGATCATAAAAAATTGCAGGTAACCCCAAACTGAGAGGGGTAGCTAATGCCACAGAAGACAGAATCAGGATTCAATATGACCTTAACTTATTGGATAAGTGAGCCCAAACTAACAACAACTTTGAACCTTGGCAGGTAAAGTGTGAGCAGATAGTGCAATACGTAAACACTGGAGTTATGTTCTGGCAGCAACCTATAACTACCAGCATTTTGCACCAGCTGACCCATCCAAACCAGGTACAGGCAGCCTCACATACCTGTATAGTCTACTCTACAGCAATACAATGTTGAGGTTTCCAATGCATGAAAACAGTAAAGGAATAAAAATAAAAGGTAGAGACAATCCATGAAACAAAATAGAAATGGAACTGCGGGGGGGGGGGGGACAATATGTTAAACTTTACCTCCGCATTTTAAAAGTTATTTTTCTAGGTTATCCTGTATAATAATAATAATAATAATAATAATAATAATAATAATAATATCTGGGAAGCTTTTCTTACCTTCTGCAGTACAAATAAAGACCACCCATTCTTGTTTCTTTCTGTTGCTCAATGAATGTTTTACATGTCAGATTTCATATTGGTGTGAGGGTAATATTCTTTCTGATGCTTAAAACTGGATATAGTGCATGTTCTACCAAGTTAAACATATCGTGAATGCAGTCAAGAAAGATTCCACATGTAGTTTTGAATCAGGAAGTAATATGGACAGTGTAATTCCGTTTTCTTTCCTTCTTTTAAAATGAAACAAACAATTGTAAGATGCCAAGCATCTTCATCCTTCCAGAAGCACAGGCTGGCAGTCAGCGTGTTATGTTATATTATAAAAGACATTACAAACATGAAATATCTTTGTATTTAAACCCCTCTCCCTGCCCAGTGGATGTTAGGGGATTTCTTCGGCCATTCAGGGTAAGGGTAACAAGTATGTAGGGGGTAGAGCTGCAGCTTGAGACCCTGCATCCAACATCTCCAGACCACTCCACTCCTCACCTTGCCCTCTCTGAAACCTCTTTTCATTCTGGGGTTCATTCTGACCAAGATTATTCTGTTGCTACCTCCTTATGAATGGAAACCTCTAACTTATTCACCCAGAAAGTTCTGCTTTTCCTCATTCTTCTCTCTGTTGGACCAGTATGAGCCTGGTGGCATTCCATCCCATTCATTTCAATGCAAAGGAAATACCTTTAGGGGTGGGGTAGCATAACCAATTATGTGTCATTTGCATAATTATAGAGATGAGGTGGAGTGGCTGACAGAGTGGTGCAGAGCTAACAACTTGCTCATAAATACAAGGAAGACAAAGGAGCTTGTGGTGGACTTCAGGAGACAGAAGAGCAACGTCCAGCCACTTTTGATTGATGGGGTCTGTGTGGAGAGGGTAACAACGTTCAGATTTTTGGGCATTGAATTACAAGAGGATCTGTCCTGGAGTGTCAACACAAGGGGGCTTGTGAAGAAGGCGCAGCAGAGACTGTACTTTTTGAGAATACTAAGGAAAAACCATCTTCCGCAGAAACTGCTGCTTGCCTTCTATCACTGTGCCATTGAGAGAGTGCTCACTTATGGCTTATGTGTGTGGTACGGAAGCTGTACTACCCAGGACAGGATGGGGTTGTGCAGGGTTGTTAAGGCAGCAGAGAGCATTGTTGGCTGCCCACTCTCCACCTTAGAGCAGATTTATGCCACAAGGTGCCATAGGAAGGCACTGGACATAGTAAAAGATCCATCGCATCCTGGTCACTGTCTCTTCGAGCTCTTGCCGTCGGGACGGAGATACAGGACGATGAAGACAAGAACGAGCCGTCTTAAGAACAGCTTCTTCTCCAGAGCGATCTCAGCCCTGAATGGGAAGCCCGGACTTTGAAAGTCATCTAATCTCCCTTGCTGTATTATACTGTATTGATTAATTAGTGTTTTTATGGAGCAGTCAATTAATTTCATTGTCCCCGAAGGGGGCAATGACAATAAAGATATTATTATTATTATTATTATTATTATTATTATTATTATTATGAGAGCTTTTCATTTTTGATACGGGATGTATCAGCAAACACTGACAATTTCTGTTTCTGCTTTTGTTTTCATTGGAATTTTCTCACATCCCTCCTTGAGATGAATTCAATAACAGCATTCACTTATTCAGATTACGCTGGATCATCACGTCAGTTCCCACTCCCCAAATGCATGGCAGACAAGGAACAAACAAAAGCCTCTACTTCCAACTTCATAGTCATACCACCCAACTGGGTGATGTTGTGAGAATACACTGATGCTGGTCCAAATTCACAGTGGCAATCCTCTGTTTGGGGAAGGCGGGCAGGTGTCATGGCACTAAGTATCTCTTTTGATTGTGAGGGTCTGCATGTAGTTTTCAAAAGCAGGTTTACAAGCCACAGGATTACAATATTGCTTTAAAAAATAATAAGCCTGATAGATTTGAGAGTCCAAATCCTGCCCCAAATGTTGAGCTCCATACTGAACATCGCATTCAGTGGATCTCTGAAGATGCACCGCTTTGCTTCCAATGTGTTTAGTTATTGCACAACAGACCATACTAAAATGCAAAGAAGTAACTATGATTTCACACCCCCACCACCCGTTATTGTCACAGTGACATTCTCTCTGGATGACTAAAAGTAAATAATTGAAAATTACATTGCAAGACAAGGAAACATGGTGTGCAATTTCCCTCCTACTGAAAATAATAGAAAAACTCCCATTGGTGCTAATAGAACTGGGGTGCACTCATGGCGTTCAAAGATGCATGTTATATTTAGACACATTTTAAATATACAAATCTTCTTTCCTAGACATAAAAATAATTGGGGAAGCAGGAGTGATGGTGAGATGGAATTAATTTAAACAATATCCGCTAGGGTAATAACATGGTATGTTGGCACACACTATTAAATAAAGAAAGGGATCATGGAAAGGAACATTAAAGGAACCCAAGCTATGCAGGAGCAGGTGGCGAAAGAGATAATTGAGAAATAAGGTTCAAACAAGTCCAACTGAGTAAATCGGAGAGACAGATCAGAGTACATTAGGACATTCTAATTAAGTTATATATATATATGAAAATATTTGCAGTGCTGATGGAAAACCTTGTGTACCTTTGCCTAGCACCGCAGCATGTGGAGGAGACCTTTGGCTCACATCATTATGACTTCCCCTTCACCATCAGCTGAATTGATTAGGACAAACTACAGTGTCTGATACATGATAACACTTGAAGGCATGCAGGTTCTCTTCAGAATGTTAAAACGTGAAAGGATTAAAAAAACAGTAGAATGGGTAACCTTCTATTCAAAAACATGAGTGGCTTTTTCTTATACAACACCATGTGGAGAGGTCACCGAGAGCCACCTTTTCCCTGCCTTTTCCCCATGGACAGCCTGCATTTGACACTCTCTGCTGTCTCCCTAACAATATTCATGCAATTCCTTCTATCCCTTCAGTAGCATGGCTATATACGGGATTATTAAAAAATAATATGAACCTGTACACTAACACATGATGATGCTCAAACAAACAAACAAAAACAAGTGGATGCGTAGCAGTACAAGTTGTTAGGGCAATATAACTTAATTAATGGGTATAAAAGGCCAAACCACTTTCCCTGAAACCAACTGATGTACTAGGATTTTTTCAGAACAGTCTTCCCCAACTAAATGGTCTTCATATGTTTTTTACTTCATATGTTTTTGACCCTATGGTCCTATATTCCCTCACCAAGGAGTGCCCATACACCCTCACAGTGATCCCATAAATAAAAATTAAAATGAACAAAAAGTCATAGCACTCTCACTCTTATTGCAACTCTGTCAGACAGCTACAATTGTAAAGATCAATCTATTTCCATTTTACCTCAATTCCAAATGTGTTCATTCTGCCCCAATCTGTGTTAATTTGTGATTGATATATACTGCATATGAAATACACATTTTTAACATACTGGTGTGTGAGTATGGAGTATAGAGTATGAAGTTGAGCATTGCAGAGCATTGAGCATTGCATAGCAAACATCAGAAGGATGTTGCAAGCTATGTACACCTTCATCTGGGGGATATAGATTAGGTCAAGTTCACATTGGGCATTCCCAGAAATCAAACTCCTTATACATACCTAATGGTATCAAATTTTTATTTTTATTTTTTTAAAAAGAAACGTTTTTGGAGAAATAATGGCCCAAATCCCAAGTGTGCCATGGAAACATTTGTGGTACTTTTTATGGGAAGACAGCAGAGAAATGTCATCCCGCCCTGATTTTTAGCAACTAATAGCTGAAATATATTACTTGCAGGAAAAGCTTTCCCAATAGGAATGGGTAGTCATAGTTTCAATGTATGATGAAACACTTTATGCTGTGCTTTGGATTCTGGTCTATGAAAATTAATCCCCCCCCCCCTCAAAACAGAGAAGCCATATCACCAGATCAGAGTTTACAACATCCCACCCACCCACCCACCCAAAAAACTGGAATCCTTTACCATAATGATTTATTAATTCTACAGAGGAAATAGATATTTATTGACCTGATTGCTGCATCAGTCCATTTCTGTGTAAAGAAGGGCAAAGAAAACAAGTATTGGAGCTCAGCTGCCGCCACAACATCCAGTACCACACACAATAGTGATATACAATCTTTCTGTTACAGGAGGAATTTCTAGGAGTGCCCTGAGTAGGTTTTTGTCATACTATTTTCTACACTGCAGAAACCTATAGAACAGAGTCACGGCTTCAATTTACAGATCTAGAGCACAACTCCACTGTGTGGGTGGAAGGGATAATATGAACATTTATAGAATGGGGAATCACTCCGTGTGAAAATCTTTTCATACCTCACTAATGAAAATGGATGTTGCCACTGATTAGAAGTTAGTGGAGGATAACTATCTAGAATGTTTAATACAGATAATACTCTTAACCATTGTTTAAAATGCCATTTTTGTCACATAAGTGTCATGTTTTTTAAAAGATTACAATGATAGTTATGTTGATAGTTGTTAGCAGTTAGCGCTGGTGTAAGATGATTTCCTGTCCCTTTGCTCTGTAGGAGCAAAGTACTCACCAGCTGGCAAAAGCTCACAGATAGACATGAAAAACATTTACGCACGTGAGACCTAGGGAGAATGAGCTAGACTTGCCTTCTGCTTCAAATCCCTCTGTCGTACTTCCTTGCAAAATTTAACATTACAACCCTAATTTCTTCCCTTGCAATACAATGTGAAGCTGTACATTTTAGGTGGAAGTCCAGTGCAGATGTGCTTTGAACTTACTATCCTGTTGGAATAGTAATCAGAAAGTGTTAATGTATGTTATCGATCATGCCTAGTGAAATACTAACCTAAATGAATATTTGTTGCCCAAGAGAAATCATGCACAATAACAGGTTATTATCTTAATTTTTCTAGTTTCCTTTCTCTTCATGGTGTGTTTTTTATAGTGCAATTATTATATGAAAGTCATTTATGTGCAATTATACAGAACTCTAGTCAGGCAAAAGTTTGATTATTTCATTTATTCACTAGGGGTTCTCGTGGGTTGCTATTTTCATATCTACAGAGTAATAGTCAGCTATGCTCTTTGATTTTAGAATTCCTGTCTTCAGCAATTTTAATCCTCTCTAACCCCAAAGGCATGGAATAGGCATTGTGTGTAAGGGTCACAGTTAGTAGCCTCACAGCTATACTCTAAACTAATGTTATTACTAACAAGGATTTGCATGAAATCCTATCCCTTTTAACTCCCATGCAGGCTTCCAATAACTGGAGGAGACAGCCGGAAGAGCCCACATATTAATTCCAGTGACACCATTCATGCACAACATGCTGGATATAGCAGTTTGCTGATCCATGAGTTTCATAGTCAGCTCTCCTTACAGTGAAGACAGTGGCGGCGGCGGCGGCGGCTCTGCTTCACCTCACTCTCACTGGGAAGCATTTGCTGGGCTAAAGACTCCAGAGCCCCAGGGAAGCTTCTTCCTCATATCCCCTTGCACCATGCAGCAATGAAAGGAAAATCGGAACGGTGATTCTTCAACCACCAAGTAAGTGCCTGTGAGTGCTCATCAGGATATACCCTTCCCTGCACAACTACAGTATGCATTGCAGCAGCTAGTCAGCCATTGTATGCACCAATGACATGGCATAACACTGTGAAGTCAACAAAAAGGTGCAATATTTAGAGGGGCTGCATTTTCATTTAGAAGCGCCTGAACGCCATTTCCCAAAGCAGATGAACCCTCCACCAGCAGCATCTCTGTCTCATCAAGAATGAGCCCATCAAGAATTCTAGGGATGGATTCAGGACTAAGGAGCACGTCAGACCGTTTGTCCATCTATCTCAATGTTCTTTACACCATACCTGGAGATGCTGTGGATGGAACATGGAACCATTTGCATGAAAAATATGTTGTACTCTTCCCTTCCACCACCTTGCCTCTTTTAGTTATGCCAGTGTCGAAAGAACTGCAGCCATAGTTTCCAGCTATGTCATTAATTTACCTAACCATTTCTTGGCATTACATAATCTCGTTTTGTACTCTTTTTTGTTCTTTGTTGAGCCAAATATGCAGTTGTTCTGGAAGACCTGGCTCATATGGTTAACTATGATCATTAATAATTTCCACAAGCAAGGAGCCACCACCAAAAAGATCTATTTATGTGTGTGCTGTCCTCTGGACCTCTCACAGGGAAAGTACATGAAGAAGGGCTTCAGAGGATGATTGTGGGATCTAGGTTAGTTCATATGGAGTGAGAGGGTGTGTGTGTGTGTGTGTAAAAAACCTTGAGAATATCAATCTGCCTAGGATATAAGTGGGTGTTTGATGCAAGTCATGGTCTAATGCAGGCAAAGCTAGAATGGGCTGGAAACATCAAATTCTGTGCATAGAACCATTTAAACTGGATTCTGCCTGAGTCCCTTCTTTGGACCACTCTGTGACAGTGGAAGCACATTTTGCATATGTGGAAAGCTACTTGCTCCTTTGATTTTGCTTCTCATTTCCACCTCTGACATTGAAAATAGATTTGAGCAAAAATTTCTAGCGAGTAATCACTTGTAGGGATGGTTGTATGAGCATTTAAGATATGTGAATGGAAGCAAATTTCCTTCACGCTTTGCACTATGATGTATGTTTCAGACTTGTGGATTACAGCTAACATGCAAACATTTTCTGCTTGCTTTTCTAAACGCACTTCCAAACTATTAGTGAGGAAACTCACATAAGAAGCGGTCTTTAATATAGGAGAGATTTGTTTGCTATATCTTGTCGCTTACTGGGGAAGGAGACGCCACCTCAGTCTATGCTTATCTGCATTCAGCTCGTGGCTAGGCTCTTGCAACTCCTCTAAGTTAGCTGATGCAATTTCTATCAAATTTAGCACAGATCAGTAGGCAGTGATTGTGACCTTATTCCAAACCACCTCATCATTCCCGGCACACTTTCTCCCCTATCATTCATCCTGGTATTTTAAAAGTATTATTAAAAGTGGGAGAAAGTGAAAAACAGAAACAATTTTTAATTCTAAGTACAAGAAATAAATGCAACTGGTTGGCATTTAATTAACTGACTAGGGAAAGAGCAAAGATCAGTAAAAGAGCACACGGTTTGAATGAAACTGATCCCTGGTTCAATCCCTATTATCCCCAAAGTGATGTGATAGTAAATATTAAGTTTAGGAGCTCAGCCTGGGATGGCTCAGTCAGCAGAGCGTAAAATGTTTAATCTCAGGGTTGTGGGTTCGAGCCCCCCATTGGGTAAAAGATTCTCAAACACAACTTAGTTTGCAGCTAAGTTGATGATCTGCTCACAACACAAAGGCATAGCATAACATGCAGTTCATTGGGATCATCATTACTTCTGTCTTATGTATTGTTTTCTGATACATAGTAGTTTGATGCCATATTGGTGGTGTACAATCCCAATATCACCATGCATGTCTGGCCATGCCTCAGCAGCCATACATTCAGCTGAATGCATGAAAAGCTCCGCATGCATATATCTGTGAACGTACAAGCATGTGATTAGGAAGTCCAGCCAAACAGGTTTCCTGATCACATGTAAGGCCCCACATGCACACCACTGTATAGGCATAGGTACTTCCATTTGACCACATGGAATATGTTCTGGACACACAGACATTGGGGGAATAGCCAAAAGGGTGTGTCCGTGTTAGCATATCCTTATGTCATGACCCCAAGCCAGGAATCCTTGGAGGCAGAGTGCTGAAAAGAACACTGAGCTGACCCTGCCTTACTTGTCTAACCTTCCTGTCTGCCTTGAACCTTGGCACCTCCCCCATGCTTGAGCCACCACCTATCTGTGGTGATAGTAATCCCCATAGACCAGGACACCCTGCTCCATCTCACACACTCACTGAACATGCTAACACTTCATCTGAAAGGGCTACTGTAACTCAAATGTGCAAGTCATATCTCACATATTGCAGGAGAAAAAGGTTTGAGGAGTAGAATGAGGGAGCAAATATCAAAGAACTGCATTTTCCAGCCACTGCAAGCAATAGAATCCATTCAGCTGTGTTCGTGGGTTGACATTTCCAGAATCCACAGTAATATATACCAAAGAACAGCAGGGGTTGAATATGTGTAGAAATGCCATATAGATTTTGATGAAAAGTTTAGAAGATAGTTTCTTTCGGGGAGAGGCATTTTGACAACTGTTTTGCATAGGGAGTATCCGTGGACCACTTCTGCTATACTCATTGATACATTAAAATAGTGGTGGGAGAGGAATATGATTTGATTATTTTCCCAGTATGAGTATTTTGTAAGAGATCATAGCTCAGAGTATGGCCACACATTTTCCTGTACCTTATCAACATCTTCAAGATAATACAAGGCAGATTCTTTTTCCTTGTGTCTCCCTTACTTGAAACATTAAAGAACGTCACATTTTTCTGATACCTATGAGAAAGACTGAAAGTTTCTTAAATTTACATTACAAGGCATAGAGGAAGAAAGTATCTGGCGCAAAAGCATCATCACACAATAGGTTCTAAAAAGTACAGAGTGTCAAATATCATCCAACACAGATTTATGATAAAACCATCTGATGTGTAAGCAATACTTCACTAAATGATGTACTTTGGGGCTCATGAGAAACTATATATTAGTCAGAATGAGTCCGTAATAGGACCCAGTATTAATAAGTCTTAGTTTTCTATGGCTTCAATCCAATCAACTGCGCAACAATCTCCATATGCTAAAGAGAGGCAGCCCCACATAAACAGTGTGTGATATGGCATGGAAGCCTGTTGCCAAAATGACACTGCCTACGTGTAAAACTTTGGGCATATCCAAAGTAGGTCTCTGGAACTTGGCCTATGTCTGCAGTCCTTTGCTTTCTCCTGAAGAAACATGCATAGCTTCAGGCTATATATTATTTCAATACAATTGTGTTGTAACTATTGTGATGTGATGTGCATATGTGACATTTAAACAACATTACAGTCCTTGTCAATAATTTTGGGGTCTCCTGATTTAATCTTATGAAGACACTCAAAAATGACAATTGAATATTTTAGTGTTTCAATGGATGGTGTGATATCCTTGGTTCTTCAAAAAGTTCTGCTTCATTTCAGGATGAGTTTTATCACCCATTCTATCCCTGAGTCAATCATGAACGTTTCCGATTGTTCAACAAAAAAGTTTTTAATCATGTTTGCTTTTGAACTTTATGCAACCATGGCACTGTTCTGGGCACATCAGCAAAGTGGAGTGGGAGAGATAAATATCACACCTGCCTCAAGTTGGTGCAGGTGTGCTGTGACTTTCTCCGTCATTTCTCCTGATAGTAAAATGCTTTAATAAGCACATTGCTTTATGCCGCCTACAAACTTTTTAAAATACATAATTCTGATGGGAATTATTTGCTCTGAAAAGTGTTGTGTAGCTTTTCTTTCCTCCTCCACAATTTGACACTTCTGCTTGTTAAGGTGGCTCTTAAGGCAGTGATTACAGGCTTGAAATGTTACTAAGGCAGCATAGGAGCACAGGGTGCAACCTTATGCTAGCTCAGATCATTTGTCCACCTGGACAATATTGCCTACTTCTGGGGTTCTCACACTTTCTACTCTGGTGACACACTGGCTGAAAACTACATAGGCCCGCCAGTCACAAAATGGTGGTGCAGCCCCCTCCCCCTGAAAAAACCCAGACGCTTCATGTCATCTTTCTTCCCAGCTCCTTATACATTCACCTCTTCCTCTTATAACAGCTTTCCTCTCTTATCCCCTTCCTTTGTATTCCCAGTTTATGGATTGATAATAATCTGGGCTTTTTTCAGCCAGAACTCACCAGAACTCAGTTCTGGCACCTCCCAGGTGTGCACCACTGCAATTATAAGAGAACAAGAGAGATGTTCGTGGTGAGTTCCAACACCTCTTTTCTAGAAAAATAGTAATGGTTATGATGATGATGATACATATAAAATATTTGCCTTTTTATTTTATTTTAAATATCCTCCAATAGTTCCCCTGGCTCCTTTCCCTTCTTCTTCGCCACCCCTCCAGAATAAAACTTCTTTGCCTCCTGTCTTCCTTAACTCAGCATGCAAGGCGTTTATGGCCCTGATGTTGTTGCTTTCAAAAGGCCCACTGAAGAACCACTGGTCTACTGTCACTGGCGGTGTCAAGATAAGCTAAGGGCTTACACTCTCCAAATGAAGAAATATTTATCACTTAGTGTGTGCGACCCCAGAAATTGGATCTTTGACCAGGATGCCAATCCAGACAAAGCATCCATTAACAATGCTTATTATTCTATTTGGTACCCCCCAATTCAAGATCAACTATTCAAGGCCCCTTGAGACATTCACTGGCAGTGGCAGTTCAGTGTCAGCCCCATCACCAGATATGCGACCCTTTCTACAAAGTACAAGGCAGCTTCCTATATTCCTCTATGTAGAAAGAGCCCCAGGGGTTCTGGCAGGCAGCAATTAATTGTCATTAAATGTTATTTCTGTGTAAGTGGTTCCCTGTTTCTAGTCCCACTGAAACTCCATCAGATTTCCTACTGGAAAACAACCTGCACACTGTGGGTTTTGGTCAGGTTGCATAGCCTTGGCCTATGTATTATATATCATGAGGAGATGCCCCTCAGCTGCTGGTACCTTTTACAGGCATCCCAGCTCTTCTTCAGCCCTTCTCCATTATAATCATGCTGCCTGCATTCATTTAGAGCCAGATTTAAAAATTCACTTCAACTTTAATACATCTTGAGCTATTTTGTCCTGTCTTGTCTAATGTAATCAACAGGCGTTGGTCTTTTATCATTGTCACTTCATCTCCAATGCACAGGGAATGCTCAGTAAACAGGATTCTGGAAACGGGTTTATTGCATGTCACCTCTGACTCTGACTTCATATAAGGCAAAGAAACAATAAAACATCTGGGGTTGTTTTATTACTTACTCAAAAATGTGTCAAAATAACAATTTTCTTCATATTTTCCCCTTGATTTACAGACTGATCTCAGTTCATGTAAGCACTCTTTAGAGCCACAACTCCTTACGTTATAAGAAAGCAGTATTCATGTTTGGTGATTACACTCTACCTACATCAATCACATATGGCAAGATATGTTCCATCTTGAGTGCTGAAGTCTACTGTTACTTCAACAGGAAATGGAAGCATAGTCTCTACTTTATGAAGTTTAGGCAAACTTATATGCAAGGGTTGTTGCTATTGTTGGGGTCAGTGTTGTTGGAGTAGGCACTCATTGGCCTTTGGAATGTTTGCTGTAAGTGCCTCAGTGTGAACCCTTGACGTAAGATTAGCAGTTGACCAACATAAAATAGTGTGGATTTGTATTATGGTTGGAATATCAAGGAGTAATTTGCTACTGTTTATCCTGGGATGCTTAAGACACACAGAACTTGCTAATAATACTCCTTTAATGTGGAGGGGCACAAACATTAGGCCTCATAACATTTCATTCATGCTACCCCAGTTCTCTGACACAAGATGTAGCCAATCCGAATAATTTATGCCTTTTCAGCATATTGAAATAAGGGGAATACTTTACTGTTATTCAGATTACTGAAATGGCCTCAATAAGGTAACAGAGATTTTTATATATTTCTGCGCAGTGCTATTTTTCTAGAAAAAGAGGTGCTACAACTCATTATGAATGCCTCTCTTGTTCTCTTATAATGGCAATGGCACCCGCCTGAGAGGTGCCAGAACTGAGTTCTGGCGAGTTCCAGCTGGAAAAAAGTCCTGCTAGTGCAAACTGACATTTCAGGTAGGTGATTGAATCCCTCTGTCAAAATTGTCTGGAGGTGACCTGAGCCTGGGTTTTTTTTGAGGGGGTGACAAGGGAACAAACAGGCTTAGGATCATGATCTCCTCAACTCATGCCTGACACACATACCCAAATTCCACATTTCTGGCCCATCACTGACAGAGAGGCAAGTACCAGCATCCTGTTCCTCTAGGCTGCCCTTCCAGTGGATATTGGATTTCCCCCCAAGCTTGTTAAAATGCTGGAGTAGACATATTTGCCAAGAACAGGAGGCCAACAATATTTCTAAAGCAAATGAAGGGAAATTGAGAAACGAATGACATTACTGGAGCTGGCTGAACTACCAAAATAATCATCATTATTGCTACACTTCCTCTCTAATATAGTTGTGGAAAGCTAATGATGTGCACTCAAGTTTATGAAAGTACCTTCAAGTGGCTCTTATAACTTCCCTTTATCGAAGATGCTGGTCAATACTTTAGAGTTCCTCTGAGCTGATGCATTCTGATCAAACTACAGAGCAAAAAAGATAAAATTCCTTGGCTAATTACATGCCTGAAGGCGCATTAACAATGCAAGTGTCAGTGCTGTGCTAGAAACTCATTTTGCATTTCTAGCCCAGCACCGGTAGCAAAGCTTTGAATGTGACAAAGTGGGAAAGAGTAATATTTGTTTCAGTAGCTTTTCTGCAGAGATAGTGGAGAAAGCCAGGCACCTACAAAGCAGTATTTCACATGGTAAGAAGGAAGCCACACACAAAAAGAAGAAAAAAGAAGTGTTAATCTGGTCATTGTGGCTGGATAGCAGGAGAGCAAAACATAATCTTAAATAGGTGGTAGAAAATAAATAAATGAATAACCAAAGGGAGGGGGAAATCTGAGCTAGTTGGCAGGATTAAATGTTGATACCTTTTCTGATTTCAGTATTTCAATTAATTTGTAAATATTTTTATCCCTTTCATAAATCCACTTTCCTAAAGCATATTTGCTCCCCCCTCCCAAAAAAAAACCACCTTCTGGGAAATGTCTGCCTTCTTTCTTTGGTTTTCATCTTGGATTTCAAAGGGGATGCTTCAGGAATTCACCAGGACCACATTCCAAAGTGGAATGTGTGTACTAGAAGTCATTCATCTTCATACCCTGCACTGCAGTGAAGGGTGCAAGGTGGCCCAAGGCCTACATTTTAAAAACGAAACAAATGATGCACTGAACGTGGGGTTGCAAATGACTAGAGGAGTGATAACGGGACATGATGACCTGCTGTCCTCCTCCAGGAACATTATATATAATAAAATGGCTGTCTCATGTGTCTGTGAAAGATCCTTGTATTTCATGATCACATATAGAGAAAGGACTAGCAATAATATTTATTTATTTATTTAATCCCATTTATCTATCTCTTGCTATAAAATGCTACCTTGATTTGATTTTTGATGACCTCATGAAATATTTTATTTCATTCTAATGTCTTCCACTGTAATTATACTAATTCGATTGGTCCATGCTAAAAAATTCAAGGAAACCTTGGTATTTCTGAGTCTTCATGCTGTTCTCTGTGCTCACTCATACTTCAAATATAATGGCAACCACCACCCACTAATCTAGGGAATTCATTTCAGACTCATTCAAGGTATCACAAAGTCCAGCATCTCTAAATAGTTTCCAAAGTCATCCAGGTGCCAAATTCAGCATAATATTCTACCAATCATCTTATGTGCTGACTGTCTTTTGAATACAGTATATATATATATATATATGAACATAATTTGAATAGAACTGAACATACTATTCAAATGGATGAAGATACATACTAATGGATTGTATTAAAGGACTCCCAACTCCCATCAGCTCCAACCATCATGGTCAATAGTTGGGGATGATGGATCCTGCAGTCCAACAGTGCCTGGAGGGCCAGGGTGGATAAAGTGAGGATAAAGTAAGGCCGAGGGAGTACAGCCTCAAGATAGGTCCATAGCTCATCTGCGGGAAGTTCCAGGTTCAATCTATGGCATATCCAAGTAGAGTTGGGACAGACCCCTGCCCAAAATCTTGAAGAGACACTGAATATCTGTGTAGACAATACTGAGCTAGATGGGCCAAGAAAGCATCTTTCTATGTGCTGTACAATTCTAAGCAGGTTCTCTAGACAGGTTATATAAAATATGTTTATTTTTCTATATATTATCCACTGATTTTTAATACCAACTATCCAAATAAAAATGCTTTTAAAAAAATCTGTAGCATTTTTATATTGATGATAAATATCCAAACCATGCAGAATTCCTCAACATTCCAGAATGTTTTTTTCTGTGCAAAGGATTATGAAGTTAACTTGGAGATATATTATACACCTGTGTGAACTGCTGCGTTGATACATTTTTGCCAATTTGCATACTGTTAATGTTTTCAGCTTCAGAACACAAAGTCTTCTTTATTATAAATGATGGCAATATTCTGCTGACTGCAAAACTAAAGGAGACTATGATTGAACACTGCAATTGGCACTTCTTGCTTCTTCTTTATTTTAAACTTGCTTATATACATATATCTGAGTGTTTTTGCAATTAGCAGGGAAAGAATGGTAATATGAGCTATTAACATTCCTGAACCTTGCTAAGACCTTGTCTGCGACAAAATATTTTTCTCTTTCTTCATTTTTTTCCTAAAGAAGATAAATAAATAAATAAATAAATAAGGAGTTTCAATAACACAATCATGGAGCAAAAAGCCCAACTGAATCATCTTTCCCATCCAGTACACTGCATAATGTTCCACTTCAGATATAAAGATATTTTCAAATTCATTATTGCAATATATTTCTTCATGTTAATATCAGTGTCCCTCCCTTTTGTAAGTAAATAGCAAGGTCAGCCTAAGAACAAGAGCATTGCTGGATCATACCAAAATTCTGTCTAGTCCATCATTTTATTTCCAAACTATCTGTGTCTCTCCTGATGTTTCCCCCTTCCATGTGGTGGTCAGAGGCTTGCTCTGAATGGTATGTGGAGCTACAACCCTTGATCCACCTAACTTAATACATCAGCCTCCTGCAATGTGGTACTCTCCAGATTTTTTGGAATACAACTCCTATTTCCCCCTGACCACTGGTCATGCTGATTGGGGATGATGGGGGAGTGGGATCCAACAACATCTGGAGGGCACCAAGTTGGGAAAAGCTGGTCTACAGTGACCAACAGCAGTCCTTCAGGCTTTCAAGAGAGACTTTCCCAGCATTAGCTAGAGATGCCAGAATCTGTAGGGACTTTTGCTCTAAAACTAAGTTATGGCCCTTTCATGCAGTGCAAACTCAGATGAGTTGTTGAATTATTATTATTTTTAAAATCAAAAACAGAAGGAGCATATACTAGCATAGTTCTCACCTCAACCTGTGTTTGGGATGTACCAGTTTAGACAGCCACAAGGATCTCACTTGAATAAATGCTAATCTACAGCCCTCATACCTGAAAAAAAACCTTCAAATAGAGTTGCGTGCTGAGGTCCCCCAAAACACCCTTATCCCAAATAACTCACACTTCACACATAATTTTTGTTTAAGGTTTTTGGCATAATTTTTTGGCCACAACTTTATTATCATACAAAATTGTGAGTGGTTGCTTAGGCATTGGTTAAGACTAGCTGTCCCCCCGCCATGGGGACAGCACTGACTTCCGGATTCCAGCGAAAGCCAGTGTGGAGGAACAAGATCAGGGGATAACTGGAGCTGCGACACAGACCCTCAGCTTCTCCCCACATGCTCCTAGGGGCTTACACGGCCCAAACCCGATTCCAGGGGTTTGGACGAAAGGATGGTAAGCCCCTGAATTCCTTTAACGGAATTCCCGTGCAGCAGCATCACCTGAGGGGCAGGCACAGCCAATCCA
Organism: Podarcis pityusensis; assembly: GCF_964106645.2. Classification (NCBI taxonomy): domain Eukaryota; kingdom Metazoa; phylum Chordata; class Lepidosauria; order Squamata; family Lacertidae; genus Podarcis; species Podarcis pityusensis. The sequence continues at coordinate 43,594,767 of NC_138034.1, read as the reverse complement.
TACCCCTCCACCAACCAATTTAAACCAATGCCTAACCGCCAACCTTACAAGTTGTGACGATTTGCTACGCGGTAGGCAAAAACCAGATGGCACACACTAATCAGCCAAATGGCAAAATTCCTACCAGGCCCTCGCACCAATGCAAACGACCCCATGACAGGCATAGCAAGGTCAAGCGGAAGCCCAACAAGGGAGGGCGGGCGGGTGATCCGATGCCCACAGCGAAAGAGAAAGCAACTCTCTGTGGGCCTTCCTTAAATATCCTCTGATCTCCACCCCCAAAGTGGCAACATACAAATTGCCCCAGCAACACCATCACCAATCCTTGCCAGGCCCTTTCCTTCAATTTTGTCTGGCAACTACAGGGTGCTTTGCCTGGCCCCAGCCGCAACACGTGCTCTCCTTTAATGAGAACACGCTTTGCGTGCTGAGGTCCCCCAAAACACCCTTATCCCAAATAACTCACACTTCACACATAATTTTTGTTTAAGGTTTTTGGCATAATTTTTTGGCCACAACTTTATTATCATACAAAATTGTGAGTGGTTGCTTAGGCATTGGTTAAGACTAGCTGTCCCCCCGCCATGGGGACAGCACTGACTTCCGGATTCCAGCGAAAGCCAGTGTGGAGGAACAAGATCAGGGGATAACTGGAGCTGCGACACAGACCCTCAGCTTCTCCCCACATGCTCCTAGGGGCTTACACGGCCCAAACCCGATTCCAGGGGTTTGGACGAAAGGATGGTAAGCCCCTGAATTCCTTTAACGGAATTCCCGTGCAGCAGCATCACCTGAGGGGCAGGCACAGCCAATCCATACCCCTCCACCAACCAATTTAAACCAATGCCTAACCGCCACCTGAGCCCTTACGCTCACCGCCAACCACTCACAAACCTAAACACACTCTCAACTTAGCCACCACTGACCTCAACCATACATCATTCCCAACGGAGGTAAGATGAACCCCATCAAACCTGTAGCAATCAGTGGCTTTAACATTAATATCTGGGTGGGGAATCACAAGCCCACCCAGATCAGACACCAGCTTGCTCGCAGCTGAATTAATACGCTTTCGCACCCTTTCAGTGGCCGCAGGGCAGGGACTACCCCTCCAGATGCAACGCTGAAGCAACTGTGACCAAATTAGCTTAGTAGCGGGCACCAAGGCCGCCAGGTCCCTCAAATCCTGCAAAATAACAGCACGTAAAACATAACAGGAAAAAGAAACCATATCATTTTCCCCAAGCTGCACCACAATCGCCGTAGGGGGGCCCTCCAGAAGAACACGCCTCTGCATTAGCGGTAAGAACTCCTTCCACCGCATCCCCCTTCTGGAGATCCAGGACACTCGCACGTGCTGCGGAAGGCCGAGGCCAACTCCCAGTTCAGATTGCCGAGCTCTGCAAGCGGCCCAATGCACAATACTGTGCCCCACTATCCAAACCCGGACAGTGGGTAGACCTAGGGTAAAACAAAAGATGTGAGTACACGAGATCAACATCATTTCCGCACATAACCCTTATATGCGTCCGACTTCCAGCGACCCAGGTCTTTAATCCTCCTTGCCGACAAGCCCCAATGGGCGGCTGTTGTTGCAGCCCCAATCCTGAAGGAATGCGGAGCAAACTCAGAGGCTGCATGGCCACAAGCAGCAACGACCTTGCGCAAAACACCAGTGAATTGATGGCGTGCCAATGGACGCCCATCTTCATGAATGAACAGGGCCCCTCCCCCAGGAGGCCGCAACGCCATATATTTCTGGAGATCCTTGACTGGGCAAGGGCCCCCTAGCCCAGTTGCTGGGAGCCGAATAACTGCCCCTCTACCCAGTTGATCAGTTTTGGAACTCCTGACAAGGATCTGCAATTCTGACTGAGACAAGCTCACGTCCTGCAGCAACAAACCTCTCGAACCTCCATCCTGCTTAGGTTCACACACCACCTCCCCAACCCTCAGGGCTCCAAAAAAGGCTAACGAATAGGCTGCGGAAAATAACCGCGCCTCAAACCTGGACCAACAGATGCCCTTTAGTTTACTTCGCATCCTGGTCAACAATCCAAACGTTATAGGCCTCCTTGTAGCTGGTCTGGAGGGGCAAAGCCTCCCCCACCCCTCCAAAGCCTTGCGCACCACGAACTTCCCACATGGATCATTATTAAAATAAACTTTGCTAAAGAAGGAAATTGCAGCCGCATGCAATCTCAGCGTCCTGGCTGCCCTCCGCATCTGAAATAGATGCGCCAAATATTGGAGCACCTGTGCAGTAGAATGAGGTGTGCATGTTCCCCCTACCACGGATTGCCCAGTGAAATGCAAAAAATCGGTCCAAGCCTTCTTATAGGACCTCAATGTGGAGGGGGCAATAGATGCAGCTACTCCCTGTAAAACTAAGTGCTGCCAAGGTTCCAGAGATGATCCGGGAAAAATTCCGGACGGTCTCGAGCCACTGGCGCCAGGGACCTGAACCGCTGCATCTGAAAACGGGACAGAGCATCAGCAATCTCGTTAGACACTCCAGGAACAAAACGAGCAGAAAATACAATGTTAAAACGTAAGCAATGCAAAACAAAGACCCTCAGCAGGGCTGATACCCTAGGTGATCGTGAAGACTGCTTGGCTAGCACGTTCACCACCGCCAGGTTATCTGTCCAAAAACATACACGACGGTCCCTGAAATGCTCGACCCATAAATGGACTGCCACTACAATGGGAAAAAACTCAAGAAAAGTTAAGTCCCGAGTTATAGCTTCCCCACGCCAAGCTGAAGGCCAACGCTCGGCACACCACCTGCCATCCCAATACAAACCAAAACCCAACGACCACGCAGCATCAGAGTGCACCTGAAAATCGGTATAAAGGTTCAAGGTGTCCTGCCAAAGAGACACCCCATTGAATTCCTCCAGGAATTCCAACCAAATACGAAGGTCCGCACGCACCTGAGCTGACAGGCGCACCCTATGCCTCGGGGACCTCAAACCTGACATAAGCCTGGCCAAGCGGGAACAGAAAGGTCGCCCTGGGGCGATCACCCTGCAAGCAAAGTTTAGGTGGCCCAGCAAGGACTGCAGCTGCCGCAGAGTAACTTTTTTCATGGGAATGAGTTCAGCGATGACGCCCTTCAGCGTGAGTATCTTATCCGCCGGCAAACTGGAAGTTTGCGCCACCGTATCCAACGAAATACCCAGGTAAGTCAGCTGCGTAGAAGGACCTTCAGTTTTCTCCGCAGCTAACGGCACGCCCAGTTCCTCGGTTAAGGCAGCAAAGGCCTACAGCAACACCACGCAATTCCCCGTATCGCTAGCTGAGGCCAATAAAAAATCATCCAAACAATGAGTGACTCCGCCCAAACCAGTTCTTTTGCGCAGAGCCCAGTCCAGAAATGAACTAAAACACTCGAAGGCCGCACAGGCTACCGAGCAGCCCATGGGCATGGCCTTATCAAAATAAAATTCCCCGTCGAACTGAAATCCCAGCAACCAGAAGTCATCAGGATGAATTGGAAGCAGCCGAAATGCAGACTCAATGTCACATTTGGCTAGCAGGGCACCCTGTCCAAATTTTCTTATCATTTTGATCGCTTGATCAAGCGAGGCATACTTCACCGAACAAAGCTCCGGGGGAATAACATCATTTACTGATGTGCCCCTAGGGTGTGAAAGGTTGTGTATCAGGCGAAATTCCCCCGGAGCTTTTTTAGGAACCATACCTAAGGGTGAAATATGCAGATTAGGAAAGGGTGGAACGGCAAAAGGGCCTGCCATACGGCGTAGAGCCAGTTCTTTCCCAATTTTCTTACGCGCCACGTCAGGCATATCCTTCACAGACTTCTGGTTTGAAGGGTTTCTAGCTACAGGATTTGCCGCCACTGGGATTCGAAAACCCAGGGAAAAACCGTCACGCAAATAAGATGCTGCCTCCTGAAGAGGGTATAACTGTAACAATGACAACAACGGCTGTAGCCTAACCGGGGTATGAGCTAAGGAGGAAAGTACACTATTTTCCTGCACCGGCGGCTGCAGCCTGGGGCGCGGCTTTCGGGGGCTGCTGTGAGCCCCACCCCTTCCGAAAGGGCCGTCGAACCCCTGCACAGGCAGAAGCTGGATGGTTCCCTGAACACTTCTCACAACTATGAGAATATCTGCAGAATTGGCGCTGACAGGTTCCTTTGTTAAAATCCCAACAAAAGAACTTGCGACCCGTCTTAGCTGGCACAATCCTAGTTTTTTGCGATTCAGGGATCTTATTGTCAATACGTGGAGCCACATAAGTGGTCCATACATCTAAATCCTTCCGGTCCCAGCGGGCAGTGGGGATCTTGGCAGCCCTGCGTCTGAAATTCTCATCATAAGAAATCGCAGCAGACGCTCCAGCCATTGTAAATGCTGAGCGAACTATGGACAAATAAACCCATAAATGCATGGACCTCCGTGGGTAGGCCGCTGCCACCACTCCAGCGAACACCTGGAAACTATCCAGCCATCGCTCGAAGGTCCTTTCAACCTTTGGCAAAACCACCCTCTTTTTCGTGGCTGCCAAACCTCTATCCTGGGAGTCCTGACACTCCTGAGGGGGTGCCAAGCTAAATATATCAATGTAACGGCCATCCAGAATCCTAGATCGCAGCTTTGTAGTCAAGTGGGCACCTGGTATAATATCCCTAGCTGAGTTGGTGGAAACTTTCACATCAGGCATGAGGACCCCTTCCAGACAGTCCTGCACCGCCCCATACTTTGCCCTGTGAGAGTTTGCCCTCCGCTCCCAAGCCCATTTTGGAAGTCCCGATGTCTCCCCAAAGCCCCAGTATAGCGAAAGCGAAGCTTCCTCATCACTACTGGAGGTTTGAGACGAAGTACCTGCGGAAGAGGATGAGGTGTCTCTCCGTCTCCTCTTAGCACGCTTCTTGGAACTCTTTTTCCGGCGACGGAGCCCACCAGAAGACGACTTTGGAGGGAGAGGAAGGCTGTCCTCCACCGAAGACTCAGGTGCGTCGCCTTGCAGCACAACGCCTGGAACTGACTGAGAAGAGACTACAGGTGAATGACCAGGAACAGACCTCACCACTGATGAGGACTGTACAACTGAACCCCGTGCCGCCCGAATCCGGGCGGATGACCTCCGCCTGGTCGGACCCCTGGGGCCGCCCCGTACCCTTGGCGCTGCAGCCTGGGAGACAGGTGAGACCGACGACTGGGACAATTGATTAGTACGCGAAAGACCCCCAGCTAACAAATCCTCCCCCTCATCTTCAGCCGAAGATGACACCGAAGGAGGTGCGTCAACAGGCGGAGCTGGACTAGCAGAAGAAGTCGTCGGAGTCGAGCAGCGTTGAATCAAACCATCCATTTCAGCCTCAACACGTGCTAACACCACTGGGTCACTGGCCAAGCCAGTGACCATGGACTGAAGGCGTCTCAAAGATCGCTGTGGCACTGGAGAACGCAAAGCTTGGGACGGGCCTTTTATGGGCCGCTTCGCTGAGGAAGCGAGATCAAGCCTCCGTGACACCTTCTTCTTTGGAGCCATACCTGCTACTAGTAAAAAAGACAAATAATAGAATTAATGCAAGGCTACACCAGTGCTCTTTGTTATAATGAATAGTCAATCAGCCAGAAAACAATCAATCCCGATAGGTGCAACTATATGGCTCACCAGCAGGTGGCGCAGCCAGTAATCAAGGCCAATGGTATAGCTGCGTTTCAATAAACGGCCACTAGAGGCCAGCACGCAATGAGGAGGCAGTAGAAAATGGCGCTCCCGCCAAAATTCCCCAAAATGGAGGCCTCCCAACTGACTTCAGGCAGAAGGCCTCCCCCAATGCCCAAAGCAGGCCGCAAGCAGGCCTCCAACCACCAAAGCCGCTGTGCGCGCTAAGCGCCACCGGCTAAAGCTGGAACGTCCGAGGAGGGCCCCCCCGCAGCCTAAAACGGCCCAACTCCGCAGGCCGCAGGCGCCGAAGCAAAAGCAGCTACCGCTCGGAGCCGGGTGGGGGGGGTGCCCAAATAGGCCCCGAGCCCAAGGCACGTCCCACGGCCTCCCCCAGCTCCCCCAGGCACTCCCCGCTATACCCGGGCCAAGAGGGGAAAGGCTTGACTAAGCCTCCCCAAGCCCGGCCCGAACAGGGCCGAATAAGCAAGCGCCGAGCGCCGCGTGCGAATCGGCGGCTCCAACGGCGCCTGCGCGGAGCCTCCGCGCCAGCCGGCCCGCCCCGGCTAGTAAGAGCGCGCCGAAGCGCGCGAAAAGGGGGCCGCCGCCGTGAGAGGCCAGGGGAGGACTACGGTAAGCACCCGCTTTTTTCTCTAGTAACCCTACGAAGTGGGGGGGGGGGAATGGTAAAGCTCCGAGGGCCCGAAGGTCAACCAGCCCCGTCCCCGGCGCCTCGGCTACGAACCGGGCCGAAAGGCCTAGGGTCCGCCCCCCCCTCCCGGCCACCCCCAGCAGCCCCACGGGACCAAAAGCCCACGAGGAAAGTTGGGGGGGGAAGGCTAGTAAAATGGAAACAAGAGTCAGAACAAAAACAAATAAAAATTGAAAACTAAAGACAAAGAACCTGGAAAATAAATTAAAGAAGGGGGGGGTAGACTTTGGGGAGATAAACACAAAAGGCCAAGATCAAATAAATAAATAAAATAAAATAGGAGAAAATGAGGAATGAGATATAGATTTATACAACCGGTCTTTAGCTGTGTTCGATCCGATGCCCACAGCGAAAGAGAAAGCAACTCTCTGTGGGCCTTCCTTAAATATCCTCTGATCTCCACCCCCAAAGTGGCAACATACAAATTGCCCCAGCAACACCATCACCAATCCTTGCCAGGCCCTTTCCTTCAATTTTGTCTGGCAACTACAGGGTGCTTTGCCTGGCCCCAGCCGCAACACGTGCTCTCCTTTAATGAGAACACGCTATGTAAGGAAAAGAATATTAAATTAGACATATTAGTTTTATATATTGTAGGAACAGTGTGGGTTTTGGGAACAGGAGTGCCAACTTAGCCCCATGACCATGGGTGCCCAGTGCTCTGGGTGCCATGCACCGTGCATGGCCCTGGCACTGAAATTTGTAGGCAACAAAGGCACTGCCAACATGCATCTGGATTTTCCCAGACATTTTCACTAATTTGCACGCAGACACTGCTGCCAGCTGTAGTATCCAGTCTGGGAAATTCCAGACGTATGGCAACCCTATGCCCAGCGCCTTCATGGGGAATTTTGTGGGTGCTTGGGCACCCAGGGCCCCAGGAAGTTGGCACCTATGTTTGGAAGGAAGGGGAATAACATTAAATCATGTGTGAATCCCACTTGCAGCTTTCCCCATCCTGCAGCCCTTGAGAAACTTTTAACTACAATTGTAATCATGCCCAGCCAGCATGGCCACATGGTCAGGGATGATGCCGGTAAAATAAAACATTTTAAGGATACCAAGTGGGGAAGGCTCTTTAACCCAAAGATGCCATGAAGGAAGGAAAGGTTATGAAATGTCTTAACAAACTCAGCCACTGGAGGGAAGAGTAAACACCTAATATCTGCTGTGTAATTAAAATTGCAATGTGAAACGTATAGCTTATTATAGGGGATATTGTGTGTCTGGATTATTGTGGATTATTCTAAAATTTCACAATAATTAAACTCCCCCCCAAAGGATAGAATATTTATTCTCTTCATCATATTTTTTACTTATATTTCCTCCAATAGGTCCATTTGTGAAACCTATAGTGTTTTTCTCTTCTGTTTAATTATCCTCTGCAAAGGATTGTCTGATCTGATTATTTCCCCCCCTTTTGCTATAGAACCATCATCTGCTTGCATCTACAGTGTGCATAAAATGAATTGGATGTCCTAGAAAGAAAATAAATTTACAAGGTGCTATAAAAACTCACCACTCTTCATGACAGGATTATATTGCACCTCTCTCAGCTTTTAACTGCATGAGAGCTTTTCATATGGATTGCAGATCAAATAATCAGATTTATACCCGCAAAGAGTTAAATTGTCAACTATCTCTCTAAAGACTGCTTCCCATACCGGTTATTCTGACAGTGATAGAATAGTAATCTGGGAAATGCTACTGCAATGGTTGGATGGTGACTAGGGACACTTGGGTTTACTTCAGTCATGAAATCAACTGGGTAACCTTTGGGCTAGTTGGTGTCTAAGTTTAGCCTATCTAACAAAGGGATTGTGAGGTCTGTCCTCTAACCCACCTGCAACCAGTTTGCACCACTGGCAGATACTATGCCAGCAGATGATGCCATCACTCCTGCTGTAAATAAAACACCAAAATTGGACTGTCCCCATGTTCCTGCTCCACTCAGGGAGGCAACCACTGGGTTCTAGGCAGTTCTGCAAGGAGACATGTACCCCATGCACCCTACAACTTCAAAATTGTGTGCATGAACTCTTTCTCTTTCTCCCTCTCTTGCATTTGTTTTGGATACAGGAGATCCAATGTGCTGAATAGTTGCCCCTTTCATTCTGATAGGGGAAACGTATCAGCGTTAATTTACTTTGTGAAAATCTGTGGAAAGGTCTCCAAAATTTGACATTTCTGCACTCCAGATAACAAAAGAGTGTCAGAGAATGGTCATCAAGTTGCAACATGCAGCGTAATGCTCAAGTGCTCATAAGTGGCAAGAAGTGGCAAGTGGGTGAAACACCTTTAAATTTTACCGACCTCTGCCTTACTCACAATAGCCAATTGGTCATCAGTTATCTGATGGGCATGCGTGACATTTGAACATCGTACATGGAGGTTTTAGATGTTGGCAGCAACTGTTTGTGCTCCAGCTTTAGTCATCTGAAACTCATGCCAGATGGCAATTCAGCCACTGAACACTGAAAGAGGTAGAGAAATATATTTATCTGATGCAAATGTTTGCTCATTATGTATTTATGGTCTGTGTTTGAACTGCTTCTAGTTTCTGCCACACCAGAATGATCAAGGTCCAAAACTCCATTTCTGAGTGCCATCAGTATTCTTATTCTATGAACTGTTTCTTCTGCCTTAGAAAATACTTTGAAAATATATGATATTTATTAAGATTTTCAAAGATACAGAAAGTAAAGATTAAAATACATTCAAAGCCTTATTTTCATAGATCCACTTTCCGGGACTCCCCCCTTCCCCCACCCCTACCATATTCCCCTTTCATATTGTTGGCTCCACAAGCTCTCAGTTCTAATTAAAACTTAATTTGTTTAAACCATTATTCGAATTTAAAATTTATACACTCCTCATCAATACCCTTAATAAAAAACAAAAGTTCTCTCCCCAGGGCCCACCCCATTTTCATTCCACAATTTCCCTTTTTTTAAAAAAATAAGGACACCCCACACAATAGAAATATAAGAAATAAGAAATAAAAAGTATAATAGGTGAAAAAGAGCCAGTTCAGAAAAAAAAAAAGTTGACAAGCCTTTGGATTTTAGTTCTCCCCCCCCTGTCCCCGGTTTAATTTCCCCCTGACCACCAAACCATGTTATCTGCCTGGAATTCTTAAAGTCCATAAATCACCTATTTCCCCCAACTCCTTGCTGGCTTTTTCTTTTTATAGTTATTTTTTAAGACATTTAACTTCAAATCTTTAATAAAACTCCCCCCATTGTTCTTTCCAAGTTGTAGTCCAATTTCCTCTTGTTCCGCTGCTGAAACGTTCTAATTCAGAAGTTTAGTAACTCTGCAGGGATTATTGTTATTCAGGAACAAAAACTTGCGTTCAGTCCCTTCCTTTCTTCAATAGAAAATTCTATTGTCTCCTTTAGCTGAACACCCTGTAGACAAAATATTATTTCCGTTTTGCAGCTTTCCCAGAAGATAACCAGTCCTGTAAAATTCCAATGGTATTTTTCCACTTACGACCATCTTTGTAATGTCCCGAAACTCCTCTAGGGGGATTGTTATAACTTTGTTTTCTCTAGTCCAAAAGTCCGATTGTTATCCATGTTTTCGCCATTTTGTATCCAAGTTTTAACGGGTTATAGCAAATTGTAACAAATTTAACCAGCAAAGTTCTCATAATAAGATCCTCTCTGCTTTCCGACTTTGACAGCTACTTTGACAGCTGTCAAAATCTCCGACTCTTTTCACCAGGCTCTCTCTTCAATCACCCCGGTTCCCAGGGGGGGGGGTCACGTTTCCCTTCTCCCTCAATTCTTCCTCCAGCACAGTTCTTGTAGTTCCCCATCGTGGAATTCTTAGTTTTTATCAGCAATACAAATCTTTTTGGACCTTGGTTTCCACCATCCTTGTTTTGGAAGGTTTACAGTAGGGAGGGGGACTGACTTCCTTTTTGGATCCCCCCCCCCGCTCGTGTCCAATCCGAAAAAAATTTTTTTTTTTTTCTCCTTTTGAACCCGGTTTCCAAATTACTCACGGGTTGTTGTTAAGAAGTCCGAATTTTCAATAGAAGAAGTCAGCGCTCTCCGCCAAATGGCATGCGGCTTCGCTCGGCAGGGATAGCAGAGGACTCAAAGCACCACGCTTCTCCCCGGCACCCGATCCGTAGCCTTTAAAAAGGCTCCTTCACGAGTCGGGAGGGCGCTAGCGGTGCCAGCCGAGTCTCCATGTCCACGGCCTCCGTGGCCGTGGTTTTTAAGGGTCCCCGCATCGCCGGTGCGGTAGGACCCAGCCCCTGCCGAGCAGGCTCCCTCCGGAGCTCGGAGGGAGTCCGCCATTCGGCGATGGCGCCAACCCGGCAATACTTTGAAAATATAATGTCATTAGGAAAGGTTGCTAGGTTTATTAATGCTGTTAAGACTAACATTAGCGCTAGATTAGTTCTGTAATGTACACTGGGAGTTTTCTTCTTTCCTCCTCGTTCCCAAGCCTTTTCCTTTTGTGTGATGTCTTTAGACTGCAAGCCTGATGGTTTTAAACATGAGTCATGAAGATATATCCCTTTGTAATTCTGAAAATCTGACTGCCAAGGCCAAGAGTCTCTTTATAGGTAGGAAAAACAGGTAATTTCTATATATTGTATATTTCCTGCCTGTCTATTCAGGGCCAGATTAACAAGAATTAAATTAAAAACTAATCCAATGGAGGTTTGAAGCATTCCACTAAACTTTACTGCATCCTAATTTGCAAAAGTGGTTAAAATACTTTGATATGTGTTGTAATAGATTTAACAGTGTAAAATGTCCAAACCAACAAGTAGCCTGGGAAAAAATATATAGCATATTTTAATATAAAATGTGGGGAAGAAGCTTAAATTATTCACAAAAAAATCAAGGCATTTTACAGTTGTCAAACAAGTGAGTGTGAAGACTTTGGTAATACCTTTCAATACGTGTACAAATGTGGACCTAAAAGGTCCCCAACCTTTTTGATCCTGTGGGCATATCTGCAAAATGGATAAACTATGTTGAGCATCACACACAAACACCACAACCAAGCACACACCACAACCTATGCTTTTGGCTACAACATCACCCTGCTTTCAAGCCTAATTTCAGCATGAAGGGAGGGAAATTGTGGGTACCAAGGTAGGTCCTTGCTAAGCATGGACATGCTCACAGGCACCAGTAAGCAATTGTAGTAATGGTGGCCTAATACTGTAATGCTCATCTAACTGGAACTTGGAAAACAGGAAGTTATTGCAGTACTAGCTGTCAAGCAAAGACTGCCACTGGTATACAATCTGAGTGTGGGAGAGCTTACGGAGAAGCAATTCAGAGAAATGATAAGGTTTTGATTGGGTATTGTTTCTTCAGAAGGCCTTAGTGCTGATATTTAAAACATTCTAAAAGTTATTCTGACCCTGCAACTAATCAGATACACCTGTATATGATTAAAGGGCAGAGGGAGGGGATAATATGGAGATGATATTTACATCAACTTTAAAGAATCCAGGGCTCTCAGATAACAGACCATTATGTTTAAAATAATTTGTATTTGCCCAAGTGAATTCTGTGCAGTTTTAATTTTTATTAATAGTATGAAATCTTTGACTAGAGGTAGAATTGCAGAGTTAGAAGAGGCCCCAAGAGCAACCTAGTCCAATCCCTTGCAATGCAGGAAGTAAAATATCTCACCAAAGTTTATTAACCCCAGGGCCAGAAAAAGACATTGTGCCGCCTGATGTAGATGCCACCAGCCCTCTGTACAGTTTACTCCTCTCCCCAGCCCACAGGTTTCTAGCCCCCATTGCTTTGCTGCTGCAAATGCTGGTCATGCATTGGACTGTGGCTGATCCTGTCATTTTTCTCACTCTGAGGAAGGGTGGACAACATGGCCCAAGCAATTTCCCGTGCTGTCAAAAAATTGCTACCATAGCTAGAAAGTACAGAGAAGCGAAAAGCAATTGGTGATGGGCGGGAAGATGAGCAAATAGGGCCATGGCAACAGCACAGAAGAAGGATTATTCCTGGAAACCATATACAAACTTGGTGGCTTGGTGGGTAGAAATGGCTGGGTAGTCTATTAGAACAAGCAAGAAGCAGGCACAGGGAACACAAATTTGCCTGCTGCCTGAGCCAATGACTTCATTTTGCCAGATGATTGAGCTGGCCCATTAAAGAATTTACGAAAAGTAATTTTTAAGGAAATACTTAGAAAAAAATAGCATTTTAACCTAAGAAAAGGAGCATGAGAGTTACTTTTAACTTTGTCCATGTGGTGAAATTTTATCAGATGAACACTGATAATCCATAGAGGCTCAGACACCACCGACAGAAGTTGGCACATTTTTATTGGAGAACACTTCAACGTAATCCCAGTCATCACATTTCTTTTCTAGACACATCTCATTTGTTCACCACCTAGTAAATGTTTAGATTCTCAAACCAAAGAGAACAACCACAACACTGTAAAAACTGCAACCTGTTTTTGTGCACTTGAAAAATAACTTTTCGACATTTTGTTACATTTCCAGATTGCTGGAGCTTACATTATGTTATATTGCAGCATGTGGCACACCAAAGTCTCATGGCATAGCTAAACAAGATGTTAGAGAATGTGGTGCAAAATGCTTTCAGTTTTAGGGAAGGGAGCATATGTTTAAATGGCTGTGCAATTTGTATCCATTGACTGTGTAGTAAAACAATTTAGGCTGGAGGAAATACTAGGATTAACCTGCAAGATAGTGTGTGGAATTGGCCGTATCCCTAGGATTTCAAAGGTCCCAAAGGATTTTATGAATTTTGGGAGGACAGCTAGGTAGCCATTTAAGAAAGTAATTAACTTAATGACTTAAACCTGCAAAATATGAGAAATGCTAGGATTGTGTTGAATGCCCATGGCTTTTTGGTACAAATTGTTGGGCTGGTTCAGAAGACCTGAGTGTTCCATGAATGCTTTGCTCATCTTGTTTTTTGACCTGCTCAATGGGCCTTGTGCCTGAAGCAAGCCCTTGGGGATCCTGCCATCTTCCATTCTGTGGACATGACCAAGTCAGCGTTGATGTCATTGAGACAGGAGTACAAACATGCTGGGAACATGGGCTTGGAAGAGCACATCTTTGTTTGAGAGTTCAGAGCATACCGTATGAAAAGGAGACCTTTTGCTTACATCTCTAAATAAAGTAGCATCCACACAATACATGTCCTGTGTGTAGGGAAATGTGCTGATCTGCTAAGAGGGAGCCAACCCAAAATGGGCAGGGTTGCACCATCCTGAAGGAATCAAGTTCATAGCTTGACCATCTTCCTAGACTTGTTGCTATCTGCAAAAGCATAGGTGGCAACTTCAGTTTATATGACAGCTTCTATCTGGCTGTTTGTATATCTGAATCTTTGTTGTGTATAGCTAGATTTGTGTACTAATTCATCATGTTTGGATAAGTGAGCTTTTGTATAACAAGCATTTGGACGGTGCGACCTGTGTGTATAGTAATCCTATCTAATATAGCTGAACTGGTTGAACTGTGTGTCTGGGCCCAACCCAAATGCTAGTTTTGACCTGATAGAGTTGTGGCTGATTCCTTCAATTTATATCTTTATTTTTAAACAACCACCCCCACCAGCATCACAACAACAACTTAACTGTTTTCCTTACATTTTAATGGAAAGGTTTTATTGTATAAAATGTTCCTGGGGTGTAAGCTGATGTCTTATTGAACTTTATTACTTGGTTGTTTTATTGTGAGTTTTAATGAATTGCTGTAGTTTCAGAAAAAAGAATTGCATATTGTGGTTATTGTCGTAAGACTCTATGTGGAGCCCAGAGTCAGGAAAGGTAGCTTAGAAATACCAAGAATAAATAAATCAATTCAACAAATACTTTATTATGAGACAAAAATCCAAAGCCTAGATGTATCCATGGGGAAGCATTCCAACTGATTACTAAGATGTGAGTCAGTTTCAGAACAAATCCAACTGCAAATTTACTTTATTCTTAGAAAATATATATTTAACTGAATTACCCTCCATTCCTAGCTATACACCATAAGCTCAGTTTGTTAATGTTTATCATCCCTAAAGTCCTCCCTCCAAAAAAAATGGAAAGTTTTTTATTGAAAGTTTTTTATAGCTGCATGATGCCCCCCAAACACTCATCTGCTGCTGTGCATAGTCCCTCTAGCCACTGAAATGCCCCAAATCAATGTGCTTAATTCTATTTATTTCTTCACTGGGGAAACAGTTTCTACGGTTGGGCATCACTGGAAAGTGTATTACACAAATGTATGTCTCTCCTCAATTTCATCCTATTAGCTTCCATCTATTCTCTGATTTATGGCGACTTCGGTATATAAATGAAATTGTTGTGAAAATACTTGTACATGTTAAACTGTGTCCTGTCATCCATCACTGCTGCAAGAGAAGAGCTATAAATACCTCTTTTGTTAGATGCCACCCAGAAATGCTACTTATCTGTGTAAAAATAAACTCAGCAAGCAGCTGTAATTTCTTTCACTGCACTGCATCGAACACAAATGCTCACTTGACCCTTCACAACAGGTAACTTTAAAATGGCATAAAATTCAATGTAGCGAGAAGCCAAACAAGTACAATGGTGAAAGCAAATGACCTGCTAAACATAGAGGCATCCAATGCTTTGGGGCAGATGGGAGATCATTGGCCAGATATGTGCAGAGATGCTCACTTCTTGTTGCTTGGTATACCTGAGTTGTTGTCAAAGAAATTTCCAGCATTGTCAGTATTTATCCAGTAGTGAGAGGGCATGTGTTGTCCTCAGGTGTATTTGTCCACCAATGTGCTAGAGGACTAAATATTTTATGATACCGTATAGACAGAATTATACTTCATGTACTAGGACTATGAAGCTTGTTATTTTCCTAAAGTTACTCAACTTACCATTTTCCCTTCCACCAATTCCCATTTCAAGTAAACACCTGAAGGCCTATGTAAGTGCACTGGTTTGTAACACAAGAAAAGCTTATAATCACACATTTACAAATAAATTCGTTGCAGGGAGGGGAGACTTCAACAAATTCTCCTAGCTAGCTTCAAGCACATGTTGAGTATGTGATCCTATGACATGTCAAAGATATTCAATATCTAAACAATGTCTTTCTTTGTTGTCTTGGTATGTCTAATACAGGGCAGATCAGAAGTTCTGTGATGTTCATCTTGTAGCTCAGTTGGCAGAACATGAGACTCTTAATCTTAGGGTTGTGGGTTCAAGCCCCATGTTGGGCAAAATATTCCTGCATTGCAGGTAGTTGGACTAGATGACTCTCGTGGTCCCTTCCAACTCTACAGTTCCATGATTCACTGGATATTTTTAAAGCTTGAAGAATCCAGGGTGAAATGTAACAAAATTTTATATGTATGGAGTCCACTCTAGAAGATTTGCCCTATCAACAACTTTTATTCTTCTATATACTATTTACAACGGAGAACAACATTTACCATGGCAAATCTTCAAGTCTCCAAAAATAATAAAAATCATCTCATGGCACAGACATTTCTGACACTTACTTCTAGACAGGCTGCAGTATTCAGAGTTCTTGTTCTGTGCATTGTTCATTTTTTAGCCACTTGATAAGACAGAAGAGGCAGACAGGCTCTTTGATCACTGCAGCCTTCCAGCTGGGCAGGAAGCATTTAATCAGCTCCTTCTACAGTAGCAGCATGTAGCCAGTTGGGGAGTGGCAAGCCAGGTTTTCCTCCATACAGCCCTAATTTAAAGTATCAGAGTAGTCTTTCAAGTATTTTCAATCCCTACAGAATATACCAACACTTCACTTGACTTTTAACTGTGAGCTTCCACTTTTTCTGGAAAAGATCCCCAAAGTCCTGGTTATGCATAAGTGGAAATATGCACTGCTGTTACCTGGCTATCCCCTAAATCCAGAGTCCTGTGCTAGCCTGTGATCTTCCAAATGCTGTTGGATTAATCTTCCATCATCCCCGACCACTGGCCATGTTGTCTGCAGTTGATGGCATTCAGAACCCAAAACACCTGGAGGATAAATGGTTAGCTATCTCTGCTAAGTAAATACTCCAGGTTAGAACAAGTACGAAGCACTTTGCACTTATTATGTATATGTTTTTGTTTACTACCAGCCGTGCACCAGCTGGTATCAGGGTGGGTTACAAAACTAAAAAAGGTAAAACAGATTACAAATATAGCTTGGGCCCTGAAAACACACATCTTAGGTGTCAAAAACACCTTAGACTTTGCACAGTAAATTTGTAAAACTACTCATTTGTCAGTTTTTGCCCTTTGCATTTGATGGGAATACTTAACACTGGCAGCATATCCTAGATCTGCTAACTTGAAAGAGTTAGCAAGTTCAGGCATAGTTTATAAGAGTTTCAGTTCAGAAGCATTAAGGGGCACCTGTTAACCACCCCAAAAACCAAAATTCTATTGCTCAAAATAAATTTTATGAGGAGGTAACGAAAGGGTGGATGGCATTATTGCAACTATGGCCTGAAAGCTACATTCCCTTTTAGACAACCTTACAGAGGCCACATGCCAGTGGTGGACAGGGCCACAAGCACAGGTGAGAGCAGAGCAACAAATGTGAACATTAACTTTTGCACAGTAGGTTAGCTTCCATATATGGTCCACATTCTTCCACTTTTCTCTCTGTCTTCCATGTAGGCAATTAAGAAACAGTTTCAGAGTTCAAGGACACATTCCAGCCAGGTAAAATGAGGAGGGTGCAAAATAGGGCTGGTGAGAGATTTGATTCAGGAGGGTGCATGGCCTGGGTAAAGCCCAGAGCATCAGCTGGAGAGGTTCTGTTCTACTGTGTGAAGCAAAGGAGGCTGTGCTCTAGGTATCATAAAGAGCACTAGAAAAATAATAATCCCTTGGTTCAGATACTTCACTCTAACCATACAAGGTTGTGAAGCCCTAATTAGGGGCAATACCTGAAACCAAGTGCAAAAGATATATAACAGGACAGGACAGGACAGGACAGGACAGGACAGGACAGGACAGGACAGGACAGAATAGAATAGAATAGAATAGAATAGAATAGAATAGAAAGAATAGAATAGAACAAAATAAAATAGAATAGAATAGAACAATCACTCTAGTTCATTTTATCCTGGGACAAATGAAAGGTACCTGGCCATTCAACCTTTTCCCCCAGTGGAAAAATACAAAGGTAAGAAAATAGCAAACCACATATTTCAGAATCTAATATTTTAGATTCTATCTACTTCACAAAAATATGAAATTTTCCTGAGTCTGTATAGTGATCCTCTAAGCAGAAATTTTAAAAAATGAGAAAGTAAAGTTTAAAGTATAGTTCAAAGAAATTTCACATATAATTGGTGGTTCAATGCTACATATGAGTTACACTTTGTAATACTTCCTTTGTCTTGGATTTCTGTTATCCTTACATCTCTAAATTTCACATAAAGAGCAATGTGAAAATGTCACTTACTTAAAAGCATCATTTTATTATAAGTGCATCTTCTATTGTGAACCATACTTTTATTACAACACTTTTCTTCCTTAATTTGTATAGAAAACTACCATTGTGAGAAACGTTGTCCTGTTTTAGCTCACCCATCCCACACATTGGTTTTGAAGGTTCACTTAAGATGTTCTACAACACAGTCACTAGATGGGGTGGCAAGAGAAAATGTGAGGCTGAATCAGGCAGAAACTGCCTAGAGAGGATTGGCACTGCTGTGGAGGTTGCAAGCAGTTAGTTTTTCGGTGTCAAGACACCATCCTAGGCTCTGACTAGGAGGGGCCATCAGATTAGCAATATTAGATGCAGAGGAGCTGGAAACTGTCACCAATAACACAAAGAAGTCCTATAGGTAGACGCTGTTGGAATGAAGTGGTTGTCCCTTGTCATCGCTGGGACATAGCTTTACAGGAATTTGAGATCTCATAGGACACAAGGCACCAATAACTGGAGAAAAACTCAAAACTACCTGGTTCCCTAGTGTGGTATTGTGTGGTGTTACAGAGTACAAAACACAATGCCTTTTAAAAAAATGTTTTTGAAGAGAAGTGCATTTCAAAATCTGATCAATATTTTTTGAGCTCCCTTGATATTTTCCCCTCCCCTTTTCTCTCTCAGCAGGAATGTGGACATGGGTCAGGTTCAAAACCAACATTCTGGATATGACCTAAGTTCAAAGGCGATATTTTAACGGCTAAATTGCAATAGCTGACAGAGACACGTTCTCATATGATGATTTAAAGGTACAGAACCTGACCCTCAATTCATTCTCTACAAATCCTCCATGCCCAACTTTAATCAACAAGCCTTTCTCGGTTCTTTCTCAGTTGTACATGCTGCTATTTTTATTTGAAAGAAACACATGCACATTTTACAGTTTCAGTCTCTCCATTATTTATCGTGTCTGTATTTATCTGCATGTTGTGTGCTATAGACTTCACCCCTAAATACATCATTTTAAAAGACAATTCTGTCATAATGACTATTTCATTATGTGTAATTCATCAATGTTTATAGTTATATTAAGCTATGAGAAAAGGTTTACTGGCTTTTTATCTTCATTATTGGCAGTAATAAGCTCTCACTTTACTGGAGAATGGAACAAAATATGGGATGAACAATGAGTGTATCTGCTAAAATATAATTCTTATTTGTTGTTTCTCTAATATTACTTTCCCAAACTACAAACAACATCAGTCACTGAAGACGAACTGCTGTGCAGTGATGGAAAATGTATGCTTGCCTTACAGTCATGTTTTTCTTCTCTTGCAAGATATCATTCATAATGGAAATTGTAAATCTTAACTACTGGTTTCAGAAAGTATGTCAAGAAACAAGTTCATCTTTTATGCCACGAGAAAAGGATTTGTGTAGTAAAAGAATTAAAGTAAGTGAAATATATATTATGCAGAGAACAAACGATATAGCAAAAGTAATGACCAGCTCACAGCTCAGGAACCATAGTGTGGCCCTTGAATTCTTCAAAATGTGGTTCTTAAGCAATACAATGAAATGAATAGATGCAATATATCTTGTGGACATTGAGTTAGAGGCACAGTAGAATCATATTCCACTGATCTCCAGGGCATACATTATGAGAGAGGATCATTCATGTCATTCCCCCCCCCCCACCCTACATCAAGATAATTTCTGTGTAGGAAGAGCTGTGTGCAACATCATGTCTGTCATGCAGGGAACAAATTGTACCATTTGCAGAAAATAGATGGATTGGAAAGTTGGCTTCCAACATATTTATTGCATATACCGTAATAATTAGAGCAATGCAAAAAACCCCACAAAAAACCTTTTTTTAAAATAATAATGATGATGATAATTTATCAACCATTTTTTGGGAAGGAGGGGACAAAATAAAATCTTCCAAAAATCATTTCTGGATGGGAAAAAGATATTTACTTCATTTGGGGTGGTTGAGAGTTCTCCCCCTTTCTTTCCTTGGCATTTAAACATTCGAGTAACCTCCATGCTACTCAGCCAATGCAAGGTTCTCTGCACTTCTTGGAACGCCTTCTAGGGATGGTGAGAAATTCAGTTCATTTCACATTCAAAACCAAATGTATAAAATTCACACTTTCCAAAACAATACAAAAACTGAAACAGACATCCATGAACATTTGCACGAATCTGGCTTTGCAGTGTAGTTCTCCAATCAATGTTTCCCAAAATGCAGATATTAAGTAAAAATGTGTGTTAAAATGAATATATTAGTGGAGATAAAGATATAAAAATGCATTATAGTAGGAGAAATTTATTGCAAGCATGCTGCTTCCCCTACCTTCCAAGGATAAAATAATGGCAAGGGGGAGATCAGCCTGTCATTGCCCATCAGTCAGAAAAGGAGTGGTTGCAGTGAGCCTTCTACCCTGTCAGGGAGATCACTTGGTTTCAACTGACAGTTGTCCTGTGACTGTGGAGCTGAAGGACCAAACACTTTAGCCTCTGCCATTATCCAGGGGACCAAGAGCTACAGGATGGTTGCTCCTAAGAAGAACATTGTGGCAAAGAAGAGACTAATCTGGCCCATCCACTGACTAAATAAATTAGTAATTTATGTTTTGAGGGGAAATACCTTAAAATATATCTATTTAATATTACCTAAATGCAATATTTATGTGGATTCTTTTTTAAAAAATAACAACAACAGATTGATGCATAAACCAGAAGGGATAGGCATGTTTGAAAACAACTTGGAATGGAAACAGTCAATCTCTAAAGAGTGCCATCTTCCATCAGTGCCCACATCAATGCTACCACTCTGCTGGATCAGGCCAAAGACCCATCTAGTTCAGCATCGTGTTCTCTCGGTGGCCCACCAGATGCCTATTGAGCCCTCAAGCAGAATGTGATAGCAACAGCACTCTCCCCACTAGTGTTTCATAGCAACTAGTATTCAGAGGTCCACTTCAGGCTTCCTCAAACTTGGCTTTCCAGATGTTTTGAGACTACCATTCCCATCATCCCTGACCACTGGTCCTGCCAGCTAGGGATCATGGGAGTTGTAGGCCAAAAACATCTGGAGGGCTGAGTTTTAGGAAGCCTGGTCTACTGCCTCTGACAAGGCATTCCCTCGTCAATTTTTCCACAGTGGTGACAATTGCCCTGTTCCACAATGATACTCACATGAGGAAGGGGAAGGGGCCACACTTGCAAGACTTACCCCCACTACTGGAACCTATGCTGGCCTCTCCATAAAGCTGTCCATGAGTTAACAGGGATAGCCTGCTGAGTGCATGGAGGCTGTCCCTATGTATTGTCCAGATTTACAGCTGATGAGGACACATTATGTATATTTCAGGACGCTGTCCTGCTCCAGACAGGTCCTCATCCCATAGGCAGTATTGGACAGAGGTACAGGACAAGGGCAAGTGAGTGCAACTGCATTCTCCACTCTCCTTGCTTGCAGTTTGTTGTTGAATGCTCAAATAGGATTAGTGTCAAAGCTGATACCAGTCCGTGAGCTCCCTGTGATCTTCTGGCCCTTTCACCCATCATAATGACAGGCATTTTGCTAATATGCTAAAGTTGATTTTCCTTTTATTTGCACTTTTCTCTAAGCTCTCTTCTAAAGGGTAAAACGGCGGATATTGCTCTGCGTAGCTTCTAGCCTTGTTTGCATTCCTGTAGCCTCTTTGCTAGGAAATTAGCATCATCTGGAAAATCTGAGATAACTCAATGGCCGAGATGATTATATTCTAGTTTCCATCACCATTTAATATTACCCTCTCATGCTGAAGAAATAGCTTTCAAAGAACAATGAGTGATTTACACAGTATTGCAAATCAAAGCTTTCTCTGAAAATAGATTTGCTAAGCTACTGTTAATGTCAAGACTTTCTTATTTCCATTTATATTAAACAAGCAAAAAAAAATTAAAAATTAAATTCTATACTACATTGTAAGAGGTGGCACTAAATCTTTGTGTACACACATTTACATAGATGTGACTGATTAATATAATACATCAGGTGCTTACAAATCATGGGTGAATTACAACATCTATTCCTGCTGTGTTTTTGAATTGTAACTTATCCAATAAAAACTGTCATGGTCCCAGCTCCTTAAAAGCAAGGCTAGCAGCCATGAGAAAATGAGCCCCAATGGTTTATTTGCCTATAGAAAGTCTCAAGACCAGCTTCTAGCTTTTCATATGCTCAAAAAATAGCAATGCCTTTGGGCCCCGACTCTATTACCTCTTGAATCTCTGCATGGATCAAGCAAGTTCAGTCATGTGAATATTCAAGAGTGAGTGAATCATCTAGTTGCTGGAGCTCCCAACAATCATTTAAATTTTTTTGATTTAACCACCCACAACAATTTGATATCACCAGCAATTAAATCACTGCTGACCTCAACTCTTGATTATTGATGAACAAGTTGAAAAGTACAGACCTCCATACTGATCCTTGGGGACTCCACTTTCTATATCCCTTAATTGGGTGAACTGTCCATTTATTTCTACTCTTTGCTTCTTCTTCCTTAACCAAGCACTGATTTGTTAGGATCAGCAACTGGTTCAGGAACAGGAAGCAGAGAATAAAAATAAAATGGGCAGTTCTCCCAATGAAGGGATGTAGAAAGTGTCCCTCAATCCTCATCAATGTGAACAATATTGAACTAGATGGACCAATGGTCCTATCTTATTATGATTTACAGTGCAATCCTATACTTGTCTTTTCAAAAGTAGATCCCACTGAGTTCAGTGGAGCTTAGCCCCAGATGAGTGGGTATAGGCTTGCAGCTAGGAGCAGCTTCTCTGATGGGGTAGAGTCACAGCAGTAGCTTCATGGTAACAGCACCACTGTCACCAACTGCAAGGGAGAGGCTCAAGATGGGGGTGAGGTCAAAGCTGGTAGCACATAGGTGGGTGTGGAAGGGCTCTGCAGATACATCTGCACAGCTGCAACCACAACCTTGTCCCTCTGTGTCCTAAGATGTAGCAGAAATGCTGCCACCAGGAGGCTTTTGCTGCAGTGCTCCACCACTAGGTGAGTTGTTTCTGATTGCAGCCCTGTTTACTTATCTCTGCTTGTGGACAGAAAGAGTGGGGGGGGGGGATTCATCTGACAAAAGGATTGTGGCATAGCCATGAACGTACTTTTCAGGAGAGAGAAAACACCATCAATACCCGCTTCATTCAAACATACAAAACTATTGTTCTCTCCCTCCACCCCTCTATGTAAGACAGAAGTGTGTCAATGTAAGAAGCCAATAACATCTACAACAACTCTGTATTGGAAACGCTGCATGAAAACACATATTGCAGATGCTACAGAAATGGAGTCTAGGATAACTATGCCTAGAAAAGAAAGGTGAAGGTAGATTTGTTCCAGGGTGACCCATTTCTTTGCTTTCATAATGCTTTAAGCATCCATCTTGTCAGCTTAGAAGATGAAACATATTCTTCACTGTGTCTTGCTCTTTCCCCAGATAAATTAGCTTGTCATGGGCACCCTTAGCCAATGCATGATATGCCTAAACACAGCTAGAAGTGTTTTGCATTTGCTTGTGCTTGCTCAATCCAGCAACAAGAAATATCCCACATAATATAACAGCAGTTCTCTGCTTGCTGCCTGCGCACTCAAGCATTGTAGCAAAGCTGGGAAATCATGAGCAGAATGCCAGCCAAATACCTCATGGGAATTTCTTTATTAGGAAATAATAGGCACCATAAAACCTATATATAAAAAAACCTCAACCAAACTTATATCTGAAAGCATTAGTGGCAAGAAATGCCATTTCCACTGACCCAGGTTTCAAGAGCCCATGAAACCAAATAATTTGCAAAGACTTACAGGAGACTCAAAGTTCTACTGGAAACTACACTAGTTTGATTCAGAGGCAGATTATTCTGTAGAATTCTATCATATATTTTCTACATCTCAGACTACAATTCAAACTTCATACAAACTGTGGTGGCTCTTAGATTGTGGAACATAGTGTCCATGGCTTCTACTGGTAGGGGGTATTGTGTTTTGGCCAAATAATGAGGGAATCAGTGTGTTTCAGCTGTCTTCCCATGAGGGTTCAGGACCCCGGCCATTTTTGTCCTTTTCTGTGATGTATAGCTCTATAGTTCTCTGTTTCTTTAAGTCCATGGGCTTTGCAAGAAATAAGGCCATCTGAAATATTGTCTGAAAAGTTTTTAAATCAGAGTAGCAGAGGATATTTTTAAAAGTTAAAAGCTTCATTTACATGTTTAAAAAATTCTATGTTGCTATGCTTAAACAAAGCAAAGCAAAAGGAGCTCTTTAGAACTCTGTAGGCAACGTTTTAGACATGAAAAGCCTATTGGAAGACAAAGGGGCCAGAAAGAAAAGGCCAGGATGAAGATGCAAAGTTCTAAAAATGTTTCTGCAAGAATACACCACTTGGCCACCTCTTAATTATTTTAAGGTAAGAAAGAGCTAGAGTGAAACCCCTGCTCCCCACCTTCCTTGGGAGTTATGGAGGAAAGTGAATCCTTTTTTCTCCCACATAAAGACTCTGAACCTTTGTTGTAACCAACTCTGGAAGGACTCCTGTGCCCATAAATTTAATCCAATTTGGCCAAATGTACAAATTGTGATGGTCATTCAAAGTGAATGGGGAACACAGAATTTCAAGCAGGAAGAGACACTGAGGCAGCATGCCTCTCCATGCATGCCAGCTGTCTTGAATTAAACCCAAGTTTGTGGTTTTATGAGAATATTGCAGCAAAGATATCAGATCCCAATACTTACTGTAGTTGTACTTTGTTTCCTAAACCATATTCCACAATTGCCACTATTGGACATGCATATTAAATTTGAGCAGCTACAGCTGGCAACGTGGAGCTAGCTGCTTGCGTCTGGCTTTTATTGCCATAGGCAAATGATCTATGCATTATGATCCTGTGCATGTTTACTCAGAAGTAAGTCCTACCATGTTTAATGGGGTTTACACCCAGATGTGGTAAAGATTACAGCCTAAGGCTAGAATCCGAGCCACACTAATTTGGGAAAAGCACTGAGCTGAGTGGAATTTTCTTTTGATATACATGCCTAGATATGTACTGCATAATGCATAGTGCCAAGCTCCTACATTTGAAAATAGCAAGCATGCTTTTTATGACTCAGATTCTTCATACTCAGATTCAGGTGTGAATTTCCACTAAAAGGCTATAGATCCTAGGCAACCTTTTATTACCTTTAAGTGACTGAAACCAATTGGAAGGTAAACATGATTAGCAATCTCAACCGTCAACCAAGTAATTGCCAGAAAAGTGAACTTTTAAACTGAATCCCATATTTAATTGAAATGGGAGGGAGGGGTTACCAATTCCATTATAATGAAATCCATGGAACTGTAGCACAGTTATCTGGAGAAATATATTTTTAAACCTTTTAAAGCACACAATAACCACAGAGCTCAAATCTTGACATTACTGTCAAATAAGTAAATACCTATCTGACTAATTATGCCATAAATTCCTATCCCAGCATCAAAGGTCACCGAAACAGAGCATTTGGATGTTAGTAGCTGATTGCAGTGCAATGTTTTAGAATGTTTTCTGTGGAGAATATATCAGAACCATGGCCCAATTAG
Source organism: Podarcis pityusensis (assembly GCF_964106645.2). Lineage (NCBI taxonomy): Eukaryota > Metazoa > Chordata > Lepidosauria > Squamata > Lacertidae > Podarcis > Podarcis pityusensis. Next base: position 43,569,356 of record NC_138034.1, on the reverse strand, counting down.
AGGTGAGAGACCAAGCCATATTGAATTTATTTCAACAGAAAATAATTAAAAGATGTAACATTGTAAAGGGTATGCCATGGCACCAATTTCTATGGACACAGATGTATGCAAACTCTCATTAGTGTGCATGGTAAGGGTTTCTTAGTAAGTCAAATGCATACACGCACTTATAACAGTAAAAGGCAACCTCTTACCTATTTTTGATCATTTTCATACTTTTGTCAGCAGCACGGCAGATAAACTGGGGGCAGAAAGGAACCTCTAATTGCTGACTCACATGAAAGCCAGCTATCAGAAATGGCTATTTAATCTGTAATGAATGAAAAACAGGAGCAAATTTAGTTCAGTTTTTCTTTTAAGAAAACAGTCAACATAATAAATAGACCTCATTGTCCTCACACCATTCATCATTCATTATGGGGTGGGGATACTTTAACTTGGAGTACTCTCAAAGGTTGGAAATCCCCTCTTGTGACTGTCATTTATACAGTGTATTCGAGCATTTGGGGGAAAGGGACAGACTACTAACTGCATTGTCTCCTGATGTTTACACAGAAACTCACTTTACGGTTGAGTTAACGGTAGAACATCTGCTATCCCTGATGAGGCCTGCAGAGAGTAGTAATGCATAATGTCCTTAGGTCTCATATGCCACACTCCTCCACATCCTTCACCAGCCCTTCTTTGCACCCTCCTGTAATGTTTTTGCCTAGCTGGAATGTATCCTTGCAACAACGCCTCTTGCTTTCCTGCATGGAGGATAGAGAAGTGTGTATAGAAACTATGCTACTGTACACAGGTAAATAACATTACACCACTGGCATGCAGGTCCCAGAAAGTTGCCCAGAATGTACTGTGGCTAATAGATTTCTGTTCAACAAACTGAAAGGGGACACATCCAAAGCACTGCCTTACGAAAGGTGGTCTTTGACACTGAGTCTTTGACCAGCCATTTTGAGCTTCTTCTGCATTTCTATGGTACAGGGACAGCACATTTGAATGCATGCACACAATATATATTGAGTGGAAATGAGTTGCTATCCAAGGCTTTGGGGACCTGGAACATGACTATGCTCTAAGGCAGGGGTAGGCAACCTAAGGCCCATGGGCCACAAGTGGCCCACAAGCAGCCCACGGGGGTTGTTTAATCGGTCCACAAGCCGCCCCCGAACCGAGCTGCCCGCTCAATGAGTCCCTGCCCGCTGTGCTGAACTGGTGTGGCACAGCGTGGAGACTCACTTCCGTGGTGCTGGAAATCGCGTCTGCGCAGACGCTGGAAATTGCGGCTGCGTTTGCTCATGGCGCAAGCGATCCAGCCCACGGAGGGATCCCTGCTGGAGTGAAATGGCCCAGGCGAGGTAAACCTTGCTGACCCCTGCTCTATGGCAATAATCTGGAAACAGCCAATATCTTCCTTGCTTGGGAGCTTTTTCACCAAATCACAACCAAATTTGTACATTTCATAAAACCTTAGTGCAGAGACACCAAGTGCCACTTTTATTATGGCAGAAGATGCCAAAGCACTTAGCCAAAGTATAAATCTGAATATGACTAAACAGTCAATTTCAGGGAAGGGGATATGTCAGGGAACTGCCATCAGTGCCGGAGGGAGAGAGCAAAACCCAGAGGGATTCCAGAGAGCGTCCCGGGATTGGGAGAGGCAGCCCATCTTCTGGGGAAGAGAATCAGCGTAGCACCAGTGGAGAAGGGGGGCAGATGGGGGAAGCGGCGAGGCGGTCCCATGACTCCTTGCCGGGGACCAGCGGGGAGAGCAGGGGTCCTCCACTGCCTACGCCCTCCTTGCGCAGAAGGCTTTCGCGCAGAGAGAGTAGGAGGAGACTAGGCGTCAAAGAACTTCTTTGCTGGACGAAGTTTAAGAAACGCCCACTGACGGATTCTGCCAGCGATTGAGACAGCCACGGGTGAGTGGCTGTCCGGACAGAAAAGGTTCACTCAGGCAACCCAGCCTGGTGTTTGCACCGGCTTACACACGAGCAACTCCTAGAACCATTACAGGATAGATTATTATTATTATTGCTGTAACTTCTGTGAGTGTTTTCAAATTGTGAGGCTATTTCTTAAAATTCAGGGAAAGTGACAGAAATTATTATTCTTGCCAGCATGTGACATTCTGATAATATTTCACTAGTGCTGAATGGTTTTTGTTGCCTCCTGTCTCATACTTGCAGCTATTTTGTCATGGAACAATTAGCTTTGAGTTGAACGCAGTGGTTGCCAACGTATGAAATTTAGTTTTCCTGCTGGGTAGAAAACTGGGAGAAATTTCCCGCTGCTCTGCCAAGCCTGAGGTGATCATCAGTAATCCTGCAGGCTCCCTCTGCTCTTCTGGTGATAAATACTTCAACCGATTTGGCTAGCTCTTGAGTCCCCCCACCCCCATTTTATGTGCTGATTTAAAGCAGGGGATCTTTGATTTCTCTGTTCACACAATTATTATTGTTGTATATTCTACAGCTTTTGATGAGGCTGATGAGTCTTTTTTTAGCAGTGTCTGTGGTTGCAAATGCTTTGCAGCATTGTTCAACACCGTAGGACCATTACCTGTATATGCATGTTTAAAAACTGGCCACCCATGGGCAGCATTTAGAATAACACATATCCTACAGTGTACCCTAAGAGGCAAATAGGTGCACTTCTTTTAAGCTAAGTAAAGGAAAGCTTTCACAACAAAAAATGTTAAAACGCATTTCCCCCAAATCAGAATACACATATTCATATTTACATCTCTAGATGAAACACAAACACACACAACTACAGAGAGCATATTGGGACAAAGTTGGAGAAAAGAAATCACAGCCAATGAGTAGGCTTCTGTGAAACTTATTAAAGTTGAACGAGTCCTGCGTAGATTCTCTCAGTGTGACTCAGAGGGTTCCTTAAAATTTATGGGCAAAAACAATATTCTGTGAAGCTAAGGAACAAAGAGGGAATGTCTTCTTTAGAAATTTATAGGGGCCAAGAAGTGAAAATGGTCACTTGATGGACAATAAACTTTACACAATTGCCGCCATTCAGAACTGGTAAAGTACAAGAATCATGTAGAAAAATCTATCTAGAAATGGTGGAAATGTTGCTGGTAGGGGTGATTCATCAGGTGACAAAGGGATACATTAAACATGTATTGGATGGAGTTGAACTCCCCTTCAAAGATCAGGGTCCCAGCTTGGACAGATTTTTAGATGTAAATACATTTATATCAATGTGAAGTAGCCTAAGGGGTTTAATTTTTTATTATTATTCTTTTTAACTTCATCAAAGGTAAAAAGCCTCTCTAAAGCAACTGGTCGCTTGAGCTGCTCTGGAATATGGCAGCCATCTGCTGTAGGCATCACAGGGAATTTTTTTAACATGTGAAGTGTGTGGAAATCCCTTCTCAGCCCTAGTGAACACACACACACCACAGTGACATCAGTCTCCTCAAAATGCCCTGGTTTCCATTTGGGAAAACCAAAGGACAGATTTAGATGTTGTGAGTGTTCTCCTCTAGACTCTGATTTAGGATTTGCCATCCTGTTTTAAGCAAAACATGTGTCTATGCAACCCTTACAGCTTAATCAGAAATTTACTTTAAGAAGCATCAAGACTTTACAGCTCTTGAGTGCAGACTTGGGCAGGGAGGAGAAGCAGCAGCAAAAGACTTCCAGGGTTTAAGAAACTATTTTGACAAAGAGCTGCAGGGGTGGAATTCAGAGTGGGCACTGTACAATTAATTATGATCTTGGGTGCTATCCGCATTAAGCACACAGCTTACACATACAGTTATGAGTTTGAGGTGTTAAACTCTACACCAGACCCCTTTGTTCCCTAGATCCAGCAAGCATTTAAAGCTAATCAAGCCAAGCTAGCTTCCTAGTGAGGTGATGGGTGATTAAGGGGCTAGGTGCAAGATGACAAATTGTGGGGTCCCCTCCCTCAACAGATAAAGCCAGATTTTAGAGACTTGGGCAATGATGTGAGCTGCAGGAAAAGCAGCAGGCTAGAGAAAGAGCCTGAGTCATGCTTGATTTCTGTTTGAATTCAAGGTTGTGTATATAAAGCATATATCATAAAGCCACCACAGTCTCCACTGTGCCTCATTCCTAACCTGGGTAAGTGTCTGGAACCCTTGGAATTTCACACCACTATGAGACTGGGGTGGTGTGCAACAGTACAGTAGGTCTGCAACTCACACTTATTTTTCTTATGCATTCACAGCTTTAGGCAGATCACAAATAGATAGATGATAGATAGATAGATAGATAGATAGATAGATAGATAGATAGATGATAGATAGATAGGAGACAGTAGACCTTTGCTTACCAGGCTCTTGAGGTTCTCATGAGATATCATGGGGTGTGCGAAGGATATTCCTTTGCAGAAAGAGCTTTTAAACCCCTGTGCCTTGCTTACAGGGCTCTGGGACAATTGCACAAGGTCACTGGTAGGCTCCAGTGGTATCTTGTGGAGCCATCCAAGATCTCACAAGACCTTGGATGGCAGGGCTGGTTGCATAATTTTGCCTTTGTGTGTGGACCCCTGGAATGTAACCCCAGAGTAAATTGCAGGCCTACTCTACACATTTCTAAGTTATAAGTTTAAAAAACAGTTCTGTTTATCACACACACACACACACACGACTACCCAAAAAAATGTTCTGTGAAATCTTGAAAACATATCCCAAAGTCCTCCATTTTGTTTCATACAAATATCCATCTTCTGTGTAATAGAAGTAACTCAGAGGCAGAGAGGTAGGCATATAACAACACATAAATGAGCAAATTAGGATATAAAGCCTATCTTGGTTGTTTCCTATACCAGTGTCTTATCTATGCTTCATTATATAATATGGCCATTTAACCAAATGCTAGAAATCAGAATGTGAGGAAATATGTCTAAGTGTTATACAATAAGAAGATAATTTGTATGTAGTAAACGGAAAGTGAGTTTCTCAGGCTGCTGTACTTGTATTTAGCAAGTGAACAGATTGGACCAATAAATGTCTGACCTTTTAATAATTTTCCCAATTATCTTTACACAATAATTTCTAGATTAGGGTACTGTGCAAAGGGAGGGCTTGAGGGTTTTTTAATAGATGGAGATTATGTCATGCTGTTTTAAAGAAATACAGATGAGAAATAGGGAAGAAAAATGTAGATTGCAATCTAATTACTGCAATGTGAAATCATATGTCTGAATTCATGACTGGTGTTTGGTGCATAAGAAGAAGAGAAAATGTGAAGATAAATATGCCAGAAATGAATACAAGAAAATGATCAACCATAAAATGGGAAGAAAAGAAATGTAGAGGTTTAACGATACAGCACTGGACTGTGATCACTCTCTTTTATTTCCAAACACTTTATAATTTTTCTGACATCTATTACTTTTCTTACACATTTACATTTATAAATACTTTTGGTTGATGATAATAATTTTTACAGCACAATATTGATTCATGTGCCCAGCAGCCCAGAGGTTTAAAAGCAAGTTCAGAAAGCTAGAGTTCAGATAACAATTTATGCTAACAATGGAAATAAACTGTAGGCATTATTCCCTCTTATATAGTGGAGGTGCAGTTACCCTCACCACCTCCCCTTCTGCAAAGATGACGTCAGAGTTGCACCCTAAGGAATGGGGTTGTGGGGGGAGGGGGAGCTGTGACTGATTTATTTTATGTTGCCTCATTTTTCATCTGCTCCTTAAATTATTGTAGCATCTGGAAATGTTGTGGTTTGGTTGCCCATTGGGCTTGTGAGTCTGGGCAGGTAAGGAAAGTGAGAAGAAATATATCTATATATCTCCTCAATCATGCATCTGGCCTGGGGATAATCTGGGGCTGCTCTTTAAGGACTATCATGCAAAATTTGGGTGAGTGCTAGACAGTAGGGTCTGGGTACATGTGTTGGGTTCAAACCCAAGGCTCACCTAGTGTCATGGACTGGCTGGATGCAGAGGAATGGAATCAGCTGGGGAACCACCAAGGAAGATGTCTCAGAGCCCAGGGAGTTGTGGCAGGACAACAATGAGTGGTCTGAGGGAGCAGAGGGAAAAGACAGCGAAGAGGAGTTTTTAGAAGCTGAAGAGTTAACAGGGGCTGATGAGCTGGGTAGAGTCTGTGGTAGAGAGAAGTCAAGAATCAGAGGCAGAAGCAGAAGCAGAAGCAGAAGCAGAAGCAGATGAGTGAGAGGATTGTGAGGCTAAGAGACAGAGATGAGTCAGGCTGGTGAAGAGTCATGGGAGTCTTCCCCTCCTGCTGTGATAAGCTCCCCTTCCCCCTGTCTTCCAGAACCAGGAGAGGGCTGAAATGGGCAGAACAGAGACAGGCTGCATGCATGTGCAGTCTCCAATTGCTAGGGGAAAGCCCTGGGGAGGAGTGGACTTAGGTAGCTGTGGGGAGACAAGGACTTTTAATCTCAGCACTTGATTCTTGGGGTAATACCTACGAGTACCAGGGACGCGGGTGGCGCTGTGGGTAAAACCTCAGTGCCTAGGACTTGCTGATCATATGGTCGGCAGTTCGAATCCCCGTGGCGGGGTGAGCTCCCGTCGTTCGGTCCCAGCTCCTGCCCACCTAGCAGTTCGAAAGCACTCTTAAGTGCAAGTAGATAAATAGGTACCGCTTTATAGCGGGAAGGTAAACGGCGTTTCCGTGTGCTGCGTTGGTGCTGGCTCGCCAGCTGCAGCTTCGTCACGCTGGCCACGTGACCCAGAAGTGTCTTTGGATGGCGACGGCTCCCGGCCTCTAGAGCGAGATGAGCACGCAACCCTAGAGTCGGACACGACTGGCCCTGACAGGCAGGGGTACCTTTACCTTTACCAGGGATGAGCTGCTGTGCTCATTAGGCCTGATACTCAGCCAAGTTTGTGAAGATTGTGTTTTGCTAATAAAGAGTTAACTCCAACTTTGAACAGTGTGATTTACTGTTGGCTTGCTCTGTGACACCTAGCAAAGAGGGAATCATTTCCTCCCCATCCTTACCTTGGAAGCCACAGCCTTTGGCTGCATCACATCCTCAGGTTTCTGGAATGATGCTTCTTTCCCAGCGTTTTCCAAGATGAATCATGGGAGAACAGAAGCACGTCTGTATGAAGGGTGGCAACATGACTAATGACATCCACTGTTATGTCACACCATGCCCACTGGTGTGAATGAAATTTAGTGTGACACAACAGTATATCGATCAAAAAGCCACTGTTCCATAATGCAACAAAGAATGTAGCTTCAAAGGAATGTTAGAAACTGGGAGAGCATTATAACATGGAAAACTAACACAATAATCCCCACATCTGAATGTACCCCGAATCATCAACTGCTCACAGTTCATGAATTCGTCTAATTGGGTTGCAGTTCCTCCAAGTTATTATATTTCCCCACTCCATGTTTTGCCTCATGAATCATATTTGTGAGTGTGGGAGCAAAAAATTGTTTGCCAAAATATGGATAAACGGAATTCAGGAATTTCACTTGCTTTTATGTTTTTCTTACATTCCAGAGCTCTCCAGTTCAAGACATGGAACAATGGATTATTGTTACTCTTTATTGGCAAATAAATAACTTAAGCAATATTAACACAAGGACTTCCATGTTTTAATATTACCTCATTATTCTCAGCAATGTAATTAGATTTGGAGATGCATTTTCATGCTTAAAATATATTTTTACTGCTCTGCTGGATGTGGCAAAATCATTTGTTAGAGGGTGTGCTTTTTCTGAAGGACAAAACGCTTTTTCGTGAATAAGATTCCATCAATAAAAATATCCTGCTTGAGTCTCTAATTTAAACTGGAAGGACAGGAATGCATGTAAACCTTTTTGGACAAGGTAGCTAGCATTGGATAACAAGATGAGAGGTGTTCTGCAAACTTGCCAGGAACTAAGCTGCATGAGTGATGTCAGGTCAAAATGAAGTCCTTTATGCTCACTCCAAAATCAATTGGCAACCAATGCAGACTATGGAACACAGGTGTAATGTATAAAGTGCCAGTTAATAAGCAAACCACTCCCAACTGTCTTCATCCATCAAGGCCCATCTGGCAGTTTCACTCTAAAGAAGCAAGCCAGCAAATAAACAAGCAACCATGGACTCTTTGATCATTTCTGGTCCCATGGCCTTCAAAATATAGAGACACCTTAACCCAAAGGTTTACAACCTTTTTCAGTCAATGGCTCCCTTGACCAGCTACATTCTTTCTGCGGCTCTCCTGTGGGGAAATGTGCTCTGAGCCGCAGAAGTCCAGTTATGTCACCCCTTGCCTGCAGAGCCAGCAGCCCCTCACCCCTTTTCGAACACCCTCCCTTGTGGAGTGTTCCCTCAGCCTCCTTTCCTCTCTCTTCTCCTTGGGAATCCTCTGAGCAGCAGTTGCCACCACTGCTGGTCTCTGAGATTCCCCCCACCTCAAAGAGAGATGCCTCCTCGAGCTGCCCCACAGGGGCCTAGAAAGAGGATGCCCCCAGCCTTGGCAGTCTGTTGGAGACTGGCCAAAGGGAGGCAGCAGTGGCGGCAGCAGGCGCTGCTGGGCCTACATGGCAGAAAGGCTCCCTTTGGCACCGGGCACTCAGCTCCCAGGCGGGCATTGCACACAGCAAGCACAAGAAAAGCCAGCACTGCACCTGCCTGCCTGCCCGGCCTCACACTTGTCCACCTGTTCCCAACAGCAAGGGCTGGTGGACTGGCTGGGTGGGTTCCCTCACCCATTTGCTTGCTTATTCTGAGGCTGCCTCAGCTCCTGGCCAGCCCCAGAGGCACCATTCACCTGTGGAGCTTGTCGCCAAGGCTGCTTCAAAAAACAAAACAAAACAAAACAGCTGTGCAAGCCTTTGGGAGGCAGAGACATGAGGAGGGAGGGAAGGAAAGAGGGACAGAGGCCAGTGTTGCCTGTGGCACACCTGACTATGGCACACTGGTTGAAAACCCCTGCCTTAACCCTTTCAGGCATTTCTCTCCATTTTATTGACATAATGTGGAAAGAAGCAGGAGGGCCACCTATTCTCATATGGATCTATGCCAGTCTCTTCCTCACGCAACCCACATTTGGAGGAAGGTCTGAAAGGGGACCCTGTCAAATATACACAATCTGTTCCCATTATCTGGAACAGCTCTGCGGGTGGATCAGCCGGGTGAGGGTAAGTGTTATACAGTAGGGTACATAAAGGGAGGAGATTCGCTTTCCCAGTGGCTACTGCTTAGGGCTGTATAACCATCTGTCCAAAGCCTAGATTCTGAACCAAATTGGCCCGAGTCAGGCTCATATCAGTCATCATTAAACATGTGTTGGGGAAGGGAGAGAATAAGGAGAAGGGGACACAGACTAATGTTTAAATATCTGGTTATCATTATAATGATTATATATTGATTTATACTTCACATTTCCCAGCTGGGGCAGCTCCCAATTTGCTCCAGGGCTCAGATCCAGGTCAGGTTGAATGTGAAGCATCCTGGGTCAGATTGGAGCCTATCCAAAGTGCTGGGTTGGGTCCCAGATTGGCTCTGGGGGACTTGTGCACAGTCTTACCATTGCTATCTATACCCTGCGCTTTGAGACATCTACATCTCACATGTGTGCACAGTACACACCCAAATGCCTTTTTATTTGTAACCAAAGTGATGGAGTTGCAGTAAACAGCAGCAGTAAAACATCTAATGTCTCCAGTTCAATCCCTGGCATCTCTAAGTGGCACTAGGAACATCTGAAACCCTGGAAAACCACTCTCAGCCATTATGGGCAATATGGACCTAGATTGACTGATGTAAGGCAGTTTCTCATGTTATTCAGGCCTCAAGGAGTGACACAATGTAGTTGACATAAGGGACAGTTATGGGAAAGGGAAAGGAGGGGGAAATAGGTGCGAGATACATGCTGGGGCAATGTGCTTGAGAGGCATGACTTGTATGTTATTCACATGAATGCTCACAAAAACATTTAAAGCCAGTGGAGCTACAACGTGCTTTACTTCTTTCTCTTATCAAATTCAGACACAGAGATACTGGATATGCAAAATATAAATTCCTAGCTGCATTTTTTTAAATGGAATTCATCTGCAGCTTGTACCATGTTTTTAATAGTCTGGCAAACCAGCACTAGGAACATCTATATTAGGACCTTCAATAGTATGAATGATGCTGACAATACCAAAATGTGGCCTCAGCAAAAATGTGCATCTGTCAAATGAATCTAATGGCTAACCTACTTACATGCCAACAGTTTTTCTTCCTTCTCTCTCTCTCTCTTGCATTATTTCTTTTCTGTGTGAGCTAAATGGTGGGCAAAAGAGCTCCACTGTATTTTGTTTCGTTGAAGTACAGTTTCTTTGGACAGGTTTGCTCCAAGAACATGAATTAGCTAGATTGGAATGTAGATGTAGAATTATTCAGCTGCAGTTACTGGAAACTCAAATTAATACTCAATGGATCTTGAGATCCCCTATCTCGGATGTATAGCATCTTTTTATAAAGCTCTTATTCTCTCTCTCTGAATTAACAAATATATTGAGAAAAACTCACAAATTCTGGAAGGCATATTGAATGTAAGTCACAACAACATTGCAATTCCTGTTACTTTACCTTCTGCGTATACAGGCTGGTTGGAAGCTACGCTTTAATATCTGGACAGACATCTTGGGAAATGGTTGGCTCTTTTTCTGTCTCCAATGAGCTAATGGCACCACTCTGAGAACCACTTATACTCTAAGCAAGGTTTATAAATCCTAGACTGGAAGCTGGGCAAGAACACGACTTGCTTTCAGAATGGGCTATTAATTGGAGCTTGTGGGGAGGTGCTTTAGCCAAGAATCTTGTTAATTAAAGCTGACATCAGAAGAGACATTTTTGTTAGCCTGGCTGGATGTCTATAGTTTGAAGAACATTTGTGTACAGTTAATTTGAATTGCTACTGCCCTCTAGCTGCCACAGGGCAAAATTAAAATAAAGATTAGCATATCATGTGACCCCATGTGACACCCAGACTGAACACAGGTGGCAGGAAGTGAATTCTGCATTTCTCTAAGACTTCAGTGTGGATTCTGCATTTCTCTAAGACAGACTTGCCCTGAGGTAGAGGGAGGAACTACATGTTTTCCCCATGATATTTTCTGCACTTCTGGTTTTACAGAACTCTCCCTAGTTGAGACTATATGCTTGAAATGTCATACATTTTCCTAACTTTTTTGTCTGTTCTGTTCTAAGGGGATAAAATGAACAATGTTCTGATTCATCTGCCAATGAAAATGTTGAAAGTCTGAGTGGGGCTGACAGTTCCCAAATCTTATTACTTCATTCCTAACTTTATTTTACATTGTGTCAGTGAGTGATACAGCACAAATCTACAGTGACAAGCTAACCATAAAAAAAAAGAACGTAAGTGATACATTGAGTCAATCCAGGCCAGCATTTTTATCTGCGTGAAAGGGGGAAGGCAAGGTAGACTAAAAGATAAAAGGAATGTTGAAGTTTGGGCAATTAGCTTTACATTCCTTGAACTTTTTTCTAATCCTCAGCTTGTAAAAACGGGACAAAGGTGTCTGATTGCAAATTGCAAATATAAGAATTGTTGAGTAAAAAAATCACAAGAAGACAGGAAATATACCTAAACAGAAGATGTAATATATTCAGAAGAAAGTATTATTTCATTCCAGGGTTTGGCATACATAGAGAAATTGCATGTTTTGATGCACACAGGCATTAGGAACAAAGGAAGCAGACTTATACCAGACCAGACCATTAGTCCGTCTAGTTCACTGGCTGGCATGGACTCTCCAGGATTTCAGACAGGAGTCTCATCCATTCCAGTCTTGCCTGTAGACACCAGGGATTGAATGTAGGACCTTCTGCATGCAATTATTGCCCTGGCCTGTGTTATTGAGTGTCAGATAAGGAATGGAATCCAATATCAACTGTATGTGTAAATGTGAAATTTTACATGTGAAAGTTCTGTATGGATATGTCAATGCTGCATAATATCCCAAAATTTCATCTGAAGGAACACTCAGAGATCTTTAAATGAAGGATTCAGGGCCATTTTTCTATCTCATTTTCCCCAAACACAAATCCCAGTTCCTGCCAAGGACTTAACCCTGAATGTAGCCGTGGTTTAAGATCTCAGCTGCCTTTGTACAGATTTGCATTCATCTCACAAAGATTTAATATTGCTCTAGAATATAAACCCTTTTTTATTTATTTGATAATACAAAAACACCCTCCCCCCCCTCCTGCTCAAGCCCTTTGAACACTTAAGACAGCTGGGATTTGCATTTCTAATGCTAGGCTTGAAGAGGTGAGCTGAAAGTATTGAAATTTTGAGCTTTTTTTTCTAATTGCCCTTCAAATGTGTAAAGCTGTCTTCGTCTGTTGGGAAAGTCACAGAAAAGTCTATTAACTTTCACAAAATCAGGAGTTCATCCCCTTAATTTTGATCTGGAGGCATCACACATTTCTGAGAAAGACCTCAGACTAATGTTACCAGCAGGCTGCTAAAGCCATGTCTATATTTGACCACCAACTGTCCTTTTCAGAATAGGAGGAAGAAAGGAAAGGAAAATATACTACAGCAATTCACATTCACAAAGAATAGTGGGAAAGTATTGGCAGCTCTGGCAGCATGTCCAAAAGAGTGAGCAAATAATTCAATAGCTCTCAAACAATGTGAAGAAAATTCTTTTGTGTAGGTGACATAGCCCAGAACTAGGATTGCATTGCAAACTTTAGAAATATTTATTTTTCAGTTAAGGAACGTTGAATCAAATAAAAGACACTTATAGTCAACAGGGCTGGTCCCAAATAGTGCTGCACTACCTCAAAAGCCAGAACTCTGTGCAATTCAATCAAATCCCAAGATATACAGAAGGCATGCAAGTTGCTAAAGGATGCAGAATAGAACACAGGTTCCTCAGAATGAGAAACCACTTTTTAATTTGATAATGGGCCACTTTTTACATGGGGGGGGGGTTCTGTAGCTTAGTGATAGAGAGTACACGCTGTGCATGTAAAAGGTTGCAGGATTTATATTTGAAATCTCAAGGTAGGGATGACGAAAACCTTGGAGAAGCTTCTGAGTTAAGATAGGCCCATAGTATTATGCACTATGGTGGATAAAGGGGGACATTCAATGAATTTCTACTGTTTTGCTCCTTTGCTGCTGCTGCTACATTTGCTTGTGCTTGATCATTCTTACTGGGGGGTTTATTGTTATAATGTAACTAAATCTATTTTCTTTCTTTTTAAAAAGTGCCTTTTTTAAAAGAGTAAATTCAACACTGGAGTAGCGAGTTCCATCTGAATTTGATTCTCTCTCTTGCTATTTGGTATTGATCTTTGAGTTGGGTGGGGTTTATCCTTTTGTATATTGCAGGATTAGCACTTTTATGTGAGGGTGGCAGATGTAGGCAGGCAGAGAGTAGAAGCAAACATGAATGCACTTTCATCAGTCTGTCACCAAACTTCATAATGTCTTGGTTTGTATTATGAACTTGGTGTGCTCATAAAATATCCTAGTATTCTGATGTAAACTATTAGTCTAGCTCAGTGTTGCCTACACTCACAGATAGGCATCAACTCTCTAAGGTTTCAAACAGGGGATATTCCCAGACCTAACTGGAAAGGTCAGTGATTGAACATGGGCTATTCTGTCAATGATGCCATAGCAGTGTTCAAAGCAAATGAGGAAGTGTTATCCCACACTGTTCAGAGCTGTGAATACAGATAATTCATAACCACTGTAATACCTGCTCCCTAGTGTCAATAAGATCTTCTTACATACTGGAAAGGCACGTAAGTGAATAGATGGAAACAGTGCATTTCCTTCATTGTTTTGTCCAAGCAGCAAAACTGAGCCTTAAGGTACAATTTGGAAACTGAAGAGGGGTAAAAGATGGGTGTAAAAGATGTGAAAGGTGGTATCAGAATTGCACTCAGGAGTTGAGGCCATATCCCATCTGGTTTAAATGTTAGCTTGCTCTGTGCTATGGTATAAGGACTAATGCAATAAATGTTATTGTTGTAGCATTCCTACTATGACCAAGTACCATCACAGCCTCCCCAGTTCACATTAGAGCTTAAGAGGGGGGTTTTTTTGTGGAGGAGGGGGTACAAAAACACAAGTGGATTGTAAAATTGTTGCATATAGAATATAATAGATATGCTTTGTTGACTGATGGTGAGCCCTTTTGCTTGATCTTGATCTGTCAATTCTAGGTGTTTGTAAGGTAGTCATACTGTGAGAAAAACTTGAATGAATCATCAGGATTTTCACAATACCAAATACTTGAAATTTCAAGCCTGATTTGACATTATGAGAACATCTGATATAAGCAGTATTTTAGGACCCATCCTATTCTCCTGATTGTACTTTAAAAAATGTTTTTAATATTGTATTTTGAATTACAGTATTAACCAGGGTCATTATGGTGAAGTGCTGGTAAAAAACTGAAATAATAATAATGTGTGCTTTTCTCCCCCTATGCATGAACTATTTTTATTCTTTGTTGTAGCATGAAGATTTTTGGTAGATAGCAACTTATGGCACAATCCTATTCAGAAGTGGGTTCAGTTTATTTCAGTGGTGCTCAGTCCAGTTAAGAGGGTATCTTGAAACCATAAGAATTCCATTGAATATTATGTTTCAAATATAATTATAACAAGTCTTCCAGATTAACCGTATTATGTTAAAATAAAAATAAATGTGATTACTTTTGTTCTCATTATAAGCATTTTAAAACAATTCTACATAGTCAAAAGATTTTGTCTGTTGTTAATAATTATTCCTCTACAGAAAGGTTTAACAGCTTCCAGATACCTAAATAGCAAACGAAGGGCTAATTTTCACCCTTGCTGCTTGCACATTTGATAAAAATAATACATGAAAATAAGAACTAACCTCAATATTTTACAGCAAAACAAAACTCACTGTTTAATGTTACATTTCTATTTTTAAGATATAGCACTTGCTGGAGGGTGGTGATCAAAACACAGTGTATAATTAGAAATTTTAAAAAATATCCGAAACTGCATTTGAAACATAGCTAACTTTACAAAAGCTTTTTCATTGTAAGCTTTTACTCTCTAGAAACTACTTCAAAGCAGACACACCCTGTCAATAAAGTGAACTATGAGCATGAACGGGACGCGGGTGGCGCTGTGGGTAAAACCTCAGCGCCTAGGACTTGCCGATTGCATGGTCGGCGGTTCGAATCCCCGCGGCGGGGTGAGCTCCCGTCGTTCGGTCCCAGCTCCTGCCCACCTAGCAGTTCGAAAGCACCCTTAAGTGCAAGTAGATAAATAGGTACCGCTTTATAGCGGGAAGGTAAACAGCATTTCTGTGTGCTGCGCCGGTGCTGGCTCGCCAGAGCAGCGTTGTCACGCTAGCCACGTGACCCGGAAGTGTCTGCGGACAGCGCTGGCTCCCGGCCTCTAGAGTGAGATGAGCGCACAACCCTAGAGTCTGTCAAGACTGGCCCGTACGGGGAGGGGTACCTTTACCTTTACCATTATGAGCATGAACATTCCTCTTTTGAGGATAGAATGTCTGCATATGGATGGGTCAGCCCCAATTTGCATGACCAACAGTCAAGGCTGATAGAAGATGTACTCCAGTAATATCAGAAGGGTCACAGGTTTCCCATTCCTGCTATTCTGCCTACTGCTGCATTCATGAAAGTAGGGTACCAGAGTTATTAACTTTACCCAGCCTTTCCTTTTGAACCGGCAGCTAAAAAAGCCAATGCAATTCTGGGCTGCATCAATAGGAGTATAGCATCTAGATCAAGGGAAGTAATAGCGCCACTGTATTCTGCTCTGGTCAGACCTCACCTGGAGTACTGTGTCCAGTTCTGGGCACCACAGTTCAAGAAGGACACTGACAAACTGGAACGTGTCCAGAGGAGGGCAACCAAAATGGTCAAAGGCCTGGAAACGATGCCTTATGAGGAACGGCTAAGGGAGCTGGGCATGTTTAGCCTGGAGAAGAGGAGGTTAAGGGGTGATATGATAGCCATGTTCAAATATATAAAAGGATGTCACATAGAGGAGGGAGAAAGGTTGTTTTCTGCTGCTCCAGAGAAGCGGACACGGAGCAATGGATCCAAACTACAAGAAAGAAGATTCCACCTAAACATTAGGAAGAACTTCCTGACAGTAAGAGCTGTTCGACAGTGGAATTTGCTGCCAAGGAGTGTGGTGGAGTCTCCTTCTTTGGAGGTCTTTAAGCAGAGGCTTGACAACCATATGTCAGGAGTGCTCTGATGGTGTTTCCTGCTTGGCAGGGGGTTGGACTCGATGGCCCTTGTGGTCTCTTCCAACTCTATGATTCTATGATTCTATGATTCTATGATTCTATGAACCGTTGAGTTACTTCATATGTAGACTTCAATGCTGCGGTGCGGAGAGGAAAGAAACAAGGCACTATTGGCCCCATATTGGTATTTTCTCCATACAGAAAGATTGTGCTCTATATTCCAATTATTTCAAGCACATGGGTTGTAGTCAACATTGTGCTAAAGTGAATGTTTGAGTGACAGAGCAGTCTCTTCATCTCTTCCCCCCACCCCCCACCAAGTATGCTCTGGGTTTTCCCTCAACCATCTGGAGCAGATTTAGGGATGGCATGGGGCATGTGAGGAGGGAAGGGAAGGAGATGAGGGAAATCCCCCTACTGTTGGGAGTATTGGTCATTCGTTGTCAGAAAACTGTCTCTGTGAGTTTTTGCATGTAAGACGGAACTCTGGCTGTGGAGTGAAATTGTTCACACAGCTGCAAGATAAGTCAGTAAAATCATATACATGCACATTGCACTATGTGAGCAACTGAGAGAACTTTCATTTTGTCTGCGGAGAGGATGCAAGCAAATCTACCGCTGTGGGAATCCACAGCCGTTAAGGACTATCTCTGTAAATAGCGACCAATATGCTTAATGACAGGCAATAAAGGAATCTGCCTGGTCAATCAGACTAAGGGTGATTGCACTCACTTTTGCCTCAAACTGTGTTCACTCTGCTGGCAGTGTGCCAGGCAAATCTGTTTTATGACAACCTTCATGCCATAAACAGCCACACTTAAACCAACACAAAAAAGTTAGTTGAATACCTCCCAGTAGTTCCATATAAGTATCCTTGGATTTTCACCACCTGGTGTTACAGGGCTTTCAATCCAAGTTTCATGCGGGTCTAATGCCCACAGGGATATCTGAGCAAGCAAAGAGGTTCCCCATTAACATCTGGTAACAGTGTTCCATATATGACACCACGGCATGTGTAAAATAGGTCCTGATATTCATGGATAAGTTGTTTGCATCAAGGTCTGTGCACATCAGAGCATGCATAATAGATGCATTTTCCTTTTGCTGCCGGACTGGGGAGAAACTATCATTCTAGTTTGTAAATTACACACTTCTCTCTGCAGTGTGGTTACACTGTTCTCATTCATTTGGGCTTAAAATTGTTTGAAGGTTAGTTGACTATTCATTCATTTTGCTTTGGGGAAGCATGGAGAAGTTTCTGTGGCCTGAAGTTTGCAAAGAAAGGCTTCAGCACTTTACATGTTTACTTAGGGGGAAGTCATATTAAACTAAATTGGATTTATTACCAAGTAAACATGAACAGGCTGCAAATTTATTTCCCATAAACTAAAAGAGATTTGCCAATCGGTATATCATTTGTTCAAACCCCACCCACCCCCAGCATTTTTGTGGGAGCCAGGAAGTCATGGAAAAAGGCTTGTAGCGCCACCTGGTGCCTCGCTGACCTCAGTGACCTGCATGTCCGTGCCTTGCAGTGTATTAAGAGCATAGCCTTATATGGAGTTATGTTCCCCCTCTGGGCAGTATAACCTTATATGGTTTGTGGGTGGGTTAAAGCCATGACCGGATGTAGGTAATGTGAGACATTGGCAAACGGCCATGCGAGTGGGGAGAACAAAGGATAATAAAAAAGCTACGGGAGGAGAGAGAAGTTCGAAAGGAGCTGCTCATACCATCCTGAAAATATTGCTGGCTCTCTGTGTCTTTATTTTATGCTAAACTGTGCCATTTGTAACGGCTGGCTCCGACACATTTTTGTATAAAGAATAAAAAGGATAAAAAGTTAACAACTCATTGAATATAATAAAAGGGAGGAATCTTCAGCTTTCTAGTGGGAGTTATGCACAGATGATATATGGTTTTCACTTGGGCAATTAGGCATTGAGCACCTGTTTTTTTTCGCCCACTGAGTTGTGATTTACTTTAGAAGGAATAAACACAGATTGTCTCTTTCAGTACACAGACTGCTTCTCTTTGATTTTTTTTAAATGGCCTCCTCTTCTCTGAAGACTTTAATATTCTCACAAAAACAGAATGAGAGAAAAGCACAAAAAGAACAAAAGTGCCACTACAATATATGAACAAAATAAATTACAATGCCCACCTTCATTTTTTTCTATCAAATTTGTAAGATAGATTCATTTTTATATGAATTGCACCATTTTTTAACTGTCACGGTACATAGCCGGAGAAGAAGAGGCTGCAACTTATCTTTTGTTTTGCCTCAAGTGGCAAAATGTCCGGGGCCAGCCCTGTTGAAGACTGCAGTGAAAATAGACCGTGTGTGCACTGTTTCTGCCATTAGATATTCTCCAAGTGAATTCAAGAAGACCACAGCACAAGACAAAGCTAACCCACAGAAGAATATGCAATCATCCCATCCAGCCCTGCCTTCAAAACAACTGTCCCTATCATTTCCACAAAACCTATCACAATGTACAAATTGTGTTCACCTCATACCTGCAGCCAGGTTGTTAAATGAATTGGGTCACCACAAATGTCAAACATAATAGGATGCCATGCTAATGTCAGAAAGCAACTCTTTACAGATATGATGACCAATAAATTTGCTAAGCAAAAAACATAGAGGTCAGCTCTAAATGCCGGTAAAGAACTATTTTTAGTTCAAGAACGTTTAAAGTTCTGATCTCAACAGCTGCTTTTGTTTATCAGGCAATGCTGTTCCCTCAGATTCTTCTGCATATTTCAGTGTGTTCTTACTGTACTTGCTCAACGTGAGTAATTTTTATCCTTTCTGCACTTAAAGTAAAGTTCATAGGGGTTTATTTTAATCTTTGTTCTTCATTGAATTTTTATCCAGTTGGAAATTTCATTGTTTTAAACGCCTCTGTTACTGCAGATATGAATTCCTTGTGGGGAAAAGGAATACTGTCCGCTGATTGTCATATAAGATGTTCTTGCTGCGATGTCCTTCACACTGAATTAGATTAATGGACGTTAATTGATTCAAGCTCTTTAACATGCATGTTGCCATTTGTCAGCCATTCTGTTGCCATAAGGGCTGCATAGATTCTTAATGGTGTTTGTGACATCCTTTCTTTCAGGTTTAATTTTTATTCCCAAACTATGTTCCTTTATCTCAGAAGTGTTATTATGTAATTATCAGACTTTAGTGTTGTGTGTGCTACATTTGGATGCTTCATTGTCATTTATCCCTTATGATCAAGGGTGATTGTCAATTAATTTGCATAAGACTTAGCCAAACAATCTTTAGTTCATACTGTTTGGCATATTATGCAGAAGCTTCTGGGAGAAGCTGCTGTGTATTATCCCTTTTCCTGTGTCATTGGACCATTTTCAGTATAGATGACTGCTGCCAATTTTAATGCTTTGTGGGTCTCAGTAGCTGTTTGAAATATCTATTATTATTATTATTTTCATAAACCTGAAGCATGTTATAATCCAGTTATTCTTCAACAATTATGGGGTCAGTTGTGCTGCTGTGCCCCCTCATCCTATTCAATTTTCCAAGGCTGCAATCCTAATCCCACTCACCTGGGAGTAAGGCTCATTAACTCAGCCAGACTTAGTTCTGAGAAGACATGGTTAGTGTAACACTCTGGTATCTGAAGTCTGATTGGCCCTGCCAGGGAACTGCCATCAGCTCAGAGGTGAGAGGTAGGTAGGAGGTGGGAGGGCAGCTGGGTTACAGGGAGCCTCCAAAGATCCTGAGAAGCAGCACTTCCTCCATGGAGGAGGGAAGCCCCGCCTCTAGTGGGGAAGGGATGCAGGGCTCGGAGGATGCAAGAGAGAGCCAAGACACCGCGCATGAGCAAAGCGGGGGGGGAGGCAGGTCCCCCTTTAGCCACGCCCTCTCTGTGCAGTAGGTTTACGCGCAGAGAGGGGAGGCGTTGGATGGGGGTCAAGAGACTACTCTGCTGGGGAAAGTTTAAGGACCGCCCACTCTCAGATTCTGCTAGTGACTGAGCAAGACATGGAATTGAGATGTTCTGCACTGTAAATGTTTTTGCACCAATAATAAAGCCTTTGAAAAGACCAGTGGGGATCTTGCCTGTTCACTCTTGAGCAACCACACCGGTAGGCATAACATCCCCTATTGAAATTAATGTGAAAGTGAAACATACCATTCATGTTTGTGAAACAGCAAAGACAGACAGTTGCTTCTAACAGTTCCAATAAGTATAAAAGAGAATTTGGGGTATGAATGGGTTTTTTGTTCTTTTCTTTTAAAAATATATATCATATTTTCAAAAAATGCAATTACATTATTCTCTAACAACAGCAAGTACATAAGCTTCTAAAGCCAGACAGTCTAAGCAGCAGGGGGGTTTCAAAAACATATGTCTTCATTTATGCCCAAGGTTTTATTCTTTATGAGGTTTACTCTAAATTCACTGCATGCAGAGCAATTACTAAATGATATACACTCCAGATGGATCATCAGCAAAGTTAGATGAAAATGTATACACACAATAGTACATGTCTTCCTAGGCAGAATGCTTCTAGGTATTAATTAGCCCACCTCCCACACTTTCCAACTATTAATACCCTATTAGCGGGCAATGCTTTTCATAATTAAGTTCTAAACAAAAACAACAGGAATCTAAAGTCAGAAAGAAGCATATCACTCATAGCATGTAAAATATTGTAGTATTTGTAATCTTCTTATTATAATCTAAGAAATTATTTAATATTGCTATACCAAAAGTAAAGTTGTGATTGAATAGAACTCTCATAGAATCACAGAATTGTAGAGTTGGAAGAGACCCTGAGTGTTTTATTGTCCTACCCCCAGCAATGTAGGAATCTCAACTAGATCATATACGAAAGATGTATGATCCAACCATCCAACTTCTGCTTAGAAACCTCCAAGGAAAGAGACCCCATCACCTGTCATAGGAGTTTGTTCCACTGTATAACAGTTGTCAGGAAGTTATTCCTGATGTTTAGTCAGAATCTCCTTTCTTGTAATGTGAAGCCATTGGTTTGGGTCCTGCCCTCAAGAGGAGAAAACAAACTCACTCCATCTTCCATGTGACAGCCCTGAAGATGGCTATCATAGCTCCTCTCAGTCTCCTCTTTACCAGGCTAAACATACCCAATTCGCTCAAGAATACCCCAGAAGGCTTGGTTTCCATACCCTTCATTATTTCAACTCCCATCCATCTTGGACTCCCTTCTCTTTGTGTACTGTATTTCTGACCATAGGACTTCACCCAGAAGTCCCTTAAGCTTTTTGAAATCGGCCTTCTTAAAGTCTACAGTGCATGTCTGACTACAATCAGCTTTCCCTTGTCTATGTATAATGGAACCCAAGAGGAAGTTATCACTTCCGCCCAAGGTCCACAGTACTTTCATTTCATTAATCAGTTCCTCCGTGTTGGTGAAGCCTAGGTCCAAGAGAGATGGCCCCCTAGTTACGTGGTGTAGTGGTTAAGAGCAGTGGACTCGTAATCTGGTGAACCGGGTTCGCTTGCCCACTCTTCCACATGCAGCTGCTGGGTGACCTTGGGCTAGTCACATTTCTCTGAAGTCTCTCAGCCTCACTCACCTCACAGAGTGTTTGTTGTGGGGGAGGAAGGGAAAGGAGATTGTGAGCCGCTTTGAGACTCCTTGAGGGAACTGAAAGGTGGGATATCAAGTCTAAATTCTTCTTCTTCTTCTTCTTCTTCTTCTTCTTCTTCCACCTTCTGGGAAACAAAATTGTCATTGAGGCAATTGAGGAATTTGTTGGACCTTACATTCTTGGCAGTGTATGATGTCTCCCATGACTACTATATCTCTCCTTTTTGAATATTTGATAATCTGCTCGAGTGTTCAGTCGTCAGTGGATTATGTCTCTCCTGAAAAGCCATGCTTATCTATGAGTCTATAGAAGATGCCTGATAGTGAAGGTTGTGAACACTCCTTTGTCATCTTTCAAGCAAGTTTTGACCTATCCCAATAGGTTTGGTCTCTTAAACTACTAGCAATAGCAGCATTAATGGTAAGGAAAGACTTGGGGGCTTCTGAGTAGAATCCAAATTTAGGACAGGAATTGCTTGGGTTGTCAGACACACATATATTGCAGTCACCAAGATAAATTAGCTTATTCTGTGAAATGTCTCTGTTGATAAAATAGTAACAAGCTTTTTATCATAGGGCTAAGGCTTCTGAATAATACATTTTCTTTCAAGCTCCAGAAGACAGAAACTTCTTAAATAGACTCTGAAGAACATGCTTGGAAAAATACTGATTGAAAAGTAGGGGAAAATTATAATGTTTCTCTCACCAGTTTGTCCCAAAGGATTCAAATTGATCTCCTCTACAAAACTGTAAATCAGAAAAGAAGAACAAAATGGCCAACGATGGTAGTAGGGTTTCACTACTGAGAAATCCAGATGAGAGCTTCAGTGCCTTTGCAACAGTTTTAGCTTGGTGAATCATTATCTATTACGAACTTCTTTAGCAACTTTTTTTAAAAAGCAAAACAGGACAAGAAGCTGTAAAAATATCAATGAGAACCCTAACTAAAACAGTGACAGGTTGACAAATAATCCACTTACTTACATGCAGTGAAATACTGAAGGAGCTCAATGAGATTATGTTCCCCCCTTCAAAAAATAAATACAGAATTCTGAACCTAATGCAAATTTATGTTGATCTCCAACCTTGAGCCCACTGGTGCCCTGGAAGCAAGGCTGTTTAAGAACCATATTTTGGGTTAGGCAAAGATGTGGCTTTTTAGAACTGTGAATAAAAAGGGGGAGAAAGGGGAAGGTGCTAGTGATGCTCTGCAAATACTTATTCATAATAATCCATGCAGTGCATTTTCTAGCCATCTTTTCTAGCCATTCTCATGCTTTTGCTAGAACAACTTATTGTGCAATCTGTTGTGTAAATAGAATATATTTGTTCTTCTATGCTTCCACTTGGTAAATGATCCAAATGATCTAACTCGGTTTCAGTATGGCTTTACAGCCAGTTCTTTATTATTTCTTCTTCTTCTTCTTCTTCTTCTTCTTCTTCTTCTTCTTCTTCTTCTTCTTCTTCTCCCCATTAACAGCCCAAAGCAGAGGACACCAAAGGAAAAAGGAAGGAAGGAAGAAAAATCAAAAGGACTTCTGATTTTCTGTCAGTCAGTTACATACAAGAAATTGTTCAAAGCTTTAACTCTAGGATGACAAGAAATTGTTCTGCTTTCTAGTGAACAATATTTTCCCAAACTTCATAGGCAAATGTCTCAAATTCATTCATTTTCCTTTTCACACAAAAAGTCCAAAAAGGATTATCTAATTACTGTTATCAATAGTTTTTCTCTAATCAAACATATCAACTTTATCTCAAAATTCCTCCATATTAAACAATAATAGGTCTTTCTATCTTTGTCCATATAAGAATGTCTCCACTGTGCTCATATATTGAGATTCTCATGCAAATTTGACTTTTCTCGAGCAAGTTCTAGCATAAATTGTAAAGTGGCCCTTCTGTAAGCAGAAGATGACTTCTCCACAGAGAGGTCATCTTTGTATTCTACCCATTATTCCTAATGGCGTTGCGAGGAGGGATCCTTTGCTATTTCATTTCATAGGCAGTAAAATTAAGTGAAAGAAAATTAAGCATTCAACTATAGCCAAGTTCATTCCAGAAAAATGTGCATAATAATTGTGTACATAAATCTACAATTTTGCCTTTAATCTGAAACACATTTGTAGTTCAGTGGAAAAACGGAAACAAATATCATTATATTTGCATGTTATATGATTCAGCATCAAGGTGATGTTGCTTAATTGTCTATTAGGCCAGACATGGGATTCCCACATTGCAGGACTAATGCCATTGGAAGTGTGGATGATCCACTGGGGCTCAATAGAGTTGGATGAGAAGGCCTCAGAAATGTGTAGCCAGAAGAAGGAATAATACAAAACACATTTTTAAAATAAAGGCAGCTACTGAGTATTATCTGAGCATTATACTAAGACTCTAGCAACAAGTTTCTTTTTACCAGAGGACATTTACAGGACAAATACTCATCCATTGCCCTCCTACAGAGTTTGCACTAAATATTATCTCTGTGGTGCTTCCACATAGCATATTAATAAACTAAACATCCTCAGATGGAAAGCACCAAATCTATTCTAAATATAGATTGATTTCTCATCTCCCTTGCTAACAAGGCTTTGCTTCCTGTGTTAAACTGTTGATTCATTTTGAGAGGCTGCTTGGATCATTATTCTCTTAATTTCCCCCAATAAACTCCAGATGGCTACCTGCCCATTAAGGTATTTTTCTTTGTCACTACATTATGCTGTAGCATGTATTGGTGCATAATGAATATTTAACATTTTGGTTCTAGCTCAGTTTGTGTGATTTTGCAAGTCGAAAGAGTATAATTTGTCATCAGCTCAAGAGGAGTGGAAGCCATTCAGTAGTTATTGTGACAGATAATATTCCTAAGAAGTGTCGACCTGCAAAAAGGGTTTTTGGTTTTGGTATTTGTTCCATTTTCTTGTTCTTGCTGCGCCATATTCCAGAAGAAGAAGAAGCAGCAGAGCAGGAGCAGAATAAAAAGAATAACTTTATTTTTCCCCTCCCTTTCCCCCTACATCTCCAACTTTGACCCACACCGCCAGATCCAAGTCTATGGGGGATGCAATCTATGGGGGAGCATCATCCCTGTGCATATCACTGGATAAGAACAGTGTGCTTAAATTAGAATGGTGTCTGAATGTGTATTTAAGTATGGTTGCTGTTATCCGCACTGCATTGCTTTCAATTGGATGTGTACTGGATGGGCAACTCAGTGTAGGAGGTAATATTTGAATGTGCATCAAGAGTGCATGTGCCAATGAAAGCAATGATGTGAGGACTGCCTTCATTTGGGTGCACATCCAATTTAACCTATGTTGTGTGTGGGAGAGGGAGGAATTAGGGCTTCGAACATACTCCCAAAGGATGTTGTATATACCAAGACCAATTCCCCTAAACCAGTGATGGCCAAACTTGGCCCTCCAGCTCTTTCGGACTACAGTTCCCATCATCCCTGACCACTGGTCCTGTTACCTAGGGATGATGGGAGTTGTAGTCCCAAAACAGCTGGAGGGCCAAGTTTGGCCATCACTGTCCTAATATGTTCTCTCCTCACTTTAGGCTTGTAGTTGTGCACTGCTCTGTGCTGTCAATATATGTTGGCAGGATGATTGCTCAACCACTCGTCCTCCTCACTGATTTTGGGTGGGTGGGTTTGGATGAAGAGACTGACTGGTCCAAGGTCACCCAGTGAGTTTCAGGCTGAGAAATGTGTAAAGAGTAAATAAGTTCATTCCGTTGAACAAGTAACGGGTGGGCACTTTAGATCTGCTCTTAATTGAAAAAGTATTCCCCTATGTGCACAAATAGTGATTACAGGCTCTATCTAAACATTTATATGACAAAGCACTTTATTAAATTACAACTCCTAACTTTTCTTATTAATTCTTAGTCCAGGCACAAGTCTCTAAGCAGGTGTTATCATGAGCCCAAAGAAGGAAGAATCTTCTGATTTATGTTTACCTCCTTTCAAATATTGAAAGGAATTCGTGAAGTTTATTTGATGTAAGTGAAATACGCTTAGCAAGGGAACAATAAACACAAGTTAAGGCAAATGTCAAGTTGATAGTTTGTCTCCTGTGTGCCATCATATGAAAAACTCGCCAGTGTATACATAAAATAATGCACAGCTTAATCATAGGATGAAATGTATCATCACAATGGACTCAACTTCAGAGGTCCCTGCCAGCGCAAAAAGAGCAATGTTTAAAACAGTGCTAGTGACAAACACAATTTAGAAACTAGGGAAGGGGGGGAAATTAAGTTCAATTTTCATTTTAATGGGATTCTACCTAATTTGCACTTCCGGAAAAGAAATGTGAACTGAAATGTATCAATCGTTTGAAATGCACACTTTTCCAAATAAAAAGTTTACAAAGATGCCTATCTTATAAGAAAGTGTACTTAAAAATGTGCAGATTACTGAAAATGGCATACATACAAAAATGAAGCATTTTGGTAAAAACCCTTCAAATATGTGTATATTAGGCAGCTAGCTGTTGCATCCTGTGCACCTACGAAAAAGGGTAACAGCCAGGCTGGTCATCAATTTTAAGGATCAGATGATGTGATGGAATAACTACCTCTGTTGAGTGCAAAAGCCTAAAAAGCTTCAGCTCAAACTCATTTTCCGCATCAAAGGAGTAACACTGGAATCTAGAACAGATAATCATTTAAACTGAAATCCCTCATGGAGATTTGAAGTTTCATAAAACTGACAGCTAATTTAAGGGAAAAGACACAATGCACAGCTCTCTTATTCCTAAATTAATATGTTAACAGATAATTGGCAGAGATTATGAACTGAAAAACTGAATGTGTATTTCTCAGGAGAAGCCACCAACAGATCAAGTAAGGGCTACGCATTTTGAGTGAGGCACATAAACAGTACCCTTTCATTTGAAATGCACGCATTGCTAAAGTCAAGAAAGGTGTGAGTATTCACAACGCATACTGATACCTGTCTGCTCAAAGGAACTTGCTTTAGGGCATAGCAAAAGTAATGAAAAGACCTTTTGTATTTGCTTCCCCCACCTTCTTCCAAAAATCAAATTTCTCCACCAAAAACCATCTGCCATGTAATCAGATTTTGTGGTCATCACTGAGTTTCAGTAAAATCAAAGTACAGATGGTGGTTTATTGCAAAATAGCATAGGAGGCTTAGAATAGATGATACATTTGGTCATTTTTTGCACATAAACTCTCTGATTAAGTATGAAAAATGTGAACATTTGTTTATCTTGGAAAAACTATTACTTCTGAAGCATGACCAATTAGGTATTTCTAAACTGTTATCTATATAATTAAGAAAAACAGCCATCTGTAAAAGTCAGAAGTTTGTGTCTCTTTCTCTCTCCCTTCCTCCTGGTCCACTCATAAATGTAATTTTTCCTAATATGATTTGCTCACAAGACAGTAAACAGGCAGAAAAGAATTGCTGTTGATTGAAAGTAGTCTGTTTTGTTTTATTTTTTTGACTCTTTACCTTCCGCTCATAATTTTCTTGCAGTAGACATTGGTTAATAATGTGGGGAGTGGAGGGGGGAAATCAGGGGTGACAACTTGAATAAAATATTGGGGGGACCCAGGTAAGCCCCGCCCTGCATAATTGATCACATGATGTGGTGCATGCACACCATTTGAATGGCAATGCCCATCAACTGGGGGGCTCTGCCCCCTCAAATATTTTATGGGGGGACTGAAAACCCCTCCATCCCCAGGAGTTGGCTCCTGTGGGGAAAATAAATCTTAACATATTTATCAGTTTGTAGACTTCTAAACACCACTGATCTATGAGAGCAAAATAAAAAGAGACCACAGATATTCTGAATATTCTTAAACTTCACAGTTAACGCCTCTAATGGATCTGGCCTCTGTTAAAAGACGGCCTAGGACCCTCGTACCTACGGGACCGCCTCTCCTGGTATGTCCCACAGAGAAACCTATGGTCTTCAAATAAAAACATCTTGAAGGTCCCAGGCCACAGAGAGGTTAGGCTGGCCTCAACTAGAGCCAGGGCTTTTTCGGCTGTGGCTCCGATCTGGTGGAACACTCTGTCACAAGAGACTAGGGCCCTGCGGGACTTGACATCTTTCCGCAGGGCCTGCAAGACAGAGTTGTTCCACCAGGCGTTTAGCCAGGGCACAGCCTGACTCCCTCCTTCAGCAATCTTCGCAGAGCTCTGGCCCAATGGTTGCCATTGGTTTGATTTGGATCAATTTTATAATGAATGATTTTAGAGTGTTGTGTTGTGTTGTACTGTTGTACTGTTTTATTGTGTGTTTTTTTTATAAGATATTTATTAAGATTTTCAAAATATTACAAAATAAAAATAGAAAAAAGAAAAATACAAAATAAAATTAATTAAAAACAAGTCAATCTTTCAATTACTTATTTTTCATTAGTGTGATGAATATGAGTTACTCGTGCGTAAACTGGTGCCTCTCTAGGCTAATTTGCCTTGTTAAACCTTTCTGACTGCACAGCCCTTTCTAATCATGACTGTCTCAGTCACTAGCAGAATCCGTCAGTGGGCGTTTCTTGAATCTCTTCCAACATAAGAGTTGTTTGACACCCAATCTCCTCCTCCTCTCACTGCGCGGGAGCCTTCTGCGCAGGGAGGGCATAGGTAGCGGAGGACCTGTCCCCTCCTCACTGAGTTCCAGTGAAGAGTCCAGGAGCCTTCTCTCCGATTTCCCCATCTGCCCACTTTTGTTCCTGGTGTTGCGCTTAAATGCTTCCCCCTCCACTGAGCTGCTTCTCCCCCTGCTGCTGGGTCCTTCTCCAGCATCATCTAGGAGCCTCCCCTTCGCCTCCCGCTCCGATGTCAGTTCCCTGACAATTAGCTTGTTTCCCGGACCTCCTCACGCCTCCCTTTTTTGTATTCCAGTTCAGTTTGTTGGTTCAGCAAATCCTTCCCCTCTTTGTTTATCCTAATCTCTAATCTTAAAGTATTGTAACATTAAATTTTTACCTGTTAGTAATCCATTTTTCATATTCCCTTATAATATTTCTGCTAAAAACCATTTGATTTCTATCCAACATCATTCTAACATTCATTAATTTTACAATATTTCTGTAAATAGTCTTTAACTGTTTTATTGTTGTTAGCTGCCCTGAGCCCGGCTTCGGCTGGGGAGGGCGGGATATAAATAAATTTTATTATTATTATTATTATTATTATTATTATTATTATTATTATTAAGTGGTGTCTTCTGACACATTTTGGGATTGTCCCCAAAGTATTCTTACATCCAATTTTTACACTGTGATTAAAACAAAAAGCAGAAAACTAACCACATCCCCAAATACTTAGACATCCTTCAAACCCACACTTCTTCATTTGTTTTGAGGGTGGTAAACATTAATTCTATGCACTGTTCATTTGCCGTATGCGTACAAATATGAATGCACAGGTTCTCCAAGCATGGGTTTTCACATTCATTCAGTGGATGGGAAAATCACTTTTCCTTACTGAAATGGACTAGGACCTCATTCAGACATCATACTCATAACAGATCATTTGATTTGTGCAAATCCTCTGCAGACAAAATTTCTGCTGGAATTGCTGAAAAAGTGATGGGGGGAGGCTGCAGCAGAGACAGGGATTAATACAAAAAATGCTGTTCTTCATCACCCACCATGCCAAAAATTGTTCTTTGTTTAGTCTGTCCCTCTGAATTTGAACCAAAAATTCAAAGATACAAACTCTTGGCTCAACATTAATGTTTACTGTGTTGTTCAGTCTGCTCAAATCTATAAGTGATGGACTGAATTGCTTCATCCTACACAGTGTTAAACAGATTTATATGGAATTACTGTTCCAAATCTCTGTTCTAACGGGTTCATGTTCTCCATCACAATGTAGCAGTCTCCTTCCTCCACCCCCAGAAATTGTTCAGGGAGCACAGAAGTTGTTTAGGGAGACACTAGTTTAATTTCAATTTCCAATGCCAAGTCTCTTGCTTCTGGCACAGCTTTCTGCATACCAAATTAAGAGCAATATTATTCCTCCTTTCCAATTCTCTAAAACAGTAAGAGGATCTGGTATGATGACAGTAAACTAAGTTGCCACCATTAATAAATTTGAAGGGCTTTAACAATGGACCACAGGTATCTAAAGTTCTGCAGTCATCTTGCCAAGACTTCAGAACCATGCTATGCTGAATTCTATAACCCAACACATAATTTCTGGCAATGTCTGAGAGAGTGCCATATGTTTCCCAAATCTAAATGGGTGAAGAGCATCAGTTCCAATAATCTCATGTCAGATCAAACATTTGCAAATTGCTGATATGTTTCTTCAAACATCCCATTAATGTGCTGAACATGCCAGATCAAGCACAACTGGAAAATGACTAATCTCCATACATGGTTTATAAATCCCAAATAAGTAATATTGACAAAGAACATATTTCAAAATACTTAAAATTCTGATGGCCACAACTTTTCCTTTTTTAGAAATGATTATTATAGTAAAAAATCAAACTGAGAATATTTGAAGGAAGAGAGACCTTCTGGATCTATGGATAAACAACATAAAACCCTGTGGACTTAGTATGTATGGAAGAGAACTTAATTCCTATAAGACTTTTTTAGTTTTTACAGTGGTACCTCGCAAGACGAATGCCTCGCAAGACAAAAAACTCGCTAGACGAAAGGGTTTTTTGTTTTTTGAGCTGCTTCGCAAGACGATTTTCCCTATGGGCTTGCTTTGCAAGACGGAAACGTCTTGCAAGTTTGTTTCCTTTTTCTTAACACCGTTAATACAGTTGTGACTTGACTTCGAGGAGCAACTCATAGAACGCGGTGTGGTAGTCTTTTTTGAGGTTTTTAAAGACTTTGGTGATTTTTGAAGCTTTTCCAAAACTTTCCCGACACTGTGCTTCGCAAGACGAAAAAAATCGCAAGACAACAAAACTCGCGGAACGAATTAATTTCGTCTTGCGAGGCACCACTGTAATGGACCCAAGTACTTTTGCATATGCCACACTCCACGCAACCCATCCATCCTCAGTGTCATTCAAATGATAATTATAATCTTGGGTCACAGGATGGTTGGGTTGTATGGAGGGAAGCAGAAACCAAAACAATGAAAATCCTCCCTCCCCCCCCCCTCGGTTTGACTCACAACCACGAGAGAGGCGTGATTTGTCCCGATCATGACAGCAAAACAGGGATAGGATATGACTCCTCTCTGTCACTCTTTGCGACCAAAGCAACAAACCCGTGTGCCACATACCACATGCTTATGCTCATCCTCACACACACCCCTGCTGTAGCTGATGTATATTGATGTAATAAGATAAAAAAAGTTACCTTTACCTTTATATTGGTGTAATGTGCAGCTTGACCCTCATGTGATCATGAAGGATTTTCAGACATCAGTCCTCACAGACTATTTTTCTTAGGCCAGCAGCATGAATTATGAAGTCGGTTAAAACTGAAAAAAAACTTTCTTCATTACTTATTTTCTTAGTGCTCATTTCACTTTGTTCTATTGACCCAAATTGAATGGCAACTGTCAGCAGTCCCATATGACTGGTATCCCCTGGTATAATCAAGCAGAGATTAGCGTTTGTTCTCTCTCTGCTGTTCCAAATGTGTTTAATGAATTTATGTGAAATCAGATTTGTAAGTTAGTTTACTAACTTTACCAAAATAAGACCAGTGAAATTTAACATTGTTTATTCTTAGCACATACTTTCTCACAACCTGATCAAATTTGGTGAGCTTTTCAGTACACTTTAGAAATTCTCCATGGTCCTGCTCATAAAGTTTATCAATAGTGCTTTTAAGAGCGAAGTCCTGCTGACCAGGATATTGAACTGCAACTTCAAGCCATTTAAAAACGTCTTGCCACCATCGTTTCCTGATGTGTCACATATATTGTTGCCTGACATTCAAGCCATATTGATAACTCTGCCCATTCCAAATGGTGCTTAAAATGGTCAGACTGGGTAAGGTGCTGTGAAATGTTACTTTGCTCCCTCTGCTCCAGCATGACTCTCTGTTGTGCTAAAAAGTAAAAACAAAATATTCCGGCTTCCCTGTCCCTCTTGTTTTTCTCAAATAAGGCATGCAAGTTCTTTTAATTGTTTCTAGCACTGTGCAGCTGACATTTGAATTGGACCAGTGTGAAATGACTGTTGTGTGCATCTTTGGGGCACTGAAAATATTTCAGTGGCAGTAAATGGACATTTCTGGAAATGTCTTTGTCCTTAGAAGTCTGTCAGGGTTTCATATGTGAGGAGTGAAGAAGTGCTTTCTTTTATTGGTGCTGAATCTTCCAACATTCAGGTTCCTTGAACTTTTGTTCTTTAATGAGTTTTCTGTCCTTCTAGGCTTCTCTTAACAACTTTTCCTATCATAAGTTTTTCTGTATTTCAGCCCACATTCTCCCACCAATGTGCTCATGTTCTTAGTAGTTGGATCTCCCACACCCATCTCCTGCTATACCATGGAATAAGCACCAGGAGTACTGCTACTGATGGATATTAGTAGTGTTGCAGAAACATAATTGCCCAGCAGCCATGGTGCCTGTCTTGCTATTGCAGAAACACTGAAGCCATTTAAGAAAGGGTCAAGTCTTATTTCCTTTCTCCTTCCCACTCTTGCTAGAGCCAGAGTCACATTAGCAGCATCACAATACTGTACATCTATTTGCGTGTTCAGACCCAGAGATCTCCCCCCTAAATAAAGACACATTTGACTCCAATTTTAGTTTTGATTTTTCGTAGAATTTAGGCCACAACTTTATTGATTACAGAAAAGTGAGTGGTTGCATAGGCTCTGGTTTGACTAGATCCCTACACCCTTGCAGGTAGTGCTGACCCAGAGCTTTATCATAGGTCAGCCAAGGGTGAACACCTGAGACAGGTGAAAAGCCTGGGAACAGATTCTGTTCACTCCCCAGATGCTCCCCTGGACTCAGGCACGGGCACAACCCCCTCTCAGGGGTTGACCAAACCAAGTTGAGTCCCTGGATTCCTTTAACGGAATACCCTTCACATAGGGATGGCAAGACCGTTGTCCCATCCCTATCACATGAACCAGTACCTATCTGCAACCTTACAAGTACAGACACTTCAGGTTACAGACTCCGCTAACCCAGAAATAGTACCTCGGGTTAAGAACTTTGCTTCAGGATGAGAATAGAAATTGTGCTCTGGCCGCGCGGCAACAGCGGGAGGCCCCATTAGTTAAAGTGGTACCTCAGGTTAAGAACAGTTTCAGGTTAAGAACGGACCTCCAGAATGAATTAAGTTCTTAACTTGAGATACCACTGTATACAATTATAAAAATAGATAAAACTATTACAATGATAAACTAAGTGAAACTATTCCAAATGCAACAGAACAGTATAGTATTAAAATATTCTGTATCTTACCTTTCTTTACAGAAAGTGTTCTTGGTGAGGGGGTGGGTGGGAGGGGCATATGTGCTCATTTTCCACAGATACTACATGCCTGAAAAAGGCTTAGACCTCTTATGTCAATTTTACTGGTTCATCAGTCTTTTCCTATCACGGTAATTTAATGTCTGAAACTGCAAAAGCTGCTAATTTCTTTCTGCAACGTATAATTACCAAGGCAATTCAAAGCACCTCTGTAAGGTGAGGAGAGAAGACAAATGCTAAAATTCTCATTCTAGTCAAGAATGGAATGGAAATCTATCTGGAGGCTTTTATTGGGTCTGTGAGAATCTAACAATAAGGACCAAGTCATTCTAGTGCAACTTCCTATTTTCCAAACTCTTTCCAGCTATACACAAGGGGAAGCCAATTCTTCTAACACTTTGCATTCATTTATGTAGGCAATGCGAGACTAGATCTTACAAAGAGTTGAACTGCTTTGTAAATTACTTCCATATTCAGACAACATTCCAATTATCCAATGAAACACAGTGATTTTTTTTTGTCCTGTGAGAATGTGACACAGCTGTATTCCCATATAATTTCTGGCTACACTAAACATAAGCAGTATGTAGGACAGGGATGGAGAACTTCAGGCATGGGACCAAATGTGGTCCTCTAAGCCTCTCCAAGTGGCCGTTGGGACTTTCCCAAAGCCACCCCCCTAGCAGACCTGTTTTACATCCTCCTTGTGCTTTTTTACCTGACTGCAATGTGTCTTCCTTGCTTGCTTGCCTGGATGGATGATAGAGAGGGGTTTGCAAGTGCATCTCAAAACTGGCCTTCTTGCCCAGAAGATGGCCCAGAAGGGAATGGGGTCCTCACACTCAAAAAGGTGCCCAACCCCTGATGTAACAGAACACTTTTGGGATAGTATAATCCTATGAACACTTACTTATTCATTTAAACATATGTATCCCAACCTTCCAGCACAAAATTAGCAGAAGAATAAATAAAGGCGGCACTTATGGCAGCTGACATTCAAAATTGAAACTACATTTTTAAAATATGCCAGTCGACAAAGGATAAATGATTAGCAGTTGAAACCAAACATAAAAAAACATTATGCATCACATGAGAGATGAAACCCTACCAGAATAAAATGGCAGTCTCTGTTTTACCCCTTCTTCCCAGTACTCCTTGCTAAGGACAGCCTCTTGCTGTCACCTCACACAGGACGCATCACTTTGACAACCTTTGCCTGCCCAAGCCAAAGATTCCTATAGATGGGCCGTCAATACCTTTTGTCATGTTAACGGCTTGGGTTATCCCCAGCTAGCTATGAGAAGTTGCCTGGGTTTGTGATCCTAAGCTGAATGCAAAAGTGCCTGGCTTTGTTTTCAATAACCAAACTATGCTTGCTTCAAGAATTTATGAGTTTGCTTAAATTCTAGCTCTTTACAGAATCTAGAGATTATTGAGAGTCTGCCCCTTCCCCAAACTCATAGCAATACGTTTTCATACAGCAGAAACTGATAGAAGTCTCCAAAGCATCCTCCTAACTTTCCCAGCATTCATTAAATGTAATATTCACATCATGCAAATCAAAAGGATCCATTGCATATTTTTGTGACCCCTTTCCTACACAGTCCCCATTTTAGGAAGGCTTTCTTTTAATGCCACAAATCACACTTCTTAGTTAAAGCACAATCCTGTGTATGCTTACTGAGAAGTAAATGATGCAGTGCTCGGTGCAACTTATTCCCAGGCACGTGTGCATAGGATTGCAGCCTTAATCTCCTTATAATTGGGCACCATGTCTCCACGCTAGAAGCATATTGGCAAAGCTTACTGTAGCACTTGACTATACGTTACAACTTTACTACGGTTTGTTGGAAATATACTGTTGAATCCCTGCATACCATTATAAAATATAGGGGTGAGAGTTTGTGCATTGAAAGCAGTTCATTAAACCATCAAGAGTAATGGCTTGGTGATTTGTTGGTGGCTATTAGTAATGCTGACTGTGAAACAGCTGCTTGATTTAATTGGCAAACACTTGTTCTTTTCATTTACAGGCAGAATTAACGCTTCTCCTCTTGCCAAGAAGCTAAAGATTGTGCTAGTCCTGAAATAGGCACTACTTAACCTGGGTCATAATTAATGCAGAAAAAGCCCACCTCACTCAGTTAACCCAGCCTGGAATGCACACCTTAAAGGACAAATGCAATTAAAGCTCAACTGACGTTTGTAGTGAACAGAGATAGACTCTGAAGAAATCTTTAAAGCCTAATTTTCTTCTCTGTTGTCTTATGCAGGCAGCCCAGCAAAATCAATTTGGGAAAGGGAGCAGTGATGGGGGCACTATTCACAATGCAGCATGCCAAACACAAAAAAGAAAAGTGACAGTGATGGTCACCAATTTTGTCCCATGATACTACGGAATGACCTTTCACCTTTCCCCTCTTGTTTTGTTTTGCTTGGCTATATAATATGCAGTACTAATTTCCCAAGAGTCCTACATATTACCTTTTAGTCAATGCTTCCAGAAAGAGTCCCTAATGGTGGCTTTCCTTTATTGATTCTAGTTATGAAGAGCTGGGGAAATGAACTCAGTTCCCCAAATATTGTTGATTATTTTCATTCGTTATGCATCAAAGCTTTACTTCTTCTGCTCAGTTAGCAAAGAAGGAGGTACAAAATTCAGAGACTACATTTCTGTAAATATATTTTAAACACATTGTTGTAGTTATTCAAACACCTCCATACACATAGGCAATGTACAACAGCAGTACCAAACAATTCAAAACATTATTTTATTTCAATAAAATGCACAGTACAATCTAATATATAGTATAATAGTCGGAAACACAGTAACGTTGACACAATATCTAAAGAAAATAAGAGATTTTGCCTTCTTCCTTAAGAGGACTGGTTGGTCAACGCAGCAGAGGACCGCTGAAAAGAAATGTTGTGCCTCGTGAAGCTCAGTTTTCCAGTGTTAGAAGAGATGAAACATAATAGTAAGCTATCAAAAATGGGCTTTCAAGAGCCAATATTACAGTGCTATACCCTTACCTCACAATCCCTTTCCATTGCATCTTTCTATGACGATAATTACCTCCAATATGCAGACGGAAATTGAGACTGAAATATTGTTTTCACTGCTCTTTCTTATATATTGTGTGCAATGCTTTACAGTGCTTGCCTTATGGCACA
Organism: Podarcis pityusensis; assembly: GCF_964106645.2. Taxonomy (NCBI): domain Eukaryota; kingdom Metazoa; phylum Chordata; class Lepidosauria; order Squamata; family Lacertidae; genus Podarcis; species Podarcis pityusensis. Next base: position 43,532,950 of record NC_138034.1, on the reverse strand, counting down.
ATATCATGAAGCACTTCAACCCCAATAAGAGGTGTAAAAGATGGGGTGCAACAGAAGCTTTACTGGTACAAAACCTCACTATGTGCCATTGGATCATTGTAGTGATAAAGTGCACAAGTATGATGACTTAACATCATACCAGGCACAGCATGGTATAGAGCATGCTTGAATATTATAGGCATAAGAATAATAATTTTTAATAATAATTTTTAAATTTATATCCCGCCCATCCGGCTGGGTTTCCCCAGCCATTCTGGGTGGCTTACAGCACATATGAAAATACAACAAAATGTCAAACATTAAAAAAACAGAACACCCTATGCAGGCAACAAACCAACCAACAAATCAATAGAAACCAATAATAATGATAACATTAATAGACAGTTTACTGTACAGTGAATCTGCACTGTTCACTGTAAACAATTTAACGCAGAAAATTTTGTAAATCAAACTTAGAAATGGGCAACACAAATGGTGTAGTAGGGAAGGACCCTGAAGCCAAAACTCTTTGCCTCCGATAGTAAAAACATAGGCATGTTCACACAAACAATCACATTTCCCTGCTGTCTGGATTCTCTTCCCTGGCTCTGCCTTAGAAAATTTATGTGTTACAGATCCCCTGAGCAAGCCACACAATGACTTATCACATCACTAATAGACATTAGATTTGAAAAGGTTTCTTGGCAATATATGCATTATATCCATGTAATAATTTCACACTAATTATTGATTTGACTGCTTCAAATCAACAAGGAAGGGGGGGCACAGATTAATCCAGTAAGCTATCAGCTTCATCCTAAAAAGAAAGAAAACCACCTGAGTATATGCATAAGAGGGGAGAGGCTAAAGTGCAAAAGTGCAAGAGGAGGAGGAGAAGGGATTATGAGTAAGATCAGTTAGGCAATGTCAGATGGCTATCAACTGCTTGGTTTATTTATTCAATTTATATCCTACTCTTACTCCCAAAGGACTCCAGGGCAGCAGACACAGAATGATAAAACATTAAAAACAATTAAAACATTCTAAAAACAGTTAAAATCATTCTCAGCCAATGATCTCAGGTTTACTAGGAAGAGTGTCTTTCAGCCATCAAATATCTGGGTAATCATATAATGCATAACACACTTCAGATCACTGTGGCACCACTAGACAGGCTTCCTCCATAGATCTTAACACACAAGCAAGTCTGGAAGAAGATGCTCCTTCAAATATCCAGAACGCAAGCAACAGAGGACTTTATAAATTAGCATATTGAATTTGTCTATGTAGCCAAAGATGGCAATGGGCACTCCTAGCTACTGTATGGAGGCCTCCTGCACCTCCAAAGACAAATGTGGATCCAGGAGCATCCCAAGACTATGACCTGTTCCTTCAGGGTGAGTGCGACTCTGCCCAGAACAGGCAACCTTTCTAATTCCTGGTCCTGTGAAATATCTTCCCATGTGGCATTTGTTTTGCTAGCATTAAGTTAATTGCCCTTCTTCTAGGCCACCACAGTGCCAGTCCAGAAACATACATGGATGGCTTTGGAAGAGGATTAGACAAATTCGTGGAAGAAAGGGCTATCAACAGCTACTAGCTATGATGGTTATGCTATATCTCTACACAGTTGGAGGTAACAAGGCTCCCAAATACCAGTTGCTGAAAACCAAAGGATAAGAGAGTGCTCTTGTGCTCATATTCTGCTCCCTTGTATCCCACATACATCTGGTTGTATCTGGTTATGTTTTCACACCTCAGAAAGAAACAGAGCTGAGTGTCATCTGCATATTGATGGCACTTTGCTTCCAGTCACCTAATGGTCAATCCCAATGACTTCATTAGAGATGTTAAATTGCATTGAGGACAGGATGAAACCTTGCAGAAGCCCGTAGCATAAATGGTAAGGCTGAAGTACAGTTTTCCAAGTGTTTGTATGCTGGAGCAGAGCCACTATAATACAGTGCCTCCTAAGCTGAATGTATGATGAAGGTGCTTGGGTGTGCATCTTCACCACATGCACATGGAGGGCCTATTTTGTTAAATCTAAGGGTAGCCTGTGCATACTGCATTGCGCTAGTGAACCATTGAGTAATGTGTGGCAATAAGAACAGATTTATTATCCATATGCCTCCCAACTTTGGAGGATATTTTATTTTCTGGGAAGGACTATAGAACATTGTTTTATTCAATTCTGCTATAAATGAAAGGAATTTTCTCTCTGCGTGTGAGAAAACAAACATAACAAGAAAACAAACTACCCAGCCACAAACATATATTACTTTTTTGAAGAAGAAAAAACCCAAAACAAAACAGCAGGCCTTAGAAGAAAGAGAAAAGCTAAAAGTCAAAGGGCAAATTCCAATTACTGTGACTTGTTTTTGAGAAACTGATTTCTAACCTTTCTAAAGGTTCAGATGAAACACTTACAAGCGGAATTAATCTTGGCACAGTGGATGGGAAAACTTCAGATACATAGTGCACCCTATACAAGTTTCCTTCAACTATCCACAGCGCTTCAACTTGCAGCCTTTTCTGTTGCCATAAAGTTTGCCTGACATATTTCACTTTTCATGCCCAGTAATAGCTGTAAGTAGCTGTTCAAAGTATTTATGCATTGTACTCTGTGACTTCTTCTGGTAGCTGAAGAAATTAAAAGAAAATTATTTTTCTGTTTTCGGGATAGGTAAGATTTAGTAACCAAAAAATAAATAAAAACGCCACAGACATGACACTATTCATACTGTTAGCAATTGCATGATATATCTATACATATAATAAAATGCAAGAAGCTCATAATACTTCAAGTTGCATGACAGCTGACAAACTGGCCTTTCAGAGCTGCTGGACCATCACAATCCAATGGGTACTGAGCATGAGGAAATTTTAGACATTGAGTGCAGATGAGCATCACTTGGGAAGGAAAGGGAATGGGGAGAGACGTTTGGCCTGCTTAAGCCCTTTTTATCTAACATTTTGCTGGAGTAGGATTTAGGAGCCTATGAGGGTGTTGTTGTTTTTTGGTTTTTTAAAAAAGTTCTTTCCTCATTCTATCCAGAACACCTCCTCCTCATTGTCAACAGTGATATGGCTAAAAAGCATTCCAGTTTGGGTCCAGCCTCCAGGTTTGTTGACAAGAATGTTGCCCCTCACTAGGAAGAATGTCAAGTTCATTGCTACCTTGGCCACAATTTCTATCCAAGTCAAACTTTGTTTAAAAATAGAACTGAAAACTTCCATTAAGGTTAACAGTTTGATAATCGTATCCTATTGATCACCCTCTATATTTTGTAGCCTAATTCCATTTGTGTGTAAGTAAATGTGTTTCCAGATAAACAGTCACACAAAGGCCAGGCGGGTGAGCTTCACTGAAAAATAGACAGACGAATCCATTAACGGCTTTTTCTCTCGCTTGGCCTTTGAACTCTAAAATAGAGGGTTTAATTGCCTATTTTATGGCTTTAAACACTTTAAATGAATAATAAATTGTAATAACAGCATTGGCACAGTAACTAGCCGGACATTCCTCCTTGAGAGAAGAATGTGAACATCAAGAAGAGTGGCAGAAAGTACTAAGCATGCCTTTATTGATTGGTCGACTGAGCTTGGGAGGCTATTAGGGACATGCAGTGAATCATTCCATCTGTGCAACTAACTTATCTCTTTAGAGCAATACATAAGCTGATGAGGCCTAATACAGGAGAAAGCATCCAACTCATGTCCTTAGTGATAACGGTGTAGATTTATTGATCACAAAATGGCAACACCTTCAAAAAGTACTATATATAGCAGACAGCTGTTACAGAGCCTAATGTTGTAATTGCACTCCCATTTGGTGTGGGAGTGAGCTTTACAGCATTGTGAAAGGAATGGCAGGTGTCATTTCCTGAAGCAAAAAAAAAAAAAAGGAATTCATAACAATCATGAATGCCTATCTCAACCCCATAAAGTGGGGGGGGGGCAGAAAAATCCTTCATAAGTGTAAGTCTGATTATCTCTATATAAAGCAGATTTCCAAGTCACTGTTGATGCAGTTTTGTGCAACCTCTTGTCTTCTATATAGTTTAGAGAACATTAGCACTTTAGTTGAATGGCCATATTGGAAGTAATTTCAAAAGGATGCCACTTTTATTTTACTTCCTTTTATAAAGAGTTGCACTTGAGAACAGTAGTCATTATTATTATATTTCATTTATGAATCACTTCCTATGCAGCATTTCAAAATGACTTACAATATAATAAAAGCATATTTAAAACAATTACTGTATCTATAAAAAATGATTGTGCATACAAAACTATATCTACCTACCTACCTACCTATATGCAAAAACTCTCTTCTTTGTCCATCTGCCACACAACAGCCCTACCAGTGGGTTTTATTCTCTGGTAGTAGCTGCCATCACCCTCCCACTTCTTCTTGCACCCCAGATGAGAGAGGACCTGGAATGCACCAAAGGAATTACTTTTTAAAAGGCTCTGAGTCAGTTGACCCAGCACTCCTCAGTCCAACCTACAAACAAAATGCTGGGGAGAACAGGCCTAGCTTCCAGCTCCCTTATCCTCGTCCAAGATCAAAGTCTCCTGCAGACCCCTCCTTAAACTTCCTAAAACCCAGGAACCCTGAGACAAACACACCTTGTATTTCCCAGGCAGTTTCCTTAAAAGTTACTTAGAGTGTAAAGGCAGCTCACACTCCCTGGGTCTCTCCCAGATCTCAGAAGACTGTTCTGGTCTCTTATAACTCTGATCCTTAACTTTCAGTAGCATTAATTCCAGGAGTCTATGTACACAGGAATTTTGGACCCTTGGAGTTGGCAATCACACACACTTCAGTGGCCAAATTATGAAAATTTCTTTCAAAAGGAAAGGGTAGAGGAAAAGCAAAGAGAAGGTCAAAACACAATGCAAAACAAACCACAGCTCTAAAACAGGACTAATCCTAGCCTAGATACTACAACATAATAATTCTAGTTTACTTCCAAGTTCAGCTTTTCATAGAAAATCCTGTCTGGATTCCTGATGGGAGGGAATGCAACTGTGAGGGCTGCTCAGCTTTTAAAATCTCTCCCCCTTTCCTGGGAGGAGTAACCCGCTGGCTTTTTCTAAACAATGAGATCTGGAGTCAGTTGCTGAGGTGGTCCCTCACATCTCTCAGGTAGGCATCTTAAGACCCTTTTCACACTTGACGAGAACTGGCAAGAAATCTGTGACAGGCTGTCTTAGAGAAGTGGTGGTGCAGACCAGGGCCTTTTTTCACAACCAGCCCCTTGAATCTTAATGCTTCTGCAGAGGAAAATGCGCTCGTTTCTCTCTGGTCGGGGACAGAGGGTGGTGCTTGGGGGGGGGAATTGTCATCGTGCCACTCCTTGGTGTGTGGAGTACCTCAGGGTGCGATACTCTCCCCGATGCTTTTCAACATCTTTATGCGCCCCCTCGCCCAGCTTGTCCAGAGTTTTGGGCTGGGTTGCCATCAGTATGCTGATGACACCCAACTCTATCTGTTGATGGATGGCCATCCTGACTCGGCCCCAGACACACTGACCAGATCTTTATGTGCCCCCTCGCCCAGCTTGTTCAGAGTTTTGGGCTGGGTTGCCATCAGTATGCCGATGACACCCAACTCTATCTGTTGATGGATGGCCAGATGTTTGGAAGCTGTGGCTGGATGGTTACATGGGAGCCAGTTGAAGCTAAATCCTTCGAAGACAGAGGTCCTGTGGCTGGGACGGGACGATATGGGATTGGGGGGGCAACTCCCATCTCTTGCGGGGGCGCAATTAGTGCCAGCACCGTCCGTTAAGAGTTTGGGCTTTGACACCTCCCTTTCCATGGATGCGCAGATTGCAGCTACAACAAAGGCGGCATTTTTCCATCTCCGCCAAGCTAAGCAGTTGGCTCCTTACCTCTCTCGCCCTGGCCTAGCCACTGCGATCCATGCGACGGTCACCTCCAGACTGGATTATTGTAACTCGCTCTATGTGGGGCTGCCCTTGAGACTGACCCAGAAACTCCAGCCGGTGCAGAATGCTGCAGCGATACTCCTTATGGGGTCTTCGCTGCGAGATCACATTCACCCGGTGCTATACCAGCTGCACTGGCTCCCGGTGGAGTACAGGATCAGGTTTAAGGTGCTGGTTTTAACCTTTAAAGTCCTATACAGCCTAGGACCCTCGTACCTACGGGACCGCCTCTCCTGGTATGCCCCACAGAGAAACTTACGGTCTTCAAATAAAAACATCTTGAAGGTCCCAGGCCACAGAGAAGTTAGGCTGGCCTCAACTAGAGCCAGGGCTTTTTCGGCCGTGGCTCCGATCTGGTGGAACACTCTGTCACAAGAGACCAGGGCCCTGCGGGACTTGACATCTTTCCGCAAGACAGGGCCTGCAAGACAGAGCTGTTCCACCAGGCCTTTGGCCAGGGCACAGCCTGACTCCCTCCCTCGGCAATCTTCACGGAGCTCTGGCCCAATGGTTGCCAGTGGCTTGAATTAATTAATTTTATAATGAATGATTTTAGAGTGTTGTTTATGCTGTACTTTTGTACTGTTTTATTGTTGTTAGCCGCCCTGAGCCCGGCTTCGGCTGGGGAGGGCGGGATATAAATAAAATTTTTATTTATTATTATTATTATTATTATTATTATTATTATTATTATTATTTGCTCCAACTAAGTCATGTCAACAGCCAATGCTTAGTTTAATCTTAATGGTTTCTTCCATTTACATTCATTATTATTATGACAGGTGCAAAGCCTGTGGTCCTCTAGGTATCGGACTCTAGTTCTCAACAGTCTCAGCCAGCAAGATTAGTGGTTGGGGACGATGAGGGAGCCACAGGTTCCCCACCCCTATTTTGAAGAGGGGGGGAGCCCCAGGCAGAAGCTACGAACCGCTGAATCACCTGCTGAAAGTAATGGGATATGTGCCTTTTTAATTGCCTCTCAAACATGGACCTTTTGTTCAATTTGTCTAAAATCTGGCAGGTCTGATGCCCTGGAGGGCAGTGGAGTACCTGAATATTTCATGCCATTTGGATGGAAAACAGCTCTTGTAACAGAGTACTGGCAAGCTCTCCCATTGAAATTGTCGCTGGAAAAAAATGGAAATGAATTGGACCCAATTCCAAATTAGGTCTGCATATGAATGAAAAGCAAATGAATGGATAACAAAGCTAATGGAATTATAACCACACAAAAAAATAGAATAAGTAAACCGACAATTCGTGCACACCTCTACTTCAAACTGTAGGTGGGTGCTCACATAAATGACTACTTTGCCATACAAATATTTTTACAAAATTCCTCCAGTAAAGTAAAAGTAGTAAGTAGTTCAATGGTAGTGCACAGGTTTTGCATGAAGAAGGTCCCAGGATTATTCCCTAGGAGAGGAATAGCCAACACTGACACATCTTCTGTGTCAAACAAAGAAACGCAAAATGGTGGGGCATGCGCAACATGGATTTTTTTAAAGAGGCTATTTACTGAGAACTTTGATGGGTGCCACAGGAGCCACATATTGGTGGGAGCACTGGTTGCCATAGGTACCAGGCTGGTGACCCCTTTAAAGCTCTGTAGGGTGAATGTAGAGCAGAGCAGTGGTTGCCCCTGAAATCATCAGCTGTGGAAAGTTCCACTTAAACATTCAGTTGTTGAATAAGTTATTTCATTAGAGAGGCTTATTTCCTTGCATTGTTTTTGCCTCCTTGAAGCAAACACTAACTCTTTTTCTGGAGATCTTGGCAATATTGAAATCTGTGGGAGTTTGTATTTTAACTCAGTGCAGGAGCAGGGAGCACATTCTGAATAATCTTAAAATTTAGCTAATTTCACAGATTTCCATGGTGTAAATTTTAGTCAACTTCCAAGTAAGCAAATATTCAAACAGCCTTGCTTGTTTTGCATTTCCACACCATCTTCACTGCAATTTCCTTTCACACAGCTCTCTGGTAAATTGGATTTAAAGATACACTTTTCAAAGACTGATTTCAATCACAAATCTGTTCTTTCTTTCCTATGCCTTTGCCCAAGCCAACTTTAAAGTTCCTGTTTTGTTGTCAATAGCGTAAAATTCATAATACAAGATGTGCTTATTTTAAATTTGTGAACAGTTCTTAAATAGTATAGATTTCATGTTACGGCTGAGAGCCTTAGACCCTAAGATTAGTTAAGATGGAGAAGACTGCAGAAGGAAACCCAGCGAGATGGGCAGGGTATAAATAACAAAATAATTATTTTCCTAAGGAATGCTTCCCTACACCATCCACTGCAGACCCTTGCTCCCAGCAAAACATCTCCAGGGACTCTTCTCTTGACCAACATGGAGGGTGGCATGGTCACTGGTGGAAGAAGAGGAGTACAGGGGGAGCACACCGCCCCCAGCAGCACAATCCTGGTGGGGTACCATCGCGGCTGCCCCACCCACCCACGCTGGGCGCCACACATCTGCAGGTGGCATGTCCCACCCCCAGGACATGCGCTATGGCCCTGCAGGTGGTACGCCCCACCCCCGGGATGTGCACCAGCCCCACCCCCACCTGCTCTCCGCCCCTGGTGCTGGAACATGAAGCTCCACTGGGTATGGTGCAGTGCCAGACCTTGGGGGCTCAAATTTCAGTGGTGCCCTGTGTGATGCCAAAATTTGGTGCCTGTCCACCTCTCAAGCTCCATTCCAAATAGCAGTTGTGGCATCCCCTGATTCTCATTATGTGAGACTAACATTACATGAAAGTTCCATTAAAATTAATATCACTCACAATTAATATAGCGCAACCAACTTTAGTAAGGTGTTGTAGAACTGTGGTAGAAGAAGGTAAAGAATAATAAAGAATGATATACTAGAACAATAATCTCTCAGACTTTCTCACCTAAATTTCAATTAATTATTTTCCGCATAGAATTTCCTCCCTTTTATTAATAAATCTTCCATCTCTCTTACAAATACTGTGCTTTCTGGAAAGCCTATTTTTACGTTCGTCTTCCTCATAGACTTTAGAAATAGATTAATCTATTTGATTCTTGTTAAACTTCAATAATTGCTCTTTCTCCAATCAATACACATTTAATTAATAGGAAAATTATTGTTCTGCTAAATTAAGGTCACTTTTTCCAAAGTTTTGTTGATTGTTTTAGATTGTTTTGCCATTTTTACTATGCCTAAAATGTGAACAGATTTAATTTCTGGAGATCAAAAGAAGAGCTCAGAGGCCACATCCACATTTAAAGCACTGTACAGTGGTGCCCCGCAAGACGAATGCCTCGCAAGACAGAAAACCCGCTAGACGAAAGGGTTTTCCGTTTTTGAGTTGCTTCGCAGGACGAATTTCCCTATGGGCTTGCTTCGCAAGACGAAAATGTCTTGCGAGTCTAGAGATTTTTTTTTCGCTTCCCCCCCCCTTTATCTAATCTGCTAAGCCTTTAATAGCCTTTAATAGCCTTTTAGCAGCTAATCCCCTAAGCCTTTAAGCCTTTAATAGCCGCTAAACCGCTAATAGCGCTAATCCGTTAAGCCGCTAATAGGGTTGCTTCGCAAGACGAAAAAACCGCTAGACGAAGACTCTCGCGGAACGGATTAATTTCGTCTTGCGAGGCACCACTGTAATACCATTTTAACAGTCATGGCTTCCCTCAAAGCATCCTGAGAACTGTAACTTGTTAAGGCTGCTTCTGAGAGTTCTTAGGACATTCTATTCCCCTCAGTGAGCTCTAATTTTCAGAGTTTCCTTGTCTTGCTTGTCCCACCACTCTGAAAATGGTAGCTCTGTGAGGGAAATATTAGGAAACCGGGTCCTTTGGCTTCACCGGCCAGTAATGTGAACCTCAAAGATCCCAGTGTCATAAGGATTGCTTGTAAAGTTGCTTTCTGCAGAACAAGTGTGGGAACCTTTGGCCATGCTTGCTGAGGCCGATAGGATTTGTATCCTTTTCTTCAGATTGGGAAAAAAAATCTTTAATTATTTCTAGAAAGTGCAGGTAGTTGGTGCCTTTTGTATCTCAACAGGGATGCTGTGCTGCTCCACAAAACAAGGGCAGCCACACTGAGAGCCCTACTGTAGTGCAGACTTCCTATACTCTACTCTTGAAGGAGACACTGTCCTGCAGAATGCAGTTATCTATTCAATAGGTAAGGGATAAGGCAGTCTCTTGAGGAATCTGTTCCTGAGCTTAATAGAAACTTATAATTTAACACCAAAACTTTGAACTTGGCCTGGTAGCAGATTGGCAGCCAATGCAAATCCCAAGAACAAGAAGTTGTATCCTGGCAGTAGTTTGTCCCCACAAGGATGGCCGTCCATCAATCAATATTGTAATAAAATTATGTAAATAAAAACAAATTTTATAACATATTATGAGGGAGGAATTTTGGTCCTAAGAACTTATCACAGAAGCACATCCAGATGTACTTGCATGATTTCTGTGCTCTGTGCATGTTCATTGATAATAAGTGTTAAGACACGTAGCCTTAAATTTAAAGGAGTTCAGGAGCCAGTGAAGTATAGTGGTTAGGGTGCCATACCAGGACTTCGGAGACCAGCATTCAAATTCTTATTGAGTCATGAAGCTCACTGGGTGACCTTGGGTGAGTCACTCTCATCTAGTCTTACCTACGTCATTGAGTTGTTGCAAAAACCATGTATTCTACTTTGAGCAACCTGGATGAAAGGTGGGATAGAAATGCAATAATAAAACATGAAGCTAAACAGTAAACATGAAATAAAAAATGCAAAGCAATGTATCTGCCCTATTCAAATATGCTCTTTATGATCCATCGGCAAAAAGAATGTGGAATTTGTGAAAAAGATCTTTATATTGCATTGTGGGTTTCATAGGTTTAAGAATGCATAAACGGTTTGCAATTCTCCTGCAGCTTGGGAAATTAAAGATGCTTTGATGACCAGCTCTCAACAAGGTACTTTTCACAGTGGCAGAGGTGGGGGGGGGGAGCTCAGAGAAGAGAAAGAGCAGAGGCATTCTAGTGTTGAAGGGGGGAAATGTATCTGCCCTATTCTAATATGCTCTTTATGATAATAGCAAAAAATAACCTTAGCGCATAGCATATCTTGGTGATTAATGATAGGGTCATTAATTAAATCTCATCCATCAGATATTCATTAGTCTCTAGGTAAGGCGGTTCAATCACTGTGATTACTAAGATTTAATACTAAAAATAAATACAGTACATTTCTTATCAGCTATTTTAGCAACCTTGATAATATAATGACTTGTAGAGCTCTTTTTCTTTGCTGATTAATTTAAGTAGTTTTTAAATTAATATGATTTTATTTCCTAACATTATGCTTACCAAAGGGAAAAAAGGTTTTTGTCTTCAGTGCTTGTTACAAAAAAATTAACCCCAATGCATCTGAGTTTGACTTCTATAGAAAAGGGCAATATTACATTTTTAATTATTGTGGAAGCACAAGTGTATTTTTGCTCTTATACATCAGATAAGGATATTGTGATACTGTTACTGTAATGTTGAGTTCAGACCATATTTTTCAATGTGTGCTGGCGTTCACTCAGGGGAGGAGGAAGGGGGTGCGGTGGGTGCAGACCGCCCCAGATATCACCAGTGAGGGGGGTGACAAAATGTCGGGTGGCACTCACTGAGGGGCCTGCAGCGCGCCCGAGTCATGTGTCTCTCCCAGGAGAGACGTGGTGGCTTAGGCGCATGCAGGCTATGCGCTGTCCAAACAGCAGGCTCACCCCGCTGCCCCCCCCAGCTGTAGGGTGGCTGAGTGGGAGGAGGTAGGCAGACTCCGGAGGCTCCGCGGTGCACCCCACCCCTATGGGTGGCTCGCGCTGCCCCTGGGCACGCCGCCCCAGGCGCCTGAGCGGCTTCCTCCACCAGGTTCTGGGGTAGTTCTAGTTCAGGTCTCCCAGAAATACTCTTAGAGGCTGGGCCCTAAGACAGCTGAGGCCATTGATTTCTGGCGGGCTTTTTATCATGCCTAATGGTTGGTTTAGTTTGTTATACAGTGGTACCTCCAGTTATGAACTTAATTCGTTCCGGAGGTCCGTTCTTAAGCTGAAACCGTTCTTATACTGAGGCACACTTTCACTAATGGGGTTTCCTGCTGTGCACGCACCTCCGGCGCATGATTTACGCTCGCATCCTGGGGCAAAGTTCGCTTCCAGGAGCAACTACTTCCGGGTTAGTGGAGCTTGTTACCCGAAGCGTTTGCAAGGAGGACAGTACGTAACCAGCAGTATCACCATAAAGTATTTTTGCACCATCCTTTGTGCAGTTACTAATGACCATTTTCACATTAAAACTGAAGATGGCTTAGGTTTAAGTTAGTGATGAATGCAGCTAGGACTCCACCTGGCTCTGTTATTACAGAGTGCAATCTGAGGGTATGTTACTTGGAGGATTGAGGGTCTACTACCTATACTAAAGACCAGGGGCAGAGAACCTCAGTGGCCTGCCAAGTCTCTATCTGGCTCTCTGGGCCCTCTCTAGGCAACACACCCTTCCCAGTGACCCCACACACTTGCTTCACACACACTGGCAGATTTTGCCTGCCTGAGATGTGCTTAACTCTGTTAATGCCCTCACTTGCCTAGATGGAAGGTGGAGGTGTGTGTGTTTATAGAAATGACCCTCCTCGTTTCATTTACATTTATTGCTCCATTCACTTTTGCTTTTGGTCCACTCACCACTGTCATGTGACCCCATAAAGGAAAGCAGTGTTTGGGCTGAAAAATGTTCCGTGCACTGCTCTGTGCCCTTGAAGTTCATGCCTGCAGAAATTTGTCAGAACTGGAACTCCTTATAGGTTTACGGTTTGGGAGTTCTTCTGGACTCAATACTTTCTGTGGAAGCACAGGTGGCAACAGCAGCATGGAGTTTCTTTGGTATCTTAAACATGACATTATGCAGAGAAAGTGGACACCAAAGTTATGCATGCACTAATTACATGTCCTGGAAACTTCAGCTGGGTGCTCACCAACTACAAAATATGAACACACTGCACCAGTCCTTTACCAATTTACGAGAAATTTGTGTGTTTCTGGGCACAGTTCACAGTGTTATTCTTAGATCCCTAAATAATTTGGGATTAGTAAATTGAAGCAGTGCATTCACCCACATGACTTTGCTTGTGCATGGAAATTGGTGTCAGAGGCTCTACTTAATGGTCTACCAAGAAGATGTTAGACCAATTATTCTAGTGTGATTCACACCTCAGGAGGTGGTGGACTCTCCCATGGAGGTTTTTAAGCAGAGATTGGATGACCATCTGTCATGGATGCTTTAGCTGAGATTCATACATTGCAGGAGGTTGGAAGGGATCCTTGAGAACTCTGTAGTTCTGTGATTCTATAATAGCAAATATGGGTTTCCTTTGCAGAATATATGAAAAATAGCCATGGGAAATACATAGGAAGTAGGTATATGATTTGTTTCTTTCTCACCCCAGGCTATATTGAGAAGGAAGATTTGGTGGCAGGAGGGGGGGAGGGCAAATTCTCATGGGAGGGAGGGAGGGCAAATTCAGCTGCAGGACTGGAACAACAGTGGGTCAGTTTAGATGTTTTTGTGTTCCATCAACATAAATATAAACCCATGATTATGACTATTCCTATATTATATAGATTAAGTATCAAACAAAATAGTTTGAAACAAGCAAAATAGTGTTTGACTCTCATTCTTTCTGATTTTTTTTTATACAACAATGAGAGCCTCATTCTAATTATGCATTCTCTGCCCCTGCCTCATCTCATGGCAATGAGCTTTTCAATCTAATTGTATGTGTTTTGTGGATAATTTTCCCATTTGTGTTTTGATTTGACCATCTTGCAAATTCATTTCCTTTTGTCCTTGTGTTATCAGATGAGGCAGGCTTGGAGCTGGTGTCCTTCCTATCCGTTCCACATATTGTTGCATAAATAACTATGCCGCTTCTAATTTGTCTGATTGTTAAGGTCAACATTTGCAAACTTTCCAGTCCCTGTGAAGATGTGAATTTTGCCATGCCTTTAATCATGCTCAAATCACTTTCAATTCTCCAGCCCCTCTTGAGAAGGTGACTAATATTATACATTACATACCAGATAAGACAGAACCTCTGATAAACATTATGATGCCATTATATATTATTCTCCATCCTAATGCTATTTTGTTATAAAGCAGCCCAATAACAATGGTTTTTTTATTGAAATGACTAGATTTCTATGGAGAAACTCTTATATTTCATATAATAAAAACAAAGTAGATATATATATGGGAATTATAGAAAGTTTATCTTCTCCTCCCCCCCCCATACTGTTTTAATGAAAATTAAGGATTTGCTTTCTAAAAACCTTGCATAGTTAATTTATCGCCCTTCTAGCTCAAATAGTCAGCATGGCCATTTTGTGGCTTTTCTGAGCTTTCTATAATCACTGTTCTAAATGACTTAACATTTCCTCTTCACCTTGCTGGTGGGTATAACTAAGGAGGAGGGTCAGGGAACAAGTTTTTTTTCCCTGGACCTCAGGGCCTGTCAGTCTCAAAAGCTTAAATGAAAGGATCTGTCAATCTTGGTTCTCTCAGTTTCTAGTTTTCCAAATCTCAAACACAGTTTTCCACATTTCTGCAGCAATTTCTTTTTAGTCCTTATGAGAATTCTTCAGCATTTTAGTCCATAACTTGCCAAGTTGCTGACTGAAAAATGAGTGTATTATTTTGTCAGTATTATGTACTATTGCTGCTGTTGTTTATTTCATTTATTTATATACCACTTATATGCCAAAATGGCTTCTAAGTGTTTGGTTGCTTGTGAATTTCTGGGGTTCTTGTTCTTACTTCAAAAAAGGTAAATGAGTTGCACCTGTGCAATGTTCCTTCTTCCACATGTAGCTGCCTGTGTGCATTGGAGGCCTTGCTCCATGTGTTCCTACTATTTGATTTGGGTGGCTGTCTACTAGGTGCAGCACCTTTTCCAAAGGGGCACCACCAACATTATGGAATTATCTGTCCATAGAGAGGCTCATTTACTCCCCAACAGTATATGTAAATCCTGAATCTTTAAGCAAGCCTTGGGGATAGTTTATTTTTATTGCTTCGTCTTTTTTATTATTCTTTTTTTATTTAGTTGATGATAACTTTTTAAGATTCTCTGAGTTTTTCTGTGTGTCTGTGTGTGAGTGAGAGAGATAGTGTGAGTGAGTTTACTGTCTCTTTCTCTCTCTCACACACACACAAATGCTTTGGCTCTGCAGTATTGTGATGTTTTAGTGTTTTTGATGTTAGCCACTTTGAATTAATGTACATGAAAAAGTAGTATAAATGAAATAAGAATGCCTGTATTGCTCCTTCTACTAACAGCATTGTAGTCTTCGAATAATAGTGGGAGTAACAATAATAGATGCTTAAATGCAATATGCAACGTTAATAAACTATGTGCTAGGCTTTTTGTGTGAGATTATGTTGATGATGAAGATGAAGATGATGATGATGATGATGATGATGATGATGTTGATTTTTTTTAAAAAGAAACTTATCACATTACAGACCATTGTTGTTTGCTTTGTTTGTCACACTTGAAGCTGTAGGACAGGGATGGAGAACCTGTCCTGGCCATAGGGCAAGATCTTTATCCCCTGAACTTCTGGCAAGCCCAAATTGACAGGTAGGCAGGCCATCCCACTTGTCAATCACCTTTCATCACAGTAATAGAGCTGATGATTCACTTTGAATGCTTCTCAGCCCTGCCTCAGCTTCTTCATCTGGCTGCTTCTTAAGCTCCCAGCTTCAGATTCTTGACCATACCTTTCCCCAATTCCAGTGCTGCTGTTTTGTTAACTTCAGACAGAACCCTTTAATCAATCAAAAGTTACACAAAATGAGATATTGCCAATCCAACATCTCATCCCCCCCCCTCCTTTCAACTAAGAAGCAGTGAGTTCAAATGAAGTGTCTGCTAAAGGACCTACCACAGCCTGACCTTTTCTAAATTCCACTGTCCCCTATAAAAAATAATGGGCTCTAATGTCAACTGACATAATGGAAAACCTTGCAAGGCACATAATCACCTCAACTGTATCAGCCTAACTGTTTCTTGGATGATTGCCAACCGAAAACCACCTGTGCAGTCTATCTTCACAGCCTCTTTTAGAAATCACAGTGTTAACTCTTTACCCTCATTTCATTCACAAACCAGTTTTCATAACAAAACAACATTATTACATATCAATTTATATTACACTTTTGTAAATTTAACTTCCTTTTGCTACTGTTTCTCCAAGGTTCTCTTCTTGAGGATTGTGACAGTGACTTCCTTTGAGCATTCCTGTTCCACTGCCCTCAGCCATGAAGCTGTAACTATAGGGTTGAGGAACCCTGTTGAGCCTGAAGCCGACATTTCTTCCAAGTACCACAAACCATTGGCAGCAGAGGCAGATTTAGGGCAGGGTGACCAGTTCCCCCTCACAAAACACTAAGTCGAGGGGGTATCTTCCTGCCTCCTTCCCAAAGCCTAGTACTTGCCTAGCGTGGTGAAGGAGATGGGAGGGCTCTAGAACCCTGCCTGAGCCCTCAGGCTTCCTTCCCAAAGCCTGTTGCCTCACATATCCAGCTTTAGGAAAGTGGTGCCCAATGAAACCTTTCATGGTAGGCAATGATAATGATGACGGAACCTCTCCCATCCCACAGCAAGCCCCTTTGTTCTCTTAATGGCCCATCACCTCAAGAGAAAGCTAGCCTGGGTTAGCTTTTAACACTTGCTAGATCCAGAAATTAGAGTAGTCTGGCACCCATTTTCACACTCAAGTCTGGATTGAATTCAAACACTTTCTGAATCCTGAGATTATAGGAGTCTGGTACCCACAAATTTATAACAAAATTGTCTTTCTAAGCAATAAGCTGACTTCCCAAAATTTCTAAAATGTTTTGCAAAGGTTTTAGATCCTTAGTTCTTTCATGATTCTTTATAAGGCAGCATCCAAACCTGTATTTTGACCTAGTTCTTTATGTCTATTGAAGTCATTCCTCAGTAATTTAAATAAAATTGCAGAGTTGAAAATAGTGGATTTTTGCACTCCCATTCTAAGAACAGCAGAGCAAATACGTCAGATAACTTGCATTGCATTAGATATTCTAACGCACAGTGCCCTGTAAGAGGCTTGCAGATGTCACAACAATCTCATCATATTGTCAATGAAAGTCTGTTGAGACCATATTGTACAATGTCATGATCAAATGAAACAATGTCAGAACAAGCCTCAGAGACCTGCTCTTACTGCAGGAAATTACTGTGACAAAATTACTTTAGTAAAATTCTATGAGAGTGGTCGTAAACAAACAGAACATCTTCATGCACCATTCAATGGTACACGGTCAGTGCATACATAAAACATTTAAACTCTGTGACTACAAAACTAGGAGAAATCAGGGAAACAGCAGAATTCTTTAATCTCCCGTTGTTGTAAAATGCAACAGCACACAGTTTTCCTGGGTGGATTTATGTAGCAGAATGGAGCAAAACCAAATGTGAATTGGCAGGGGGACATCAACAATATCAGTCATGGGTTACCCATGTCTATTTTGTCTCTGCTACTTTACTTCATTTCTTTCCCTTTAGCCCTGTCCACTGCCATCACGTTCCACATCTGTCTCAACTTCCCAGAATTAAAAAAAAAATATTATTTGGTTGGGCTGCTGCTGTTTGTTATAATAGTCGTGAATCGTTAACACTATTGTATTACATTTTTGTGTCAGAACAGCATGGTATCAAAGGCTTTAAATAAATAAATATGTGCTGGTTTCCCCCCAGTTGTGGCATTCCTATTTTCCACCCTAAGGTCATATTGAAGCACAGTAATCCAACCTTATGGATCTTGCTGCCTCAGGAGACATACCGGGCAATGACATGGTTTTTATTTAACTGCCAGGTTAGAAACATTTTTATTCAGAAAGGCTTTTTACTGCTGGATTTTTTTTGTTCCCAATGGAATATGCATGTCTGCTGCTCTTGGCTTTTATCTGGTTGTGTTTTTATGTTTGTGTTCATTGTTGGAAGCTGATTTACTACAGTGTCAATATACACTACTGTGTGTGTGTGTGTGTGTGTATACAGTGGTACCTCAGGTTACATACGCTTTAGGTTACATACACTTCAGGTTACAGACTCTGCTAACCCAGAAATAGCGCTTCAGGTTAAGAACTTTGCTTAGGGGTGAGAACAGAAATCGTGCTCCGGCGGTGCGGCAGCAGCAGGAGGCCCCATTAGCTAAAGTGGTGCTTCAGGTTAAGAACAGTTTCAGGTTAAGTACAGACCTCCAGAACGAATTAAGTACTTAACCCGAGGTACCACTGTACACACACATGCATACCCTCCAATTCATTGAAGCAAAAAACCATGGTGCACTCCCGCACAATTCATGCACATTTTGGGGCACCACACACTTTTTCGGGGCAAGATCACAGCAAGAAAACATGCAAGATCATGGCACCCCAAATGGCTACCGTGCTCTCACATGAAAAAACAGGATGCCCTGGTTGTGGGGTATGTGTATGAAAACACACACACAAACACTCATGCATCTGCACGCACACACGTGTGTGTGCGTGCACACACACTTAGGAATATAGGAAGTTGCTTTACCAGGCCATTGGTCCATTGAGCTCTGTATTATACTGACAATACAGACAGAGAAAATTGTTATTCCTATCTGGAGATGTTGGGGAATGAACCTCAAATCTTTTGCATGCAAAGCAGATACCCTACTGCTGAGCTACAACCCTTCCCCAAACTTCAGGAGAACTTTCTGCACAAATTATGTGAATTAACAGCGTACTAGTTGAACAATTACCAGGTTTCTCTGCCACTACATGTGAAATAAAAAGAGAAAGGCAACTCTATTCAAAATGGTGATTTGGAGGTGTATACCTTAATCACATGATCTAAGGTTAAACACTCACATGAAAGAGCAGATAACATGAACAGTTAACCCAGCTAGAAGCTTGAACAGCTCTTTCTAGCTTTGGTATACCTCAATGGAAATTTCCATTGCGAAACTCTTCATTATTAAAAATGGTAAACATTTTTATATTGTAACCTATATTGGAATCAATTAGAAAGCAAATAAATTAATGCTGAGATCTAGATTTCAAGTCCTAGGGTTACAACCACAGGAAGGAGTGTTCTGGCCCCTTCAGGGATGCCCTATCTGCTTCATTTTCTGCATTCAGGAGGGGGGGAGTAAGTTTGTGCTCTGGCTTTCTTATCTGTTGTGATGGTGTGTATAGATACAGTATTCTGCCCAGTATTTCGCACAAAAGTAATTAAATATTGGACTACCTAGGTATATGTTTGGCCTGTTCTACACTGATTCCTCACATTCTCTAAGGGCCTTCAAAGCTGATGACTGCACACAGGTCTCCATTTTTTCTTGCTAGAGGTTACATTTGTGGACCTCCACAGTTGCTGTGGACTTACAGGTACACTGGGAACTCATTTAGCCCACTGTATTTAAGTCTTAACTTTAGAAATTCTTTCCCTTTTTCAAACTTTTGTCTTGGGCGATATTAGCAACGTTTGAAGGTCATTTTTTGCCATATATTTTCCACAGGCTGTTCTCTAGCACTCAAGTTTCTGAGTTCATTACTTTTCACCCGTAGGCTCATGTCCATCAGAAAGGCTGCCATCGAAGACACAGGGAGCTCTAACAAGATATTCTAAACCAGTCAGCTAAGAAGTGTGCCAAGTAGTCCTGCTGAAGATTACTGAAGGGCAAAACAATAGGGCCGCGAAGACAATTAGATGGAATTACATAAGGAAAAATTATGAATCTTACAGTCTATCCAAATTGTGAAACAAACAATAAAATCAAAGAGTTCCCTTTAGAATCTAGTGTCATATCTGCTCAAGTGCATTATAGCTGTGGTTTGCATTTGCTGTCACAGTTTTTAAATGGCAAATACGATCCCGGTTTATAGTTGATTGGTGCGTTGCCATCCAGTAGCTGGGAGCACTTTTATGCATCCTTCCTAGAGCTGTGTGTACTCTATGATAATTACAATTCTAAAGAAAGGCAATCCAAATTATGAACCGGAAAAGTTACCATCTATATCAATTAAGCATATTGTGGAAATTTGCTTGACTTCTCATATTGTGCGCAATCCATTCTGGAGTGCTTACAATTTCCATGCCCGCTCCCCTCTTTCTGATGCTAGTATTTAGCTTCTACCTATTTCACAAGGAAATATGAAGTGCTCTGAATTCCTGCCTGCAATCACAAGCAATCCTAGACCAAGCTACATGTGGCATTAAAGTATAGCAGTAAGAATGCCAATGGAAAATATCTTCTGGGACAATAGCAGCTTTAAATCAGACCATAGCATGTGAAGAATGGGTTAAAATCAGGGCTTGGAGGGGACTTCCGGTCGGCGCCAGCGTTAATGGCGGTCCTCTTTCCGAGCTCCGGAGGAGGACTGCGCTGCGAGTTCGGGTCTGACCCGCTACGGCAAGCAGGGGACCCCTAAAATCACAGGCACGGAAGCCTGTGAACAAGGAGACTCGGTGGGCACCAGAAGCGCCCCCCTTTACTGTGAAAGAGCCTTTTTAAAGGCTCCGGAACGGCATCGGGAGAGCGCGGTGCTGAGAGTCGCTACCCAGCCCGCAGTGTGAAGCCGCGTCGTCATTGACGGAGAGCGCCGACTCCTTCCTGCAAACTGAATTGAATTCAAAACCCCGTGAGTAGGACTGAACAATTACTGGAATTTTTAAAAGATTTAATTAGAAATTTGGCCGGAAACGGGGAAGGGAAAAATTAAGGAAGTCTGCCTTCCCCCGACTGCATGACAGATGAAAGCAACGAAAGAGAAAAAGCTGTATCTGCATGAAAATAAAGATAGAATTGCTTAAGCCTGGCATTGGACTTAAACCCCATCTCTAGCAAGCAGGAGCAGAGGGGGGGAAAGTAATCTTATTAACCTGCATGATTTATTGAGAGAGAAAAGTTTCCAGCTGCCTTAATTCCTTTGATACGGTCTGCCAAAATAAGACACCAGGATAGAGACTTTAGAAACCTTAGAAAACTCTTCAAGGATACATAGTGGATGTTTTACTTGATACAAAGTTTGGACTTTGCTGCCACAATATATCGGACTTTGACAGTTAAATTACGTAGAAAAACTGTTGCAGCATTTATATTGAAGTTTCCTGGTTTCTTTGTTCCTTGCTTTTTGTTTCCTTCACTTGGACACTATGTCTTGCTCCCTCTAGAGGGTAAGAAGTAACAATTGGAATAACAGAGTAAGACAGTGGGATTTTCCATTTGGGAACTGCTCCTGTGAGAACGTCCTTGGGACATGAGTGGCCCAGCAGATGAGATTACAACTAGAGCCAAAGCAAAACAACAACAACAAAAGAAAAGAGGTTCAATATCAAGTTTGATACAGACTGGAGCAGCTGCTCAGGAAAAAGCGACAGTTGCCTCCATGGATTCTATGACACAGGCCTTACTTAAGATAAATCAATCCTTGGAAGCTCTGACAAAGCAGAGTACAGAGAACTCACAAAAACTAACAGAATTAACAGCAAGATTGGATCTTAATACGAAAAGTGTCACATCTAATACAGAATCCATAAATAAATTGATTGAAGAGAACTCTGCTACACGTAAAATTGCAGAGGACGCCAGAAAGATTGCTGAAGAGACACAGGAAAAATTAGAACCGATTTCGAAAAAAGTCTATGAACATGATGCGGCCTTGTCCTTGATGGAATTACAGAGAAAGGAGAGAAACCTGAAATTAAGACTAATTCCCGAGAGTGAAGGGGACAGCCTTGTGGAGTTCCTTACACAAGAGTTTACTGACTGTTGGCAGGAAGATTTGGAGGAGGAAGAATTTAAGATAACAACAGCATTTAGATTGGGCAGGAGACAGAATAGAAAGACTCCGAGGGATTGCCTGATCACCCTCAGATCCAAGGAAGAAAGAGACAAGATATTAAAACTACATTACCAAAAGGCCTTGGAGATTGAAAATTCACCTATACAAATTTTTAAAGACATCCCTAAATATATCTTGGAGGTGAGAACCTTCTATAAAGATCTGGTCTACCTGTTGAAGAAGAACAACATCATCTTTAGGTGGGAGTTTCCACAAGGACTGTCATTCAATTACAAGGGAAAGAAGGTGAAAATAAAGACAATTCAAGATAAAGAGAAGTTCTTGGAGAGAAACCACGAGGATTTACAGAAGGGAACGGTCGACCCAATTTCGGAACAGAGGAGAGCAGTAGATATTCTGAACCTATCGTTTGGACTTAAACCACCACCATCAGAGGAAGAGCAACAACTTGGAGCAGTAGGAGGAGCAACGGAGAAATAACAAGATGGCCCTGCAATTCCTTAGCTGGAATTGCAATGGGCTGAACATGCCTTTGAAGAGACGTCAAGTATTCCATATTTTGAAAAGAGAACAATTGGACTTGATCTGCTTGCAAGAAACCCATGTGACCAGGGTACATAGGAAATTACTTATAAATAAAAGATTAGGACAAGAATTTATCTCATCGGACAAAGTCAAGAAAAGAGGAGTAGTGATATATGTAAAAGAGAAATGGGCCCCAAAAATGATGTTCAAAGACGAACAAGGAAGATACCTGGCAGTGGAAATACAAGTACAAGGAGAAAAATTCTTAGTAGTTGGAGTTTATGCACCAAACGAAGGCAAGGCGGAATTTTTTAAGAAGCTCCATGAAACTCTGATGGACTATTTGGATTATAATGTAATACTTATGGGAGATATGAATGGCGTAGTTTCTACAAATATGGATAAGGCACAAAGACTGACAATTTCCAAGGAAGGGAGACTTCCGAAGACCTTCTTTGAAATGACTGAAAATATGGACTTAATAGATATATGGAGGACAAGGAACCCTCTTGAGAGAGAGGGAACCTTTTTCTCCCAAGCAATGATGACCTGGACCAGAATTGACCAAATTTGGATTACTAGTGGGATGGCTCCAAAGATTAAGAAAATAGAAATCTGCCCAAAGACTTGCTCCGACCATAACGCCGTGAAGATGGAGATGAAATTTACAACAACTGGTCAATTTAGATGGAGGATGAATGACACCCTGTTTCGAGACGAGGAGATCCACAAGAAGGCCCAAAAAACTTTAAAGGACTATTTTGAAATAAATTTAAAGGCTGATGTGGAAAAAAGAGTGATCTGGGACGCAAGTAAAGCTGTAATGCGAGGATTTCTGATTCAACAAAACTCAATAAAAAAGAGGAATCAAACCGAGAAGAAGGAAAAGATTTTGGAAAAGATAAAAGAAGGAGAGAAAAAATTAAGAATAAAACCAAAGTCCCAGGAGATTTTGAGAGAGATTAAGTTATATCAAACACAATATATGGAATTGATGAATCAAGAGATTGAGTGGAAGATAAAGCAAATGAAACAAAAGACATTTGAATCGGCAGATAAATGTGGCAAACTTCTGGCTTGGCAATTGAAGAAAAGACAGAAACTAAATACAGTCACAAGCCTAGAAGTGGATGGAAAGAATATAACTAAACCCAACGAGATTAGAAACTGTTTTTTGAGCTATTTTAAAAAACTATATTCTCAAGGGCCACAGAATGAAGAGGACATAGATGAATTCCTTAATAAATATGGACTACAAAAAATCTCTCATCAAAGCAAGGTGGATTTAAACCAGAGAATAACAGAACAAGAGATAGAGGGTGCCATTCAGGACATGCAACTGGGCAAATCTCCAGGACCAGATGGACTGACTTCCAGATATTATAAAGCTTTAAAGGAATGGTTGATACAACCGTTAAAGGAAGTCTGTAACGAGATTCTAGAGGGGGAAAAGGCACCAGAGTCGTGGAAAGAGGCGTATATCACACTCATACCAAAGACAGAGACTGAAAAGACGCAACTTAAGAACTATCGCCCAATATCATTACTTAATGTGGATTACAAAATTTTTGCAGACATTTTAGCAAAAAGATTTAAAAGAGTGTTGATGGAGAAGATTCATAAGGACCAAACAGGCTTTCTCCCAAAAAGGCATCTATCAGACAACGTAAGGAATATAATAGACATTTTGGAACTACTAGAGGTGAATATAAACACTAAAGCAGTGCTGATTTTTGTGGACGCGGAGAAAGCCTTTGACAATATTTCTTGGAGTTTTATGAAAAAGAATCTTCATGGGATGGGGGTAGGCCAAGGATTTGAGAACGGCATGGGTGCGATATACTCTGAACAAAAAGCTAAGCTGATCGTAAATAATGTGATAACTGAGGAACTTAAGATAGAAAAAGGAACACGACAGGGGTGCCCAATTTCCCCATTGCTTTTTATTTCTGTCCTGGAGGTGTTGCTAAATATGATTAGAGATGACCAGCAGGTTAAAGGTGTACAGGTCGGAGCTAAACATTACAAGTTAAGGGCCTTTGAAGATGACTTAGTATTGACCTTACAAGAGCCAGACACTAGTACGAAAAGGGTGTTGGAGATAATTCAACAATTTGGCCAGGTAGCCGGATTCAAATTGAACAAACAAAAGACTAAAGTTTTAGAAAAAAATTTAACAGTCATGGAGAAGGAGAAATTTCAAGAAGAGACAGGCTTGACAGTGGTTAAGAAGGTGAAATACCTAGGGGTTTACTTGACATCTAAAAATTTGAACTTGTATAAAGACAACTATGAAAAATGTTGGTCAGAAATTAAAAAAGATCTAGAAATATGGTCAAATTTGAAATTGTCAATGTTAGGCCGAATTGCAGTTATCAAGATGAATGTATTGCCTAGAATGTTATTTTTGTTTCAAACTTTGCAGATTCTCGACAAGATGGACTGTTTCAAGAGGTGGCAGAAAGACATTTCGAAATTTGTCTGGCAGGGCAAAAAGCCCAGAATAAAATTCAAAGTACTTACAGACGCAAAAGAAAGAGGGGGATTTGCCCTGCCGGACTTAAAACTGTACTATGAAGCAGCAGCGTTTTGCTGGCTGAAAGAGTGGATGCTCCTCGAGAACACAGATATCTTGGATTTAGAAGGTTTCAATAATACATTTGGTTGGCATGCATATCTATGGTATGATAAAATCAAAGAGCATAGGGCCTTTAAAAATCACATTGTCAGAGAAGCGTTATTTAATGTTTGGATAAGATATAAAGACTTGTTGGAAAACAAAACCCCTAGATGGTTGTCACCCTTGGAGGCTAAGGCATTGAAGAAACTCAAATGGAGGCCGAATGGCCAAAGTATTGGGAAATCTTGGAACAAGATGGAGATAAATTGAAATTACAGAGTCACGAGAAATTGAAACCTAAAGTACGAGATTGGCTCCATTATTATCAAATAATGGAGGTCTACAAACAAGATAGGAAAATTGGCTTCCAGGTGGAGAAATCAAAATTAGAAACTGAACTGTTAGAACCCAATACCAAGAATTTGTCAGGAATGTATAATTTGCTGCTGAAATGGAATACACAAGACGAAACAGTTAAATCGGCTATGATTAAGTGGGCACAGGACATTGGTCATAACATTATGTTTGCTGACTGGGAATGGTTGTGGAACACCGGTATAAAATTTACGGCATGTAATGCCTTAAAGGAAAATATTATGAAAATGATCTACAGGTGGTACATGACCCCAGTCAAGCTAGCAAAAATTTATCATTTGCCTGATAATAAGTGTTGGAAGTGTAAAGAAACTGAAGGTACTTTCTATCACCTTTGGTGGACGTGCCCGAAGATTAAGGCTTTCTGGGAAATGATATATAATGAAATGAAAAAGGTACTTAAATGTACTTTTCCTAAGAAACCAGAAGCCTTTCTCTTGGGCATTGTCGGCCAATTGGTGTCAAAGAAAGATAGAATTTTCTTTATGTATGCTACGACAGCAGCAAGAATACTTATCGAAAGGTATTGGAAGACACAAGATCTACCCACCGTGGAAGAATGGCAGATGAAAGTGATGGACTATATGACACTGGCTGAGATGACTGGCAGAATCCGTGATCAGAGGAAAGAGACGGCGGAAGAGGACTGGAAGAAATTTAAAATTTATCTTAAGAGCTATTATAAAATTGATGAATGCTAAAATGCCAAGGTGTTGAGAGAAAAAGGGAAACAGTGACATAAGATTAAGTTAGAGAAAGGACTAAGAGGACATATATTCGATAAAATTGCTCAGAAGCTGCTGAAATAATTTTGTAAATAGGGATGCAGAAAGGGGAGGTATGGGGGAGTCCGAGAAACGAAGGTTACGGAAAAAAGGTCATGAAATTATACATGTTTGTTTGTCTTTTTATTTGTTTGTATTGTTTAAAAAAATGTTGTAAAACTAATAAAAATTTATAAAAAAAAAAATCAGGGCTTGGAAACCTTTTTGACGCCAGCGGCTGCATTCCTTCCAGACCAACCTTTCAGAAGTCACCTACTACTGATGGTCAGGGACAGAAGCAAATGTGGGCAGAGAAACGAATGCAAGTTTTATCTTTATACAGTTGGTTAGCCTCTGCATACTCTCAGCATAGCCCTCTCTATCCTCCAGGCATGCAAAATGCATTATAAATTTCAGGGACACATTCCAGCAAGGCAAAAACACTCAAAGAGGGTCTGTGGCCTGGGAGAGTTGCAGACAGAGAAGCTTAAGGGGTCCCTGGGCTTGAAGTTCTACATCCAGAGTTAAAGACATTCTCCCCATGTACTTCAATCCTGATCCTGCTTGCCCCATTCCACACAAATACTAGAAAGGATGCAAAGCTTCCCTGTTAAATGTTTCCATGCGTGTCACATCACATGTTATTTTGAACCTCATTCAAGGAACCCACAGGTTTTTAAGATCATACTATCAATTATGGGACCGTGGGTGGCGCTGTGGGTTAAACCACAGTGCCTAGGACTTGCTGATCGAAAGGTCGGCGGTTCGAATCCCCGTGCGACGGGGTGAGCTCCTGTCGTTCGGTTCCAGCTCCTGCCCACCTAGCAGTTCGAAAGCACTCCTAAGTGCAAGTAGATAAATAGGGACCGCTTTCTAGCGGGAAGGTAAATGGCGTTTCCGTGTGCAGCGCTGGTGCTGGCTCACTAGATGCAGCTTCGTCACGCTGGCCATGTGACCCGGAAGTGTCTTCGGACAGCGCTGGCTCCCGGCCTCTTGAGCGAGATGAGCGCACAACCCTAGAGTCGGTCACGACTGGCCCTGATGGGCAGGGGTACCTTTACCTTTACCTTTACTATCAATTATGGGTAAGGGGTTCAGATAACACCCTCACACATGAAAAGTAAGCATGGTGGGGCTCACAATGCTGTGTGCATCTATCCATGTCAGTGCAGTCCACAGATGTGGCTGGCATATAAACAACTTCTATACATGTGCTGATGAGCGCACATAGACTATCTTCCCATGCCAGCCAAGCAGCTGAATGGCGGGGGCATAGCTACTGCATGCCTTAGTGATGGAGGTGGGACTGGATCACACAACCCCAATCACATATTCAACTCATAGGGATAGGGTATTTTCACAGCCATTATAGCTAAGAATGTGTTTCTAATAAAGTGGACACTGAGATTCTAAGTGAGCTGGATTACCAGCCCAATACCACACCCTGCAAAGCCACACTTTTTTTTAACCTTGCAACATAATTATGGCATACAGTCTTCTCTTCAAACTACTCCAAACAGCTAAAAATTATATTTCTGTTCATTGGGCTTACCATCCATAGCTCCACCATTTTAGCCTTTTCAGCTATTCATCAAAGTGAATTCGCATAAAGAAAAAGCAATATTGCAGTGACAGGCTCTATCCCAAGCTATTTTATTAGGAATCTGTGGTGAGTCTTTGTAGGGCTCCTGACTGCACACAGAAAGATCTCCTTAGGTACACCTGTTCACACACATGCACATGTGTATACAGCAATCCAGATGTTCTTATGAGCTTACCTATGTTGTGAGTGATGCCTGTCACTGTAATGCCACTCCTTATGGGCATTAATTTCCCTATGTTGTCCTACCTCTTTTGGGTGATTTCCCTCATCTAATATTGCTACAGTGATTTTTAAATTCATGTTTATTTCCTTGTGTGGTATTTATGGCAGCTCTTGAAGCAGAAGCGAAGAAACAACAAAAGATTAAAAGGAAACAGAGCAACAATGAAGGCTTTCTCCCTTATAATGAAGCATGTGGTAACTGTCAACAACTACTAGTCTCAGACATTTCTGGCAGGTCACAGTCAATGTAATCAGAGAATAACAGGCAAATTGAACAACATTGTTTAATCTTCAAGCATTTTTTTAAACACCAACACCTTGATCCCATCAGAGTTTAAAATGACTGGCAATCATAAGAACAATAGTTTCACTTGGAAATTTGGTAAATTGGGAACCAGTGGGAAATTAAAAATAAATAAGGAACAGTACCATATGATTCATATTTCACATGCTTGTACAATCTAACCACTGAAGTGCAATAGCTAAAGCATGTGCTACAGGACCATTTTTTTAGGGATTTTGGTTCCAATCCATATACCACATACCTTTTGAGGTGTGCAATTGAAATATATAATACTATGTCAATGCTGCTCCACAGTTTATGATTTCATTCCAGCTGCATCCATCAGTCAGACTGTAACTAAATACAGCTGAAATATCATAATTTGGTTGGCATAATCTAGTGGGGAGAAGATTAGCAGCTCTGCTCTCTGTCATAATCTTCTCTGCATTGTGAACAATCTTTAAAGAAGACTTGCACTGCTGCCTTTACTTTTAGGTTGATGATTGGATAACATGTGCTATGTAATCAGATGTATGCTTAATCAAAAGTCATTAGGTTCAATAGGACATTCACTAAGATAAGCATGCATATGATTACAGCCTTGATGAGGGACACCATTAAGTTCCTTGTGTGGCAGGAGCAAGACAGAAGAGTTCATTTTCTTCTGGATGAAAATGCACTGGAAACACATGTAATTGTAGTATTTATTTTATTATTTACTTCTAACTCTTTGCAAGAGGACATGTGCATTTGTTCTGTTGTATTATACACACTTTACACTCAAAGCATGTTTAAAGTACATTTCCCCCTCAAATAAATTGGGTGGGCACTGGAGTTTGATAAGGATTGATGGGAACCATGATTCTGTGAGTGGAGAAACAACAGTGCTCAAAATTCACTGAGGGGGGAAATGTGCTTTGAATGTGCTTTAAAGGTTGCAAACATAAAGCCGAACATATTGGTATCAAATAAGACTCTTAGCAGCAGGCAGCAGATTGACTATTCCTGTTTCAGTTACAGATAGGTAGCCGTGTTGGTCTGCCATAGTCAAAATAAAAAAATCCTTCCAGTAGCACCTTTAAGACCAACTAAGTTAGTTCTTGGTATGAGCTTTCGTGTGCAAGCACACTTCTTCAGATAACTTGCACACGAAAGCTCATACCAAGAACTAACTTAGTTGGTCTTAAAGGTGCTACTGGAAGGATTTTTTTATTCCTGTATCAGATTCCCAAAGAGAGCCCACTATACCCAAAGGCACTTCAGCTTCAGCCAAAACGCTGTTCTTCATCTCTCTCAGTCCCCAAATCCCAAACTGCCAAACTGTCTCCAAATTATTCCTCCCTCATTTTCTCTGCCAGGAGAGGGTCGAATTTCCAAACTTGGATGGATTTAGAGTATTAGAAAATTCAATGATACCCGTTTTTTTAATGATACCCGTTTAATAAAATGTGATCATTCAGTGTCTCTAACACAAAGGTTCTGAAAAACAGCAACATGATGGGAATGTAGAAACTCTTAGATGCCAGTTACTAAATTATCTAGCAAAACTTCTCCTTGCCTCAAGCCACAATTTCATATCTTCTCTCTTCAATATTCAAAATGGTGGCAAGAGGTGGCACCACAATATACAATCCCTTTCTCTGATGGAAGCAAAGCTATAAAGGTTTCATTATTAAGTTTACTAGATACACCTCCATGTCCTGAAGAAAACTTGAAAATCAGTCACACTGGTGGCAAAACCAGAGATGATAGTAGGAGATCCATGATTATCCAATATTATCCTGTATTTTTAAATGAATAGACGCTGTGGGAGAGGCTCTATATAGGTTGCAGTTACCTCACACAGTTTCCTAGTGGAAATCACCCACCCATGCATATGATCATGGACACATTGCTAGGTGGCAGGTAAATATTAAGGCACCTACTCCAAGTTTCCCAGTGCCCAAGTATGGATCTCATTTGAGTCCTTCTTCACAACTGCTTTCCTCATTTTCCCCATTCTTTATTCCTTGCAGATCTGAGTGTGTTTTTTTCTCTCATCACCTGGCCTTCAGCAATGCCAGTTTGCAGGTTTGCAGTTCTGATGGTACTGTTCTTTCCAATTGTTGGGCTCAGTATGTCTTAAAAGAGCTGCACTCTTTGTATTTTGCCTAAAATAGCATATTAGCTTGAAGCAAAAATAGGGCTTATACAATTCTACCCCCCAAAAAATTAAAAAATGAATTTAAGCAACTTTATAACTCCTGAACAGATTTGTTCCTTGAAATACTATCAGGCTATGATCAATGACTTCTCCTAAACTCCTGTTCAGTCACAGTTGTATATCCCATGGTTATATTGCGTGCATTACGGCTCAGCTGGAGTGGGGGAGTATTTCGCATGCTAGGAAAGAAGTGAGTGAGGCTGTTTTTCTCACCAATGGCTAAAATGTAAAAAAAAAAAAAAAAATTTAAATACTGACACTGACAGATTTGGAAGCCCGATAAAGTTATCATTATTGTAGACTGTCCTTCAATAAAAGTTCTCAAGGGGTTTCAACAATTGGCAAAAACAAAACAAAAAACCCCCAAACATTTATAGAAACAGATAGCATTACCTATACTCAAATAAGAAACAAAGAATACTCTCACTCACTAATTAGCAGATAAACAACTATTATCCCTTTACCCTCCTCACACTACCCCAAAGTTAGGGCAGCTGTGGGTGGGTCCTGCATCAAGGGACCATCAAGGGATGCTCTGGCATCTCTTTGCTCCCTTCAGGGGGGAGCAGCAGCAGTGCATAGCAGGAAGATGGTAGCAAAAGTTTTACTTGATCTGCAGTTGGTCTGGCTATGGCTCCTCTACTGCTGATGGAGGTTGGGGTGCAGGATGGAGGCATGGCACAAATTGACTTGGGAAGCAACTCCTTGATCAATTCCTAAAGGGCCTGCAACTGTCACCACGAAGAGTGACTATCTAGTCTTTGACACTAGCATTGCACAGCTTTTTGAAGAAAGGCAATTTAGGCATCAATGTGATGATTTCAATATGTTGAAATCACAATCTGACATTTTCAGGCCAGGGTCTGCAGGCAGCCCCTAAGCCACCGCCAGCTTTTGAGTCTCCTCCATCCCATTCCAGGTGGCATTGCTCAGCGGTGACAGCTCCCAAGCAGCAGGGTCAGAGAAGAAGCAGTGGCAGGAGAAGCAGCAGCATCAATGGCTTCTCTCAGACAATGGGTGCTGCCAGAGCTTCAGGATCAGTGTCTCCCACTGAGAAGCAGAAAACACTTGTGGCAGTGGAATATCAGACCACTGACCTCAACTTGGTGCCTCCACAGCTTCGAACTATGTGTCTGGTTTGCTGGTGGAGTCAGAGATCGTGACATTAATCCTTTAAATATGGGGAACGATATGCCACTGATGGAACCCCCCCCCCCCAGCATGTTAAATGAATGCACACTACACTAATGAAAACCAAAATTAATGCATAATAAAATTAGTCTACTCACTGGTTGCAAATCTGACTAGTTGACAATAAACTGAAAAACAGCCAAGGGCCTAGAAGCATTCTGTCTTTGTTTTCAGAATGAGAATATGTTTAGAAGATGCCATAATGTTGAAATTATACTTATTGCTTCAACAATTAACACTACTTTTGAACATTTACTCAGAAATATCCATAATACTCAAATGATGCCAAATATATACAAAGCTTTCCAATACAGAGTTTTAAGGACAGGTACTTTAAAATCTGATTAATTTCAGGGGAAATGAAGCATGTGTTGGTTTGTGCCTATAGAACATCAAGCATTTTTTTATTATGTATATAATTTGTATTTTTAGGGTTGCTCAAATGTAGGAAACATCAATATGTGGTGTATACCTAGATGAGTAATGCCTGATGGAATGAATCCTTGTGTCTTTTTTTCCTTGGGATTTTCAGAATGTTAAATGAATGCAGTTCTGTGGGATAAAAGTGTTCAGTAGGTCTGAAGTAAGAGGCTGTCAGGCAGCTTAATTTGCAGTTATAATTTATCCTAATGAGAAGTCCATAAGAAAGAGAGCAAATCTTTTCATGCATTTATGTATTTCTTTGTTTACTTGCTTACTTTTAAGCATCTACAAAGAAGCCCTGCAAATGTGGCAGTAATATTTTCCTTGTATTTGCAGGCACTAAGGTATATTTCAGATGGAAGTGAGGAGCTGGTCTAAATGTTTCCTTTTTAAAAGGGGGGGGTGTCCCACTGAACAGGGTGTGGTAGTAAATGGTTGTATTGAAATTATTTCAAGGATGTAAGAACATAAGGAGAGTTATTGCAGTAGCCTCCTAGATGTGTACAGCAAGCCTATAAGCAGAGCATGAGAACAATCGTGCTGTTGCAATTCCCAACAACTGGAATTCAGAGAAATACTGCCTCTGTCCCTTAAGAACATTTTATTGGAGGGAAGGTAACATCACTGCCAAAGATGGTGGAATGATCTGCTAGTTTTGACCCTACATCTTCCCTATCAGCTATTATAAGCCTCTAAAAGCTAAAGGATATCAAGCAAGAATGCTAGAAACCACACTGCAATTCTACCAGGAGTTAGAGAAAAACCCACTTGGAGTTTATACTCTCTCCTTTCTTCAAAGGAGGGATATATTAAACAAAATCAAGGCAAA
Source organism: Podarcis pityusensis (assembly GCF_964106645.2). Taxonomy (NCBI): domain Eukaryota; kingdom Metazoa; phylum Chordata; class Lepidosauria; order Squamata; family Lacertidae; genus Podarcis; species Podarcis pityusensis. Next base: position 43,500,098 of record NC_138034.1, on the reverse strand, counting down.
AATTATTTGACTCTAATGAGAAATGGATTTAAATTATTTTGTACTATGTTACATACAAAGGAGAACTTGAATCTAGACTCAGTTCAACAATATAAAGAAATAAATATGCCTAAGAAAATCACAGATGAACGAAAACAATATTTAGCAACACCAGTAGCACTGGAGGATTTAACTAAAGTAATTAAGAAACTCAAACCACACAAAGCACTAGGCATAGATTGTCTACCACGATAACTTTTATAAAAATTCATCAGAAACCTTATTGTCCCACATGCAAATAGTGTTTAATAGTGTATTGATTGGCAGGACAGGGCCTAAATCATGTAAATGATTTGGTGTGATAGTGGAACCAGGTACAGACCCAGAGAATCCAGAATCAAATAGGCTTATCTCTTTAATAGGACAAGATGAGGGGAAAACTGTGTTGCATATCGGCAGAAAGATTAGCAAATATGTTACCAAGCATGATCTACATTGATGAAGCAAGATTATATATATATAGAAATAGACATATTACAGACCCTATAGGCAAAATGCTGAATGTAGTGCACTACGGAAATGACTCAGGGGCACCGATGCCCTTCAACATTTTTGGCCTTAATTGTAAATTCAAACAGAAAGACCAAAACTTCAGACAAAAAGAAAAAGCATGGTTTGCTAGAAGTAGCCTTGCTTCACTGTCCCTGAAAAGCAGCAGGATCGTGCCACATCCCATCCCATTCCCAGGTTTATATCTGAGTCTTTTATTCAGTACCACTCATATTTCTATTTTCACAACACAATTTTTATTGGTGGGGGAGAATCATAATAGGTTGTAATGTTTAATCTTAAATTATGTCTACCTTACAAATAAAATTAATACCTTTAGTGTTTCACATGAGCAGAAACGGTGTCAGATCAATTTTGTCCCTTATGATTTCAGTCTTTTGACAGCAAAATTATTACAAACTGCCTAGAGGCATACCTTTCCCTTTAATAACATGCTGAAAATTCAAACCTTCAAGTGTAGTTATTGTTTGGTGGTATTGCAGGAGAGAAGTGGCATATACTTATTAAATTGTCAGAACATTAAAAGTGCATAAATCATAACAAATATTGTAGCACATTATACATGAGCCAAAGTTTACCATTTGCAGGAGAGCTTGAGGGAGATGGGGGGGGGGAGAGAGAGAATAGATGGAAGTGTCAATGAGGCAAGTGACAACTGTCAGTACATACAAGCATCCAGGAAATAAAAAGAGCAGCAACACAAAGGAAATGAAGGAGATATATTGTGATCAAGTAAAATATGTAATTTCAAAACATAACTGAAAAAGCAAATGAATAAGAGGGAGTTGTACTTTTGTCTGTAGTATAGTAAGATGAATACAGTAGTAAGATTTTTTTTCTACTCACGAACAAAAAGCTAAGAAAATACTACCTAGTCTAGTCATGTTCCACCTAGGCATATGCATGTGTGTGCTTGTGTGAAAATTAGAGTCTCATAATACTAGAATGTATTATGTATATTTCTTGTCTGTCACTTTCACAGTTGTTAATTTCTCAGCATGTTACATCTCATTTCACTACATTGTAGTTTGTGCATGTTTTAAAGAAATGCATATCAACATGCATGCAACATGTGTAATGTATGTAAAGCACCACAAAAATACATTCCTCTTCTCCCGAGCCTGTGGCTAATTGAACAATCTATGGTCTTTTAGATTGTGTGTGGCGGTATTGTTTTGTTTGTTACTTTGTATTTCTATGTTTTATATTGTAAACTACCCTGTGATTCTTGGATGAAGGGCAGTATAGAAATATAAAGAATAAATAAATAAATCTGAGGGCTGCCTTCTTCAAAGTTTTAGATACACACACACACACACAGACAGACAGAGAGAGAGAGTGAGTTTTTGGTACAAAGTGAGGTTGTAATATAGATTATTTTGCATGCCACTCTGGGATTCTTCAGAATGGAGAGCGGTATGCACCTATAAATACACAAAGAAATAAAGGAAAGTAATTATCATCCATTAGGGCAGTAGGCATTATGTTGGGGGCATAGCTATGAGGAATAAATCAGGCTTATATCAATTATATTGTATCCTTTTGTTACTCTCTTGGAGCTCTACAAAATTATTATTTTTAAATCTAGGTTTTCAGACAGATAAGTAACAAGATAAGTAATAAGGCAGAAGATGACAAACAAGCAGTAAAAAATAGATGCTGGTGAATAAAATTTTGCAAAAATAAAACAGCGGGTGGCAATCTGCATAAGTTAACCAGAGCTCTTTGGAGAAAGGGCAGATAAAAGCAAGTAAGTTTGGTTGACCTTTCATACTCTCCTCATGTTTCCACATTACTCATAAGTCAAATTTAAATTAATGGGCAAAGTCATAGCCTGTTTTCTCTGTGATGACCCATCCTTCCCCCGCCCTTCACTAAAATGACACTTGCTACACTTTCTTCCTCAGTGCATGATCTAATGGCTCCTGACAAAGAACACAGTCTTGTTTGACAGAAATAGGCAGATTCCACATGATGGAAGGGAACAGAATGTAGATTCCCTTATCCCTTCCCAGCAGTCTCGAGCTTATCTTTCTATCCGCCCTGTTACACGCTTGCCATACATCAGGAAAACTCCTGACATGTCCTGGTTTTGGGGTGTAAAAATGGCGCTGGGAAGAATTTTGCCAAATCAGCAAAATGTCAGGGACATATGGCAATGCGATGTAAAAAGCAGTGGAAACAGCTCCAAAAAAACCTCAACAGTTTTGTTGGGTTTCTGAAATCACAATTTGTCAGGAATTTCACTTTTTGAAATATGCAACCCTACATTACTTCAAGCTACTCCACCTTGCCTCATTATTTTGGGGCACACTCCAAGATTTATAAGCCACTGGAAGAAATCTGGAAGCTTGCAGTTTTTCACCAGCCTCACCTTTCCCCAGCCATAGCTCACTGACTCTAATTGCCAATCAAGCTACTCGTAAGTAACCAGCTGGTCTAGTAGCTTTGACCCCCCCATCCCTTCCAACAGTATTCTCCTGTGATAACATTTCCCAAAAATTCATCCAGTTGCGATAGGCTGCTAAATTAAAATGATTTTATTTTACTACAGTGACTGATAACCTGAAAAGGACAGAAGGAAAATAAGAAGGCAGGGAATAGAAACTGGTTTTATACTCTTTTTTTACTTGCATAGCAATTTGACAAATAGCTTGAAATGGTTCAACAGTGACTTGGCAGAAGGAAAGACCAGTTCAAATCAATTTGCCCATAACCCTAGGTTTGGGAATGGCAACAAAAAAATGACCCCATGAATGTATAACAGCCTCAGCACACTCCTCCATACTAAGTGTAATTGGAATATGAAGTGAGTATCAGTGGGAACGAAGACAGCAAAATGTCACTTGGATGAAGCAAAATACGTGCATTAGCCTGCCTGAAATATGAGTAGAAATTACTCTTCTTCAAGTGTTGAAATATTGGACTGTAGATTATTTCTAATAGCTAAACCTGTGGGTGAAAAAATTGTAATTGTTCCATTCCTTCCCCTTTTTATACATGACTTAGCATGGAATTGTCCTTTTCTTAAAAAAATATAGTTTTTCTGCATGGATACATGCTGACATAATAGGAGGGTTGAAGCAAGTAAAGATTTCTGAAATTCAGGCATGGGAAAATATCACTATTATCTCACCCAAGTGCTGGTCACATGCTTATTATCTGAAATCTAGAGGACAAAGGGGCCTCAGTCAATAGAATACCCACTGTCCACTTGTTTGTTAGAGTATTTTACAGCAGTTTGGAAAATAACTCCTATTGTCTACTATATCTGACATGAAACACAGAGATACAGTCAATTGTCAAGTCATCTATTAGGAGAGGGAAGGAATATAGTAGCTGTCAGTTTGCTTCCTTGTTATGGGTATGGGACACAAGTAAGTTTGGATGGTGCCTAATAATTCAAGGGTGGGACTCCACACACACTTAAGTACTCCTCCTCATGCTCTTCAATGCAGAGGAGATATTTTTTCTACTGAAGGCAGAGCAGATGTGATGCTTGGCATGCAACTGTCATGAAAAACAACATAGGTATTTCTGTCAAAAATTACAGTGGCTGTTAGGCATCTCCAGTCCTTGGGCCTAATTAGGACACCAGGAGTCCTAATTGTGACCTCAATACCATTTACCTCAAATCACACCTGCCCGCCCAACACCAATCATCATATGTGGAGATACCCCACCCCCTAGTGCACTATACTTCTTCTTAAGCATCTCCTCTCAGTGCCTGTTGATGGGTTTGGAGAGAGAGCCTCTTTGAAGTCTGTTTGCTATCATTGTATTTGAATCCCATTTGCCCAGTAAGGTGAAGAATTCAACACCAAGCTATTGTTTTGGACAGCATCTCTAAATCAAACATTCCCTTGTAGGAAGAAGAGCTCCACCTGCTTTTTCAGCAAAACTCCCAGAGCTGCAAACAAACACTGAATTGGCATAGAGGCATTTTATAGGACATTAACACAGCCACATAACCATTCCTCGGGCAAATGATGGAGCTACAAATAACATGAAGCTGCCACTGAAAACATCAGTACCATGTCCTTTTCTCCTTTCTTCCCTGTACTATTTGGGGATGCTCAGCACATAATCACAGTAGGATTTTTCCAACCCAAGTCTATTCCATAGGATGGAATTTATAGGTAGCACTTACAGAGCAACCCTTACTTACTTACAGAGCAACCCTAGACCTCATCAAGGATGTGGGGAGATGAGTCACAAGTTACTGTTTTCAGTAGGAGCACTCTATAGTTTTTAACATCTGTATTTCTCTTTGGGAATGGTGAAAAGCTGTGCCAGGCCAGGTGTACAGTTAATTAGCATCTCAAATGCAACAGTAAGACACACAGGATGTAGTTTATGGATGTAATTAGAAGTAGTTTTTAGTACTCGGAAGTGTAATCTAGAGAAGTTTTGCATGCAGGTATATTTAGATACAGTAATTGTGTAATTAGTATAAATTAAATGATTAATTTGTAAGATTTTTCTCCTCTGAGGAGTAGAAAATATTTTAGAATTTTTGAAGACTGAAGTTTTAATGTCAGAATAAGTCTCCTCTTATTTGTTAAATGCAGATAACTCAGCATCAAAATTTAAACACAATGTTTTTTCCTGTTAAAGCCCTAGGTCTTCCTTATCCTGTTTTTAGCACTTCTGGGTCAATCATTTCATAAAAGTAATGATGTGATATTATTTAACTTAATGAAAAGCTGTGTTTTAAAGTTTATTTTTAAAAAAATAAATAAATCAATGCCCTGACATTAGATACAATTTACAATTGCATAGATATAACCCAATGATGCCTAAAACCTACAGACACCATATTCTCTGCAAAAACTCACAAATTTTATACTGTCCAAGCTTCAAACATAGTTTACAGAGTGACAGGACTAATAAAAAGGGAAGTATAATAAAAAGGGAAGTATGATTCTTTGATTAATCAACATTAAAACTTCTAATCAACTAAAAGAAAATTTCAATTAATAGAGCAAAAGGGTGAGCAATAATTCTTTTTTCAAGAAACCATCAGTGCTTCCTGAATTTCTCCCCAATTTGTTACCACCTCTAAACATCATCAAACTAGCTCAAACACAGCACCTGCAATACGATTGTGATTAGGCGCTAGTATACAATTATTCCAAATGTTTGATAGGTTTGTAATATGAGCCTTAAGCTGTTTTCCATATCTGATCTCCATTGCATATTTCTTTGGGGGAAATTATTAGACTTATTTCCATAGTGCATATGACTGCACTAGCCATCCATGGTTCAATAGAGTACATTTCTAAAGTAGTGGTAGTTAGATGAATCACACCTAGATGATCAGCAAAGTCTCAAGGGTGAACTAGAGTTAACTGAACAGCTGCAAGACCCGGAAAAGTGTTTGCTAGCATTTCTCAGTAGCTCTGTCTTCCACTGAGAATAAATGAGAAGTGCTATCCCCAACAGTTCGTCATTTCCCCTGGCAACTTCATCAAAGAACTAATCCATCCTGAATCCATATTTCTTCCAAGCTTCCCAGTCTCTCAGCATATGATTCTTAGTAGATTTCATTTTGCAGCCTAAGGATTTGTCTGAGAACCCCCAGTTGTTCACAAGTGATTGAGAATAGATGGGATGAAGCTTCCTCTGATGAGAGCTAGCTTGGGAAAACCTTGGAAATCTTATGAGAAAGCTTCATTCTTCCCAGCAATGTGATGCATCATCAGTAATGGCACATCAATGGAGTTAGATTTTTTACACAGGTTTGCAAAAGCTATTAACTAAAGCAGGGTTTGCTGACATAGTGCCCACATGTGCTGTTGGACTCCAACTCCCATCAGCCTCTGCCTGCATGGACAGTGGTCAAGGATGATAGAAGGAGTTCAATCACATCATGTTGTCAACCTTTGACCCAAATCATAATGATTTTTTTAAAATTTATTTTTTTGAAATCCAGTCTAGGAAAGATAGTTTTTATGCTGTGAGCTTCCCTGAGACCTACAATTGAAGGGTGGTAAACAAATTTAATAATAAATAAATAAATAAATGAAATTGATGATAGGTCAAACTCTGGTTTTCACTACTGATGAACATTTCGGTCACATGTAGTTCGAACAGCAATATTCCTTAATTAGCAATAATATATAAAGTTCTCTTCCTCTAATATGCATTAATCATTTCACGAAAGGATGTCCGGGCCTGTACATATAAGCAGAATGAGGCAATGTGTCATAAACTGGCAGAACACTTGAGGAAGGGAAGGGGATCCTGTTGAGGGGTGTAGCCATGATTGGTACAAACTGGGACAAGCTAAAGCAGGAGAAGGGGAGGCTGGGTACTTACAGGACATCAGAGGATGTTACAGGGGCAGCCAGCAGTTCAAGGGAGCCAGGGAAGGGGGACAAATCACCAGAACCAGAGGTGTCCCCATATCCGCAGACAAGGCAGGCTCTGAGGAATCGGGAACAGCATGAAGTGCATTCCAAGAGACTGAGGCAGGCAAGGAAACACAGCCCAGCTAACTAGTGGACCAGGTGGCGATCATGTGGCTTGTTAGATCTGGAAGGAGGTTTGTGGTAACTCAGCTGGATTAATCTCAGGGCAGATGAGGATCACAGGCTTCGTCAAAGGGAGAGGCACATCTGCTCAGCTGGAGAAAAACTCAGCTGCAGCAATCAAGACTGGGAAAGATACAAGGGAAGCAAGGCAGAGACTCAGGGTGTGATCAACTTTCTCTGTTGACAGACCGCATATTGTCTGCTTCATGAATGCTATTGCACTGCTACTTCGGGACTTACCCCAGGTTTTCTGATTTTGGGTCTTCTGTGGTGGTGAGAACCTGGCTTTACGGCTTGACTTCAAACTTGGCTCATTGTATTGGACTTGGTCTGGTATTCGACCTTTTGGATTGTCTGACTCTCTAGTGTTACTCTTAGGACTGTGTGTACCAGTGGGACTTATGCCTGGGTATGCCAGGGGTCAGGAGACAATAGAATCCTGAGATTGGAAACATGTGTCATTTTTTAACATCCTTTCATGTTAATAAAATGGAATAAAAATCCTGAAAATAAAACAAAACTAAAAATGCACTTCAGACAGAAAGGCTCAGTGCATGTCCTATTATGCAAGTTCCCCTTCCAGGCACAATGAGCTTGAGGTCTCTGGGGCTGGGGTGCTGGAAGCAGCAATAATGACATGACAACATCTTAGCTTCAAATTGGCCCCAACTTCATTGATTACTGATGTTGGTAGGCTTTGGATATGTTTCATAAATCAACCAGTCCAAATGCTGACTGATTATCTCTTCAGGGTCAATTGTGGATCAAAGATCACTGTATGGACAATCCCTCCAAGATACCACTTGGAGAATTCTATGGCCTGTTAGCCCCCATCTGGGCATTCAGATGGAAAACTTTCCCCTGGACCCCTTTACTGGGGTAGCCTGATACATTGATTGAGGAAGGGGATAGGTTTCTTCCCACTCCTTCTGTTTAGACAAAGGATCCAGCACAATGCCCTTTTCCGCCAGTAAGTTGTGACAGTTGGCAAAGTTATAAGGTAGACAGATCACAGAACTGGCCCAATTTGTCTGCAGGTGAATTCCTCCCTGGCCCTGAATATGGTGACTGACTAAATCCACAGCAAGCTCAGGCACATGTGCTGCCCACTTACCTTCAGGCAGAGCCAAAACCTACTGGGTGGGATGTCTGTTGCTGACTGTGCTATTTGAAGAAAGTGCAGGTGGTTTAGATGAAGTGTAAGTGGACCTGAGTGAAGCCAGCCAAGGGTAGGCTACTCCCAGGTCCACCTCATAAGTCCTGCTCTCCAGATTTGCTGTGATTGGCCTATTTCACTTCAAATCAAGTAAAAGTCCCAGTAATTGCAGCAGCTAGCTGAGGCTAATATTGCTACCCACCAGCCACATGGGAAATGGGTTTTTTTTGGGGGGGGGCAGCTCACCTGTGGCCATGCTGGGCAGCAACAGCTACCACTGCCAAAATGGTAAGTGGCCTGTTCTACATGGATATTTTATGCAAGACATTATCAAAAGATGAGACCCTATTACCCTCACAGATCATTGTACTGTCTCAGGACCTGAGCAGCTCACTCTCACTTCAGGCTGTTGCATACACATACACACACACAACACTAGTTAACCTCAACCATCAAAGACCATCAAACAGAAAGCTTATGCAACTCTTTTGAAAGATCAGCATTTCCCAAAATATATGTCAGTAACTTGACACTGTTTCTAAGCTCTAGAGCAATAATCTATTGTGTAAAAGATAAAGGACCCCTGTATGGTTAAGTCCAGTCATAGGTGACTATGAGGTGTGGTGCTCATTTCAATTATCATGCCAAGGGAACCGGCATTTGTCCACAGACAGCTTTCCGGATCATGTGGCCAGCATGACTAAACCACTACTGGCGCATGGAGGACCATGATGAGCGCCAGAACGCATGGAAACACTGTTTACCTTCCCGCCACAGCAGTACCTATTTATCTATTTGCACTGGTATGCTTTTGAACTGCTAGGTTGGCAGATGCTGGAACAGAGCAATGGAGCTCTTCCAACTGGCAAGCCCAAGATGCTCAGTAACACTAGTTACTTGACTCTAAAGTGCAGCTGGACTTGAATTAGAGCTTTAGTTTTATCTGCCCTGTCCATGTTCTTTTTTCCTCCTTGCTTTCTGCACCTGAAAGCTAAGCCATGTTCTAACTGTAGAACTCTAACTACATACCCTTCAACATTTCTCTGATGAAAACAGGGACGCCCCATTCCATAATGATAATTTTACTATTTATACCCCACATATCTTACTGGGTTGCCCTAGCCACTCAGGGCAGCTTCCAACATATATAAAAACATAATAAATAAAGTAATATACACCATCATCTAAGTGCATCTCCCATAAGACGGTAAGTTCAAAGCCCCATTTTACCTAATTGCACTGGTGCTCAAAGGTAGATCACGGGGAAAAAATGCGTTACAGCTTAATGTCTGAAATCCAGAGGCAGGATGAGGAAATGGTCTTTTTTGAAGCCAAGGAGTGCTGCAGCCAGTAGGTGTAGGCAGTACTAGCTGCTAGATGGATCAGGGCTTTGATGGTATAAGATAGCTCCCTATGTTCTAAAATCCCACACATTGTCAGAATTCATTTTCGGTTTATGTGCATACTTGCTTTGCCACAGACTTCATTGATCACTAGGGCATGTGAAAGTTAAATACAGCAACATCTGTGTTAGGAAAACCACAAATATTTACAGGAATTGGGAGATATCTGGGAATAGGGAAGGCCTAGAAGGCGAGTAATGTTCCATCCAAATTGCTAGCAAAAGCAGTAAAAAGGAACTAAGGGACTAGTTTAGTAATGAAACAAACAGTGTATTATTAAGGGAAAGGGATGAGAAGATTTGATGCTGTGCATAATGCAATATGCCCCCCCCAACCTTTTAATGTTTTTCTTTAATATCTGCAGCATGTGAGATGAGGGTATGTGCTCTGGTGTTGGGCAAATGAGCAGTATTTTTCAGTGATTATGATGTATTTACAGTATTATCACATTTAGCAGACACCAATGATAACCAGAGCACTCTGGGTGACAAACAGATTAAAACAATTAAATATATGCCAGAAAAGTACATGGGTATCAGTAGAACAAAGCGCAGATGGGAGATATGTGGGGAAATTATCTATCCATTTATAATGGAATCCCCATTGTGCTCCTGAAATGCTATGCTAGGAGTTATAAGGGTATTACAGACTTCTTTCACTATACCCAAAACTTCTACAAGGCAAAGTACCATTATTTTAAAGAAGTGTATTCAAACACACTGTGATAGCTTGAGGGAGGTGGGGTAAGGATAGATACGTAACTCTCTGAAACTCTTATGAAGCAATTTATCCTAAATTTACTCACAGAAGCTTCACCATGGTAGAATTATGCAAGTTTACCTCAACTTTCACTTAAGAAAGTTCCTTAATCCTGGCAAATAAATAACAATTTACTTCAACATTTCTAAAGATCTTTTGCCTAAACAGAACACTTTGAGTTCAAAGTATGTTTGTCTTTAGGTCAGATTTGCTTTCGGTTGCTTTTACTTGAGTCAGGGCGGGGGGGGCAGCTTTTCTTTCCCTAATTTTAAGAAAGAGATGGCAAAACGTTCAGTCCAGGAGGAAAATGCTTGACTAATAACACTTTACAGCCGTACTATATGAGCAGAACAATTCAATCCAAATCTCCCTTAACCAAGCTGAGGGTGTTTGATTATGTGGAGGTGTCCTTCCATCCAGGTTTCCTAGGTAAGAACATTTCCTGCCAACTGGCTGACACGAGTGTGTAGGTCATACTGTAGATGAATATCTGCTCACAGTAATCAGTGGAAAGCCCCTCAAATGGGGTGTTCTGGAGGCAGAAAGGGGCTGAGCCAGCTCAGTATCCACTGGACATTCAACTGGTTTCATAATCATGTGACCGCATTAGGCCCAATCCAGGCCTGATCACCCTGCCCTCCACCTTCCACTCTAGCCAGCTTGAGCAGCAGGGTTGTGCTAGTGTGGAGAGGACAGTAAGGGGGAGGGCAGGGGCAAATAGGATCTGTCATTGCCAACCTCTTGCCCTCTAGAGATGTTGTTGGACTACAACTCCCAAGAGCCCCAGTCAGTAAACAATGCTCTTTGGCAGTAATGGGAATTATAATCCAACATTTGGAGGGCACCAGGTTAGCAGTGGATGGCTTAACCCATTCCCTGATTTTTTAATTCACTATAAATCTTCTCTCCCTAGTGGCTTTTGTCTCATGACATGTTTTCAAGGGCAAATGAATATTTGAAGCCCTGCTGAAGAAAGGGCACATGGCAGGTGGATTGGAATAACAGTGCACGGGTGAAGGTTTAGCACCCCACCCACTGCTTCTCCAGTCCTCATGCTCCTGTCATAAAATGGTTCTTCCATTTTAAAAGGACCATAGTGCTACAATTCCACATTTGCTTGCATGTAATGTAATGTAATTTGACTTTCAGTATTTGCAGTTGCTCTTGGGGAATGAGCAACTTCCAAACCTCTAAAACAGTCTGACAAGCCTTTGATAAAAAGCCAGAGATTGATATTTCATATTTGTTGAAATGCGTTGGGTACAATTCACAAAAAACTGCCCTGTGAACTAAAGCTGCATGGTTGCAATGCTTGATGGATTATCTCCTTTGTGAATACATGCAACCAAGAAGCAAAGTGTGACATAAAACAGTTTTACCAGCACCGTTACAATAAATTTGCCCTTCTGCAACAATAGGAACTTTGGTATAAGCAGCAGGGCAATCTGATTAAGCTGACCTCTTTAATGATACTATAAGTGCTTAGCAATGAATTTCCATGTTTGTTATGCAGTTATTTCTGTATTTATAGATTAGCCCAATCAAAAGGAATCTGAATAAAAGAAAACAACTTTACACCAGTTTATAAATTACTGTGGCGCAGAACCCTCATTTTGGTACACATGCCCTTTTAATGGTTCATTTATTTTGCATATTTACTTGAAGCTCAAAAGAATATTCCAGAATGCATTAGCTTTCATTTTCTTACTTGAAGATATGTGGGGGAAAGCTTGGTTCTGTGGAAATACTATGGCCCTTATTATGTTGCCCTATGATTGACCTAAATAAACTGCTACAGTACTCACAGTACACACTTTATCATCAAGCATCACTTGTTGGAAGCAGTTCTTTTTTTAATACTCATAGGAAACTCTGCTATCAGCCTTTCAAATCTAGCCCTTATTTGTCCTTCTGTATATATCAGAATCCTATAATGGAGCTGTCATTTAGCGTTTATTTATCATTGTGTTCACTTTGACTGTTTCAATTAGCTTGAAAATGGTTTTGTTTTGCAGTGACTTATTTTTATTGCAGCGTTATCATCATGAAAAAACAACCACGCTGATACATTATAAAACAACATAGATCTAAATTGACACAGTTTTGCGGGGTGCGGGGAGAAAGCTACAATAAAAAGCTTTTTAAATATAAGAGAACCCAAATGTTTCTAACAAAATGTGGGTTAATCTCTGGCATATCATATGAAGCACAAAATCCGGCAAAAAGAAAAGGCTGTGACCCTGTCTGGACCTAGCAAGTGCAGTTCAACTCTTTCTCTCTTTTTTAATCTTGAAACTTGACTGTGATATATTCTTGATGGGGATGTTTTAACGGGATGGGCTACAAAGACATAACTAAATCCTCACTTAAATGAGCTAGAACCCCACTGCCTTCTTATTGGCTCGAACCTATAAACTTTTCTACAGCTACATGAAGCCATTGGACATGGTCAATAGGAGCTTGGGGACAAAGTATCATAATACTCAGAAGGCATACATTTCTATTTATCCATAACAGCTGAGTCCAAAGGGCTGAATATGAAATGGAATGTCTGCGTGCAGTATGGACCAGAAGAGGGCCAATAAACTAAGTATGAACTCTGAGGAGATGGAGATAGTGTGGGTGGGTGGATCTCATATTCAGGAGTTGGGCAAGTTGCCTGTTCTGGATGGGGTTGCACTCCTTCTTAAAGAACAAGTTCATAGTTTGCAAAATGCTCTTGGATCCATCTTTGTCCCTGGAGCCTCAATGGTTGGAATGCCTTTTACCATTTCCAACTGGTACACTAACCAAAGTGTTCCTTTACAAGGATATTGGGCTGCAGTGATTCATGCATTGTTCATCTGAAGATTTGATGGCTGCAATGTGCTCTACCTTTGGGCCTGCACTGGGAGTTCCAGATGATGCAAAATGCTACAGCTATACTGCTGATGAGTACAGACTACTGAGAGCACATAATTCCAGTGCTTAAAATCTTGCATACCCTGTCCACATGATGTTACCATTCTAGATTCAAGATTTTTTGTATTAATTTACAAGTCTCTTAAAAATGTGTCCTAGATACACAGTGTGTCTAGTACGATCTCCTAGGTCACCTACACCAAGGTAAAAAGCTAAAGGGCCTGGACAGTTAAGTGTAGTTGAATTTGACTTTGGGGTGTGGCCTCATCTCTGCTTTCAGGAAGAGGGAGCCAATGTTTGTCTGCAGACAGCTTTCCGGGTCATGTGGCCGGCATGACTCAATCACTTTTGATGCAACAGAACACCGTGACGGAAGCTAGAGTGCCTGAAAATGCCATTTGCCTTCCCGTTTCAGCAGTACCTATATATCTTTTTGCACTGGTATGCTTTCAAACTGCTAGGTTTGCAGGAACTGGGACAGAGCAACAGGAGATCATCCCGTTGTGCAGATTCAAACTGCTGACCTTGTGATCAGCAAGACCAAGAGGCTTGGTGGTTTAGATCACAGTGCCACTTGTGTCTCACCACCACCTACATGACTGAATCAGTGCCCACAGACAAAGGTTTTAGCAGGAAGGGAAGGGAATCCCTTTTATTCACCTCCCTGCAAACCAGCTTATAAACTCCTAGGCAAAAAAGGCATTTTGACAAGATTCTTAAAAAAAACCCAAAAAAAACCCTATAGGCACTTCTCTCATGTCCGCTATATTCAAAACAACTACAGGATAAGGGCAGGATAAGGGATTCCTTTTTCAGCCAGCCTCTAAACTTTAAAGAGTGTTCTTTTGCGAAAACTGCTGCAGCTATTATTCTGAAGTTTAGCTGGATTAATCCAATCAGATGGGGCTACCTGCCTGCAAATTTCATTCAATTCTGCTAAAATTAAAAAGTTATATATAGTTCACTGGGGAGAATCCGTTTTTTAAAGAGGAAGGGAGGGGGGAGAGATATTTGCTTGTAATTTAGCAGGATGTATGTACCATGCAGGAGCTATTATGAATGCAAATTCTATCCACTAAATGCATTTTGATTTCTCCGTAATAGAGAAGGGAGTGAGGGAGAAAGAGAGAGAGAGAGAGAGAGAGAGAGAGAGAGAGAGAGAGAGAATGTAGTTTTGTTTTTCACACCTGGACTTTCTGACTTGGATTCTGAGCTGAATCAGGCTGTCTCGAAGGTGCTTCAGATCAAAGATCAAAGTAGGCTGTCTTCTAAATCAGCAAATAGGGATCCAAACCAACTCTTATGATCAGTGCAAAGCCTTTATACATATGCATCAGAGATATGGCCTATCAGCCAATTTCTTATGACACCTTCAAAAACAGTGTTTGCTCATTATAAGCTAATGAACTTGTTTATAGCTTGTCTTCTACAATAACTCTGAGGTATTTTTGTCTATCTATCAGTTGCTGGAGGTCAATAGCATTGTTGGAGTTCTTTTTCCTAATTACTTTTGCAAGTACTGAAGACCATCTATTTATTCCAAGAAGGGTCTCAGCTGGGTTCCAGTCTTTCCACAAACAATCTGTTTTCACAGAATCATTAGCTTGGAATAGACACTGTTCGTGTGGTACAGCAAAAAGGTGACTATTAACGTGTTAAGGTTTTTTTCCTGCAAAAAAACAACAGCAGCATGTCTGCTAGTGTTCAAATAGCTTGATTTGGCCATGATAATAGCAGTCAAGCAAATTGTGTCCTATTAGCAATAAATGATTTCACAAATAAGGAAAGCTGGATCAGAAAATCCCTGTGTACATGTGCTGAAGATGAAACACAAAGTCAATTGTGTAAGGCATTTTCACTCAGACTGACATTTTTTGATAGTGAGGAATAGTGGGTAGAGTAGAATAATCAACATATATTTGATTATCCATAGGGCCTATAATCCAATTAAATAAATAACCATGGTCAGCTGAGAAATATTATTTAGTTTCTACCTGCATACACAATACCTGAATAACAAGGGCATAGGCACTCTTATTAGCCCCTCCTCAAAATCAGGAAATCAAAGTCTACCAAAACAATGGCCCAATAATCTTCAAGAAGACATGTAAGGCCTTTTTCATTTATGCAAGTACTTTGTTGTTAGGAGTAAGCAAGGCATTCCTTTAGTGGTTAGGCTTTTGTTAAGTATTCTGATTACTTGTCTCTAATGTTGTAACTCATCCTGGACCTGCGGGTAAAAATCCAAATTTACAAGATATTAATTAGCATTGGCAATTATATATAAGTATTCGGCTGTATGCATAGTTCAATGTGACACCTGTCAGTTTCACTCTGTCCTGGAACCGTAACTACCCATCAGGTCCTGTTCTTTAAAACTCTCAGAGCAGTTTCTTTCTGGTACAGATTTCAGGAGACAGCTTGAAATGTACACAATGTTAATCACAAAGTCTCTACAGAAAAGTGGGCATATATTTGGTGTGCTTTTAAGATGAGAATGGAGGCAGCAAAACCAATGCAGGCTTAAAATTATCAGATTGTTCTAGGCAAGCTTGAGTACTCTGGATTGTCTTGATTGTTTTTGAGTAGGCAATTTCTTAAAGGTGGAATGCAGTTCATAAAAGCGGAATAAAATGGAAAAGGATAGCCCACTCAAAAGGGAATAGCACCTTTTTTTCAAACCCTACACTATTTTCACACATCTATACTTCTGGAAACAATGATAGCAAAACAGAAATCCGGCAGAGCAATATTATATCTATATACAGATATGCAGAATTCCCTTTGTACAAAGTTTTTTTAAAAAAATTATGCTTCAATTTATCATGCAAGTTGCTAAATTTGTGGATAGAGCAGTACATACCCACTGGTGTTTTTAAGTATAACTAAGATTAAAGTTGAGGACGTGGATGGCGCTGTGGTCTAAGCCACAGAGCCTAGGGCTTGCCGATCAGAAGGTCAGCAGTTTGAATCCCCGTGACGGGGTGAGCTCCCGTTGTTGGGTCCCAGCTCCTGCCCACCTAGCAGTTCGAAAGCACGTCAACTGCAAGTAGATAAATAGGTACTGCTCCGGCGGGAAGGTAAACGGCGTATCCGTGTGCTGCTCTGGTTCGCCAGAAGCAGCTTAGTCATGCAGGCCACATGACCTGGAAGCTGTCTGCGGACAAACGCTGGCTCCCTCGGCCTATAGAGCGAGATGAGCGCCACAACCCCAGAGTCGTCCGTGACTGGACCTAATGGTCAGGGGTACCTTTACCTTTTTTAAGATTAAAGTTAGCCTCAGAATAGTATTTAAGAAGGACAAAGGGGGGGGATGTGTATCTTGGGGGATAACAAAAACTTTATAGCATCACAGAATCACGACAGGGGACCTGTAGGAGTGGTCTGAAAGAAATAACATTTTTTTTCTTTAAAAAACACCCAACAGTCATAAAAAATAAGCTCCAACATATCAATAAAGAAAAATCAATTTTCACTTAGCCCAAATTCTTGCAAAAATAGGCAAGACATTGCCAATCAGTGTTAGCTCACCACCACAATGACCAGTGGATCTCTCAGGAGAGCATTCCCAAATTCAGCCAGCTCCCAAGGCCTGAAAGCGAGATGAGCGCCGCAACCCCCTAATCGCCTTTGACTGGACTTAACCATCCAGGGGTCCCTTACCTTTATCTTTTAGACCATCTGAAATGACCCATTTTCTTATCAAGCGGTCCAGTTGAAGTCAAGAATCCTGTTCTGAAATTCAGCTTGATCATTCATGGTTAAAAGTGTGTAGTGAGCCAGGAGCATATGCATCAGCCTTCCCCCCAACATCCCCTACACACTGGGTAACCCCCCAACTTTTGTGTGATTAATGCAAAAAACTGAAGTGGGCAGTGGGCTTTTAGCTTTCAGCTCAATAGACATCTCAATGCCACCAGGAACCAAGGAGCCCCACACCTAGGATCTGCATACACAGGATAACTGCTTCTGTCCTTCCTAATAAGTGACAGTGACTCTGTTGCTGGGAGACCAGGTGCAGAGTGCTGCCACTTCTTCACCAACTGCTCTTGACTGTGTTGAGGGACTTCTATAACACGCATGGTTCCAGATCACAAGAAAGCTTTTGTACAGTACAGTCTCTCTCAGTACAGTCACACTGTGCAAAGGTGTGGAGTGGGTTAAATAATGTCTCCCTGATCTGTGCTCCACAGGAGCATTAACACCTGAAAAGGCTCTATGTGAGCTATTAAGACAGTAGCATTGTAGGTACATGCACAGAGGAGCATCCATGTCAATCCCTCTCTCAATGATTGCTGTGCATTATGTGATTGGACAAGAGACAAAATTCATTTTTGTTTGGTATCTTCTCTCCACTAGATCCATTCTCTCAACAGGGAGACAGAGACAGACAGACAGACAGACACACACACACACACAGAGAGAGAGAGAGAGAGAGAGAAAGAGAAAGAGAGAGAGAGAGATGCAGTTCCTGTTCCCTATTGAGATTCAAAACCCTTTTCTTTTTGTTCCCAGATGTGTTTGTTTTGGTGGAATTATGGTGACTGAATTTCAGAGTGACTCTCATTCATGCATACAGCTGCCAAGCAGCCTCACAAAAAGACACAGGCTTGTATGCATGCAGCAATATTACAAGATGGAAGAAAACTCTGATAATATTCTCCAAGAAAGCTAAGAGGAGTGTTTGCTGATCCGTCAATATTCCTAGTGCTTCAAGCCAAGCTAAGAGTGTTTGAGACGTGTGTGTGTGTGCACATCTGCACACACGCACAAGGGCTCAAATCAGTCATCATCACAAATCATGGTTTGTGTTAACCAATACAAGTTAAGAGCCAAACCTTGGGGATTTAGCTCATAAATGTAAAGGCATCAGCCACTTGTCTTCTTTTGCTTTCTGTCTGTCCTGTACTCCTCTTTCTCTACAGACTCCTCTAGGTCTCTGAAGGCAGATAAACATACACAATTATGCTTAGTCAATTCAGATGTCACACAGTTAAACTTCATTAACATTGGTCTGGGTTTGGCAGGGGCAGACTGGTCTTTCAAATTTCAGTGTGGCCCCCAAATATGGTGCCACCCCACCTCTTGCCTTCCATTCTCCTCAGTTCACTATGTTATGCTTGTAATGTCCTGCTGCACCCCGTAGGCTTGGTACCCAGTGCGGTGCAACCAGTTGTGCTGTCCTAAATTCACTGAGATGCAGTTTCCAATACTGTTATCCCCTGCTCTGCAGCAGAAGTGACTAAAAATATAGTGCACAAATTGATAGCATCTCTGTTTAAATAAATACCGAATGAAAAACTATTGGTATGTATTCATATTTACTTTCCAGAACTTTAGACACAATTATCATTCAGACCCCTTTTGATAAAAGACATGCAGTTATTCTTGACGCTTTGATTTTTTTCCCAGGGAGCTGTTCCTAGAAGTCATGCTTATGATAAAAGATCATAATGCAGGAAGAACAGAAACTCATAATTATTCAAAGTCAGGCAAAATTAATTGGCAGTGCCTTACTCATAAAAACTTGCAATTTAAGCTCCACCCCCAGCTCCATTTTTATTATGATTGATGGACCTGTTTTAGCAGCCTCCTGAATAACAACAAAAATATTGTCTACTCCAGTAAGAAAAGCAGTCATAAATACCTGGCCTGCATGAGACCAATTTTAGAGCATCTCAGATATTTATAATTCTTGTCCACTTGGATCATTTCATCATGTTCAGTGATAGATCTGGGATTCTAGGGCAGGTCAGCAGGACACAACTATGGGGAATTCCTTAGGTAAACTTGTTCATCTTACTCCAAGGTGGTACAATGTTATTTATACCTCCAGAGCAGATTTTCCTGCTGCAGAAGTGAATCACAACTGAAGGGGTTTGCTTGCTTGCTTGCTTGCTTGTTTGTTTGTTTGTTTGTTTGTTTTGTACTATACTCCAACTTATACCAAAAATGTTCATTGTTAGGCAGGAGCCAAGCAAGTTTTGGTACCAGCTAAAATTTTACTTTGCTTAAGCAAGTCATGTAAACCTGAGTTGTATTTTAATTGATAATTTTATTTTATATAGTACATTTTAAAAACTGCATAGTACATTTTAAAAACTGCTGATTTTATTTTGAAAAGGTTTAGACTAACTTGTTTTTAACATCTGATTTTATAAGTAACTTTTGTGTGTGTTTAATGTATCGTGCTTAGAGGTTTCAATATAAATCCTGTTAAATAAAAAATAAATGCAAAAAGTTATTCTGTCATGGCCGCGTCTAGTCTTGTGAAAGGAAGACATTCTAGATCAATAGACATACTTATAGAACACCAGTACATCACATTGAAATCCCAAGGAACTACTTCCCTGTGTTCATCCTTCCAGAGGACAAGTAAATACTCCAGGCCACCCAAGCCCAGATTTCTACAGGCCCTTAGGCACAGGTGGAGTCCATGGCCCCTCCCTTTCTGCCTCAAACCCTCTCAGCTCCACCCCTTTAAACTAAAACAGTTTTTAACCAATATGACATCCCTACTGTCAAAGCAAACCACACACTTTAGTATTTTACTACTGGCCTTTCTAAATTTTGTGTTTTGTCTCTAAGTTGGAGGCAATTTACTCTGCTATCCTATACAAACATACTCAAGAGTAAGACACATAGAACCCCCTGGGGATAACTTCTGAGCAGATATCTTTATAGGGTCACACTGTCAGAGACAGAACTTAAAGAGGCCCAGAACTCAGAGGAAAACAGAAAATGCACATATGAAAAGAAAAACACCAAAATGAATTTTACCCTTTCTTCTGCAATTAGAAAAAAAATAGTCTTATGGTTACCTATGGAACATCCAAGGCTATCAAATTAGGTTACGCAGGCTTCCTTTACCCCCTCCGTTGTTTCAGCATGTCCAGAAAATAATTATACATCGTGAATATACTACCTAAATGTCATTCATTTCTTCTTGAACAGGCATATGTGAATTTTCATTCCTCCTACGTATCTTTGCTAATTTTAGTATTCTGATCCCCCAGGACATTTAAGTCATCTCTTTTCTCTCTCTCTGTCTCTCCCCCCCCCCCCCGCCTTTATCAGACTCTTCTGTTCCACTGGGAGAGAAACTATTCCAAGTTGCCAATCGTTTTGATCTCTAGGAGGATTAATCAGTAGTCTAAAAGAAATTAGATGACTATTGATGAGCACATCTCATAAAAGTGAGTGTCTATATAGAAAATGTAATTCTTTCGCCCTCTCCTGAGAAAACTTGCCATTGTTCAAGTACTGTCCTACACCTCCAATTGCTTTAAAACAGGACTCGGCTTCAAAGTTCAATGTTATAAATGGCAAGCAATGAAACCTCTGTGTGTGTTTAAATTAGCAGTTATATCACCTTGTGTGCTATATGAAATCGGGGGACAAAATGACAGATAGTTGCCTTGAATGTCACAAAAAGGTGGAATATAAACTTACTAAATAAATCACGCTCATAAACATACCAGGCCTTACTGACTGATTCACGGCTGTATCTATAGTGTTGGGTCACATCTGCAGCAAATATATGGTACATTCACAGGCCAACAAACCAAGTTTACTTGAAAAATATAAAAATGGCTCACAATGTTACATGGAAACTAGGAATATAAAGAAGGAGACAGAGCTTTAATGATACAGGTAGTATTCTACACAATAATTACACAAGTTCCTTCCCACTTGGCACTGATGTCAGACCAGGTGATGAATATGCCCAGGCCTCTCTGTCTGGCCTTTGGGTCTCTCCCCAGGATATCAGAAAACAAACCAATAAAGGAACTGAGCGCCTAAAGAAAAATATAGGAAGGTCTACCACCTCTGGGGCCCAACACATTCAACAGCATCTTCCTGTAGCTCTAGTGCAATTACCCTTGGTACACTGCTTCGGACTGAATTTCAATGCCCTGTTGTGTAAATCAGTTCATCATTTTGCATTGGTCACTAAATGCCACTTGCTGGGTTGGCTGGAGCCACCACACTAGCTTCCTGGCAAGTGGATCACTATGGCTTAGCCAGACGGGGATGTGCAAGGCAGCAGGGAGGTTGGTGCAGTGCAAACACACCAGCAGAGCCAATCCAACGCTTCTGCCAGTGTGTTTGCACCACAAGGACTTCCCTGCCACTTCTTCCTATCCCTCCCAATAAGCAACCATGACTAACCTGCCAGGAAGCTAGCATAGCGGCCCTGTCCCACCTGGAGAACCACATATCATGGTCACAACACCAAATGATGAAAATATTAAATTGTCAAAACCAGTTAGAAACTGTTCCGTTTAACGTTTCAGATACATACCATTTTCAACTTAACTCATAGCTTTGGAGTAATAACTGTGCAACAAAATGTTGCAGTGAAGCATTCCTGGTCAGGATTCCAGCCAGCCATACCTTTTCACAGGATACCCCATTCACCTTCTTATTTTCTATCTCCACCCCACCTCCTGCAGCCACCATTCAGCTTTCCATGCAAAATGTTCGTGCTCAGTTCCCATTGTACTATTTTTGGCTATGCCCCTTTGAGGGTCCTTTTCTAAAGTTTTTTTGTTCCACTAAAAACCTTGACACTCTTCAAGTCTTTTAACACCTCCCTTTTGTGCATTGATGGTACTGTTTGGCTCCATAAGGATACATACTTGGAGAATGAATTTGCTATTAGTATACAGAATTGTTTTCTATATTAGCATATAGTATTATCTTGTATATATTGCTTTAATTTTATGATAGTTTTCAATGACTGTGGTGCTGTAGAAAATTGAAAAAAAATGGGGCAGATCACAAGGGAATCAGTAATTTAATTTTGCAGACTTAGTGATATACATAAATGAGAAATAAAATATGGATGAAATGATTCAGTACACAGTTGTGTGACATGCATCTGAATGTGCCAAAATGTTCAAGATCAATGAAGTTCTTTTCAACACATTTGTATGTGTGAGACCGCATATGTTTTCTGCCAAGTAAATTCCATATTTCAGTATTGTGACATGTACACTAAGTACTATTTTGAATGAAGAGAAACTACATTTTAATGTAAATTCTATATACAAACAAAACTGGTATATGACACAGCAGCCAACATCTTTTCTAATCATTTACTTGCTTGCATAGCAAGGATCTGGAATGTTCTGCAAGGAAACTTATTTGCACTAAATAATATTTTTATACCTTTCCACAGCTTTCTGGGATTAAAATCTTTATTGATTTGGTGAAGAAATTGCTTCCATGCTTCTGCTAAGATTACACTGATGTTGCACCTCAACAGTGATTATTGCTAGGAGGGGCTTTTTGCAAAATCCTTCAATCCCTATACCCCTGTTCCAGTATGATGAATTTTCAGTGTCACACAAGTTTATTTAGTCATTCATTCAACTTATTTATATGTTTCTCTTCAAAATGCCCTCTTTTCACAGACACTTACAACACATACATTTTTTAAAGCATACAAAATAACAAAAAATACACTAGTAATAATAGCAACAGTATCTTATTAAAGTGCCTAGAGGTTTTACTACAATCAAGCAATATATAAATCTTGTTAAATAATAAATAAATAAATAACTTTCATCTGTTGTCTGGAATGAGGGGGCTCACTGTTTCTCTCAGGACAGAATTCTACAATCATGGGGCCACGAAAGAAAAGTCCTCATCCCTCGTGGCCAAAACTGACCTTAGCACAACCCCCCACTCTTTCTCCCTTTAAGCTAATCCTGACCCAAACATGCTGCAAAGAAAACTTCCAGCAAAACCATAGGATGGTTTGGGCTCCCCTTTCACCAAGAAGCCACTAACCTCTTTCTGCTATTCTTCACTACCTCCTATATTTTGCAAAGGTGGAAGCAGCATTCTGTCTTCTTTGTGACTGTTGTTAGGCATATGCCAACCCTCTCTGTGATTGTGTTATGATGTAGAATTGGGCAACCAAGCCTTTGGGTAAAGAAAACAAACTCCACTTGGTGGCTGCTGAGAGGCACACTACTGCCACGACCTGTGGTATGTTTCACTAGACTTCCAGTTTCGCACCCACCCTGAAATAGTCTCTGAATTCAAGAAATGGGATCATCTTAATAGATGATCCTGGTTGCAGGCAGACCCTCAACCTGGTTCCCCCCACCCTTACGCCAGGGTGGCACCACAATCACCTAGGGCTATTGCCCAATCATTTTGAAGGGTGATTGTGGGGGAAAGTATAAAAGTGGCAGCGCGATGTGTGCCAGGCTCCTGCTTTGCGCTGCCGAACACCCACCCACACTCCCTTTAATTTAAGTGTCCTTTGGCCTTGCTTTGGACTTTGGTTGGTTGCCCATCTTGAGTTGGGGACCGGGTAGGAATTTTTTCCATTTGGCAAATTGGCACGGGCCACTTGGGTTTTGCCTACCTCTTAGCAATCATCACAACTTTGTAAGGTTTGGCAGTTAGGCCTTGGCTTATTGTTGAATGGGGGAGGGAAGGTCAGCCATCACCTGCCCCTCCAGTTTCAAGGGTATTCCGTTAAAGGAATCCGGGGCCTGGATTCTGTCTGAAGTCTGCTTGAGGGGCTACCAGGGTAGATGCAGGCGGGTTCCCCCGAAGCAGTTTCCCTTTGGGGGGTTTACCCTTACAGACTTCCTGCAAAGCGAGCAGGAGTCAGATATAGTCTTGCCAATGCCTAAGCCAATACCGCTCTCATTCCTGTAATAAATAATGTTGTGGCCAAAATTTTGCCCCAAAACCTTAAACAAAATATCCGTGTCTGTGTGAATTTCATTATTCTAGTGGGGGGTTGGCTTGGGGGTCTTGCCATGCAACACATGACTTGGGGAGGGAAAACTCAGAGCTTGCTCTCTACTGAGGCATCTGGCACCAACTACATTGTGGTGAAAAACAGGTGTGCAAGAGAGACAGACATTAGACTAACCTTCCACAGGGCCATCTACCACCAAATGCATTATGGAAAAGCTCCTGATGGCTTGACATGTTTTGATATGGTTTTCTTCTGATTTCATTAAGGTATTTTTATGTTACCTGTAGACTGGCTTGGAAGGATTTGCATCCTGAAAAATGGGAGGGAAACTATATATGCTCAAATGTCACTCACCTGATGCTATGTGACTTCAGGTGTGGAACAGGTAAAGTCACAGCTGTCAGGGAACAATTGGGAACTGCAAAGTGTTCCTTTGCAGCAGGGATTGCATTTGGTGCTGTTTAAATTTGGCACTGAATGCAAGCCATGCTGGGATTGGTTCCACTTGGGAGCTCCTGATCAGAGCTTGCGAGCAGAACCAATCCCCGTTGAAAGCAGCTGAATGAAACCCGCTGCCAAGATGCAATTGGGTGCACAATCTGAGCCTGATTGTTCCTTGGCACCGGTCTTGCATTTGTTGCTGTCTATATTTGGTGCCAAACGTATGCCCCACAGGGCTTCCTTCGACTTGGGAATTCCTGATAATGAGATCCCAAGTGAAGCTGATCCCTGCCAAAAGCAGCGGGGCTTGCTTAAGATTCTAATATATCATAATTGATTCTAATATAATAATATATACATAATTGATTCTAAGATTCTAATATATCATAATTATGATAATATATCATAATTAGGTCAAATATAAAAAGTGGAGAAGTTGTGAAAGGTTTTATTTCATGGACATAGCTAAACATTATTAGAGGATCAAAGCTAGGCCATTTGTTGTTGGTTTGGTAGCCCACCCAACCACCACCCCTGCTTCTAAACTAGTTTCAGGAGTTACTATTATATTTTTGGTCAGACAGGACCTCACATGAAAATTTGTCATTAGGTTTCATCAGGCACTGCCAAATGCATTCAGTGAGGAGGGAACAGAGTCATACCGGCTTGCCATGCCCTAATACCAGTGTGCCTGGTTCCAAACAGCTGGACTTTTTTGCATTACCATTCCCTCCAACATTTCTCCGATGAAAATAGGGATGTCTTATTCCATCATAATCATCATCACTTTACTATTTATACCCCACCCATCTGACTGGGCTGCCCCAGCCACTTTCAGCAGCCTTCAGCATATATAAAAACATAACAAAGCATTAAACATTAAAAAAAGCTTCCCTATACAGGGCTGCCTTCAGATGTCTTATATAGATGTCTTAAGGTTATATAGTTACTTATCTCCTTGGCTTGGAGGTCACATAACTCCATACCCGCCAACATTTCTCCAATGAAATTAGGGACTTCCTAAGAAAAAGTGGGACATTGCGTGATCAAATCAGAAACCAGGACAGCTTCTGTAAATTCGGGACTGTCTGTGGAAAATAGGGACACTTTGGAGGGTCTGCATTGCAGTACTGTAAAAGAGAGCCTCTGTGTATATAAATGTATGCTCCATGTGAGTGGGAATTCTGATTGACCAGTGAGCACTTCAGTATTCGGTTGTGGAGTTAGTGGGCTTGATCACACTCTGTACTCGCATGTTCACTGAATGCATGGGAGATAGATGTCTTACGGACAGACTGGATGTTTCTCCCAACTGTATGATTACAGTTAGTAGCTTGCTGTTATCATTGACTCTTCTATTTCTTTTGATTTGCATGCTCCCCTTCTTATCAATGTTTTCCACTGTCTGAAACCTAATCTGCTGGAGCTCTGGAGTAGTACTTACTATTTCCACTTTACATTTTTTGGTTGCTATGCTCAGATTCAAGCCCTTCTCTTGCAGCTCTCCTCCTTGACTCTGTCGGAGGCTAATTTAAACATTACGGCCCCCACATAGAAACGGTTGAGATGTCTCTAGTGGCAGTAGCCCATGTGATGAGCATAATGTTTAAAAGCTTTGCTGTGCAATGCCTGCACACCAGCTTTGAATATCTCTGGTAGCGGCAGCACTGCTTTACAGATGCTGCAAGCTATTAGGGTAAGGAACTTTTAAATGTCATTTCTACAGTATGTAGCATCCCAGGAGGAATTGCCTATTTTTTGTACCCAGAATAGGAGCCAGTAAACCAGAATGTTTAAAAGGAGCCACAGATAGCGTAGGACTCTGGGCTTAAGGCTGACTGTTTCATAACAATGAATATATTTAATTAACTGAATTTAAAGAAGTACTGGCATAAATTCAAAGCAGGACAACACTGGATTCAAAGGGGACCTTATATAATGTTTTGCCAGGGACTTGATATGTGACATCGGGCACATGCCTTAACCTCAGTGATAGAGGTATGAACTGAAGCAAACAGGTGCTTTGTGAGGCTGGAATTAATATTTGAAAAGCACTTTGATTTATTCCCACATGAAAGGAGCTACAGAAGTGCAAAGCAGCATTTAAATATGCATGGCATATTGAATTTAGGAAAAACAGGGTCTGGGCACAAAGAAGAAGAGCTTTGCTTCTATCCCAATCAAAGCTCTCATTTTCTCTGGATAATGCCACAATGTAAAGCCAGAGCACCCTCACTCAATATGCCCACCACCATGCTGCCCCAAATGCTTCAGAGCACTATTAGAACAATAAAGAGCACTAATGGAAACTATTTGCTATTTTTACTTTCAGCCCTTGACAATAAAAGGGTTGATTAAGTATATTAGCGCAGGCAGTATGAGCTGCTAAGCATAGTTGTCTTTTATTTATTATTACTGTTAATGTTGTTGTTGTTGTTTAGTCGTTTAGTTGTGTCCGACTCTTCGTGACCCCATGGACCAGATCATGCCAGGCACTCCTGTCTTCCACTGCCTCCCGCAGTTTGGTCAAACTCATGCTGGTAGCTTCGAGAACACTATCCAACCATCTTGTCCTCTGTCATCCCCTTCTCCTTGTGCCCTCCATCTTTCCCAACATCAGGGTCTTTTCCAGGGAGTCTTCTCTTCTCATGAGGTGGCCAAAGTATTGGAGCCTCAACTTCATGATCTGTCCTTCCAGTGAGCACTCAGGGCTGATTTCCTTAAGAATGGAGAGGTTTGATCTTCTTGCAGTCCATGGGACTCTCAAGAGTCTCCTCCAGCACCATAATTCAAAAGCATCAATTCTTCGGCGATCAGCCTTCTTTATGGTCCAGCTTTCACTTCCATACATCACTACTGGGGAAACCATAGCTTTTACTATATGGACCTTTGTTGGCAAAGTGATGCTTCTACTTTTTAAGATGCTGTCTAAGTTTGTCATTGCTTTTCTCCCAAGAATACAAACATACATATGTCATATATCACAGTATTTATATCTCCTACAAATAATGCGCAAAGCACTGCAAAATTTATAATTTAAAAATCTCCTTCCAAAAAAAACACACACAAAAAAACCACCAAACAGACTACAACCCAAATTTTTAAAATATGGAAAGCAGAAGACTTACAGAGCAAGAGTAGGAAGTCAGTAGAAATTATGCCAATTTAGGTTAAGCCAAGATACGTTACCCCTATTCTAATAACTGTTCAGGTGGGGGGCTACTGTTGGCTGAGTTGGTCTGAGCCTGGCAAAGGGAAGCAAACCTTTAAAATAGTTCTTTTTTACTTATTTCTTTATTTAATAACATTTATACACTGCTTGTTTGTAAAAACAACAACACTTGAAGCAGTTTACAAAAGATAAAACATTAAAATCAAGGAAAAAATACAACTCTACTTTAAAACACACAAAAGTTAAAATACAAAAAAAGAAGATTAAAATTCCCTCAACTTTCTAAGCATCTGAGTAGCCTTGTCTAAACAGGAATGCTTTTAACAGGAGTCGAAAGGAGTACAGTGAAGTCACCTGCTTGATCTCAATAGGCAGGAAGTTTGACTTCCACTACCTTTTTCACTGATGTAAGTTCCTCGAGGTTCCCAGTTCACATAACTGAGCTGAATGAGGGTTGGAGTAGGTTAAAGTCTCTCCTTTCCACATCCCACCCCTTTGGGTTTTTGTTTTTGTTTGTTTTTACTGCTAGCTTAAGTTCCATCAGAGAGACGCAGGTGGCTCTGTGGTCTAAACCACTGAGCCTCTTGAGTTTGCCGATCAGGAGATTGGCAGTTCGAATCCCCACAACGGGGTGAGCTCCTGTTGCTCAGTCCCAGCTCCTGTCAACCTAGCAGTTTGAAAGCACACCCAAAAAAGCAAGTAGATAAATAGGTACCACTCTGGTGGGAAGGTAAACGGCATTTCCGTGCACACCAGAAGCGGCTTAGTCCTGCTGGCCACATGACCCAGAAAAACTGTCTGCGGACAAACACCGTCTCCCTCGGCCTCTAAAGCGAGATGAGTGCTGCAACCCCAGCGTCGTCTGTGACTGGACTTAACTGTCAGGGGTCCTTTACCTTTAAGTTCCACCAGCAGATTCACCAGATTCTCAGCCCAGTTGGATTGAGAGAGGTACATAGGGCTGCCTCTGAAGAGGGTGGTTGTGGAATGACCACCAGTATTCCTGGAAGAGACTGATCATCTGAAAATGCTACAGGCTGAGTTTCAGAAATTAATCAGGCTTGGTAGGCGTGACAAATGGCCTTTATCACAAAAGAGATGGGGGAGTGTGGCCCTGTTACTTCTGCTCAATCTCTTGGCAGCTTTTGATACCATTTCTAATACAGAATGAGATGGAGCTATCAGACCCTCTCTGGAGAGGCAATTCCACAATTTGGGAACCACTGAAGAAAACAGGGAGGAATCCTATCCATAGTAACCACCCACCTAATATCAGATCAGATCATAGATGATCTAAACTAGTGGCAGCTTCAGGTGGGTTTAATTTACCAGGAACCCAAAGCACCAACAAACTACAATTCCCAAAGATCTTTGCATGGAAAACTTCCTGTTGATAAGGCTGTGGAGTAGCCTTCCATGTCACTATTGCAGAAAGGTAAGTTTTGAGAAAAGGGTTACTGGAGGTTATTAGCAGGAGGACATTAAGAATGAGCTGGACAGTTGTTTGCTTCTTTGTTTGTTTTAAAGGCCCCCGCTTTTTCCAAGAATCCTCTGAAAAGCACTGGAACCTCAAAAACAAGAATCCTGCTGCTCCAAGATGTGATAAAGAAAGTTCACAAAGTTCACAAACTCAAGTCTTAAATCAGTAGAGTCCTCTTTATTATCCTGTGGGGTGAATATGACATACGACATAAAATAATCCTAATCCTCAGTTGTTTGGAGTCCCAACAGTGCTCCCATAATGGATCTCTTTTGCTTGCCCATAAAGTCCCTGCTCCTGACTTTTTTCTTCAGCTGATTATTTCTTCAAAATGAAATCTGCATTTTAAGATTCTTATTTTATGTTGGTGCTGTCAAAAAGACAAGTAGAAGAAAGCAAAGTGGAGGAGGTTGATATGGAGGGCATAAGAAAAAAAACAATTTTGGCTGCTAGGCAAACTTTTCCTGAACTTTTCTTCTTCAGATGTCTGAGACATTTTGCCTACTTTTTGTTCCTAGTACATCTTGCCGTGAGTTGGGAGTCCTGCTAATCATTCAGTTGGAATTCAGCCTGCAGAAACTTCTCACAGCTAGTAGAATTCATCCTTTGACCTTCCTCTGTCTTCCACTGATGCAAAGAACAAGGCTGATTTTCATTGGCGAAGGCAGCAGAAGTATTTAAGTGCAAATTATTTTATCCCAGCACATCTCACCAACTTTTACCAAAAAAATGTAGGGTTATCTTGAGAACAGCCATCTAGCTATGCTTGTTTAATACTCCTGCACCATTCTCACATCACTTCATAGATTGTATAAAACTCAGCCAGCAGTGCTCTATAATAATATGAAAGGAAAATCAGGGTTGCTGCATTGGGAGTAGAAGAGAGAAATGGAGACTGATTGCAAATCGAATATATTCTTCCCCCATTCAATCTATTTCAGTTAGAATTAAGCACCTCTGAAAAATAATTATGACCATGTAGGGAAAATAGCTGGCAGTGTGGTGGTGGTGGAATTAAAGTCACAGCAGTATGTGATAACAATCTATTCCAGAGCTTTATCCATTTCTGTTCTTCTTACAATAGGGGTATTTTAAAGAAGATTTGAAATGTCACCAATACCCATGAACTATTTCTTTCCCAATCATTCACTCTACGGCTCCTGTGGCTAAATGACTTCATCTCTGAAAGGGAGATAAACTTTAAGTTGATTGCAACCATAAATGTGTCAAAAATCAATAGGTATTCAAGATCATTAAATATCGTGTACAGAGATCTTTACTAGAATTTGAGATGCTCTGCAAATATTGACAAAGTGTCATCCTAGGTGTTTTAAATATCCCAATCACAGAATGTTCACTTGATAAAAAGAAACAGACTGAAAGTGAAGGACCAGCTGTGTAAATACCATATTTGCATTTCTGGGCCAAGGCCATGAGATACCAGCATTTTACATCTGCCCCAACTATTCCAGAATTTTAATTAATACCATGCATATCTGACTGTCATTCCAACAAAACTAAAAGATATTTGAAAAGATCAAACACTGGTCAGTGTTAAAATAATTAGTTTTGATTAAACTCCGAAAAAGCAATAAAGGAGGAAATTAGCACTATTTTAATTGATTTCAAAGTCTGAATGCCAAGTGACTTTCAGGGTTTATATTTGTGTTCACTTTTTTATCATTAGAGCACCCTATGATAGATGCAGAGTTATTAATATCACATTTTATTTACTGCACAATCCTGTACATATCTACTGAGCTGTCAGTCTAAGTACTCAGTAGAGCTCTCCATGGAAGGAGAGACAGTTCTTGGGCTCAAATCCTGTTTGCTGGTTTTCCATGGGTAATTGTTCAGCCACTGTGAGAACAGGAAGCTGGACCAGAGGGGCCACTGGCCTGATCCAGCAGGCTCTTTCTGTATCCTTGGCAAGAAAAGTTACAGTGTTGGCTAACAGTATTGAAAAGGTCTGATTTAGGTCATGTTGAAAGGTTGTACCTTGAAGAAGAGATCTGAATTTTCTGAAAGCCCAGCACCCCCCACTCTTGGTCTGTATGGCTGAGCAAGTACTATGGCTGCAGTCCTAAACACACATACTAGTAAGTAAATCCTATTAAAAACAGAGGGATTTACTTCTGACAAGACATGCAGGATTGTGATATAAGGTTAAGGATATGGTAGCAGCAGTTTACCCAGCTTGGGCCCTATGCACAAGCATGTACTGAACAGTCTATTCAGACACAAACATCTCTTCATTTCTGGACAGGCTGCTAAATCTGTACATCATCTGGGACTAAAATGGGGAATGCTGGTTTTTCCCCTGACTTTTTCTGGACTCTCTCTACCAACATCATTCAATAGTGCTGACTGTGGTTGTATGGAGCTCAATGCATGTATTTACACGTGTACATCCATGAGACAGACTCCTCTAAAGGTCTTTTCTCTGAATGTGCAGCCCGACAAATCGGATCCTCCTAATTGAGGCGCCCCCCCCATCCTGGGGGGGGGGAGAGAGAGATTGAACCCGGCCCACATGATGGCCCCACAATCACACCATGGCTTCTATTGGCCAATCAGACATCAGTTGTGTGATTGTGGGGGCATATAAAAGGCAGCGGTGCATTTCTGGGGATTCACCTGGCTTCGTGACGCTGAAGACCCACCCATCTACCCAACCTGTATTTTTTGTGTCTGTTTGGGCCTTGCTCTGGACTTTGGTTGGTCACCTGTTTTAGAACAGGCTGGGTAGGATTTTTTTCCATTTGGCAAACTGGCACTGGCCATTTGGTTTTCGCCTACCTCTTAGCAATTGTCACAACTTTTGTAAGGTTTGGTGGTTAGGCATTGGCTTATTGTGATGTGGAGGAGTTGAGGGGTGGCCATCACCTGCCCCTCCAGGTACAAGGGTATTCCAGTAAAGGAATCCACAGGTCTGGATCTCGTCCGAAGTCCGCTTGAGGGGCTAGGGCCATGCCAGGACCCAGCGGGAACCCTGGGGGTGAACTTCAGTTGGTTGCCATCAACAGAGCTTCCTTGTTTGGTTGTTTACCCTTCCAGACTTCCTGCAAGGTGGGCAGTAAGGAGTTAGATATAGTTATTGCCAATGCCTAAGCCAATACCACTCACATTGCTGTAATCAATAAAGTTGTGGCCTAAATTTTTGCCCATTAACCTTAAACTAAAATTCTGTGTCAATTTGTATTTATTTATCCTTGAGGGTGTGCCGGGGTCTTGATGTGCACCTGTTCTACCTACAACAGAACTTTAATTAATTTCAGGCACTCCAAAGCATTCATTTGTGGTGTAACTGTGCCATGGCAAGAGAAGGCAGAACATGGCAGCATAAAAATATTTATAGTACAGTAGTCAAAACTGCATGCACAACAGCTATTTCTATGTCAATACATAATTCTGAGATTCCTAACCCTTGCAAAACTATATGCAATGCCCAAAAGAAGCAAACTAATGGCCACTTATTCTCCCGTTTGTGGGTTAAAGCCAGATTGTTACAATGATTTTACTGAAAGCCGTTTCTTTTCATTTCACATAAGAAAGGATGTTCAAGTCCCATAGCTTAACTGCATAATTCAATTTAAATTTGCATAGATTATAAGGCTTTGAAAATACAATAGCTTTGGATTTGAATTCTCATGATCCAAGATATCCTCTCTGAAGACATTTCCATGAGCAGTAGAAACATACAGTAAATATATATAATCCCTGTGCAAGTTAAACTGCAGAAAGACCCCAGTTTATTTTATACTGTACATTTTATCTGCAAATCCCCGATGTTTAGAATGTATTACTTTTATAACAATTTTTTGGGGGTGCAATGTTGTAAAAACTAACTAACTAAATAAATCAAACATGCAAATGACCTAGTGCTATGAGCTGCAGCTCTGGCAAATCATAGTGCAACTTCCACACTGGTGAAATGTTTTAGTTTGTAGCTTTTAAACACAGGGTCTTGTACTTGCACAGCAGCAGATACTGACAGTCACCATTGTTGTTTTTTCAAAAAATTTTATTGATTTTCCAAGACAGTCGCCATTGTTAGATACACCACAGTGGTGTACACACCAGAAAATTAATATGAATAGTGTGCAGCAGAACTGGGACTTGGACAGTGCAGGAAAGATATCACTTACATTTAGAAATGAATAGATCAGCCTGTTTCTAATTCATGCCAATTTCATGCGCAGGACTGTTTTGTCTTGTTTCTGAATTCTTTTTTGTTGTTGTTGTTTAAGGTAAAGGACCCCTGACAGTTAAGTCCAGTCGCAGACGACTCTGGGGTTGCGGCGCTCATCTCGCTTTTCGGGCCAACAGAGGCTCCATTTGTCGACAGACAGTTTTAATAGGTCATGTGGCCAGCATGTCTAAGCTGCTTCTGGTGAAACCAGAGCAGCGCATAGAAACACCGTTTACCTTCCTGTCGGAGTGGTATCTATTTATCTACTTGCACTTGGCATGCTTTCAAACTGCTAGGTAGTTTAGGAGCTGGAACCGAGCAACGGGAGCTCACCCCATTGCAGGGATTCAAACTGCTGACCTTCTAATCGGCAAGCCCTAGGTTCAGTGGTTTAGACCACAGCGCCACCCGCGTCCCCACTACATAGACATAGATACATAGTATCTCAGTATGCATTTGTGAGCCAAGAATGGTATAGCAAATTGGAGGAAGAGCAGAATAAAAGAGAGGATCTTGCACACACTTTATGTGGAATAGACCTCGATCCTCAGTAAGGCTCAGGCAGTGATGGAGTGACTGGTAATGTGGCCCTTGAGTCAAAATCCAACTATATTCTTATGACGAGGGGCTACTGCCCCTGTTTGCTCTGTTTACCAACTCTGCCTAACCATTACACCTTACACCTCGTCAACCTCCGTATCCATAGACCAGAGCAGTCCCTGTGTGCAAATTCACACCCCTGTGTACCAAGGAGGTCGCTGCAATACAAACCGACCAGGTGGAGGCCCTGAAATCTCAGCTCCTGCATTGCGCTTTTCTGCTTTGCTTTTTCTCCTGTTGGATCATGCCATTTAAATAAAAGAGGGAACTGTCCAGACATTGACAAATGTTGTTGCCATTTCTCATTTTGAATTATCCTTTACTGCAAGCACACTCAAGAAGAATGGCATTCTAAAGATAAATCAGGACATCCCAAGTTAACATTTTACAAACTAAATATTAGGAGAGATAATAAATCTCATACTTCAGACTTGGAGCCAACAACACAGACGAGGGTTTTTGGTTTGGTTTGGTTGCCTTTTCCAATACTGTGGCATATCAGAATGAGTCATGCTCATGTTGACCCTTCTTCAGTACTACCAGCTGTCTGAATTGTGTAGAATGATCTGTGGTGATTGGGTGGAAAGTTGCCTTGTTTATTAAGCAATTAAGAATATCCATGCCCCACTCTACTGTTTAAAAAACAATAACACCCAAGATGACAATTTTTTTTTATAGAATAAAAACAATTGGCAAAGAACTTACACAGATCAGTTTGCAAGAGGCAGAAAGGAGAGATAAACTAAATAAAATAAAATGTGCAAAAAAAATTAAAATCTTCACTATTCTAGATATTTTCCAGTCTATCCCAGCAAATTCTGTTATTACCAAGAAAAGATTTATCAAACACCAATAATCAAATTAGGTCACAGTGTCTCTTGAGATGAACCAGTGAATAAAGCTTGATTTCATCATTTTTTTTCCTTGGGCCTTGTTGAACGTTGGTCAGTTAATTATCAGGGGCTCTTGGCGTAGTAAAATATCTGAAAGGTTTGTTGCACAAGACTAGTTTTGGACATTTACAAACCATCCATATTGTCCATCCTGATATATGTACGAATATCAAGGGGTCAGTTTTCTGTGTATCTGAAGTCACCCCTTATGGGCCAGACAAACTTTCAAAATTAATTAGCCATGGACACAACCAGTTTCTCCTCTTTTAAAGAGAAGAAACAGTGTTCTGAATACCTGACCCTGTGGTAATATAATCAGTCACTTCCCTATTTTGTCCAGAGTTTTTACATATACATCAAATAACTTTAGAGCAGAAAAAAGCATCAATCATTTATACATTTACTAAAGTAAGGGAAGAGAGACACTGTTTGTTATCAAAGGTACTGGGTCCAAGGGTGGAGTACACCAGGAGTTTCTGAAGATCAGCAGCCTCCTGGCTTTCTGAGTATATTTGGGACCAGGGTGAAGGGCTTGAGGTTCCACACTATCTTTAACAACAACAACAAACAACTCCCAGATTGTTTAATAAATCTTAGAAACATTATTAATGGATGAATACCATGGCTGCCTTTAGGAAAAAATCACGAGGGGAACAGAAAAAAGCAGGGTGGAGTGTACTTAATGCTTCATTTGGAGTAAAGGTAAAGGGACCCCTGACCATTAGGTCCAGTCGTGGCCAACTCTGGGGTTGCGGCACTCATCTCGCTTTATTGGCCGAGGAAGCCGGCGTACAGCTTCCGGGTCATGTGGCCAGCATGACTAAGCCGCTTCTGGTGAACCAGAGCAGCGCACAGAAACACCGTTTACCTTCCCACCAGAGCAGTACCTATTTATTTACTTGCACTTTGACGTGCTTTCGAACTACTAGGTTGGCAGGAGCAGGGACCGAGGAACGGGAGCTCACCCTGTCGCGGGGATTCGAACCGCCGACCTTCTGATCGGCAAGTCCTAGGCTTTGTGGTTTAACCCACAGCGCCACCTGCGTCCCTCAGTTGGAGTAGGTGCCAAAAAAAAAAAAAAAAAAAAGCAGAAGGAAGCCACACTTGTTCCTTATTTTGGCTCCCCCAAAATAATCCTGAGATCTTATTCCTCACAGAACTAGATTTCCCAGCACTCATAACAAATTACAGTTTGTAATGTTTTTTAATATATGCTGTGAACACACAGTAAATCTTCTTCAAGTCACACATATTCATATTCATATGCACAATGCAAAATGGATGCCGGTGCCTGAAGCCCAACCTGACAGAGTGTTATGTACTAACCTTGGATTCTAGAACAATAGTCAGGTAGGATCCTAGAATGCAACAACTGATTGGCTTGCAGGAGATGACCAATCAGGCTCCAGGAAGAAGTTAATCAGCCTATTGGGCTGGTAGGATCATAGAATGCAACAACTGATTGGCCTGCAGGAAAAGGCCAATCAGGCTCCAGGAGGGAAGCAGAATCAGACGGGACTCATTGTGTAAATAATGTATATAAAAGCCTGAGGTTTGGGGGGCAATTCAATCACTGTTTTACAAGCTGCAATAAAGAGCATGAAATCACTCCAGGACTCTGAGTATATTTCACAGAGATAACCATGTATCTCCTCAACCGTACTGGAATTGTCAGTGGCATTTGCACTGGCAGTTTTTCATTTGCTCCTCATGTCCCTATGAGACATTTGAAAAAGAAAGAAAAAACTGATCCCTTCATCTTTCTGTCAAAGGTTGTAAAGATTAGTTAATGTTTCTCTTTAAAAATGAAGCTATTTCCATATGTCAATTCATGTATTGTGTGATGGTTTATTCAAATTCATAAAAGTACTTCTGGACTGTTCTGCCATCAGCTTATGGATATGAAACAGTCATTCTCAGACTTCTGGTTGGCTGGGAGACCGTAAGGTATCCTAACCTGGATTTCCACCAGCAGAACATTTTAAAAATATGTATCTCTGTCTCTATCTGCTCCAATGTCATGCTTTCTTCATCTGGAAAAGACACATTTTCACTAAAATTGAAGATATGTGAATACTGGGAGAGATAGAGGACCTGAAGTTTCATTCATTTATTTGCCTGATGACACACCCATTTTATTCTGCTGAATGCACACATTTCTACTGTAGCCTGAAACTAGGTCAATATTCTTGAACTATAGTCCCCTGGCAGAAATGTAAAAAAAGGATGTTTTATGCCAACAGAGGAAATATGGGCTGCTTTTCTACAGGGAACTGGGTTTTAATATAAAAGTCATTGTTACAGAAACAAAAGGACAAAAACATGGGTCAAAGACAAATTCTTTCACATAGTTAAAGGCTGACTTTCCTTTCACTTGTTATATCATCTGTTAATGAAGTGTTGCCACTATTGAGTTACAGATCACCATTCTTCTTTGGAAAGTAACCGTGGAATCTGTTCACAGTAACAAACTTATCGTGGGTGTTTCTCTCCTGCGTCATGCAGTTCAGCAGAAGGCTCATTTGTATCTATAAAACAAAGTTAAGTGGCTGTGTAATTATCCTGCTTCTGCTTCTATAATAGGACAATTACTAAAAGAACAATCCGATACAGATCTAGTGGCAAGTAACTCTCTGGCAAATTGGAACCTACGTTTACAGCCTAAGTTTCATCCACCATTTTTACCATGATGTAGTTTTCTGCAACTCTCTATGGAAACAGCAAACAGATAATGTGGCCTCTAGGATTATACCTGCAGAATATTTTAAGACTTTAACATTCCAAAATATGTGCTGGGGCTCTAATCCTCTATGCATGCTTACCTGAAAGCAAGCCCCATGGACTATGGTTTACTTCTGAGTAAATATGCCTAGGATTCTACTTGGGATGGCCTACTACACCTATTAATGTTCAGATATGAAAAACTGGGGGGGGGGGTCCAGAGAAAAATCTCTCTTACTTACTAGTCAGCTGTGAATGTTCACCCAAATTCTGAAGGCTCTGTCATTATTTTTAACCATTTCCTCCATGTATTATTAAATTGACAAAGAATATGCAGTAATATATAGTCTAGTAAAGCCCAAGGAAGTTTGCAAGGAGCTCTGAGTGATTAGAGATTTAATATGGGAACTTTCCTCCTTCTTACTATGAATTAAACCCGTTCAACTAAGAGGAGAGCCCTGCAGCTAATGTACGATGTGCCTCAGCCATTGCCTCCATTAAAAACAAGTGCCTCCATGGATTGAGAGTTGGAGATGAAGCTTTGCAGGTTCTGCTTCTACCTCCAGGGTTGGCTTCAGAGAGTAGCAATAGGAGGCTGCTGTTCAGCTCCATGGGAATCTCACTGGTTTGATCTTGTCTTCCAGGCTATTTAAATGCCATATTGAGCCATAGGGAGCCATCACCAGAGGATTTGGAATGAGGTGTCATAAATAGGCAGAGGACATCCAACTATACCCTTCTTTGCCCTCTCTGGACCCAGTCAGGACCAGTGAGCCAAATCAGGACAGCTGACTGGTGGTAGTGCCAGCCTTTCGCTGTTTTCCTGCTTAAGTAGGTGGGGCAATGGGAAACTGAAGCAAGAATTTTAAGTGGAACATTCTAGAGTGCTATGGTCCCAGCCATTGTCTAAGGATGCTGACTGCTAGCTTTGTTTTTGCATGTATTTAATCCAACCATTTCATCCATGATGTAGGTGTATCTGGTTTTTGGCATCTCACATGTTTCAGATTGTCAGGAGCTACTGCTGCTGCTTTCATTTTAAGAAGCACCTACATTTTGGGCATATCTAATATTTAAATGTATTAGACTGCGTCATTATTTCTAAACATGCTCTTAAGTCTTCTTCTCTTCAGTTTAAGGAAACATTTGCCATTAAAGAATGGAATAATGAAAATGAATTATAGAGGGACATTTTTTAAAGTAACAGCTTTTGCATACTTAAAACCTGTTAAAATTTGGGTTTGAAAGACATTATCATCCAGAGAGCTTCATTTCTTTTTATAATAAGGGAAATCATTGAAAATGTGTAGAAAAGAAATGTGTCAGTTATGTTACTCTAGGCACTGTCACTCTCCTTATAGTTACTTCTTTTGATACTTTTTTAAAAATTTAAAGTCTCCAAGTCCTATGCAGTTCATAATATGAAAAATGGAAGTAATTATAACTTCGTGTCTGATAAGTGACTAGAAAGTAGAGTTGGCTGCAGCGAGAAAATGAACTACTTGATCTGTAAAATCTTATATGTCAAATATATCAAACAAGAAGCTTTTCCAGGTGGATGAAACAGACACACACACACACACACACACACACACACACACACCTCGATCCTGGGTGTTTATTCATATTGTTTTTATTGTATTATTTGAATTTCATTGAGATTTATGTGAAAGGCAATTAATATATAAATGGGGGTGATTAAACTAGCACTAGGCTGAAGGATATGGATAGTATTAGAGTGACCACACCAAGACAGATCAATGTGACCACTTAACATGTGCACATCACAGAGAGCATCCATCACTCTCTCCCCTCAGTCTTTTCTGGCCCTGTAGGGTATATAGTTCTGTAGGGTTTATAGTTCTCTGCTCTCCATGTCAACCAAACAATATTGTAGTTACTACTGTACCTAATATAAGTATGTAAAAAGGGAGAACATGAATGTTTCCACCTACAGTGGTGCCTTGGTTTAAGAACAGCTTAATTTATGAACAACTTGGATTAAGAACACTGCAAACCCAGAAGTAGGTGCTTTGGTTTGTCAACTTTGCCTTCGAATAAGAACATGTTTCGCTTCCTGTTGAGTGTGTTCCATTTGCTATGGGAAAGCACACCTTGGTTTAAGAACGCTTTGGTTTAAGAACGGACTTCCGGAATGGATTAAGTTTGTAATCCAAGGTACCACTGCATTCCGATGAGAAAGGAACTGTTCTCTTTGAATCTTCAGGGATCTTTAAAGAAGCTCAGTTCAAGCACTAAGATGGGTGTGCTTTCTGCACAATGTGGATACAGCAATTCATTCTCAGGAAGGGGAATGGATTCTGATAATTCAATTAAAAAGGCAGAGGTGCCAAACAAATGTGGTAATGTGTGTAGAAAAGTCTGTCAGCCAAGAAGTCTAACTGTAGTAATCAACACATTTGTATCAGGAGCTGGCTAAAAGTATTCACTGTGTTTTTTGAGACTCTTAATCTCAGGGTTGTGGAACTTCAGGAAGAACTGTCCTCTTGCAATCACTGGAAATGTTTGGCGATTTTTACATTTCCCCTGTCATGTCATTCGTCCCAATTGGCCTCATTTCCCTTCAGTACTGTACTCAGTAGTTGCGCCCCAAGGCCCCCAAGCCCTTTCCCAGTAAATAACTTCAAACAGACACATAATTTTAGTTTAAGTTTTTAGGCAAAATTTAGGCCACAACTTTATTGATTACAAAACAAATTGAGCGGTATTGGCCTAGGAATTGGTCAGGGACTATAACGGCCTTCTGCCTCTCTGGCTGGCAGTCTGAAAGGATAAACACCAAAAGAGGGAGCAACATCGGTGAAGATCGATCGAAGCTCACCCCGGGGTTCCTGTGGTCCTGGCATGGCCCTAGCCCCTCAAGCGGACTTCGGACGAGATCCAGGACCCCCAGATTCCTTTACTGGAATACCCTATTTCTGGAGGGGCAGGAGATGGCCACACCTCCCCTCCCACACATTTCTATAAACCAATGCCTAACCGCCAAACCTTACAAAGTTGTGACTATCGCTAAGGGGGTGGGTGAAAACCAAGTGGCTAAAGTCAATCTGCCAAATGGAAAAATTCCTACCCAGCCCCTGCCCCAAAGCAGGCAACCCAATCCAAAGCAAGGCCAAAGCAGCAGCACCTAAAATAGGGAGGGAGGGCGGGTGTTCGGCAGCGCGAAGCAAGTGCCCCACCCCTGTCCCGCTGCCACATTTATAGGATCAGGCCACTCGCCCCAATTGGCCCAAACAGCCAAGTGCGATCCCTGGGGCCAACAGACAAGGCTTGGGCCATGCCTAGCAACAACACACCCCGTGGGGGTGGCTGAAGGGTCCCAAGTGCAACCAGGACCCTCGATTTAGGAGGATCCCATGAATGACTGGATATCCTCCTTTCCATTTTGTAATTGTTCTGTGAGTTCCTGTCTTCCAATGGAACCTGTAGAATTTCTAAAATGAATATGGGAATTGGCATATGTCAAATGAAACAGCCCATCTCACTTTGCAGTACTTTTTTGACTACTGCAGTATCCAGCTTTTGACCAATTAATTCAGTGCAGGTGCTACCAGCTGGTGTTAGGAGTTGACCTTTTGGGGGAAAGAGTAGGCTCTTCTCTCCACGACTGACTTTGAAGACAATGCTTTCTTTCACTAAAGTGCAGCAAATAGGGAATCTTAAGGGTTTGACTTCTAGGCCTTAATAAATGGTGCTAAATTATGTGGACAGCGGATCACAAATATATAATTAGTTCCAGAAACAATGCCAGATAATTTATAATCCCAAAATCTAGGAGTGATTAGAATGGCAAGAATTTTATCAACCTCCCTAATCATTCCAACTATATTCCATT
This sequence comes from Podarcis pityusensis, assembly GCF_964106645.2. Classification (NCBI taxonomy): domain Eukaryota; kingdom Metazoa; phylum Chordata; class Lepidosauria; order Squamata; family Lacertidae; genus Podarcis; species Podarcis pityusensis. The sequence goes on along the minus strand of NC_138034.1, from coordinate 43,458,710 downwards.
CAGCATTTTTTTAAACATGAAGTTCTTGACACTTCAGCTCCTCCATCGAGCCTCAGGCAGGCTCATGTGAATTGAAATACTTGAAATACTGTGTGATACTGCTAAGGTGGCTGTCTTCTTTCTGTCCACTTCGCATGTCCCTTTGAATTACTGCAGCAGCAAGGGGATGAAGCAGGATTTGTAAGGTTTGGTTTCCTCCACTTAAATCTTGCAGGGTCAGTCACAATCTTACTCAGTATAACAGAACCTTCCTGAAAATTGACAAAGAAATGTGCTATTTGCACATGTGCCTATTATTAATCTTACTTTGCAGAGTGGAACAAAGATAAACACAGGCAGTTAAGTCCTTTTTTCAGGCAGTAAGGCTACATCATTGTGAAGAGTATTTTAGAAAACTGTTTTAATACACAGATAAAATGACACTCTTCCCGAAAGAATTCTAAGTACAGGAATGTCCTCCCCACCCCCAAGATTTTTATATATGCACTTTCAAAGTCATCCTGGCTCTGAGACCTGAATCTACCTTAATCTTCAGCGCACTTTGAGCTCTGCAGAAAAGTCAAGTTTACATTGACTTTGACAGGAGCTTTCATCTTGTCAGACTTTGCTGCTTTTGCTCACATTGAGATCCTTCAAACTACAAATGAATTCAAATAAAGTTACTGTATTAGAAATAACAGTGTGTGGGTGTGGGTTGGTGTCACATATACACACATGTTAAAAACATTAAAATTCATTCGTATATATCTTGCCTATATATTTTTACAGATGAGAACCTTGACTACAGAGTTTTAAAATACTATTTAATTGGGAGCATGACAGATTTTGGTAAGGATGTATTGTTATAATTGTTACTGCTCAGGAGGAGCAATACAGGATGTATTGTTACTGCTCAGGAGAAATCTATAAATATTTTTGTGTGAAAATCTTGTCTGGGTTATTTGTAACAAATAAGGTTAAAGTGCCAAAAAACCATGGTTTGTTTGCATAAACTGCCTGTCATAGAAAACCCTGCCATGCTCATTTTCCATTTAACCTAGCACATTAGACTCTTCATAGAAAGACAAACTCATCAAAAACTAGTCAAAAGTCCCAAACAATTATCAGCAGTATGAGAATGTTCTCGTAGCAATAAACAGCAGCTAGACAGATTTGGGGTTGTCGTTGTCATCCCTATGAACCTACCAAGTTCTTTAAATAGTAAACATTTGCTGCAAGGATAAAATGTCTCATTGGAAATCTAGCATCTGTATTGCGCTAAGTATGATACATTTGCAGTCTGAGCATTTCTCACCATTTCCCTCCCAGAAATAAACAGTGGAAAAGAGAGTTTCAGCACAGCTTCTAAATATTTGTCACTGAGAAATTAGAAGCAGCTTATATCAAGCTCACCTTTCAAATGCAGATCTATCATTTGTGATCAATAAAAATGGCATTTACTTTGAAAACAGATGCAGGGCTCCTGTGACTATCATGAGGAAAGCAACAATACACGGGGCCTTACAGAGTCCTCTTGCTGCTCTAGTGAACATGAACAACAAGTGTTAAAGTCTTCTTTTATGTATCAAATATGCACAGCTCCACCACAGTTTCTTTACTGTCTTGCTGTTCTAAAATATGAAAGAAAGCAACTCACGACAGAATTATTGTTATTTTCAGAACAGGGGGATTAGAAGGACTGCTGTATCCATTAAAGCAGTCTTAAAAATGGGAAGACACAGAGAGGAAGAAAGCATTCGGAAGATAATGGAAGCCAAGATTCCCCACCCCCACCCCGTTCCAGCTCTTAGCTTCAATATGGACACAATGCCATGATTACTTATATTATATAATTCAACTCATTCAACCTCTGATGCAGCTAGATAGAATGCTAGTGTGAAAGGAATGGGAAATATTACTGGGTGGTATATTTTCCCATATTCTGTCTCATTGGGATGTTTGGCAGTCTAAACACTGCTATCCAAAGCTTGAATAATAGCTGTCATCTCCTTGCTGTATTTCACCTTTCTAGCCACTCTCTGTGTTGAGTACAACTAAGCACAGAGCAACTTGGGTTTAAACTTTTAAGCAGAATTTGCTGTGGAAAAGGCCCTCAGTGTTTTCATTCATTTTCTCAAGAATCACCTGAAGAAACCTTGCGGACTACTGCTCAAAATAAGGCATTTAGAAAAAGAAGAAGAAATGTGGACAGAAGTGTCTCACCAGGTGGGCTACTGTGCTAGTGTCCCAACAAGGTGGGACCATGAAACCATGAAAGTGTCAGATTCACTCTGGTGGTGTCACCATGTCTGATGTTCAGGCTGTGAGGATCATTCCTGATGTAGTTAAAAAGGGACTATCCATGCACAAGAAGGAGCTGTCAGCCAGCTTGGGGAAACATTGGGTTTGCAGCAGTACAAAAGCTATTTAGAAAAGAAAACCCCTAAAAAGGAAGACCTCAAAACAGCCCAGTGGGTTGTGAGTGTGCTTAATGACCATGGAATGGTGAGTGACTATTGGTAGAGGAGATTGGGAGCTGGATTGGGAGGAATGGAGTTGGGTGGCTGGAATCCTGACCCGAGAATACTCCACATTGTACCATTTTGCTACCAACATCTTTATTCTTTTCTTTTTTGGCAAATAAACCAAATATGACCACCACTACCACTCCAAAAAATCACATCTTGACAGGTTTGCAGTGATAACTCCTCCAAAAGGAACCCGTTCTGGTCAGCACAGTCCCTGGAACCTTTCACACTCAGGAAGTGGGGAGCATATAACAGTATCTTGACCCAACCTGTGCATTGCCAGCCCTGTGAAATTTCTTCTTTCATCCAGGCAATGCTTACTTCTGAAAGTGCAACTCCTGAAAATATCTTGAAAGTGTGAACCTTTATGTTTGATACAGCATGTATGGAGAAGCAAAATTCATAGGTACTACTTCGAGTTTACTTGCAGGAGTCTTTCACCTAAGAACTATAGGAGTCAGAATTTGGGAAGAAGAAGAATTAATAGGAAAGCAAGAAAGACCAAGGCGAAGTCATAAAACATTGACAGACTTTCCTTAAATCACAAAAGACAGGAAAATTTGAAAGACTGATAACCCTCAGAGAGCTACAAATCATATTTTCTACCTACCTACCTCAGACTATCCATCTATATTGTTAGCAGAAGAAGGATCATTTATGACATTCTGTTGCCCTTAGCAACATCATCCTTGGGTATTTTCTTTCATTATAAGTAAAGAGCAATATCAAGTTTTGCTTCACTGGTATAAAGTATAATTTAAAAGTCATTGAAAATGTAGTGAGATACTGTTTCACTTAATGGGGGTGTCCATAATTTAAACACCTAATTTATTTTGTTTTTTAAGATGGCAAGCATTTTTTTTTGCCTACACATTATTGCAACCTTTAGAAAATGTAGACACAATATGCAACCAAGGCCTACAGCTTTCTCTGTATACTCACTGGTGTTTCAGGTGTACTTTGAAGGTATTTAGTTAAGTATAGAGGATAATTATTTTTTTAAAAAAATACTATAGGGAGCAAGGGAGCAACACTGTTTCTAGGCTATTTGATGATAATTTAACAACTGTTGAAATAAGCATTTTGTCTCTTCACTCAAATGATGGTGTAAGACAATATATGGAATGAACCAGAGCCACAGTGTTATCAATACAATGATCTGCAGTGAGAAATAATAATCATTTCTCAGTGTGGATCCTGTCCTTCAAGACGGAGGCCAGAAGACTTTGACTGCAAGTCTTTGCACACTTCTCTAGGTGTATGGACTTCTGAATTCAATGGGGCTTTTTTAAAACAAAAAACCAAGCACCAAGACTTCTTGTGCTCCACTCTGCTCCCCCTTTCTTCCCACCCAGGGCAGCCCTGCCCTTCTCCTGACCCTCAGTCGGCACATCACATGGGGCTGAGCCTTTGGGGGTGGCAGTCTCTCCTTATCACCCACTCTCCAGCAGCCACTGTGAGCTGCACAAGAAAGGAGGCCGGAAGCAGTGGCCAGGGAGAGGCAACAAGATGCTTCCTCGCCACCACTGTTGCTTCGGACCAACACCAGCTCATCTTCCTTCTCGAGCTCAGCGGCAGCGGCACAGGCAGGGGAAATAGGACCATTCAGGGATCAAATCAGAAACCAGGATAGCTTTTGTAACTTTGGGACCATCCCTGGAAAACCAGGACACTTGAAAGGTATGCTTCATATTTGGCAGGCAAGAGCATTCCACAGTGCAATACAAATGGCTGAAAATGTTCAGTTTGCAGTCACAGCCCTAGGATGCAGTGCCATAAGCAGAATATCCCCAGATCACCTGAATGATAATACAGGTTTGTACAGGGGCATGGGGTCTTTCAGACAACCTGCTCCTGGATTGTTCAGGACTTTATTTGTTGACTCTGATCATGGACCACTACCTGACTAGCAGTTGTGCAGTTCCCTCAGCACTGGTGTTATATGGGTGCATTCAGGTGCTCCACTCAATAACCTGTCTGCATTCTGTACCTGCTGCAGCTTCTAGATCATTCCCCACATAAGCACAGCAGCAGAACCACTTCTAACATTCTGAATGCTGGGCAGGGGGGAGAGGTAATGCTGAGGGTCATTTGGATGAACTTGATTAGAACTTTCTAATGATTGCAAACCAAACTAGTTTGTTGTAAAAGGACAAACATAAATGGTGAATCATTTCCTTTTGGATATCGAAATTGAACTAGAACTAGTTCCTTTTAAAAATGAACTTTACAAGCTCTTGGCCTAGACTGAAAAAGAAATTATGTGAAGTTGAGGCTTTCTCCTCCAACACCAATGGTGGCTACATACACTGCAGAAAGGTTATGGAAAACACCTCTCATTCCTAAATACTATGATTTCCATAATTTCAAACAGTCATCACATACTGTGAAAGAAAGAACAAGGAACACTGATTGCATACAATATCAATTGGAATCTATTTGTTTGACTATTTGGGTCTTCCCCAATATGCTTTCCTACCCGGCTCTAAAGTATTTTTAAATCTTGGCTATTGTAAAATGCCAATTGTTCATTTAACATTTCAGTACCCTTTAGTACTGAGATAGTGAGTAAACATTTGCACAAGACTCACATTTGGATGCTCACAAGACCACTAATACAAGCAATATTCAAAAAAACTTACACTTTCCAGAAACCAAAAGCAAAGACGACAAATACGGTACTGATGAATGTACAAAAGTGAGGTGGAAGTGGTTGTTTTTAAGCACAAATTCTCCACGTCCTGAGGAATCTGTTTTGGGGGCAGAAGATGTGTCCAAACCACATCCGCTGCACTTAAAATATTTAACACCTGCCTTCACCCTAAATTTTCAAAAGTAGGGAAAACAACAGAAGGGAGACAGGTAAGGAGAAAGCAAGGTTAACAAGGGATGAATGTGACACATTTTTGAACTTCCTTTTGTAGTTTGGAATGAGAAGTGCAGACTTAGGCCAAAATCTTGTAGGTAGGTTTTTCAAGGAAAAGAAAGAGGTATTCTGAAAGATAATTTCAGACATAAGGGAAACTTCCATACTGCAACACTCAAATATTGTATTCTTACAAGTACAGAACAAGTGTTATGTGGCATTTGTGACAGTGATAGTTCCACAGGTCAAAGTTGTAGAGTGGGCATGTATGAAATAAAGTAATCCCACAAGTAAACTGTTCCCAAGCTGTTAAGGACTTCATATACCAATAGTAACATCTGAGCTGACAAGGTCTAAATCCTGTCGGCAACTATTCTGCAGCACTCTATACTAACTACAGTTTCTGACATATTCCAGGATAAAAGGGTCTAGAGATGGGGTGCAGCAAGGTCATTGTGGGTTTTAAAGAACATACAATAACATAAACCAGTGACACAAAACTGAAGGAGTTTTGGTTACATTGCTCTGGGCTAAGGTATGACTATGGAAGACCAATGATAACAAGGCTACAGCAGTCACGGTGAATGCTGTCTTAACTGTGAGGACTGAGGTGGGATTTCTGCAATATTGAATAGGGTAAAGTAAAACAACAACCCTGAGTTGCATTAATTAAGATACTTTGAGAGGATGCATACAGTTTCTGAAAGTAGTTCTCATGGCCCTCTTCAGTCATCTTTTCCTTAAACAAAACAGAATAATTATTCCCTCTTCAGTTGTAGCATTTTAGTATCTGCCTACACACACACAAACACAAAAGTTCTTTGAAACAAAGCTGAGATGGTGTGCTACAAGCTCTGAGTTTAATTCTAGCTGGACACTAGCCAGAAAATGTCTCTTCTCAGAAAGCATAAAGAGTCTCCCCTCTTGTCTTGTATAAAGTTTGCCTTTCTTCTTCGCTTTCTGGCTGTGCAAACCAGCATCTCCATAAAAAAATCTGACTTTTAAAACAGAATGGGAGGGAGGATGATATGTTCTCCTTGCATGCCTTAGTTCACTATTCTTCAGATACCCCACCCACTTCCAAACTTTTTTGTTTTACTTCACAAAAGTAGTTTTGCAAATGTGTTGTTTTTAGAAAAGTTTAAATTTGATGATTTTTTTTAAAGCAACAACTTGTCATTTTTAGCCCTAACAACAAGATTCCACATCCTACAAACAATGAAATTAAAAACAAACATTTTAAGGGGCAAGACAGTTAAATTATTGAATCATAAGGCATAAACAGAACTGTTCAGCAGATGGCAAAGTATGTTATGTACACAAGGAAACCCCAATATATTCTAGGAATGCCTCCAAAATTCTGCATCTCTGAATTTATCATTGGATTTGAAGTTCTAAATGACCAGATTTGTTTCTGAAGTGGAACAAATACACAAGGAGCTTACACACACACTCCAGTATGGTACAGAATATGGTGACTGCATATCTTCTTGCAGATTTCAAGTCCTTAAGTTCATTTGTGTCTCCCCACTTGACCCCCAAACTTGATGTAATAAGAATGAAGGGGGGGGGGAGGAAACATTGTGATTGTACCGATGGTTGTATTTGTGTGATGTTTTACCAATGTTTAGTTGAACTCAGGCACATCAGTGAAATATTGCACACTCGTAGGCTTCACTCTAAAAGTAGAGCCAACTAGGGATGGTGGACAATTTCATTCAGACCATGTTTAAAGCAAACTGATCCAATTCTCAGTTCCTAGATTTACACACATATTGGAAAGCAGCTAACAGTGGGATTGGGTGCTTCTCTGAATTTTGTGGTGCACTTTTGTTTCAAAAGCCGCATTAAAAAACTGCATATTTTATGGGGGAAATGAGTAAAAAATACTTATTTTTAAGTTGCATATAAAAGTTTATAAAATGTACATTGCAGTTAGGATAGGTATATAAAATGTGTGCAAAATATGAATATTAGAGGAAAGTGCATACAAAAAAATGTGTCCAATTTAGATGTGCTGCATACATGTGTGAACAGAAAACAGGACAGACTGGACTCAAGGCAGAACACATGCAAAGAAGCTGCTCTGCCCCTTCCTAGCCATGTGTGAACCCTAAATGACATTTTTAGATGGCAGCTTTTGATATTGCCATTTCAAAAGCACTTCCCCCCTTTTCTTTCCTTACATAATTAGGGCCCACTGCCCACAAAGCTTTTGCTCAATTGATGTTAACAAGGTCACTATGGTAACAGCAGTTAGGCCTCTTGCTGTAGCTTACATTATACTACTTTATTCCCTCGTATCTGTCACTTCCTTGGTAATAAATTGGTATGGGTCCCTTTCATTTTCCCTGCTTACAAAAAGAAAACATAGCATGCAGATCAGAATTGGTTCTATTCCACATTTCCTCGAGCAGCTAAATGGGTGTAGGTGCTCAGACTGTTCATGATAACAGCCTCTAAATGTCATTGGGTGGGGTGCAGGCTCACACCATTGGATGTGGATTTTAATGGCTGCAACTCCTATCCTCCACCTGCGGACGTTCAGTTCAGGATTCATGATCATTCTTTAAAGTTTGCAAAGTCTAAGTATCAAATCACCACTCAACACCTCATTTCTCATATTACACAGAAAAGATAAAAGTAGTTCATCTCCTGCAAGTTATTCCAGTAAGTTTCAGAAATCATGTTAAAAGATCTTCATAACTTTGAGTTATACTACTACTTCTTATTCACCTTTTTTCTCCCATATGCAGAGAGATTCAGAAATCTTTTCGTCCTCCTTAGATTGAGCATGTCAGCCCCAGCCTGTTCCATTACACAGAATACATCTAGATACTTGGTTACTTGAAAGACTTTGATACGTCTCTTCTATTCCCTGCTTGCTGACATATGTCTGCTAGGAAGAGGAAGAAGAAAATTCAAGGATGAGCTCCAATCTTTTCAGTAATTGGTATTCGTGCCTGCTGGTTCAGATGGATTATTGCTAGTGCGATAGGCTGCTAAAATGAATGTCAAATTAACATAAAATATAATCATCACAACATGTTGGAGTTTGTACAATAGCTAACAGAATCTGAAAGAAATTTGAAATAGATCCAGATAGTAATATGTCAACCCACTGTAACATACTTTGGGGTCTTTATTAAATATCAAACTCGCTTTTCCCCAATAATTATAATTTTAAAAGGAGAAGTAAGTAAGTATCAAGAGAAGCACCCGGACCAACAAATCTTTGAAGGCACAGATGTTGTGATAAGCATGTGGTGCTCTCCATATCCAAGAACTTCCCTGTTTTCTCTAGCAGAGGGAATAGTTCTTTGCTCATGAAAACATAGTGGTCTGAAACTGCCTCTCTGTAAGCTCAAGTATTTACAGATTTGTTACTAGGCATACTTACATTAAACTTGTAGCAATGTTCTGTAACAAGTAGCAACCCTGGAGGCACATCTAAATACTTTGATCTTTCATCCCCATTCAGCTGAATTATTGATTTCCAGAATGTCTGCATTGTTTAACCAGGTATTTATTTATAGATAAAATTTTGGAACTGGGATGCTGATAACTGTTCACCTATAGCAGGGGTCAGCAAACTTTTTCAGCAGGGGGCTGGTCCACTGTCCCTCAGACCTTGTGGGGGGCCAGACTATATTTTTTTTGGGGGGGATGAACAAATTCCTATGCCCCACAAATAACCCAGAGATGAATTTTAAATAAAAGGACACATTCTACACATGTAAAAACACACTGATTCATGGACCGTCGGTGGGCCAGATTTAGAAGGCAATTAGGCCAGATCCGGCCCCCAGGCCTTAGTTTGCCTATCCATGTCCTATAGCTAAAGCACACTGTCAATGTTGCACACTTTGTGGCACTGCTCCTCAGTGTTCCAAACAATAGCAGTTCTCACAATTATTTTGCCATATTGGCAGGTAATGGATTAAATGGAGGGGTGCATGAATTTTTGCTACCTGAACCACAGTCTGTTGGCTATGATCTTTAAATATGGATAAGGTCCCACCATGCATCGCTGAATCTTTGTGGATGATAACAGCCACTCCATTCCAACTACTGGGACTGTAGGCCAAAAACTCATGACCTTTTAAAGTGGGAATAACAGTCCTAAGTGTATCTGAAGATAGAATGTAATTTCCATGAGGTAGATAAATGTTGCTTAAATTGGTCAGAACAGCACCTAAGTGGCAGCATTCTCAATCCTTCCCTCACCAGCCTTTTTAAATAAATAGCAGCCAGATCGTATGTCTGTCTATCTGTCTGTCTGTATCACACACAGAGAGAGACATTCCAAACCTGGCCTACAGGCACAAGGTTAGTGGTCCTCACATATTTCTTCATTTTTATTTTATTTTTGAATGGGGTGGGGAAAGGATTTATTTATTATTATTATTATTATTATTATTATTATTATTATTATTATTTTAGAAATGTGGAAATGTCAGGCAGTTCATTCACCCATGAGGGTGGTTCTGAATGGGGGCAGGGTTGCTCAAGTATACCTTGTGTAGATGTATGTTTCATAGAGACAGCACCATTTCATTCTAAGAGAACAAGGGAGAAGTTCATGGTGAGCTCTGGCATCTCTTTTTCTAGAAAAATAGCACTGGCTGGATGGATACACTGGCAGGCAAATTGGATGGGACAATAATGGAAATGGGAACAGAAATTGCTAATGTTCACATATTTGTTGCATGTCTTCAATGGAAATCCATCCAGCAACTGGTATTTGCTGCTGCTTTCAGTTGGCTAGCAATATGCAATTGATCCTGTTTTTCACCCTTTGCATGGCATTTCCTTTGTACTGAAATGAAAGGAGTGGAATAATGTTGTGACAATGTAATTAATGTACTAAGTTATGTAAAGTACATAATTTATTTCACCACAGCAGACAGCGAGGAAAACATCATAGATTTTTCTGGCAGAAGAGAAATTGCAGTGGAACAGAAACACTGTTGGACACAACAACTACATGATGGAATGGAAAATGATACCTTCCCTCATCCTAGCCCTTTCGAGGTCAGCTGTAGTTCCGACTGTTAGGAGAGTGGCTCTGTGGCTATGCCCCACTTCACCAACCGCTACTAATTCTATGTGCTGTAGAAACGTGTTACACTTAAAAACAAGTGTATATATTAAACTCTATAATAATGATGATGATGATGATGATGATGATAATCTTTATTGTGGTCCAACGACCCATAACATGGATTCAGAATAAAATACAGATTCATACAGACAACCCCCCAGGGAAGGGAGACCAAAGTGTTATTTGTTTAGTCATGGGTATAAAAGTCTATAAGATGTAGAGGTGCCATATTTATGTACCCTTAGTAATTCATCCTTGAATGATTCCAGTCATAGAAATTGTTTGGCTATTGTTCTACTGTTTTAACTGATTTAAATATTTATTTTTATATTGCTGTAACTAGCCCTAGGATCTTATGGTAAAGAGTGCACAAAACATATCATCATCATCATCATCATGCTATTAACCTTTAAAAGGATCAGAAGTTGGGTGCTTTGATTGAACTTTCTGCATCTCTGTACCTATTTGGAGGGTTGAGATTCGATTTCTGCTCTCACTTTAATTAACACAACAAACGCTGCCTTTGAAGAAGTGCTATTTGGTGGAAAGAAATAATCTGCTGTTGGGAATACTGTTGAATTTTAAAATAAAATTGGTGTGGTTCCAACTGTAAATTAAACATTTGATAAATCTTGCCAGAATGCCAGAAGGAAGAATTCACAAATTAATTACTAGAGAATAATTTTCTGCATTCATAAATGAATAATTTAAAAAAATATTTTGAAACCAGAAAGAGAGACAGAAAAGGAATATATAAGAAGTAGTGTTCTCATACTTGCTTTCCCCCTTATAGGAATTTGGCTGTAATCTCTCTGGGAAAAGGATAAGACCATCCGATTTGTTTGTGATATAATAGGATCATCACTATTTGAATAAATACAAGAAGGAAATGAGGAATTAGTAAATATTTTAACTATGAAAAAAATAACATTATAGGAACTTGACTCTTCCAATATTGCAATATGTTTTGAAATCACTTTCTGTTTGCTGCTTACTATAAAGGTAAAGGGACCCCTGACCATTAGGTCCAGTCGTGACCGACTCTGGAGTTGCGGCGCTCATCTCACTTTATTGGCTGAGGGAGCCGGGGTATAGCTTCTGGGTCATGTGGCCAGCATGACTAAGCCGCTTCTGGAGATCCAGAGCAGCGCACGGAAACGCCGTTTACCTTCCCGCCGGAGCAGTACCTATTTATTTATTTACTTGACGTGCTTTCGAACTGCTAGGTTGGCAGGAGCAGGGACTGAGCAATGGGAGCTCCCAGTCGCAGGGATTTTGAACCGCCGACCTTCTGATCGGCAAGTCCTAGGCTCTGTGGTTTAACCCACAGCGCCACCCGCGTCCCTTGCTGCTTACCATAGGTTAGGTATATTAATTTTGTTGGGTCTACTCTGAATAAAACTTTGTTAAATACCATCCTGTATAATTAATGGACATTACCAAGGCTGCAGATCGAACTCTGGTTAACCAGGCCTATTGAATTCAATGTTTTACTTCTGAGTGGACATAGCTAGGACATAGGTGTAATGTATGTCTATTTATTTCAGTGAGTCTACTCTGGTTGAACTTAGCTGGATACAGCTCCATGTCAGTAAACTTGCATATTCATGTTATATTTATTTATGCTAAAAACCTGTTTCAACAGAGATAGGACTAATAGGTCCAGGACTTTTCTGTAAGGTGAATGTGTGTCATGTTTCAAGTTTAAGCAGTTTCTCTTTCCTGCTCTCTCTCTCTCTCTCTCTCTCTCTCTCTCTCTCTCTCTCATTCTCTCTCTCTCTCTCTCTCTCACACACACACACACACACCTCTTTTGATAGTAGCCCTTTCAATAGTAGCAGGAATAAATACTGGATTAAACAAAAAAGATCGTGATAGAAACAAAAAGACTGGTAAAGATGATAGCATCCACTGGAAGAACATATTTAATAATGCTTAAATTTATGTGCATGCCATGCTAAAATTTTGGATAAAGCAAAAGTGCTAAGCATTATTGTCTATAAAAGAAAAGCATCAATCAAAATGGTTGTCAGAAAATTATCATACAGAAAAGCCAAGAAAAGCATATTAAATCTAATTGCCTCCATTTGCATGTTGCAGTCTGCATTGGCTTAGACTATGAAATCACTGAAGATGTTATTGAGCCAACTCCATCCAGAAGTCCTATTATAAAGAACTGAAAACAAAATGTCCCCCCACTACGAAAGGAAGTGTAATCTATGCTGCAGCATAATTACTTAACTTAAGTTGCAATCCTGTGCCTTTTCCTGGAAGTGAGCTCCACCAAAAACCAAGGGGCTTACATGTCTACTCAGAAGTAATTGAGCTTAACTATTTCTAATTAGATGTATTGACTTCTATACTTGACTATCTCTGTAACAATGTGGGCATATCAAGGAAATTCTAAGTCTCTTCAAGCAGAAAACACTTGCTCTAAAAACAAGAGCACCAGGAACTAACTAAATGTGTGTTTGCTCAGATAGTATAAAGACAGGTCTTTTAAGGAATATTACAGCACTAGCTTTATAGAAATGTCACATTCTGATTGTATCAAAATATGATGGCCCTGTAAAAGGAATACTCTGAAACTGCAGCTGGGCATGTAATGGCAATAAAGAGTCTTGGGTAGGTTATGAATCAATGAAGTAAAAAGTGCAGAACTATCTAAATTCAGACTTATGCGCATGTCTGCACAATGTTACTGAAGGTACTCCAAAAGTTTGATATGCAGTGAAACTAGCTTTCTGGAAAGGAGGTTATGATGGTGGACATACTGTCAAACAACATTTACTACTAAGATATCTTCGCAGATGAACCAACCATCACATTCCTTAATTCAGTTGATTTCCCATCACTTGTGGGACATTATTCAGGTTCAGATATAGCTTTAGTGTAGTCGGGAGAATACGTAGTGCAGATACCAAACAGGCAATACCAGAAAACATCTTGTGTAAACTAGAGAAGCTGGGTGTACTTCAGTTCCATTGAAATTAATGAAGCTTAACATTTCAGTGCAGTATAACTGTACACCCACCCCCCCGCTTAATCCTACTCCCAGGTACATTCATGCTATACTAACATTTTGTGTTGTGTGCAAATGAGGCGAGTGAGACACATATACATTAACAGCAAACTCAGAAAGTTCCAAAATGTGGGAGTCTCTCTCTGTGTGTATGAAAATCATTCACAGTCCAATTCTGAGTTTTGGATACAGTGAAATTTGTGTGTTAATATAGTCCTTGATTTGTAGTAAATTTTTACAGTTATATAGCTCAGTATTCTACATGAAAAACGGTGCCTGTTCAAACTTTGTTAAGGCTGAAAAGACAATAGTTAACAGCATAGGATATATTCAAATACAACTTTCATTTAATATAATTCCATTCCCTACTGCTCAAAGGGGGTGGGGGTGGGGAGAAACAGCTATGTTTTGTTACTTGGGCTGCATTACTTTGCTGGCAAGCTTACTAAATAAGTTTTATGACCAAAGCTTGTGTTGACTAGACGTGAAGCCTAGCGCAGCCAAACAAAGGGGATGAATAATATGCAGCATTCATAATACAAGAAAGTTGTTTCTTGCTGAATTTTCAGAACTCCTATAATTAATTTATTATTTATTTATAAAAATTTGTATACCGCCCTTCTTCTTCTGAAAATCACATGGTGGTTCATAATATACTAAGTGGCAGGAAGGGAATTATGAAATGTTGTAATTGTTGCATAAGCACGTTTTTATTTACTTCTATCAGAAAAATACTCCTAATGTCTTAAACCAGGGGTGGGGTATTGTTTCCAGAAGGGAAGCCAGATTCTTAAGTCTGTGGGCTGGAGGTCCCTGCTGTTTTAGATGTTTGTATTTTCATCTAAACTATAAATTTGATAGGAGTCTTGAGAAGCAGTTGTTTAACTCTGGGGTGACATTTGGGGACCATGTTCTGCCTCCCTTAAGAGTTAAAGTTTTTTTTAAATCAACTTAACATATTCATAAACACATTCAGTATAGAGGAAGGGAAAAATACATCCAGAGTTAGATATTACTACTCTCTAGCTTGACCTCCAGAGTGACACATCACAGAATCCATCACAAGTACCTTTCACCAAAAAAAGGATTAGCCTTTTCTACCAGGTTTGCAAGAACTGCTGCCTACACAAGTGAGTTTAGTACATAGCCCATGAGACTACACACTGTTTTGCAATAATTCAGCATATGTTTAACAGCATGAGAGTGTCCAGAATATAAAAATAAAACTTTTAACGACTCATGCCTGAAATTCTAAAACATCTCTTGTAGTTTTCCAGGCAATCAGACACATACAATATTAAAGGGGGGAAAATGGAGATTGTGAGAAGCTGTAGGCTGCTAAAAATGCAAAGTAGAAAAGCCTGGATGAAAACAACAATGAAAGCTGTTAATATGCAGATTAAATTCAGAATGAGAAATCAGTGTCTTCCCCTTCATAGACTAAAGCCTTTTTGCTTTGTGGGTTTTTCCCCCAGAGTTAAAATAATAATAAAAAAAATATTGCTACTATGCAGAAAATGGGAGGGAGACACACCTACTTGTGTGACCTCACTGGCTTGGGGTACGTCTCCATCTATAGATCTCTTATCCGTGCTCAAGGAATAAGTACGGTACTTCTGGAACACTTCAGGAACACCAATGCTGGGGGGAAATTAGTTGAAATGTTTTGCTAGGCAAACCTTTCCCCAATGCAGGCCTGGTTTCATGCAGTCAGATTGATGCCAGTTTGATAGAGAGTAGTCCAAACCAGGCTGCAGCAAAAGAAGCCTACATTAGGGGCTCAAGGGAGCAAATGAGACATGATAAAGCTTTCCCAGAAATAAGAGCTTTATCTGAGAGAAAAATAACAAAATGCAATTAAACAGCTGGCTATGAAAGGCTACCAAAAAGAGTAGGCGGCAGGTGGGAGTAAAAGTGCAGCTGGACTATGCCATAGACTAACCAGACTAGTCCAAGTTATGATAACTTCCTGACTTAACTGTTGCAATACACTTTATGGAGCTGCACATATGAACAAAGCAGAATTTGTAGCTAGTGTAAAATAGGGTTTAAAGGATGCTACATGATACAGTGGTACCTCAGGTTACAAACACCTTGGGTTACAAACACTTCGGGTTACAGACTCCACTAACCCAGAAGTAGTACCTCGGGTTAAGAACTTTACCTCAGGATGAGAACAGAAATCGTGCGGCGGCAGCGGGAGGCCCCATTAGCTAAAGTGGTACCTCAGTTTAAGAATGGTTTCAGGTTAAGAATGTACCCCCAGAATGAATTAAGTTCGTAACCAGAGGTACCACTGTATATCTTACACTACAGCAACCATGTAACACCCATCCTAAGGGAGCTGCAGTGGCTGCCAATCCACTTCTGGTACAATTTCAAAGTATTTGTAAATCACTCCTCCTACTACTACTTGTATTATTTATACCTCACCCATCTGGCTGGATTTCCCCAGCCACTCTAGAAAATTGAGGGAGCACATTTTCTGATATTATCCTGTCTGAACATTAAATTATTGTGGGGGATATCTCCTCTGCACCCACTCACAATATGTGAGTATCAAGAGAAGCCCTTTTCTGTTGTAGTTCCTGGGTGATGGAACAACCTCAGCATCAATGGTGGATACATTTTTTGGTGCCATTAAAACCCTGCTGTTTGCACCAGTATTTGGCTTGCTAATTATAGTTTGAAGTGGGATCTGCATAGCAGTGGATACTATGTTAATTGTGATTTTATGCCATTATATTTATTGTATGAACTATTGTTTTTATTGAATATGCTTTCCAACCTCAGATAAGCTGATATAGGGTGGGACAGAAATATTTATTGAAAAATACAAACAAACAAAAACAAATAAATAAAATAAATAAATGCCAGCAGTGGATAGGGGCTGAATTAAAAGATGGACAGGACACCTCCTTTTCTCTCTCTAAGTTTGCGAACTTCTCAGTCTCTGTTTTCCAGACCCGACCCCTTTCTCTCTATTGGTATTATTCTTTTTGTATGGCTCCATAAATATACCTGGCAATATACCTTGTTTTTCTGTACCTACCGGCCTTGAATTCCCCCTCCCCTTTGTACATATAAAAGAGAAAAGAAGCTTTCAGGCATTGGAAGAAACTTTGATATTGCAAGACATATGTTACATTTCCATTTCTTATTCCAAAACGTTTCTTAAGACTGTTCTATCTCTTTCAAATACATTAATTTTAGCCCTCTAAAGTATAGGTTTATGTGCTCCACACCAATCAATTTGCAAACTATTGCTTTACCCCCCCAATCAGTTTTTTTTACTCTGAACAAAGACTGCCCAATGTGCTTTTGGTTAATACTTACTGCCCAATGTGCTTTTTGGCAGCCCTTAAACTGATCATGCTGTCTTCAAATAAACCATTAAAAGAGGGTGGGTGACTCCCACGACTCTCAGCTGGTGGGTTTGGAGCCACCAGTAACAAATTATTTACAATTGCCTCCAGCTGTTGTCATTGAGGTGCAAATGACTCCTACTTCAACTCTTTACCTTCTTGAGAACTCCCCAGGACTGCTTTCATTCTATGGTACTCATTACTCAAGCTCCTTCATATTGCCTCAAAGACTTTCACCCTTGTTCTCTTTCTGAAATTGGTTTCAAGGTTTTTGCAATTTGGCTCTTGTTTGGGGGAAAACTCTAAATGAGTGTTTGATTGCTTCTCTCATATATATATAGAGAGAGAGAGAGAGAGAGAGACTCATTGCTGAAACTGAATACAAAGAGATAGTAAAAGTTGGCCAGAAAGTGCTAACTATTGCACACAAACTAAAATTTAAATACAGGAAATTAGAGTTGCTAAGTTTTCAACTTGAAGTTATGGGTAGGTTTTTAAGAGCAGCTTGAAGGGCTGACATTTGCAGGTAAATAACCAGAGGACAGAGGCAGTAGTATGGCCATGGTCATCGTCAAGTGAAGGGGCTTAAAACAAGCACAGAATCCAGTTTTTCTGATGAACACTGAACTGAAGATGGCAGAGATTTACGGTAATCCTTATAATAGCAGCATCCCACAGACAATTAAATTGTTTTATTGCAAAAGGCTCATCTATCTAAATAATAATAATAACAGGGTCAGCCTCTCTTCCCTAGCCTGTAACTCATTAGGGGATATTTATTCATTAACAAAAATATTTTATCATAAAGTATCAGAGTGGTGTACTTCAATTGAAAAACACAACTAAAAGCAAGTCAAATAAGCATTAAAGTGACTGGCTAATTAAACAGCTTCAAAGGCCTGCCCTCAGTGATATCCTTTCAATGCTGGGGCTGTGTTCATTGGGCTGGTGTCAGCAGTGTGGCCCTCATAGCATGCCCTCCGACATGTCCAGACCAAAAAACAGGCTGCACATCATCCAGGCTATGCTCCCAAGTAAGTCACATGACCTGTGCGAGATTACGGCCCCCCAAAAGTGCTGTTTTCAGGGGAATATTGCAGCACAAGATCGCGGTGCCCAAAGTGGTTGCCATGCTCTCACATGAAAAAATGGGATGTCCCGGTTTTCCTGGGGCAGTTGTAATAATAATAATAATAATAATAATAATAATAATAATGCTGTTATTGTTTATACCCCTCCCCCAATTTGTCCCTCGGAGGTGGACCTCAGTGTCCGGGCTGAATGATGGAGGTGGAGACGTGCCTTCAGGTATGTCATAGGTGCATGACTACTGCCAATCCAGAGCTCTCCCATTGTTGCCATGACCTCACCCTGCCTCATCCTCATCCCGGTGACCACAATGCTCCCATCCTACTGCTAGCAGAACACTACTCTTCTGTAGCCACTACCGTATTATAGACTTGAGAGTAGGGTGAGCCTTATTATTGAGCTTTGTCAGCCACTCTGGCATCCCTTTTTGGTTAAAAAGATAAAAGAAGCATAAAGAAGCGACCACAGTGGCATTGTCTATTCACCACCCTTCCACGTTCTCCCAGTTGCTATGTATCACCAGTTGGTAATAGTTTAGAACACACAACAAAGGTATGCATTTGTCTTACAAAAATAGGTCAGTCGGAGTTTTTAATCTCTTTCAGCAGTGTACACAGTTGTATGAGTCATCAAAATGATAGGTGTTTGAGATGCAAATTAATGGAGGGTTGCTGCTTTGAAATCAGTCTTTGCTTATGTTTTGTTTCCTAAACGTTAAAAATATAAATCTGAAAATATAGTTTCAAAGTTTTACAAAGCTTGATAAATGCAATCTGCCAGTCAATATCTTTTCTAGCCATGTAATGAATAGGAGCTTTTTTATGTTGAGGGCTGCACTCTCAGAGTGTTTAGCACACATGGTAGCAGTGGTGGGAGTGGGCGGGGCTGGAGCAAATAGTGGAGGAGACTAGAAACAGAAGTGGGCAAGGCTCGCCATTATTATTTTTTGTCTCTCTGCCACACACTCTATTTCTTACTCACCCTATTTCCCTTTCCTGATCCCTACATGTGGTTAAGCCAAGGGCAGCAAGAGCCATTAGTTTATAACCACTACTGCAAAGGCTTGCTTTGGGGGGCCTAAAGCATTTCCATTACAGGTTGGAAAAGTTTAAACTGTTGCTAGTTCAGACAGGCAGTCTCTCTCCCCATCTTTCAGAGACAGTTAGTCCCTAAAAGAGTGGAGGAAAACCAGATCCAGCAGACTGCTGAGTGAGGTAAACCCTACCAGCCCTAGGAGCCCAGAAACTCCCCCCCACTTTATTTATTTCTATTACAGAAATATTTTTTGCACACACACAAATCCCCTAGAACATTACTCAGGAATAAACAAGAGTGCCCCCTACATTTTCCCTAAACCCTATTCAAGGTACTAAATAGGTTGAGCAGGGGCACTGAAGCTCAGGCCATCATGGGGGCAACTGGTCACCTAGCTACACCTTGCCCTCCCCCCACCACTTTCTGAATTTTGTTTTCAGCAAAACTCAATGCAAATTTAAAGGGTCAGATAAGATCAGTGTAGGAATTTTGACCAAATCATTTCTGGAAGAACCACAGAATTTCCCAGTGGCTGTGATCACACTGAATCCAGTGCCCTAATCTACTTCCCGAAGAGGTGATCACTGACTTTTCTAACAGGCCTCCTTGCCCAGCATCTGAATCAGAGCTGAACCACACATGGAACAACCACCCATATCCTCTGTGCTCGAATGGGAACAGGATTTGGCTTTGTCAAACAAAGTTAGACTGCCTGCATGATTCTGTGAGCAATCTTAAGAGTAGGGTTTAGTCAATAGCATAAAGTTGTGTGTACTCAGAAATTCAAGAAAAGTTGAGCTTCGCTTGTTTCATCTATATTTAAAATGTATTATGGCTTGATTAATTTTCTATTTATTTTTTAATTATTTATTGCTGAGGCTCATAAAGCACACTAAATAAAATTAACGGCATCATTAGCAGCATTATTGCAGTCTATAGAATACATAAGAGACTTCCTTTGTACATTTGCCCTGCTGCAGGTCCCTCATAACAATATCAGCAGGTCTCCACAGTGCTGTAGAAATGGTTATTATCCGATCATGCAGAGGTTTATGACTCCAGGTGGGAGCAATCAGGAGAATGAGATGAGCATTTAGGAGTTAATTTACAAAGCCCTGCATAAGGTTATAATGAAATGTAAGAGTCATTGTGACTCTTGTGATTCAATCCCACAGAATCATTTTACCTCCACGGAAAAGCTTAAAAACCAACATTTTATTTAATAACAACCGTGCTGTATCATTTCCCTTTCATTCAGGAAGCTGTGTATGTGTGGCGAGTAGTTGAGAGAAGCCAGCTCCTGTTCTCACTCAGTGCGTGTGTGTTTTAATGTGTTTTCTGTTGTTCCAGCCTCACTTTAAACAAAAATCACTTGTTTGCAGGGGAGTGCAATTATTTGATATTAACACCACCAGGACCTCCTAAACGAGGGGAACGGCACTCGGTAGCAGTTCAGCATCAAGACAAGATTACCGGTATTTGATCCAAACAAATGTTGCAGCAAAAGATGTAATAAAATATACTGTTATGGATGTGCTCAGCCCACATTTCAATGCAGTGTGATGTTCCAAGACCTCTGTGCTTAATTAAGTTTGGATTCCTTTGGAAAGAGATCACTGGAGGCCATTGGGCATTTTGTAGAAATTTAAAAGTTGAGCATAGGTGAAGGAAGCATAGCTTAAACATGCCATTCGGCCATCAGAATCCGCAGTTTCCTTCTAGACAGAAAACCAGAGTGGTGTTGGCTTATAGAGCTCAAACTTTGCTTTCTGTCTATCATCCTCTTCCAGGGTGTTAACAGACTTTCAATATTGTTGGATAGGACTCAACCACGTAATAGAAAATTCAGGTTGCACATTTTGTAGCTCTTCAACAATGAACTAAAATGAAACAAAAAAACAGATCTTTTGCAATGAGGAAAATTATGAAAGTGTGGGATAAGCATTGCTTGACACACTATCATCATATAATCTCCCTGAAAACCAACTGGAACCAATGCTTAATAAATAGCTGTCATTGTCTAATTTGCTTGTAAACTTTGTGCAAACAAATCCAGATGAGTGCTTAAGAAATGGGTCATCTGGAAGTGGGGATGAGAGGAAAATTTCCAATAAATTTCATATTTAAAGAGGAACCAACCAAATTCACACTCTATGAAACAATACAAGAACTGTAACATGGCCATTCTTCTTCAACACAGCACTTCTTCAAATTTTGCTATGAAGTTTTCCAGCCAAATAAAAAATGTATATACTCCAATGAAGTGTGTATAAAAATGCATAGGTTAATGAAAATAACATTAGCTAAAACTGCTTGGGAAAATGTGTAAATTAGTGAAAGCTATTTACATAAAATGTGTTTATTGGGAAAATTTTTCAGTTAAATGTTGATGAATTTTCATGAGGACTTAAAAAAAATGCAAATTGCTATGCAAATATGGAGAACTGAATTTTTTGGGGAAATGAGAAATTTAGAGCACTGTGATTGACTGAGTTGTCCATCCTTATCTGGAAGTGACCCCAAGATTCTTTGACCTTTAACATCATTTACTTTTTACAAGCAAACACCTAGATCACATTATCTTTAGTTAGGGTCAGGGGAGCAGTATCCCCCTTTTAGGTATTTTTCAACTGTGCAAGGACTATAAAGCAAATCACCATTGACACTAACCCTCTCTTAATCCTCCTCCCTCTTCAGTATTGCAACATCACAACCAAGAAATCAGATCCCTTCCTCCAATGGAAATAGTCTTCATATGATGAAAGTGGAGAATAAACCTTTGGATCCAATCAATAGTGTGTGTTATTGCCAGAATTGTCTCCCTACTTGAACCCCAGAGTAGTATCAGTAGCTTTTAAATGGGTATGAACTGCAGAGGTAAAGTCAGCTGATCCTGGAATAATTTGGTAGAGGGGGAGAAATTGGCAGGGAGGGGGCTGCAGTCCATTTTGCTGTTGCCAGTTTGATGCAGAGCTGGCCTGAAGTTTTTGGCTCGGCTTTTGTGTTTTTCTTTCTGGAATATGGAGAGAAAGGGAGGGCAAAACCCCAAAAATATTTTTAGGGGTTTGCATAACTTCTAAGGAAGCTTCCCGCCCCACCAACCTGGTGCCCTCTAGATGTTGCTGGGCTGCAACTCCCATCAACCTTGACATTTGGGCATGCTGACTGAGACTGATGGGCACTGTAGTCCAAATGCAGCTCAATGTGAGAGCATCTGCCTTAAATCCAGAAGGTTCCAGGTTCAATCCTGGCTTCTCCAAGTAGAGCTGAGACTGGCTCTTGCCTGAAACCCTGAAAAACCACTGCCAGTGAATACTGAGTGAGATGGACCAATGGTCTGACTCTGCAGAAGGCAGCTTCCTTTGTTCCTATTCCTGAGGACACCAGGATGCAGAGAAAGTTCTAAAGTTTTTTGGTCCAGGGTAGCGGCTTGTTTGATGAGCAACGGTGGCAAAATAGCTTCTTTGATTTAGAGTCTTCCAGGATTCAACTTTTATTTGTTTTATCTATTGGATTTCTTACCCTTGCTTTACCATAAGGTCCCAGGGTGGGTTACAACAATAAAATTTACAATTATAAAATGTACAATTATGTGAAAACTGTTAAAAGATGGTTCTAGTTTAGCTACAGGCAGGGATAAAGACTTCCACTAAAATGATACTCCTTTTTCAGGAGGAGGGAACAGACATGTAGTGGTAATGTTCATGATCTGATAACTATGAAGGCACTGAGAAGCAGGACCAAGAAGTAATTAACCTTACCAAAATATTTGGTTACATTTTTATTTTCAACTTGTTTTGCAATTCAGCAGCAGCATTCACCTCTTAAATGTATTAGCATTCTTAAACTCTAAATATTTCTTCCATTAGTCTGCTTAATATGTTCACTTTCACAGAATGGGTCATATACTAAGTGGTCATCATTTCATATTTTTTGAAAAATAATAATCATAATTTAAAGTATTAACTTGACATAAATCAATTAATCACATTTTGTTTTGTTGTGTTGTGAGAAGACCTTTCATTTCCTTTTTATTATTATTTCCATCTGGGTTATAGTCAGATGGAAAACAATGATAGCAGCATGTGTTGGGGAAAATTTGGAAGATAATACCACTTAGAGACAAAGCTGTTGTGCACTATATAAATGGTTGAAACAAACAAATAATAAATATGTGTGATGCTCCTCCTGGAAAAAGAGGGGGTCAATAAATGTATCCAGAGCCCCAATAGATGAGTCCTTTATTCCTAAGTTTTTGGGAGCTCAGCTCATTGTCAGAAATGCTTTGAAATACAGTTTCATCATTTCAGACATGGGGATTTGGTTCCAAGAGTCATGCATTTAAGCAGAAATCATGTATACCCCAAATTATCTTTTCCTTTGCTAGCAGAGGGTTGAGGAAGCCCTGTGAAGAGGCCAGCCCGTCTCCCCTTTCTACTCTTACTCCATGTGTCCCTCCTCTTGCAGGCCAGCAGGGAATCCCTGGCAGGTAGTCACCATCATGCAACATCACTTCCAACCTGTCCATGCTTACACACATTCTGATGTGCAGAGGCTGGCATCATCCACTACCAACCTCTCCCACTGGAAAGTTGAGAAATCAAGGCAGCCAGAGATGGTCAAATCAGTATCTGGCCAAAACTGATCTATCCTTCACTTTTATCCCTCAGAAGGGAATATTTGCAAGTGTCAGAAGAAAGATAAGCTGAAGATACAGTGGAGTGAGTTGTAAATAACGATGGAAGAACACCAGTAATGACTCATATGGTGGCGGGCCATGAAGCTGTCATTCTGACACTAACACCAAACTTGGATGGGGTTGGGGCTGTGCCCCTGCCAATGCCCCAGAACAACCCCAACCTTGTCACCACCCTGCCCATCTAGCTACAAGGTCACCATGATTGCACTCCCAATTATATCACCCAAGGCACCAAGGGTTTGGGAGTTCTCACTACTGCTGCTGCTCCTACAGCCTTGACCAACCTTGATTTATCCCAGCAGTCCCTTTTCCAAATGTATTCAGGTATCAGGAGAAGCCTCCCGATATTGAAGGCCTCCATTTTGTAATTTGTCATGTGAATGTACTGAACAAAGAAGGAATTGAGCATTCGCTATGAACATGTCCTAGTAACAACTGAAGAGTGTCCAGAACTATTACTGGAAGGCACAGGGACTACCAGTCCTGCTTCTTATCACAGTAAGTTTGGAGGAAAGGGGACCTGCTAGCAAAGAGGACTGGTGGAAGATGATAGTACTGGATTATTATTTATTTCTTACACTTATATCCTGCATTTTGTCTGCCATGGCTGTGTATAAGTGGTTTCCAAGCAGTCACCCATCTGGGCACTGGCCAGTCCTGGGATCATAAATCCCTATGAGTACCATCAGAAACATTTCATATAGCGCGTGATAGCCATGAAGCATGTATTGGCAGCTCAGTAACCATTCCAAAGTACTAGAAAATTCCCAGATCTGACACTGTGTTCATAAATAGCTCATGAATTACCGAGTGCAAAAATTGTATTACAAGCCTGATAATTACAAGCATTGGTATCATCACTTGTCTTAAACATGCAGTAAAATTAATTAAACTTTCAATGTTTTATAAGTTAGATCATGAATCCCAACACATAGACACATATGCAGCATCCTAATACTGTCAGCCAGGACTTGTAGCTGATTTTAGGGGTTGTTCATGAGCTGTGTGAGGCAGCTGAATAATGAGGCACATCATCTCCCCTTCCCCAAGTCAAAGCATAGTATCTTTAAGCCTCCAAATCAGATGAAGGCCCCCAGTAAGCCTCGTGTTGCTCTTTGTCTAACACAGATCTATGCTTTCTTATTTAGTGAATCAATCTTTCTCTAATTTTAGAGGTTTTGCAAGAAGTAAGGCTATCAAAAACATTGCCTGTGGAACACTGAATAACTCTGGATTGTACTGCAGCATAGGCTTTTTTAAAGCTAAAGCATTTAAGTTTTCAAACAAAATCTATCTTGCTTCTGTAATAATAATAATAATAATAATAATAATAATATACAGCAGGAGTCTGAATGAAACAGTCTGGGCAGCTTCACATTGTAATAAACTACTGGAGACCTGCAAGGGCCTTTTGGGAGGCCTATAAATTCTACTGGAGGACACTGACAACCACCATAAGGCAATATGGAGGAAAATGAGTGCATTTTACTTTCCCACAATCACCACCCCAGCTATTGGTCTGCAGACTGGCAGGCGTAATTCATTCAGGGGGTGGAGGTGTTCATCTGCCTCTAAATTTTGTCTACTTTGGCCAAAAGGGAGGAAAGTTGTAGCCATTTTTATATTTCTCATTGTAGTAAATGGGAAAACTTGGGGCAGCTCAGGACCTAGATTGCAGTGTAAAACCAAGAACGTACTTTGTGATTCAGAAACAAATTAGCATAAATAAAAGCACATGGATTTAGATAAAAAGTCAGTATTTGGGCTTTTGCACACTCCTAGCAAATGTTCAGTTCCACACGCTGGTACCTTACTTGAGAATCTTTCACTGGAAATGTTGCAGACAGAATGTGGGGTGTCTTTCTTTGGAGCAAGTGACTTCCTCTGCTCTACTGAACAGCAAATGTGAATCTACTAATGAACATTCCTTTACTAAATAAACTTTGAGAGACTTTAGATAGCTCAGTCAGTAGAGCAAGAGACTCAGTCTCAGGGCCATGCGTTCAAGGCCCGTGCTGGGCAAAAGATTACTGCATTGCAGATGTCGGACTAGATGACCCTCGTGGTCCCTTCCAACTCTGCAATTCTATGATGCAACCTTATTACTTTACATTTAATTTTGAGATATTTTGTTTATTACTATTCTATCATATGCCAAGCAGCGTTAATTTTACTTTTACCTCAAACCAATTTCAGAGGGAAATTAGTTTAATGCTACAGTAAGTTCATATTAAACAATCTAATAGTAGCTGGCTCACAGACACACAGTTGAGGGAGAGAAAGAAATAAGAGCTGCTTCTTCTTTTTAAGGGAAAACTTTCCTCAGTTTTCACACCAAGCACGTGTAAGAGTCTTAGTCATAAAATCAACAATGGTAAAAGGAACTTTATTGTTCTTAGCTTGAGTCATACACCAATGCTGAATCAATCATTTGTCCAAAAGAAAAGAAAGCTATAGAGTTTAATAGAATTTGCATACAGAGAAGGAATGTGAATAGTCAAAGTTCAATGAATGAAAATATGACCTGTGTCTCTCAAACCCTCAGATATTCATCTCCATATAACCTGAAAGGATGTTGAAACATATCAAGAAATAATTGATTCACTGAGAATCACCCTGAGCATTGTTCACAAAACTTTTCCCCTCTCTGTCAAATAAAGGCAAGATAAATGCTATTAATTAATGTCAATACTATAACATTCCGTAGGAGGACCACAAATAAGGCAACATTTTTTGTTTGCAATTTAATTATGGCTTGCAAATGTGTGGGAAGAATATGATACAATTTCAGTACACTTCTACAAAATATACATAAACTTTGTAAAAGCTGCTGAAGACAACTTAAAACTTTTGCCTTTTCTATGCTAATTTATTGGTTACGCCCGCTGTTTGCCTTCACTCACAATTAATACCATTCTGTTGTCTGAATAGCCCCCCCCTTTCCTCCTTTATTTTGGAAAATCAACTTTAATCGATCAACCATAATTTGCTGGTATGCAATTGAACCATACCCCGAAAATACTGACTGCCTGGAAGCACCCAAAAATTGCAAGGAAAGCATTCTAATGCAAGCTTCTAATAGAAGCTCACCAGTTACAGAACCATTATATAAAGAAAACCAGTTTGCAGACTCTTTTAGGGTAACATGCAAATGAGAAAGAAGTAATAGATTGGGGGGTGGGGTAGAATCATCCCAACTCTGAGTCTGAGTATGGCTGCTTTTGTCCCACCCTTGATCTGACATGCACTTACCAGATGGATAGCCCTCAGAGTCTCTACAGCAATGCTACACCTTTCTTCCCTATTTC
This sequence comes from Podarcis pityusensis, assembly GCF_964106645.2. Lineage (NCBI taxonomy): Eukaryota > Metazoa > Chordata > Lepidosauria > Squamata > Lacertidae > Podarcis > Podarcis pityusensis. The sequence continues at coordinate 43,431,715 of NC_138034.1, read as the reverse complement.
TGTTATTTTATTTTATTTTATTTTATTTTATAAATCAAGATAGTTGCAATCTCTTTCCTTGCCATACTGAAGTATTAAGGATAGCAACTGAAACAGTTTCTTGTATTCCTTTCCTCCATTGTTCCTCTGATTGATTCTCCTGAGTTCCCAGTAAACTAAAATAATTTCTAAACTTTAATTCTAAAATTAAAGCATGCATCATTTGTTGCAGCTTTCAGCTCCTTCCATTCATGACATCTTCCCTTTCTTTATGTTACCAATGTGTTTGTTTGCATTAATGAAAACACCACACTTAACAGGAGGAACTTCTGCTGGGGATGAATTGCAGTGATGAAACCATCATTGGAGGTCAGGAAGGAGCGAGCAATATTTATACTGGGTGGGGTGCTAACATTTTATGAGGTGGATTAGTGATATTTTTTCTTTTACCCTTATACACAGGTAAGTCCATGGGAGCAGTGATCTTTTCCCACATAAAAGACTATGATGTTTCCAATGACATTCTGCTTTTTAAATAGACTGGGGTTGATGGGATGTTTCTTCAATCATACATATTTACTGTAAAATTCTGTATAATTCCTACTTTAAAATGATATCTCCCTAATATTCTTTAGATATGTTCCTTTATTACACTATTAGTAACTAATCTGAAAAGCAGTCTTTGCAACTCTGAGAAATATGTATGTGTGTTGTACTGAATGTTACTTCTGATATTTCATTTATCAAAATGTAAGAAATGTGTTAATGTGCAGCATCATGTAAAGATTAATTAGCAAAGGGAAGGTCTTGTGACTTGAACACTTCTATATTTAGGGTAGAAGGAAGTTCATCTGATTAAGCAATTACATTCAATAAAGCAAAACTTCATGATCTGGAAACTTCTTGTTAGTTCTATAAAAGTGTGAGAAAGTAAAGAAGGGAGGGAGCTCCAAATTAATTTGCATACTTTCAAATACAGTTTAATAAAACCTGACACATGGTCAACTTTAATTACCCCCATCAAAATGTTGACAGACGCTTTATTGAGACAGCATAATCTTTGAGGGCCAATAAATACTTTTTTGCAAATAGCATTGTATGGAAATAGCCAACCTATTTGAAAAATTGCACTCCAAATCATAAACCATATCTAATTGTGCTTTTGAAAGCACAAAGCACAAATCTCTGTGGTTTGGGGGCTGGGATCTAGATTTATACAAACCTGAAGTACTGAAGACTTGTGTGGTATGATGCTATCATCCAGTCACAAACCACTGAACTTTGCCAGCATTCCTGCTGGAAATCTGCCAATTCACTATTTGACCATGGTACAACAGTAATCCGTAAACAGACCCCTGTGTTGCAATACAGACAAGCTGAACAAAATAACACAACACAATGGACAATAACAATAACAAGCCAATCTCTGATCAATGACTACAATATCATATGAGTACTGATCCAGAGCATATTTTCTACAGCGTTTATATTTACTTACAATGTAAGATTGGCTTGTTAAGAAATTGAACTGCATCCTTCTCATATCAATTCTTACAAGTCTGGCTGATGAAGAATTGATCAAGATTGGCTGATGAAGCATTGAACAAAACAGATTGGTTATCCGGAAACTCTGTTCCAGCGATATTTGGTGACAATGTATATATTGAACTTTTGAACCGCAACTGGTGAAAAAGATTTTGAGACTTTGGTTGCTATTTCTGATCATTTGTATTAGTCTATAAATAGTGTTTAGTGCCATTGTTTATTGGCCATTGTGTTGTGTTATTTTGTTCAGTTCATCAAATTCACTATTTGAGCCTTTTATGGCTAGTTAAGAATCCTTTATATCATAGGCACCATGTATCAGTAAATGCTTCATTTTTAAGGAACAAACATGTGCATCACATGTTCTTAGGCACAGCATTACAAATTGACATTGCCATATTAATGTTATATCGTTCCTTTATTTTTTATATGCAATGTGTGTTTTTTCTTCATTACCTTTTACATTTACCATTACCTTCATTACCATTTATCTTTACGGTATGAATGAAATTATGGCGAAATATAACTCTACATACATTCACATGAAAATCTGGAAGGTGTCATATAAAATTCCATTGGCTGCTGCTCTGGCCATTCCTTCTTCATAACCTCTAATATCAATTGCAGCCTGGTCAGAGAGGGCAAAGGACCAGCTGCATCAAGAGAGGCAATATCAAAAATGAGAGAGGTGCTGGATTGGGGCCCAGACACAAAGTCTGAGTCCAGCAACTAGGGATCTCCTCAGATACAGATGTGTGGAGTTCAGAGATATATTGCTTCCGGAATATGCTTCAGTATAGCACCTAGATGTCCTTAACCCTGTTTTGGTACATCGTTTACCAACTGCATCTCACTGCTATTCGAAACTTCACATGCAACTGAAGATAACTGCCAGAGATGAACCTTTCAAATATATATTTTGATAGTGTGCATCAAGAGACATAGCATAACTGGCCACTGAACAAGGGCTTTCTAAATTAGCATGGTAATATCTATTCCAATTCCATTGTAGCTGTCACCTGCAAGAGTGGGCTGTCCTTAGTCTTTGAAAAGTGAGCTATGTGTCATTCCAGTGAAAAGATAGTCTTGCAGCTGCCTATGTTTTATCAAACCTAAATATATGAAATAATAAAACTGGGGTGGGTAGGCGGTTTACAAATGAACTCAGTTCTTGTAAGGTCATCTCCAGAAATACCTCTTTTACTGAACAGGCATGGAAACATTTCCATACCTGCTCTGTCAGGGACATATTTCTGGAGGAGGGCTATGCACCAAAGAAACCAGTAATTTCATGCCAGCATAACACAAGAGAATGCACATGCATACGCAGTTAATAACACCCTGTATTAGCTTCGTAGCTGTATGATGGAAGAGCGGAGGAGTCATTCAAATTGAGTTGTTTAAAACTTGCATATAATTCAGTAAACAAACTGAAGACAAATTGGCAGTAGTATTATGCATTATTCATGTTATAATTTTCTCAGAGGCCTCAGTAGTGCACGGCATTATGTAAAAACTGAGTAAGAGGGCAACTCTTTATTTCTCCACTGAATGCAGGATAAGGTGGTGTATATATATTCAAAAGCACTGCCAGGGCTTAGCAGAATGAGGGCAATAGAATTAAATGCCTTCTGTTAAACCCTCCTAGATTTGTGAAAAATTGTATGACAAATTATCATATAATTTCCAGAAGATATTCCTGAAATACTTTAGAGATTACATTTTCTTCTGCCCATTAGGTTTTCAGCTGGGTTTTTTTAAAAAATTCTTCCATTTTCTTTATTTAAGAAAATATGATATAGAACTATTTTCAGCTACCTACATAAAAACAAAGCAGGTATTTAGCTAAATGAGAGGTAAACTGGTCAAGGGAAGATTGCTGCTTTTTATGCAGTACACACAAGGATCAATAAATATAAATTACAAAGCAAGATTTCTCTCCATGAGTACAAACCAAAACAAAGGACAGAATGTAGCTATATTTAATGCTGACACAGTTTAGAAATATTTGAAAACTACAACAAGGGAAATCAGGAAAACCCAACACTAGTTCAACCACTGTTGATTATATTTGCAGGCATTTAAAGAATTTATTACAGAATGTGTACTTCACCAAAATGCTGACTCTCCCTAGAAAATGTATTGCAAAAAAGTGCTGACAAAATCAACATTTCATATTATTGAAAAAAAATATATTATGAGGCTGCTCTGTGACAAAATATGATTGATGAATACTTATATTGAACATTTTTCTTTCAGTCAAATCATTTATTATGAAATGCACACTTTCATTCCTCTGTTACTCTTTATTAAGGTTAAAAATTCAAGCAGTCAGTTCGTGACTCACATCACAATAGATTGATTCCCTTCCCCTTCTCCTCTATCTTGGGTGAGATAATATAAGCTTTTGTCATCTTTTTCTGTAACAAAAAACACCCACCCACACCTTTTTTGTTTGGTTTGTTTTGTAGCCTTGGGCCTATTGCAGTCTACAAGGCACAAAGCAAATTGGACTTTTGAAAGCCATTGTAGTTTTATGCCTCTCCCCTTACCTCCCCACACACTTCTGGCCTATCTCCCCACCCCCACCAGTAAATAGTTGTGTCACTGCTTTGAGGAGCAGTCTCAAATATTGACTCATCACAGCCTTCCTGTCTAGAGAAGAAGCTGTAGAACCTAGTTCCCATATTTTGTAATAAACCAAACTGTACCTCATTCACTCTGTGTTATAAAATAACATCATTCTGCAAATTAGATATGACGGATGTCAACAGAACTCTCTCACTTCCCTGAGGATTGTTAAAGTGTGTGAGAAAGGAATTACTACACACACAGACACACACACAGAAACACCCTTCACTGATCCAGCAATAAATCATATGGAGTAAGTGAAGTTAAATCTTTATTAGAAGAAAGAGGATCTGCTCAGGGGTGCCAGGCCTAATGAGCACAGCAACACTTCTTCAGTAGGTCACACCCTATGAAACAGTTGTGGGGACTGAAGGTCCATGCCTTCCCACAGCTGCCTAAATCTCCTCCTCTCCCAGGTCTTTCTCAAGCAATCTGAGACTATTCAGACACCCTGGCTTCTTCATTAGCCCAACTCATATCTGCCTCTTGGCCTCCCTCGTCTCCTGCTTCTGCTTCTGGACTTCTCTCTGCCACAGATTCTCCCTTCTCACTAAATCCTGTTACCTCTTCAGCTCCTGACATTTACTTCTCCCATCTTCTCCCTCTAACAACTCATTGTCATCCCACCACCAATCCCTGGGCTCTGATCTTTCTCCACTTGGAGGTTCCCCACCTGGTGCCTCCCACCTGTCCTCTGTGTCCAGCCAGTCCATGACAATGGTTTACCCAAAGCATAAATATAAATCCACCTGCTGCAATAACCTGTATAGCTGGGATGTGATACTTGTGCCTCTTCAGATTACATTCCCACCAACCCCATTCAGTATATGATGAGAGTTGCTGTCCAACAACTTTTGGAGTGCCACAGGTCCCCATCTCTGTTCATTTCATCCTGTGACGTAACACACTTCAGCTACCAGAATCCACAGTTCCCTAATTGCATACAATTTAATTCATAGTCTGCGTCAAAGTAGGACAAATGCAGTCCTATCAGCAATTCCATCTGAGTATTAAGCAGCCAATATTGGAAGAATACTTTTTGTTGTAGTCAGTTTCACCTTCACTGAAGTTCTAGAAATAATTTTATTCACATTTATTCTATGTTCTCCAAAAGTTGTGGTGTGATTTCCCCCCCCTGTGTTGCAGTAGTCGTTTTTTGTTGCATTAATTTAGTTTGTACTTCAGGTGCTTTTAAAAACTTATTTACTGTAAGCACCTGAAGACCTTTATATTACGGGTGGCAAATTTCATAAATGGAAAAATAAAATATCTGTGCTGTGTTGTGAAGTGCTTTGCTCCACTGGTGCACGTGCACAAATTTGACCTCACTTGCTCTCTTTTCTTTCAGTAAGCAGTAGCAACATGACTGACCAGATGACTGTTGCTGCCCAGTTAACCATTTGTTGCTGCTTAGAACTGTCCCCTCTTTTTTGCTGATTGCAGCAAGCAGCAAAACCAAAATACTGATACCAAACCTAGTGGTTTTTCAAGCATGGTTGACTGAAGAACTGCATCTACTTTGTTAGCTCAAAGGTCCTATGGTTCCACTGTAAAGGAAAGGGTACTTTCCAATAGAAACAAAATTGTCTATAGGGTGATCTGAAAATTCTGAATGGTGTATCTCCATATCTGATTTTTCATTCATTTTGCTGAATTAATTCCAGTTTGAAATCCATTCTGTGTTATTCCTCTGATGGAGAGCCAGTTAGGAAAGAGATCCTATCTTGAATATTTGTCTCTACAGATTCTGATGCAGAATACAATTTATTTATGCAAAATTGCCCTTCAAATATATTTCCCCATTAATATACCATACATGTTTGGAACAATATCCATAAAAAATAGAGCTAAAGAGAAAAAAGTGTCTTTGATTTACAAAGTGTATACATTCAGATGGTAGATCTTGCTAGACTGGTTAATTATAAGGAATGCAATAAAATTATTAGTTGAACTATAAAGTAGGTTACAAGAATGCTATTGCAGGATTTATGCATATATAATCAGTAACAGTAGAATTAATTCTCATTAGACCAAAGGGATGAGGAGAGGAAATATAAAGGAACATTTTGTATCAATAGTATTTACTTCAGCTATGCTTTGCTTAGCAACAAACAGAATATATACAAATGCACACACACACATATTTATTCAAGGGAGAGTCGAATAATGACAACCTTGAATAGAAACCTAATCCATTAGAAATAATGATAATGTTATCACCATTATGAATAGGACATGATTATTTTACGTGAATAAACATGATATGAATACAGTACTCACTTTTTTCTGTGTCAGGATATTTTTCTGTTCAAGGCAAAATCAATTTCCTTTCAAACTGTGTAGGTTTCTTTCCCATCCACCCCCAATAAAAGTGATAATCAAAACCAAGAAGAACATTCCTGATACACACACAGCATTTTCTTCTGTTCCACACACAAAACTATTGAGTGGTATCCTGCAATGAAGGATATTCTTACAATATGGTACTATTAAAACATCTTAGGATGAATTTGTACAGTGTTGAAGGATGCCAGCCATTTTTCATAATGTTGTTGCTTTGTTGAAGTTTGTACTGACTATTAATACTGCTCGGTTTATTGTATTGTTCTTATTGCATTTTTAATGGATTTTATTGTAAATTGCCTTGAGAGGCGTTTGTAAAGTCTGCACATACCCACCAGTAATTTGATCTTTTCAAAAGTGTTATTGGGATTCCATGCATTTTATGACTGCTAAGAGAATGGGGAGTGGGTGCTACATCATCAGGTTCCATCCCCTGCCCTATGTGCATTTTGATGTACAGTTGTGGTATGTGTTTGCAAGCAGCCACTTATTTATTTATTTGATTGATTGATTGATTGATTGATTGTATTTCTATGCTGCCACAAACGTCAGGGTCAAAAGAGTATTAAAACAATGAAGTGCCTGACTAATCAAAATTAAGGACCTACAAAGGCCTACTAGCATAAAAAAGTCTTCAAGAGATGCCTGAAAGTCAAAAGTGAGGGTGTCAGCTGAATCTCTGCTATAAAAGTCTCCCACTCCATGGAATCAGGGACATTAACTGCCTGACTTTTAGTTGAGTCCAGATGGGCCTTTGTAACATGAGGAGCCGGGGTGGTGGCGGCAATTTGCAGCGCTTATTTGGTTTATCTCAGTGACTGTGCTGGGATACAAGGGCTCAGGGTGATCATTAAGATATTCTGGACCCAAGTTGCTCAGGGATTTGCATATCAACATGAGAACATTGAGCCTGGCCCAGTAGCATATGGTCAGCTGTGGAGATGTTTTAGCAAATGTGACACATGCTGTTGGCCATCCACCCCCATCTGCAGTCTAGCCATTGCATTCTGCACCAGCTGGAATTTCCATATCAGGCCCTAGGATGGCCTCACATAGAGGACATTACAGTATGTCAATCTTGAGGTTACCAGAGAATGGACTACATGGGCAAGTGATTGCAATTTAAATCAGTGTGCTTAAGAACCCTTTAATGTTCATTTCAGATGTCTAGGCATATGCTACATATGCCTTAGACTATATGGGGCACAAGGGCAAAACATAATGTCATGATGTTGCCTTACATATGTTCCTTACATATGGTCTAGAACCCCAGCTACATTTCTAAAGGTGCTAAAATCTTTCATCTATCCATATAGGGGATTAAGAGAATTCCATGACCAATGTAGAATTTGCAGTATCCACTTATTGTGTCCTAAAGGCATTTCATCAATTTCTAACAGCATTCATATTTTATGAGCATCATGATCAAGATAAATCAGGATTTGTTATATGTATGTCTAAGAGCAAACTCAGACATGACATGGAAGATCAATGATTAGCAGCTACCACGGTTTTTAAAACATTCATAGGAGTCTCATGGGATGAGTTAGATTAGGAGCATGGTGCAGAAAGAGGCAGGACTTAACACATGTCATCACCTGATCTGAATCTGATCTGATTTCCATACCACCACCAACAAAACCCCTTGATATTTGCTATGTAGAAGCAAGCTTACAGTACATGAGAAAAATCATGCAACTGTGATCTTTCTCTATTTCCCCCATCAACTGGTATTGAGAGCTATGGTGTCTCTGATTGTGAAGGTAGAGTACAATCACCGGGACCAGAGCTATTGATAGTAGTATCCTTCCTAAATTTGTCTAACCCCTCTTTGAAGCCATCTCCATTGTTGGTCATCACCATATCTTGTAGAAGCAGATTCTGTATTTGGAACTCTTATGCACTTTATGAAGTTGTAATAATTGCCCATTCATTTCTTATCTCAGTTCCCTGTTCTTTAACCAGGTACCAATCATAAGAGCATCTGTCCTCTTATCTCATCACTGCCAAGTTTTGATGGGAGACTTTAAAGCTTTTTAAAAGTATGCAGTGTTTATGTGGTTTTGACATGCTTGTTGATATAGTATCAAAAGGTTAACGAGACAGAATTTACCTTTGCAGTAGCCATGTTGATTTTTCTTCCACAAGATTTGTTCTTCTATCTGCTTGATAACTTTCTGCTTAATAATGTTTTGTGCCAGTTCATCTGGAACAGACATTAAGATAACCAGTCGGTAAGTTCCTACAATTGATTTCATATTCATTTCTACAATGTCCAAGAAATAACATGCAATATAACAGATTCAAGAAATCATCACTTTGAGGAGCATGTCAAAGAAAGGGGTGGGGTGGGGAGAAAGTCTTGAACATGAATAGCCATGTCAAAAACAGGAAAGAAATACATGGTGATTCGTACAAGTGCTAAATCTGTATCTGAGAGTCTGAGAAAGGGAGATAGCAATGGTGCTACAAGTTCTAGCTCAGTGAACAGGAATGTGGTTTGAAAGAATTTAAAGCCATGCTGACTGGGGCTGATGGGAGCTCAACAGCATCTGGAGCCTCACAGGTTGCCCATTCCTGGTTTAAATGAATGTTAGAAATTAGAGTCTTTTGCATGGAAGATGAGTTGTGATTTAGATTGGGAGTCTGATTAATCACTGAGGAAGCATGAACAGGTGAAAGTGAGGTTATTGTAACCTAATGGCCAAATAATGAGTCAGACATGAAGGCTGGGTTGAACTAAAAGTTAACACAAATCCCTACAACATTGAAGGTCATATGGAGTTTTGGAGTATGTTGTCAGCGATATGCTGATGACACAACTCTACTGCAGTTGTGGCAGTGGGTATTCTAGACCATTGACTTGCCTTGGTAATGGACTGGATGACAGCCAGTAAATTGAAGCTCAATCCAGCCACTGTTAGTGGGTATCTTGAACATATAACACCAATCCTTGCCCAACTGAGCTCAGCCTCAGTCACCTGCAGCTTTGCTGTGCCTGGACGCGCAGCTTGTTCTGTTTCTGCTGCTTTTTCCATCCACATTCATTTCAGTTCCTTTTTCTACTTTGGTACAAGTTCATTTGAGTTAACTAGGAATTACTTCCTGGTAGGTATGTGTAGGATTTCAGTACAACCTTGTGCATTCTTACTCAGAAATAAGTCCTATTTCACTCAATATGATGTACATAGGATTACAACCCTATGTATCTTTAAAAATGGTCTATTACATCAGTTTCTTTTTTCATGCATCAACTCTCCCTTCATCAGAATCTGAGTCTCAGGGCTGCATTAAACAAAGTTCAACTCAGAATAGACTCATTTAAATTAATATGAATGACTTGCTTTTGTTCTATTAATTTCAAGTGGTCTATTCCGAACTGAACTTAGTTAAGACCGACAGTGAGGGTTGTCTCTCCAACTATCTATTAGAGCCATGATTCATAGTCCTTTTTCAAATACATACTCAAAATGATTTTAAATACATACTCTGGTGTGTTTTTTCCCTGCACATACTTTATGGGCAATTGAAAAACTTGTGCACACTCTCCCTTGTCAAAGAAGCTGAAGTATGTAAATAAAGGGGCAGCCAAAGTGAAGCACTTTTGAGCTCCATTGATTTTAATAGAAGAGCTTTAAAAACACATGATTAGCTCAGCTTTTGAAATCAATGGCTCTAAAAAGTGCTTAACTTTTTGGATAGTGCCCCAAAGCATTATAAAATATGCCTCATATGTATCTAGTAAAGTCATTACTGCCCAAACAATTGTTATCTAAGCTGATAAAATTCATGTTTAATTCCCCCCCCCCTGCCTATTCTCTTGAAAACATGAAAAGAGCGTGCATCCTGCTCTCAGTGGTTAAGCAGATGCCATTGGGAAGCCCCAAAGCGGAATCTGAATGAAGCATCACCCTCTCCCCTTGTGTTCCTCAACAATTGGTATTGAGAGGCAAACAATCACAGCTATCATGACCGAAAGCTATTGTGGTAGTCTCATTCTCCATGAATTTGTCTAGTCCTCTTTCAAAGTCCTCCAAGCTGGAGGTCACCACTACCTTTTGTGAGAGCAAATTCCATAATTTAAGAATGCATTATGTGAAGAAGTGGGATGCGCATGGGGCTGTGGGTTAAACCACAGAGCCTAGGACTTGCCCATCAGAAGGTCGGTGGTTCAAATCCCCGCGACAGGGTGAGCTCCCATTGCTCGGTCCCTGATCCTGCCAACCTAGCAGTTCAAGAGCACAAAGTGCAAGTAGATAAATAGGTAACACTCCGGCGGGAAGGTAAAAGGCGTTTCCGTGCGCTGCTCTGGTTCGCCAGAAGCAGCTTAGTCATGCTAGCCACATGACCTGGAAGCTGTACACCAGCTCCCTTGGCCAATAAAGTGAGATGAGTGCCGCAACCCCAGAGTCGGTCACGACCGGACCTAATGGTCAGAAGTCCCTTTACCTTTTTATGTGAAGAAGTACGCAATTTATTTCATCTGACATTTTAGCTTCATTGGCTACCCACACATTCTGTTGTTATGAGAAAGGGAGAAACATTTTTCTCTATCCACACTTCCTGCAACCTGCAGTAAATACCTACCCATGAGCTATAGTTAGTCTTCTGCACTGCTTGCCTTTTCATATTGGTTTGAGATCCATTCGTCACACACAAGCTCTTTGCATAGTTTACATTTCTATCCTCTACAGAAACTAAACCAGCAACCTGTATCCTTGCCAATCCTGGGCTCAGCTTTTATACTGATTCTCAGACAATCAGCACATCAGACGATGTGCCGCCAGTACAGTTAGGATGTTATTTCCCATACCATCAATGGGGTTGCTGCTATGATTGGGTGCTAGCATTTGAATCTGATGAAGCTGGATCACTTTTCAGGGACTGCTGGCAGCGGGAATGAAAGCCTGGCAGTCAAAAAATTGGCATCTTCATCTTGCTGGGCTTCAGTGCAGAAAGAGGAAATCATAAAAATTCACAATGCATACAAAACAGCAAAGACCTCAGGCACCATGTAATGACCATATGAGGAAAAGAAATGTGACCCCAACTGCTCTAGACATCTGGTGGGACCATTCCAGTTGTCACACAGAATTGCTTAAGCTATTGTATGGCCTTGTGGAGGAGCTCCAGAGTTTACACTGGGTTTCTGACATGTTTTGTGAAAATTTCAACTCAAGGAACCACTGGTGTCCATCAGCTTCCAGATCAATGCCAAATAAGTCCCATCACGTTTGCTCTACTGCATGCTAGCTATCAAAATGAAGAGTTTTATACACCTGGCTGCAGCAGATGATTTGGAGGGGGGGGTAGTCTTCCTAGCTCAGAACATAAACCACACACCTCCTCTATGTAAATGATATTAAATATTAAATATTTTTGCCAATAAAAGTGGCTTTTCTTAATATTCAAAAGACAGCAGTACGGGCTTATTCAATGCTCCATCTGTTCAATTTCCTTCAATGGCAACATCAAAGTGCTTTTGCATTATCGAGTGCTTGCTAAGGAATGTGAGCACAATAGTCCTCCCTTGGAGACAAAATCCGAAGAGTTCAAAAGTGAAAGAAACGTGGTCTCTCTGTTGGCTGTTTAATCCAATATTTAATTGTATGTGTATTTATTTCTATTGATTTTTTAAAAAGAAAAAGAAGCCTGATGGAATGAAAATAAACTCACAGCCTTCTTAACACAGGAACAATTACAGCAGGAGTCACTATTCTTTGCTGAATGAACAATGCTATTCATAAATGGAGAAAATTTCAAAGACTTGTTTCCTGCTGCTAATTTTGCTAGTGCACTGAATTAGTATGGCACTACTGGGAACAGCAGGAGATCTTTATGATACATTAGCAGGCAGGAAGAGATCTGATGAACAGTGTTAATCATTAAAAACTTCAGCTATTGTAGGTATGGAGAGAGAGAGGGAAAGAGAGAGAGAGAGAGAGAGAGAGAGAGAGAGAAAGTGAGGGAGGGAGAGAGATGTACAATTCTCTCCTTGCCACCACCACCCTTGATATTTCAGCTCAAGGTAGCTTTAAAAACACAACTGGCTTTGAGACCTGCCCTTGTTCACTGATTAGATTTTCTATCTGGAATGTAGTAGAGCCTGAGACTCTTAATCTCAGGGTTGTTGGTTCGAGCCCTATGTTGGGCAAAAGATTAATGTATTGTAGGGTGTTGGACTTGGGTTACCCTCATGGTTCCTTCCAACTCTACAATTCTATGATTCTTTGATTCATATGGAGACCTACCTTTCAATATCTGGCAAAAGGGAATGGATACATTCACATTAGATTCAGTGAAAAGGAGATTCATTGTGTGATAGGATCTAGGATCAAAAACATTTGAAATCCTTGCTGCATAATATACATTTCTCTATCTTAAACATTCTGATGTCAGCAGTTTGTATATTTTGGTTGCTCCATTCCATTTTCTACATACTAATATTTTCAACACTGCAAAATGTGATGCACAGTAGCAAAGAGGTGAGATTCATTTTCCAACGTGGGCCATGTGGTGCAAAATTAGGGAACCAGGTACCCTGCAGGGTGGGTGAGAATCAGTATTGTTTAAACTTCCAGGGAACAAAGAACATGTCTGCATACTAAAATACAAAAAAAGAAGAAAAAAGGTAGGTGTGTGTGTGTGTGAGAGAGAGAGAGACCCCTTACACCCTGTGATTTTAGGTCATAAGAATAGGGTTTAGCCAGGAGAGAGTTAATGAAACTAGTAGGATCATTGGATATTCTTTTGATGGCTCTGAGAGAGTGGTCAGTTATCTGGGTTTTATTAAGGAGATGTAACTCAGTGGAAGGAGGAAGCCATCTGGGAATCAGAATTCAGCTTCAATAAATGTATATATAACTTCTACTTTTCCTGTGATTGATGATGTCATCAAGTCTTTTGGAAGGAAGCTCCAATTTTAGTTTTTGGTAGACACAAAGTCAGAGGGAGAAGGAGACTTTAAATGTGGAAAGCTAACATCACTGAACAGGCAGGTGGTTTCTGCCCCCTCTCCCCCAAAATCTGATGAGGAATAGTGAATTTGGGACATCTGTTGCAGTTTAGCTATAACTTCCCATATGCTCAACCTATTTATGTGTATAAATATAATAAATGTAATTAAGCCTCCAGTGATCTCTTTCTAAAGCAAACTGAAATCTAGGTGGGAGCTGTACCCCTGGAGCTTCTCAGCATTCAGTAGTAATGTACACGTACATAATAATGCTTAATGGCATATTAATACACCCACAATATCTATTATAGAACAATAATAGAAAGGTAAGTGCAGAAATAGGTCAAATCCAGAGAAATATCTTGATTTCAATAGGATTTATTACCTATGAATGTATTTGGGAGTATTTTCCAGTGAACTCATTGGATGTTATATCTGAGAATAGAACTGAAATATAAATGTGGTTAGGATTATAGTCTTGGACACACAGTTCAGTGCTGTGATTTCAATGGGACTCGGTTACTGTTTTCTGGATTGTGTCCATAATTTGTAGTCTACTAGTCCATTCGTCTCTTTCTGCTACATGCATATAATTAAGCAATATCCATTCTGCCCCTTTCAGGGTGGTTTTTTTAATTAAAAAAAATCAGCCTGATTAGAAGAATGAATAAATAAATCTGCAGATTTCAGTCTACAGCAGGGAAATGTTTAATCTTTCTTGACAGTTTGAACATGCTCTCCTCAAGAAACTGTTAAGAAGCTTAGCTCAGAACTGTAATTCATAAGTCCACTAAAACTTTTTTTAATGACCCAATTTCCCACCTTGACATAACCACTACTTTCTTCCCTAATTCATATTTGGAATAATGGTTAGTAATTCTGTCCACTTTTGATCAGTCAAAAGTGGTTGCAATGGTTATTGTAACCATTGGGCTGTGGGGGTTGGAGGTCGGAAGCTAGGATAAGTTGATATAACTAGCTTTGTTATTGCAATGATGATATTACTCTCCTTGAAATAATTCAGAGGTACCTGTAGTGGAGCTGAATGTAGGTTGCATCCTGTTGGGTGTAGTGAAGGGTTAACCTTCTGTGTCTCGAGGCTGAGAGGAGGCGCTTACAAGGGAAGGACGTGAGGAAAGCAGGACGTGAGGAAAGCAGCTTGGAATGCTGTGAGCTGAGTGAAAAGTGAAAGCAGCTTTGTTGCGTAGCTGCAAACTGAGAGAGAAGGACGCAGAGAAAATGCAGCTACAATCTGATGGTCTTTATGAATTGTAAATATGCTACTTTTGAGCAAATAAAGTGATATTAGGACAGAAGAAACGTGTGGGACTTGTTTTACTGCCCTTTCAACACGGACACTGTGCAATTCTGCTAATTGCTTTACGACCTGCAGAGGCCCGCAGGGGGAAGTGTGCTGGACGCCGAACAATAAAGCAATAAATCTACCTAACACATCCTGTTGTGTTAGGCAAATCCTTTGATAAGTAACAATGTAAGAACGTATCTCTTTGTCCTGTATTTATAGTAATAATAACAATAATATTATTATTTAGACCCTGCCCATCTGGCTGGGTTTCCCCAGCCACTCTGGGTGGCTTACAAGATATCTAAAAACATAATAAAAACATCAATCCTTAAAAAGTACCCTAACAGGGCTGCCTTCAGATGTCTTCAGATAGTTGTTTATTTCTTTGACATCTAAAGGGAGGGCATTCTATAAGGAGGACGCCACTACCGAAAAGCCCCTCTGCATGATTCCCTGTAACTTTGCTTCTCGCAGTGAGGAAACCACCAGAAGACCCTCGGAGGAGGACCTCGGTGTCCAGGGTGAGTGATGGGGTGGAGATGCTCCTTCAGGTGTATTGGACCAAGGCCATTTAGGGCTTTAAAGGTTAGCACCAACACTTTGAATTGTGCTCGGAAACGTACTGGGAGCCAGTGAAGATACTTTAGGACCGGTGTTATATGGCCCCAATGGCCACTCCCAGTCACCAGTCTAGCTGCCACATTCTGGATTAGTTGTAGTTTTTGAGTCACCTTCAAAGGTAGCCCCACATACAGCACATTGCAATAGTCCAAGAAGGAAATAACCAAAGCATGAACCACTCTGGCAAGACAGGCAGAAGGCAGGTAGGGTACCAGATGGAGCTGGTAAAGAGCTGCCCTGGACACACAATTGACCTGCGCCTCCATGGACAGCTGTGAGACAAAAATGACTCCCAGGCTGCACACCTGATCTTTCAGGGGCACAGTTACCCCATTCAGGACCAGGGAGTCCTCCACACTCGCCTGCCCCAGGTCACCCCAGAACAGTACTTCTGCCTTGCCAGGATTCAACCTCAATTTGTTAGCCACCATCCATCCACCAACTGCCTCCAGACACTCACACAGGACCTTCACTGCCCTCACTGGTTCTGATTTGAAGGAGAGGTAGAGCTGGGTATCATCTGCATACTGGTGGACACCCAGCCCAAACCTCTTGATGATGTCTCCCATTGGCTCCATGCAGATGTCTAAAAGGGGAGAGGATGGATCCCTAAGGCACCCCACAAGTAAGAGCCCAGGAGTTTGAACACTCCTCCCCCAACACCACTTTCTGGACACAGCCCAGGAGGAAGGAGTGGAACAAACGCATAACAGTGCTCCCAGCTACTCTAGACAGTCCAAACCTAAGCAACATTTTAAAAGCATTAAGAACATAGAGAGAGAGAGAGAGAGATGTAGCCTCCTCTCCCCAAATATTCACATGAGTGCCAGGGGAAATAACAGAACAGCAAATAAAGCTTCTTCAAAGGGGGGGGGATGTTCCTAAGTCTGACCCAAATGACAACTGATTACACACAAGACAGTGTGTCATTAAGGGATACATACCTAATAAAGCTTGAAGAGATTGATTAGGTGATATGGTAATGTCACACAGCACTGACTTTTCTGTGTGGTCCAACAACATGATGTCTGCCTAGTTGGAGAGTGGGATGCCAGCTTACAGACATTACAGTGGGAATTCCAAAGCACCAGGGATATACTTCTAGTTGCAGTTTCAAATACATCTTCAGTAGCATAACACTGGCTAGAATTTAAACTCTGTGTTACTCTTTCAAGAAAGGCCATAGCTCATTGGTAGAGCATCTGCTTTGCATGTAGAAGGTCTCAGGTTTAATATTTAGCATATTCTGGTAGGATGGCAGGGAGTGACTGTCATACCCTCCTCCTTCCAATCCCACCACTTAGGTGATTTATTCTAATCACCAATTCCATATGCTGGGTAATGTTTCTCTCAACTCTTCTGGGTTCCTTGTTGCCTTATGGGGTTCTCAGCTCTGGGCTTCCAATACCTCAATCAATCTTCTGACTACTGTGATTCTGCTGCCACTCTATAGACGCTAACACTGACTTTGTCACAGCCTTGGTAGCTTGGCCAAATATGAGGCATAGTTCAAATGAGCAAATCGATATTATTATAGCAACAGCTGAATATTAACATTATTACATGTTTATTTACACCCCACCTTTTTTCCTGATGGGACTCAAGGCAGCTTCATATAGAAATGAGAACTGCTAAAAACATAGGGGGGAATTATATACAATTAAACATTGTTAGAAGTGAAACTATATATATATATATATATATATATATAGCATCCATTAAAACCATATAAATAATTACAATAAAAACAGCATGTCACCAGACCTTTCATTAAAAGCAGTCAGTGACCAAAAGCCTGTTGCCTGTTGAAACAAAAAAGTATTCCAAAAAAGTATTCCAAAAAAGTGGAAGAACAACAAGGAGTCTGGCTTCACTAGGAAGAGTGCTCCAAAGTCCAGGAACAGCCACCAAGAAGGCCCTCTTCTATGTCCCTATCAAACACACCTTTTATAACTTATGTATTTGTTCTCAATACGTTTTTGGATTCTTTGTATTTCATAATATGTGCTTAGAGCTCCATTCTTTAGAGAAATCCCCACTTGCATTTACACCTTATTTTAAACTTCCAAATATATCCCTACGTACAGTTTTGCCTCAATATGAAAATCTCTCAAACTGAGGGGCAATGGCAAACAACACAGAGACCCCTCTCTGAAATTCTGGAGAGCCACTGCCAGTCAGTGTCAACAATAATAGCTAGATGGACCAATGGTCTGACTTAGCATAAGGCAGCTTCTCGTGATCCTATCATGGCACATCCATCACATTCAAACAGTTTCAACATTCAGTTTATCTATATTGTGTGTCCATGCAGATACCTCCCCCAAGGCATGTGGCTTGTCCCCATATTGTTAAAACCCTGATGACAGCATGTAATAGCGAGAAACAAAGAGGAGTAGGTGGGGAGTGACTGCAAATAGAAACAAAATGGCTTGCAAAGTACAGCAGCCAATAGTCTAAGACTATTTCAAACAAGCTCCATGAGACAACCAAACTGTAAGAATTAAACTATGGCTAGCATTAACTTATTGAAAATATGTTTGAAAATGCAGTAACAATCGGTCTGCCTACACTCACCTTTCAATCTGAAACAGAGTAAGTGATGTCTGTATCCCTTAGGCTCTTTCCAGAGGACTAGGGACTGACAAGCAAACCTGACTGCTGACATCTTCCTATATTCTTTTAATTGCTTCTGACAGGAAAATCATGATGCCAGCATATCATTGTGTAACTCACTTTTTCCCAGTGCTTTAAAACCCTATAATCTATTCTATGTCTTGCCACAATCAGTTCTCAAACTTTCAATTGACAGTACTGCACAAAAGCATTAGTTTGTTGAAATTATATCTAAATGTGGTTTGTGGTGGTTTGTTTTGTTTTTGCTTTTTGTTTAAAATACCTCACATCATTTAAATGCCAGTCTCGCCTTTAAAATTTATTCTACTTTTGCATTATATAAAGAATACTCTCTGTGTATGTTGAGGAGTTCCAGATTCACTTTTAACCTCCTTCAGGAATTTGAATTCAAGTATTTAGCTGTTCAGAAAGTAAAGGGGGAAAATAGGTGTCTTCATCCAAATACGGCAGAGAAAGAAACCTAACCAGTTCTGTTAAATAATTGTGGAGAGGACAGATCACACATGCAAAAGAGATATCACAGAAGTAACAGCAAAGTGGTAGACTAGGAAACCATGGGCGGTTTTAGGGCAGATGGGGACGACCCGGCAAGGAGAAGAAAAACTGTTTTGGGGTGTATTTTCTACTGTTGGTCATTTTCATGCAATGCTAATTGCAGAAACAGCATATGTCTAAATTGGGGGAGCCAATAGGATGTCCTTTGGATGTTACTGGACTACAGTACCTGTGATATCCCTGAGCATTAGCCCTTCTGGCTGGGACTGATGGGGGTTGGGGTCTAAGAACATCCAGAAGGCAACATGTTAGCTATTCTCCATCTACACTATCCAAATCAGCTACAATCTTCTGCTAGAGGCTTCCTATATGGTTCTCAAAACTTGTCATAATAAATAAGCATAAAGGATAGCATCTTCATTCCCTACCCTCACCCCACCCCTGAAGCTTCATGAGTTATATATGGGAAATGGCCATATCACTTTATTACTGAGTAATTGCCTGGAGGTATACGAGGAGTGATCACTTAGTGCATATGCAACTTCTGAAAAAGGAAGAACAACTCAAGGGCTACAAGGCTCTTCATTATATTTTTTACAGAAAACACACAGAGCCTAGAAATAATCTTGCTCCTGGCTGTAGATTGTGTGTTTCTTGTATTTTCAAATTGCTCTCCAAAACAAAACAAAAAATGCAACATATTTTTTCCCCAGAGTTTTCAACTTCAAAGATATATTCTCATTATTTCTTTTCCATATTCAAAGCAATTTGTACCTTACTTCCAGCATTATCTTGACTACTTCTTAGACTGTAATGCTTTTCTTTTTTCACTAGAGCCTTTCAGCAAGTACATTACAACACACTTGACAGGAAAACATATAAAATCATGATGGCCTAATCTCGTTATGAGATTAAATCACATTCAATTTGACTGAATCTCTTATTATTTCAGAGGTTACAGTCTGATAGCCCTAAACCATATATAAAACAATCCAGAGTAATGTAAACCTACCAGCATTATTTAGGACAGCTTGCAAAAAAAGATTTTACTTTATGATGTCAAAAAGTAAATTCAGTTGAAGGAAAACAAATTAATCTTTTGGCATATTGGCTAAACATGTCATATTTGTGTGTGTGTGCTATGATTTTACATATTCTTATATTCATGACCACATGTACAAAATAATATGCTTTTTTAAAAAAAACAAGCATATTTACATACTTATACCTAATTTAATCCCAGTTCTGCAGGAACTCTCATTTCTGCAGAGGGTAGGATCCAAATTTCTAACTTGGAGTTGTAAAAATATTACTCTGCTTCCCAGCCTTCATTCTTCTAAAATGATTTTCAACACTAAAATTTCTCTAGAGTCCCCATAAATCTTCTTGATGACTAACCTAAATACAGTGGTTAAATGGGAATTAGGGATGTCAGAGGAATCCGCCATAAATGGATTCTCAAGCAGCTAGCCTTCCATCCGCATATTCAATGCTTTACACAGAAGGGATGTGTTTCCATGATTATGATGCACCATGGTTCTCCACTATATATATATTTGCGTGCATTATATGCAAATAGCTACATATCTATGTGTAATTTGACTGTCTGGGGATGTATAATAGCCACTGTCCCAAACAGTGTGTAATTTCCTCCCCTCTGCTTCTTTTTTATCTCTTATGTGAGCAGAGGTTCTTTCTTGCTGAAAGCAGCCTATATACACTACAAGACTGTTGTTGCTGGTATCCATCTGTCTTGATAGACAATGGAGTGCACCTCCAGGGGTGAAGTCAAACTATGGCATTATCGCACGAAAGTGACCTCCCTAGGGAACAAGTCTAGGCTGTGTGAATGGAGGTCCTGGGCTGCCCAGACAACATGACCCCCATCTCAACTTTGTGAATGTGGTTCAATGGAAAGTAGAGTAATACATTTGGCACCAGCTTGGATGCACAAGTTGCCAGAAGAAGGCATACAGGGGACCATCTGAATGTCTTAGGGACTCCAGATTTGTGTAGGGTTTACTCCTTAGCATTACCAAGGCAGCAGAGGTTCCCTTCTCCTTCTCCTTCCCAGGTTGATAAGCTCCATCTGTCCTTCACTTCCCTCTACAGCATGTGCAGAAACTGCCTTCTTGACACTTGGACCCACTAGTGATTACTCTGCCAGAGCCTGTCTTCACATGTAATGGCCGTCCATAACTCACCAAGGGTTCGAGACCCATCGGCTACCCTCACCTGGTTTAGCTGTCCTGACGAAGCCATTTCCAACATGAGGCTGCAGTCACATGCTGACAGCTTCTTGGAGCCACAGGTGAGAGGTGAGAACTGAGCGCAGGGTGGAGACCATAGGTCAATAAACTACTCCAGAAGGAACACGACATGTCCACAACCAGAGGTACTACCCTTCCCCTAAGACCCCATCTATGAAACTAGTAAAACAATAATAAAGAAAACACTGCAAAAAATATTTAGACTTTCTGAAGAAATGGGGGGGGGGGGGAGTCCACTAATTAAAATGTTCAGAAGACACTAAATAAATAAATAAATGATGGGGGGGTGTAATGCAAAGAAGAGATGCATACATCCTACATGACAATATCCTACATGTCATAATTAAATACAAAATAAAAAAATTCCTTCCTGTAGCACCTTAAAGACCAACTAAGTTAGTTCTTGGTATGAGCTATCGTGTGCATGCACACTTCTTCAGATACAGCTTATACCAAGAACTAACTTGGTTGGTCTTTAAGGTGCTACAGGAAGGAATTTTTTTATTTCGACTATGGCAGACCAACACGGCTACCCATCTATAATTAAATACATATATTTTATCTGCTGGCACATGTCGAAACAAATTGTGTGAAAATTCAACAAAATTAAAGTGAAACAGAAGATACAAGATACTAATGGGAATAGGGATTGTAGAGACTTCCGGGTCTGCGCCATCAGCAATGGCGGATTTCCTCTGAATCAGAGGAATCTGCTCCGTGGGAATTGGGTCTTGCCGCCACGGCGAAGGCGGGGACCCTTCAAAAATCACAGGCGGGTGAAGCCTGTGAACGTGGGATTCAGCGGGCACCATCAGCGCCCCCCCTACTCGCGGGGAAACCCGTTTTCGGGAGTCCGGAGCGAAGTGGGGTGAGTGGCGCGGTGCTTTGAAGTGACTGCTACTTCCACGGAGTGAAGCCGCACAGCCGTTGCCGGAGAGCGCTGACTTTTTCCTGTTGACAATTGGATCTAAAAGTAATCACCCGTGAGTAAAGTGAAGTATTGGACCTTTAAAAAAGTTGATTTTGGCAATGAACGGGGGAGGTTTAAAACAGGAAGTCTGCCTCCCCTTCTTGTAAATAGTAGGAAGCAAAAAGGTTTAAACTAAAGCCTTGGAAAGTCTACTTCCAACGATTAAATTACCGGCATTAAAAATAGCAAATCCCCCCCTTTGGAAGCAGGAGAGGAGGGGGGAGAGTTTTTGGACAATATTTGCCTGCTAAAAGAGAGGGAAAGAAGCTAAATTTCCACCGCTCAGAACCTGGGAACGAGATAGCATTAAGACTGTTGTATTTTGGAGTTCTGCATAGACTGTGACTAGGCTGCTCACTGACAGCCAGTTAAACAAGAGTGATACATTGTTTTACCTATCCTCTTCTGACCAAATAAAAGGAACTGAGTAACAAATAGTTGAGATTTGATACTAAATAGACTGGTGCAATTGTTCTGGGGGGGGAAGTGACATTTTGGACTAATATAATATAAACAGTAGCCATTTCCCTCTAGAGGAAGACTTTGAAACTGCTACAAGGTTTGGAATTTTCCAACACTAAAGATAAGATTCTGGGACTGGGAAATTGGCCTTGAAAGGATTAAGTGTTATGGCAGATGGAAAAGAAAAATTAGACCCGCAAAGTACAGACAAAACAACAAGGTCTGGGAAGGTTTGGCGAAGAGCTTCCACATCCGGCCCTTCTGCTTCTTCCGTGACTGTATCAACTAAACCAAAGGCAATGATTGCAGATGAGGCCCTGGCTCTTGCTTTGAGCAAAATTAATGAATCTTTGGAACAAATGAATAAAAAATTAGACCAGAATACACAAAGTATAAATAGTTTGGGACAAAAAGTTAACTCAAATACAGAAGCCATTGAGAAATTGATCCAGGAGTCTAACTCAACTCGACAGATCGCAGAGGAAGCTAAGGAAAAAGTTGTGGCTGTGGAAGCAAAGGTAACTCAGTTGGAAATAGAGTCCCAGACCTTCAAAAACAACTTGAGGACCATAGGTTGGCGCTTTCTATGGTTGAGCTTAAAGAAAAACAGACAAATTTGAGAATTAGAGCTGTACCTGAATTGGAGAAAGACTCCCTGATAGACTATCTTACGGAGCAATTTGCAGAAAATTGGGAGTTGGATCTGGAAAAAGAGGAATTTAAAATTGTCTAAAGTTAAGAATTTGTCAAGAATGTATAACTTGCTGTTGAAATGGAATACTCAAGATGAAATGGTGAAATCTGCTATGATTAAATGGGCACAAGATGTTGGACATAATATTATGATGGCTGACTGGGAACAGTTATGGACCACTGGTATGAAGTTTACGGCATGCAATGCCTTAAAAGAGAATTTAATGAAAATGATTTACAGGTGGTACATAACACCAGTCAAGCTTGCAAAAATCTATCATTTGCCCGTTAATAAATGTTGGAAATGTAATGAAACTGAAGGTACATTCTTTCACCTTTGGTGGACATGCCCAAAGATTAAGGCATTCTGGGAGATGATCTATAACGAAATGAAAAAGGTATATAAATATACCTTCCTGAAAAAACCAGAGGCCTTTCTCCTGGGCATGGTCGGCCAATTAGTGCCAAAGAAAGATAGAACTTTCTTTATGTACGCTACAACAGCAGCAAGAATACTCATTGCGAAATACTGGAAGACACAAGATCTACCTACCAGGGAAGAATGGCAGATGAAGTTGATGGACTATATGGAACTGGCGGAAATGACTGGCAGAATTCGACACCAGGGAGAAGAGTCGGTGGAAGAAGATTGGAA
Organism: Podarcis pityusensis; assembly: GCF_964106645.2. Lineage (NCBI taxonomy): Eukaryota > Metazoa > Chordata > Lepidosauria > Squamata > Lacertidae > Podarcis > Podarcis pityusensis. Next base: position 43,408,153 of record NC_138034.1, on the reverse strand, counting down.
AAAATTTAAAGTATAAGAGACATTGTAAAATTAATGAGTGTTAGAAGGATGCGGGAATGCTTTTAGTAGAAATGCAACAAAGAATTAAGTAAAAGTTGATTGACATTGGGTTAAATTGAAAAAAATTAAGGTTAGATCGTTAAAATTATAGAATCAAAATTGAGAAAGATGGGAAGAACTTGCTGAAATAGTGAATTGAACTAGAATACAAAAAAAGGGAGGTGTGAGGAGGTCGAAATAAGTTAAGGAAAGGTAAAGATATGGAATATTGGATGTGTTTTTTATTTTTATTTTTGTCTGGGTTTTTTTTGCTGTACTATTGTATGGTTTTTATATGTTTTATGTGTTTTGTTATTGTTTTCTTTCTACTTTATTATTTCTTTTTTTTCTTCTGTAATTCTTAAACTTTTAATAAATATCATTTAAAAAAAAAGGGAATAGGGATTGTAGTTCAAGAGTGTATAGCTGTTTGCATGCACCTGGCACAGAATTTAATATTGATAGATACCTTATTCAAATACTTTATGGGTCAATTCCTCTTATTTCCAGTTTCCCTTTTCCTTCCCCTTCAAGTGTCACCACAGAATTATCTACATCAGGGGTTGTCAACCTGGTCCCTACCACCCACTAGTGGGCTTTTCAGGATTCTAGGTGGGCAGTAGAGGGTTCTACAGCACAAGCTGAATCCCCCTTCCATCGAGTGCCGGTGGACACTAAATAAATTTTACCATCAAGAAAGATGCATTAGTGGGCAGTAGGTATAAAAATGTTTTCTACCCCTGATCTACATCCTGGAAGCTCACAGGTCCTTGTTGGGACATGCTTGTTCATATATATAGATATTTCCTTTATTTTTGTAATTAATTTCCATATATATGTGTGTGTTTGTGTGTTTGTTTGTGTGTGTGTGTGTGTGTGTGTGTGTGTAGTTAGTTTTAGGTACCTCAGTATTTTCCTGAGGATGTAGAGAAATTGTTTTGGTGTGGCCCTATTTTACTACAAACTGATAGGAACTCAGTCAGCTGAGACTGAGTACACACCACAAATAGAAAGCATATGACTTCCCTGAAAGAATTCTGTCAACTGTAGTTTCCCCCTCACAGAGCTATAATACCCAACACCTTTAACCAAACTACAGTTCCCAGGATTCTTTGGAGGGAGTCATGTGCGTTAAATGTAAGCTGTGTATGCAGCCTGAGTTTACAGTTAGAAAGGAAATATTATCTTGCATTCTCTGGATCAACTGTTTGCCAACAGGACCATTTGAAACATTTCAAATGAGAGAAAGACCACTGCCAGTTATCTATAGAGTACCATCAATGTACACATGTCTTTACCATTTCTTGAGCAAAGACCCTGCCCTCAAAGAACTTCTAAATAAAAAATGCAAATAGGAAATTGGTGGGGAAGGGCGGAAGGGGCAGCAAGAGTAAAAAGGATGAATGTGGACACTTATGCTCAGTTATAATTGAGAATAAGGATTAAGGGATTAAGCCAAAATCTTAATGGAAAAAAGTAATAACGTTCAGTACTTTTCTAGATTACGTGCATAAAAATTGGGTATTTGTTTTGTGCAGTTTGAATTAACTTCAGGGGGGACCACCATCCTCTTGCAACAGTTTAGCTAGCACATATGGGTATGTCACTAGCATTACTGTATGTTTCTAATGGCTTGTCATTAGGATTGCCAATAGTAATACAACCATTCAAGAGCTCTGTCATATATTTTTCTACCATTTTTTTCAAAATTATTGTTAGAAAACAGCTATTTTAAAATCTACATGCTTAACAGATTAACAATCTACGGTACATCTCCTGATTGCAGTACCAGCGCGGGTGGCGCTGTGGTCTAAACCACTGAGCCTCTTGGGCTTGCTATTCAGAAGGTCGGCAGTTTAAATCCCCATGACAGAGTGAGCTCCCATTGCTCTGTCCCAGCTCCTACCAACCTAGCAGTTCGAAAGCACACCAGTTCTAGTAGATAAATAGGTACCGCGGGGGCCACCAGGTGGCGCGTTGGAAGATGGCCGACAATAACATCTCTCTGACCCACACGAGGTAATTAAGGGGCTGCTATGGGAAGTATGCAGTCTTCCTCCCCCCCCCCCAGGAGACAGGGGGGTGCTGCCTTGCCAGCGGTGTTCACAATGCACCCCCTGATCCGAGAGATGGGGGTGCTGAAAACTTGGCACGAGCCCTTGGTGAAGTCAGATCTTCCTGACGCCGATTCCAATTAGCGCGTGCTGGTTAGCTTCAGCTCGGAATTATAATTGGAAACATATGATTGGAATGAAGCTGAAGCACATACATCAAGTAATGTTCGAGGATAAGACTGCTGATTTATGGATCTATGTGACCGGGAGTGACGGATGGATAAGTAAATCTTCTGATGAATCACCACTAGGAGACTGTATGTTTGGAATGAAGGGGGGGTGGAGGAAAAAACTTTTTTTTCTTTGCACGATGTGATATTAATAACCCTTCACCCCAGATAGAAATAAGATCGTTGCATTTTTATTAATCACAAGCAGGAATTCAAGAACTGTGTGGGATGGATTATAACAGGAGAGAGGATTGGTGAACGGTGAGAAAGAGGAAAATTTTTATGATGTAGTTAAAAAAAGGCGTCTCGCCAAGACAGGCTTGCCGGAGAAAGAAGGACAGGGGGAGGAGAATCAGGATCGTGAGAAAGAGAAGGAATGTTGGAACGCAAGCTTGACCTGACAGAGCCTCCTGATTCACTTGATTTATTTGGCAAGCCTGAGAAAAGTAAAGGACAGACCGAAGATTAATTTTTTATGGAAGCGTTGAACAGAGGCTGTCCCTGAGCGATATGATCTTTGAAGAGTACAAAACCCACACAGAGGATGCCTGTTTTCAATCTGCTTGTGAAAATTATCAGAGATCGCAAAGAAAGGAATATATGATAACAACAAGAAGAGAAAGAAAGTAATAAAGGACTATCTAGACTGAACTGGATAGAACTGTCTAATTAAAGCAGTAATATAAGTGATGTTTGGACTCGTTCGGAGTTTTGGACTCGTGCGGAGCTTGATGTATGGGTACCCCCAACAAAATTTAAAATTTGGCTGTATAATTTGGAACCAATGTGATTTGGATAATGTGATGTGATTGGCCTGTTAATAAAAATTATTTTAAAATAATAATAATAAAAAGATAAATAGGTACCGCTGTGGCGGAAAGGTAAACAGCGTTTCTGTGTGCTCTGGTTTCCATCACGGTGTTCCGTTGTGCCAGTAGCGGTTTAGTCATGCTGGCCACATGACCTGGAAAGCTGTCTGTGGACAAACGCCGGCTCCCTCAGCCTGAAAGCGAGATGAGCGCCGCAACCCCAGAGTCGCCTTTGACTGGACTTAACCATCCAGGGGTCCTTTACCTTTACCTACCAGCTACGAAGCAGAAACAGGGCCAACAATGTGTGCGGGTTCAGAAACCATGGACTGATGTTTGTGACAAGGAGGCAAATGAGAGAGAGAGAGAGAGAGAGAGAGAGAGAGAGAGAGAGGCAGGCTGACCTGTGCCAACCTCCTGCCAACCTGATAAAAAAGAGTGAAGAGCTTGTTTCTGACCTGCATGTTGCACAAGTTGCATCAGTGCATCTGGCAGTTTTGCTGCAACAACTGTTTTAACTGCTTTTCATTTGTGTGGGTTTGCTATTTCTTTTTATTGAGCGAGGGGAGATGTGTTTGGGATGAGAGGAGCTGAGGAAAGCAGGGGGGCAATTGTGGTTCAAAGTAGGGGGGATATGGTGTGAGAAGTGGAGCAAACTGGGTAAGGGGCCCATAACACTGACAATTAGTGACTGTGCCATGTGCCAGCCCCTCCTTCAGCCTGGGGAATTGTTGCTGTCCTATCAGGCAGCCCTTGAGTCCTCATCTGCCGTTGTTGAATATCAGGTCAACTTGGAATAAGATCTCCCTCATCCATGATCTAATGGTGGGTGAGGAGACCAGTCTGATTTGTATCGCTGAGACCTGGGTGGGTGAGCAGGGTGGAGTTGGTGTCAACCAGCTGTACCCATCTGTATTTGATGCAGCATCAGGGTAGATTTGAGGGTTAGGAAGGGGATGTTGTTGTGGTCTATAGAAAATCTCTGGCTGCCAATTATTTTCCGGGCCCAGTTGAAAGTGCTGGTTTTTATATATAATGCCTTAAATGGCTCGAGTCCACAATATCTCAAGGACTGCCTCTTCCCATATGAATCAACCCAGACCCTGCAGTCATCATCTGAGGCCCTTCTTCATGTGCATCCTCTATGAGAGGTCTGGAGGGTGGCAACATGAGAACGGGCCTTTTCTGTGGTGGCTCTCCCACAACTGGGGAGCCATGCTTCTCCCATGCCTTTGGCTAATTAAACAATCTATATGGTCTTTTCAACTTTGGGGAGGATATTTTTTGCTAGTTTCTTACTATTTTATTAATTTTTGTGTCTTTAAATTATAAATTGCCTTGTGGTCCTGGGATGAAGGGTGGTATTGAAATTGAATAAAAAATAAGAAAAAAGTAAGAAAAATAAATGGGGAAGAACCAACACTATGATTGAATACTTCATTAGAGGGTTATTCTAAATTTAGATTTTTAGACCCTCTCATTCTGAAGGATCATAGTTTATGATAAATTAAAACATGCACACAAACAGAAAATTAAAGTGCAATAAATAAATAAAAACAATTTTATTAAAAACATTCTAACATTAAATGTAAAGAAATGCTTGCAAACAGTGGTCTAGTCCAGCTATTCTAGCCCCTAGAGCAGTTTGCTATCACAAGCGAGAGTTACTTGACTCCCAGAGTCTCTGGTCTGACTTCCATGGCTAACCAACTGAAAGAACCATCTGCTTTCCTTCAGTTTTCCCAGTTGAGGCTTTATTACTCAGCCTAACACATTCTCAGATGATGCTAATTATCCTGTGCTTGGATGACTGACAACCCAGGAGCCATCGTGCTTACAAACCCTCCCTGCGAGAATATCTGAAACATTCACTTTGATATATGGTGATTTCTCTTACTGTATAAAGCAATAATCTAGCTGCAGAATATGAAAGCAAAATGTCATTTCAACTTGTTTTAAGATATTCTGCATTTTTGCAGTTGTATTTCCACTACATATTCTGATCAGTGTGTAAGCAGCATGATTGGGGGTGGGGGGAGAGAGAGAGAGAGAGAGAGAGAGAGAGAGAGAGAGAGAGAGACCAAAGGCCACCAATCACAGGTGGATTTTCCCTTCCTCAGAACTGGAATGACACTGGGTTCTAAAGTAAACTGAAGTCTAGCATTTGTCAAGCAATGTCAGAACTTTTGAGCGCAGTACTAAGCCAATTTTGGTCACCCTTTGCACCCATAAGGTAAAGGTAAAGTGACCCCAGACTGTTAGGTCCAGTCCCGGATGACTCTGGGGTTGCGGTGCTCATCTCGCTTTACGGGCTGAGGGAGCTGGCATACAGCTTCTGAGTCATGTGACCAGCATGACTAAGCCGCTTCTGGTGAACTAGAGCAGCGCATGGAAATGCCGTTTACCTTACTGCCAGAGCAGTACCTATTTATCTACTTGCACTTTGTGCTTTCAAATTGCTAGGTTGGCAGGAGCAGGAACCAAGCAACGGGAGCTCACCCCGTCACAGGGATTCAAACCGCCAACCTTCTTATGGGCAAGCCCTAGGCTCTGTGGTTTATCGCACAGTGCCACCCATGTCCCATTTTGCCCCCATACGGAAGATTAATTTTGGAATTTGATTACATAGGCAGCTTTCACCAGCCAGATGCTTTGGACTACATATTTCATCAACCCCAGCCAAACAAGTATTCTGGCTGAAGCTGATAGGGATTGTAGCTCAAAGTATCTGGAGGCCACCAAGCTGGTGTAACAAGGGAGAACATATTCAACAGTGCAGTGGTACCTCTGGTTAAGAACTTAATTCGTTCTGGAGGTCCATTTTTAACCTGAAACTGTTCTTAACCTGAGGTACCACTTTAGCTAATGGGGCCTCCTGCTGCCGCTGTGCCGCTGCCGCGTGATTTCTGTTCTCATCCTGAAGCAAAGTTCTTAACCCGAGGTACTATTTCTGGGTTAGCGGAGTCTGTAACCTGAAGCTTCTGTAAACTGAGGTACCACTGTATCTCTTCCAGAATGACCCATCCATGTACTACATCATTAGGAAACTATGAATCTGCCTTATTCTGAGTTAGACCAATAGGCTATTCAGTTCATTATTGTTTGCACACTTACTGTGGCTCTCTAGGGTTACAGGACAGGGGTCTTTCTCAGTCCTGCTTGATGTCCAACTTTCAGAGGTGGTATACTTTGAATACCAGTTTCTGGAAACTGAAGAAGAGGAGAGTACTGTTGTGCTCAGATTGTGCTTGTGGGCTTTTCACAGGCATCTGGTTAGAGACTGTGGGAACAGGATGCTGGACTAGATGGACTCTTGACCAGATCCATTAGGCAGGCAATCCACATTGAACTGAAGGTGGAAAGGGAGAAATGGGTGGTGGGGGCCAATCAAAGAGGTGGGTGGGCTGCAATTGCCACACCAGTGCTGTCACAGGTTGGGCAACACAATACTTGTCTTGCCCCGGGTGCTGGCAACTTATGTTATGCCACTGCCTGCAGGGCTGGGTTCCCATGATGTCAGAGATTGAACTTGGGAACTTCAGCATGCAGAACATGTCTCCTTCCATTAAGCTAGAGCCTATGCATAGTTTTATCTGTGTTTAACAGTATGTCTAAGATAATAATGTCTATGATAATACACTGTGCAAGTATCAAGGAAGAAATTTTAAAAATTCAAGAAAATATGGGTGTGAGACAAATTCATTTCAGTTTACATTTAAAGGTGAAGCTCCCTAATATACTTCCTAAAGCAACACATAAACTGAAAATAAGAATATTTCACCAAATTTTGTGATGCTAATTTTTTACCCAAATGTGTACAGAAATGTGTGTTTTAAGGGAAAGTATCCATAATGTGTATATTATCGACAGCATACCAACATGCATTTAATATAACTGCATGTAAAAATGTGTATACCAGGAGAAATTTGCCCTAAAATGATGATGGATTTTCATGTCCTTTTTTAAAAACTACATATCACAAACTGCGACAGAGATATGGAAAACTAAACCTAAGATTGGAAAAATAAGAAACAGGGAGAAACTAAAATTGAAGATTTTTCATTCTTACAAGAAAAACATACTTCCCTTACCCTTTTGACTCTTTCAGGTTTCACAAATGCTTTGTAAGTCCCCAACCAATGCAGGATAGTTAAAGAGTTTGCTTTTTTATTTTTTTAAAAAATGTTATGATGTGGTGCAAATTCCTCATTTGGTTTCTTCTTTTTCATGTCTTGTCTTGTGATGTTAGAAGTAACATTCTCTTGAAGTATCAAGCTGATTATTTTTTTAAAAAAATAATAATGTCAAAGCACTTGGGGGAATTCAAAATACCAGTCCTTTTTGAAAAGCAAACCATCTACTCTAGCAGAAGTATATAACTTTTGATTTATTTGCAAACCACTACTTATTTGTTTATTTTCTAGGTTTCTTACATGTCCAAGAGCTATCACTCTCTGGGCATTGTTCAAAGAAAAATAAAATTAAAGCAAAATACAAGAAACCAACAACGGCAAATATAAAAGCTGCATTGTACAATTACAAAAAAGGGCCATATCAAACAGCAAAAACAATCTTAAAATAACAGAGTAAAAACTACAGGAAAATAAGTATTCTAAAAGAGAAAGCAGTAGGTTTTAAAGCCTGGGAGAACAAAAAGGGTTTCTCTAGCACCAAAAAGACATCAAAGTAAGTGTCAGGTGAGAACTGAACTTGGAGGAATTTTTGTGTTCACTTGCTTACAGAATATTCTAGTGCAACTTGAAAGGCCCACTCATTGTTGTGGTCTTTTGATAGTTTAGATTCATCTGTTCTTTTGGGGCATGTGTGTTCCTTTTTAAATTATTTTTTTACAAATTTTGGGGGGGTCTATTTCCTAAATGATTTGTTTATACATTTGTCATGTCTACAATCTTCAGTTGTCATGTTGTGCTTGCTAGTCCACGTTACTTATCCCACCCCCCAGCCCCCTCCACCAGTCCATGCCTGATGACCCCGAACTTCTCCTCTGGGACTACAGACTATTTTGCACCATTTATATGAGCGATTCTTCACATGCATAGGATTTCCTGAATTGCACCCCTCCATTCCCCACCACCACTGATGGGGACGAGTTGATGGACAGCTCACACTTCAAACAGCTTTGAAGAGTCTTGAATGACAAACTCTTGATTTATTCACACAGCTCTGCTAGACAAGTTCCATTAAACTGTACTGCCATCTCTCCCCACAACACCAGAAAACACATACATGGCTAGCTAGCAGCAGACAGTATTTGAATGCTGGTGGCTACCATAAATAAAGAATGTAAAAAGTCACTTCAAAGTGGGTGGGAAATGATCTGGCATTGAATTTTGCTGTGACTTTAAAAATAGCTGTGAAATTTGCACAGCTGCATTCACTGAAATGGAGCCTGACTCATTCTCACCACAAAAGTTGCAGGAATAGGAATAGGTTCTAGTAAATTGTGAAAATGACACAGAGTGCAGGACCTACTTGACAGCCACTAAAAGCATTCAAAATCAAGAAAATGTGCCCTTGTAGGATATAAAACTCTATGGGGAAGACATCCCAGAGATGTTGAGCTACTTCTAAAAAGGCTCTTCTCTTGTAGCCACCTGCCATATCTCGGCTTCTGGAGAACTCAGAGAAGGGTCTCCACTGCGGAGCTCAGAGCACAGGCAAATACATATGATATGAAATATTCTTTCAGATATTGTATATCTTTAAAGATCTGAACTAGCACCGGAAACAGACTAGGAGCTAGTGAATATTGCAAAGTACTGGCATTTACTCTTGCTACTGTGTTCTGTACTAACTTCAGTTTCTGGACCTTTTTCAAAGGCAGTCACACATACAACATCACAGTAAAAGGTTGCAAGGAGATGAATAATTGTAACCAGCCTATTTCCCTGCAAGAAGGATCTGAGTTGATGTACCAGCATAAGATGGTAACAGACATTCTGAGCCATGGAGGACATTTTAAATGCAAAAGGGTTATGAGCTAGGAAGATTTATGAAGAAGTTACATACTTTTGCCAATAAACTGCTAAGAAAAAGCTGGTTTACAAGTTAAGAAGATCATGATGCTGGCATAAAAATTAAAGCTAATAGTTTTATAGGCCAAGTGACTAGCAGGCCATCCTTATCCGGCACTGAATAGGATTATGTCTGCAAACATAGAATTAAACTGTCAAGTTTGCTTCCCTGATGAATGGAAGTATACTTGAGATGAACACAAGTTGAGAGGGAAAACTGGTGTGTTGCTCTGTTGCAGCATGATATATTCCTGACATACACAAAGGTGAACATTTGAAGGCACTAATGGTTTTACATTTTAATAAAGAAGCATGACTATTATACAAACATAGCCCCTGAATTGAGGTTCAGTTAAAGAAAACAGCTTAAGGAGTTGCTCTGCTAGTTTCATCCATCATTATACAAGAAGAGCCCTGCCCAGTATTTTCAGCAGTGATCAAGCATCTTTGTCATCCTGGGGAAAGGTGACAAGTAGGGTGCTGCAGGGTTCTCTCCTGGTCCTGTTGTTGTTCAACAATTTATAAATGACCTGGGTGAATGAATTGAGAGGCTGCTCTTCAAATTTGCAGATAACACAAAACAGGGAAGGGTAGTTAATGTCGCAGAAGACAGAATTGGGATTCAATATGACCTTAACAAAGGGAAAAACTGGGCCCAAACTAACACAGTAAATTTCAATAAAAACAAGTGTAAGGTTCTACTCTTAGGAACAAATAACCAGCTGCACAGATAAAAGATGGGGACGTATGGCTTACCAGTAGTACATGTGAGAAGGATCTAGGGTCTTAGACCACAGGCTTAACACAAGTCAACAGTGTGGTGCAGCAGCAAAGCTAATGTTCTTCTAGGCTGCATCAACAGAAGTATAGTGTCCAGATCAAGGGAAGTGATGGTGCCACTATATTCTGCCTTGGTCAGACCACACCTGGAATATTGTGTCCAATTCTGCTTCCCACCCTGCTTTGACACACTGCAGTTACAAAGGATGTCGGAGATAAATCCCCCACTCATTTTGTGTGGGCAGCAGCAATGAAGGATTCAGCTCTAAAAAGGTAAAGGTAAAGGGACCCCTGACCATTAGGTCCAGTCGCGAATGACTCTGGGGTTGCGGCGCTCATCTTGCTTTACTGGCCAAGGGAGCTGGCGTACAGCTTCCGGGTCATTTGGCCAGCATGACTAGGCCGCTTCTGGCAAACCAGAGCAGCACACGGAAACGCCATTTACCTTCCCGCCAGAGCGGTACCTCTACTTGCACTTTAATGTGCTTTCAAACTGCTAGGTTGGCAGGAGCAAGGACTGAGCAACGGGAGCTCACACCATCACAGGGATTCGAATCACTGACCTTCTGATCAGCAAGCCCTAGGCTTTGTGGTTTAGACCACAGCGCCACCCACACCCCATTATTTGTCTTTTGTTTGTTTGAATGCATTTGTTGGCATTTTCAATGCCATACACTGTTGCTTGACCCAGAAAGTGCTACTTGGAAGAGAAGACTCTAATCTGCATTTTGCACAGCAACTTAATCAGTTCTCAGCACATGGAATTGCCCGAGGTTGACATTTTACAGAGGGAGCAGTTTCACTCAGCAGACAAGTCACAAACATCCAGTAGGGCATTGAGCCAAACAAAGCAGAAAGAACATTCATACAGTAAGGAAACCCTTGGCCAAGGCAACCAAGACCATTCCTTGCGTATGTTTAGCTGTGCTATTGTTGGGTGCACTTATGTATTACTGACAGATCTGGGAAAGTGAATGAGCCTTCCACACAACCACTTGCTTGCACCCCTTTCAATGAAGCAGTGGAGAATATACTTGAGTTTGACAGTAATGACCATATGCCAGAAATGCTTAGGTAAGCTGATGGAGATATAGACATGGATGGATGGGAGAGCATAGCTAAACATGCAAAAGTGAGTCCCACTGAAATCTTTAAAAATAAATCAAGAAACTGTAAGCAATTAAACATCACCATCATATTCCTGTCTACTCAGAAATCAGTCCCATTAAATTCAATGGGGTGAGTGAACAGGTTCAGATTTTCTCCCACACCAATAGTGTTTTCTCTCTGTAGGGATTTTATGGTTTTAATTCTCAAATAAAGTGGCCCTAATTGAACACAGCCTCTCTGTCTCTCTCTTTATTTGGCCATCAGGTTGCAAATAGTTGCTGGGTTGCTTTCAGACTTTGGGCCATGCTGCTGTCACATGACATTGCCATTATTCGCTTAGTGTTATAATACCATGTCTCTGCAAGCATGGAAATACTTCAACTGGAAATAAGGGAATGATAATATGACATGATGATCATCTCTGGGGAGATGAAAGAAGTAAATTATTATGTGAGTACATAATGGCAAGAACATATTATGCAAATATTATCGTTTTCAAAATATACTGGCTAAACATTGTACATACTGTATTGACAAACCACTTTTCGTATACATACATATTAGGAGCTATGGTTTATCTTTGCCAAGGTGGGGGGTTGTTTGTTATTACTAGTAACAGTCAAGTATGCATGGTCTAGTGCTTACACTTGAAAAAAAATGAGCTTTCTCCAATGGAAGATCAATATACATTTATGTCAGTAAAGAGGTCTGAACAGTAAAATTAATCTCAACTATAACATGATTTATGTTTGTTTCAGATGATTCCATTGATTTTTTTAAAAATACACATTGCAACCAATTAATAAATCTGATTACAATCTACATACAATATGCTTTCAGAAATTGTTGTCAGAAGGGAAGAGATTCAGTATTCATACTAAAGCTACACTGTTGCCATTTATGCTGGCAGCTTCAAAAAATGTGCATGACTCATTTGAATGAATTTATCCTGCAAGATCCGGCAAGTTACTCATGGTATATAACATGCTCTGCCCTACATAAACTGGAAAAGACGTTGTCGGTAGGGTGGACCAATATGTCACTTTCAGGTTTCCCTTGGTTTCTCATTCTTCCAGTAATGATGATGATCATGTCACAGAGTGAGTAGCAGCAGTTAAAAATGCAATACTACAATGACCTCAAATACAATCAAAAGATTAAGGTGGGCCCCAAAGGTATATATTTCAGGTGTCAAAGGCCAGGGCAAACAGGTGCATCTTCAGCATGAGACAGAAACTACGTATATAATGAAGGTTCTGGTTGCATCTCTATGGGGAGGGAATTCCACAATTTAGGGGCCACCATAGGGAAAATGCCATCTCCCAGGCAGTCATCCCTTGAACTTCTGAGAGTGGTGGAAGAGTGAATTTTGAAGACTAATTGCATTTCAATTCATATCTTGCTTCAGGAAGTTTGTATTAGATAGGAAGTTTGTTCATATGAAAATGCAAACTGCATCAGTTTTCTTCCCAAGATCTAATGGCAAATCTCCATGTGCAAGTTTTCTGATCCATGTGGACCACTTGTGACGGGATCTTGCTCATCTTTGGGAAATGGAAAGCAACAACTTCCTTCCTTATAACATAATTTGAAAAAGTTCCCTTTTTTTGTTTGCTTTGTGCATTAAAGTAGTACAAATAATCTATTATTTCAGTAACGCAGACAATTTTAAGGATTATATTGTATTTTTAGTACTCAGCTGCCAACAGTACAGATTCAACTGAGCATCTTCAATGACATTTGCTCTTGAAGTTATTGTGGGAGAACCAAGGCTATTGAATTCTTATAACTACTCGTCTTGACAGATAACCAGATTAACTTCCTAGAGTATTTGCTGAGGGTAAAAGGTACCCTGCAACTTAATGTGCTTGCTAAATAGTTTCATTACAAATACAGGAGTTAACATGACCTAATTGATATAGATTGGGTGAACTACCTGTTACAGTGAGAATTAGATTAAGGAAACCCATGAAACACTACTTTGGATACTGGATTGAATTTCTCTTTCTAAAGTAAGTACAAAACTCATGGGAGAATTAAACACCTACAGAATACAGACTAGGGTTGTATACAGTGTTGCAGGAGTGCCAACTTGGCCCCACAGCTGTGGGTGCCCAAGGCCATGGGTGCCATGCAGCATGCATGGCCCTGACACCAAAATTTGTGGGTGCCCATCCCCTTCGTGGGGAATTTTGTGGGTGCTCGGGCACCCAGGGTGTTGGCACCTATGCAGTGCTGTGTGAACAGCATTTTACTCTTTCCTCTGTGGCCATCACACACAGGGTCCCCGGATGTTTGACGGTCTATTGACCCTGTGCCGCCACTGTGATTGCTTTTTCCGCTGCCACCACACCGTATCTCACAGGGACACACGGAGTCAAGTTGAGATGAAGTTGAGTTGAGTTGAGGTTTGGGAGTTGAAGAAGGAAGAGGGAGGAATAGGCAGTGGGTTGGTAGAGTTGTATTGTGAGAGAGTGAGAGGAATTGTTAGGTGGAGTCAGATAGATAGTTGGAATAATCAGTTTGGAGTCGTTAGGAACTAAGAATAAGAAACTGACAAGAGAAAAATTAACTGTTACCATAAGCTTGTTCCTGCATTTAAAAATGAACTTGATTATTTGTTTATGTTAACAACTGACTGGACTCCGTGTGTCACCATGAGATACGGGGTGGTGGCAGCGGAAAAAGCAATCGCAGTGGCGGCACAGGGTCAATAGACCATCAAACGTCCGGGGGCCCTGTGTGTGATCGCCACACCTCTCCTTGCCCCTGCTCCAAAATCTTCTCCAGAGGGTCCTGCAACCCTCTGCAGCAGATTTTGAGGGTGCTCAAGGGGTTGAAGATGAGAGAAGTGGAGGGGAAATTCAATTGTGCAAGCTGATATCCCTCACGCAAGCAGACAGACAACACTGGATACAAATCCAAAATGGCAGAGCTGTAAAAGATACAAACTTGAAACAAAGATATAATGTTGATGAAGTGAAACTACAAGTTAAGCTTATTTATGAAGCACCTAATACAGTGGACACTTGGGTTGCGAACGTGATCCGTGCGGGATGCACGTTCGCAACCCGCAGTGTTTGCAACCCGCAGCTGTGCATCTCTGCACGCACAGGTTGCAATTTGGCACTTCTGTGCATGTGCAAAGCACGATTTAGTGCTTCTGTGCATGCATGACTGCCGAAACCCGTAAATAACCCGTTCCGGTACTTCTGGGTTTCGGCGGTCCATAACCTAAAAAAACGCAACCTGAGGAGTCTGTAACCCGAGGTATGACAGTACTGCATTAGGCAACCAACCAATGCATACAGCTGTCCCTTTCCCATCCCATCGTTACTAGCTGATCTAGAACCGAAGAGTTGAAAGGGTCATCTAGTCCAACCCCCTGCAGTGCAGGAATTAGAGCAGCTTCTTCTTCTGTCCTCTACTACACTGGCACACAAAGATACTTCACAACCACTGATTCTTCCTGTGCCGTGAAACCTGCATTTTATGCTCAAACAGGGCTTTCTTCCTGCCAATCATTTTACATTGGGGCGGGATTCTCCCTCGTGCCAGGCCACAACTCTGATCCAATGGGATGAGCTGGAATGCTCACTCCCTTAACCAATTAGAACTCACCAAATTTCAAGCCACTAATGCATCTGTATATATAAAGAACCTCAACCTCAGAGCTATTTTTGTTTTGACAGAATGTAACTGGCAGTTAAACTGACAGTAAAAACCACCTGCAGCCCTCCTGCCGATACCTCACATCTCCGCAGCTCTCAGCAGAAAGTCAATATAGTTTACATAATTAGCCCTTTACATCCAACAGTGTGGATTCCCTTATATGTTCATTTTAAAATGGAGCTCAGATTTTATTTTTATTTTTTCAAGAAAATGATTTATCCACAGGCTGTCTCTGAAGCTTCTATATTGCATGCTTTATTGCACGCAAAACCAAGAGGGTCTGAGACTTGGAGCTAAGGGTGAACCTCAGAATATGTCCCCTTTCCCCTCACTACTGTCAGGAATGATACCAGGACTCACTTAGAATACAGCCACGGGGCTGTGTGACTGACCTGTATGTGTGCAATTATAAATAATGAACTCTTCGGAGTAAACTAGCTGTTGTCTGTGAAGGTAGTTGCCAGGCTGGTGTGGAAGGGATGTGGTTTGATGTGATGCCCAAGTTACTGACAATCAAGTAAACAGGTAAAAAAACTAAGCATTCATTCTATTATTAATAGCAGGGAGAAGTTGCCCCCCCCCCCCGAGCGGTCTCATATAACTATATTTGCATTATCATTTTGATAACCTTTAAAATGTTGGGGTTTTGCTAAATACTTCACTTTGGTCAGAAACATAGTAGATCAGCAGGCAATAACATGCACCATCATACCTGAGCAGGAAGCTGTGCTGTTGTCTTGAAGAGACCCTGGCTGTGTTTGATTTAGTCCCTTGCTGAATAGCAATTCTACAGTGGTACCTCAGGTTACAAACACCTCGGGTTACAGACTCCGCTAACCCAGAAGTATTACCTTGGGTTAAGAACTTTACCTCAGGATGAGAACAGAAATCGCACTCCAGCAGCGTGGCGGCAGCAGGAGGCCCCATTAGCTAAAGTGGTGCTTCAGGTTAAGAAAAGTTTCAGGTTAAGAACGGACCTCCAGAACGAATTAAGTTCTTAACCTGAAGTACCACTGTATATGCAACTATATGCAACAACTACATCTGACAACTTTCAATTATTTACAGATCAGTTTTCACTCAAACTACCTAAAACTGACTTGCATAAATATATCACATGATTCATGTTCTCTTCTGTCTCCCTCAAGATGTTGTGGACTCTGCTTCCTTGGAGGTATTTAAGCAGAGGTTGGATGGCCCTCTGTCATGGATGCTTTAGCTGAGATTCCTGCATTGCAGAAAGTTGGACCAGATGAACCTTGGGTTTCCTTTCAACTCTACAGTTCTATGATTCTGTGATTCTAAGAGCCTATCCTGATCTAGAAACCTCTAAAAAGCTGCTTATTCAGCTTCTTCTGACATCAAGATCCAGATGGTACTGCTATTCTTGAGCATGCCCTAAAGAACTAATAGTAAGGGCATATTATTTTCTGGAGAAAGATTCTAAACACACACACACACACACACACACACACACAAACACACACACAACAAACAAAAAACAAAACAAAACAAAGAAACGTAGCCAGAGAACCCAGAAATTTCAACCACAGTAAAACAAAAAAATATATATAATAAGCAAGAAACTCTATGTTTGATAATACTGGAAAACTAACTTTCTTGGTACATCGCTTCTCTTGCTACAATGATATGCATTGGCATAGCAAGTTTACTACCAACTGACACTAATAGCCACAATTCATATAGTTAGTATTTCCAAATTCTTTACTACCCTGGCAGTGACTTACAGTGTGAGCCTAATCACGTCTACTCAGAAGTAAGTACTGTTGAAATCAATGACATTTACTGCCAAGTAAGTGGAGTTATAATCACAGACTTAAAAGGTAAAGCTAACACTGGCTTCTAAGTATATGTCAAAGCCATACATGCTACAATTGTCAATACGCAAATTCATTCTTTCAAAGAATCTCTGGTCTTGCTCATCAGCCAAATTACCGTACTCACAGAGAAGTTTACAAACCACTAAAAAAAAAGTCCCTGTCCTCAGGCTTACAATGTCATCATGACTAAAATGATGATAGTTGGAATGTCATTCTACTGGTGAATCACTGAGAAATGAACTGCACTTTTTAAAAAAAACTAATGTGACAGATTCTAATAGGTAAACATCCATTGCCATGTTACTCATGTGAAAGGAATTATATTCACACAATGAAATGATAATTCACAGAAAATCACCTGGAGAAAAAAGCAATTGTCAGCATGAGTGGTAACTAGGATACATAATGCAAGCCAGTCCTGCACTTGCAACAAAAACACAAAACAAATTCGTTTATGGTTAACTAAATCATGGAAATGGAAAAATTTGGGTCGTAAGGCTTCAATCCTATATCCATTTACCAGGGAGTAAATCCCATTGAACTCGATGGGGATTTATTTTTTTCCTGAGGAGAGATGTGTGGGACTGCACAGCTACTCTCCCCCTAACATAAAATCACACAATCCTTCCAGTCTATTTTCCTTGTCAGATTTCCTATGCAGAATATTAAGATGGCTATTAGAAAGAAGAACCTTTCACAAATGCATTGCACAGTCTATGTTTTGAGTGCAAAAGTTGGCATAAATGAAAACTGAAATAATACTCATGACCACAGCAGTAGCCCCTGGGCAAATTTGAATTAGATAAGCTGTTATAGGAAAATCCTTGGGCTCACTTGGATTGTCGAACAAAGACACCAGCCAAGAATATAAGAGCAAAAGAGCAGCCTGTAGGCCTGATCTTTATTCAAAAGACTATTGCAATAGGACTTCTACCCACCACATGGAATAAGCAGGAAGAAGGCCAGAACAAAGGATGGCTCCTTCTTTTATAAGTTTTCCCTTTTACCCACAACACCTTTAGTGAAACATCATGCACACATCACAGATTCATCATAGTTATGTCACAAACAGGGAGGGGTTTTCTGCTTAAGGAGCTTTAGGGTAAGGTTGAAGCATCCATTTTATTTTTTGCATAATTGTACTGCAGATACAGGGGCACAGGTGGCGCTGTGGGTTAAACCACAGAGCCTAGGACTTGCCAATCAGAAGGTCAGCGGTTTGAATCCCCAAGATGGGGTGGGCTCCTGTTGCTCGGTCCCTGCTCCTGCCAACTTAGCAGTTCAAAAGCACGTCAAAGTGCAAGTAGATAAATAGGTACCACTCTGGCGGGAAGGTAAACAGCGTTTCCATGTGCTGCTCTGGTTCACCAGAAGCGGCTTAGTCATGCTGGGCACATGACCCGGAAGCTGTACGCCGGCTCCCTCGGCCAATAAAGCGAGATGAGTGCCGCAACCCCAGAGTCGGTCACGACTGGACCTAATGGTTAGGGGTCCCTTTACCTTTACTGCAGATACAGTGAGCCAGTGTGGTATAGTGGTTAGAGTACTGGACTAGAACTGAGGAGGCCCTGATTCAAATCCTTACTAAGGCAGGAAGTTAACTGGGTGACCCTGGGCTAGTCACACTACCTCAGCCTCAGCTACTACACAGTCTTGTTGTGAGGATGAAATGGGGAAAGGGGAAAGCTGTGTATACCACTTTGAGCTCCTTGGAAGAAAGGTGGGGTATAAATGCAACAGCAACAACAACAACAACAACAACTTGTGTATTCTGCTGAAAACAGACAGCTAAAGAGGGAATAAACTACTGGGGAATAAACAGAAACAAAAGACAGTGTGCAGCAGATGGAGGGGGAGACAATATTCAGCGATGGTCACATGTCATATAATAGTTAATGCATTAGAATAATAGATCAGTAAAAAAAATGATCTGTTATGCTTAAGAGAGAGAAACATCAGGAAAGAAAGAGGGAGTAAAAGGTAACAAAGTATAAAGGGACTTTGTTCTGCCTTGCCATGAAGTGGAGCAATTATGCAAAACTAAACTGAAGATAATCCCAGTGATTATTGGAGCACTTGAAACCATCATTTAAATATAAATAAGCAGTTCAAGTTTCTGAGCTCAGGAAAATACATTATGCTTGGCGAAAGAGAGTTAAAGCAAAGAAGTAAGAAAATTCAAATGTAGTTGATGGAATGCACATAAACTCTGGATTATATCAATGTGGAGTCAGACATGCCTGAAGGTAAGTACATAAAATATAGAGTCCCAATTTTGCTGTCTGGATGCATCTAAGAGCTGAACTACATGGTATGCTGAAGATATTTGATCACTTTACATTTTAATTTGTTTTCATTAAAACAAAAGTACAACTTAAAACAAATAAAACAGCAGCATAAAAGCATATAAAACAAATAAAACAGGGATTCAAACACAAAAACCACAGTCTAATCCTATCGGTCTCTTTGCAAGACACCTGAAACCATTGTACTGTGAAACCACAGAAAACCATTGTGATTTCAGGGAGATTTAAGTGTATACAGCAATGCTCCTTTCATGCCTAAAAATCCCGTGGGCCTCAGCATTTTAAAGGGCTAATGGTGCTCATTTTACAGAGTATTTGTTTCCTACAGTGAGTTATATGTTGAGATGGCACTGGGTAGGAATTTTTATCTTTGAGATAAGGCTTCATCTGGTACCTGAAGTAGGCCATGCAATCTAGTCTTTAGAGTTATGCATTTTAGCTGCCTACCAAATATTATGGCAAAGTGGTGTGTCACCCAGACACCTGGCATTGCCTATTTAACACCTAAATGTAAAACTTCAGATCTTGGGAACTTCTGCATTCACCAGATCTAGAAAGTTCTATGGCATATGCGAAGCTCTATTTCCATCTTCAGGGGTCATGCCCATTGCTGGCAGAGTTCTCAGCAACCAGAGGGATGCAAGATAAGGGCAATGCTTTGCTGCTTTCCTTGAAGTATTTAGTAAAATATCCTTACCCTCCTTTGTAGAAGAATAGCCACTGACAACTGCTACTTCATGTATTGCAAAGGGAAGGGCATTCCATAGCGCCTGACCACCACTCCCGTGTGATAGAACTCACTTCCATGGCCAACCGTTGAAGATCATCCAGCCAGCCACATTCCAGGGTGGGCCACAATGCCCACCAAATACTTTAATTTAAACTACTCAATCATGAGCACCTAAGTTGGGTGGAGCTTTGCTAGCAGACCGGGATGTGCATGCCTCCACTCTGGTCCACTGGCAACTTTTACAAGCCAACTGCTCCTGGTGCTTTAACTACTCTACAGTATTCTCTAGGATGCAGCGCCATGTAGAATTTCCACAGATGATCTATGTGATAAACAAGTGTCTATATAAAGTTATGTATCTACTATTTGTGGGTGGGTTTTTTCCTCCAGAAAACAAAGGAGGTTTTTTCTTCTTCTAAGACTAAAGGTGAAGAAGATGGTAGCTGTAGCAGTTAAAGTCTCCAAGACCTAAATAGGGATGGAACAGATGTCCACCCAATCCAGTCTCAGAACTGAACTTCAGGGTAAGCGCTGGAGCTAAATCTAGCCTCCAAAGGAGAGGTGAGTTTTACAGACCCCTGACCTTTCCTGTATATGGGAAAGGAAGTCTTGCTTCAAGCTCCTAGCTAGGCTCCACTCCTTGCAAAGCACCCCATCCTTTTCCCGAGATTTCTCTTTTAGATCAAAATAGAGAAAAGAATCTAGGTACTTACATGGTTTTTAAGACTTTTGATAATGTGGGGTATTTGGTTTTTTTGTTTTTTGTAGAGCTTATCTGACTCTAGACTTAAAGTATGTCACTTAGGATGGTGGTTCAATAGAGAAGTTAAAAGAAAGAACAATGGTCTAACCAGTGATTCATAAAGAGCATATGGTAGAAGAGAACATTATATTTAATACACACACACTAGGATGTCAGAGAATTCTGACAAAATGAAAATGCCAATGTTTGCTTATTCATCCCGGGCCCGAAAGGAAGTCAATTTTCAATGCATGGGACAATGACAATAAAGATATCGTATATTGTATAATCCAGTGAGCATCCTCACTATTTACTGGTGTTGTTGATTTCAGTCTGCAAATGGTAGGTTATTGATCATCTTTTTAAAAACTCTCCAGATAGTTTTGTACTCCCCCCACCTCCCCCAAAAAATAAAAGTTTAAGATTTTACTCTAATTTTCATTATAATCATTTCACCTTCATTTAAAATTTATTTATTGTGATACTTAATGGGGAAAAATATTAGTAAGTTAATGGTAGGAAAATACACCAATGCTAGCAATTCCTGTGATTACATTGTCAACAGTGTCATTATAACAAAAATTGCTATCATGGGAGTTGATCTGTTTATATTTCCTTCCAAGGAATGTAAAGATGGCTTGTCTACTGAGCAAAAGATTTTACATTGACCCTGTTTAGAATGGGCTGTATGTTGTTTAGGTCCTTTTGTTCTTTAGGAATCCTTGACAAAATTGTAGAAAAGGTCAGAAGAACTTTTTTTTTTCATGGTGAAAAAATAAGCTGAAGACTGTAGCTATAAAGGATTTCATCCCAAGTGGTTTTGATAATTTAAAGTTTCAGCAACATTCAGGAACTAATGAAGCCTTAAGATAACTTTGCCATTCCACAGTTTAGTTTACTATCCAGAAACCTTAATTGAAAGCACTCCATACAATCCTAAGATGGTCATTATTATTAAAAAGCATTTTTATAGTGTAGTACAATTACACAGCACACTCAAAACACTCTCCTAATTTTAAAAGATGCTGAACAGCCACATTTCATATGCAGCCAGTCTGAGGATCGTTTCCGCTAAACTTATTACAGTCTAAACAAGGTAAGGCCATGCAAAAAGAGGACAGATCACTAGGTCAGCAAGTCACAACATCTCAGGAACTTTTACACACCACCAGAACTCAGCTACTAACACTAATAAAAAGAACTACACTTTTTCAGTTTATGCACGTGCTGCATTTATATGTAGGGATGGGGGAGAAATTTGGTTTGGCTTGCATTTTAATGGCAAGCCTATCTTAATGTGTACTCCATGAACAGAAATGCAGCTTTGAATTTCTAACATCTCCAAATTTTAGTGGTTCTCTAAGAGAAAAAGAAAGAATTGCACAAAAATATGTATGTTAGAGGACAGTGCACACTAAAACGTATCAGTGAAAATACCATACAAATATGCATTATTTTGCCTGGAAAAAAATGTGCATGTTGTGAGAAATGCACACTAAGATACTGACAAATTTTCTTGAGGACATTGTAAAACTATATGATAAAGAAACATGGCAAACTTAAATTCAGATTGGAAACTGAGAGGAATCAAATTAACAGATTTGTCTATATGTATACTGTATATCACATGTTCAGCAATGGGGGAAAGATGTAGCTCAGCAGTAGAGCAGACTTCTGTTGCTCTGAGGTTCAATCACTGATGTCTCCAGGTAGGGCTGGAGAAAGACATGTGTCTGAAACCCTGATGAGCTCCTGTTAGCATAAAGGTAAAGCTACCCCTGACCATTAGGTCCAGTCACAGACGACTCTGGGGTTGCGGCACTCATCTCGCTTTACTGGCCAAGGAAGCCGGCGTTTGTCCACAGACGGCTTTCCCGGTCATGTGGCCAGCATGACTAAGCTGCTTCTGGCGAACCAGAGCAGTGCACGGAAATGCCATTTACCTTCCCGCCAGAGCAGTACCTATTGATCTACTTGCACTTTGACATGCTTTCAAACTGCTAGGTTGGCAGGAGCTGGGATCGAACAATGGGAGCTTACCCCATTGTGGGGATTCGAATCGCCAACCTTCTGATCAGCAAGCCCTAGGCTCTGTGGTTTAGACCAAAGCACCACCTGCATCCCTGTTAGCATAGAAAAGACTAAACTAGAAGGACCTACACTCTTAGACAGCATAAGGCACTTTCCTGTGTTATTTATAGTCCTCAAAGAGTCCCATAATAAAACAGTAAACATCTGTCTGGAATAATTTTAGAAGAATTTTAAGTCCTGCGGTCTCACTGCAGACCTTGTATATAATAAAAGATTTTCTTCCCTCTAGAAATAGGTCACACCAGATTGCTCATAATGTAACAACAGCCAAAGAAGTGATAAAAGGTGGATGATGACAGAGTCTCACAGCACAATCCTATCCACATTCATTCATAGGTAAGACCTGCTGCTTTCAGTGGGATTTAATTCCAGGTAAGGATTGCAACTTTAACGAAGTTAGGCTAAGACTGAATAACAAAAAAGACCAATAGTTCAAATATCTTGCAACTTATTTGCAATAGAATTGGAAAACACTGAAGAAAAGCAGGCATCATCAACTAAATCTGAAACAATTATCAAAGATTATTAAGACAATGAAGAGATTTCCAAAGGGCAACTATGTAAATGTCTTGCAGCAAAAAAACAAAACAAAAACAACCAGCAGCAGTAGTAACAACAGAGTCTTGGGGCACCACAAGAACTATCTGAAGATATGGACTATAGCCCATGAAAACTTGTGCCATAATACATTTGTCAACAAGACTCATTTTTTGTTATCTGTTGTACTGAAAAAACACATTGGGTTGGATCCAGACTAAAGGCAGGATTCACCTAACAAACCCCATCAGTGTAAGCCTCTTGCATAATGGGACTTTCTCCAATCTTCTATCCATGCATACCGCCCCCCCCCCCACTCTCACAAAAATTGGCTTCAGGGGTTGGGAGAACCCCAGAACTGCATGCAGGGGGATTTTCCCATCTGGCAAGTTGACATGCTTGCATAGATAGAAGGTTCCTCTTAGCATGAAGTTGTTTTCCATGCTTAAACTTGGATCCCATGAAATCCATGCAGCAAGTTAGTCATGACTTAGTTTTCACTGGTATCAATGGTGCTGGGGCCAACTCCAGGGGGCCCGGGGGCCCAGGCACCTACAAAAAAATCATAGTAACTCTGATGAAACCCACTGGGGCTTATTTCTGTACAGACTTGCATAGGATTGTGAATTGTAATCTAAGCTTAGCTATAATGAGAATTGATGCAGAGTGGACTTTATTCTAGATCAGCTAATGCAGAACATGTTTGCCTCTGGATCCATCCACCTCTTGCTCTCTGCCCACCATCAGCATGTGGCCGTTGATGTATTATCCTGCAAGTGAAGGGAGGAAGTGTGGCCCACGAGAGATAAAAGAATTGTCCACAGGGGAGTAAGGGAGGTCGGAATTCAGATGCCAAAAAGTTAAAGACTTGAAGGAGGCCAGAATGCTAGATGCAAACAGTGTTGAATGAAACCCTATGAATTCCTTTCTGCAACTCACTCACGTTCACTTTTTAATATAAACTTAAATGTAATCTTCTATAAGGCCATTTCTGCATCTGAACTTTTACCGTCAGAGCCAATGAAGTCCATTTGTATGTGTTTTGCATTCACTGAACATTGAACGTTGCATCTCTGAATATCAATCTAAAATTACTATATTTTAAATGCAGAGCTTTTAACAATTACTCTGTTTTTCCAAATATGACAATGGTGTTTCGGAGGTGTTCAGACTCACACACCGGAGGGCAATTTGTTGTGGTCTTATTAAGGAAAATGGGCAAGATGGCACACAGTAGTTCCTGATAACACACTGGACAAGGCAGCGCTTGAAGTACCTAAGCAGCTCTGCTACATTTTATCCACGATATTGGATAGCCCCGCCCCCGTGGGCAGCTAGCCCCGCCCCTGGGTGCACAGCATGGGGGCTGGAGGAGCTAGCTCCACCTCTGCCAAAGGTCACCCAAGTGAGCTTCATGGCTGAGCAGATCCTAGTCCAACAATTCTAACCACTACACCACCTTGGTGGCATTAGTAACCTGTTGCTTCATAGCGAGATAAGGACTTCTCTTGGCTCTATTCAGGTATTCATTAACTGAATATCTGAGGAGGGACCACAAGGCTTCAGGTGTAACCCTGCCCACTCCACCTCAGGCTTTCTGCATTAAGCAGGAAGGTCTGAATGGGCGCATTCACCTGAGCAAGTTTACAGCCCTAAAGGGAACCCTGCAGATTTACAAGCCCCCCTTCTGATCTTCCTTCTCTATGTGGGAAGGATGGGGTCTGGCCAGAGACTGGCATAAGATTGCCAGTTCTGTTCAGAGGCAGCCATGGTGAAAACTGAAGCTGTAAGTCCTCATTCTTTATTCGTCAATTCATGACATTTCTATCATTGGCTCTGAGCTCCTTCACAAATACAATGACTGTAATGAATGCTGGGGGGGAATTATTATTTGTTTTTATTTATATCCTGCCTTTCTCCCAGGTCAGGACCCAAGGCATTCACATCATGAATCAAAACAGAAACACACCTAAAAACACACCAATCGATATAAATATATTTGTTTTAAAAAGGAACTCAATAAATTACCCTATTTAAAGCAGCACTGAATCCAAGCACTTACAGCTATTTAAAAGCACAACAAAAGAAAAGATGTAGTGCACTCAACTTCAGAAAACTCTGTCACCACAGCTACTTAGTGGCCAAGGGTCAAAGTATTTGCCTGCTAGTGAAATGAAAGCTGAGAGGAGCCAGTCTTTTTCACAGTCTGATGCAGCGATTGAGAACAGCCTCTCGTGTTCACACCAAACATGCCTGTGAAGGGGGGGGGGATTACCAAGGGAAAGGGCTCCCCAGAAAAACCCACATTCCAGGCATGTTCATATAGAGATATGCAGCCCTTTGGATAGCTTTGATGCCAAGCCACATAGGGCTCTCGTCATCCCAAAAGGAAAATCATCAGCTTCACTATGTTCTGTTATTGGCAATATAAGACCATCAGAGTGAACATCTTTGTGTAGCTAAGGATCCTGGTTCTTCTTAAACAGGAAAGGTTGCATATATGCAGAGACCAGATGGGTTCACACATGCACACATCAAGCAATAGGTTTTAAAGAGAGATAGCCAACACTAAGAAAAACAGAGGCTGCCCAAATCTCATGGTTTATAAGTATTATTTCAGAGACTTCTGGCATCACCAGGTGGGAAAACTGGCAATCAGTTGGAACTCTGCTAGTACCGAAGATGGGCTGGCACACTAGCGACAACAAAATATGGCTCCCTTAGCTTCAGAATAAGCTGGAGAATAAGAAGCAAAATGTTAGCCACCTCAGTAACACTTGCAGCAGATCTTACCAGTGCAGCACTGGTGTCCTCAGCTAACCACAGCAAAATACGGTAGATTTCATCCAAGCCACCTATAGGGAAACTGCAAATTCTTGTCTTTCGGACAACGACCATTTGCCTCAGTATTATCCCCACCGCAAGCTGAAGTAGGGCACAAATAATGTGTGTGTGTGTGTGTAGTGTTTTCATGTGTGAGAGGGATGATAAAATAATGCACAGAGAGTAGATTAGACATTTGTCAGTGATGCAAAGCACTTTTCATGGTTCTCTGCTGAAACGAGATTTCCCAAACTCAGCCAAAGAACTATGCTGCCACCTAGTGGTCATACAAAGGCATACCCACCGCTTTCAGCTTCAAGTAGGTATTCATTTCTTCTATTCCTTGTGCGGCAAAAGATCCATTTGGTTTACACATACAAATCTTTTCTTGGAAAACACACACACACAAACGTATTATAGTCTACCGTTTTACCTTTCAAAATAAATACCTTTTGTTTCATTAAATGGGATTATTATGCACTAGATCAATCGTAATAAAAGGTGTGATGCACTAGAGGAAAAAGAAAATAATTCATACAAATATTTCATTTAATGAAGAGCTCAATAAGAATTCCAGACATGAATGCTTCTGATCTCATTGTTCATAATATATCAAAAAGCAGTGGAACTACAGCAGTGTGAGAGAGGGCTGAGAATCACTCGACAGGAAGCATAGTTCCCCCATAGATTAACATAGCTAGTAAATTGGATTTTTCTCTCTCCAAAGGGAGCTTTGCAGTCTATAAACATAGCCATGAGAATGAGAATTTGAAATCACTTGCACCCTGACTGTCTTGCAAATGTGCCAATAATTCCCCTGCTCTAATTGTTGCAATTGAATCTCGCTTTTCTTGAAGAGAAGGCAAAATTGCTTATATACAATCTGCTATTTTACATCAGCCAGAAATGGGCATGCTATTAGTTCATAGCTCGTTCCTTTGCAACAATGACTCATTTCACAGTGTCTTAAGTTTACTTATACTTAGCCAAAACTAATAGCATTATTACTTGGTTAAAGAAAGTATAATTAATAAACGGAGGGGGTTTTTTTTGAAAAAAAGGAAAAATCCAAGGCAAAAAGAAATTGCATGAAATAAAATTGGAATTTGAGAACTAGACTGAACCTTCTGTTTTTTCACAGATTCTGGGGTAGGCACAAGGTGTATCAGCACCTGCTGGTAGATCCCTGGATGACTTGAAGTAGATTGGGAAGGACACCTGACTGTTACTCGTCTAACAACAGCAGAAGTTAAGCTGCCGACGAGGAACTTTTAGGCAAGTGAATTTTTTGCTTGGTGAATTTGTGAGCTTGGTGTTGGAACAAATCACAACTCCAGAGTCGAGCGGGTGCTCAGATGCATCCTGATCCTTGAGTCTTTCCATATACTTACCTGTCTAAGCAACCATTTTTCACCTGGCTGTAGCTGGCAGACCTCAGGGTCTACTAAAGTCTCAGGTTTAGCCTTTGTCTGAGGGTCAAATACTTTAAACTATGAAAGTGATGGCTGGCCAAATCTGCAGAGATCATTTGATTTTCAGATGTGAGTGGCACTTTAAATAGCAAGGTAATCCAATAGCTGCTTAAACACCCCCTCCTATTTTTTCTATTGCTAAAAGCAGAGCTGTGGAAGCATCCAGCCTTAACCTAAAAGGCATGTCAATGTAGCTCAGAAGGCAAAGAGCCTGACCTTATTCTTATTCTTACTGTTGTTTATTAGACTTGTTAGTCACTTGTTACCCAAATATTACCAACACATTAAAAATATAATACATTATACCTTTAAAACAGAACAACCCCCGTAATAGCCACAGGAAGCATGGCAGCACACTTATAACAAAAAATAACATATCAATCTATCAAATGCCTAAGAAAATATAAGCCTTTACCTGGCACTGAAGACATGTCAGTGAAGGTGCCAAGCTGACTTCGCTAGGGATAGCATTCCATAGATGGGGAAACATAACTGAAAAGGTCCTCTGCACTATGAGCTACTGCACAGATCCTGAGACACAAGGTCAACCCCCTTATATTGGCATCCTATGGATGTTTCTTGACTGCCGTCATCATTACTGACCATGTTGAATGGAACTGATTGGAATTATAGTCAGCTGCATCTCAGCACTAGTCCCAACTACTCAAGTTGTTTCCAGATTTGAGAATTTATGTCAGCTGGAAATATAATAGGATGCCTTGTCCCACTAACTGAGAAATGGATACTACCTGATCTATCTAGAAAACAGCCAGTTTATACTAGCTAAACCTGACCCACAGGACCCCATAATTAGTGTGTTTTTCAATGCTGGGATGATAAGATCAGGTACAACATGATCTATTGAAGGAAACTGTAGAATCATTTTATGGCTACTCAAAAATTGATTAGCTGTTGTTGTTTTTTTTTAAAAAAAAAGACCAAAGGGATTGTAAATATGTTGTGATTTTGCCTTCTCTTACTCATCTCACAAGACTATGATGTCAGTGGATTGCAGACACAGTATCTCTATCAGAAGGATCTGGGACAATGTGTATAATTCATGGTATAGCTGTTTTTCAATAACAATTTATCTTGAATTCCTGGAATTTTTTGTTGAGAGATGAATATAGCTACTTGCCAGCGACTGAGTCACTTGATGGCACAGTGGGTGAATGCATTAAGTCTCCACCTCTAGAGACTTGGTTTTCAAAAATGGTAACTTAAGAAGTATTGATGGACACAGCAGCTCTGACAGACAGCACTTGGAAGATGCAGAGGGAGTGTCAGAGCAGGGGGAAAATAAATCATTCGCCAGTACCGAAGTGTGGCTGTAAAAGACAGTGGTGGATATGTCACAAATTGTCAGTTCCCACCATGCCATCACCCCTTTGCTTGCATCGGATGTCGGAGCCAGCCGTATCACTAGTATGAAGCAGTAGCCAGATGTATTTATTAACAAAATCCAGTGGTGTCTATAACGGTGCCAGACCAAACTGTTTGAAATACAAATGATGGACTTAGAAAGATGCAGATATGTTCCTATAGGGCTGTGGTTTTCAAAGGGTACGATGCACCATACTCTTGTGGCAGGAGACAATGGCAAGTGTGGTGAGAAGATTCAAGGACAATCAAAGAAATATTTAAACATTTCAGTGTAATGTAGTATATTTTTTATTTTATTTTTTATTTTTGCAGAATATGGATAGATATTTTTTTTCCAGAATGAGAGGAAGAACATCAAGTGATACTGAGGGCAATCCTAGTTGTGATCCAGAATCACCATTTGAACAGAGAGCTGGAGAAGACTTGTTTAATTCAACACAAGCAGCAGGCCCAAGCAAACCACCCAAAAAGAGTTTCAACACTATGTAGATAGCTACCTGAGCTTCAGTTTCACATGGACTGGAGATGAAAACATCCCTCAGCCTACATGTTTGATCTGTGGGGAGAAATGCCCCAATTCCAATATAGCCCAAAGAGAGTGAAAAGACATTTGTTGCCAATTCATGGAAATCTGGAGCACAGGAATATTCTATTATTATTATTATTATTATTATTATTATTATTATTATTATACCACCCTATAACTGGGGGTCTCAATATTTTGAAAGGCTTTTGGAATAGCAGAAATGCCAAAAATCATATTTCAAAAAGGAGTAAGTCTCAGATAAGATGCAAATTATATCTTACCAAGTAACTGAATTGATTGTTCAAAAGACAAAACCATGTGCAATAGCTGAAAAATTGATTGAGCATGCCTGCGGCTTGAATGTGAAAAAACTGACTAAAAAACCAAGTGCGAGACTGGCTTCATTATTATCAGATAATGGAGGCATATAATTTGGATAAGAAAATTGGCTTCCAGGTGGAAAAATCAAAACTGGAAACAGAATTGTTAGAACCCAAAACTAAGACTTTGTCAAGAATGTATAACTTGTTTTTGAAATGGAATACTCAGGATGAAACTGTGAAATCTGCTATGATTAAATGGGCACAAGATTTAGGACATAATATCATGTTTGCTGACTGGGAACAGTTGTGGACCACAGGTATGAAATTTACGGCATGTAATGCCTTAAGAGAGAATATTATGAAAATGATATATAGGTGGTACATGACACCAGTCAAGCTTGCAAAAATCTACCATGTGCCCGATAATAAATGTTGGAAATGTAAGGAAAATGAAGGTACTTTTTTTCACCTTTGGTGGACGTGCCCAAAGATTAAGGCTTTCTGGGAAATGATATATAATGAATTGAAAAAGGTATTTAAATATACCTTCTTGAAGAAACCAGAGGCCTTTCTCCTGGGCATAGTCGGCCAATTGGTGCCAAAGAAGGATAGAACTTTCTTTATGTATGCCACAACAGCAGCAAGAATACTTATCGCAAAGTATTGGAAAATACAAGACTTACCCACTCTGGAAGAATGGCAGATGAAGGTGATGGACTACATGGAATTGGCGGAAATGACTGGCAGAATCCGAGACCAGGGAGAAGAGTCGGTGGAAGAAGATTGGAAGAAATTTAAAGACTATTTACAGAAATATTGCAAAATCAATGAATGTTAGAATGATGTTGGATTGAAGTTAAATGGTTTCTAGCTGTAATGGTATAAAAGAATATGAAAAAGGGGGTTTTTTAACAGGTAAAAATTTAATGTTATAATATATTTAAGATTTAAGATTAAAGATCAGGATGAATTAAGGAGGGAAAGGAACTGCTGAACTAACAAATTGAACTGGAATACAAAAAAGGGAGGTATGAGGAGGTCCGGGAAACAAGTAAATGAATGATAAATGATAGAAAGATTGAATTGTTTTTAATTATTTTTATTTTGTATTTTGCATTTTTTCTTTTTTTTCTTTTTTCATTTTGTAATATTGTGAAAATCTTAATAAATATTTATTAAAAAAAATGAATGTGAAAAAATTGTTTGGTGATGATACTGAGTGACAAGTTATGGAAATTCCTTTCTCTGATGATACAATTCTCAGAATAATATTTGTATGCCATCTAATATTGAGAAGCGTGTTTCCAAAAGTATGAAGAATTCTCAATTTGCCATTGAAGTTGATGTTAATCTACCAACATTAGTAGAAAAGCACTGTTGCTTGCTTATAGCAGATTCATTCACAATGATGAAATTATCACACAGTTTTTACTTTACAACGAACCAGTAAAACATACCAGACATTTTCCATACCTTGTCTGAGTATGGGGGGGGCGGGCTGAAATTTCACTGGATTCATGTATTGGAATTTGTACAGATGGAGCACAATGTATGACAGGGCATGTGAAAGACTTGGTGGCACTCATCAAACAGAAAAATCCAGATGTAATATCAACTCACTGTTTTTTTACACAAAGAGGCCTTAATCACTAAGACCCTTGTAGCTTATTTGAAGTTGTTCCTAGATCAGACTTTGTACATTGTGAATTTCATAAAAGCAAAACCACTGAAAACACGGTTATTTGCTCAACTTTGCAAAGACATCAAATCAAAACATCAGTGCCTAATCCTGCACTCAGAGGATGTTCCATGAGAAAATGTTAAATTTGGTGTTGGAACTGAAGAAGGATTTAAGTGAGTTTTTAGAACAAGAGGGGAACCTGCTGTACCACCAGGGGGGTGACTATGAATGGTGGCAAAGCTGGCATATTTGGCCAATCTCTTTACCTGGTTAAATGAGCTCAGTGCCAGTACACAAGGCCACAATAGCAAAATCCTCACAGCTACAGACAAACTAACTGCATTTTTTTAAAAAGAGCTTCAGCTCTGGTGCAGAAGAGAGATGCAACATAGCCTCAAAATGTTCCCACTGCTACAAAGTTTTAAGACAAGCAATGAATTGTACAGCTTCATACTGGAACATCTTGCAACACTGGTAGAAAAGATTGATCATTACTTCCCATCACTGTCTACAGAAAATTTTGATTGGGTGAGAGAACCCTTTGTGAATTGCATCTGTTCAGGGCTGACATTGAATGAAGAGGAGGAAATGGTGTGCATCTTGAAAATGAAACTGGACACTTTTTGGATAGACAACCAGAAACAGTATCCACACCTCTATTCAAGAGCATTGGCTATTCTTCTACAGTTCTCCATGACAAGCTGTTATGAACAGGACTTTTCAACTCTGACAAATATGAAGATCAGAAAAGAGAAAGGCTTGTTTCTGTTGATTAGGAGATAAAAATATGTTTGTCTCAAATTAGACCTAATATAAATGAGATTACCCAGCAAAGGCAAGTTCACACCTCTCATTGAGTTTGTATATATACTTAAGGTATGTATACAAGAGGCTCATTTATCATTATATTTTGGGAATGATTAATGTTCTCATGTAGCTGCATTGTTTTATACCTTCTGGGTGTCCCATGATCATAATATAAAGTAGTTGTGTTCTGTGTTATAATTCAAGCACTGCCAGGAGTTGTATCTTTTTGATTTCCAATGTATCAATTTTAAAAATGGTGTGGTGAAAGCAATTTTTTATTCTGAAAGTGTGGCCCATAAAAAAATAATTTGAGAACCACTGCTTTGGGGGCTTCCATTATCTTAAAGGCTAATTCTATGTCTGCTACTTTTTATTATTAGCTTTTATTTTAAAAATTTCCTGTGTTAGAAAACAAACAAATGAATAAGGAACAGTACATGTAGCACCTCCACTTTCAATTCATAGAGTCTTTTTCACAGTTTGTTTACATTTGGAGTGAGACACTATTGGAGAGATTGTGTGGTTGGGGATGTCCACTACTTTTTATAGTCAAAAAAGAGAAAGGTGTTTATGGACCACCACCAGCCTGCCTCTGTTTTCGGTGAATGCTGTACAACACAGCATCTATTCAGCACCTACCCCACGCACCTACTGCTTCGGGGATGGTTGCCACCACTGCACTCAAACATAGATGGTCCATATTTTATTTGCTTCCAACTGTGATGAAAGTGCAGCAACAGAACAGAACAGAAAGAAAAAGAAACCTACCCACTAACTTGAACTCCATACAAGGCATGAATTGCCAAATAGGTTTTCCTATCTTTCTTTTTCTTTTTCTTTTTTTGGTTTGGACTGCCTATACTTTAGAATTAGCAGATCTTTCATTTTACAGCCTAGGAAGAGTTCCATCTACCCTCACCTCAGCCTTGATGTCTTACATTCTGATATTTTTCAAAGCCAACATGCGGATGAGCCAAATTCAAATAACGTCTATGCTAGCAAACGCGTGCTCAGCATGCTGTGTAAAACAGCAGGCAAAACATGGTGCGGCAGGAACATTACTCTAGTATTACAGGCACACATGCTGGCAAAGTTTTTTTTTTTTTTAACGAATCAGAGGCATGAATCTCAACTGGCAACATGGTGCGCTGCAACACCATCTTTGTAAAAAGTTACACTTTTAAAAATATATATATACAGTGGTGCCCCGCAAGACGAATGCCTTGCAAGACGGAAAAACCGCTAGACGAAAGGGTTTTCCGTTTTGGAGTTGCTTCGCAGGACGAATTCCCCTATGGGCTTGCTTCGCAAGACGAAAATGTCTTGCGAGTCTAGAGATTTTTTTTTCGCTTCCCCCCCCCCTTTATCTAATCTGCTAAGCCTTTAATAGCCTTTAATAGCCTTTTAGCAGCTAATCCCCTAAGCCTTTAAGCCTTTAATAGCCACTAAACCGCTAATAGCGCTAATCCGTTAAGCCGCTAATAGGGTTGCTTCGCAAGACGAAAAAACCGCTAGACGAAGACTCTCGCGGAACGGATTAATTTCGTCTTGCGAGGCACCACTGTATAGTCTGAAAGTGTATATTGCTCTAGAATGAGGAATCTGAAGAGGTGCGCCTCATTGGGACTTAGTGGCTACAAGATGTACACAGTTCCACACCAACACAGTCAGAATCTCTGTTTTGATCCCAGAGGTTTTAGGAGTTAAGAGCTTGACATCATTGCCAAGCATCTTCAGTGGTGTTCTCCTGTGTGATTCAGTGCAAATCTAATTCTGAAATATGTGAACTCTGTGCAAATCATATTTTTTTTTATTCAAGACAATGAATATGTTTAATTAAACCGGCACCAAAAACTTAAATATTTCAGCTCACAACACGCTCACGCTAACTTCGGGGAATTAAAATGTACATTCCTAATCTTTCATAATGATGAAATTCAAAATGTTATTGTGTTTCTAAAGGATTCCCATTGTTAGGCAGCATATTCATTATGCTACAATGGCTGCACATCTAATTCCACAGCAGGGAATGTGTTCAAAATACAATATTGCATGCAGGAATAATAATAGATTAAAACACACAAAAATCCAATAAGATGAAATACAGCCCTGCATTCTAAAACCAGCACAGAAAGAAGAAATCACCACATAATGACATTTGTAATTATGATTGTTTTTCATTTCAGTCTACACTGAATGCTAATTGTTCTGATAATTAAGACAATCTTGGCATGTTAATTCACCAAACTGCTAGCTGCATGAAGGAGTGCTTATAGCTATATTTATTTTATTTTATTTTTGCAACTAGCCCTCTGGACTAGGGAGTTTGGACAGAAAAAAATAGATGTGTCCCCCCAAAACAACAAAACAAAACCCTAGGTCATAACTAGACACCTGAAAATCTACAAGGTCTTGGCCTGCTAGATATTGCTAGGAGATTAATAGGATTTATGCCACCACCTAATGGATCCAACTCCTGGAAGACATTGGCTTGCCTTCATTCAATTTGATTTTGTTACTGGTTTTTGTCTTTTGTTTTTTTTAAAAAATGTATTAAGATTTCTGTAAGGAAAGTAGAATACAGTTTACAAATATATGAAAAGCAATAGAGCGGACTGACCCATGGTATACTTAAAGCTTCTGCCAATCATTCTTGTAAAGGATGAGTTCTTCTTCAACTAGATTTGGGTGTTTAATTATACCCCTCTGCTGCTCATGTGTATATGCTTATGTGTGTGTTAAAGTAACACTTCAACTGATCTCAAAATGCTCTAATTAAGACTCTGATCTTCATATAACTCCTATTCACTGAACTTTTGTTTACTCATGTTGTAATTATAGGGCTTTCTTCTCCATATAATGATGCTCATTCTTGCCGCTCCTGCTTTGTTTTGTGGAATGGGGTGGGGGAGTTTTGGAATAAATATGTTTGGCTCTCTAATTCAAGCTCATTTAAACAGCAATTCCACCAAAAAAAAACCAACAAAAAAAAAACAAAACAAATCAACATAAGATCCCAAAGCAATGTGATGAAGATCCAAATTCTGTAAGTTGAAGTGTTTTAGAAGGAAAACCCACCTGCCCAAATTCTTAACAGGATTCTTAATGCTATTATGATAAATCATGGACCTTAAGCTGACACCTACTGATATGAAGTATCCATTTTGACCTAAACAATACTTTTTATATATACGGTTTTTGTACTTTTTTTTCCAGTCAATAGCCATATCATGAGTTTTGGCAAAATGAGAAAGCCAAAAAATAGCAGCATTTTAATCTGTGTACTACTTTGATAAATGCAAAAAAAAAGGAGAGTTCACTTAAAAATGGAAGCTGAACAAAATATTCAAGCAAATATATACAGAGAGAGAGAGCACATAGCTGACAACTGTTTCAAAGCAAAAAAACCCCCCAAAACAGCAAAATTAAGTTCTAATGAAAAGGGAAACTGTTAAAATGAAAACATTTTGTGAGCATAACTTATTGCTTCATTTACATGCATTTACAAGTCAGTTGTGCTCACAATTCATACATACAGTATTCTGACTTCTGCTTTTTAAAAATAAAAGCATTACTTTAGGTGCTAACGTCCCCTCAGGACAAACTAAAAATTGTGACAGGGAAATTATGCAAGATTTCCCCTCCCAATCATCATATTCTGTTATGCCCAGAAAACAACCACTGAACTTTAATGCATTCCGCTTTCATGAAAGGTGAATATCAGGGCATTAAGAATCACAAATCCACCCATTTCATGCATATTAATCTTGTAGAAATTTCACCGGGCGGGAAAAATGCATTTCAGAATTACTTTGGTTCCATAAGGGGCCTTTCCACATTTGCAATTTATAGTGCTATTGCTGCTGGGTTTCCCCACCCCCCACCCCAGTTTTTTGACATACTGTCATTATTCCTTTAGTAATAAAGAATAATGTACTCAATACAACATTTTCCGTCTAAACACACCCACCAGACATTCATGGAAGAGCCAGAATAGATTTCCATTTGCATGGCATGTATACAAGCATCGTCCAGCAGAGGTTGGTGGGGATGGCTTGGGAAACATCTGTTTTGTGCCCCTTCCCTGTGACCAGCGTGAACTGTCAGTTGGCAAGCTCAATTCAGAGGACAGATTCGGCAGGTAGAGACATTGGTACTCTACCACATGGGTAGGCAAACTAAGGCCCGGGGGCCGGATCCGACCCAATCACCTTCTAAATCTGGCCTGCAGACGGTCCACGAATCAGCATGTTTTTACATGAGTAGAATGTGTCCTTTTATTTAAAATGCATCTCTGGGTTATTTGTGGGGCATAGGAATTTGTTCATTCCCCCCTCCCTGAAAAAAATATAGCTTGGCCCCCCACAAGGTCTGAGGGACAGGCCCCCTGCTGAAAAAGTTTGCTGACCCCTGCTCTACCACATCCAGTCAGCTAGATGGAAATGTAATCTCACTTATTGGTTTAATGATTTTATAGGAAGGAAAACCCATCCCATTAAATATGCAATGCTTGGCTCTACTTCCCCAACTTTCCACTCTCAACAACCTTCCTTAGATTCCAACGGCATCGTATCTGATGATCAGACATCGTTCTCGTCATTCCAGCAGAGCTGTACCAAGCTATTCTGACTTTTCTCGCAATTTGCAGCTAAGTTTGTTATGGAGTTTGAGGTGGGCCAGAATATTGAAAGCGATCATTTACCTCTAACAATGGTACTAGTAGGCCCAGTATTTAAGCATTTCCCCCCAAAAAACTCAATTTAACTCCAATGCAAAACTTGGTGTGACTGCAGGCAACAGAATTAAGTGGACACCAGTACTCCATCTAGTGCTGACTCACCTTCTTCATACAGATACGGGATATCATAGCTTTGTTTCTCAGGAAATGGCTGTTGAATAACGTTATAATCTTCTTTAAGGCAAACAAATGAGGCAAGCTGCTACAGAGTCCAGTATATACTTTTTCTTTCCCAGTCTGTGGTATATATTAGCTATATATTTTTAAAACCAGGAATACAAAATACATGAAAAGCAAGTGCAATATTTTATTTTATTTTTTGCACATTGCACCCACATAAGGCAGTCTTGGGAAATCTCAAATATTGCTTTCCAGTCTTCTCTATGAGGTCCTCAGGACTCTCCCCAAGCTATTCTCCTCCTACTGCTACTCTCTCCCCCAAGCTACTCTCTCCTTGAGTGCTTTTGCCTTGCTGTGATAATGCATCTTGCATGCCTGGATGGAAGATGGATATGGAATCCTCTGGTTTTAGCATAGCTGCAACATCAACTACTGTAAAAAGGTTTATGCATCTTATGCATTTCTATGCCCACTCTTTCATTTGCTCCCCACTGGTATGATGTGCTCCCCAGAGAAAGTTGCCTACAAGGGAATGTGGTCTTCAGGCTGAAAATGTTTCCCCATCTATGACAAAGAAGAGTCATTGGCTCATGTTTTTGATCTACCCCCTCAGATCAACAGCATATCGCTAAAAACCTCTGGCTTCTTCCATTATTAATTCCACGTTTTTGAGAGGGAATCTAGGACCAGCTGAAAGCCAGGCCTTCAGAGCTGGTCCTTAGATTACAGAGTGCCACAGAAAAAGAAGTTCATCAAACCATCACACTTCACAAATGCAGACACCTATGCTACTGAATAAAATCAGAGCAACATCTTTCTTCCATTCTCCAGCTGGCACAACAGCCTCTCTGGTCATTGCATAGATAAATTAGTTCATTCATGGCCCAGAATCACAGGACATTTATGTTCCTGCAAGCTGCAAAAATATTGCACCAGTGCTAAAACCACTGGCATCTGCAACACAAAGCTTATTACTTGGATGAGTTTTCAACTGGCCTGGACCATATGCATATTCATATCTGTGTAAAGGAAAATCTGGCAAGAAGTGCATCCATATTCACTACTGCAATTGGCTACCATGATCTTTCTAAATAATACTATTCCTTTCAATAACATAATATGGACTGTTCAAGAAACATATCAACAGAACTAATCCTTTATTTTTTAGAACAATTTTATGTATTGGTTGATACATGTACAGAAATAATCAAAGATCCTATTGGCGATCTGTTATTCTTCCATTTTAGATTTCCGGACTTTTTTCTGACCACTGCACATGTACAGTTTGATAGTTTTCAACAGTTTATTTTAACTGGTTATCACTGCATGCTAGCAATATTAAAAGCATGTGTGCATTGAAAACTCATAACACAAAAAGGAACCCTAATGTGGATGATGCAGTTGTATTGTCTGTTCCCCCAGGCCTGGAAGTCTGGACCTTGATGCTTGGAAGTGAGCTGGTGTTTCCACAAGGAAGCAAATAAGACTGGGAACTTATATAGGAAGTGAAGCAGATGCTTCATGCACTTCTGGAGTAGCCTCTTGTGAAGCTGGGAGCTTCAGCAGCCTCTCTGGAGTTCCTGCCTGGCTTTCTCATCTCCTCTGCTCCTGTGGCCCTGGTGGAGATGAAGAGGGTGGGGGTTTGAGAATGGGCCAGAGACCCAGGCAGGTGATGTTGGTGCCTCCAATCATAGGATAGGACTAACTAGGTCCAACAGGTCTTCAAGGATATTGGCAGGTGTGGAGATACTCTGTAGTGTCCTGTCTTCAGGTTGAAGGTCTGGAAATGGCTGAACTCTAACACATATCAATATGTGAATGCAAAATTGTGGCAAAGTGAATGTATCACAATACAGAAATGCATCTTTAAAGTCTCCAAGATAAGGACAGGCAAAAGCAGACCAATACAGCACATCTATTAATCCAAAATATACAGTCACATCACAGACTTATATAGCTTTGTCCTGAATTGTTCGGAGAAGGGTTTAGGTGGGCACAAACAGTTTGGTCACACTGGGCCCTGCTGAAATTTGAGACCCCAAGGTCTGCCACTGAATTGATGATATTGGTATGTTCATAGATATTAGAAGACACAAGCCATTTCAAACCTGATAACATTAAGAATTTAATTCCTAATGATTTCACCAGAATGTTGTTGCACAGGAATTAAAGAACTTGACTTTTAACAGCTTGTTAACTTCAAGCAAGTTCAATTCATACTTGATGTAGATCGGAGAGGTGAAACAAACTCAACACACACACACACATAAGTATGCCCTTACTCCTTAGTCACCCTTTAACTGGTTGCTTTTTACCCAATTGCTAAGCC
This sequence comes from Podarcis pityusensis, assembly GCF_964106645.2. Classification (NCBI taxonomy): domain Eukaryota; kingdom Metazoa; phylum Chordata; class Lepidosauria; order Squamata; family Lacertidae; genus Podarcis; species Podarcis pityusensis. Next base: position 43,368,975 of record NC_138034.1, on the reverse strand, counting down.
TCTGTGTGACTTCAGGAGTCTCATATAACCCTATGATTCATGTGCTGATGATATTACAGACAAGTAATGCTGAATGCTTAGACTTCTGGTTCCAGCCTACTCCAAGACACCTTTGATGACTGCAGTGTAGCGGGGAGTGGGGTGTGTGTGTTGCTTTTCTTCCACTCAGCAGAACCGAGATGCATTGGAAATTAAGGAAAGTGACAACATCTAAAAGATATTTTCAAGACAGAGGGGACTCAATAGGAGCAGCTGTAGTAACTGGAGATAAGCCAAGCTGACACACAATCTCAATGCTATTAAAGCCCAGATACAAGATGCAGAATTAAACCATTAGTTAATAGGAGATGTGTCTTAATTGAAGATTGGCCCTCTGCCATCATAATTATGTCAAAAGCTAAATGAGACACTAGACATATGAGGAACAACCATAAAGTGAATGAGGAGCCACAAGAACAGTAATTGATTCAGGTAGCAGTAGGGGCGAGGTAAGACACGTCACACCCCCAAAAAACTTGCAAGCAACATGCAGGTATTTGGAACCTGAGGCAGGAAATGCAACATCTTGTTCTGGATGGCAGTTCTTTTCCGCAGATTGTGTATATAATTCAGCCACCATACACTTTGGCACCGTTCACCATGATTGGCAGATGCTACTCACCCAAGGGCCAGGATTGGAATAGCAGGGGCGTCTCAGGGCAGGACTGAAATGATTTGGCAGAGCTTTCTGGAAGCCTGTCCTTAATGCCACACATTAAATGAGCATCGGATCCACTCATTTAAATTAAGCACAGAACTGACACATTCAAATGGCTTGCTTTGGGGAAATCCTTACCTTAAAACAAAAAGCAAAAATTAGGGGTGGGAATCTTTGCATGAAGCTCCAGTCAGATAAAAAGCAGCCTTTTCTCTGGTTCACCTCCCTGATTCTGGCTTTCTTCCCACTCTATAGGGGTATCTTTTCTAGGCTGCAGGCTTTTTGCCAGTTTCCAGAATCGATTAAAGGAAACCATATTTTAAATGATGTCATGATGTCAAGAGGAGAAAGGACAGTCTTCTGACAAAGAGTCTAATTCTCAGCTGTTTCTGCTGTTCCTAATACACTTCAACCTTTGTTGTAAGGCTGCTATTTCAAGTAACATGAAAAATGGAGTCCCCAATATACTCCCAATGAAACTACCACATTTTAAGGAATTGTCTAGACAACTTCTCCCTCCCTGTCCCTCTCTTTCTCCCTAGGATGATCTTCTCTAGAACTAGGGGGTTAAGGGTGGATATTACATTCAATGTACGTATTTAATTGAAATGATCCAGTAGGCTATCACATTATTGCATTTTCTCTGGGTGGTGCAGCCGCTTTCAGTGGGTTCATCATTATAAATGCAAAAATATTATTGGGAACCATGCAGTTGTGGGGTGAAAAAAAACAACTAATTTAGGCACTAATATTGTGCACTGGATCTGTGTATACCCCAAATAACATGATGAATTAGGGGTAATTCAGGGCAGACTCATATACCGAAGTTGAAACACACTGTTGAGGTGGATCAGGAAGTACCCAACCACATGAGAAACCCTTTTGTGACAGTTTTCAATAATGTTAAATGCACACCCTACCTTCTCTGTTTCTGAGAAATGAAAGTAAGCTGACTGGAGAATCAGCAAGAGCTTGAGAGGTGAGAAGTTGGGGAGATATTTTGCTTCAATGGACAACTCTAACATTTAATTGCAGTGCATTATTTTCCCAGTACAGCCATAAATAGAATTGTTCTTCATGTGGGTCATCTTCTTTCTCCATTCTGGCTATGAGAGAAGGGCACAAGTGGCAATGGAAGGCAATTGGGGTAGCCTGATTCTTTCCCAATCATTCTTCCATACCAACAAATAAAATCTCTCTCCCTCCCTCCCTCTCTCTCTCTCTTTCTCCATTTTCTTCAGGGGTGGTGGTGGTAATGGAGATGACTTCTAGGAACATGTTCACTGTGTGTTTCCATAACTGAAAAAAGATAGCACTCTGTGTGTGTGTGTGTGTGTGTGTGTGTGTGTGTGTGTTGTTGTTGTTGTTGTTGTTGTTGTTGTTGTTGTTGTTGTTTGGGGGGGATTGGTCTGGATGATGCCCTGAGTCCCTTCCAATTCTTGGGATCCTGTATCTGTGGGGGTAGAATGTAAGAGAGCACAACTGCCAAACCAGTCCCTCTGTCTAGGTCAGGCATAGGCAAACTCGGCCCTCCAGATGTTTTGGGATTACAACTCCCATCATCCCCGACCACTGGTTCTGTTAGCTTTTGGGAGTTGTAGTCCCAATACATCTGGAGGGCCGAGTTTGCCTATGCCTGGTCCAGGTGTTGGTTTTGGCAGACTAGTTAAGCACTATGATTAGCATAACCAAAGAAGTAGCTCTGTGCTACAGAACAAATGGGTGGGCCTTTCTCCACCCTCACCTAGCTACTAAAATACCCAATATAGTGTGTGAGAGCTGAACTGGAAGCAGAGTGAAAGCTAGAATCGCAGAGACATACTTGCTCCATTCTGGATCCCAAACTGTGACTAACAGAGAAGCAAGATCTTTTGTATTAGGAATGTTGTATCCCTCCAACTAATGCTATATGTGGAAATAAAGCAACATATCCTAAAGACGCCAAATTCCTTACACAGAAACTGAATCTGAGTAAGTGCCTAGAATCCCTGGATTCTCTTACCCCTCCAAGACTTATTGCATAGCAATATGTTCAGAAATAGTTGCCGATCAGGCCGTGAGAGTCCTTGAACAGTGAGCACAAACCATGAGGAATAACAAGTTTCAGGGATCACTTCCCCCTCCCCCTCAAAAGGCTTTAATTTCATGCCCAAAATGTTCATGGGTGAACAATTGGTGCAGCCCTAAATAAAGAAGTAAACACAATATCAGTTAATTTAACATTCCTGGCATCAGCGACATGGCGAGTTAGTAATGTAGGTCTTTTAAAGGGCAGGCCGGTATCACAAGGAACAATTTAAATAGATTTTATTATTGCCTGATACATTGAGCATTCATGGTGAAAAGCTAAAGTAGCAGCATTAGTGCCAAAAAGGTTGTGACCAAAATAGATAAGTAGAAGAATCCCTGGTGTCCTTTCCCCGTCATGGACAACATATTACCATTGTCAGGTGCACTGAAGCATTAGCAATTTACAGAAATTATTTCATGCTTATAGAGAGACTGCTTTTTGAAGGTCTGCCTGCTAAACTCCTGATTAACATTTTTTTAAAAAATAAATGCAGATCAGATATGCAAGCAGGTTCAGCTGTATGCTCTTTGAACATAGAAAGGAGTTATTTGATGTCTTCTGTTCTTAAAAGGGTCAATAAAATATTCTTTTGGAGGCTAAAAGTGGACAGCATTTACTTCACGCTCGCAACATATATCCATATTTGATGAGGAAAAGGAATATTCCACCAAGCCAATACAAATAATAATACAGGCCTTTCATTTCATTCAGTGTTGCACCTTCACACCACCTGATAGAGATTGTTTGTGATAAGAGATCATTTGCACACTTTCCAATGAAACTGAACAAAACTGAACACAAGTGTATAAATATTAGGTATATTGGTGGCCTCTTTCTTACTTTTCTTCAAGTGGGGAAGGTTGAGTTAGAATTTCCTTTTCTCATTCGTGTGTGTGTGTGTTCGTTCATTTTACTCTGGTTTTTATTCATTTAATTCTGTTTCCATATTTGCAGCACATTGGGTCACTTCTTGTGAAAAAGCAACCAATAAATGCAATTGCAAATCATAATAATCATTAACAGTCAGATTGACAAAAAAGGTCTTTCCTCTGTGGCAGTGATCCTCTCCTGCCAACTCATGCCCCTTTATAGCCCTTCCCCTTGGCTGTACACATCCGTTACCACTTGCTGCCACGGGCTCCATCTACTGACTTTAAATAAAGACCACATGCAGAATAAATATGTAAGTGAGTTTTAATTTGGCCATTAGAACAGTAAGGGAATGTCTAGGCACTTAATTGCCACATAACAAATTACTGTGATAAGTAGATATACACTGGAACGCATATTAAATGTCAACCATCTATAATTAACTGGCTATAGGCTAGCCTGTTGATATTCCCAAGAGCTTTAGCTATTTCACCAGAGTTGCTGCTTCACATACAGAAACAGAGAGTGTCACTGGTCTCTTTTCAGCCAAGACTGCTCAACTGATCCACCCTCCAACAGTATGCCATATGAAAGTCCAATGTGTATGTAGTGCCTCTGATGAACTGCTTCAGTCGACATACAGATTTCACAAACATTCAGATTTTAATGTCTGTAATGCCTCTCAATGAATATATGCAAAAAAAAAAATTACACATCAATTCCCTCTAATATGATGCATTTTTGCATATTGTTTTTACAAATATACATTCATATACATGCTTCGGCCTAGAATAAACATTCTTGTGCACATTACACAGTTGGAAAACTGCACCGCAAAAATTTGGAGTAGCATGGATTTCAAAGGAGGATGTTTTGATTCGCATACTGTATCGGAAAGTGAGAATTAGGTAAGTTCCCCTTTAAATGCAAGCTGAACCAGAATTCTCTCCCCCCCCACTCTGTTGATAATGCATACCCTGAGAGAAAACATATATTTAAATAATTGCATATTTCAATATAATGCTGTTCTGTTTTTAAATGGAAGATGAATGCAGAAACAGGATGGAACAGATCAAGAATGAACACAAGGGAAATTGTCATAGACCAGAAACAAACTGGCCCTACTTTTAGCACACAACAGCCACATCTAACAAAAATAAAAAAGAGAATCAAGTCCCTCCCTCACCCCTACCCCCAGCCTGGATTGACTTCAATATCAGCACAGTTGACCATTAGCCACTGACTGGTAGATTTGACAGCGGCTCTTCAGAAAGACTCTTCACAAAACCATTCTGAGAAGTGGATTTCATGACAGCCTCCTACTCTCCCTAAACCTTGTGGGAAGAGAGGCAAACCTACACTAATTGGACTCCAGGGAACAGCCTGTCAGCTCTAAACAGTATCCTAGCAGGGTTGCAAAGGTCGGTTTCATCCCAACCTAAGCATGGTCCCATCTCTCACCTTTCACAGTTCCGTAGTTGCCTTCCAAAGGGCAGTGAAGACCTTTCTTTTTGAAAAGGCAATTGAAATGGTAATTTTTATATATAAAAAAGAAATGCTTTAAGTATTTATTTATTTATTTATTTATTTGGTTTGTGCTTTTTTAAATGGTGTTACTAATCATTATTTTTACTCATCTTTGACTTGTGTTTTCAGAGAATAGTGAGCAGGAAATATGCTAAATTTAGTCATCCACATGCAAATAGGAGAATATTGATTTCTGGAGCCAGTCTTCACAATACCCAGAAACGTCATGGGTTCTACTGAAAGGCACTCCAAGGAATGGCTGCCTTTCATGGTGGTTCACCCCTTCCTCACATTTCCCAAAAATTCGCAATACTCTTTATCTGAACATGTTACAAATCTTAGGGAGGTCCAAAAAGCAGGATTACTGTGAAATTAATTTTGCGTGCTAAATAAAACCCTAAGAAAATTTACCAGGTTTATCTACAGGTTCACACTTTGCAGCACAGATCACATTCATATGACACATGGCTTCTCCCAAAGAATTCTGAGAATTGTTGTGTTGTGCATTGGAAATCTGCTCGGTGGCAGGGGTTCCAACTCCAGGGGGCCCAACCCTCTTAGGAGGTCCCAATATTGGTGGGGGGCTGGGCCCCCCAATGTTAAGAACAATCATGGTCAAGTGTGGAGATGAGTGCAGTGTGGCTTCAGTGGCTGGCTCCTCCTGCTGCAGAGGGGAAGGCGGTGGGAAGCAGCCCCCAGCCATTGGCGACAGCAAGGGAGGAGGAGCTGCCACCAGACATTGAAGCCATGCTACCACCATGTTTGGCTCCTGCCCCCTGAGTCCTCCGACATCCTGATATGATGTCAGGACATTGCACATGTGATGTCACATGCACAACATTTGCCCCACCCATCTCCTTTCGAAGCTGGCACCTTTGCTTGGTGAGGGATAAACCACAATTTCCAGAATTCTTTGGGGAAGCCATGCCTGTTAAAGTAGTACAAATGTGCTTTAAATGTGCAGTATGGGTGTGACCAAAGTTGCAAATTGCATTCCACATTCATGGCATGTAAAATACTTAGAGTAACAATTGCCTTTAAGTGCAAGCCGGTATTTTGTTTCCATCTATACTATGGAATATGCTGTAAAAAGTTGTCTCTATGATCAACAAACAAGACTCAGCAAGTCTTTTTGGTTGAAGCACCATCCCATTGCCATTTCAATATTTTTCTCTTCCCCCCCCACCCATGCCCCCCCCCAAAGGCAATATATTCAGGAGATGGCTGCCCATATAAATTGAGGGCTACTGCAAAAGAAAAGTCCTTGGAGACACAGCAAGTAATGAGTATTTAAGGAGATTTGAGCCAAGAGCAATGCAGGATAGCAATGTCAATCACAACAAGTGCCTTCCAATTAATTTTGTTTTTAGTTTTGTGGTGACTAAGCAAGGAGGATCACTAACTTCTCCTTGAGCTAAGTGGTGCAAGTTTTTTTTATAAATGCAAACTGCTTTGGCTTTCTTTCTTCTTCTTCTCCTGATCTATATTCCAACTAGCATCTACCCCCCTTTTTTGTATGGTTTCCTAAACTGGATCTTTGTTTTTATATCATACAATATAATCCCACTGTAGAATGGAAGCTGCCTTAGGCCAAATCAGAGCATTGGTTTGCCTAGAAAAATATTCCCTATACTAGTCCATAGTGACTCTCCAGATTTTTAGACAGACAACAGTCTCAGTCCTATCTGGAAATGCCATGGTCTTTTTACATGCCAAGCAAGTGTTTACATGCCCAGCTTATCCATCACAGAGCTTATGTGGACATGCTTGGAAGGGGTTGTTGGACTGCCCCTAATGGTCCCAGCTCCATTCCCGATCACATATCAGAGGGTCTAAAGGGGGTACTAAGCGCATTTGGCTGAACACACTTGGAATATGCAACCAGTACCCCTAATCATGTAGAGTTCTTGATTACAGGGAAGACTGTAATGTGTTCACCAGAACATGCAAAAGAATCCCCCCTCAGACCTTCCTGTTCAAGATCCAGTGGGAACAGGAACATCATTGACAGGGCTAATATTTGCCTCTTGCCTCCAGCACACTTTGAACATATGAATAAGGCTTTATTGGACAATATATTCCATGGCAATCATCAAACACTGTTGCTTTAAGTCCTATTGTAACAGTGATGATATCCAGTGATGGATTTGTGGTCCACGGAGCTCCATATACAGCCCTTTTTCAAGGCTCCATCCATTTACCTAAATAAACATGACTACATCCAAACCAGTGTGGTGTAGTGGCTAGAGAGTTGGGCTAGGACCAGGGAGTCCAGGGTTCAAATCCCCACTCAGCCATGAAGCTAACTGGATGTCCAGTCACTGCCTCTCAGCCTAACCTACCTCACAGGGTTGTTTGTAGGGAGAACCATATAAGCCAACTTGAGCTCCTTAGGAGGAAATGTGGGGTATAAATGCAATAAATGAACAAACAAATAGATGTGGGTGTGCACAGCCCCACAAACCATCCATTTAATAATAATAATAATAATAATAATAATAATAATAATAATATGTTTTGGTTTCTTAGAATTCCTGGGCTAAACTGGAATTTTCAAATGCTCACATTGAATGCGCACACACACAAGATGGACACTTAATTTTTTAAAATTTATTTTGAGAGCAATCATGATCAGCAAATAAGCACTCTATTCTTATGAAATAGAACATCTTTATAAAGACCCATGGGACTTGATGGCTTGAGGATGGGCCATAGCTCATTGGCAGACATCTGCTTTTTATTCAAAAGTTCCCAGGTTCAGATCCTGGCATCTGCAGGTAGGACTAAAAGAAAACCCTCTCTAAAAATCTAGAGAGCCCTTACAAGCCAGTGCAGACAGCACTGGCCTATATGGACTGTGCAAGTGGTGTGATTCAGTAAGGCACCCAGGCAGCTTCCTGGGGGACTGAGAATGCCAGCTCCAAGTGGGACATTCCTCTCAATTCATGTTCATTCTCAACACCACTCCAATATTTTGATCCTCTTTGCTGCACTGAATTCTGGCAGAATCTTCCACAGCTCTCCAGCAGAACCAGAGAGGCCAGGCTGCTGCCTGAATGATGGATGATACACTCACCCAGCTGTTTCATGAGCAAAAGGGGACATTCATGATTCAATATCTGCTCCAAGCTTTAGTTTCTCAAGTGACTGCTAGGAGGAGATTGAGCTACCTTTGGGAATTGTCTTGAGCCTTTATTCTCTTCTGTATGGTTGTGCGCCTTCCTCCTTTTCATAACATGCCCCCATGTAATTTCTCTCTCTTCACTCCAATCCACATTCTATTTCACTTTGCTGAATTTTGCAAGTATAAGTATAGATTCTCATTAAATATTTGTTAGTGTGATTGAGCTGCATTGAAGGAGTTGGACTAGATGACCCCAGGGTCCCTTCCAACTCTACAATTCTATGATTCTATGAATTTTATTTTATTTTAAAGTTTCAAGAGGGGTATCAAATATTTTTTAATGTGTAAAGTGATTCTCAGTATCTTAAAGAGCTCTATTGTTTGAATGCATGATCAATAAGTGATCATGGAGTCCCAGGGCATCTTTTCAGAGCCTTGCCATGATTCTTGACTCAGACCCAGCCTTTGAAGCACACAAACAATATTATGAAGAAGGGGAATAAATCTGTAACCCTATTGTTGCAATCTCACAAGAAGCCACCAGATGTCACAGTTACAAAAATGTTACTATAATAATCAGCAGTAGAGCTAGAAGGCTAGTTGTGTTTTCCATATGAGACTTACTGCTTTCGAACCTCTTCGGTGCTTTTTTTTATGTGAAAAATATAATGCAGAATAGAAATTGAAAGAGTCACTTGCAATCTGAGTGCCCAGGCCGGTGTAGGCTTTTCCTTGTTGTGACAAACCTGTTTAAAACTCCCATATTCCTTTTCTTGTACATATGACTATGTGCTAGACGTTTTCACAAAACTCATTCACTCTTGGATGCTTGTGGCAAATTCAACAAATATTGTTTCAAGAGGAGGGTCTGGGTGGTATTTTGAATCTTCACAGCAAGACCAAATTCTGCATGCTGTGACCAAAAGGGACAGAGGCATGCCACTGGTGCATTCTGCCTCATCAGGCAATTAGGCAGTTTGCTTGAGTCCTTTTACTCTCAGTATTGTGCACAGCAGTCTTAAGCACTCCACATTCTTCTATGAGACTTATTAGGGGGGGACCTTCAGCTAGTCAATATCTCACAACCCATCCTACCTTACAGGGCTGTTGTGAGGACAAAAGTGTGAAAAAGAAAAGAAGGAAGGCAAGAACTGTTTTGAGTTTCTTAAAGCAAAGGGGAAATAACATTGCAATGAATCAATGGCACTTTTAATTTTTTTAATTTTTTGCTTTTTTTAAAAAAAAAAGTTCAATTGAGTTTGATGGGGTTTTCCCACCTCAGCGTTTAAGGGCTGTAACTTAAATTGAAGAAGAGCTGTAAAATGGTGTAAAATATAAACTTTAAAAACAAGCTCATTGAATAAACAACATCAGGCATATTAGCTCTTTGCATCTTATTCTGTGAGAACATCTCAGCTGTGAAACTTGTGTGTTTCGGTCTTATTTTTATTTTCAAGAGTGAGGTCTTTCAAAGTGTTGAAAATTATTGTTCCAGTTCTTTGGACCAATCCTCCTTTGTTTCCCTGAATAAGTCTATCTTCATGATGTCTGAAACAAAAGTCTCATGTTCTTTTACCTGTGGGGTAAAGGTGGAGGGGGGAATGGCTCCAAATGGGCTTTTAAGAAACTGAATATTTTGACTAGGCTTTATTTATCTATTAGATTTCTTTCCCGCCCTTTACTAGTGAGTCCCAGCTGTATTCTTTACAGGTGCCCCAAGCTGGACTTGTTTTATTATGGTTTAGGTAAGATTTCCCAGATGTATAATCAAGTACCTTACTGTGAACAATGAATTTAATTACATTCATGAAGAAATTAATTTTAATTTACTTTAGTTCTAAAGCAGCAGCTTTTTGCTGACTTACTTTTGTATGGGTGTTGTGGGCCTCCTTAACCTTCCCCAGCCTCATTTAACTCTCTATACCTTCCCTCAAAGCATCCAACTGTTCTGTCCACTAGAAATTTAGAAATCCTCCTCACATTTCAAAGCAGTCAGTTGCTGGGTGAGAAATATCTTCCTGAGTCGCAAAGTCAGCACATGACTCAAATGGCCCGGTTGATGGTTTGCTGCTACGCCAGCTTATGCAAAGAGCTTTTAAGGCTGCCTTTAAGCCAAAGCATTTCATGTTGGTGTATGGAACAAATAAGACAAAATTAAACAACAGCAGCAACCAAGGTAAAGGCTGCAATAAAAACACCATGTTATAAACTGGTTTAAAGCCTTGCCCCAAAGTCAAGCTCTCCTATGGACAGCATTCCATATCTGGGGTACTCCCACTAAAAAGTCCCTGTTTCCCATACCTCATATCTAACAGTAATGGTATCCTGAGCAAATATGATATAATAGACATGTTCATAAGACGAAAGGGGATCTTCAGATGCACCAATCCTAAACTACATAGGTCTTTCTGGATTACGGTAATCCTCTAAGCATATTTAATTGTTTCCGGAAAGACACTGGAAGCCTGCCAAGATACTGTTTAATCTCATGGTCTTTTGATCTCCTGACCTGGAAACAGGAGCGAAAGGGAAATCAGGAGATTGCTAGTCTTTTATAAAATAGTTGCCAAGTAACTAGGGCTGAACATATTCACAATGGCACCCAAGAACTTAGGTTTCAATTAATTAGATATATGTTAAACAAAGTAGCTTACTTTGATAACTTAAGTACCACCCCTTTTTCTACACTACTTCAACAATGAGATTGCTGGCGGTGAGGGCGGTAGAATCATTTTTGTTTTTGTTTTTTTCTATTAAAGTGCAATTTATAAATATTTAAATAAACATAAATAATCAGAAATTTCAGAAAGAAATATCTCTTCCTGATACCAAACCTGAATGGTTTATTATTATTATTATTATTATTATTATTATTATTATTATTCTGGCAATCTTTGAGCTTTTGGGGGTTATAAAGTGGCATATAAGCACTCTAAATAAATACATTTTTCATTTAGGTGGAGATTATCTTATTTTGGAAGTGGGGAAAATGACTGACAAAATATGGTTAAATGTTAAAATACGTCTGCAAAATTACATATGCAGATTTATTATGATTAGCTCCATATGATTAGTTAGCATTTGTACCCCACTGCAAACATTACTATTTCTTTTCTACAACAGAAATTATTATATTCGAAAAGAACACTCGAAAGGTCTTTAATCTAAGCTTGATTTAGGAAGTGAATATATGCACAAAATATGCTTTCAAAGGCAACTTTAAAAATTGCTTTTAAAAAACAGCACATCTCATCATTTAAACAAGTCACGATGAATAGTTCATACAGTTCTAACTATAGAGAATGTCTGACCGTGATCAAATAGCAGAAGAAAAGCACTCTGAGTACAGCGTTATAATGCAAAATTCTGAAGGGTGAGGTAATGGAGTATTCAGTGATAATGTGACTTGTAAATTCTGAAGCCTTACACTTTTATATTAAATTGTTATTTTATCCAAGTGGAGGGAAAGAAAATATGAATCTACATTCTACAAATGTAATCTAAATTTATCCTGACTTTCAGATGGTATATGACCTTTATTTACATTAAGCTACCATGGCACGGAAGCTGTTTGATATGCTGCTGATATAGATGTGCTACAGGTACGCTATAGATAGATATCAAGCTACCAATCCCATATTCATCATTGTTATGCTTGAGCACTCTTGGAACATTTTTCTACAGTACGTTTTATCTTCTGAGTGCAGTCATTTCTCCTAGGGATGCTGAAGCAGAGGACCACAATCACACTTGCACCCTCCTACTCTATCTCAATACAGAGACAAATATTTAGAATAAGCAGGTTGCACAAGCCTTCCAGCCACATACATTCATGTGCATGTGTGTAAAATCAAAAATTTGAAGACACATGAACAGCTAGCAACTGGAAAGTTTAGAATTCTACTCGCTTGCTTGCTTGTCATTGTAGAGAGTTGATGGCACATGCCACCATTCAAAAGGTATCTGTGATGTCCAACCTATGTTCTGTAATTATGCAGTCCTAGAAGATATGAACCATGTGAAGTTCAGAACATCTGAATAAGTTCCAAGTATTGTTACCTGATTTATGAAGGTAAGAAGAACAACTGCTATTAGTTGTCCTCCACTACAACACAGACAAAACCAGATAAGCTGGAATTCAAAACTTTCCCACTTCATCCCAAGGTCTAGAAGAATGAATGAAGTTCTGTGCCCTTTGGCTTTGCTGTTACTCCACAAACACAGTCAATGAATCTCCTGTATGCTCTGGCAAGGTACATGATGAAATTGTTACAAAATATACTGCTCTATCAAGTGAAAGCAGCACCTCTGATAAATACTTTTTTACAATTTCAGTGCATCGCAGTACTCCAACCAGCAAGAGGCAGAAAAAAGAATCCTGTACAGCGGTACCTTGGGTTACAGATGCTTCAGGTTACAGACGCTTCAGGTTACAGACTCCACTAACCCAGAAATAGTACCTCAGGTTAAGAACTTTGCTTCAGGATGAGAACGGAAATCATGCTCTGGAGGCACGACGGCAGCGGGAGGCCCCATTAGTTAAAGTGGTACCTCAGGTTAAGAACAGTTTCAGGTTAAGAACGGACCTCCAGAACAAATTAAGTTTTTAATCCGAGGTACCACTGTAGTTCCTTTTGGTCTCTGTAGTTCCAGTCCAAAGGAACAGTAGACTAGATCTCAGCTGGCAGAAACCACCCATGTGATTCCAGTCAGTAAAATTGTCAAAGCAACAAGATTGAAGCTGCCAATATACCTTGAGCTTCCCTTTCTAGTAGGGATTTTGGCAAGGAAGAAGAAGCAAACCTATTTATGATTTTTATCCAATAGGAATTACTACATAGCGTCTCTACTACAATGTTTAGCAAGCATTTGGCATATGATAGTTCAATGCTGTAACAAACAAAATCAAACCTCAAACAATGAAATCTCCATTTTGAACTGCACAAGGGAAGAAAGTAGTTCTGCTTTTCTGACCAGATCCACATTCCTATGAAGAACATAGGAGCTCTGCTGGATCAGACCAAAGTCCCACTAGGTCCTGTAACCTGTTCTCAGTGGCCAACCAGGTGGGTATGGGAAGCCTTTTAGCAGGACCCCCTTGTTCCCAGTACCACCTACACTCATATGCCTACTTTACCGGGGGGTAACTGTGAAGGAGCTGCAAGAGGCCAAACCACCAATAACACTTAACATGTTAGAACAGCTGCAATTACATTACACCCCATCCACATGCATATTAGCTCCTTCACCACAATATACCGTATTTTTTCATCTATAAGATGCCCCCATGTATAAGATGCCCCCTATTTTTGGGGACAACAATTTAAGAAAATGAGGGGGGAGATCTATCCATGTATAAGACGATCCCAAATTTTGGACATTGTTTTTTAGAGGTGGGGGGGACTAAGTCTTATACATGGAAAAATATGGTATCGCTGGCTAGGCAGTCTTGCAACAATACTGCACTACCACTCTCCACCACTGGGTGGTTTATGTTCCACCACCCATGCTACAACTTTATATTTTCAAAAAAAGTAAAAAGGTATTTTATAAAAAGTCTTGCCAAAATGAGGAAAATAAAAAGGTCAATCAACTCTAAAATAAAAAAGCAACTTAACAATGAGTGAAGGGGTAAGGTGGAGTGAGAGAATTTGAAGAGCATATTATGAACAACTTTACTGAGGGCTCTCAGACTATAAGCATATCTAAGGAAGCACCCTCGTCCCACACCCGTGGGCAGCTAGCCCCACCCCCAGGTGCACAGCATGTGCACCACTCCGGGTGCTGGAGCAGCTAGTTCCGCCTCTGATGTCAGCTGCGATAGTTAAATGGCCCTTCGGATTCAGAGTCAGTGTACAGTGGTACCTCGGGTTAAGTACTTAATTCGTTCTGGAGGTCCATTCTTAACCTGAAACTGTTCTTAACCTGAAGCACCACTTTAGCTAATGGGGCCTCCCGCTGCCGCCACACGATTTCTGTTCTCATCCTGAAGCAACATTCTTAACCTGAGCTACTATTTCTGGGTTAGCGGAGTCTGTAACTTGAAGCATCTGTAACCTGAAGCGTCTGTAACCCGAGGTACCAATGTACCTCTGAACACCAATGGCAGGGGCATTTAAAAAAAGAAGAAGAGTGGTAAATTTAGTCTTTGTAGCATTCTTGTGGATTTCCTGGATCCATGTAGCCACATTAGAAATGCTTGTCTAGAGCGGTCCATGGTCTGATCCAGCATAGGAGTATTTCCAATGTTCATTAGGTGAAACCAATGACAAATCCAAAACAGTTATTGTTCCTTTTTGTTATGTGCACTTTGTATGAATGTGCACTTGACACTCTCCTTTGCATGAAGCGTGCTGAGGAGTTTAGTAAATAATTTTCTGTGCATGGGAGATTGCAAAATATATTTAAACTGACAGAAGATAGACGGCATGATAACTAATAACAACTGAGGCATTTAAATAACCAATGAGCTTATTTTTTAAAAAAAAACAGAAACCACTTTGAATGTCATTAGTAATCTCATTCTCCCCTCCCCTCTGTGCCAATCCAAGTAGCAACAAGAAAGATTAAATAAAATGAAGTATTATCTCCAGAGGAAATGGAGAATATAAGATTTTTGCAACTTGGTAGGTCAGGTCAACGCAGCACAGAATGTATTTCCAACACTCATTTGGGGAATACTCCTTTCCCCAGTTGCAAATAATGTAATGATTTCAACCTCAAATTGAATGGCATCCAATATTAAACCTGCACATATTAAAGACCAAGAAGAGTAACACAGGATCTCCAAGTCAATACCACTAATCTGTTCCTTATAGCAATCTTGTAAGTCAGTGGTATTTTGGGACTGTTACAGTAATAAATCTAGTGTATAAAAGTAATCCAAAATTAGTTGCTTAAAAGATTTTCTCTGTCATTCAGAACTGCATTATTCTTCTTTGCTCTGCTTGCTTTAATACTTTTATGACTAGCTAATATGAAAATACAGGCTTAGATTTAATTAGACAAAACATACTCAATGAAGCTCTTTTCGAGTAGAACAGGAAAACAGGCTTAGCTGGAATCCAGGTATTAGTACAACAAGAGTTACTCAGCAATCTCACACTTAAATTTAAATCCTGGATACAAGACATGACCGTAAATACAACATGACATATGTAAGTACCAAAAGGTAATCTTATTTTGAATTAACCATTCAGATTCTGGAGTACAGAAGTGGTATGCTGATTGTTTGGGAAAACAGGAATGAAAGGAAAGCTGCCTTAAATTCCACCCCAAGAGGTAAACCAAGAACAGTTTTGCAGGAAGTAAATTCGTAATCTGATCAATTTATATGTAGAAGTCAGCCAATGAGAACCAGACTATTTTTTTTAAAAAAATTCAGTGCGGAGAGCTTGAAACTATTGCTTAAAAACCTGACTGGCCCATTGCTACACTATAGTCACTGATGTGAAGAAGCATCCCTATTTTGTTAATCATTCTTCTGCTGCTACAGCATCTCTAGTATAATGAAAGTGATCATGTTTCACAAACTCAAATCCCCCAAATAGTGAATTCAATCTGCTCATGTCCTATGTCACTAGTAAACACACCCTACACAATTAGGAAAGTAAGCTACTACACTGTGCATGTTATACATGAAATTAATGATGAAAGTAGTGCATTACCTCTTCTAATACAGTCCTACCTCGGGTTACAGATACTTCAGGCTGCGCTTTTTCGGGTTATGGACCCGCCAAAACCCAGAAGTACCAGAACAGGTTACTTCCGGGTTTCAGTGGTCACACATGTGCAGAAGCAATAAATTGTGCTTTGCACATGCACAGAAGCACCGAATCATAACCTGCACGTGCGCAGACGCGCCACGTGCATCCCACATGGATCATGTTTGCAACCCAAGCATCCACTGTAATAGGTGACAATACTTAAAGCATTTCCACAATCCAATACATTTCCTAGTGAAATTTGTTATTTTCTAAATTGAAGTGCAACAAAGTCATATGCAAAGATGATGAAGATAAGCAGTATTAGCAGTATTTAGGCAGCACAGGTGTTACTTTTGTACTGCAATAGAATCTCCCACCCCTCATTCTTCTGCATGCTTCCCATGATGTCATTATCATTCCATCACTATTCTGAAATATTGTGGTCATCAAATGACTTTTTCTTCTGTTGCAAAAATTCTAACATATGTGAGAGATTTGGAAAGGTACTCAAGTATTTTAATTGTGTGGAAGGTGGGGTGTGTTTTTGTGGGGTTTTTTTTGTAATTTTCTGGTTTTATATATGACCAAGGGCAAGGGGGTGGCATCCATTTCATGTATTTTCCTCAAATTATTTAGTCAGGAGGCCAGTATCTAAAATGGAAAATGGCTCAGTTCCTGCCAAGACCTGATGTCCCATGGGGTCAAAATTCTGGGATACTGGGTTATATTTATATATACTGCATACACATGTTCACACACCCTGTGGAAGAGGAATGGAAAGAGTGAGATTATGACAACACATCCTGTCATTGCTGTGGATGGGAAAATGTGCAAGCAGCCTGCAAAAAAAAACAGCAACATGTGACAGTCACTTCAATATTGCTCCATTAAAACATTGGCTCAAACAATAGTGAAAGTGCAGTAAACGTCCTTTAGACAGTGGAAAGATCTAGCATTTTCTTCACAGCGGATCAATGTTCCTGAAATGCAACTGCACTGTCGACACCACAATTGCTCAAAAAACACATTAATGCGAATCCAGCCATTCAGGGCTGATTGTGGCAATGAAAGCAACTGATTTTCAGTAGCCTTTTCTACAGAGGACTGTAGATTATGCCTAGTCTTGGGGCTACCAGTTCGTATAATGCAGAACTGTAAGGTGTTTGCAGTACATCTGCCAAGTATCCTCACTTTTGAAGTAGAGCAACATGATGATTCAGGGCGTTTACCTGTGTTTGCACTGCAGATGCACCTGTCCTTTAAACATTATGGTTTCTTCCCTATGGGGAGATTTGGCAAACATGCAGCAATCTTACATTTTTCTGCATGATGTGAAAGCGAGTCTCATGTGGCCCTTGTTCTGTTAACTTTAGGCCAGAATGCCCTAATTCCTTTTTTGTAATATTTCTTCTTTTCCTTTCCTTTCAAGGGAAATATGTTCTCTCTGCACTTTGAGGACAGAAAAGTCAATAAGACAACATCAATGTAAAAAATCAAGTGAATTCTTTCTCAAAGGTATAAATGTCAATAGTTTTTCTCTCTCCAAGAGTTCATTAACAAAGCACTGCAAAACACATAGCTGACTTCATCCTTATCTGCTTATTCATACTAAAGATGTCTTAATGGTTGGTTTGTTTGTAGGTTTGTTTGTTTAAATTTCTATACCATCCTTCATCTGAAGATCTCAGGGCAGTTTACAATAAAAAAACACAAAACACAAAAACACAAAAAAATTACACAACATAATAACAAATGAAAACAAAACTCCCCCCTCCACACACAGTTTAAAGGGCCATAGATGGTTTAATCATGTTTTTTAGGGGCAGATCTACTATGAGACTAATAATGTTTAAGCTTCAGGGTCCCTAATCCTGGAGGTCCCCCAGAAATGACTTTAGTCTGCATTGCTTAACATGTTGGGGTCTGTTAGACCTAATTGAGTCACACAACTCAAATTGATTAACTGTTGATTTCTACATTATATCTGAGCTTTCACATGGCATAAAAGCCATTTCTGGAAATTTAACAGAAGTTTAGTGCTTGTATCCATGTTATTTGCATTAAAAAAAATCAAGTCAAAAATCATGTAACGTTAAATCAGAAGTGACTATGAGTGTATTATAGAAAATAACTATGAAGAAACTGTTAGTATTGTTATTGAATTGTTAGTGTTGCTATTGAAAGCCCACCCTCCACGAAATGGTCCCAAGCTGGTTACACATATCACAAAATAAAATGTAAAATTACCTACAGCCATACTTTAACAAGTAGTAAATAGTGCCTCAAAGCAGAATACTGCCGTAAATCCAAATGCAATGCAGCAGCTTTGTGTTGACATCTGACAGCAACAATCCAGCCCAAAATTATTATCACAAATGAAGGTTACTTATGCAATTTCCAAGTAGGGTGTATTCAGATGTGAGAAACATTTCATCAATTTTTATGATGATAATTCTAGTGTTTCTGTTCTATTTTTCAATGTTTCTTTCACACTTCAGTACCTGTTGCATTATGGAGCTTTGGGGCCAATATGCCAATGTGTTGTGCTAAATTTCATTCACATCAGTGTGCATGTTTTAACAAAAACAAACATCACTGGGCACTGCCTCTACACTCTAACTCTGCCCCCCCAATGGCTCATCCATGAAAATGGCAGGGAAGAACTGTATGATGTTAAAATGGTAAAGGGATCCCTGACTGTTAGGTTCAGTTGCGGACGACTCTGGGGTTGCACGCTCATCTCACTCTATAGACCGAGGGAGCCAGCGTTTGTCCGCAGACAGCTTCCAGGTCATGCAGCCAGCATGACTGAGCTGCTTCTGGCGAACCAGAGCAGCGCACGGAAACGCTGTTTACCTTCCCGCCAGAGCGGTTCCTATTTATCTACTTGTACTTTGACATGCTTTTGAACTGCTAGGCGGGCAGGAGCTGGGACCGAACAACGGTTGTTGTGGGGATTTGAACCGCCGACCTTCTGATTGGCAAGCCCTAGGCTCTGTGGTTTAGACCACAGCGCCACCCACGTCCCTCTATATGCTGTTAGACCTCCCTATATTTCATCACTTTACCCACAAACAGATTCCTTTCTGGAAGCAATTAGCATGGAAATGAATGCTGAACTTCCACTGTCTTCTGCTAGAGTTATGGAAGTGGCTATAACATTGTGCAACAACAGCTGAAGTATAATGCAGAAATTAATTGTTAGAGAAATGTCAGTGAAACAAAATAAAGTGTTGTGTGAATGCAGCCAAAGTCTCAGGTTGTAGTGACTTTTCACTTTTGGACCCTAACTGTAATGGTAGGCAATTGTATTTGGTCATTCTCATAACATTGCTGCTCCCCTCTTGAAACAGGTTGCAGGATGCCAGAATGTACAAATGGCAGAACTCCCAGAAAATTGTTTTGCTAGCACCTTATTAACACTATTACTGCACAGCAGTTCAGGAGAGGAAATGCTGCCAAACACCTGATCTGCTGAGGGATTTGGTATGGTGCTAGCCAAGCTCTCAAAATAGTCACTAGCTTCTTTACATATAAATTAGGAAGTGAGGTGGTTTGTCTCAGATGGGAGAAATGTGATGGAATCAGGCAAACCAGGCTCTGAAATCCACCTGAAATAACCAGGAAGAGAAGAATTTTGGAGCAATCTGATCATGGTGCATGCATAGATAGGAAGGAGAAACCTTGTTGCTTCTCTCAGAAGGAGCTAAATCTCCACAAAAATAGATGGACTGAAGCAGATTTGTGGAAAAGCACAACTGTATGGAACAGGGTACTTTTTGTGTCTGCAGGGCACACTTTGAATTTCAAGACGGCCATGAGTGCCAGTCACTAGATAGGTGCTGTGGGGCATGTGGCATAACACAAAATGGCTGCTAGGAAACAGAACCGCAAAATGGTGTGGGAATACCCCCAGAGTCCCTGCCCTCACTGAGGGAAAAGGCACCAACTTCAGACACTGTCATACTTTCCCCCCACAGATAGGAGCTCCTTGCACAACTTCTCTGCTAAGAATGGAAAAGAAGGTGAGTTAGATAACCATGGCATTCAATGAAATGTGGGCTTGTCTGATGGAGCATGTACAATGTAGCAGAAACCAATCCAGTGCAAGCGGGAACTGAGCAAAAAGAGCAAAACTATTTCATGTATTACATATTTGTGATTGGGTATATAACAGTATATTTTGCAGGCACCAAAGATGGTACTAAGACTCACAGGCAATACCTCGGCAATCCTTGGGGGTCCAGCGTACTGCCACACAGTATATGAATTTGACAGCAACTTTTACACACGTCTGTTGCTTTGGGTTGATATTTGCTAGATACCATAGAGGAGGAGTTCCAGGACCATGGATAACTCTGAGTGAGCAACTTGCTCCAAAAATGGATAAAGGCAGACTTAGCCTTTTAAAGCTTCTGCTCCTAGACTACCTCTCCCAGGCTCTACCCCTCTTGTAGCTAACTTTAGATTGTTAAAGGGCTAAGAAAGATACCCTTCTTTTCCAAGTGTGTTTCCTATGTGGCTGGACCAGTGAGGTCCTGCAGGAGGCATTTTGTTCTCTGTGAGGTGGTGCCTATAAGTATCTAGGCTCTGGACCTACAGATTCTTTTGGGGTATCATGTTTGTTAGCCTAAGGCTCTTAGGCAACAGGCCCAGTACCCTGCGCTTGGTCTGGCTCCTTTGCTCAGGCATCCTCAATCTCAGCCCTCCAGATGTTTTGGGACTACAACTCCCATCATCCCTAGCTAACAGGACCAGTGGTCAGGGATGATGGGAATTGTACTCCCAAAACATCTGGAGGGCCGAGTTTGGCCGATACCTGCCTTAGCTGAAGTCTGTAGCTTCTGACTCTGAGGCCACATTCATTCACAGCAAACATTTAAAGCATTATGATATAGCGTGTTCTCACTAAAGGAGAGCACGTGTTGCGGATGGGGCCGGACAAAGCACCCTGCAATGACTAGGCAGGAAGGGGGCCTAGTGCTGGTTGGTGTTTATGTTGCTGGGGAAAATTTGTTGTTGCAAATTTAGGGGTGGGATCAGAGGATATTTAAGCAGGGTCCACAGCAAGCTACTTTCTCTTTCACTGTGGACATCGGATCAGACTGAACTCAGTGAAGGACTGGTTGTATTTACATTTCTTCTCCTTTTTCTTTCCTTTGTTTAATTTTATTTGATTGGTTTCCTCTTATTATATTATTAGATCCCTGCCACCTTTCCCTGGGGCTTAGAGCCCCCGTGGGCTGCTGGGGCTTTGCCCTCGGCTCTGGCTGTTGGGCGACTCCCGGCCTAATCCTAGCTTGGGGCCCTTAGGGATTTAGTGGCTGGGGAAGACCTTTCCTTTAATTTATTTATTTTAGCTTCATTTTAATTTGATTTTAGTAGCTCCCCCCCCCCCCACGTGGAAGCGACTGCCTGCTCAGCGGTGGTGGCGCTGCTGGGGAAGCTGTTAGTTTTGTAAATTGCGCATAGCGCGCTTGGCAATTTTTTGGGCTGTTTTAATCTGCTTTTGGGCCTGATTCGGCCTGGGAGGCCTCCAGGGCGAGTGCGGGCGGTAGAGACCTCCATTTTGGGTGGTTTTGGGCGGGAGCGCCATTTCCTGCCTCCCTCTACCTTATCCTGGCCTCCAGTGGCCGTTGGAGTGAGTGCAGCCTATAGTTGGCTGTGTTTGCTGGTGGCGCCACCTGGTGGTGGTTTGTATGGTTGCAGCTGATTGAAAGTGACTGAACCAATTTTCCATTCAGCCAGTTATTGCCTGTTAGCGTCTTTAGGTATTGTTTGCCATCTTTAAATTGTTTATTTGTTTTTCCATTGGTAGTAGGTATGGCCCGAAAAGGAAGACGTCTAAGAGGCCTGGTCTTGTGTCCTCAGCGAAGAGACCTATTAAAGGCCCGTCCCAAGCCTTGCGTTCACCTGCGCCAAATCAGTCGTTGAGTCGCATCCAATCCATGGTCACTGGTTTGGCTGGTGACCCTGCTGCGCTGGCCCGTGTTGAAGCTGAAATGGACGGCCTGTTGCACCGCTGCTCAACTCCGTCTACTTCTTCTGCAAGGCCAGCCCCTCCCGCAGGCGCATCATCTCTGGTGTCGTCATCTAGCGAAGAGGAGAGAGAGTTTATAGCAGCTGGGGGTTTCTTACCTAATACTGTGGCCCAAACCCCTGATTTACCCAAGTCTCAGGCTGCCATGCCGAAGGGTCGGGGTGGTGCCAGGGGAACGCCCAGGAGGAGGGCATCTGCTCAGATCCGGGCAGTGCAAGCAGCAGGTGCGCCGCCCCCAGCAGCTGTGCGCTCGGTTTCTGGTCATTCACAGGTTATCTCTTTTCAGTCTATTCCGGGCACCGCTCAGCAGGGTGATGCTTCTGAGTCTTCGGTAGAGGATAGCCTTCTTCCACCTCCGAGACCCTCTTCTGGTGGGCACCGTCGCCGCAAAAAGAGTTCCAGGAGGCGCGCCAAGAGAAGGCGGAGGGATACTTCATCCTCTCCCTCAGGTACTTCATCCTCTAGTTCAAGCAGCGATGAGGAGGCCTCTCTCAAGCTTTACTGGGGCTTTGGGGAGTCGACGGGGCTTCCAAAATGGGCATGGGAGCGAAGGGCCAACTCTCACAGAGCAAAGTACGGGGCAGTTCAGGATTGTCGAGATGGGGTCCTGGTACCTGAGGTAAAGGTCACCACCAACTCTGTCAGGGACCTCATACCCGGTGCCCACTTGACTACCAAGCTGCGGTCCAGGATTTTGGATGGCCGTTATATTGACATATTCAGCCTTGCCCCTCCGCAAGAGGGTCAGGACCCACAAGACAAAGGCTCCACCGCCTCTAAAAAACGGGCGGTGGTAGCAAAGGTGGATAGGACATTTGAAAGGTGGCTGGATAGCTTCCAAGTTTTTGCTGGAGTCGTGTCCGCAGCTTATCCTAGGAGATCTTTGCATCTATGGGTGTATTTGTCTATTGTCCGTTCGGCCTTTACGATGGCTGGAGAATCAGCTGCAATATCGTATGATGAGAACTTTAGGCGCAGGGCAGCTAAGATCCCCACGGCCCGCTGGGACCGGAAGGATTTGGACGTATGGACCACTTTTGTGGCTCCGCGTATTGACAGGAAGGCTGCAGAACCTCAGAAATCTAAGGCTGTCCTACCAAGGGTGGGTCGTAAGTTGTTTTGCTGGGATTTTAACAAGGGTACCTGCCTGCGACAATTCTGCAGGTACTCACATGCATGTGAGAAGTGTTCTGGGAACCATCCGGCTTCAGCTTGTACAGGGGGCCGTCGGTCCTTTCGGAAAGGGGGGGGGGGCCCAGCAGCCCCCAAAAGCCGCTCCTCCGGCTCCAGCCACTGGAGCAGCAAAGTAATACCTTGTCCTCTCTAGCCTATACCCCGGTACGGCTACAGCCGCTCCTGTTATTATTGCAGTCATATCCAGACAGGGCGTCGGCGTCTTATTTGCGGGATGGTTTTTCTTTGGGCTTTAGGATTCCAGTGGTTGCCACGCCGGTGGCTAGGAGTCCTGCGAATCAGAGGTCAGTTTTGGACATGCCAGAGGTGACACGCAAGAAGATCGGGAAGGAGCTGGCTTTACGTCGTATGGCTGGCCCTTTCGTTGTTCCCCCATTTCCCAATTTGCATATTTCACCATTGGGTATTGTTCCTAAAAAAGTCCCGGGGGAATTCCGCCTAATTCACAATCTCTCACACCCTAAAGGCACATCAGTAAATGAAGTTATTCCCCCGGAGCTTTGTACGGTAAAGTATGCTTCCCTTGATCAAGCGATCAAGATGGTATGGAAATTTGGGCCAGGCGCCCTAATGGCCAAATGCGACATAGAATCCGCATTTCGGCTGCTTCCTATTCATCCCGATGACTTCTGGTTACTGGGCTTCCAGTTTGATGGAGGATTTTATTTTGATAAGGCCATGCCTATGGGCTGCTCGGTAGCCTGTGCGGCTTTTGAGCGTTTTAGTTCATTTTTGGATTGGGCTTTGCGCAAAAGGACTGGTCTGAGCGGTGTCACTCATTTCCTGGATGATTTTTTATTGGCCTCAGCCAATGATACAGGGCACTGCGTTGCCTTACTACAGGCCTTTGCCGACTTAGCGGAAGAGCTGGGCGTGCCGTTAGCCGCGGAGAAGACTGAAGGTCCTTCTACGCGTCTGACTTATTTGGGTATCTTGTTGGATACCGTGGCTCAAACATCCAGGTTGCCGGCAGATAAAATACTTGCGCTTAAAAGAGTCATTGAGGAACTGCTGCCCTTGAAGAAGGTGACCTTGCGACAGTTACAGTCGTTGCTGGGTCACCTGAATTTTGCTTGCAGAGTGGTCGCCCCGGGGCGACCATTCTGCTCACGTTTGGCCAGACTCATGTCAGGTTTGAGATCCCCGCAGCATAGGGTGCGCCTTTCAGCCCAGGTGAGGGCTGATCTTCGGATCTGGTTGGAATTCCTGGAGGAATTCAACGGGGTGTCTTTGTGGCAGGACACTTTGAACCTCCACACTGATTTTCAGGTGCATTCCGATGCCGCGGGGTCTTTGGGGTTTGGCCTGTATTGGGATGGTAGGTGGTGTGCAGAGCGCTGGCCACTAGCTTGGCGTGGGAAATCCATAACTCGGGACCTAACATTTCTGGAGTTTTTTCCCATTGTAGTGGCTGTGCATTTGTGGGTCGAGCATTTCAGGGACCGTCGAGTTTGTTTTTGGTCCGATAACCTGGCGGTGGTGAACGTGCTAGCCAAGCAGTCTTCACGATCCACTAGGGTATCCGCCCTGTTGCGGGCTTTTGTTTTACATTGTTTGCGTTTTAACATTGTATTTTCTGCACGTTTTGTTCCTGGCGTGTCTAATGACATTGCTGATGCTCTGTCCCGTTTTCAGATGGAGCGATTCAGATCCCTGGCGCCAGTGGCTCGAGACCGTCCGGAATTTTTCCCGGATCATCTCTGGAACCTTGGCAGCACTTAGTTTTACAGGGAGTAGCTGCATCTCTTGCCCCCTCCACGTTGAGGTCTTATAAGAAGGCTTGGACTGATTTTTTACAGTTCACTGGGCAGCAAGTGGGGGGGGGGAGTTGGTAACCCCCATTCTACCACCCAGGTGCTCCAGTACCTGGCACACCTATTTCAGAGGCGTCGGGCAAACAGGACGCTGAGACTGCATTCTGCAGCAATTTCCTTCTTTAGCAAGGCAATGTTTAATAAGGATCCATGTGGGAAATTTGTGGTGCGAAAGGCACTTGAAGGCTGGGGGCGGCTTCGTCCCTCCAGGCCAACTTCCAGGCAGCCCATCACATTTCATCTGCTGACTAGGATGCGCAGCAAACTGAGGAGCATCTGTTGGTCCAGGTTTGAGGCTCGGTTGTTTTCTGCAGCCTTTTCTTTAGCCTTCTTTGGGGCCCTGAGAGTGGGGGAGGTGGTCCTTGAGTCTAAGCGGGATGGAGGTTCTAGGGGTTTGTTGCTGCAGGACGTGAGCTTGTCTCCGTCAGAAGTGCAAGTCAATGTCAGGAGTTCGAAAACGGATCAACTGGGAAGGGGAGCGGTGATTCGGCTCCCAGCAACTGGGAAAGGGGGTCCTTGCCCGGTCAAGGATCTCCGAAAATACATGGCTTTACGACCACCAGGTGATGGCCCTTTGTTTATTCATGAGAATGGGCATCCGTTGACTCGTCACCAGTTCACCAAGGTGCTGCGCAAGGTGATTGTTGCCTGCGGCCTTGCAGCTTCTGAGTTTGCTCCTCATTCCTTTCGGATAGGGGCTGCAACGACTGCGGCTCATTGGGGTTTATCGGTAGAGAGGATTA
The DNA here is from genome assembly GCF_964106645.2 of Podarcis pityusensis. Taxonomy (NCBI): domain Eukaryota; kingdom Metazoa; phylum Chordata; class Lepidosauria; order Squamata; family Lacertidae; genus Podarcis; species Podarcis pityusensis. The sequence continues at coordinate 43,343,189 of NC_138034.1, read as the reverse complement.
AGGATCTGGGCCGGTGGAGGTCGGACGCGTACAGAGGTTATGTACGGAAATGACGTGATTTCATGCGCTTACGTTTCTTGTTTTTACCCTAGGCCCAGCAGTTATACGCATCTGGATTGTGGGGCACAGTATTGTATACTGGGCTGCTAGCAGAGCTCGTCAGTCCGGAATGGGTGATGGCCTGGGCCTGCCACAGCACGTACGGGTGTCCTGGATCTCCAGAAGGGGGATGCTGTGGAAGGAGCTTCTACCGCTGATGCAGAGGCGTGTTCTCACGGAGGGGCCCCCTACAGCGATTGTGGTTCAGCTCGGAGAAAATGATATGGTGTCATCTTCCTGTTATGTCCTGCGGGCTGTTATGTTGGAAGATTTGCGGGAATTGGCGGCCATGGTGCCGGCAACTAAATTAATTTGGTCACAGTTGCTTCAACGCCGTAAGTGGCGAGGTAGCCCCTGTTTGGCGGCCACTGAAAGGGTTAGAAAGCGGATTAATTCTGCGATGAGCAAGTTGGTGGTCAATCTGGGTGGGTTTGTGATTCCACACCCTCTTATTACGTTCAAAGCCGCCGAATTCTTTATGATGGATGGGGTTCATCTGTCTTCTGTTGGGAATGATGTGTGGTTACATTCGGTGGTTGAAAAGTTGAGGGCGTGTTTGAGGCTGTGAGTGGTTGGCGGCGAGCGTAAGGGCTCGAGTGGCGGTTAGGCATTGGTTTAAATTGGTTGGTGGAGGGGTATGGATTGGCTGTGCCTGCCCCTCCAATGCTGTTGCTGCACGGGAATTCCGTTAAAGGAATTCAGGGGCTTACCATCCTTTCGTCCAAACCCCTGGAATCGGGTTTGGGCCACATAAGCCCCTAGGAGCATGCAGGGAGAAGCTGAGGGTCTGTGTCGCAGCTCCAGTCATCCCTGAACTTGTTCCTCCACACTGGCTTTCGCTGGAATCCGGGAGCCAGTGCTGTCCCCAATGTGGGGGGGGACAGATAGTCATAACCAATGCCTAAGCAACCACTCACAATTTGTATGATAATAAAGTTGTGGCCAAAATTATGCCAAAAACCTTAAACAAAAATTATGTGTGATGTGTGAGTTATTGGGGTAAGGGTGTTTTGGGGGACCTCAGCACGCAACACTGCAAACAGTCATAGCTTTCCCCAAAGAATTCTGGGAGCTGCAGTTAAGTTGCTGAGAGGTTTTTTTTAAAGAATACTCCTATTCCCTCACAGAACTACAGTTCCCAGAGTTTGCTGTGATATCTGCCTCCTTTGTAGCCAAGCCAGTCATTTTGCTAGGTCAATGAAAGATGGATAACAATATTGTGTTACTAGGCAGTGGTAAGACCTTGTTTCCAATGACAGCTGGCTGACGTGAAAGTGCTGGGAACATATTTTGCTGTTTGCAAGTGCTAGCTCTGGGAAATCAGGGATATAATTAATAATATTGGCTGCATAGCCATCTCTGCAGGTCTGACACCTGGGTCAAATGTTTTATCAGTTCAACAGGAGTACAGGGGAACAGGAATTTAGAAGCAGCAGCCGAGGATAGCTGCCAAACACCTTGTCAACAATAAATGGCAATTATGACAGAGCAACTTTAGGATAACAATACAATTAGGATAGGGGGAAGAGACACAATATTGTTCTTAGGCCAATGAGTCCAGTTTCTCAAACATGTACTATATTTTTAGACTTTGGAGTGGCATGTTCCATATAAAGATATAATTTTCAGTTCTCTAATGAGATGCAGCAGGATATCTTCAGGCATAAGGAAAAGAAACCAATTCCTGAGAGACAGGATTCCTATGACCTGCAGGGAATGTTCCTTCCTTCCTTCAAACAAACATGCATGGAGACCACAAAAAGCACTTTGTAAAATTTGACAAAATGTCAAACATGCAAAAGCTGGGGGAAATGGCTGTGTGTGTATATATACACTGTATATGCGCTAGCAAATGTGATTGACACTTTGGAGACTTTTGCCACAGAGCCTTCATAGTACAATCAGTAGCATTTTGAGACTCTTGACACTTTCATATGCTTTAGTTTTACCTTAGAGGAACCAGAGCCAAAGACAGGAAGATAATTCACTCTCTGCTCACATCTGACAAATGATCTCTAGAATACAAATGATGTTGCTAATTTGTGTCAAACCTGATGGGAGTGTTTTTTGTGATGAGTATCTTGAGGCAAAAGGATTCAGACATGAGGCTACCATTCTCTCTGAAACATGATTGCAATCAATTGTTTAGTAAAAACCAAGTCCTCCTGATTTTAAGCATGCTCATCAACTCATTAACATTTTTTTAAAAAATTAGGAGCTTTACAATATAGCACCATCTGCTATTTGAAATTGGTTTTATCTTATTTATGTTACGTTATTTATTTTATTGTTAAGTCACTGTGTCGTGTTTCATAGGAAACAATTCATAAATGAAACAAACAAATACAATCCATTGATCTCTTTTAAAGGTATTTCCTGAACAAAAGCTGACCCCAGTTAACGAACACCTGATCTAGATGAAACCATCCTTTCAAGCATAGGAGCCAACTCCTAGGGGCCCAAGGTCCCTTAGTGCCCCCCAATAAAATATTTGAGGAGGCTGGGCCCCCCGAAGATGATGGGCATTGATAGTCAAATGGTGTGTGCACGCTATGTCATGTGATTGATTAGGCGGTGTGGGGCTTACCTGCCCCTGCCCATATTTTACTCAAGTTGGCACCCCTGCTTTCAAGGTCTTAAAACTGCTGCTTTTGAGCTGTAATTTTGGTTGACAAAACAAGTAGCCTTAGTTATTGAAGATTTTCCTGTTTTGAGATTTAATTACAATGCATGCTAGATAGTGTTCTTTGCACATTTCCCACAGGTATCTGGTTGGCCACTATGAGAACAGGATGGTGGACCAGATGGGATGTTGACTGCTCCTCCAGCAAACATTTGCATAAGATAATAAATGTTTGTAAGGATGCCCTCACCCCAAGAAAAACAGGCACTTTTTAAAGCATAAGTAGCGGAAGGACAGATCGTGAAGCTAAGGCTCCAATACTTTGGCCACCTCATGAGAAGAGAAGACTCCCTGGAAAAGACCCTGATGTTGGGAAAGATTGAGGGCACAAGGAGAAGGGGACGACAGAGGACAAGATGGCTGGACAGTGTTCTCGAAGCTACCAGCATGAGTTTGACCAAGCTTTGGGAGGCAGTGGAAGACAGGAATGCCTGGCGTGCTCTGGTCCATGGTGTCATGAAGAGTTGGACACGACTAAATGACTAAACAACAACAAGTTTCAAGATATTGTTGAGAAATCACAGCAGGAGAAGTGAGCCTTGTTTGTTGCTTCTCTGTTCAGAATAATCTTAAAAGCTGCTTACTCCCTCTCCACATTTAGAAACCAAACAGCTTTGAAAGCAATATGGAACAGAGAATTAATGACTGGGAGGAAAGGGTTAGATTCTGCCTGCTGTTTCTCTGCTTCAATGTGACCCTCCCAAAGCTCATTTTGCTTAGAGGGTGCAAAGACAGTCTGGAATTCCCTGCACAAATCTGTGTGTAGCAATGCATAGTTGTTGTTTTTTAATGAACTAAAATGTTTCTCTTTGCAGTTTTTACAGAAGAAAACTGATGTCTTAGGACCAAAAGGTTAAAATATTAAACTCTGATGTTAGTTCAGTGACCTGGAAGTCAAATCAGGGCATTGCAGCTCCAAAAGAATTTTTAATAACTTGAGATTTGTGGAAGCAAAGGTTTCTTGCTCCCTATAGTTTTATGTATGTGTTGAAGGTGGGCCTTAAAAATTATGAGTAACATAGAATTCTCATAAATGTCTTTAAAATTTGTACTGTGCTGAGATCTAAAGCTGTTTCTGTCCAAATGGATCAGTTTCATCTGATTTCCCAAGGTTTGCCAACAAGATTGTTTGGCATTCTACCTTTTGTCTACAGTGGTACCTCTGGTTAAGTACTTAATTCGTTCTGGAGGTCCGTTCTTAACCTGAAACTGTTCTTAACCTGAAGCACCACTTTAGCTAATGGGGCCTCCTGCTGCCGCCGCACCGCTGGAGCCCAATTTCTGTTCTTATCCTGAAGCACTATTTCTGGGTTAGCGGAGTCTGTAACCTGAAGCATATGTAACCTGAAGTGTATGTAACCCGAGGTACGACTGTATTTTATGTTCCTATCACGGCTAGTCAAAGCCAACCAGAAGAGGCCAAGTCTCTGATTAACATAAGCTATTTAAGCCTTATTTTCTGAGAGTATTGTATTCTCAGCATTAAAGCTGGTGGTTATTTAGGCATTTATTAAATTTAAAAGATCCGACAAGTGTAAATAAATAATCATTCAAACAATTCATTTTTTTATATTAATTTTCTACACTATCGTTCATCCGAGGAAGGTAGGGCAATTTACAATATAAAAACACCAAAACACACAACACAAACAATAACACCCCTCCCCCATTGTTAAAAAGGCCATAGACTGTTTAATTAACCAAAGGCCTGGGAGAAGAGGATTGTTCAGGTTGGTTCATATGGGGAGAGGCAGTCTTGAAGTATTGTGGTTCTGAGACATTTAAGGCTTTATCGGTCTAAATGTGACTTTGAATTGGATATAGAAATCAATTGGCAGCCAAGTGTAGTCAGGCCAGGATTGGTGTTATATGCTCAAACTGCCTTACCCTGGTGAGCAACCTGGCTGAATTCTGCACCAGCTGAAGTTTGCAAACCTTCTTCAAAGGCAGCCCCAAGGATAACACATTGCAGTAATCTAACCTAGAGGGTACCAGACCATAGATGACAGAAGTTAGGCTATCCTTGTCCAGCTAGGGGTGGAGCTGGGCCACCAGCCGAGGCTGATGGAAGACACTCCACACCACCAAAGCCGCCTGAACCTCAAGTGACAGCCTCCATCCAGAAGTACCCCCAAGCTCCATCCCCACTCCTTCAGAGGGAGTATAATCCCATTGAAAGCAGGCAACCATTTGGTATAGCAAACTGCCCATTAACAGTACCTCAGTCTTACCTGGATTGAGCTTCAGTTTACTGGCTTTCATCCAGTCCATTACTGAGAGAAAACATCAGTCCAGCACATCCATCGCTGCACCTGCAGATGCCATGACTGATGATATCAAAAGCCACTGAGAGGTTGGACAGAATTAACAGGGACACATTTCTCCTGTCTCTCTTTTGACATAGGTCATAATACAGTGCAACCCAAGCAGTTTCTGTGCTAGAACGAGACCTAAACCCCAACTTAAATGGATATTATTATTATCATTTCAATTTATATACTGCTCTTTATCAAAAGATCCCAAAGCAGTGTACAACATTAAGAACATGTTTTATGGAGCACAATAATAAAAGCATAATCAAAAGCATAATAATAGACAACATAATTATAAAACAATAAAAATATTAATGAAGTGTTCTTTTCTTAGGAACATGTTCTTAAGAAAAATGCCAATGTGCAGTGGTGGAGCAATTATACTTGATCCTAGATCACACAGATTTTCTAGGCCAGGGATAGGGAATCTGTAACTCTCCAGGTGTTATTTGATTACAGTTTCCATCTGCCCAGTCATCATGGTTGATGATCAGGGATAATTGTCCAACCTGGAGGGCCACAGGTTGACCTAAGAACATAAGAAGAGCCTGCTGACCATCTAGTCCAGCATCCTGTTCTCCCAGTGGCCAACCAGATGCCTGTGGAAAACAGGCAAGCAGGATCCAAGCACAAAAGCACTCTCCCACCCAGTGGCTTTCACCATTTCTAATCCCATTTAAACCAGGTGCCCACAACTCCCATCATCCTTGACCATGGGCCATGATGACTGGGACTGATGGGAGTTATAGTCCAAAAGATTTGGAGGGGACCAGGTTGGTTACACCTATTTTAGACAAAAGCAACTTTAACCAAGAGACAGACAGGTGAAATGTAATCATTGTGAGTCTTCAGGACCTCTCCAAATCTTTTGATATTATAGATGGCTAAATCCTGCTGAACAAGGTGTAGGATTGGTTTTTGATGGTTTCACTGTTATTTATCGGTAACCTACTCTTCCTACCTTTATTTATTCATTTGCATAAATGTTGCCTTTAACATGGAAGGTGGTCATGTATAAAATCAAAGAACAGTTGCAACTGCCTAGGGATGTTGCTTATAAAAATAACATGATGGCAGCTTAAGTTTTCCTATCTCTCACCTCTGTGCTTTCCTCCAATTCTTCATTGCATACTGTTTATTGTATATAATTTTGAAAATGAACCTAAACTCCCTATCTTCTCCCGCATTAACTTTATCTGCTTTTCAGCTGTGAGCCTCACTACGGTAATGGTTTAATTTCTACTTTCCTATACACTAGTATCACTATTTCCCAATGATAAAATAAATAACCAAGAAATTAGGCAGACATGGTTCATAATGGATAGTTTTAACAGTCACCATGAGCACTAAATCATAGAGACCAGCTTTCTGCCAGTATGAAACAAATCACTAGGGGTTAATACTGATCATGAGAGATCCCTCTGAGGGTTTCCTTTCTGCCCTCAACATATAAGGTTGTTCTTATAGAAAAATGGACAGCTATTTTTATGTGGTACGATAGCCATAAAATGCACAAAAAAGTATTTCAAGGATATTAGAGGGTTGCAAATGCAGGGTTTTATAAAGAGCATTCCATTAAGTATAAAGATCAAATACTTTCTGTGGGGAAAATGATAGAATTTAATATTGAATATGTCAGTTATGAAGACCACATGGTTATTGTGAGGAATAACATTTAACCTTTCTCTTGTGGCTGATGGAGGCCAATGCAGTATTTTATTATCAACATTGTCAGGTGATTTATTACCACTGTTTCTACTCCAGTAAAACCACATTAGGCTACTCTTGATGTATCATTTGTTATCTTCAGACTCCCAACACACATTCTGCATGCATAATCTCTTTTTCTTACCCCATCTTTACAGAAAAGGGTAAATATTTAAGTCATGATTTCAGATTTATCAAAAAGTTGGAGAATAAAATACAGCAGCCAAATAGATTATGCGAGACAATGCCTGACGTTAGCATAAAGTTCCGGTTTTGCACAGAGTGATGTAATGCATCTAAAAAGATCGGCTCTGCATATTGGTGCATTTAGCGCAGATTCAGGGCTGGTGGAGAATAAATCATTAACTGGCTGCAAAGGAGAACAGAGCCTTAAGGAATAAATCAGCTATTGGGTCATCTATCTATACAGTATTTCCTGGATTAATAGCTAATGACTATAAGATAAGACAAATGATCTGAAATAGCATTTCAGATAACACCAATAAATGAGACCTCAATTAGTCAAGATACTAGATTGTGGGATTTGAAAACACAAAATAACAGGCATATACCCCTCAACACTGCACACACCATCCATTCCTATGGTATTCTGGCACTTTTACCAAAGTGATTTCTAATAGCCTTATTATAGCTGACAGCAATTGTTTCTTAAGAATCTTTAGTACTCCTCATGTTGTATACTGGTCATTACATTCTCAGTGCTGCACTTTAAAATGGCCAGATTGGTTTATGTAGTGCTCTTTGAGATTGAGTTGATCTAGTTTGTTGCAGATTTGAAACCAAGTCTTCCAAGTAGGAAGTAGATCCCCTTGATTTCAGTGGGATTTACAGTTGTACCTTGGAAGGCGAACAGAATCCGTTCCGGAAGTCCGTTCAACTTCCAAAATGTTCAGAAAACAAAGCGTGGCTCCTGATTGGCTGAAGGAAGCTCCTGCAGCCAATTGGAAGCCATGGAAGCCCCATCCGACGTTTGGCTTCCAAAGAACGTTCGCAAACTGGAACACTCACTTCTGGATTTGCGGTGTTTAGGAGCCAAAACGTTCAACTTGCAAGGCATTCAGGAGCCAAGGTACGACTGTATTTCCAAAAGATACAGAGCCCACAGGACTAGTTACAACTGGAAGCTGGCAACCTAACTTCACTACAGAACTGAGAATGTTATGGCGCTAAGCAAAAAGAAGGTTTTAACTAGCAAACACAGCAATGCGCTACTTGCCCCACTTGCCTAGCAATGGAAGCCACTTTTCCTGCAATGAAGAACTTGGCCTGTTTGTGAGGAACCAGGCAACTAAACTGTGGGATTACTGCTATAGATAAGAGCCCTCAATTCTGAATTTCTTCCTGCATTGTGAAAAGGGTTATCAAACCAGTTATAATTTGGAATCCAGGGTTCTTCCAGAATTGCATTTCTGGAATATGCACAAGAAATAATATATTGTAAATGTGGTGGGAGCAGGTTGTTGTTGCTTCCATTAAAGTTATGTGCATCTGTGACAAAACAGCATTTTAAAAGCTTTTTTTGTCCAGTAGGTTATTTGGAAGTGGTTAATGTGTGTGTTGTGTACAGGAGTAATGGTGCACTTTTCCAGAAAGTAAGGGGGGGGGGAGTTTTTATTTTATTGTTTTTTAAAAAACAAACAAACCTTAAAACTCTGTGCAGTAGCAGAAGCATAAAAACAGAAAGCAAACACCCTTAAAAATAACAAAATTGACTGATGTGATATTGTGGAGGGGAGGGGAGAGACCTCTCTTTAATTCTTCAAAAAGGATTTCAGAAAATTCTTTAAAAAATAAGCTCCAGGGGTTATTCTTGAAAGAAGGATTGGTTAATGTTTTTATGTGGCACAGTGCATTAATGCACTCCTTTAAGAAGAAGAATTAAGTTTATAAGATAAAAAGTAAGACTTTTTATATATATAGAAAAGTGATTCTTATGTTATATTTGTGTTAGACTGCTGTTTTGTTTTTAGATCTATACAGTACTAGTGTGCTGCTCTGCCAAAACACAACCCAAGGCACAGAACCTCGGAATAACAGAGGCCATTTATTCACCCCTAGTAGGCAGCTCTGCGCTTGTTTACTGCAAAGTAAGCCCCATTGTCTTGAATGGAGCTTGCTCTTTACTAGAAGTGTTTAGGATTGAAGGGTAAGTTTCCCATTTCCGACCATCAGATAACACATATTATGGGGAATTTACTGATCTTGAAGTATTTTGCACTTGTTATGTTACTTTTGTTGTTGCTGTTGATGATTTTATGCTGTTTACCACATGATTCTTAATATAAGCATAAAGGTAAAGGTAAAGGGACCCCTGACCATTAGGTCCAGTTGTAACCGACTCTGGGGTTGCGGAGCTCATCTCGCTTTATTGGCCGAGGGAGCCGGCGTACAGCCTCCGGGTCATGTGGCCAGCAGGACTAAGCCGCTTCTGGTGTACCTTTGGATGGCATGCATATTTATGGTATGACAAGGTTAAAGCAAATAAGGCCTTTAAGAACCATATTGTCAGAAAATCATTGTTTAATGTCTGGACAAAATATAAAGACTTGCTGGAAAATAAAACACCAAGGTGGCTTTCACCTTTGGAAGCCAAGGCCCGAAAAAGACCCAATATGGAGGCTAAATGGCCAAAATATTGGGAAATACTAGAAAAGGATGGAGACAATTGGAAATTGCAGAGTCTGGAGAAAATGAAAGACAAAGTGCGAGATTGGTTACATTACGCTCAGATTAAAGAAGTTTTTAAAAATGATAAGAAACTAGGGTTCCAGGTGGAGAAATCGAAATTAGAAACAGAATTGTTAGAACCAAAGATTAAGGTACTTTCAAGGATGTATAACTTGCTGTTGAAATGGAATACACAAGACGAAACGGTTAAATCGGCTATGATAAGGTGGGCACAGGACATTGGGCATAATATCATGTTTGAGGACTGGGAGAGGTTGTGGAGTAATGGATTGAAATTTACTGCATGTAACGCCCTGAAAGAAAATGTAATGAAAATGATTTATAGATGGTATATGACCCCAGTCAAACTTGCTAAAATTTACCACCTGTCTGATAATAAGTGTTGGAAATGCAAAGAGTGCGAGGGAACGTTCTTCCACCTCTGGTGGACTTGCCCTAAAGTGAAGGCGTTCTGGGAAATGATTTATAATGAACTGAAAAAGGTATTCAAATATACCTTCACTAAGAAACCAGAGGCTTTCCTTTTGGGTATTGTCGGCCAAGGGGTGGCAAAGAAGGACCAGACATTTTTTATGTATGCAACAACAGCAGCAAGGATACTTCTCGCAAAACATTGGAAAACTCAAGATTTACCCACACTGGAAGAATGGCAGATACAACTGATAGACTACATGGAACTGGCTGAAATGACCGGCAGAATCCGTGACCTGGGAGAAGAGAGGATTGAGGAGGACTGGAAGAAATTTAAGAACTATTTACAAAAGTATTGCAATTTGAGTGAATGTTAAATAAGATGCTAGATCAAAATAACTGAGCACCACTAAATTTAGAAGTTTTTAAGAAAATAAGTAAGACTGTGAAATTTAGCTTCTTCTGAGAATTATAAGATTAGGAAATATAGAAGGGATATAAGAATTTAAATAAGATGATAAATTGCTGACAAAATGTTTTAACGATGAAAATGGGAGCGGGAGATGTGAGGAAGTCCAAAGAAAATGTGAAAATATGTTAAGATCAATGTTACATTGCTTATCATGTTTATTTTTATTGTAAAACTTAATAAATTGCTTAAAAAAAAAAAAAAAAAATAAGCCGCTTCTGGTGAACCAGAGCAGTGCACAGAAACGCTGTTTACCTTCCCGCCGGAGCGGTACCTATTTATCTACTTGCACTTTTACGCGCTTTCAAATTGCTAGGTTGGCAGGAGCAGGAACCAAGCAACAGGAGCTCACCCCATTGCAGGGATTCAAACCGCCGACCTTCTGATCGGCAAGTCCTAGGCTCTATGGTTTAGCCCACGGCGCCACCCTCAAATAATTACTTTTTTTGAGGGGAGGGGGATACACCTTAAGGCTGTATCCACTGCTAACACTTTGCTGGCACAACAGCATTTCTCTGTAATGGAACTTCTTCCTGTCCTGCCTCCAGCAACTCCCTGCACACCTTCAAGATCTTAGAAGGTTTGGGAGACCTTAGATCTTAGAAGGTTTGGGAGACCCTCCAGAGCATATTAAAGACTCTCCAAGAGTCCCTATTTTCCAGGGACACCCGTGATTTAGAGAAAGCGTGCCAGTTCTGATTTGATCCCAGAATGGCCCGCTTTTTCTTAGGATGTCCCTATTTTCATCAGGGAAATGTTGGAAGGTATGGAGTTATCTGACTCTTAAGCTGTTTGAAGGCAAGCATGTATAGGGAAGTTTTTGAAAAATGTTTAATGTTTTATTATGTTTTTATATATGTTGGAAGCTGCCCAGAGTGGCTGGGACAACCCAGTAAGATATGTGGGGTATAGATAGTAAAATTATCATTTTGCGATGGGATATCCCTATTTTCATCAGGGAAATGTTGGACAGCATGATATTATGAAACCACATGGAAAGTCCTGTTCCACCAGGAGAACAACGTTGCAGAGCATTGGCTACAACCTGGAGAGTTTTCCTTACCCATTTATGTCCCTCTTGAAATAAACATTCAGGACTCATAATTATCTACTCCCTGATTTGTGTCAATAATAAACTGAGGATAATCCCTAGAGCAGGCTAACTTGATGTCACCGTAATTTCATTTTTCACCCCTCTCTTATTTGAATGTGAAGCACATATTCTCTTGACCAGTTGGCTTTTAATTGATTTTGCTTACAGTAGCATGATAGCATCACTAATGAATCTATCAGGGCCGTCTGAAACTAATGAAAGTTTGTCTTGTGCTGTCACACATAGCTTGTCTACATAGATTGAACTTTTGTACGATGATAGGACAGATTGGCTCATTTGTGTGTATATTGAATATTAATGGCAGCAGTGCACTGTCTTCTGGGAAACTATTTCTGTGTCAGCATCATCAATAGATCTATTTTAACAGATGTCGGGCATGTTTAATTAAAACCAAATAGTGTATATTCACTCCATGAGGTTCACAAATAGTTAGAGAATATCACTGGTTTACAGTCTGTTAACTCTAGCAGCCAAGGGAGACCTAGCATGGGCTGCTTCGTTGCTTACCTGCTGATACCTCTTTTTATAAGAAACATACCCTCCAACATATTGAATTCCCAAACTGGGATGTCTAGCTTCCTGCCCATGCTTCCACATGAGTCACCTAACCAGTGCAAGATCACGGAGCCCAAAAGATTATGGGACACATTTTCAGGACTGTGCTCACACAGCACCCAAAAAAGTGTGTTTGGGAGCACAGCAGAGGATTATGGTCCCGGAAAAAATGTTTTCTTTGGGGCAAGATCTTAGTGCAAATTCACATGACATTGCAGCACCCAAAATGGCCACCATGCCCTTGCATGAGAAAATGGGATGTCCCCCTTTTTCCAGGACACTTGTGGGATATCAGGAAGCCATTCTGGCTACATAAGCAATGACACAGTGACAAGATTGTGTCTTTTGACATAAGTGTACTTTTATGTAATCAAAGAACATAGAACCATAGAATCATAGAATCTTAGAGTTGGAAGGGATCTAAGGGTCATCTAGTCCAACCCCCTGCAATGCAGGAATCTCAGCTAAAGCATCCATGGCAGATGGCCATCCAACCTCTGTTTAAAAACCTCCAAGGAAGGAGATCCACTACGTCTCGTGAGAGTCTTCCACTGCCAAAAAATGCTTACATTAATATAAGCCTTTGTCCATGCAGGCCACATGCTGCTTTAACCACAGCACTATGTCTGTTTATAGACAAGGTGTGTACACAAGCAAGGAATTTTAATCTTGAGCATCCTTATTTGGAAACAAGTGCTGCTTTGTTCAGTGAGACTTCTGTGGTAATGTGCCTTAAGTTTGGACTATCATCTACAACTTTCCAGAGGCAAATACAGTAATTGTAGCTACTGGGCAAAATTGTGTTTCTTTATGAGATCCAGAGTATACCAACCATTCTGTTTGGTTGGTAAATATTACTAATATGAGAACTGAATACATTGCAGAACACATGTTGTTTGGCATAAAATGGTAGAACAAGATAGTCCACATGCACTCAATGGATGATCTTAGAAAACTTGCTGGTTCCTGGCTCCTAAACTGTTAAAAATGTGATGAAATTGAAACAAAGAATGCCTGAACCAACTGCAAAACAAACAAACAAAAAATATGAAGGTGCCAATATAGGGCTGGAGCCTTGGTCTCCGATGGTCTTTGTCTGGGCTCAGATCTATTCTGCTAGACAGTCCTGTTTATGATGGCAAACCTCCCTTTGAGCTATACATTTGAGACCCCACATAGCTAGAAGATAAACATGGTTTCTAGATTATCGGGAGACAATGACATTTTCTTTTAAGTGTCTCGCCCATTTTCTTTTCAAATCCCAAACAGTTCCTACCAGTATGATTAGGCAAGTAGCTGTTAAACATCTGGTTACATGATGATCTAATCCACCTAGGTATTGCCTTCCTGTGCCATTCTCCTTTGGTAATAAAGAACACTGAGATGGGGCAGCCTAAAGTTAAGGAAAGGATTTGCTCTAAACTTGCAAGTCATAGCATAAAAGTAGGTGGGCAGACTCCCAGAGGTTAGTTAACTTCTTTGTTCTGAGACTCCCTCAGGTTATCAGGCTCATGACACTGGATCTCTGAAACTATAGCCCTCTATAGACTTAACTGAGAGTAAGTCCCATTGAAGTCCAGGCAGCTTTACTTCTGAGGTGACATACTGGTACATAGCATTGCACTGTGATGGAGGAAACTCTTGCACAATAATTCAAAGAGATGGCTACTACGAGGGTCAGTGTGAGGGATCATATACCTTTAGGGAATGAATATTTTTTTTGATTAATATGTTGTATATATGACAAGAACAGTGAATGTTCTGACTGAAAATAGCAGTATTTATGTGATAACAATATACCACCTAATAATATCTCAGCAGGTAAATGAACTGAGCACCATATTCATCAGCAAAAGATATTCCCAACCAAGTGATTATCTGCGTTCCGAATGTTATACTGAAGACACACTGCTGTGCATCACTGCAGTAGCTGTCATTACCAACATTTTGTGTAGACAGCAAACTTTGGATGCACTGTGAATATTTATTGTCACTGCACAGGGCCAAATCACAGGATGAGCATAGAATTAGTGTGAGGTGTTCAGATAGGAATAATTTCCTATAAAACTCTTGCCTCTAATTCCCTTTCTCCCTTAACTCTGGATGCGCTCAGTGTATTCAGGGGGAAAAATATAATCAGTTTTATGTGGCTGCAAACGTCCCATTTGGTAGTGTTCTTTCCCATTTACAGTCTGCTAAAGTAGAAATCGCACCATGCAGATGAATATTGTACAGCACAGGGAAACCTTTAGATGTGCCACATGTGGGTGGGCTATTAGGAAAATTGAAGTTTTTAATTCTGTTGTTCCCTACCACCATGGCTTCTAGCGGTAATAAAGAAGATAACTTACAGCATATTGAAGTTGGTGCCACTTGCTACAAAGTAATTATCCTATCAGCATCCTGGTACAACAACGAACCCTGACAAGACATCCTTAGATATACATTTGTGATAACGTTCCTGCGGCTGAAGCAGCTGTGGTGGTGAGCAGCTTCAGTGGCTATACAGGGAATTTAGGGAGCACCTTCAGGATCAACCTGGAACACATGCCTGGAGTTGTGGTACCCTAGGAAGGGGTGGAGCAGGAAGGCCTCTCAACTCACCTGTTGGTTCACCCACAGTTTGGTGGTTAGTTAGACTCTGCACCCTGGTTTCCTTATGCAGATCTATTTTGGGTTAAATAAGTACATGCTGTCCAGTTCAGCCATTTTTTTCTGACTTGTGTCTTTACTACTTTGTCTGGTTGCAATGCCTCTTGCAAACTCCAGATGTAGGGTGACTTTAAAGAGTAATCTTAGCATTTAATAATTGAGTGGCATTGGGGGGGGGGATGTGACAATGAAGACAATCTGAAACCAGTGGTTCCCAAACTCTCCGCTGCTCCATGTACCTACTGTAGATCTGTAGGTATTAGTGAACCACAACATTTTTTGGCCTGTGGTAGCAATTGTAATGCACCAGGCTAGATATTGTATAATTGTGCTTTTATTGCTTTTCTTTATATTATAATTTGAATTCTATAGAATACAAGTTGTAATGGAATATATGAGAAATAAAGGAAGCCGTAAAATACAATTACTGTAAGTTCAACATGAATGTTCAACATGATGGTTGCATATGGAACAGAAATGGCAGGACTTTGCTGAGGTGTGTGTGTGTAGCAGGGATTGGATGCAAAAGGCAAGCCTCTGTGAAAGGGGTGGGAAAGGGCTGAAAAGGCTTGTACCCAAAGCCCTCCACAAGTGTGATCTCACTTACCTAGGAAAATGTCTTAAAATATGTCAGCACTGTCCTTCCTCCTCTGCCCTTTTCCTCCCAAACAGCTTTGTATCTTTTTCTCTCCAAACCTCATCGTGAAGCCAGTCCTATGTGAATTTACTCAGAAGCAAGTCCCATCAATGGTAGATATCTCTACAGCACTGCAACTGCTACAACAGGAAGAAAATTCACTGTGGTCCACCAAATCCCTCAGAAATTTTTAAGTGGTCCATGGGGGGAAATAGTCAGGGAGCCACTATCAGAGCACCCATACACTAAACTGCGACCCAATAAAAGTACAACTGGTTGAATGATGTGCAAAACTGATGTCTTGAAATCACAGACAGGGCTTATGGCTTCTTGTAGGAAAGGTGGGGTGCAATCCTTTTGGGAGAAGCCTTGACATTAGTGATTGAAGTGCATGACACTTAACATTCCATAGACTCCCAAGATACCTATAAGACATTATTCTCCTCTGAGCTTATTCAAAGTGCCTTTGAAGAAATGCATTTGTTTTTCCATTTGTCTCTTCTAGGTCTTTTCTCTTAAGTATCAGGTTAGCTTAACTTGAAACATAGCTGTATCTGGTATCAAATCTATGGTTTTATATATTCTGTAGATTTGGCTTGCTGCACATCTTTGGCAGAACAAAGCACCCAATTTTTTTCTAGCACACATGGAAATGAGCATTACAGATTCTTATGCCCTGTAAACACAATGGGAGGGACATTCATTGTAGAAATGCTATGTCTAGTTGAAACCATTTTATTTCAACAAAGCCTGTTATATATCATAATTGCTACCTAGCCAATTGGAAGCATGCACGGTGCTGGTATGAAACATTTTTGCTTCTGTACGGCTCCATATTACCAGCATGAGGTTTTTCCCCGTCCCCCTTCCTCTTCTCATTTCACTTTTATGTAGCCAAGTTCCTTGCAGTTTAGTCCCTGAGGCAATTTCTTATATTCCATAGCTAGATCATGAAAAACTCAAACCCTTTCTTCAAAAATTGTGCTATTCCCTATGTGAGAAACAAGTGGGCCAAATGAACAATACCAGTTGATGCACTTCAAAAAGCCTACACATCTAGATCATACTGTTTGATCACTTCAAAGACCAATGCATTACCTTGACTTACTCTGGTGAACGCTACTGAGGGTGGGGGGGGGGGGATTTATGCAGTGTGAACAATCCTTAAGATGTGGAGAAAAGCAGGCAAAGTAGAATAGAGTCTTGATCCTATTGTAAACTCTAATCTGTTCCCAGAACAATGGAATAATTTTATCTTGTTTCTATATGCTTTCTATCTTTATCTGAAATGAAAGAATAGCGGGGCAGGGAGAGAGGGAACGGTGGTGGTGGTAGAATCAAGATGGCAGCCCAAATATAAATTGTGGTAATTATGCATGCCGTTAACTACATAAAGTGGAACATCATAATTTTATTTTGTACATCTCCATAGCATTTCCTTTTCCACATATAGTTCTAAGTTACTTTGTTCTGTTTTGGAGTTATCTGTCTCAAAAGAGACACTCAAGGTGGCTTATATCTGTTCAGTGTAAGCAAATGATGTCAAAACTGGCCTTCTGAGTGTTGGTGGATTAAAAACACTCCATCATTACTGACCATTGGCCATGCTTGCTGGAACTGATGGAAGTTAAAAGTTCAACAATATCTGGAGGGCCACAGGTTTCCCATACCTGAATTAAACAATTCATAATAGAATCATAGAATTGGATGAGACCATATGGATCATCTAGTCCAACTCTTTGCAATGCAAGAATCTGTTGCCCAATGTTGGACTCAAACCCACGACCTTGAGATAGCCATTGAGACAATAAAATGATTAAAGTATTTTAAAATAGATTACATATGCTTTATAAGACATACAACATCATAGAAAGCACCCCAGAATATGTTGCAGATTACAGCAGTATCATGACTACATCTTATGCACACTTTTACAGTAGTTGGGAATAAGCCCCATGGAACTGAATTGGACCTACATTTGATTAAACATCCTAGGATTGGACTGCATGACATTACTTTTAATATACTGAACGACTTTTCCTAAGTCCTTTAATACAAAATAATGAACTTTAAAATAGATTTCAAGCATGGACAATTCAGAGTTTTCTGAGACAGGAGAAATATGGGGACAGGATATTTTTGAGACCAAGAGCTTAGCAAGATATTACAGCACTCTTATATTAATATGGATAACACTATCCTGACTAGCTGATGCTTAGAATTTTGAAAGGATGTTTTGCATCATGCTTTGGAACTAAAAACAGTCTCTACTTATGAGGATTGGGGGTTTGATCTAATAAGGGAATGGGAAAAGAGTCATAGTCTGCCATACCCTTTTATGGTAGTTTTAGAACAGGTAAGCCATCTGATGTGCAACTCAAATGTAAGTGAACTAGTTGGAGCTCTTGGCCTATTTTGAATGACAATCACTTAAAATGCAGATTTGCTGGTTTAAAATATCAGAAGTATAATCAATTGATATGTTCAGAATTCAATAAAGTTGGATCCTTCAGGGGTGAAAAAATAGATTTTTAAAAATGGAAATGTGCACATTTCAGATAAATGATCGGTACAAAGTTCACAATCTCATGGGCAATTTTTTAAATATATATATATATATATCCCTGAGTCCCATTATATCTAATTAAATGTTCATATAGCTATAATTTTAAAAGAATTGGAATGGCATATCTGGAAGCATGAAGGACCCATTTTGTGCAAATCTGAGACTGTGCGAAATAATGAGTACATTGTTCAGTGTCTCAGTGCTCTTGGCAATGTGAAACTGAGTTTATCACATTGTTAAAATCAAAAATATTAGCTCAAACACTGTGATTCTCTCCTGAAGTATATTCTGGTAAATCAGCTTAAGGTCTCTTCAGGCTTTACATATACATACGGTATATGATTCTGATTTGATGCCCATGTTCTGGTTAGTTTCCTTGAATATATTAGTAAGAATGAGATCAGTGTTGAAGTTTTTCAGTTTAAATGGGATTTAAAAACTGAAGTTTTAAAGACCAGGGAGCCCTATTCACGCAGGTAAATTTATGGGTTTCACCATCAGTAAGGTGATGGCCTGTTTACTTAGAGAAGGCTGCACTGTCTACTTTTGTTCCATTTTACTTTTGCACCCACACCAAAAATAATGAGAAAAGACAACAGTCATTGGGTGAACTAGATCTAAAATTTTAATTAAATTCTACACAAAATCTTCAACAAAACCTAACCTAGTACAGGCAGCACTACTCAGTTGTGACCAAACTATTTATTAGTTAATAATCTCTCCACCCCAGTATCAATACTGTTTTGACCCAGTGTCTAAAACAGTGGCAGGCAAAGAAATCCTATTTGGCCCTTAGGCACTTAATTTTTCTATTAGGTGGATGGCAGCAGCTAAGAGACCCAGATCCAGGAGTCATGTAGACTTACATTTCCCCTCAAGCCCCACCCCAAAATCACCTCCATCAGCCATGTCCCAAATTCTTATGGATTGGGGAGCAGAGTCAACATATATATATATATATATATATATATATATATATATATATATATATTTGCCCATTATTCTTTTCTGTTGTTGGCCCAACCAATACAGCATGAGCTGATTGCCTTTAAGGATGCAAACAGAAATTTTGCCTTGCATTCAAATTGCTTTGGTTTGCTGCACATTTTACTAACCCTGCTAAAGCAGAGACAATTGGATCTCATGGTATGTGAATAAGCTTGCAATTGGTAAATTCTGTTACTCATATCAACCAGGAATTGTGTCAATGGTTTTAAAACTATAGGGAGCCAGGGTGGTATAATAGGGTTTTGGACTAGGACCTGTCAGAGCAGGGTTCGAATCCGCACTCAGCCATGAAGCTCACTGATTGACCTTGGGCCAGTCACTCTCTCTTTCCCTAACCTACCTCACAGGGTTGTTGTGAGGATGAAATGAGCGGGAGGAGAACCATGTACACCACCTTGAAAATACAGGTGGTATAGAAATGTAATATACTCATGCGAGAAGCGAAGTTACAGGGAACCAGGCAGAGGGCCTATTCAGTGGTGGAACACCCTTCCTTCAGGTGTCAGTGAAATAAACAACTATCTGACTTTAAGAAGACATGTGAAGGCAACCCAAATTAGAGAAGTTTTTAATGTTTGATGCCATATTGTGTTTATACTATTCTGCTGGGGAAACTCAGCCAGATGGGTAGGGTAATAATAATAATAATAATAATAATAATAATTGCCCAGATAGTGCAAGGTGTACAGAAGAGTGGGCAGCTGATTAGCCAATACAGACTGGTGTACAAATATGTTGATTCGCTATTTGGTCACCTGGCAGGGATGTGTGGGGAAAGGAAGAGGAATAGGGGAGCATCCTGGGGTACCTTTACAGGTGGGTAGTGATTCCTGGCACTCTCACCCAGGGCTTTGGGATCTGTGGGCAGAGGATAATCTACAGGGCCAATCAGTGGGGAGAGAGCAGGAAGGTCACTACGCCTGGACCTTCAGCTCATAGCTCCCCTTCTCAACTTGTTAATTTTTGGCAACTTTTTTTGGGTGTGCATTGAACGTAAATCTGATTCTATTTCTCTCTCAGCTTAGAGCTGCAAATTTAAGCAAATACGCGCTGTGGGTTGGTAAAAGGCATACCTTTTTTGTTAAATGATACAGATTTTGTCATATGAGATAGTTTAAAATGTTCATAATAGTTAGTAAGAAATGTATTGGTTCATGATGGCACAACATAAGATCATGATGAACATGTTCTCTTAGACAAGCTGCTCAAACTTTTTGAGGTGCTGTGTGTGTGTGTGTGTGTGTGTGTGTGTAGTGCCATTTTTTTAAAAATTGTGTTATGGCTAGAAACTTCAAAAGCTGGAAGTGTTCTGGGTCTCTAAGAGGGCTTGCTAACCTGTATCACCCATTTGGAGTTGTGGGACACCAAGGGGGTGTGAAACAGGAAGGCCTCCCTCCTCAATGAATGAGGTGTGTCTTTGGGAAGCAAGAACATGTCCACCTCATCTTCAACAACCCCATGATAGGTTTAGTAGGTTCCCCGTACAAAAAATAGGTACCTGCACATGTACACTCCATGCAAATCCATCTGTTTATTAATAAAATGGCCCTAGTTTATCCCAACTACAGTTGACTCTTTCATTATTTTCTACCTCCATTTGCAATTTGCGGTGTTCTTTATAACACAACCTTTAGGCAGGAATGATGCAGTTAAAATGGCTGCATGCTTCGTTGTATTTCAAGGTGAAAAACTTTCCCTCCCTAATCGGATGAATCGAAGCTGCTAACTAGGAAAGAAAGTGAAGTGACACTCTGGGCAAAGTTATTAATGTAAACATATTCAGTGAACAATCCTGCAAAGGTCTCTTTTGAATGTTGTACTTTGCTCCAAACGAGACAGTTCATTTGTGTTATCACTCATGGTGTTAAAGAGTCTCTGCCAACTGTGAAGCATTCGACCTTCATTGAAAAGAAAATTCAGGCACGCTATAAAAACAATAACACTTCAATGAATTCAAAAATTAGCTGCATACATTAGGACTTGTGATCAAAACACCTCTGTCATTATAACACTTCTTCTGCTAAACTGCTGCTAGATTGTGCAAGGCATTTTTATCTGAGCTGGGGCATGTGTTGTATAATTATTTTGTTTCTGCAGTGTAAATATAAACTACATTTTTGCCTTCATTAGACACATTTGAAGGGAAAGCCTGAGAGGATTAGACATTATTTTAATCTCATAGATTGAGCAGTTGGAATGTTACCTTTATTGCTTGCTTTAGCACTCCCCGAATGATTTCATTATTATACTTCACTGAACCTATCTGCATATTGTGGGCTGTAGTTTAAGTTTTCAGTCCCTAGAGGTCTCTACATATCACAGTTTGGATTACTGATATAATCTCAGCTGCAAACAGAAATTTGAATTTCAGTATTTCACTCCTAAACTGCACTGTTCTTCTTTAAAAACTCCTGCCCCTACTACTGATGAGAATGTTGATTAATCCAAAAATCATGCAAGTGAACTTCTACTGCTACAACTGTAGTTTAATCTCCTGTCCTAGCAGTCCCTGCACACACATACCCCCTGCTCCAGGAAGCCTATAACCCTCCAGAGCCCCAGAAATGGGATTGATCCTGCAATGGCATAAATTTAAAAGAAATTTCTTTTTTTCTCCTCCCCTCTGATGTTTTGTCCAGATGCAAGGAATGCCGGGTAAACCAACCTGAAGTGCAGTGCAAGGGGAAGATTTCCTATTCCTAGCACCAGACATGCAATGATAGCCTTGCTGAAATTATGTTTAATGTTACGTAAAATGCTGTACTTTTAATTGCATTGTGTTCAAGTTGCTGCAAATGCTTTGGGCCTGTAATTATTATTTTTCTATGGGACTAAGGTTTTTCTACTCAAGGGTGGGGTAGGCTACTTTGTGACTGAGTTTTATATTTGGATCAGAAACTGAATCACAAGGCAGTGGTGAGCGAAGATGTAACCTCCGTGTCTTTGCTGGTGTTTATATATGCAAATGAAGTTGCTTGCATTACACAAGCAAAGAAATGCACATAGCCGTTGGCATAGGTACTGGCTTCTAGGGACCAAAGCATTCCCCCCCCCAATGTTTTTTGTTAGGGGGGGTCAGGCACCCACAGTTCAGAGGGCATTTGGCTCTGTCCTTCGGGCTCCTTGCAACATTGCACACAAGATATCAGTTGGGTCTCCGAAATCATCCTGAGAACCTGGTGTCTCTGGCAGTGGGGATTTTGAGTGTTGGCTAGTATGCATGCATGAGAAGAAGGAGATGTCGTGTTTTGATTTTTATTTGGAAAGGTATTCATCATAATAATAATAATAATAATAATAATAATAATAATAATAAATTATTTATACCCCGCCCATCTGGCTGAATTTCCCCAGCCACTCTGGGCGGCTCCCAATCAAGTATTAAAAACAATACACGTTAAATGTTAAAAGCTTCCCTGAACAGGGCTGCCTTCAGATGTCTTTTGAAGATAGAATAGCTACTTATTTCCTTCACATCTGAAGGGAGGGTGTTCCACAGGGTGGGTACCACTACCGAGAAGGCCCTCTGTCTGGTTCCCTGTAACCTTACTTCTCGCAATGAGGGAGCCTCCAAAAGGCCCTCGGCGCTGGATCTCAGTGTCCGGGCTGAACGATGGGGGTGGAGACACTGCTTCAGGTATACAGGACTGAGGCCGTTTAGGGCTTTAAAGGTCAGCACCAACACTTTGAATTGTGCTCGGAAACGTACTGGGAGCCAATGCAGATCTCTCAGAACCGGTGTTATGTGGTCCCGGCGGCCACTCCCAGTCACCAGTCTAGCTGCCGCATTCTGGATTAATTGCAGTTTCCGGGTCACCTTCAAAGGTAGTCCCACGTAGAGCGTGTTGCAGTAGTCCAAGCGGGAGATAACTAGAGCATACACCACTCTGGTGAGAGACAGAGTAAAATATTAGTAAAATATTAGTAAAATATTGTTAAAAGCTTGCATTGGGACCGATGTGAGGAGGTTTGTAAAACTGATAACAATGTATCTTTGTTATTTCACAACATTCAAAACTAAGTTCGACAAGTAAAATTTTGAAACTTATTGTTTCAAAACTTATTGGAAAATATTAAAGGTGGTTTATTTCAGGTCAAAGATCTTCCACTTTTTATAATACCCAACCAGCCAATCATTATAGAGGAGGAGTGATGAAAGAGATCCACCCCACCAGAGCTCACACAAAATAGGAGAAGGAGGTTTGGCGGAAAAGGACAGGGGTGGAAGTTATGGAGGCTGCCAGTTGCGATAGGATTAGCATCACCTCCATTTGGGCCATATCTCAAATGTAGATGTGCTGCAATGAAATGGCATGATCCAATGTAGGACAGAGAAAACTCAAGAATGTCCATTGGAAATAGACAGAAGGATATTGTAAGTAAAAGTTGGGAAACCATAGCGTGAGCAAGTTTGTTCCTACTGGGCTAAACAGGAGGTGTTGGTTGGGGGAAATCACGTTGAGACAATTTATTGATGAAAGTGAGAGATAAAGGTTGGTGGCAGCTTAGCTGATTAAGGAAGTCGAGTGACAAAAGTGTAACATGTCTAGTGACATATCCAGTCATGTTCATCCCACAGAAATCAGTGGGACTTGGATAAGTCTTGTCTAACTTCTCCTGCTGATTTCTATGGGAATAAAACAGGGCTTGCTAAGACAGCAATGCTATACACATTTATCTGGGAGAAAGTCCAAATGAAGTCAGTGAGGCTTAGACCTGAATAGGCATGTATACAGTTGTGCTGATAGTCTGGATCCAACCACGGTAGCCCTAAATCCTATGCCCCAACAAATCATGTTTAATAAGCCGCACATTCCCTAAGATTCACTTTCTCTTGGGTAAATGCCACCTTAACAGCAAGGTCATTTTGAACTGTCAAGTATAATGCAGAAAATGACCAAGTAGCTGCTAAAACAAATACATTGTTATTAATTCAGAACTATTGACATTTGTGTCTTTATGGATTTCATTCACCTCTGCTCTTACAGTAGTCATACAAGCCTCCTACCACTTGAGGGAGCCATCTTCACTTATAACTGGAAAGTCCCTAAAAGAAAGGTAACTGGGAGAGGGAGGGGGAGAGAAATAAACCAAATTATTTCACTGTTTAGAAGAGCTTTCCTGACATTTTCAAGCCCAGCTCTGCCTTTCTGTTTGTCAAGCAAACAGAATGGAATTTAAGTGGTTTCTAAAGAAGAGTTTGCAACTTTTTTAAAGTGCAGGACGTTGGTTTATGTTTTGTTGTATAGACTATTGTGTTTCATTACTGAAGAATTGCTAGCATTGTTTATCAATGACAGGCTAATGTATTTTTTAATGACCAAGCATTCTTATCAAACTGGATGGGATTTTGCATGACAGATTAATAATATATTTGGATGGATTCTACATTGGATTACACTGAGTGCAGTTCCCCTTACTAGACTGCATGTGAATGACAACTGTGTGAAACAGATATAGTGTATTTACAAGGTGCATGTCACATAACATATTGTAAAAATTATAGCCAATTCACTACACTGCTTCCAAAAAAGGTGCCCCTTTCGTACCTAAGAGATGTTCTTGAGCCTTATACTAGGATCAATTTATGTAAGAATAGAAATGTATAAATGAGATACTGTATCAATTTTTTTAAAACGTTTATTAAGAAGAAGAAGAAGAAGAAGAAGAGGAGTTTGGATTTGATATCCCGCCTTTCACTCCCCTTCAGGAGTCTCAAAGCGGCTAACAATCTCCTTTCCCTTCCTCCCCCACAACAAACACTCTGTGAGGTGAGTGGGGCTGAGAGACTTCAGAGAAGTGTGACTAGCCCAAGGTCATCCAGCAGCTGCATGTGGAGGAGCGGAGACGCGAACCCGGTTCCCCAGATTACGAGACTACCACTCTTAAGCAAAGCTTTAAAGCTTATTCTTTTTGTGCTGAGAATTAATTTCTACACAAGAAGTCAGATCAGAGATGGAACTTTTGCTGTAACACGGAAGAGACAGGAAAAAATATTGAAGTTGGGTTGGCTAGGGATCTGGTCCAGCTACTGGCTTGGAGCTGGTGCAGAAAAGAAAGGATGAAACCACACCCCACAACCCACTTCCTTCCCTGGGCAGTGTGAGCAGCATGGCCTCAGATGTGGCAGTACTTCCGCAGCTGTAGTCAGCCCCATAGGTCCTGGATGAGAATTAGAATTGTTCTCCTTCTTCCTTTTCTCATCACCCAACTCCCTCAGTAAACTCTCTCTGCTTCCTGGGTTTCAATTTATGTCCCTTGCTCCAATCCCTCCCCATCCATTTCCTTGCCATGCTTCTCTCAAGCTTCTCTTCCCAACCCTCATGTTTGCAACCTTCACTCCTACTACACTTCCCTCTCTTTCCATCACTTGTCAGTCACTTCCTTACAAACCTCTGGCCTCCCTTTCACTGCCCCCAGCCAAACCTCTCCCTACCTGTACATATTCTCTCTCCCTATTTCTTCCCTCAAACTCACCCTGCACATTCTCTCCCCACCTATCATCACATCCTCCTTCTCCAGTATGTCCAGCCATTGATAGAAACCAGGAATCTTTCATCCTTTAAAGATAGAAATCCCCACTGAGAGATGTGTACACTTAAGGTGTTGATACCCTGAATCCAGCTGTCTTCCCACAGTTCTTTAAACTGCCCCAGGCAGCCCATCTTGAAACTTAAAAGATAATCAGGTTTGGCAGCATGAATGCATGAATCTTGCATTCCCTAAGGCTAATTTCCCTTCAGTCCAGCAGCAAGCTGTAAGAGCCCAAGAATGTAAGAGCCCTGCTGGAACAGAACAAAAGCTCATCTAGTCCATCATTCTGTTCCCACAGTGGCCAACCAACTATGGGAAGCCCACAAGCGGTGCCTGAGTGTGATAGTGCTGAGGACCTCTGTCTGTGTTCTGTTTTTCTGCTGTTAGGGTCCCATGACAAGTTGAGGACAAGACATTACACAATCTCTTGTCTCCAGCTCTTTGGGGCAGTATTATTATTATTATTCATTTGTAGAGTGTGTGTTTCCAACAGTGTTGTGCAAGGATTCAGCAGCAAACCCTTCTTGCTGTTTCCCTGGACACAGTGCATCTGCTTCACGACATTTTGGACATTCTGCCTGAAATTAGGGGGAGTGATCACGGAATCCAGAAGAGAACATAGATTACTTAACATTAAAAAAAGAGCAGTCCCTTTCTTGCATCATTGCAGAACTGGGCCTTGTTTACTCACACTCTTCTTTGACAAATCCATTCCTTCTTTCTGAACAGCCTGTAATTTCACCATCTTGCACTGCTGGAGTTAAACTAAGCATAGAGAACACCAGATGATGTATGCTAAGAGAAGAATAAAGAAATTTCTTCCAAATAAATTGTCACATTAAATGTTGGAAGAATGTTAATTTACCTGTCCAACAGCACTATTGCTAAGAGTATGGGTAAAAAATAATAATGTCATACTATATATCATTTAACTTGAGTAGCCATTTTCCTTTGGAAAAAGGTTTCCCAGTTATAAAGGCCCAGTTTATTATAGAATTATTCTCCCATGCTGGGATGGCAGTGTGTCCCACTTACAGAAGACAGTCCCCTATTTGGAGGGCTTTGGCATGCAAATATATATTCTAATTATGTATTTTCTTGCATATTCATATGTTTTTTTCTTTACACAGTTTTGTGCCTTGTTTTTCTCCTTTTTTTGTATCACTCTGTTGCTTTATAACTGAAATATTTTCAATTAAATATCAATTAAAAGGCATTTTCTTGCATTAACTTATAATTATATTAGGAATCCTGAGAAAGATACAGAGAATGGAAGAGAGAGAGGACATCCATTATTCTTTAAGTCCCATTAGTAACAGCTTCATCAGTACTGACATCCATATATTATTGAAGGCTAGGAGTAATGTAGGTTCAATTCACCACACTGAGAAATATGTATAGGAAATCATTCCAATTTATCTAATGATTAACTATCTCATGTAAATAAAGACTGAACAATCAAATCTCTGGTACTGAGATATCTAATTAGTTGAAGGCCTGTGCCAATATCACAATGTGATCCATACACCATACAGCAAATAAATTCTGCATTGGAAGATACACAGATACTATACATGTTGTGAATGTAGATGGGGGGGGGAACCCGCTTATTTGCATAGTTAAGCAAAGTTGTGTTGTCGGGAGAAGTATTTGTCATCTCCAAGCTAAATGTTAGCAGACGTACAAGAATTCTGCGAATGGCTGTGGTATGTTGGATTTTTGTTCCCAACTGAAAAACAAACCCTTGGTTATTAGTGAATGCATGAGTGCCCTGATGATGATTGCTCTGGAAACTGCTCTTGTATTAATTTCGGTACTTTCCATAATGTGCTGTTTTAATCCCCGTCAGATTTTTCGCCCTGGAGGGTGGAAACTTCATATGAAAACAAAACCTATAGCATTTAACTCCTAGAATATTTGCAGATTTAAGAAACGTCTGTGCAGCTGTCTGGCAGAGTCATTGGGTTCTAGTGGTGAGAGATCACAAGCAGCTAATCTCTTTTCCTCTAGCTATAGGTTTACTTCAAGGATTACATCAAAATATTAGCATCACAAAACCACAAAAGGTGCTTTTATGTAGCTCCTTTTAATATAGGGCGATGGGGAAGGAGGCATCAGTGCAAACCATATCACACCATCACCCAATCTCACAGGAAAAGAAAGTTATGAATGGGTGCTTCCCCAGTACATCATGTCATTGTGGAAGGGTGTGTCATGGGAAAACCCTCAAGGGAACCCCCAGGGGAAGAAGGCTCAGAGCCATGCATCTCCTGCCAATTTTATTCAAACTCACAAGGGCAGTTAAGGTGTGCCATGGGCTTTTGTATGTAACAAATTTCTGGAGCGCTAACAAATAACGATGCATATCAACCTGGTTTATGTTGTCCACAGGTAACACCACCTGGGCGAGTCTTATTAAAAGTCAAATGTCACATTAACTTGGCTCTTCAGAGCCAATTTGGCTCAGACCTCCCATTTCATAGGGTTGTATCTAATGCTGCCATTCCACTCATGCAACAGACTTCAACTTGTGAAATGGATCTTTCCCTTCCTTTTCTGCTGTGGACACCTGTCCACCACCCCACAAAGCCTCAAAATCTGATCCAGAGTGTTGAGGGAGCAGATTGGGGTGGGAGGAAGAGAAGATGGAGGTAGAAGTCCCATTGCTTGAGTGGAATGTTCCTCATGCACTATGATACAGTCCAGTGAGATGTCTCAACAGTGTTAACTGTCTTAGTCCAGAGTGTTGTAAATTTGAAGTGTGTTTTGGTCCTTACAGTTGCTAGTCTGGATTTCTCCATGTTTGCTGGGTTCGCTCTAAAATTATTTTGAAATACATTTCTGGGATTCAGCTGGAAAACAACAATCAATACCTATCCAACCACTTCTTTTGTGCAGACTAACAGGCCACAAATAATTCAGAACAGCCCATGAATGAAGACAGTCCATAAAAAATATAGCCATTAATCGTCATCATCAGACAGATTTTGGAAATATTTGCCATGTCTTTCACTGCATATGAACAACAGAAATTACAAACTGCATCCAATTATACAACTGAGGAATGGGGTGCGCACCATGTGAAACATTTGGTACCAAAAGTACTTTCTATACGGCAGTAAACTGTGTGGTTTAAATTGGTATGTATTCCATAGACTCCTAATTACATAGGAAGGAATTCAAGAAATGTTTCACACAAATGTTCTGATGGGACTCACTACTTTAAGCTGAGCTAGTTAATAAGAAGCATAACTTCTTCTTCCACAGCTTGTTTTAACCAGGGGAAAATAAAAGGTTTATAATTGTAGAAATAATGAGAATCTATTATTAATCATTTGGACTGTATTCCTATACATAATTAGGTACAACTTGAGATCCATAGACGTCAATCTTGTTCATGCACAACTCTGAACAGATTGCAGCTTTATATATCACTTTGAACACACAGCATGGTTTACAACCTTTGTGCTCATCCTCATAACAAATCTGACATCTCATGCTTTCATAATTAATGATTCTAGTGAAAAATTGCAGCAATTATCTCTTGACATCTGCTACAGATAAAGGCTTGGATTTAATGACCTCAGATCTATCATTGCTTGGTTCAAATAATCTGCTTTTCTACAAAAACCTACAACAAATATTTTTCCATTAATAAACATAGTTATTGCCCATGCTCTTGTATAGTGTCATGTTGTAAAACACACCCACCCACACACCCATAGTTAGTGCAGAGCAAAAGGTCTGGCAATTATAATTGGGCATAGAGTAGTCGGACATACTTGGTTTTTCCTCACATCTCTTTCTTTGGATTGAAAAACATTTTTATTTTGGGAATCATAGAGCACTGTGATATTTTCTTTATTACATTTTTACCCACTTCATTAAAAACGAAAAGCCCACAGCTTAATTCCTTGTGCCCAATCTAGGCAGCTAATGCAGCCAGGCCACTTTCAGGCAGCTTTCTGGATCATATTGCCAATTTAAGTTAGAGGTAATAAAACCACTCCTGTTACGAGTGCTGTAGCTCATTTGAACTGTAAAATAATTAAGTATAGCTACAACAACAACAAAAAATCAAACCCCTATTGTTTCAGACTTTATTACCTTTTCAGGCATACACTAGCTGTAAATAATGACTGTAGAGATGGTGTTAGGGGGCTCTGTTCCTGATCTTCATATGTTACTTAGAATGTCTTGAATATCTCCCATATATACAGCAAAACACAGAGATGTTTATACACTATTTTTAAAGTCTACCTGCCCACCTTTGCAGTTATTATCCAAACATATTTAATGCCTTAAAGGGGTTATTAACATTAGGTAAAGGTAAAGGGACCCCTGACCATTAGGTCCAGTCGTGACCGACTCTGGGGTTGCAGCGCTCATCTCGCTTTATTGGCCGAGGGAGCCGGCGTACAGCTTCCTGGTCATGTGGCCAGCAGGACTAAGCCACTTCTGGCGAACCAGAGCAGCGCACGGAAACGCCATTTACCTTCCCGCCGGAGCAGTACTTATTTATCTACTTGCACTTTGACGTGCTTTCGAACTGCTAAGTTGGTTGGAGCAGGGACCAAGGAAACAGGAGCTCACCCCTTCGTGGGGATTCAAACCGCCAACCTTCTGATCGGCAAGTCCTAGGCTCTGTGGTTTAACCCACAGCACCACCCACGTCCCATGTTATTAACATTAATGATATTATAATCCAGTAAGAGGAAGCTACATTTTCTGTATTTACCTGTTATAGTATAATAGATGCCTATATTATACACACACACACACATGCATGCATACACATGCACTATGCATACCTGTTGTTAATAGAAATACAATTATGCTAATTGAGTCCATACTCCTCCAGTTTCTGTTAGTCAGAATGTTCAGGAAATGAACAGGTGAATGGAATCTCTCCCTCCTCACCAGATACTTCTGCTGCTGATCTCCCTGTCACCATGGAGTTAAAGGAAGGGAAGATATCCTATGATTGGGGTGGTAGGGATGGCTTTTGGGGACAGAAAATGGAAATTCTTCTTAGGAATGGGGGAGAAATTTGATTAAATTTGCATTTGAAGGCCAGCCTTCAAATTTGTTCTTTTTGTCACAGACGAAGTGAAATGGCCATCCTTTGAAATTTGCAAATCTCTGAATATTCCAATGCAGTTGTCCAACTAAGAAATATATTTAAAATTGGATATACTAAGATAAAGTGCGCTCTTTTAGAGGAAACCAATTTGCAAAACTGTCTACGTTTGGCAAAATTTCATACAAAAATGTGTTTATCAGGAGAAATTTGCACTAAAATGACGACAAATTTTCATCAAATTGCTGCAGAAAGATGGAGAACTGGATTTAAGAATGGGAATCAAAGGTGGGCAGAGCACTCTTGCACTCATGTCCTGCTCGAGGGATTTTCACAGGCATCTTGTTGCTTTACTAAATGGACAATTGCTCCAGCAGGCTCACCTTATATTTTTCTATTCCATAAGCAGGGCATGAGCACAATAGCACTCAGTGCTATTAATTTGTTTGGATTTTTCCTGCCAAGCCAGGCTGCTTTGCTGATTTGTTGAAGCCCAGTAACTCTCTAATGTAGAGGAAAGACCCACACCAGAAGTGGATTTAGGGAAGTGTGAGCCATTTGCCCGCACTGGACGCCAAAGCAGGAATGCACTGCCTGGGCTGCCACATCAATGGTGTAGAATGGAAGGTGAGAGGTCGGGGGGTCCCAACTTTTAATGTCACACGGAGCACTGTTGACATTTGAAAGCCCAAAGCCTGCCACTGCCCACACATGCTGATTAGCCTGCCAGTATCCAGTCATGGATATTGTCAGTCATGGATACAGTCAGTCAGTCATGGATACAGTCAGGGACGCGGGTGGCGCTGTGGGTAAAACCTCAGTGCCTAGGACTTGCCGATCGTATGGTCGGCGGTTCGAATCCCCGCGGCGGGGTGAGCTCCCGTCGTTCGGTCCCAGCTCCTGCCCACCTAGCAGTTCGCAAGCACCCCTAAGTGCAAGTACATAAATAGGTACCGCTTTATAGCGGGAAGGTAAACGGCGTTTCCGTGCACTGCGCTGGTGCTGGCTCATGACCCGGAAGTGTCTGCGGACAGCGCTGGCTCCCGGCCTCTTAAGCGAGATGAGCACGCAACCCCAGAGTCGGTCACGACTGGCCCGTATGGGAAGGGGTACCTTTACCTTTACCATCCAGTCATGAGGACACGGGTGGCGCTGTGGGTTAAACCACAGAGCCTAGGACTTGCCGATCAGAAGGTCGGCGGTTCGAATCCCCACGAAGGGGTGAGCTCCTGTTGCTCGGTCCCTGCTTCTGCCAACCTAGCAGTTTGAAAACACATCAAAGTGCAAGGAGATAAATTGGTACCGCTCCGGCGGGAAGGCGTTTCCGTGCACTGCTCTGGTTCGCCAGAAGTGGCTTAGTCATGCTGGCCACATGACCTGGAAGCTGTACGCCGGCTCCATCGGCCAATAAAACTAGATAAGTGCCGCAACCCCAAAATCGGTCATGACTGGACCTAATGGTCAGGGGTCCCTTTACCTTTACCTATCCAGTCATGAAGCACTCTTTTTTTAACTGTCTGGGCAACTTGGATGCTAAAGTTATAAGAAAAGCCCTGCTGGATCAGGTCAAAAGTCCATCTAAAAACCCCCATGGGTCAATAGCAGCCATTGATATTAGCCATTGGTGGAGGCAGAGGAAAAGACCCTGTAATTAGCTTCTTTCATCAACCAAAGACTTTAAATGGCAAGGGTTGGTCCTGGAGCCACAACGTAACAATGGAAAATTCTTAATTCATCATTTCCATTACAGACACAAGGTTGGGTATATTTCTGAATTCCAAACCCAAAGGATAAATTCCAGAGGAAGTATATTTTGAAAACATATTTAATTAAAGCCTAGTAGTCGCAGGAGAGGAAGGGGTTTGACAGCTGGATTTAAACTGTTGAGTTTAATGGGGCTTATTGCCAGGTAAGTGTGAATACGCCTGCAACCTTATGAAGGTAAAAAGGTAAGTTTAAAGAGCTCAAGTAATGACTAGCAGAGCCCTGCTGGAAGTCAATATGATAGGCAATATGAATAGGGCAAAATGCTAAGCTACCTAATACTTGTAGAATCTGCTATGTGAGCATCAAAAAGCAGGGAGGTTCTACTTTGGGGAAAGCAGTCCTCTTCCTTTTCATTGTTTCACACCTGAGTCAGGAGTACAGAGTAAGCAAGCTGCAGATATTAAACAAACATTAAATGAAATATTAAAATATGTTAAATATCAAAACAAACACTGCCAAGAAGAAAAACCTGAAAATGTAAAACTAGAAAGCTATTCAGTGCCTGTAATATGACACTAGTAAACATGAGCAGAATAAGTCAAGCCATGCACTTTAAAATTTTCATGGGAAAGCTCATAAGTAAGAGAGTATAAAAAGGCACTTTGCAGAAACTATATTGACATATACTGAATTTTAGGATGCAAATGGGAGGAAATAAGTCTTATAGGAGGGTGTGCTTAATATATTTCCCATCTAACATTTCTACACTATAGCTTGTCTCCTCCCTTAGATTCCCTTTTCGTATGGTTTCAAATGCCTGTTTGGGAAGTTTGCAGCTTACCACGTGCTTTATAACTGGATACTGACATGCCATTCAGCACATGATTGTCCTTCTCCTGCATTTAAGAGTTACTGGGCCTCAAAATATATCTTGACTAAGCAGTGTCATATGGCAAGCACCATCCTAACTACCAAATGCTGAAGCATCCTGTCATGCTACATAGTTGGAAACTGGTCAGGCTATTTGTCTGACCCAGAAGGGCTTCTTATGTTCTTAAGGTCATCCAGTAAGTTTCATGGTCATCAAGGAATATGAAACATGATCATCCACATCTCACCTCAATCCTCCATGCACTGTACCATGATACCCCCTATGATAAACCCTTGTAAATGTTATGCCTAAGGTCACATAAGGATATTTTAAGAGTTCGTCTTAAAAGTTTTGAGAAATCTAAAGTACTCCTAGAATTGTATCTGAAAAAGAAGGTCAGTCTGTCAAAGACAGGTTTTGATTTTGAAACTATTTATTGGATGGGTCTATTGACACATGGAGAGATAACTAGCTCTATCAATTTATAACCGAGTTGTGTAATTGCTCCATTTCAGATGAAGTAAAATGTAGAAAAGTTACACTTTTCAAAAAGACATCATGAGCATAATATTTCACATCGATTTCCCCCCTTGATGTTCTTGTCTCCTGGTGAGAAAATTTCATGCATTAGACATTTAAAAAACCATTGTATCTGATCTGAAAGAACAGCAGTAAATCTCCATGTACATGACTTCATCTTAACCAGCCACAAATCTGACAGTGTTATCATTCCCTTTATAATTCTTTTGTTACTATAGTCTTTCTGCCTGCTGCAATCTCTTTTTGCAACATGCCTCCCATGAATACTTCTTGTACTTTCAATACCTGATATGCAATATGGGTTTTATGCATCATCTTCAGAAAGTTGTCATTGCCCTGAACATTTCATTCCAAAACACAATAAGCATCTGCCCCCTCAAAACATCCTAGGATTTCAAATGAGTGAAACAATTGACTTATAACTGTTCCAAGCCAGGGGAAGAATATATCCCTTGGAAATCCTGTACCACACTCTTCTGGAATGATTTGCCTGACTAGAATGTGTCCGGGAAATGGGCTAATACCTCATACATACATCGATGAAGACACATGTGCATATGCAGAACCCTTTTGTTTAGCTGAAATGCAGCCCCTGTGGGAAAGGTCATAGCTTAGTGGTACGAGAGCATCTTCTCTGCATGGAAAAGGACCCAGGTTCTGTGTCGGGCATCCCCGGGTATAGGGCTGGGACAGATCCCACCCTCAAGAGACACTACGATAGACTATACTGAGCTATATTGACCAATTGTTTGACTTAGTATAAAGCAACTTCTTAGGTAAGAGTCACATCCATTGTGCCATTCACTTTTCTCGCTAGTCCTGCCCACCACTGGAATGTGGGCCATTAAAGGTTATCTTCAAGGAAATGTGGTCTTTTGGCTGAAGAAGTGTTCCCACACCTGGTTTACGTTGTGAAACAAAGTGATTTATTTGGTTGCATATGCTTCTCCCCTCTGTATTAGTTATATACAGTTTACAAGAAGGGCAAAATCCCCTGTGAAATTTGTTGACGCCGAAAATGTAACAGCTTAATGCATAATGCATCAATTGTAAGTTTCAATTAGTAAATGGTACAGTCATAACTCATAAAGCATCTTACAATATACCACGATTGGAAAATCAAGTTCATATTAAATATGTAGCTCAATTTGCAAATTATGTATATCAGCATCAGCTTAGCACACAGCGCGTTACCCCCATAATCAGTTAACGACAAGATTTTATCAGTGAATGACAGTATATCCCATTTTACCAGGAGCGCGCACACACAAAATTACTTGAGTTATGAAGGAGAGTGTTAAGAATTGGAACATGCGTGTCAGGCTTGAAATATGCAATTGGCCCAGTAAAATATTAAAAGAAATGAGTAAAATATGCAAAAATAAGAAACTCATTTTACCTTGATTATTAAATGAGGCAAATACATTGGCATGCAACTCTATCTGGGAAAGTATGCTAAGTGGAAGAGATACACAGCTCGTTTGGCAAGTCATGTAACTAATTCAGCAATTAATTAGTGAAGGGGGAAATTTTATGACCAAAAAAGGAGGGGGGGCACATGCTCTCCGCTAATGCCTGTGCCTGGAATAATTTTTCTTTAAAACAACGTCTTGTGAATAATTGCATACAAAATTGCAAGCCGTAGGAAAAATATAGGCGACCTAATGGTTTAGTGGGGGGTGGAGAGCACACAACTCTTTGAAAACTGGATTATGCATCATCACTTGAATGCATTAAGGCATAAATAATTATAATAAGGTTATTTCCCCCAAGAGGTTTGGTATGTTAATCCCAGGTGGCTTTGCATAGTGGACAACTTTTGAAGGAACATGAAGCCAACTTCCTAAAGCCAATTAATAGGCATATTTATCATCTTTAAGATCATACTGCTAAAATGTTGCATGGTCTGTTTAATTCCTTAAATTTGCTGGTGAAGAATTGCCCTGTCGGGTTCAAGCAATAGTCCATTTAGCAACATCTAATCTCGGCATATGGTAGTGAAAGGTATGCAGCCTCTGAACAGTGATTGGACGATGGGCTATTATAAACTACTTGCCAATGGACTTAACTTTTCTATGTAAAAAGAATGTATTTCAGTACCTTAAAATGAACCAATTTATTATGGCACAAGGTTTCCTGGAGTAGCATCTACTTCCTGGAGTCATGGAATGGTATACGTACATGGGTTTGGAAAAAAGTAATGCTAGCAGGGATGCCAGAAGGACATGGAATGCAAGAATATGGCCTGTGATGACTGTGGCTACATTCACATCATACTCTATGACACCACTTTAAAGAGTCATCGTCCCACTGCCCCAATTCCACTCAGGGGGACGGTTGCCACAGTGGTTTAACAATCATACCCTCTTCAGAGGGAACTCTCAGAATGTAGCTCAGGAAAGTGACTCTGTCCCTTTAACAAACTACAGTTCCCAGAATTCTTTGGAGGAAACCTGACTGTTTAGAGTGGCATCATAGTGCTCTAAATGTATGGTGTGAATTTGGCCAGTGTAATTACAGTGACCATACACAAAGTAGTGTTGATGACAACACAAGCATCTTGGCAAGTAACAACTGTGGGAATGCTGGCTGATGGAAATTCTAGTCCAAAATAGCTGGAGGGGAACAGAGCAGTCCATTATACTTGCAAGAAGAAACTTTCAGATATTCGTAAACCACAATAGGGGTGTGTGTTTGTGTTTTCTTCCCTGTTAAGATGTCATCTGAAGTTTAGCTGCTGTAGAGAAGAAAATATTTGATTTCCCCATGTATATTGCTGTCTATTTTACTTGATTTATGACCCACCCTTGTTACTGAGGGTAATTAACAATCACATAAACATCACCATGCATAATAAAAACAGTGACATTTGATTATAAATATAGATTTTATTGTAATATTATAAGCCCAAAGTTATATCTGATCTCCCCCTAGTTTTTTTCCCTGTATCTGACTTCTTGCCCAAACAGGAAAGTCTTATATTGTATAGCTTCTGCATTAGATGTAGGCTTGGGAAAATATCAGAATAGAAAGAAACGTTAGAAGCACCTCTATTTATCCCTTCAATTTTAAGCATACCTGATCTGTTAATACAGCATCTTTGGGTTGAACTTAGGCATTGCAACAGAACCCAGAAAAGAACTCCCTTGTTCATGCCAAGTGCCACCCTGTGTGAAGACTTGCTTCACTCATGGTTACTTCAAGGACAATGCAATCCTATTTTATGGATGGGTTGGTGAGGGGAGGTATACTG
Source organism: Podarcis pityusensis (assembly GCF_964106645.2). Classification (NCBI taxonomy): domain Eukaryota; kingdom Metazoa; phylum Chordata; class Lepidosauria; order Squamata; family Lacertidae; genus Podarcis; species Podarcis pityusensis. The sequence goes on along the minus strand of NC_138034.1, from coordinate 43,306,282 downwards.
ATGGTTATACTCTAGGACTGGCATACTTTCTCTCTTGTTCTAGGGCTTATCAGGTAATACACATGCTTCCCACATGGATCTGATCAGTCACTGTGAGAACAGGATACTGAAATAAATGGGGCGTTGGCCTGATCCAGCAGACACATCGTATGTTCTTATGGAAGAAGGGCTTTTGTACCTGGCAGATCCAAAGTTCCCCTGGCCACCTTGGAAATGCCTCCATTTGGCTTTTGCTGCCATTGCAGCAGCACCATCTGTGATATTCAGAGTGGCCTCCAAATATCTGAATTCAGGGGCAAACAACAGGGATACCTGTTGCTTTCATTATGTGCTTGTGCATCTCAAAAGCATTTAGCAGGCCAGCACCAGGGAAAGGATGTTGTTGGATGAGATGGAAGCTTACTCTGATACTTCTCCATATGTTCTGATGATGCCCTGGGCAATGTGTCTTTTCTGGTGCAGTTCCTCCTCTGACAGTAGGCCCAGGAGGTCCAGCCCTGGTTGCTGTCCAAGAATGCCAGGGCCTGTATAATGTGCAACTTTACAGTCAGGTCTTACCACTTTCCAATTTTTTTTTTTTTTCCAAAATGGAGGCCAGACCCTGATCTAGAAAAAGTTCAACTGCTAGAGCCAATTCTCCAAAGCAGGAGTGAAATATGTGATTCCTCATAAGGTCAATTGAATTGTGGCTCCTTCCTATGTAACAGTCTCTTTGTAGCATTAAAAAAATCAGTCCTTTCTAATTTATCACCTCCTTTCTCCCTTAGGCGTATCTGTAAATTATCAGGTTATAAATTGATGGCAAAGCCTTATGTTTTTTAATTATTATTGTACAGTTTCTAGTAACTCTAGGTGCTTTGATACAAAACCATACTTCTAGTTGTCGTCATATTTTATTTTCAGAGTGTTTCAAAGAGGGATGTAATTCAATGCCTGTCACTCACTAGATGTGTTATGTTGGTGGCAATATGAAAGTAAGGGATGGATTGCAAAACCGAGGCAAGTTACCTTCCACAAGGCTAGGCATTGCCATTTAAAATATCACCAAAATGGTGATATTAACATGTCTTAACATGTCAATTGTGTACAGCTCGGCATGAAGCCTACAGAAAGTATGACTCCCTCAGCTCTTCAAGACCCTAGCCTCACACAGCTAGAGAGTTTAGTTTTAGGAATAAGTAATGTCTGAATTGCATTGGAGTTCCTGTTAATATTGTCTGGAAAGCAAAGCATAAAGTTTAGCGTGAACAACTGCAGCTTCAAGAAGCTATAGGCATCTTTTGGCTGTCTCTCAATAATCCAAGGCAATAATATAACATCAGCCCAAACGTCTAAGGGAAGCTTTATGCAAGTTTCCAAAGAAAAGGAAGGAAGGCAACAAGATACATTCAAGGGGTTGGTCCAGTGATTATTTAGTTCTTTACTTCACCCACACATTGCTTTCCTTAACACTGAAAAAGCTCTACCAAAATATATTTTGTATAGCTAAAATATTAGTTCAGAACTTAATGAGGGAAAATGCATTTTTCAACAGCTAACTTGTGGCATTAGGAATGCATTTGACTTAAGAATGTTGTGGACTTTATAATATACAACTTCAGCCTAAGGTAATCATCCTGCATCAGCTAATTAAACTCCAATAAGCCAACCTCCCCACTGTCCTGAACCCCTGGCCTACCTGGCAGCAAGACATTATGTCAAGTCCAAAGTCCGGGGATTCGAACCACACAAGCAAAGTCCCAAGTCCAAAGATCAGGAAATGCAATCCAGGGTCAATTCAAGTAGCCACGTCGGCAGTCCAGCAATCAGAATACAGCCCCGAGTCAAACCTGAAGCACAATCCCATACAGGTCAAGGAGCATCCAAGCCAAGGCCCATTAACACTGGCAGTTAAGCAGACACAGCACCTCAGCTCTGCTTCCCCTTTGCCCTTTGCATGCTGATTGCAGCATCTGGGCTTGATGCGGCATGTGACTCTCACCTGCCCTGAGCCTACTCCAGCTGAGGAATCACACCCCTCCTCCTCAAGATAATGAGCCCCACCTGGCCAGCTGGGATGTGTGCCCTTGCCTGCCTCAGCCTCCTAGAGTACAACTCCCACTGCTCCCTATGCCTCAAGACCACCGTATGCATAGGGACAGGGGCCCCTCTGGTTTTAATGATGATCTGGATTCATCTGGACAAAACATTCCTTCAGGGATTGTTCACTAGTGAAGGAAGGTGCCACATTAGGTTTTGCACTTGTGTATCCTATGTCCTGTCAGTACAAGGGGTCAAAATGGTCCTACTCTGTTTGGTGCTATTATTAGAGAGTGCCATCATGCTAAGATTTCTTAAAGTTGTCATATGTCTTCCTTCTTCCCTACTAGCTGATGAAGAACCTGGATGTGATGTTAATTTTTCAAAATAAAAGCCTATCTCATAATGTGAAGTATGCTGCATTGCCTGGAAGTCTGATTCTCCTTCACATTACTGCTGCTTGTATTTTGGTGAGGAGAATAGGCCTCTCTCTCATGAACCAGAGAAATATGAAAGGCAGCACTGTATGTGTAGTGGCAGAGAAAATTGAAGGGCCAGTCTGTGCATGTACTACAATTCCTTTCCTTCCTTTTCCCTTTTCCCTTTTTCCCTTTTTCCCTTTTTCCCTTTTTCCCCTTTCCCCTTTCCCCTTTCCCCTTTCCCCTTTCCCCTTTCCTTTCCTTTCCTGAACAGCACCAACCTGGGATGCGTCAAAGGGTACTTCTGAAAGCTAAAAGCTGAAAGAAAGAAAAGAAAGGGAACTTGGAGTGCAACATTGCTTGGAGGCCAGAAGGCTACAGTTCAGAAGAAAATCTAAATTACAGTTTTATCCGCAATCCCTTATGCAGACATAATTTAGGATATGCTCAAAAGTGGGATGAAGTCACCCCAAAGATGATAGTGAATAAAAATGCAATCAGGAAATTGTAAGGCCTTTGGGGAAACAGATGCTAAAAGTTGAAACAGTTACGAGGAGGAGACAGGGGAAAGAGAGAGAGAGGAGATCTTAAAGAGAGATACAAAAGATTAATTAGAAGGCTCAGAGGCACCGGTGACACATGCATCATAGTGAAAGCTCGGTTTTCAGCGTGGAGTGTGCTATCAATAGCAGTAAGTACAAATGTTGCTTTTAAAGAATCAGATGTTCCCTTATAATGAATTGAGCATTTTTATTGCACTGCACGGCTGATGCCATAGAGAGACATTGCAAAGAACAATGATAAGATGGTGAAGGAAGGCCCTTTGTCACAGCGAGCGACAGTAAACAACTTCAGCATTGTGCCGCAAAGTTGTTTTGCTTGGCTGAGAACAATAGATTTAACAGGTGTCATGTGGCTCAGACACTGGGTCTATCGCCATCTCCAGGGTGCCAAGGCATTCCTTAAAGTTTCTGTGGAAGGAATTTGTTGGTAGGATTTGGATTGTAAAGGCACGTGAGCATCTGCCGCCTGTTCAGCCTCATTACCATTTGCACAATTAAGTCCTGTTGGTTTCAGCCCACCAGCCAGGGCCCCTTTTGCTTCCCTCTCTCCATGATAAGAGAATCCAGCTCCAATTTACACAAAGCTGGTTTCATTGTCAAGTGAAACACCAGTATTTTAATAGTGTATTAGCAAAGTAGCCAAACAAACATGCATGGTGGGCAATATTAATCGAGTCATTTAAGTGCTTAACTGACGCAGTGCTTTTGTCCTGCTTCTAGTATTTAAATTAGAATCGAAAGCTAACCCAAAATCCAAAGCCACCCTAAACAAAGTATTGGCAGACATATTTTAAAAAATATAAAATCAGCTAAATTAGTAGTCATTAATTCCACATGGTTGAGATTTTGCCATGTGTGAAGTCTTTAGGAGGTTGACCTCAAACTAGGCATTCATTGAGGGTGGCACAAAGATTTTCTTTTCTGCCACCTACCAAGGCTGTCCCTGAAATCAGAGATGTGGAAAATCCAAACCTGGCATATTCTGCTTTCCTCACAGTATAAAATATATTGTCTTTGTTCACACAGGCAGGTTTTGAATACTTGAGGTTATTTATTTGAGCATTTGTCTAGCTTTATCATGCTTTCCTTATTACTTATACTAATGGATGGAGACTTTCCATGCCAAAACAACTTGTACTTCCCAGTTTGATAAAACCCTTTCCATAATAAAAAAGGTGAGAAATGTCAGAGGTTTATCTTGGCTGAGCATAACAAAATAATGCATGGTGTCATCATACAGTTTACCAATAAAATAGGTAGCAATCATAGGGGCATCTGGTCTTATTCCATAACAGCAGGTGCAGCATGATCATAATACACCAAAATATATACTGTGGTACCTCGGGTTAAGAACTTAATTCATTCTGGAGGTCTGTTCTTAACCTGAAACTGTTCTTAACCTGAGGTACCACTTTAGCTAATGAGGCCTCCCACTGCTGCCGCGCAGCTGCTGCACGATTTCTGTTCTCATCCTGAAGCAAAGTTCTTAACCTGAGGTACTATTTCTGGGTTAGTGGAGTCTGTAACCTGAAGCGTATGTAACCTGAAGCGTCTGTAACCCAAAGTACCACTGTACATAGCAAGTGGTACGTATGTCCATACATTAATGATCTACTCAGTGTTCTACTAAATCCATGAAAAGGTAGACTCTTACAATTATTACTGGACACCTCCATCAACAGAAACTTGTGGTGCTTGAAACATTCACCCCTCCCAAACAACAGGCAACCCTCCCCTGCAAAATCAAACATAGTAGAAAGGAATCAGACCTCTCCCTTCCAAAAGGAAAATCCCCACCAAACATCAAAAAGGCGTTCGTTGTTGTCGTTTTTAAACAACAACCTCATTTAATAAACAAAAATCAAAATTTGGGTTGAACAATAGAGCTTCACTGGCACCAAACAAGGTATCTGAGGGTGTTGTGATGTACAGGCACTACACTGGGGACTCCAATTCCAGAACATGACAGAGTCCCATCATTATGTTTCCACAAGCACTCAGCAAGCCATATCCTAATGAGGAAAAACATGCCCAACTGTCAGGAAGTATAGAAAGGCTCTGGCCATTTCTCACATCCGATATAATTCCCTCAATCCATGCGCACCACCCTATGGTTGCCTGGTGTGGCACCTGCCCGTGGGCAAATGCTGTCGAGTGTGAAGCCTGTATGCATGTGTCCACTGTACTGGCAGTGCACATGGGACTCTTATGGTAACACTCCTCACCATCATCTTTGCATTCATAAGGACATCAGAAGCTGTGTTTGTAGCAGATCTGACTATTTGCCCTTCTTGCCCTTTGTAATTTGCTCTACCTGGCAATGGCTCTCTGGTTTTTCAGGCAGAGGCCTTTTGTATCAACAGCTTCCTCATCCTCATTCCTGGAGATGCCAGAGATTGAATCTGGAACCTTCGGCGTGCAACTCATGTACTCTGCCACTAACCAACTGTCCCTCCCATTCAGGAGAACTGATACAGGCATAAGGGGAGACCAGATGCTTCAATGTGTGTTGTGGAAGCTTAGTGCTTATGGAAGACAGTGTCTGCTCATGCAAAATGGGAAGTGCATCTGCTGGAGCTTTCAAAATAAATACACAGGTAGGAGCTGCATTTTAAATTAGAACGGTGATCTCCTTTGTTATATATCATACATTTACAAGGTCAAACACAGCTGTATTGGTCGCGAGCCAAAAACACATGCAACATGTCATGTTTGAAGGCACTTTTAATTCCAAGCAGAACTTTACAGTGCTAGAGCATGTGCTAAAATCTGGTGCATCTGCTCTTCAATGAGATCAGCAATGCTTGTGATCTAATTTATAAGTCGACTCCGCTTTAATTTATGAAACCAAATATACATTCCTTCTTCCAGGATAAAACTTTATGCCTCTTTGACTGCAAGTATAACTTCTTCACGTGTTATAAAACTGACTGATGGAAAGTTTAAGCCTGCTTTATGGCTCCATTTGCAGTATAAGACGAACATTCTTTCAGATGTAAGTGTCTATGGTAATCTCTGGTTAAATCCATTCGGAATATGGTAGGCGAGGGCGGAGGGGTGTGTGGAGGTTTTCTTCTGGGGCCAAAGCAAATATATGTTGTTCATACGCCATTTAATATAGGTAAAGACTAAAATAAAGCTGTGTCTATGGCAACAAGAGTTAATTTATTATTATTACAACTACTAGCTGCTCCCTTTCACATCGATTGTTATCCTCAATCTGGACCAATTTTGCAGCCAATAAAATCGTGTAAGAAATATTTCAGGAATGTGTGCAGTTTTACTATACTTCATTAAAGCCAAATGTACACAGCAGGGTGGTACTTTCAACAAAGGCCGAGTGCACACTCTCAATTAAAGGCCACAAACATTGCATTATGGAAAGAATTAGTCACTATTGTGAGTTTTAACCAAGAGAAACCTCCCCCGTCCTCTCCATTGTTAGTGAGAAATAAGAAGAAAGAAAGAAAGCAGCATTAAGTGGCTTCCCCACCCCTTTGTTTCACTGTTATGCATTTTTTAAGTAGCTTGATTTTTGCGGTCAAATCCCTACTTTCTAATCCATCCAGGCCCCATTTTCTTTCTGAAAGAGTCTCAACATTCACATCTGTGTTCTGATTATTGGTTTCTTTGGAGTATAGTGACAGATTCTCTTTAAAAAAAAAGGCAGATTAAGGTGAACTTCAATAAATACTGCAGCACAATAATATATATCAGCAGTTGGAAAACTCTGGCCTATAGGCCAAATTAGGTCTGATGGGGGTCCCAAAGCAGGCCTACCTGTCCCACACCAGACATCACAAGTGATCTCAGATGTGGGGCAGGTAATCAGTAGCAAAGGAGCTAACACAAGCCTTAAAGTGTGCTCCCAATTGTTCCTTTCAACAGACTTGGGCTGTAGCAGCCATTTTATGCTGGAAACCAAGGCATTTTTATGAAGATATGAGTACTGGCACCTCATTTTTTTTTAACACACAGAGGCACAATATTTTTCAGTCAATCAAAACAAACTTGGGTTCTCACTGTACACTGACTAAAACAACAACTAAACAGTGTAAAAACTGATCTGAAATATATTGCTGGTCCTAAATTCTTAGCTTGATTTCTTGTGTTCAAGGAGTTCAAGTGAAACGGATGAGTGAAACAGTTGCTTCAGTTGTATTTTAAAGGCATATCTTTTTGCCCAGGCTTTACCTGATCTAGATTTGTCAGATGATAGATTTTGTGTTTTTGCAAAACTGCTTACTGTTTTATATGTTCTTTCCCATTTTAAAATAAAACAGTTGGGTTGTTTTTTATGTTTGTTTGTTTTGTATACTGCTTGCAGGGTTCTTTAAAAAATATTAAGTGGTTTAGAAAGGTTTTTAAATAAATAAATAACACGGTTAAATTGACCTTCCGTTTCCACTTGTATACTGTTTCATACAAGGCACCTACTCCAGACTAGTCTTGTTAAAGTTGATAGGAACTGCCTCACAGCAAATGAGCTTTGAAGACCATGCTGCAATGGGCATTGTTTGTAAAACAAACAAGAAAAAGCGCTTTCTTTCAGGAGAGCTTCAACATTGTAGTCAACCATTTCCAGATCTTGGGGGCCTTTCTTGGTCCACCATGACATGTTGTCACTGAGGGTACCTTCTGGAGTTGACACTGTAGGGTCAAAGGTAATCTAAGGTTTACTCAGCGATAGCCTCTCTGCATAATCCACGGAGCAGTGTGCGGGTGTTTTGTTATGATGTCAACATAAGTAGCTTCAGCATGCTTCCTATTATCTTCTGCAAAGCCTTGATCTTCCAACTTTGTATATGCTGCACAGTAGGGAGCACGCTCCTTCTGCAACACTTTTCAAGTGCAAACCAAGGTCACCCAGGAAAGGTTAAGCAGAAGGCATTGAGTACCCCATGGCTTGCAAAGTATCAGACACTTTGTGAAATTTTCTCGAAGAGCACAGACATAGGCAGCAAAATGGACATAAGGAAGGTTAAGTATAATCCTCCAACACAATATCCAACCTTGTTTGGTCAGTTCTCTTATAATGACAAATGTCAACCATGCAGCCAATTCCCTCCTAATCCATAGCCAAATTGTCCTATGGACCTTGTCGTGTAAATCCATGCTTCCCTTGTTTGTAACCATACAAAATTCTTATCCTATGGAGAACCTATCACAAAAATATATTTAAGGTGGAATGGAATAATTGGATGATGCAACTAGGTGCCTACATTTTACATAGCCAAGCATTTGTAAATCAGTTGGCGTTACAAATGTGTCATGATTAGGGATGCTAGGGAATTCCGATGAAAACAGAATCGGGAACAAAGATTGTCAATGTTCGCTTATATGTCCCATGTCAGAAATCAATCCAGAGAATATGATTGGTATTTACTGTTGTAGTTGCTTTCCATTTGTTAAGGTTATGTAATTGATTAAGTCACAACACCCCACCCCAAGTTTCCATTGTGTTTCCTTTGCATTCAAATGAATGAGGTGGAATAATTTTTGTAAACTCTGTGATTTCATCACAGCACACAGCAAGATGGATAACATAGTTTTTGGTGGAAGATGAACTGCAGTAGAATGGAAACATCGATGCATGTGATGAATACAGAGTACAGGAATGGAAAATGTCACCTTCTTACATCTCTAGTCATATGCAAGTGGAAACTTCTTCAGCAGCATATTAATATCTGCACTAGAAATGTTGCTGCAGACACCAATTCATTTTGGTGTGGCTGTGTGAATATAGACTTTAATAACTAAAGTCCAATACTTTCCTAATTGTTCCCTAGGTTCCTAAACCTGGTCTCTTTAATATGTGTGGCTGTATTTTCAGAAGTACTAAGCACCTGCCATCTTTACTAGAAATAGTTAAGCTAAAACACATGTTTCCTCAGGAATCTACTCATAACTCCAGGAGTTTAAATATAGACATGTTGCTTTAGAATTTTGGCTGTGTGTTTGAAAGCCACATACTGTACTGCAGGCTAGCCCACTTTTGTGTGGTGTTCCATGCCAAACTTGTGTATATTGGAAATCGGCTGGTTTCCAACAGCCCTATAAAAAGAAAGGTCCTTAATGTAGCATCTAGTCCTTTGAGGAAAGGAGTTGAAAGAAGTGTGAGGCAAATGCTGTGAATGGGTTCAAGTAAGCCAAATGTCTGAGTGTTAAGAATCTTGCTATGCTCATAGTATCTCATAAGTTTTTGCCAACTTTATAAAACAATGCTATAAATAATACAATCAATAGTTCGGGAGGGGGCCTTATTTTTTTAATACAACTATATGTGAAGTACTTCAATTTGAAAGCAGATTTCCCATCCTGTACTCAAATTTCATCAGAAAAGACAGCAATATGTAAGGCACAAAACAGTGCCTAGAATAAATTGTTCTCACCATGGAACTATTATACCATAGTATACAGAAGGATTGTCCAACCGCTGGATCGGGATTGACTGGTCAATCCCCGGGAGGTTTCTGTCGATCGTGTGGTCTTTTTCCTTTGCGGAGGCAAAAGAGCATCCGGCCCCACCCCCTCTCCCCATCCTCCATTCGCACATGACCACTAGAACGGAAGACAGAGCTTTTTCTGTGAGGCTGAGCGATTTTTTTGGTGAGCGACTTTCCCCTTTTCCCCTTATAGATAGCTGAACATTTCTGTCTCTCCTCCCTAAAAAACCCTCAACTATTTAGACCTGAACCCCCCAAAAGGTGAAGAACTTAGACTTTCCTCCCTAAAAACAACAACTGTGACCTGAACCCCTAAAAATAGGTGGTAGATCAATGCCAGTTTTTTTATTCTGTGAGTAGATCACAGTCTCTTGGGAGTTGGACGTCCCTGGTTTACAGCGTTGCAGTGCGGGTGGGATATACATTTCCTTCCAGATAGATTCATGTGGGTCTATTCCTCCCCACACACCACGATTTTATATAGGCCTGGTCTGTTACAGAGGATTTTAGCAAACACATGGATAGGAATTTTGAATAGATTAATAAACCTATTCCTAGATTTCTTGTCCCTAAATGGTTTTGATTCATGTACATAAACTTTCCTTTTTGCCTTGTGGTTACAAAAGTCTTTTCATACGTCCAGTGAAAGTGTGAAGAGAAGCAAAAGGGATTATACATTGGTGTCCCATTTTTGACCTCCCTATATTCATCAGAAGATCTGAATAGGGCCTATATATGCACAAGTTGTATGCATACGGGCTGTGTGTGCATGGCTGAGGACTTTTCCCAGGCTTCTGGTCATGTTGAGAGACATGTTGTATCAACACAACCTCTTCTCAAGACCCCTTTTCAGGAATTATTGAAACTTGTAGGTGAAGGCAGGATCATACGTGGATGATGTCCGCACATATAAGTCTGTAAGAACCCCAGCATCTACAGTTGCATATGCAGTCAGGCATCTTGCTTTTCCACGGTTTCCAATTGCATGGAGAGAGCTGTCCAGGTGCATAGCTTATCACACTCAGGGGCTCTTTCAGACCTTATAGTGAACACATGGAAGATGGAAATCCACAATCCTGCAAACACACCCTCCACGCATTCAGGTACAAGCTGACTTTACACCTGTACAAGTGTTTGTGTGTACCCTGGTTGATTTGTATAGCTCAACTACTGTGCACACACCCTACACTTGTTGAACTGTTTGTATATATAGCATGGGTGGGGAAATATTATGTAGTGCAGGGGCCAAAGGCCCCTCAGTGCAACCTGAAGGAAGGGAACAGAGGTAAAAGGCAGCACAATTAATGTTGATTTTACCATTGCATAGCAGGCTAGGTCTACATACACTCACACAGCTCTGTCTATTCTCCATCCAGGCAAGCAAAGTGGCATTGTCAAAATTCATGTACATATTGCAGCCAGGTCAAAACATTCAAGGAAGGTGAAAGCAGGGCCAGAGAGGAGTGTGGTCTGGGAAAAGAAGGCCTTGGGAGGGTTGCGACTGCCACATACAAAGGACTTGGGCACCTCTGCTATACACACTAAGTGCTACTGGACCTAGTGGGGCTTACTTCCAAGTCAACATGCATGTAGGCTGGAGATGCAAGTTTCTGGAGTGATTCAAAGAGCATCTACAAAGGGCTTGTCTCTCTGCCACCTGTACAACTGCTTGCTGTAGGTAAGTCCCCAGGGTATTCAAGGGTGCTTTGGCCTTCACAGCTGTAGCCAGCCCTGAGAACAGAAGCAGCACAGATCAACTGACAAATTTGAGTGGCCAATATTTTTCTTACCGGTATCATGGCAGAATATACTGATGCAGGTGCTAAATTTCCTCTGTTATCTTTCTTACCATGCTAGGAAACAGTCTGTTGATGGGGAACTTGTGGCCCTCCAGATTTCACATGATCTTTGGGGTGTACGGTAGGGTTGCCACCTTTGGTTGGGAAAAATAAGGGACAGCAAACCTGGTTATTGTGATGAAATTTTGGGTTGATTGCTGTCGTGGGCAGTACATTGACTCGGCACTGCCCTCTCTATCTGTCATATCTCTCCTCTGGACTAAGCTCACAGGCTGGCAGCTTGCACCAGTTAGAGGGAAGTGGCACAAAGCAGATGATTGCCAAAGCATACCCACTAACACTCTCCAGACAGAAACCAGGCTGCTGCTTGTACACAGGCCACACAAATGACAATACTGAGGAGTCATCCTGGATCTTTCACTAAAGTATGGGGTCCCCCCCCCCATTATTGTATATGTGTGGTGGTGGTATAGGAAAAAGCAATATTTTGAGCACATTAAAATACCAGCTGAGTAAGTGCAATGCTGTGTGGCAGTATACACAAAAATCTATAAAAAATTAAACAGTAACTACACCACTATATTTGGTAAGTTCAGAAAGGCCCTTTAAATACATGTACATTTTTGTTAAGAACATAGGAGATTCTTCTGTTGCTTCTTTGCCTTCTGCCACGTATTTCATTTCCTTGTGTTGTATACCATCCTCTAGTCCTATTTCCTTTTTGCTTAACATTTTCTCATTAATTTTTAGTAACCAGCTGATGTTTAGAGAGCTTATCACCAAAGCATTTTTTTAAAAAAGTCATACACAGCCTTCCAGAGCAGCTGAAACAAAAACCATCCTATGAGTTACATAAAACTGTGTTTATAGTTCCATCTGTCATTGTAAAGATTTTTTGTGTGGAATGGCGATAAGAGGTTGACTTAGATAGTCAAGTAAGAAGAAGAAGAAAATGTTTCATTGTAACTTTCTTGTTTATGCTGTCATGAAAGTAGGTCAAATGGAAGTCCACCATGGTGTGTCATCGTTTCCCTTCTCAGTGTAAGCTTACAACTGATGCCTGTAAGCTATAAATTGTCTCAAGCCGTAGCACATTTTGGCCAGTAGATGTCTCCCTTGTACTCATCCAGTGACTGTCATAACACCAAAATGCATAAATTCTAAACGGCCAATAAATACTTTAACAGAGATGCATAAAGTTTGGGCTTTGCTTTTAAAGGAACATATATTTATATTAAAAACAGCACTGTGGTTACAGATATCCAAGGCCAAAAGCTGATTCCACAGCACAGAACATGCAGGCCCCATAACTAAATTTTCCAGTGCATCCTGATCTCCAACAGGAGTTCTCTTCAGAGTTACAACCGGCATTTCTCCCAGAAGCGTTCACTCTCCTTTGTCTCTTCTGGGTATATTTCTTCTTTCTTTTCAGATTTACTTTCCAACACTCAACATTCCATGTCTGCTGAGCATGCTCAGACCTTCTTCAGCTGGGTTTTTTGTGGGTTGCCGCTTTAGATTTTTTAAAGGGTTTTTGCTATTTCTGTCTGCATGTCCCAGGGTTCCCTTGAGCCTCCTGTTAATTCCATTCTGGCTGCATTTCTTCTGGCGCTCACCACTTGAGTCTCCTAGTAGAAGGAGTGATGGAATGCTTTGGGGAAGATGAGTTGTTATTCTTAAAATTTCTCAGGGATTAGAAGATGGCATCTATGTCCTTAGCAACCTAGAGAGCTGCCTTATGCAGAGCTAGAGCAATGGTTCATCTAGCTCAGTTTTGCCTATATTGATTTCCAGTTTTTCAGAAAGGAATCTTCCCTTACCTGAAGATGCCAGGGACTGAACCCAGGATCTTGTTCCTGCAAAGCCGAATGCTCTTATACTGAGTTACAACACTTCCTCATTTATTATTATGACATCTGATACCCAGTTGCACATCCCAAATAAGTCAGTTATTGAGTTTTATGTCCCCAGCCTAGTTGCCTTGAGATGTCTAATCATAGAACCATAGAACTGTAGAGTTGGATGGAACCATGTGGGTCATCTAGTCCTGGATGGCTTCAGACTTGCATGGGGCTGGACCATGCCAGTTTTGTCCTCACATGATTAACATCACATGAGAGGAAGAGCAGGGGTGCACATTCTGACCCTGGCCTCTTCGCCTCATAGCCATCACCCAGTCTCATCACTTTTCATCTGTTGGAGGTCTGCAGCAGGAAGTCTGTTGTACTAATGTAGGCTCCGCAAATGACTTAGAGCCCTGTACCATCAGGTTTCTAAATCACAAAGGGAGCCTAGGTGCGCTGAGCAAGCTCCATGCTGCTAATTTCACCCTCTGACACCAGAAGGACAATGGGGCTGGGCAAGAGGCAAGCACAGTCTCACACTCCCTTTCACACATTCGGCTCTGGGCACCTGAATAAGGGTTCAATTGATGAGAAAGTGCCATGATTCATCTGTACCTTCCATGGCATTGTCTAAAGAGGAAATGCATGTGTTTCCTTTGAGTTGACAGATGTCTGAGCTGGACCCACATCTGGTGCCTGTGCCTTTCGACACCCGGAAGATGGATGCATTCCAGCTTCAGAGAGTCATCGTACAAGTGCACACAAAAAAGCTGAGGTTCAAAGTCATGTGTTCAACTTTCAAACCGAGACCAAATTGGACATTAAGGAAAAAATGTGAGGTCCCAACACTGTCTTTCCTTTATAATGCTGGTAGAGAAACAGAGGGAGAATTTTCAATTGAGAAATAATAGGTGGGAGAGGATTCTTAACACTCCCCCAGCTGCCAGACTTTCTCCACAAATGTCCCTCCTTGGTGAGTTTAAACGTAGTTTTGCTCAGCTGGGCTCAAAAACTAGAAGTGGGCAAAATGGTCTTTATGGGGCATTTGAAAGGCCAGATAATTAATGTGGCCAGATTACTACTGATTATTTTGGTCATGGTGTCACTGGGTGATAACAGGAATGTTCTACTTTTCAGGCTATTTCACTATTTGTACCTTAAAATACTGTTCTGAAATTGATTGGAATAAGGTCCAAAGAAAATATTGTTCCTGTGAGATGTTTTTATTTATGGACTGGCCTAGAACATTCTGCTACCTGGAGGAAATGCAAATTGTCTCCTCCGCCACCACCACCCAAGTTATTTTGGTATGTGGGCCAGAAAGTTGTACAAATGTGAGTAAAAATACTACAACTACTACAATAATAAACTAAAAAGTAACCTTTTGCTGACCTTCCATGACACCTTAAATCCACTTCCTGAAGTGGCTGCCTCACTCTGCTAACCATGGGAGGAACAGAAAATATCATGAAGGTATTCTATTAATGCTTAGCTATCTATAAATATTCTAAATGAATGAATAAAGTGCAGCCCTTATGGATAACTCCAATGGACATTGCATCCCCCCCTATTGTTTTGCAGTGCCTTCCTAGCCATATCTAAGCTGAATTCAGTGGGGTTTTCCCCCCAAGTAAGTGGGGATGGCATTGCAGCCATAGAGACTCTTCACTAATTATCATCATCACTTTAAAAAATCATCTATGAAGGAGCGGGTGGGAAAAAGGTGTTTTATATGAGCATAGTCTGCAAAGAATTAGGATAGGCTGTAGTTTCGCTGTGCATACACTTGAGAGCAAATTCAGATTTGCTGCTGTACAGCGCTAGTCCTATGATTTAGCAGAGTGGGGTGTCCACCTCAGGCAGCTGATTTGGGTCATCATGAAACAGGTGCAAAACCTTAGCTATTTCATTTATTATTCTTGCATTTTTACTTCCGGAGAAAGTTCCTCTCTGGATTTTCTGCCTTAAAGGCTTCAATAACTTGTCTAGCCTTGGGTGATATATACTTTGGCTTAGGACAGGAAACATTTGCTCCTCTGCCTCAGGTGACAGAATGTCTTGGACTCACCCTGTTGTGGTAGAATGTGTGAAACAACAACCTAATAAGATGTTGGTCCTTTGCAAAATTATGTTCCCTTTTGCATTGCTAGGCTTTCTTCAGACTTTTTGTTGCTTGGCCTTCAGAAGGAAGATTACAGAGTCTCGGGACTTTCATGGAGAGTGGCTTGGTTTTCTTCAGAACTCTTGTCAACAAAAAAATACTCTATAGCTATGAAATTTCACAACATTCCTCAACATTGATCATGCTGTTTTGGATTTCATCAGTTCCACTACAATGGAAATCAAGGGCATTGAGAGATACCCTCTTTATATATTAGAAACAAAAAACCCAGGTAACAATATATTTATCTCGCTCATTTTGAGTGTATTCAATGGGGATGGGCACATTTTCTCTTTTTCATCTGATTTCAGCTACAATTGTGTGTGTGGATGTACTTGTAGCAACTTCTCTGTCAGTTCCTTTCCCATTCAAGCTTCACCGAGTTAGATACATATGTGATCTCAACAACAGGTTATTTATCATGATGTTTAGTGATGGATGTTGTCGTGATTGCTTCCTATTATTTCCTGACTGTAAAACTGAATTAGAAGCTACACCGTGGAAAGGGACACAATGCACATTGAAATGGCAGCTGGTGGGCTGTTGCTGGAGCCAATTCTGAGCCTTTTGCTGCTCACAACTTGTGTTTCTTGTCATCCTCTCCCCCACCCAGCACACATGCCAAAGAAAAAGCAAAAAAAGTACCAGGCATTAGCACCAGCTGGTCCTGTTTCCCTTTAAACAGATATTCATTCTCTCTGCCATGCGTCTGAGTTGCTGAAATCTTCATCAATGCCGAAAGATTTCCATTTTCCCTTTCCATTACATTCAAATAGTTAGAAAACACTAGACACCCCCCCCCCCCCAGGTTTTATGTTCAATACCTTAGTCTGATTTGGTATATTTATATAATATACTTTAGCTTTATCACTCACTCTTACATGCACACAAACACTTCAGTGAGTAAAACCCAAGTTTAAAACTTCTGCATCTTTTCTCCAAAGTGACTAGTCTGCTGGGGAAGAATAAATCAATACCTGTTTACAACTCAAAGAGGTTTAAAAATAAGAAATCCTTTTCCTATTATGTATGTTTCCTGACACCACAGATGCTGCTAATTGTTATGCACATTTCAGACAGAGAAAGGAAATCACAAGGGGAGCAGATCAAGACTGTGAAACATATAAAAAACATGGTGCACATTAAAAGCAGCAGTCAAACCCCCCCTTCTCCTTCCCTCCTTTGTATAGCCCCTTTTTGTTTGTGTTGAGTTTTTGTTTGTGTGTGTGCACACACACGTGCGCGTTACAGTGCTGAATAACTTCAAGGCTGATAACTCAAAAACTATTTCCAAGAAGGAAGTGAATACAGCAGTTCACTGTTCTATACATTCCAGTTTTTAAAACATATGGGGTGCTTAACCCCCCACCCTCCAAAAAACACCCCTAAGTATTGGAACTTGGTATTTTGGCCCTTAATTTTCTTCACTTAAATATACAACTGATAAATGCATTCTGCTACATGTGTGTATTTGTTTATCTACATGATTGTCCTGAGGGATATTACAGATGATGACCAGTTTATTAATTTCCAACCCTTCTGCAAGAATCTAAACTAAAACAGCCCTCTGCTGAGATGCTATTTTGCATTTTGTCAAGGAGACAGCAACGGAGCATGGTCTCTTCACCTTTCCCCGTTTTCCCATTGAAATGACCTTTTCATTTGAGCTTCACAAATTGAAATGTATATCTGAGCCCTGTGAGATTTTTGGACAGCTGTTTTATGCTACATTTGAGTAGCAAAGAATCCCTCTGTTCCACACATTCATTACTTATAATTGAAAGCACATTTCCTTGAACTACTTCGATGTCCAGAGCTTCTTAAATGGAATGCTACTTGCTCACTTTTTAAATACAGTGTTAACTTTCCCTGCATGCTTAATGATCTGCATTATTCAGGGGAAGGTGCATAAACTGATGCAAGGGGAGTGGTCCCCAGTTGCTGCAACTGCTCCACAGAGCACAAACCTGAGAATGGCTGCCTAGATGCTATATTACTGTGCATAGGTCTCCAGAGCTATAGAATCTACTGTTATCTTGCACAATAAAGAGTTAACTTTCTGCCATGTGCATTCCTTGACTGAGCACCCTTGACGTCAGGACAGAACCCTGTGCCACTCGCCTCTTTTTTCAGGATGATGAGGAACCATCAGTGAGCACTCTTTGGGTTTGGTCAGTCAACCAGCTACAAATCCACCTAACGGTTAGCTCATCTGCCCACATTTTACCAGCTTCTCTGCAAGAATATCAAGTGGGACTGACAAAATCCTTACAGAAACCAAGATAAACTACATTCACAGCATTCCCCTGATCCACCAAGTTTGTAACTCTTTCAAAAAGAGAAATGTGATTTGTCGGGCATGACTTGTTTTTGAGAAACCCGTGCTGGGATGTAGTAATCACATCATCCTTTTCTAAATGCTCAAATACCAACTGTTTAATGATCTGTTCTAGGACCTTTCCTGTCAAGCTGACTAGCCAGTAGTTACCTGGGTCTCACCCAGTAATTCCTTGAGCTTTTGAAAATCAACCTTCCTTGCCTTGTGTATAATGGAATCCCAAGAGGACAAGATCACTTCCTTCCAAGGTTGCCAGTACTTCCACTTTGTCAATCAGTTCCTTCTTGTTGGTGATGATCAGGTCCAAGATACGGTACTGTATCCTTGTTGCTTCTTCCACCTTCTGGGGAATGAAATTGTCAATGAGTTTGAGTTTAAACAGATATTGGGGTAGATGAAGTCTCCCATGACTTCTATACCTCTCATTTTTGAATGTTTGGTAATTTCTCTAGGAAGGAATCATCCAAGTCTTCAGTCATGCTTGGCAGTCTATAGCAGACACCCACAGTAAGGTCACTGTTGTTTCCCTCTCCTACATTTTTTACCAGCACTATGTCTTGCACAGGACTGCTTTTTATGCATGGGTGTGCAGCCATCTTCTTTGAATATGTAAATGACTATCTAGAGTCTAGTTGGGAGTCAGCTTCATGTCTTCAGTCATTATATTTACACAATTTTGCAGACGGTATGAGGGACCTGCAGAAGACATCTCATATCTTGCAAACATAATGCAAAAACAAAGCCTCAATAGCTATTGATCTGAAGAACAGAATTCTGATCAGCTAGGATCTGCAGCCCATGGAAAGGCTGAATGACTAGGGCTATGCTCAATTTTATTGAACTGTTCTAATTTCTTCCCTTCTCCCCTTTTAACTTTCTGTTTGCTTTCCTAATTATTGCCAGGTACAAAGCTGATGGTTTCAATTTTGGGTTCTTCATCACTGCCAGATCTTTCTTCTCTTTCCAATTGGCATCTGGAATCTGATTTATTAGTTAACTTGGGGAAAAACCCATAGTTTTGCATTATTAATCCATCCAACTTGGGCTTGTTTGTTTTTCAAGGAAGTTTTAGGCAAAAGGCAACAAGACCTTTTTCTCTTGCATGTGGTATACTTTGTCCTTAAAAAAGGAGGATTCACGTGTCATCAACCACAACAACAAAATGGTCTGATTTTCCAATAGAAAGTATTCTTTGTGCTGGTCTCTTGGTAGGGATCACAAAGATTTGAAGAAAGGTGAAACATGTAATCAGATGGAAGACTTGGAAAAGATAGCAAAAGAACAAACATGTCATTTTGCAAGCTTCATGCTGTAAGCTGTCTGTACATGTTTAAAATTTAAAGCAAGGGAACAAAACATTCAGAACACAGAAATAGTAGCAAGCATACTATTCTGTAAAGACAAGACAGCTGGGGACAGCAGTTCCAAAGCTATAATCTTCCCCAAGTATATCTAAAACAGTGTACTCGTTTTTTGGCTTTGACATTAACAAAGTGTAACAGTGATTCACTAAAAGTCTAGGCTTTGTTCTGAACTTCATTCAGCAGATTTTGCTTCATAGTGACAGCACAAGAAAGCAGTGTGCACAGAATATCAATCAGATAGTGACTTGGCACTTCTCATAATAGCTCAGAGATAAAAAATACTAAATTATAAACATATCCACTTTTGAAGAGCACAACTGATGCAGATTTTCAGCATGGCTGCTCGAATTCAACCTTGTTCATGAAAAAATAACCATCTACCAGTTCTTAGATTTCATCAAATTCAGTCAAGGATATGGTCCTGCACTTAGTTCTGAGCTGCCTTCTAAGTCTTAAACCCAAGTTCTTTGATTCATGCTCAGAATATTTCAGCAGGTAACCACCTTGAGCAAGGTTTGTTCTGCCCTCAGATGTTAAAACTTTCATGCTGCTACTGGATTCTGGTTAGCCTTCAGCCAGAATCTCATAGTCATGCCCATGACATTCTCATTGAAATAGTTCATAGTCAGGCCCAAGCAGCTACCTCGTCTTGAAGTACAGAATTTGATTACTTCTAGAATACATACAGCTCATCAGTCAACATATTTTTCCTTCATTCACAAACATGCCCATGGAGAAAGTCCTTCCAGAAAAAATCAACACCTCGTTTTACCTCTTTTCTCTTTCTTGCTGTATTATGTTCTTTGAACTCATCTGACCTTCTTTGCTTTCTGTTTTGGGTTGCTAGCATGTTTGATGGTTCTGAGCTGGAAGCAGATTTAAAACTGTGCTACTCAGGGCTTCTCCCTCAGAGCCTCAGGACTCTTCTTCAAGCCCCATCCTTCTGCAAGATACACCCTTCACTGGCCCTGCTCCATGCCCTCCTTGAAAGCTTCTGCCTGGCTGGGATGGCTTGAAAATTATAATCCCTGGAGAGACAGGGGCAGGGAAATGTGTTGAAACTGCTGGATTTTGTAGCCTTTGCCTCTGGCCCCATCGACCAATGGCAAGTGGTCCCTAATGGAATGGGGGGGGTCCTCTGCCCTAAAAAACAACAGAAATAAAAGGGAATGGGGAGTGCTTATCATAGAAAGAATATTGACCTTTTTGTTGTTACCCCTTTCCCCCAGTCTCTGAATGTGAATTACTGTTGGTTTTGTAAAAAGAGGAGGGGATGAGGCTATTCCCACTGACTTCTCCAATAGAATACAGTAATCCCTGATCTTACACGAGGGTTTGATGTCAAGGGTAACATATGCAGTTGTCCCCCCTACCACTTATGCATGACTGGCTCACAAACGGCCGTGTATACCTGTGGTGCCAGGAAATAAATCAATGATTCAATTCAAACCTGGAAAAGGTGGGGGAAAGCTGGAAAGTCCTCATGACTCCCAAGGAGACCCTCCCCAGGGCCTAAAGAGGACATCAGTGAGGCTGAGGAAGCCACAAAGAGACTGGAGGTGCATCAGGGCTTTGTTTAGGCTGCCCAGCCTCCCCACCTAACAGCTGATGCACATGGTAGTGCCACAGCAATAACCACTTTGCCACGCATACTCCAGGCTCCAGAGCTGTGGATAATTTTGGATGCAGGGTTTTTGGTCTGGATTGGAGAGAGAGCAGCAGAGAGGGCAATTAATGGGTGTTTAGGGGGTGCTCCCCACTTACAAGATTTCCACTTACGTGCACAGAGACCCAGAACATAACCCCTGTGTAAATCAGGGGACACTTATACATGCAAAAATCATAGAATCATAGAATCATAGAATCATAGAGTTGGAAGAGACCACAAGGGCCATCGAGTCCAACCCCCTGCCAAGCAGGAAACACCATCAGAGCACTCCTGACATATGGTTGTCAAGCCTCTGCTTAAAGACCTCCAAAGAAGGAGACTCCACCACACTCCTTGGCAGCAAATTCCACTGTCGAACAGCTCTTACTGTCAGGAAGTTCTTCCTAATGTTTAGGTGGAATCTTCTTTCTTGTAGTTTGGATCCATTGCTCCGTGTCCGCTTCTCTGGAGCAGCAGAAAACAACCTTTCTCCCTCCTCTATGTGACATCCTTTTATATATTTGAACCTATGGTCAAACCCTTGGAAGCAGTTAGTGGGTGAAGGTGAGAAAAGCAGTATACCTGGCAATCCCAGAGCTGGAACAGCAAGCAAGGCGAAGAGCTTTAAGGCTCTTTTTGCATTGGGGCTACTTGGGTTAGCTGGCATGAAAGAGCTTTTGAGCAATCAGCCTTGTTTGGGCACAAGGCAAGCTCAACATGCCAGCTCTGGAAGGCTAAGGATACTCACGCAATATCTCATGGGAAGGTACATTGAAGTCATGGAAGGAGACATGGAAGTTTTATCTGTGGGTGGGTGGTTTTTCACCTGTGATGGGCCATTCACAAGCGATGGCCATGCTTGTGTGAACAGTCAACCAGGCAGGCCTTTGCATTCCATATTTTCAGGACAACCACAGTGGGGTCGGCGCCTTAACTCTGAGTCTAGCTACTAAGTTTTTGCTTCCCCACACTGTCCCTGCATATATTTCATTGCCCAGACTCATTAAAATGTGAATGTCATTTCAAATCTAGAATACTAGTCACTTGCAATCTGTTTTGCCACACACAAATAAAAAGCCTTGCCCTTGAAATCCTGTGAGACTGAAAGCTTTTATTTTTTCCTGATAACAAGAGTAATTGGTGCCACCCATGGAACTCTCTGGGGAGACTTGTAGGGATAAGGAAAAAGATAAAACATTCTACTTAATAATAAAAAACAGACTTGGAATGTAATGAAAAACACGATTATCACGGATACTGTACAGATAATTTACAACATAAGCAAAAATGTGTACATCACCTCTCTTTGTTGTTGTTTGGAACAAAATTTAAATAAACTGCATTTTCAAAGGAGTAATTGGTTACAGAGTGACAAGGAAGCACGTTTTCCCTTTTCTTCTCTTCATTTAATTGTGGGGAACTGCTGGGAAAGCGTAGGTGTCAATGTCTGCCTAACAACACTAGGGCATGATTCTAAAAACCTGCTTTTGCAGTGTCTGTGACTCCAAGGGTTAAAGTCCTTAATTTTGCCAGTTTTATTGACAGCCCCTTTGAACGTGAAAAGGCAGCATTATTTGGTGGAAAGGAGGAGATGGGATCAGAAACAGTACGAGGTTCCACTTTCAAATGAACTGCGCTGGGATGAAGCTCCAGACTGCTAACGTCCTCTCTGTGGTTAAGCATCATTAAAAAGAAGTCATGTCTGTGTGAAAGGCAGCAGCAGCAGTGGGAGGGAAGCTGGCTGAATACTCAGCAGCAGATTCCATTCCCATAGATATGGAAATAGAAAGAAAACATGACACAGGATGTTGTGGGCTACTGAGATGATTTGAGGCTGCTCAATTCACAGGACTGTGAGCTCTGGTCTTCTAATAATATGCACTTAGAATGTATTTATCAGGAAGTCCATTTTGCCAAAAAAATGAGCTGCCAATCTGCTTCTGCTTGCCACTGTCATAATATTATGATATTATGACAGTTTGGAATGTATTCTGTATGTAGTAAAACAGATGCACACTAAGAAGCTTCTTACATTTTTTTGGGGGGGGGGCACACACACTATCAGTTTGTTGTTCTTCAGGAACAAAAACAATGGGTCTGGCCATTTCTACACCATTAGCAGGCAGGTTGCTGTCCCAGGATCCCAGAAAGCATGGCTAATGGCCAGGGATAGTAAGAGTTGTAGGTCAGCAGCATCTGAAGGACCAAATGTTCCCCACACTTGATGTAATGTACACTTCATCCCATGTCCCTGCCCTATGCTTTCTTTTCCTTACTTTCCTATCTTGATCTGAAGGGGGTTACTTTGCTTGCAGTCAATACTATAGCTTGAGCACAACCCAGCAGCAAAGCATAATGTGCTGCTCTTGTTGTTGTTGTTGTTGTTTAGTCATTTAGTCGTGTCCGACTCTTCGTGACCCCATGGACCAGAGCACGCCAGGCACTCCTGTCTTCCACTGCCTCCCACAGTTTGGTCAAACTCATGCTGGTAGCTTCGAGAACACTATCCAACCATCTTGTCCTCTGTCGTCCCCTTCTCCTTGTGCCCTCCATCTTTCCCAACATCAGGGTCTTTACCAGGGAGTCTTCTCTTCTCATGAGGTGGCCAAAGTATTGGAGCCTCAGCTTCACGATCTGTCCTTCCAGTGAGCACTCAGGGCTGATTTCCTTAAGAATGGATAGGTTTGATCTTCTTGCAGTCCATGGGATTCTCAAGAGTCTCCTCCAGCACCATAATTCAAAAGCATCAATTCTTTGGCGATCAGCCTTCTTTATAGTCCAGCTCTCACTTCCATACATCTGTTGTATACCATACATCTGCTGTTCTTAAGCATACCTAATTCTGGATGCATTCGGTTGTGGGGAATATTGTGTTCGCTTTCCTAATTATAAAGTTAGCTCCTCTGTTCCATTTTCTGATATTCCTTTCACACTGCAGTACCTTTTGTGTTGTAGAACTGCAGCTTCTTGACTCATATTTCATACTAAATTTCATTCACACCGGTAGGTGTGGTATGACACAACAATGAAGGACATCGGACCACATTGATACTCCTCCTCCCTTTTCACACATGCATGTTTCTGCTCCCCCATGGTTGCCCCATAAAAAAAGCAGGAAGGAACCTTATGCTGGCAAGGTAAAGGTAAAGGACCCCTGACCATACAGTCCAGTCGTGACCGACTCTGGGGTTGCATGCTCATCTCGCTCAAGAGGCTGGAAGCCGGCGCTTGTCCGCAGACAGCTTCCGGGTCACGTGGCCAGCGTGACTAAGCCGCTACTGTCGAAGCACAGCAGCACACGGAAACGCCGTTTACCTACCCACCGGAGCGGTACCTATTTATCTACTTGCACTTTGAGGTGCTTTCGAACTGCTAGGTGGGCAGGAGCTGGGACCGAACAACGGGAGCTCACCCCGTCACGGGGATTTGAACCACCGACCATCTGATCGGCAAGTCCTAGGCGCAGTGGTTTAGCCCACAGTGCCACCCGCGTCCCCCTTATGCTGGTATACCACCCCAAATATTGTCACTTTACTCCCACAATCTTCTGGGTTAAGGGGGCTGCAAATTATTATTTTTTTCTGGAACCAAATAACAAGGACATCAGTGCTAAACATGCACTATATTCTATTAGCATTCCAGAAGTGGCTTTTACATTGCATGAAAGTTCAAATATAATGCAGAAATTTACAGTTGGGGAAATGAAACAAACTGCCATGTGAATGCAGCTTATGTGCAGGAATGTGGCATTAAGGGGTTTTGAAAGCATTCAAGAAAGCAAACAGATAGCATCTCTTCTAAATTCATCATTGGAGATGCTGGGGGTGAGATGCAGGATCATGTTAGAGGCATACAAAGTTGAAATTTTGCAGCCACATTTGAGTTAGGTGAATTTTGCTTTATAGTTTTTCCTGCCAAATTCATTCAACTGTACTTTGGATCTATTCTGTTGGAAGCATAAATAATGTAGACCATTTTGTGACATCTTTGGCACTTTGTTGCTCCGAAAACACAGCCAACAAGCATCAACTTTCTGCACGGCAGACATAATTGTTTTTGTTGCTATTCTTCTCATCATCATATGCACAGGGCAGCTTCACATCTGTACAGGCATATTGCCTTATTTATTCCACCTAAGTAACTGGAATAAATATCACTTGAATACATTGCCCAAAATAAATGATCTAATTGCAGGCACTAAGTTGTTTTTCCTGTTCCCTTGCAGAAATACCCTTTTAAAGTCATCATTGGTGAAACTTTAGGTTACTACCCAGCTAGTCTCTTTAGGTATATGTCAGTGCTTCAGGGACCCCAATATGATATCCTGGTGCTCTACTGACTGCAATTCCTCGTACTGAATCAGAGACCACTCCTAAGATTATCCTAAGTTTTGAGAGCAATTTGTCAGCTGTCAGATGGAACTGCTCTTGGAAGAGGGTCCACAGAGTTAGAAGGGCCTGGGCCAGATCAAGACATTTGGGCACCTGAGGCAAACCACAAAGTGGCACTCCCTACCCACCAGAAAGAAGGGGTGAGTGAAGACCTACATCGGGAACAAGAGGGGAATAAAGATCTAAACTGGAAACAAGAGGGGAGTGCAGTGGCAACAACAGCAGATGAAGCATTCCTTGGATCTGCTGCCTCTTGGATCCTGCCACCTAAGGTGGCCGTCTCACATTGCTCATTGGTGGGCCAGGCCATTTCACATGCATATTTCTGCACACAACCTTTGGATCATACCTTTGATTTTGAAAAAAAGAGTTCTCAAGAACACAAACAAGATGCATTTTAAGCTAATGAAAAAAGGAAACCAGTGGCAGTTGGGGGTCACTGGACCTGGGGGTGGGCTTGCTCACTCAGAAACTCTCATAGGCAGGACCAAGAAGGTCAAGCTAGGATGTATGAGAAAATGACATCAAGCCAAAGTTTCTATCCCTGACAGTGGCCTACTTGATGCATTTGGACATCTTACAAACAGAGCATAATGTTGACCATTGTTCCCTATGGTTCATCCTAGGCTTTTAAAGGTAAACACAAATATGCTTTTTCTTATTGGAGCCCTTTCTAGCTGTCATGGCTAGTAGCAATAATGATATATATCTTTAATGAATTTATTTATATTTATTACTTCTATATACTCTCTTTCCCCCAAACAGTTCAAGGGAATGTGCATGCTAAGGAGCCCTACCTTCATTTTACCCGTAAAACAATGCCGTGAGGTATGTCAGGATAAGAAGGTAGTGACTATTCCAAGGTCACCCAGTGAGCTTGCCCTTCATGGCTGAGTTGGGATTTGAACCTGGGTTTGTCCAGTCTAAGCCTGTCACTCTCACCAGGGCACTTCATTACACTTTGAAAAGCCCCCTGTGCTACTGGCTGACCATTATGACAGAAAGTACTTTTGTCTTTCATAACCCATTTCTAATCACCTTCACTGAAAAAATTCCAAATTCAGGAATTCGCCCCTGTGAAATTACTAAATTGCACTCTTACTGGTACTCTGGTTACAATAAACCCTTTCCACATGGCCTTTAGTCACCCATGCATGTGATGTCCATTACAAACTACACTACTAATGCATTGGAGGAAGAAAGAGGAAGTACGCCATGCACACACTTACATTTTTGGTGTAAAGCAAGCCGCAATGACTTTTAAATTAATCCCAACACTAGGCAAACAGTAGTATGGGACATATATGTTGTTTGGAATTCTGGCAGCAGAAGCATTCTGCTTGCCCAGCTGAATGACCTTTCCTCTCTCTCCATACACATACATGCACACTGTTCTGGGAGATCTCCCAACCCTTCCGAGAAAATTTGGGGAAGACACGGAGGACAGAGGGGAGAAGCATATTGCACTAGCAGGAGTCCTTGAGCCAATGGAACAGGGTAGCTGAATCTGGCCCGCTGCCAGTGAATGTTGTCAAGGTACATAACACATCTTTACAGCCTCAGTGGGTGACATTCCACTGTGGCAACCCATTTGCACAATATGTGCAATATTTCTAGTCTTGTTCATAGTTTAGGGCAACCCCTAGCACTACTATTACTACTACTATTCTCAGTGGCAGTTAAGTCTGTGCACTACCACTTGCGCAACTCTGACTCCTTGCACTAATGTTTCACTGGATCTTGCTTAGTGGGTCCGGACCTTTAAACTGCCCAGATAGATATTACCTGAATGTATGAAGTTGATTAATATTTACTTATCTGGCCCACTGGTCTGTCTAGTCTAGGATTGTCTATTCTGGTTGGTAGTTGCTCTCCGCGATCGCTCTCCAAGATTTTTCTCAGCTCCACTACCTTTTAACTAGAGAAGTTGGTAACTAAGCCTCCATGTACAACATGAACTCTGCCTCTGAGACCAGAACTAGACAATCACATGAAAAGTGTGATTATATTTCATATATCTGTTGTTATTCAAAATGAAAATAACAACCAGATCATGACTCTCTCGCCCCACCACACAAGCACACACATACACCATAGTCCTCCTCTACCAAGCTGCTATTTGCCCTGGGAATGGGGCAGAAGTTTCCCGAAGGTGTTTTTAGGAGCTTTCTTCCCATGAGGGAACAGTGGCTTCCTTGAGATCACAGCATGGAAGAAAGGTTTAAATCCTGCCTCCCAATACAAGTGGTGGCTGCCCCCACAGATTCAGGTGCCCCCCTTTCTATGGCTGCTATTTTTGTTCAAAAACAGCAGATGCAAAATAAAATATGCACTTCACGTATCATTTAGCTTGGCCCTGCGCTATGACTGACAACCATATGCAAAGCTGTTGAAGGAACAGTGGGGAGGATCTATGGTAAAATGCATTCAAATTTTCAAAATAACTGACTGACTATTTGAAAAGAGGGAGCCTAAAATCATACAAGCCAAAAAAAGAAATCCCTTTTTTCCCCAACCTGTAATCATCTGCTTACAACGTCTCGGGATTCACAGTGCATCAGCTATTAACCATACCATGATCAGATTTGGGCCACATCTGTGTTCAAGTATTATTATTATATTATTATATCATTCAAGC
The DNA here is from genome assembly GCF_964106645.2 of Podarcis pityusensis. NCBI lineage: Eukaryota > Metazoa > Chordata > Lepidosauria > Squamata > Lacertidae > Podarcis > Podarcis pityusensis. The sequence goes on along the minus strand of NC_138034.1, from coordinate 43,278,652 downwards.
TGAAATGGATGCTTGTCAAGAGGAAATACTGGGCCTCATGAACCAAATTCTAGTTGGATGTATGAGTTCACAATGCAGAATTGTGTTTTTAAACTATCATGTTAACAAAAGTTTGCTGTACTTGATGGGTTGGATCCAACCTCTGTTTGCAGAAGGGGCTGAGATCCAGTGGAGACAACTGTTGGTGGAAGAAAATGTTATCCACCAGTTCCCCATTTCATCCCTTTCACACTGTGCTAGCAGAACTCCCAACCCTCTGGGTGATTTTTTCAAGGGTCAATTGGGCCAGGGTGGGGTTCAGCAGTTGACAATAATTCCTTTCCCCCTCCTTTCTCTGGTCGCAGGGTCTACACATGGAAACTCTATTTCCAACTCATTGCGCTTAATTGCCACCAAGCACAGCAACATCTTTGGATAGATTTTGCAACAGAAGAAAGCATTATAGAAGAAATGACAATTTTTTAAAATAAAAAATAGCAATTTCAATCATGACTTTGTACCCAATATCCCTATGCAGATGAGACAGCAAAATCAAACCAGTATCCCAGCTCTTCAGGTAGAGATGAGGTACCACGCTGTTTCATTTTGACAGAAAACAGCACTTTTCTATTTTTAGTGGCAAGTGTCTTTAAATGAATCATTAACATTGGAAAGCTGATGTGAACCGAGCTGAAAAGCATACTAAAATGTGCCTCAGGCATGTTTTTAAATTAAACAGATTATTTTCTCATCCTCATTTTCTCTAGTGTCTGGCAGTTATGGATGAAGTGATAAAGGAATTGTCGCTAAATTCTTTAAAAAGAAGGAGGGGAAAAAACCTGGCCACTAAAGCAATAATGTGAAACTCTGCTCTGTAGCTATGCATTGGCATCTCAAATCCCCCCCCCCCAATTCCATGCTTTGTCTAGGGCGCTATTTCACAGCAAAGGGTGATGATGAAGAGATAATAGACCCTCTGAGGAATGGGGGAACCCTAAGAATGCCCTTTCTACAGTACTAGTCCTTTTTAATTTCATGGCTGTTGTATTATTGCATCGAGTTCTCACCACTGGCCATTGATTACGCTCACAGGAGTGTACCATTAATACTGGTCACTCCTGTATGCAAAACAATAAGCACACACATTCTGCCTAAAACTGAGCAACTCCTGTGGGTCATTTGAGTGTGGTTCTTTTCTTATTACATGAAGTTTGCATTCATAGCAATGTGGCATATCTGTCTCAGGTCAAAGTTTGGGTTTCACCACAGCAAACACCTCAGCCATTGTTGTTTGTTGTTGTTAATTCGACTCTTCGTGACCTCATGGGACAGAGCACGCCAGGCACTCCTGTCTTCCACTGCCTCCTGCAGTTTGGTCAAACTCAGCCATGGAGCAACTCAAATGATGTAAGAAACTGACCAAGCTTTCAAGCTGGCCAGAGCTTTTCACCTGGGGAAGGACTGAAGCTCAGTGGTGGAGCTCATGTTTTGTATGCAGAAGGTCCAAAGACTTGGAAAAGACCCTTTGCTTGATGCCCACAGAGCCACTGTCAACCAGTGTGGATAACACTGAACTAGATGGTCTGATTCAGTCTATGGCAGCTACCTGTGTTCCTATCAGACTGCATATTAAGCAGAGTGGAGGCAGAGGCTGCCTTGTTGTTGAAGCCTTTATGGTTTCAAGTTCAAGCTAGTGTTTTCAACTCTTTCCATCCTCTGCTTTGCTTAACAACTAGCCTGCTGTAGCAGCATCTGCCAACAGGAAGGACAAAAGCGTCCAAAAGAGATGGGGCAGAAGTCACAAAAGGATAAGGAGAAAGGAAGAGCTGTGAGGATCATACCCAGTGCACATATACTTTGAACATATACTCAGAAGTTCAGTGTGGCTTACCCTGAGCCCTATTTGGGTGTATTCCCTCATGTGATTACAGACACATAGGGAGAAGCAGGTTAGTCCTGCCTGGCTCTGCATCCTCCTCATTGCTCAGTCCATTTCTCATACTAGGTGGTTTTCTTTTTCTAGGTCTGTGAATCAAGCACTGGAACTGATCCCATTAGTCTGTGCTCATTATTCCCCTCCTGGGTATAAAGTTCATAGAGGTAGCATTCTGCCAAGGCAGAGCAGAAATGGAATGCCACCCCTGTGATGGGACGCCCTAGGCCAAGACGAAAGAAGACATTCACTACAACACATCTGTTTGTGAGGAGGGTCTAAAGGCCCCAGACCAATAACAAATGCATCAATATGAGATATGAATCAAGCCATCAGTGCTTTAAAAATAAAGCATGACCAAGTTGTTTTGAAACAACATCGGCAGATACAGCTTTAACAGGCACATTTCAGGGTGTGTTTGCCTCAGCTGACTTTTCTGCAATAAGTCAGTCTTTATTAAGGCCATACTTTTCTTGCTGTATATCCCAATAACAGAAAGTGAAGTGTAGACTTGGACCAAAGGACAGCCTTTCCAAAGGAGGACTAAAAGGAGGACTCTATAAAGAAGGACATGTGACCACCACAGTTTAAAACAATTTACATAAATGCTGAATTTATAAAACATGATAACCTCACAGCTACACTTCTACTCTATTATAAGAAATGTTTCATTTACAAGGCTCATGGCAGCACAATTCTTTGGGATTAGAAGCACAAGGAGGGCACTCAGTGACCGGCACATCCTATTATGAGCAGATATATTCTCGAAGGATAACAACCTGAAACAACTTGACTCACAACATTAAAGAAATGTCTTCCTCTTTTCTCATTCTCATCTGCAACTAGTAACCATTACTGAATTCCCCCTCCTGTATTCAGTTCTTTGTTTCATGTTGGTGCTTATGGACCCTTACTTATGAATAGGGATGTCAGAGAATTCCAATGGAAATGGAAATAAAAGTTGGCAATGTTTACTTATTCATCCCCTATCAGGAATGGAAATCAACCCAGCAGATATGGTGGCTGCTTTCAGTCCACAAATGATATATAATTGATTCTCTTTCCCTCCATTTGCAGTGTGTTTCCTTCATATTAAAATGAATGGGATGGAGTAACATATTGACAATGCTATTTATGTAACTGACATAATTAATGTTGAAAATTATGTAAGCAATGTCACTTTGTCACAATAGATAAAAAAAAATGGAGCAGAAGATGAACTGCAGCATAACAGAATCAGTGATGCATGCAACAAACCATGGGGGAATGAAAAATGATGCCTTCTTACATTCCTATGTATTAGTAAGCCCTATTGAAAACAGTGGGACTTCTGGGGGGGCACTAGGGGGCGCATCGGAAGATGGCGGACAATAACATCTCTCCGACCCACACGAGGTAATTTGGAGGCTATGATGGGAGTAATTAGCCTCCCTAACCCCCCCCCAGGACGGTGGGGGGGACTGCCCTTGCCTGCTGTGCCCTATACCACCCCCGAATTTGTGGGGATGGGGGCACCAGGCACAAAGCCCTCCTGTGGGATTCTGGCACTTCTGGACGCCGTCCCTGATTCGCGCCACTAGCTGCAAGAACTTCAAAAGAAAACAATTTGGATGAAGGAATGCACATATTTCAAGGAAGGAGGGGGAGTAAAGACTGCTATAGAAGAGATCTCTGATAAAACAAGACAAGAATAAAACATGAGAAGATACGCCAAGACACGGTATGGCAAATGACTGATGGGGGAGGGGGAAATAAACTTTCCTTTCTTTTCTTATGTGATTAACAAGAATCCCCTCCCCTCACGAGTTACGAGTCAGAAATGTCATTTTAAGGATTTAAGCTGTGGATTTAAGGCTGTGTGGAGATAAACTTTCGAACCAAAGCATGTTTTAAGAAGAGCGAGGAATGTATAAGAGCTTGGGAATGATGCAGTTAAAAATGCCGTCGCCATATTGGGAAGTTCTGTCGGAGGTCTTGAGTCTGGGAGGAGAAAGAGAGAAATAGAGCTGTTTATATATTGTGGGTGAAACTCCTCAGAGGGACTCAAGAGCGACAGTTTGGCGAGATGGAAAGAGCGATGTTATCTATGAAGACGATGATATATGGAAACCATCTCGATTTGAGGAATGGAAGAACGGAAAATTCACACAGGATTATTATTATTATTATTGGTGTTTATCGGCTTAAGGAGACTATCAGAAGAGATCATAAAGAAAAAAGAGAAAATATATAAACAAGATGTGATGTGGAAACAGCAAGATAAGACTGGATAGAATTATGAACTTTGTTTGGACTGATTTGGACTGATTTGGACATTAACGCAGTAGCAAGAAGATGATCAGAATCCCCCTTCGGATCTTGAAATATGGGTCCCCCCAACAAAATTTAAAATTTGGCTTTGTAATTCGGAACTTATGTGATGTGATTTAATTTGATTTGATTGGCCGGTTAATAAAAATTATTTAAAAAAGAAAAGAAAAGAAAACAGTGGGACTTCTTTGAGTAAAAATGTGTAATGGTGCAATTGCTGTTCCTGAGGCTTTTCTGTTGCTTTCTGATATATATTTAAAGGTGGTGATAGAAGAAGCTCAGGAAGCAGGATCAGAAAGAAACAGCAGAAGTGTTAAGAATTCTCTAATGCCTCTCAGAAGTTTAGCCTAGTATTGGACCTGCTATCCTCTTCCATTCTGTCAATCTTTGCCAATCCATTTAAACTGTCAGACTTCAAAAGATTAAAAGCAGGGAGTCTTAAAGTAGGGTTCAGTTGTCAGCACACAGGGTACTGTCATGAAAGTTAAAAGAAGAAAGATAAATTCATGGTCCAAAATGCCAAGAGTGACTGGGCCATTTATGGTTAATCTTTCCATTTGACAGTTGCATTAGACAGGAAAGATGAATCATACCTTTTCCCTTCATTCTAATGGACAGTCTTCAGCTGTCTGAGTGCATTAACTGACCAGACTGTGTCTCCTGCCCACTGTAAGAAGTGAATGAAAATGTTTAGGAACTTCTTCTTCTTCTTCTTCTTCTTCTTCTTCTTCTTCTTCTTCTTCTTCTTCTTCTTCACATAGCTTTGAAATTCATTTGTCATGTTGTATAACAAATATTTTGTACCCCATTCTAAACTTTTAAACTCAAGTCTGATCAATTTGATCATTTCCAAGTATAGGTAGTGCTTTCTTGTGCCATAAATGCTGGCAGCTGAATTCTTTATTTGTTTAATACAAGCATTTTGTCCTTCAGTCATATTTCTAGGGCAGTTTGCAAAAAAAATAAAACAATGAAGAGGGAGTAAATACAACACAATAAAAGCCACAAAAGCAGCATAAAAGAGTCATCAGGTTTAAAACTAAATATAAGAAGCTCAGGAGAAATGAAAGGTCTGTGATGCTAGAAAGGCAAGACAGTAGCTACCAGGCAAACCTTTCTCTGGGCAGAGCATTCTACAAATGGGGTGAAACCTATGAGGAGGTCCTCTTTCTAGGAGCAGCTACCTCAACACAGTTGAAAGGGCACCAGCACAAGTGTCTGTCAGTGCCAACACACAACTGGTGCTCTTCCTTCAAATTCACCTCATTATTGACCAACACTGAGTTATGTGCTGCCACTTAGCTTCCACTGAACATGAGTGATACACCCCACGAAGACCTTGCCTACAACCTCTCCAGACAATAGACTGTACAACTTTTTGGGCAATAAGACCCAATAGGTTTTCACATGTCCTCCTCTAATTTTTTGACTTTTGGTGCAAGATTTTTCCAACAAAAAAATATATTTCTGCCCATGAACTGCTTGAACTTGCCTTGAGAGCTTTGTCAGTGCTTCTGGGGGGAAATAATATTAAGTCTCATTTTCACCAGCTGGAAGGTTCTTTCAGCTTCATTAGCAATTTTAAATGTATGTACTTCACATAATGCTTTTTGAAGATTGGCTGGTTTACTTTGGGCTACCTTTAGTAAGAACATAAGAAGAGCTTTGCTAGATTAGACTAAAGGTCCACCTAGTCCAGCCTTCCACAGATGCCAGGTGTCCTTCCCCTTTTAGAAACCTACAACCTAAGGAAAATCCATTGTTAAGAAGTAATTATGTGCCTTCTATCAGCTTAGGCTGGTGACCCAACTATGACAAGGAAAACTTGTCTGTTTGGTAACCTCAAGGTTGAACTATAGCAATGCATGTTACACAGGCCTGCCCTTGAAAATGGTTTGCAAGCTTCAAATACTACAAAATGCAGCTGCCCAACTGCTTGTAAGTTTGAGGTGAAACATCATATAACACCAATTATTTTACAACTACACTGGCTGCCTATATGCTTCTGAGTGCAACTCAAAGTACTAGCTTTAACCTATAACACTCTTTACAGCTCACAACCCCAATATCTTCTGGAAAACCTCCCCTGAAAGGTATTCTTCTGAAGGTGGTGACAATGTAGGGGACCTTTTCAGTCGTGACTCCCTTACTGTAGAATGCTTTCCCCAGCAAGATCCTCCTGGCATCTTTGCTGATGTCTTTTCAGCCCCAGCTAGGCTTATCTTTTCCACAGGCTTTTGATAGATGAAGTATATGTTTTGTCACGAGTATGCTGTCACAGCTTCCTGTGACTATTATGGGGGTTGTTTTGTTCTGTTTTTATGGCATAATGTGTTGATATTTATCTTTTAAATGTCAGTCACTTGGAGAACTTCAGGTAACAAGTGACTAAGAATTCCAAATATCGACAACAGCAGCAATAATATGCACAGTGTAACCAGAAATTACTCAAGAGCACTGGAAGAAGCCTCTAGTGTATACAACAGGAGTGAAGAAACTTGAAGAGATAAATATTGATACATTCCCTCATAGATAACCTTCAAGGGCCCTATGTGAGTAGAGGGTGTGGACAGAGGTGAAAGTGGGTGGAGCAATGCATGTGACTCTTAGATTTGTACAGTAGGCTTCATTCCAACCATGCAAAAGTCATTACATACACCCCTTTTCATCCTCCATCCTGACAAACGGGGCTGAAGAACATATTCCAATCAAGCAAAAGCACTTTAAGAAAGTGAGGAACACAACCAATGAGAGGTGTGAACCCAGAGAAAAGAGTGTGAGCTGGTTTGCAAACTCAGCCCTGGGAGAGTATTGAGGTCTAGACTGAGAGACCTGAAGGGCTGCATTTGACTGCTGGCACTGAGGGTCCCCACATATGATATATTGAAATTCCATTTCTGAAAGCAGAATATTCTGTGGCATGTACTCAAATTGTTTGAAAATATAGCTGCTATTTTTCTCACTCTAAGAATACAGCTGGAGACTTTTATGTGTGAGAACCCAAAATGTGAATACGTAGGTGTCTTGCTGGAAGTAAAACTTGATATGAACCCACACTGAAAACTATGCAAATGTGTATTTATTTCCATTTTAACTTAATATATGGATGAGGAGATTTACATTGCGTGTCAATTGCAGCTAAAGGAGCCAAAAGTCATTCCAATCCAACATAAAGCACAACCAGATTTTAACATGTATCCAGATGAGAATCGATTTATAGCTCAAAGCATTTCAAAATAACTCTGTAAAGTAAGCTGCTATTATTATCCCAATATTGTAGATGGCAGCAACAAAAGTGACAATAGAATGGCTTGACTAAAGCCATCTAGTGAGTGTACTGTTGTGGGTACACTCATTGTATACCCACAATGTTGTGTTGTGGGTACATTTGCCAGCTCATTTGTAAAATTGTTATAAATCAAGCAGCATGTACAGCGACTAGATGAGTGTTTAACACAACTTGTCTCAAATTAAGCGCCCAGTAAGCATCTTTCTGAAACATATCTACTGTCTAGCCCCCTCCTGTGTTACTTGCATCAGGAAGCATGTGAAATGGACTTAAAGGGGCGTACCTTTGGCCCTCCCACCCTGACAACATGTAGCTCCTCCTCTCATCCCTTCCATCTACACTTTAGGATGGATTCCTGAGGTGAGGAAGCCCTTGTGTGTAGACCTCTGTATATTTAGGCTTCCCATGAAGCTGAAAGCCTTTATTGCTCAAGATTCCAGACCAAGTGAAGGTTGTACACAGGAATGGTGGGCTGTAGAGGCAGCAGACACAATCCTGCTTTCCCTCCCTGTGTTCAGGGTGCACACAATAATCATAGGAAATTTTCACACAAGAAAGCTGAAATTCTTTGCACATGTACCTGGGAGTAAGTCTCATTGCATTTAATAGCAGCAGCTGAGCAGGCAAAGAAATGTCTGGCATTTTACTTGCCAGACATTAAGAGAGCTCATGGCAGTTTCCACTATAATATTAGGCAATTATGTTTCTATTCAAGAAGGGGCACTTTCCTTACTACCTCAGCGAATGATTCATTCATTTATTTGTTTTAAAAGGGCTGCCTCTAATATCGTGCACACAAATGATGTTGTTCCTTCACTTTCAAAATGTTTATTTCTGTTTTGCCTTCCCCCCACTTCTTTCTGGCACGCAAAAATAAAACAAAACTGTTAGTCATACCCTCAAACATGCTTCTCTGTGGTTTTATTCCAAGCAATTTAGTGAAGTGGCTTCACTGCTGCCTGACCTAAGCCAACATTTACCTCAAGTTAAAAAGGAGGAAACAAAATGTCATATGAAGAGAATGTAGCAAAATATCAAATGTAGCAAACATGGATGGTTATCAGCAGATCGGGGGAGCATCTTTTTAAAGACTTTACGTTTTGAAAAAGAACCCCCTATCACCTCCTGGTAACATTAAAGCAGCCTTTATTTATGTTTTTAAAAGAAAACTTTCATCACTTGGTTCCATATATGGAGCATTCCATTTCATATAAACTTGCCTCTGTTGCGAGGCTAAACAATGGAGCTTCTATTTTCTGCCATGTTATTTTGTTTAATGTCTACCAGAGCTGTCATCTGAGCAGCCTCTTGGCCTGCACTCGAACAGGTTTATATTCCAGAAAGCCTCTCGCCTGGCCCCCCACCCTCCTTCCCAATGGTGAAAATAAATCAATTTCATCTGCTAGTAGTTTGGGTTTCTTTTTTCTTCTCCTTATTTTTCCTTACCCCCCCTTCCCTCCCTCCTTTATGTGGGCCTCTTTCCACAATGCCATATGGCAGCTGAGAGAAAGCTAGGGCAATGATCTGCATTTTCATCTCTTAACAAAGGATGCAGTAGTGTCAAAGAACCTCATGAATGCATGAGACACAGTCATGTATAGAGAAGTGCCTCTAGCCCTGTCAAGGAGTACTAAAAAGAAACCTGATAGACCTGACATCGCTTCAGAGTACAGAAAGGCAGCCGTTCTCTCGCTGGCTCATCTCACTCCCATCCGTCTTCCCCCAGCTCCCTCCTTCCCGCCTTCCCCTTTGGTTCCATGCCAAAATCCCATTAGCTCTATTAATGACATGTGGTCTGAAGTAAAAAGCGTGTGGCAGAACAAGAAAGGCACAAGATCAACCATCTAATCTATTCGTTTCTGATATATGTATCACGAGATAGAAGTATTTCAGGAAGATCTGTGTCACACAGCCCGGCCTTGGGAGCTCAGGCAGCTACACAAACTCTCCGAGGGGTGGAGAAAGCAACCCAAAATGCTGCAAATGTCTTTTCGCCTGTCTCCACTCTCCTCCACTTTCTTAATACATAAAGCAAGATGGAGAACAATAATTATGAAAACTGGCAAGCCTTCTCATACTTCAGTATGAACTGCAGCTTTGGTCTTTGCCCCCCATCCCCTTCATTCTTGACAGATTTTAGATATATTAAATAGTACCAAGGAAACCACAATTTAGTCAAGAGAATGTACAAAGCACCATTCAGACAGTTGGATTTTTTTTCCCTCCTCCAAACTTCCATCATATTTAAAGAAATATGACCCATTTTGCCAGACCAAATCTTACAGTTTTATACTAGTCATATTCAAATATTTGGTTCTGTTCAGTGAGAAGCTACCTAGTGTCTTCAAAGGCTGGCGTCTGCTTGAGAGAAAAGTTGCTTTGTTTCTGAACATTCTTCTTCCATTTTCGCAAGCTTACAAAATCTCCTGCTTGCCAAAGTAGTATTTTTGAGGGTGGGGAGACGTAGTAGCCACATAAACAATTACTTCATTGTGGAATTGACCCGAAATGCTTCATCAATAGGCACACTGGTGCTTTAATCATCTGAAAGTTTCAGAAACACAATCTTGCAAATATTACAATTTAAAAAAATGTGTTTCAAATTAGCACTGTAACCAAAAAGTTAGGCAGCAAACCTATCTGCAGTTTATGTTGTTGTTGTTGTTGTTTAAAGGAAGCAGATTTATAGCAATCTAGAATCTTTTTTAAAAAAAGAAAAAGAAACATCAGAAGCTGACTTTTATAAGAAAGGAATGGCCTCTGTCTACTCCTGCTTTATAATATGTTACAGAGCTCTTTTTTTCAACATCTGGACATTTGCTTATGTCTAACTCCAAATAATTTGGGGGGCGGGGAGCTGCTGTTGATTTCAAAGAGTCTCAAGGGCAAAAGCAAGGAGCTGAATCATTCTGATAGAGCCTGTGCTCCAAAAGGCTGGATGTGTTTCTTGGTCATGGCAACCACTCTTAAAAATGTTCAACTGTCAGTTTGAGCTGAGCTGCACCAGAACAATCCAGCTATTCAGCAATTCCCTTTCTCTTTGTGAACATCTGTTTACATGGCCTATGTCCACTCTACAGGGTGTGGACATTTTATCAGCTACGCAGCCATGGAGGGCAGCTTTAGGGCCCAACATCTTTTGTCCTTCGTGATCTTTAGCATTCATGTGACACACAAGTTTGGGGATTATTTAACCATGGCATTAGGTCTTATGCAGTCTGCCTTTTGAACTGTTTTTGAAGGTCACGCTGTAGTCAGAATAAGCGTGAACTGCCAAGAGAGTCTATAACAAAACAAGATGTGCCAGAGCGCTTGTCTTTTACTACCTAGTGTTCCTCTCAGACAGACTTAGTACTTACTGTGATTGTGACATTTCCAATTGGTTTTAAATTTTAAAGACTGTAGTACCTTTGAGGGTCAGACAAAAAAATCAGTTTGAAAGAATCCCTCCTTGAGGCACTTTTTTTTCCTCACAACATGGCTGTGCCAAATTTTCTGTGAAAAACGCCCCCTTTCCCTTACTTTTTAGTTCTTTGTGGCTTTTTTTACCTTTATGAACAACAGTTTTCAATTACTAAATAGTATTCTCTTATCAGCCAGATAGTGATCTCAGTTCAATCAGGATGAGAGCAATAAATTTACTAGTGCTGCTCTGAATGTTCTCCAATAAACATTTTGCTGCAAAAGGGGGGAGACTTTTAGTGTTGATGTTCCCCAGAAATCCCTAACGTTCATCTTCTTCATACTCAATTAATTCACAGCCCTTCTTAGCTACTGCTCCAACATTATTAGCTAACTTTTTTATTATTATTATTCCTGTGACTGGGATTCCAGTTTGCCTGGGGTCAATTTGTGAACACAACAAGTTGGCTACATGATGACATCAAATGATCTAAAGCAAAGTAAAGGTAGCACTCCTTTCCTCAGTTTGAATTGGCTTCAGGGTGACACCACATAGCCAATCAGATTTGGCTATGTGATTATGACAAAGGCAACTCAGAGTGAGGACAGGGAGCATGGCAGAGTGTGGCATGTGGCATGGGACTGCACCACACTCCCTATGTCTCACGTCTCTCAGTAAGCAGCAGTGACCTGTTGCACTAGGAAGCCAAGGAGGCATCAAAGCCCCATCCATGCTGCTTTACCAGCCCACAGCTGCTTCAAACACTGCATTTCTCCCTGCTCATTCTGAAACATGCATAGGGAGGCACACACACTAATTCATAACGTTGGAATGAATGGTCACAGGCCAGCCCCAAGGTATCCTTCTGCCTGAGGTGGACGAAAAGAAGCTCCCCACCATGTGCAGAAGCCAACAGGACTGGCTGTTGAAGCTTATCTTAATACTGGCAGCAGGATAGTGTCCCCCACCACACATGAGAGGAACAGGCTTGTTATGAGGTTGCAGGATGGGTCATGTGGATGCAGTACACTGCTCTGTCCTCCAACAGAAGGGTGGAGCTAGAGGGCTCATGAGGAGAAGCCATGAGATTGCTGCTCCCTAACATCTACTGATGGACATAGTACTGCCTTGCCTAATGGTAGGGCTGGCCCTGAATGGTTAAGCACAAGTATTGAAGTACTTGCAGCATCTCTTACAAGGTTCACGGGATCATTTCCCTGATTCTGGCATCTCATCTCATTAAGTGGCACATAGACAAAGCTGTTTTCTGAATGCTATTCTGTAAGATTTTTCACTATGCAGTGGGTAATACACAGTAGCAGAACAGCCATTAGAACTTGGGGCATGCAGGATTCAACTTCTGTTCCCTCTGCATCCTTTACCAATCTTTGTTGGTTTGCATCTTCTCAATAACTGTGCTGTTGTAGTCACAATCATGGCCGTGATTGTGATCACATGAGCAGTTGCAGATGTTAGAAGCTGGGTTCATGCTAACCAAAGATAGCTCCGGCAGTCTAATCTTGTTGAAACTAGCTATTAACGTTCTCATGGCTTTTCATTAGCCGCTAATATTTGCATTTTAAAATAGTTAATTACTTAGGGGAGCTTCCCATGGTGTGAGTACTGTGGAGATGGTCTGGGATTTTAAAAAATAATAATACATTCCTGTAGACATCACATTGCACTGTAAAAGATTTGGGGGGGGGGGTGAGATGCTGGAGAAGCTTCAGCTAGAATATGTGAAAGTAAAATGAGACAATGAGAATTACCCTTTGCAGAAGGGCTTACTCTGTGCTCACCATAAAAGTATGACAGGATTTGAGACCCAGCATAATTTTGGGGGTTTTTAAGTCAAAAAAGAGAATGACAACCAAATAATAATAATAATAATAATAATAATTTATTTATTTATACCCTGCCCATCTGGCTGGGTTTCCCCAGCCACTCTGGGTGGCTTCCAACAAAATATTAAAAATATATTAAAACATCAGTCATTAAAAACTTTCCTAAGTAAACTAAGTTGCTACAGATAGATCCATGGTGCTGGGTAAAAAAGAACAGTGATATCAGACAGATATCAGCCAATGGGGCTTTTTTAATATTCACTGTTGCTAAGCTATCTTAAACCACATTTTCTTGAAAACTATAATAGTTAAAGCAACAATTCTTGTTCTTCTGCTTATGTCTGCTTATGTCACTGAATGCAATAGTGGGACCCATACTGAGAATTAGGGGGAACTCTGTTCCAAATCAACCTCATCAATAGTTTTGGGCTGGGGTCTGAAGAAGGGAAAGTGATATAATTCAAATCCCTATAACTGACTGTGACCAGACCTGACTAACTGTGGAATGCATTGCCATCCTTTCATTGTGATTAGTAGCCTCTACAGCCTCTGCCAAAACTAATTTATTTATCAGTTTTATCCTGCCCTTCCTTCAAGGAGCTTAAGGACGCATACATGGTTTCCCTGCTCACATTGTGATTGGCGTTAAGGCCAAAAGATAATTACTCTGCGTGCCATGGACTGATGATTTGAATCAATGTCCCCTTGACCCTCACTCTAACCACTGCACAACACTTACTCCCAGTGCATCTCTCATTATATTGGGCTACTTCCCATACTTGGTTGTGTCATGAATTGACAGCATGTAGTGCTGGCAGTCTAGAATGATTCCTGGCATAGAATTACTCTTTCCAGGCCTTTGGCAGCATGTGAAGGAGCCAGTGGGAACATAGGGAGCTGGCCCTGTCCCCTCAACAATGACACACATGCTGGCCGTGTTCCCAGCCAACACGTAATTGGCATCAGTCTGAAGGGGTGTACTATGTGAAAAGAGATTTCAGCACATCAGGTGAAGCCCTGTGAGCATAGAAGCAGCCCCTTCAGACTGCTGCTGATCGTTCACCAGCTGGAGAATATGACCCATATTCTCAGCAGTGTTTATGAGGGTTAGGACTAGCCCCATATATTCCCAATGGTCCCTTCTGGGATTCATGGGTGCCAAATGCCCAAGGCTAGTATGTTTTCTTTTTATTCATCACTGCCTATTCCTCTTGGACAAGCCCGCCTAAGTGACTCAGAAGCAGTTGACTCTATAATTACTACTGTGAACTCAGCAGTGGTTAGAGCTGTGACTATCCCCTTCTTTTCTTCTCCCCACATTTATTTCTATTTTGGTGCTGCTGATGAGCAAGTTCGCTGCTTTTTATGCAGGCCTGTATTGTTTTCTTGCTTTCTTTTACTGTGTCTGGTTTTGGAGGGGTATGACTCTTGCAGTTATAGTGTCTTGAGACTTGAACGTTCATATTTTGTTGCCATTGCTATTCACAGTCAACTAAAGCCTTTCTTCTTTGGGCAAGAAGTGTATGTGTGACTTTGAGAAGCAGCATTCACAATGTACTTTTCAAGACAATTTCCCAAAGCGACGTGCTTTCATTGATTTATGCAGCAGTCCAGTTCTGATGCAGGTATAGCTATTGTTATGTGGTCACTGGGAAAAATCAAGCTTCTGGACCGAATCCCATGCCTGCCCTGAATCCTTAGTATGCGCTGATGTCTGGTGAATTTCATTTACTCAGTACCTGACTTGAATGTCTGCATGATGCTCTCAGGGTCCTTTCCAATTCTACTTTTCTATGATTCTATGTGTGGACGTGTATCAGTGTAGTCTCTGATGGAGCATGGTTACAACTGCATCTCAGATTTGTTCCAGAATTGTATTGGCAAATAACACTGTGACATCTTTTTCTCTAGCATGGTTCCATGTGTTCATGTCCAAAGCCAAATGTATTTTTGGTCTCTGTGTTGTGTTCCTGCTTGTCCAGCCCATAGCTTTATTCTTGTTCATTTCATGTATCATCTTGCTGTCATGATACAGCTCAATTAAGCAAGCTCTAAAACTATTAAGGACAGGGTTAAATCTGGACAAATGTAAGTGAGCCTTCTCAACAACCGCAACAAAACTCATATTGAGTCATAGACAAGCAAACCTTAACCACACATTCTGAAGGCCAGCCTACTCTTGCATACACACAATCATTTATAATCTTTAGCCCCCTTTCTCCAATAATAATAATAATAATAATAATCCAATAATAATAATAATAATGATAATAATTCAAGGTAGGCTACTTCATGTTGTCAAAGTGTGAATATTTGAATGGAATCAAAATTGTCACAATGCTTTCTAAAAACATTCCTATCCTACAGATAAGCATCAATGTTTGACAGTGGCACAAAAAAACTCAAATCAAAAAAGCCCAGTCTTTTATTTTTCCTCCTATGTGCTACTAAACCAGTTGGTGAATTCAGACTTTGAAGGCTGTAACCAGCCACTGTCTTTCTGCCTTTTACTGAAGCAGCCTCTTATGAATCTAAGCAGACAGAAAATGCATTGTCAAAGAAGCAAGTAAGTTGAAGTTTTAAACTAATAAATGAGAAGGTGTTAGCTTCATGCCATTGCACTGCTAGGGTCTCCTTCTTCTTTGTATTCTCTGCTGTTCCTCAGTCTCCCAGTTTGTTTTAGGGAGCAGAGTGCTCTGCTCTGTCAAAAGTGGCAGACTGGCATAAAATAGCAAACTTCCTTCTCATTGTTTGGATTAGCAGAGTGAAAGTGAGACCTCAGTGTGAAGTGACTTGAAAGAGGTTCATTGCCTGCCCGTGTTAATAACTGCTGGAGAGGAACTATCTGAGAGAGACTGAGATGAGGGCAAATCACAGGGGTTTTAAGTTTTGGATTATAGAAACTTTCTTGCAATATATCGCTCCCACCCCTTTCCGTTCTTAGTCATAATTTCATACCGCACGGTCAAAATTGAAAGTATGGCACCTCAGGTCTGTATGGCTATAGCAATTTTCCCCTTGCTGGTAACAGATTCATTTCTGTTAAAATTCTATTACTCGGAGCTATTTCTCTCAAGGATTGTACAATTCTTCTGAAAACAGATCAGCAGCTTTCAGTATAATCTCACTTCGTGAGGTCCACTTCGAGTAAATCCTGCAACTAGATGTGACTAGAATAGAAAACTCCATTCCATTTCCTCCTTGCCACCCAGTCAGGTTGTAATGAAAGACATTTGAAAGTTTTCTGACTCCAGGCCTAGTGTTAATCACCAGCTTTCTGTGAAAGAATGCAGTTAATGTTATAAACTTTTTTTCCCCGGCCATGTCAGCCTGTGATATTAAGCAGAAACAGCAGGGGAAGGGTTATTTCTCAGATTGTTGGCTAAGAAATAAAATGGAAGAGGGAAGAAGTACAGCACGACTACAAGGATCTTAACACACAGTTTAATTAAAAATGCTTTTTTCATTAGCTTTCATGTTTGTGGAAAACAGACATTGTGCTCTGGAAAGTTCAAAGCAAGATGGAAAATGTACATTTTGTGGGCAATTTTGGAAATGTACATGTATGCCACATAAAGCTAATGTTATGAATAGGGAGGGGGGGTTCGGCTGTATGCGAGATCCTTCTAACCCCTGAATCCAGTAAGTGTTAACATATAAGCTTGGTGATAGCCTGAGTGATGGGCCATTAAGGGAAACAAAGGAAAGGGACTCTGTGTGAGACAGCAAATGAGTGAGGCCAGTGGCATACAGTGGGGGGTGCAGGGGGGGCCGGCCGCACCGGGCGCAACATCTGGGGGTTAGGGTTAGGGGCGCAAATCCACGGGTTAGGGGGTGCAAATTACTTGCCTTGCCCCGGGTCCTGACAACCCACGCTACGCCCCTGAGTGAGGCTCCTTCCTCAACTCAGAGATAGTTAGAAGGACAAAGCCAGAGTCTGGAGTTGAGTTGTAGTGATAGGGGTCATGAGCAAAACAGCAAGTCGGGGAACTCAAAAGTCAGAGCAATGTTTGATGTCTGCTTGAATCCAAGGCTGTGGCTATGAGAGAAACAAGGCCATTTTGGGTTGTTCATGATGTGCACCCCTCCATCGTAGGCTCTAATTGTATATATGTGCTATTTTCTAGAAAAAGATATGCGGAGTTCACCATGAGCTTCTCCCTTGTTCTCTTAGAATGGCAATTTAGGGTTGCCATATGTCCTCTTTTCCCAGGACACGTCCTCTTTTTCATGGGTATATAAAGTGAGAGTCGTCATAACGATCCATAGTTAAAAGTAGAAGTCGGCAAATTTGCCCTCTTTTTTTGCTCTTCAAAATATGGCAACCCTAGCAATGGTGCCCATCTGAGAGGTGTTGGAGCTGAGCTCCTGTGAGCACTGTCTGGAAAAAAAAAAGGCCTGGATATGTATATATAATAAAGAAACCACTGTCTCTGCTGTGCCTCATTCCCCAAACGAAACACAAACACTGGGTAAGTGTCTGGAACCCCTGGGATCTCACACTGCTCAGAGATAGGGATGGTGTGCAACAGCAGGGTTGAAGGACTGTGCCAATTACAAATGCTGCTCCAGGGTATAAGACTGAGGATTATTAAAGTGAAAATTATGTGACCTGTTTCACCAAAGAAAAAAATGAACCACCTTGTTGAAGTAATGCAATCATCACTGTTTACCAGGACTGGTTCCAATGATATGCCAGTGGCGGACCTATGCAAAAAGCCTCCTCATGAACAATGTAACTTCAGAAATCCATGCAGCTATGATGTTGCATGGAGCATAAAACTAGACTTGGCAGAAGAACAGACTGCTTATATGAGCTGCTTGTTTAAACAAGCGAGCTGATAGTTGTTGCGGACGAAGCATGTGAAGTACTTTAAAACTGTGGAAATGATAGGATGAATGCACCCAGATCGGCAACAGGATTGCACTTAATAATAATAATAATAATAATAATAATAATAAATTGTTTATACCCCAACACATCTGGCTGGAGAAACTCAGTGGCCCCACCACTGCTCCTATGCTGATTCAGTATGACTACTGCAAGAGCCTATTTGTGTAGAATCTGAAAATGCAAATACACTGTAAGCACGATCAGTTATCCTGCACTTTTTAATTTTCGAGGTACACAGGCTTTTTCAGAACTTACACTAAGCAAGTGTCAGGTGATGTTGCAGTTGCTCACGAGTAAGCAAGCAGGACTCCAACCTGTGTTGTTTTACAGGCTTTATTTTGGTGCAAACTATTTACAGTGAAGAGCCCAAAGGCTCATGTCTGGCTCAATCGCTAGCAGAATTCGGGAGTGGTCTTTTTTTGTACCTCCCCCAACATAAAAGTTTTGTTACCCCCAACCGTTTCCGCCCCTCCCTGCACCCCAGACTACTGTGCAGGATGGGCAATGGCAAGGGCGTGCTTCCCCCCTCTCCGGCTTGCTCAGGAGCAGCATTAAGGCTCTCACTAGCATCCTCTGGTCCTTGCACCTCTTCTCCACTGGAGGTGGGGCTTTCCTCCTTTCCGGAAGAGGAGCTGCTTCGCAAGATTTTCGGAGGCTCCCTGTAACACAACTGCCCTTCTCGCCTATGAGCCGATGGCAGTTTCCTGACAGCAAGTAACAGTGAAGAGGTAACAGGGCTTATTCTCTTCCTCCCTGCGCATCCTGCTTCCTCTGTTTACATACATACTGAAAACTAAAATACCACAATCGTACTGCCGCTGCTACTACGACTACTACAAATAGCAGCGTTATTATTATTAGACTGCCACTGTTTTACTGAGGCGGAGACGTGGCAGCTGAAGAGTGTATGGGACATCACATTGATAAATGTGAAAGCCAGGCAACCTGGAAAGTCTGCTCAATCTGTTCACACTTGGCTGAGTTGCTGCAAGTACAAAATAAATAGCATTCTTCTAGAGCTGAGCTTGTGTGCTTGGACTAACAAATTTTGTTGGGCAGAAGAAAGGGCATACATTCAATAAACGCTTTCCAAACTCTTAATTCAGCTTTCTTACTGCGACGCCAAGGCTGGTGCTGACACAACGATCACTAATGACCCCGCCACAGTCACTGTGTGACCATTTGAAATCTGGCTAATGACTATCGTAACAGCCAGGGTTCTGCTTGTGTACTGATAGGGTTTAATTTATTATGTGTCTCCTTGCACAAGATTGGAAATTGTACCTGAAAATTATGGAGGAAGGCAAATTCTTTGCTGTCACAAAATATCAGGAAAAAGTTGACCAATTGGACCTGGGGATACAGTTCTCCGTTAGTTCATAGAATCATAGAATCATAGAATCATAGAGTTGGAAGAGACCACAAGGGCCATCGAGTCCAACCCCCTGCCAAGCAGGAAACACCATCAGAGCACTCCTGACATATGGTTGTCAAGCCTCTGCTTAAAGACCTCCAAAGAAGGAGACTCCACCACACTCCTTGGCAGCAAATTCCACTGTCGAACAGCTCTTACTGTCAGGAAGTTCTTCCTAATGTTTAGGTGGAATCTTCTTTCTTGTAGTTTGGATCCATTGCTCCGTGTCCGCTTCTCTGGAGCAGCAGAAAACAACCTTTCTCCCTCCTCTATGTGACATCCTTTTATATATTTGAACATGGCTATCATATCACCCCTTAACCTCCTCTTCTCCAGGCTAAACATGCCCAGCTCCCTTAGCCGTTCCTCATAAGGCATCGTTTCCAGGCCTTTGACCATTTTGGTTGCCCTCCTCTGGACACGTTCCAGTTTGTCAATGTCCTTCTTGAACTGTGGTGCCCAGAACTGGACACAGTACTCCAGGTGAGGTCTGACCAGAGCAGAATACAGTGGCACTATTACTTCCCTTGATCTAGATGCTATACTCCTATTGATGCAGCCCAGAATTGCATTGGCTTTTTTAGCTGCCGCGTCACACTGTTGGCTCATGTCAAGTTTGTGGTCAACCAAGACTCCTAGATCGTTTTCACATGTACTGCTCTCAAGCCAGGTGTCCCCCATCTTGTATTTGTGCCTCTCATTTTTTTTGCCCAAGTGCAATACTTTACATTTCTCCCTGTTAAAAATCATCTTGTTTGTTTTGGCCCAGTTCTCTAATCTGTCAAGGTCGTTTTGAAGTGTGCTCCTGTCCTCTGGGGTGTTAGCCACCCCTCCCAATTTGGTGTCATCTGCAAATTTGATCAGGATGCCCTTGAGTCCATCATCCAAGTCGTTGATAAAGATGTTGAATAAGACCGGGCCCAAGACAGAACCCTGTGGCACCCCACTAGTCACTCTTCTCCAGGATGAAGAGGAACCATTGATGAGCACCCTTTGGGTTCGGTCAGTCAGCCAGTTACAAATCCACTGAGTGGTAGCATAGTCAAGACAGCATTTTACCAGCTTCTTTACAAGAATATCATGAGGCACCTTGTCAAATGCCTTGCTGAAATCAAGGTAGGCTACATCCACTGCGATCCCTTCATCTACCAGGCTTGTAATTCTGTCAAAAAACGAGATCAGGTTAGTCTGACATGACTTATTTTTCAGAAATCCATGCTGACTATTGGTGATCACAGCATTCCTTTCTAGGTGCTCACAGACTGTTTGCTTAATGATCTGCTCCAGAATCTTCCCTGGTATTGATGTCAGACTGACTGGGCGGTAATTATTTGGGTCCTCTCTTTTCCCCTTTTTGAAAATAGGGACAACATTTGCCCTCCTCCAGTCTGCCGGGACTTCGCCTGTTCTCCAGGAATTCTCAAAGATGACTGCCAGTGGTTCTGAGATCACATCTGCCAGTTCTTTTAATACTCTTGGATGCAGTTCATCTGGCCCTGGAGACTTGAATACATCTAAACTAGCCAAGTATTCTTGTACTATCTCCTTAGTTATTCTGGGCTGTGTTTCCTTTGCTGAATCATTTGCTCCAAATTCTTCAGGTCGGGCATTGTTTTCTTTATCGGAGAAGACTGAGGCAAAGAAGGCATTGAGGA
Organism: Podarcis pityusensis; assembly: GCF_964106645.2. Lineage (NCBI taxonomy): Eukaryota > Metazoa > Chordata > Lepidosauria > Squamata > Lacertidae > Podarcis > Podarcis pityusensis. The sequence goes on along the minus strand of NC_138034.1, from coordinate 43,257,931 downwards.
GTTCAGCTCTTTCTGTGTCCCCTGTTTGCATTTCACCATCTTCTCCTCTGAGTGACCCCACTGTTTCTTTGTTCTTCCTTTTGCTACGGACATACCCATAAAAGCCTTTTTTGTTGCTTTTAACCTCTCTAGCAAGCCTGAGTTCATTCTGTGCTTTAGCTTTTCTGACTTTGTGTCTACACGTGCTGGCTATTTGTTTGAATTCCTCTTTGGTGGTTTCCCCCCTTTTCCATTTTTTGTACACATCCTTTTTTAATCTTAACTCAGTTAAAAGTTCTTTAGATAGCCACCCTGGCTTCTTTAGGCACCTTCCATGTTTCTGTCTCATTGGTATTGCCTGACGTTGTGCTTTTAGTATCTCCCTCTTAACAAACTCCCAGCCATCATGAACTCCCTTTCCTTTTAGTATTACTGTCCATGGGATCTCACCCAGCACTTCCCTAAGTTTTATGAAGTCAGCTTTCTTAAAGTCAAGAAATTGAGTCCTAGTATGCTTGGCTGCTCCTTTCCGCTGTATAGTAAACTTCAGAAGAGCATGATCACTCGCGCCTAGTGATCCTTCCACTTCTACCCCACTAACCAGGTCATCAACATTGGTTAAGACCAGATCTAAAATGGCTGTTCCTCTTGTTGCTTCTCCCACTTTCTGGACAAGGAAGTTGTCTGCAAGGCCAGTGAGGAATCTGTTTGACCTTATGCTCTTGGCGGAGTTTGACATCCAACAAATATCCGGGTAATTGAAGTCCCCCATTACTACTATCTCCCTTCCTTTTGCATGCTTAGCCATCTGTTCCAGGAAGGCATCATCTATGTCCTCCGTTTGGCTTGGGGATCTATAGTAAACTCCCACAATGAGGTCACTGTTATTCTTCTCTCCCTTAATTTTCACCCAAATGCTCTCACTTTGGCTTTGAGGTTCTAAATCTTGGATCTCTTCACAGGTATACACATCCCTGACATATAACGCCACTCCTCCTCCTTTCTTGTCTGGTCTGTTTCTCTGAAATAGATTGTATCCCCCCATTATTATATTCCAATCGTGGGACTTATCCCACCAGGTTTCAGTGATGCCTATTATGTCATATTTAGTTTGCTGTACCAAGAGCTCAAGCTCATCTTGTTTATTTCCCATGCTTTGCGCATTAGTGTACAGACATTGAAGTCCATTAATCATTCCCCCGTGACTCTTATTTAAGGATTTTTTCCTCCCACCACTAGGTCTGTGTGCTGTTTGCTCCATTTGGTCTATGACATTTGGATGATCATCTTCATCAATTGATAGACTCCTACCTTCAGGAGCACTGTCTCCCTCCCCCACATTAGTCAGTTTAAAGCCCTCCTGATGAGGTTTCTGAGATTTTTGGCAAAAACATTTCTCCCAACCGTTGTGAGGTGCAGCCCATCGCTTGCCAGAAGTCCATCTTCAAGAAACTGCAGTCCGTGATCTAAGAATCCAAACCGTTCCTGTTTACACCATTTGCGAAGCCAGCTGTTCACTTCCACTATTTTCCCCTCTCTCCCTGGGCCACGTCGTTCAACTGGGAGGACAGATGAGATGACAATTTGTGCATTTAATTGCTTCAATTTCCTGCCCAGAGCCTCGTAGTCTCTTTTGATCTTCTGGAGGCTATTGCTTGCAGTGTCATTGGTTCCCACATGAACCAAGAGGAAGGGGTATTTGTCAGTGGGTTTTATGATTCCTTGCAGTCGTTCAGTTACATCTTGGATCTTAGCCCCGGGGAGACAGCACACTTCCCGAGACATCTTGTCAGGCCCACAGATCACTGCTTCTGTTCCCCTCAGTAGGGAATCCCCTATCACCACTACACGCCTCCTCTTAGGTTTGGTCGGGGTTCTTCCGTGAGCTGTCCGCTCCAAGGTCGCCTGCACATTCCCTGAGGACTGACTTTGCTGCTCGTCTTCATATACCTGATCGACTGTAATGAGGGAGAGATCCTCAAATGGAGTCTGCTCTTCGTCTTCCATGCTAGGGGAGAGGACCTCAAAGCGATTGTGTATTTCTAAACAATCAGAGCGAACCCTGGGCCTCCTACTTCTTTGAGTCACATTTCTCCATATATCTGGCTCCTGTGTTGGTGAACTAGCGTCCTTCTCAGGGGAGTCCCCTGTCTCCTCCTTGGTGGAGACGGTGTGCTCTGTTGCTTCCAAGAAGAGCTCCAGCTCTCTAATTCTTTGGAGCGTAGCTACACGTTCCTCCAGTTGCTGGACTTTGTCTTTTAAGAGGGCAATCAACATGCAATTGCTGCAGGTAAAGCTGCCTGCAACCTTTGGCAAGATGGCAAACATTGCGCAGGAACCGCAGGCGACTGCAGCTGTTCTCTCCCCCTCCATCTTGAGAACGTGTCGTTGGGGGTGGCTACAGCGGTCCTCCATCATAAAAAGCGTGAAGACAGGAAAAATAACTCCCCCCACAAAAAAACCTAGGTCTCCCCCAACAAACGTTTGAGACTAGCTCCCCTATATCTAAAAGATGGATCAAACTGCGCGTGCCGCTAGGCGCGCGCCGCTGCCCTGCAAGCTCTGATAAGCTCCTCCCACAGCTAATCACCTGCCTCAACAGAAACCCTGCCCCCTCTGACCTTTGCACAGGGAGAGCAGCCAATCAGCCACAAAGAAACACACACACAGAAGAAAACCCTTTTTGCTCCTTCTTCAGCCGCTGCCCTGCAAGCTCTGATAAGCTCCTCCCACAGCTAATCACCTGCCTCAACAGAAACCCTGCCCCCTCTGACCTTTGCACAGGGAGAGCAGCCAATCAGCCACAAAGAAACACACACACACAAGAAAACCCTTTTTGCTGCTTCTTCAGCCGCTGCCCTGCAAGCTCTGATAAGCTCCTCCCACAGCTAATCACCTGCCTCAACAGAAACCCTGCCCCCAGTTCCCGCATTGTGTTGGAGCTGATAAGCAGACCTGAAAATTAATTTGTAAAAATCACTGCCACTGATGGGGTAATGGCCACGACCTTAAAGGAGGGTTAGAGAAATTCATGGAGAACAGGTCTATCCACTGCTGTTAGCCATGAGAGCTAAACAGAACCTCAGAAGTAGCCTGCCACTGAAGACTAGTTGCTAGGAAACAGACAATGAGGGACAGCTATTGCTTTCATGGTCTCCTAGAAGCATTTAGCTAGCCAGTGGGAGAAAAAAGGATGCTAGACTAGGTGAACCTTCAGCTGATTCAGCAGGTCTCTTCTAGCATTCTTACCTCTGGTTTAAGACACATTACCATTATTTATTCAGGAGATTAGGGTTGGAATTTATCAGTTTTAGTTCTATCTGTTTCACATTTCCCCAGTCTTAAATTCAATTCCCCCATTATTTCACATCAGTTTGCACTTTTAAAAAGTCATCATGAAAATTAAACAGCATTTCAATGGAAATTTCTCCTTAATAAACACATTTTTGTATGCCGTTTTGATTAATATACACATTTTTGCAAGCAATTTTCCCTAATGGATGCACTGCCACTGAATGCCAGTTTCCATACAACACCCCCAATTTCATCCAAGTTTACTCCTTCCATGAAAAGATCCCAGTAAGTTTTAACAAGAATGACAAAAATGTTTCCAACAACACGTTTGTGAGATCTGAATGACCCATATTGAGACCCCCATCTTGAAGCACCGCTAATGAAGGAGAGTTTCCCTAAATGTACAACCACTTTCTTCCATGCAGGCAAGGAAGATGAACTGTGACAAATGAATATGTCACCTACAGGGAGTAATTGGAAAAAATTCTCTGTACAGAAGGGAAGCAAGTAACTTGCATGTCAAGTACACTTGCTGAAATCCCCTCTTCTGAACAACTATTAATGGTGCAGGAACCCTGTCCTCATTTTTCAGCTGGCCACCCTAGAAGCAGAATAATATGTATTCATAAATGTACATTCCCCCCAGCATATACTACTTCATAATCTATCACTGTATACCTCCTGTGTCTACAAAAACAGCCAATTGATTTTAAAGTTATCTCAAACTCTTTTTTTAATCCAATACTGCTATCCCAGCAAAAGCACTGCTTCACTGAATGACCCAGGTCAATTCAATTAGTCTCCTGACAATGGATTCATTCTCCAGTTCCTGTAAAACTGGAAGGGGGGAAAAGGAACAAATCACTGTAAATAAGATGCTGTATCGCAGATAAGCTGTCCTGAGTGTATATAAAATTTAATATACCTTTTATGTCCACAGTACTGTTGTTTACTTTGGGGAAGTAGTAAAATTCGGGGCTTGTTTAATCATAAAGAAACCACACCAGGAAAGCTCCAGAGCACAGCTCTGCTGATAAAGAGATTGGAAATTAAAATAGAAGAGGTCAGGATCTGCACCACAGGTTGGCAACCTGAGGCCCTAGAGCTGCATGCATCCATCAGCCTAATTTTATGCAGCCCTCCTTGGCTTAATTTCAAAAGTTATCTGCTTCAAGACAGATCTGAACTGAGCAATTTGTCCCTCCCTTCTCAGACTTCTGGGCTGGAGGAAGAGAGGGTAAGAGATGGGCGTGGAAAAGAGATTTTAAAAAGACCTGTTGGAAAGAGTGAGGCAGGCAGGGTGGCCGCAACAACTTTGGGAGAGGTACAGGAGCAGCTTGCTTCCATCTCTCTGTCATGTGACAAAGGTATTTGAGAGTGGAAGCAGTAAAGGAGTCTAGAAATATTGTGAAATGCTGAAAAGCTGCAGAATCATTTAGCATGCTGAATCACTGTGACTCATCTTGAGGATGATTCATTCTCTGTATAAGTATTGTATCTGCTTGCAGGCAGGCTCAGTGTGTGTGTGTGTGTGTGTGTGAGAGAGAGAGAGAGAGAGAGAGAGAGAGAGAGTGTGTGTGTGTGTGTGTGTGTGTGTAGGTATAAGTAGAGCCTTTGCTCTGTGAAGCCTGTGCTCAATGGTGACTCTGTGTATACTCTGAAGCTAGTTTAATCTTCTGTTCACTGTGCTGTTATTTGCAAACAAGTTTATTTTAAGTCAGTAAAAGTTTTATTCTTTTACTGAAGAAGACTCTGTGTTATTAATTTATGCTACGCATCACTCTTTAGGTGAGATATGTTGATAACAGTCTTGACATTGAATGGGCAAATGATTGGGCAGCAGTAACAGCAGCGAGGGAGGGACTCACAAGGAGCACCACCATCACCCCAAAACCTGGAGCCAACACTGAGGACAATCAATCATAACACAGCCACTGTTTATGCAGGGGCAGTTCCTATTGTGAGACTTCCATTTTCTTCTCAACCTTCCCTCCATCACATTTCAGAATTTATTCTCCCCACCACCACCCTGTTTTAGATAGCCTTGCTCATTGCCCTTTCTCATGCTGAGGAATGTTTCTGTTGCAGTCTTCCATCTTCTGATGCTTGCACAGTCTTTCCTCTCTGGGTTTGGTGTGTGCTTGATGCCTCCCTCTTTCCATCTCTAAATTTTGATTGCTGACTCTGTAATTCACAAAGGTCTGCTCCAACATCTGCTCAGTATAAATCACAACAGCCTGCCCAAACACCAGTATGAATATTATATGAAGCATGAGGCAGTAAAGCATGAAAACTACAAATCACTCAGAATCTGTCAATAATTTTAGTCTCAGGGATCCAGCCAGGGAAAGGCATTCAGAGCTAGTCTGTGGAGCTGTAGCCAGATTTGCAAATAAACATTGTGTTAAGCATCAATTATTATTATTATTAGTTCCCTTTCCTGTGCAGATTTGCCTTTCTTTGGTCACCTCAGTGCATTGAAAGGTCACTATCATGCTAGTACAGATGGTAAAATATCATGTATTGCATGGTATTTTGGGTTCCAAAAAGAGTTGGAAGCAAGTGAGAACGAGGGACACTCTGTTAAAAACCTTTACTGGCTAGACCTCTGTGGTGTAGTCCAAATTGCAGAATTTGCTAGTGCTTCTATTACATTTCATCAGGGAATACATTGTACTGAATTGCAAAAGTTTCTTGAAACCCGTTATAAGGCATTTTTGTGTGTGCTTTTAGTCCTTTTGAAGCTTAAAATGTATTATTCAGCCTGGACTCCTGCCTCTTTTCCTGACAATGTTCTAGTCCAGGTATGGGAACATGCAGCACTCCAGATGTTGTTCAGACTACAACTACTAGCATTCCTGACCTCTGGACATGCTGGACAATTTTGATCCAAATGGAAACAGGAGCAAAAAGTGCTGATTTTCACTTATCTGTTCCATGTCTGGAATGGAAATCAGTCCAGGATGGGATCTAGCTGTTGTTACTTTTAGTCTGCAAATATTACATAATTGATTGCAATCTGCCTCCTCCCAGCTTTGCATTTTGTTTCCTTTACACTGAAATGAATGGGGTGGAATAACATAATAACAATTAATTACATAAAATGCAGAAGTTACATAATTGCATCACGGCGAACAGCTAGATGAGTAACTCAGGGTGATAGTCAAAAAGTTTTACTCAGAATAGACCTAGTGAAATTAGTGGATACCAATAGGTAAAGGTAAAGGTACCCCTGCCCATACGGGCCAGTCTTGCCAGACTCTAGGATTGTGCGCTCATCTCACTCTATAGGCCGGGAGCCAGCGCTGTCCGCAGACACTTCCGGGTCATGTGGCCAGCGTGACAAGCTGCATCTGGCGAGCCAGCGCAGCACATGGAACACCGTTTAACTTCCCGCTGGTAAGCGGTCCCTATTTATCTACTTGCACCCGGGGGTGCTTTCGAACTGCTAGGTTGGCAGGCGCTGGGACCGAACGACGGGAGCACACCCCGCCGCGGGGATTCGAACCGCCGACGATGCGATCGGCAAGTCCTAGACGCTGAGGTTTTACCCACAGCGCCACCTGCGTCCCCACTGGATACCAATAAGTTAGGTTAATTAATGTCAGTAGGTCTACTCTCGAGTGAAACTTGTTTAAATACCACCCATTTTTATATATATAGAAAAACTGCCATGAATTTGAAGCAGTGCTGCATGTGGTGAATATAAAGAAGAATGAAAAGTGATGCGTTCTTACATCCCTAATGGAAGTTGGGACATTTGGTGCATCAGAGGTTCTCTGTTCTCATTCTGGTTCCTTATTAATTTGCGAGATTTATACCATGCCCTTTCTATCTTTATTTCAAATGCGTCATGGAGAGGCCCACTGGCCCTTGCCCACCAGTAGCTGTGTGTTCAGCAAGACATTAGAAGAGCTCTATATGAATAGGCTTTCATGCAATCAGGAGCTCTATTTGTTAGTTCTGGGGTAGGATATATATTCTTGCTAAATAATCACAATATCCCCTAGGTAAGATCACACCATTTGATTTTTATAAGTTCAGAAATTTAGCAAACTAAGCCTCCAGTATGGTTTATAATAAATTTTAGATGATCACTATATATGTATATAGATGAATACATACATACATACGCATGTACATACATTCCATATATATATGTATGTATGTATACATTCTATATATATATGGAACAAACATTTAGAAATAATATGTAAGTGCAGAGCCTAATTTTCTCTCTCTCATTCTTCGGACTGAAATTACCTGTGTTTGTTTTCCTCTAGACATTACAGGAAGTGAATGGGTTTTTCATTAACTCCATCTGGCTTGCAGATGTCATTTATGGTTACAGCCAAAAATATGTCTCTCTAAAATCTGCTATCAGGATACTCAGTCATTTTTACAACTGGTCCAGAAAATTCCTGCATACATTGGAGATGTTCTTTTTTCTCTTCATTTCTCATGGAAAGTTGCTTTGATGACTTATACTTCTTTTCTGCTGCAGGTTCACTGATGATATAAGAAAGAAGTGGGTAGGGAAAGACCATTAAAGCCACTGCTGAACTTTGCATGAATGCATAAAGGTAAAGGTAAAGGGACCCCTGACCATTAGGCCCAGTGGTGACCGACTCTGGGGTTGCAGTGCTCATCTTGCTTTATTGGCCGAGGGAGCCAGCGTACAGCTTCCAGGTCATGTGGCCAGCATGACTAAGCCGCTTCTGGTGAACCAGAGCAGCGCACAGAAACGCCGTTTACCTTCCCACCAGAGTGGTACCTATTAATCTACTTGCACTTTGACGTGCTTTCGAACTGCTAAGTGGGCAGGAGCAGGGACTGAGCAACGGGAGCTCACCCCATCGCGGGGATTTGAACCGCCAAACTTCTGATCGGCAAGTCCTAGGCTCTGTGGTTTAACCCACAGCGCCACCCGAGGGCATAATAAAAATATTGTGTCACAACAGGCTAAAACAAAGGTAAAACTCAATAATTGTGAGATCTCTTGTGATGGATCTAATTTCTGCAAAACGGATTCAGCAGCCTTGCTTGATGCAAAAATCCTCTTTGGGCTGAATATCAGTTATTCAGCAGCCCTAGATTTGCACTTGGTGTAAAATTAATCATAGCACTGAAAAAAGTTACTGTACTCATAACCAGGCAGTCCTACTGGTTAATGTTCTCAGATTAGAAAACAGAAAGTTTTCTAAGATGTAAGGTTCACCCTCTCACCTTTCAGACTTGTTGTTTTCCACCAGGGTCTAGCTGCTGAAATTTGAACAAGAACATTTGGCCTTGCAGTGGAGAAGAATTAATAGTGCACCTACCATTACCTGGTATTTTCATGTGGCATTGGTTCTTTCCTCTTTCTTTCTGGAAACCTAACAATGATTGTTGGTAACTGATGAGAGAGTGCTTCATCTGAGAGTTTGACATGTTTGGAGAATCTGGGTTTGTCGGCTTAGCAGGCAGAAAAAAAAAACAGCAAATAGCCAGACAATGACAGGCAAGGAGTGGAACTGGAAGACAGATCTGTGTTGAAGTTAGATGCAACATCTCAATATACTGCAGTTTGAGGGCAGGAAACATAAGCTGCCTTATATTGAGTTAAACTATCAGTTCCCCTGACTACACCAGTAGCAGCTGAGGTGGTGCCCTCCAAAGGTTATTGGACTACAACTCTCATCACCCCCAGCTTTTAGCCATGCTGGTTGGGGCTCATGGAAGCTGGAGTCCAAAATCTGTAGGCTATCACAACATCTTCCCCTGATCTACACTGACTGACAGTGACTCTCCAAGGTTTCAAACAAAGTTCTTCTTCTGCCAGGCCTACCTGGAGATCCCAGATCTTTTGCATGCAGATCTGCAGATCTGCTTTGAGCTATGGTTCTGTCCATTTTGGAGGGGAAACAAACAAGAGGAAGGACTGTTCACATGACCACTGAGAGAGTGGCAACAACATTCTGTATGTGTCAGCTTCTAGTGTTTGTTTTGTATGCTGAGGAGGAACCAATTGGGAGAAAATTTTGAAGTATATTGAATCTTCAGGATGAACAAGTTATAGATTTCCAGAAATCAATTAACCATTACTTTCCAGGTATTAATGCAGCATTTCAACACACCACCACCAATTGTATAAAAGCAATTCAGCTTTTCATGCCCCTCTCCCCAAGCTGGGCTGCAGCATTCACTTTTCTAATTCATCTTTATATAGTCATCTAGAATTCACAGCCTTGCACTGTAAGTTAGCAAGTCTTGGTTGCTTGGTAACACAATCCTCTCAGTGATTTGTTGCAGACAAAGCTCTGATGGGGAAAGCACTGAATATTTTGAGTCCATCCTTGCACAGCAGTTTAATATCCAAATGCTCTGTTTGCACATTGATAGGTTGCTACCTCTAAAATCACACATGTAAATCTGAATGTCGCCATCCAAATTACTTTTATGGAAGGTACAAATACATTGGAAATGTGAATTTTTGAAAATTCAGCCCTTTCTATAAACAGGTAATTAATGATCCTTAGAATTTATGTATTTTAATCTGTAAAGAATCACCCTTTTGGATCTAATGCCTGGAAAAAAAAGTGTCTGTGTATAGCTTGCACACTGTGCCGTAAATGTTTTGTTGCCAGCAAATAGAGCCAGCCATCCAAGCACAACTTTACAGATTGGATGGCTTCTGAATAATCAAGATTATCTTTTATGCCCTGCCAATATGTGTTTGCACATGTAAATAAACTACAGTGGCAGTCAATGAGCACCACAGGAGTGTATGAACGCAGTCCTAAAGATAAGATTAAACAGACACAAATGGCCAAACACAACACAACAAGCACTCCTGTCAAATTATTAAATAACTAATTCATTAAGCCACACAGCCAAGCTGAGAAGCTGGCTATTTATGTGTGTAGTCTCAGTGTGGTTTGGATAATTGGGACCAGCTGTAATACAGTTTTGGTTTTGGAAGGAATCCAACATTACTTGAAGGCGACATGGCTATACGGATATTGACTGCAAAGTGGACCGTGCATGTGTAGGGCTGAGTTCAAGCTGCCTTTCCACATGCAGTTTTTTTGAGATGACTCAAGCACTGACCAGCTTGTCGAACAATCACAAACCAGCTGCAGCAGGCTGGAACCAGAATAGATTGGTGCAAGCAAATCATTTTAACTCCTTCAAACAATTCTTCTTTTGTGAACAGGCTTCCTCCCACCAAAATCTCTATGCTTAGTTTCTAAAGGATTCTTTCAAATCTAAAAGGGCTTCATTACAAACATAAAAGAAAGACTAGATGATATGCACAACATTTCCAATTGTTTGTTTTTAATCAGATGTTTTTGTATGCCTCCCATTGCATTTTCATAATTCAAACCCCTTTCCCACCCACCCACCCCGGTGAAAGAGATTCTGTGGTGGAGAAATGCTACTTGTTTTAGCTAAGCCAGGACAGAAGGTGCATATGTGTGTGGAGGGTTCGGCTTTCATGGCTTTTTTCTTTCTCCTTCACTGACCCCAAACAAACAAGGAAACAAACAAACAACTAGCAGTATGGCACAATTTGCAGAACTTTTATTTGTTTGATGCCTGTCCTCAAAATACTGGGGATAGAAAGAACACAGAAACACAGGAAGCTGCCTTAAACAAAGATCACTAATCTATTGGTCTGCACTGCATAGCAGTGACTAGCCAAGGTTTCAAACTATGGACATTGCCAGCCCTACCTGGAGGGGCTGGGAGTTGAAACTGGGACCTTCTGCATGCAAGGCAAGTGTTCCACCATAGAGCAATGACCCTTCTCCTGGAGAATAGTTAAACTGTCCAAAAACACAGTAGCTCTTTAGCTTTCACTGGATATATATTAGCAACTACTGGCTCTCCAATGCATTGCTGGAGGCATGGGGAGGCAATGAAGTACCGTAGGTGTATCCCATAGCTGCTGTTGCCTCATCTTTCAGAATAGTTTGATGAATAGGAGAAGTAGAGGCCACACATTGATGACGTCACATACCGACTCTCCTGATGATCCCACTTGAAAGTCTCATGTAGATACTTAAAAATATCAGGGGCCTTGAGGAACATAACAATGTATAGTCCTTCAGAACACCATTGCAGGGTTGCTATGGACAAAGGAAAAATGTTTCCATTACTACTTTCTGGAAACGACTATGAAAATAAGAACAGAAGGTATCTGATTCCTCTTCCAGAAATCTTGTCCAAAAGTAAACAATGGTTAATAATATCAAATGCTGTGAAGAGGTTCAGAATTAGTGCCCTAGGAGAAGGACCCAGTCATGAGGTTCTTCTCTTAGTGTACATCAGGAGAACCAAGGCCAAACCTAGGCCTGAAATCAAACTGAAATTGATCTGGTAGTCCCATAATTGTAGAAATGCCATTATAAATTTCTGATATGGGAGAGGCATTTTCCTGGAGAAATGAGTCTGTATCTGCTCAGGTGGATTCATCAAAGGGCATGTAATCCCCAACTTATGTGAATTAAATAGCCACATTTTAGGAACTACTGTTTAATCAAAAGGTGTTTCCCTCATTGCATGCTACATTAACCATATTTGAAAGAAACAACACACATAAATCCATTGCAGAAAATGGTCTCTAGACTATATGTCCTGCTCTTGCTGCTAGGCTTTGACAAAAGCTTCCAATGTTTAGAAATATAGCTGTTACCATGGCATGGTACAAATGCCCCTATTCCCTTTTGTAAGAAATTGTAAGATACTAACAGGTTGCCCAATGTGAGAAGTGAAATGGCAATACACACTGCACAGCACTGACATATTAGGAGGACATTTCCTATGTCATGCTGAGCTCAAACATTGGAATGAGCATCCTCGTCACCTGATTCAGCATATGCCCCAGGGTTTTCCATTTCCTTCAACCAATGCCAATATCCTTGCCAGTGGTCCTAACCCCTAAGTCGCAATGAAATGAACCTGTTTCAGCCATTTTGTGTTGTTTTTGAGTTGTGAATATTGTTTTAGAGACTATTCAGACAACATAGGGGAGTCCAAAATTCAGCCCACAAAACTGGGCCTTAAGGAGAAACTGAAAACTAAGGATAATAGGAACAGAACTGTATGGGTTTTCTGAATGGCTGGTAGGCTGGATGGGGGAGTAGAAATGATGTGTATAAATGAGGCAGATGAGTAGAGTTAAAGCATTGTTGTGGGGAGAAGTTGTAATCTGAAGAAAAGATGCAAAATTTGATCTTTTCTGAGTCACCAAAAATGGAAATGTAGTTATGTTTAACAACACAATACTCCACATCTAAATGTAACAAATTGCATTAAAAGTATAGTATAACATATGTTTAGAAGTGCATACACTGAGATGAAATGCATATGTTAAATGCATATATGCGATAAAATATGAATTTAAATATGATTTTTTGTTCTTTTATAAAATGTAGATTGATGTCAAAATGGGAATGGACTTAAGAATGAGCTCATGGAAAATGGATACAGACTGGTTGTCTGTATAATGTATTTCTCTCACTTTGGACAGGGTAACTTGAACTTCCTGCTCTATTCAGGTATGATTGTATGCTTGGCAATAGCTAATCATTGAGATCTGGCAAGCTTTATGTAACTCTATCAATTTAACATTCCTATATGTACAACAAAAACTTCCAGCAGTTTTCAACTTTCATCATAGCAGCTTTATGGATGCCTGAAAGAAAGACAAGCCTATCAATTTTCATTTATCACAGTGGTATATTACCTGCCATTTCTTCCTGAATATTGTTGTAATAATGGCACTCAGTTTTGAATAGCAGATTTAGCATGTCTTCTCTTTGGGGATTATGGTAATCAAACAGTATAAAATGATTGGCTTCCATTGTCCTGTAAAAGTTGCAGAAAGTATATGACTCCTTCATTTGCTGAACATGTGCTGTGGAAATATTTCTAGTGATTATAAACAAGGAAATAAACTAAACACTGAACTACATAATCAATTTTTTCCAGGATGCACAAATTGCAAAGATAAGTGTGATTCTTTTAGTTATTTTAAAAATAAGATTATTTGCAGTTAAATTAGACAAAGCAGCTAGAAGAAAGATGTAAATAATTCATATCCACATAGCCTCCATTCAGCAAATATGCTTCCTTTGTAACCTAGTATCAATGTTGGAAGACAAAAGTGATCTGGGTTGTGTGTGTAGGGGCATTTGGTTTTGTTTTCCCTTCCCCAACTGTGGCAATTGCTTTGCCCAACCTTTCCTTGTATCATCTTAAGACATTTTCAGTCAAGTGAGTTCATTATCTACACGCCAAATATTAATGTCCACTGACTCTAAACCAAAGTCTTTTGACAGGTCTGTGTGAATCTCCTGGGGGGAAAGTGTGAATTAACATCCTTAGGCATAAAAACGGTTTCTAGCATAAAAATGTCAAACTTAAATGCTTTGTCTTTTTTGTTATATTTACAGTCTGCCTCTGAAAATAAATTCATTTTCAGGGCTCTGCAGTAGAATCTCCCTGTTTTGGAATTTTAATTGTTACGGACAGAATGGATCAACTCAGGGAAACTTTAAACTACAAATCTGAGAAGCCACCGTTTTGTTGTTGACAACACAAGAGGAACTTAAAGATAGTTCCTCTGCTCTCTCCAGCCTAACCTATGACTTATTCCCTCCTGTCCTTATTGTATGGGACATTTGTAGAAAGGAGAGTCAAAGGAAAATAGTGTAATGTAGGCTAGGATGGGTGGCTGCCACAGAGGAAGTTTCTGAATGCACCTGGGGAGTGAGCTTCTTCTGGAATTCCTTTCCAAACAGAGACTGGGAAAATTGGTAAATGGATCTAATCCACTACAGCGTCTGCATTTGTTGATTCTAGCGGACTTTTTAAAACAGGATAAGATAAACAAAGTCAATATGAATGTTGCCTTTGAACTTGCTGTTTGAAATATGTGATCCCCCAATTTAATTATCTAGCCATGGAAGAAATTCATAAATTGGAATAAAATCCAAGGGTAGCTGGCCCAGCAAATAATGTTTCTGTTATGGGTGAGGAAGCACAATTGAGAAGAATGTCTCCACAGTTACAACCCATCTAACATCTGACTGCCAGGACACCTGAAATGAAGGCCTCTGATGGAAATCTTAATGCACAGGCAGTTTGGTGTAGGGTAGAGGCAAACGTTATTTCAGGCACCATGGCCCCAAGCCATATAGGGCTCTGATGTAAGTACCAGCATTTTGAAGTGTGCTTTAAAGCAGACCACGCTCTCCAAGCCAGGCAAGGATTTGGAATTGCTCATGTGAAAGGCAGCTGCTTCTCTTCTTTTCCTTTTCTTTCCCTGCCTCCTGCACCTGCAAAGACAATTTTCATTTTGAACACAGCTGTTTTGTGTAATACCAGTTCTGTGCAGAAGAGCTGTTTTAAAAATAAATATAGCTGCATCCTTTCATTCTGGCTGATGGGAACAAAATGGTGTAGCAATACAGGGTATCCAGTGAAACATCACCACACATGTGTTCATTGTGGGTGATTTTTGTTGTTGTTTTTTTGCTAAATACATACTAAATTTGCTTCAGTGCATTCACAATTGGGTAACATCCATCCTTCTTGGAGGAGTGTGCCAATGCAGGTTCCCCAATGCCCTAAAAGATACATCCAATGTTTCCTTGGGTTAAACCACAGAGCCTAGGACTTGCCGATCAGAAGGTTGGCGGTTCGAATCCCCGCGACAGGGTGAGCTCCCGTTCCTCGGTCCCTGCTCCTGCCAACCTAGCAGTTCGAAAGCACGTCAAAGTGCAAGTAGATAAATAGGTACCGCTCCGGCGGAAAGGTAAATGGTGTTTCCGTGCACTGCTCTGGTTCGCCAGAAGCGGCTTAGTCATGCTGGCCACATGATCCGGAAGCTCTACGCTGGCTCCCTCAGCCAATAAAGCGAGATGAGCGCCGGAACCCCAGAGTCGGTCACGGCTGGACCTAATGGTCAGGGGTCCCTTTACCTTTACCTTAATGTTTCCTTGCCATCTTAACAAGACTGCAAGAGTCAGACATATATGGAATAGAAGCATCACAACTGACAAGATGCCAGTCCCCCCCCCAAAAAGCCCACATTTCTTTATGCAAGATAATTTAAGGCCTTCAAAAGAATAGAAACGTGTCAAGGTGCCTCTGCGGTACACCCAGCAAAGCCACTTAGAACAGTCGTCTCACTAACATGGGCAATTAAGATCCATTTCCTTTCGGTTCCATTTATCTGAGAAGATAAGTAGGAAATTAGCACAATTAAATGCCAGAAATCCATAATAGTCCTTCCAAAATGAATTTCCTCTCACCACATCCCTTCATGCAAATGTAAATAAAATACAAAAACCATTAAGTGTGGAAAGCAGCATTAAAATAATTTCAGGTCACATAATACATTGCAAGAAAAAGCATGTGCTAAAATGGCTAATCCTTGTGATCTCATAGTATCTGGTGGGTGCGGGTGGAATTCATCAGTGTAGCTCAGCATTTCAGTTAAAGGTGAATTTTACACCTAAGAAGAGTCCTGCTGGATCAGGCAAAAAGCCCATCTAGCCCAGAATCCTGTTCTCACAGAACACAGCACACCCAGGAGATCATAAAAATGCAAGTGCTTTGAGTGTGGTTAGCAGGACCCCATATTGAAAACATTCATGTATAAAAGCTCTGAAAGATGAGCTGTTTGTCTCCTTGGTCTGCCCTTGCTTCAAAGGTGGAGACCAGATGCAGGAAGATTCTCCCCCCTGCCGCCCACATTTGTTTATGGCCTGTTGACACAGTCATCTCCACATGATCCTATACCCAGGGACATTCAGGAGAAATCACATGGGGGGGGGGATTGGCTGCATCTTTCAGGTTAAGAATGGCATGTACTACATACTTGATCTTATGACTTTAAAGATTGGCAGATGGTTTTCTTCTGTAAACCAGGACTGGAAGAGTGAGATCTGCAGTGGAAAAGCAATAGGTAGGAGGATGGTGGTGCTTGAGTCCTTCCCTGCTTGCCTATGTCACCCCACAATCCCCATCAGCTGCTTTTCATTCAACTCATTTTCTAGACCTGTGATTGGGAACATGGGTTGGGAAGAGCTGATGGAGAGTGGAGATGTTAAAGAGGAATGGAGCATAGCAGCCTAGGAAGCTAGCTTCTACTGAGTCAGCCCATTGGTGGAGCAAGCTCAGAATTATCTGCATTAACAAACAATTGCTTTCCAGGATTGCAGACAAATATCTCTTCTAGTCCCACCTGGAGTTGTGAGGGATTGAACATGGGACCTTCTCTATACCAAGCATGTGCTCTACCACTCATCTATGGAAGAGGAAGGGTCAAATGGCTTTCCACTTGTCATTCCCCCTGCTCTGCAGATCACTTCTGATGCTAATGTATTCTGTAGGCACAGCAGCTGAGTGTTGCAGATGTGAACACTGATCTAAAATTGAATGGTTTGAATGGCATTTCACTTAGGGCAAGTCTCAGCCAAAGTCTAAAACATCTTTGGTCCCATGAATTGGGACTTAAGTACATGTCTAATACCTTTGTCCCTTGAAATAAAGAGGAGATAAGAGTACTTATGGGTGGGCTAATATTCTGACTATATATATATGCACTATGCTAGACCATAGTGTAAGTTTAATTCATTTGCAACTGGCAACAACGTCATTGTGCTTCTGGAAATGTAGTTATGACCTGAGCTTTGGGGAACGTTTAAAAAGCCAGACCCAGACTCAAGAGGCAGGCCTTCACACAGAAGCCTTGTTTTCCAGCATACTTAATTGAATCGTGTTCCATGAAAATGTATGTTTATTAATAAATACATGTTTTTGAATCATCATAGCAACTTGTAGATATTAATGGAAACAGAAAGACTTTTTCAAAATTGACAGCATTGTAATTTGATGCTATGGATCACTGTCTCACTTGGAAATGAATTGATATTATAAAATACGCTTTTCTCACATCAATAATGATTAATAATGAGAGCTGTGTTTTCTTGCGGGCTGGAGTATTTCAACTTTGCTTTACGAGCCATCAAGTTTCAGACTGATGGAATGCAGTGCCTTTGTAAAACTTTATTTTTATGGTGTGTTACTCAAACCACTGCAATCCACATGACCTAATGTGTTACAGGACAAAGGTATGAACACAGACCACTAGCTGAACAATGAAAGCTAAGATTGCAAATGCAAACCTCATGTTAAGGAATCAGATGGTGGGAACATGCCACATAACATGCATTTCTCATATTATGTTAAATTGCTTGCTGCTCACAGAAAAAAGCCATGGGTTCTGAGCTGCAGTTGTTAAGAATGAAAACCTCTGCTAATGCAGCGCTCTCTTAATCACAGGGTTGAAAGGATCACATATGCTATTCCCCGCAACTTTTGAGCTTTTACTCCATCCCTAGAAAGGTGTTTGCGGAGGGTAATTTACAGGGACTTGGTACACTCAGACAGATATATCCCTAGCAGAATTGTTCAGTGAAATCTATGCCTTGGCCAGCAAACCAGCTGCTTGAAATCCCACCCAGTCTGTTGATTTCCAGCTCATTTTAGTTGCACTCCCAAAGATCCTATATGCTTCATCCAGATTCACATAGCAATATGGCAACTGCAATCTTAAGGTGCCACATAAACAGTCAGTGCACTTGGAGCCTTGTTTTGCACCCCCAAGAGGAATTGTTTATGAAGCAACGATGATACAGTGTATCTGTGAGCAAAGGGTATATATGTTGAAATATATATTCTAGTTTTAGAATCTTAAACATAAGCAAGTATTGTAAAATAAATGAGATCAGCTATAATCTAGCAGAAATTATATGGATCCTAGGTCTACAACTTCACCAACAGGATTCCATCTTAACTAAGCCATCTGTTATATTTTGGGTGAATTTTATGGCAACCACCCTTTAGTGTATCACATCTCACAAAACATGATGACTTTTATCAGCTGCTTTTCCCTGTCATCCTTATGTATGGCAGATGATAGCATGATGGCTGAGCACTGGCCTTATAGGCAACAAACAGGAAGGAACCATTTTGACAGAGGGAAAACACACACCACATAGCATTTGGTTTTATTGCATAGCATGCAAGCATCAGCCAAGGAGTATGGAATGTTACTTGAGACCCGTTTATCTAGAGGATACACTGTAAACAGGATAATGCTTTGTTAATGGTAGAAGAACAGATACATGTACAGCCTTCTATATTAAAGTAGCACGCATAGCAAATATCCTTACCTAAGCATTGAGGAATTGGTATAGAAACATTCATTTCTCCAAGATTAAAAATAATGATAGTAATTCAGCACTCTTGCCCTACAAATGTATTTGGAAGAGGAAGTCTGACGTCTTGTCATGGTCATTTAAATCAACAATGCCTAATGCTCGTCAGAGTTCATAACATGCCAGAAGGATGTAATATCATCATAATGGCGCTCTTCTCTAATGACTGTCTCACCAAAGAAAATTAAAGTACCACTGAGCAGCTAGTGTAATGAGTCTTTAGTTATTTATTTCCAACTCCAGTGAGTAAGCTAAAACATCACTTTAGCTTTGCACTGCCATGATGAATCCAGAGCATGGTGACTTCCCAGGTATCCTAATCCTAAATTAGATTTCCTGTCTCAAAGCTTGTCTTGGAGCACAGAAACATAGGAAGTTGTCTTCTGCTCAGTCAGACCGCTGACCAATCACACTAAGTAAGTCTATGCTGACTAGCATCAGCTATCCAGGGTTGCAGGCGAGAGACTCTTACAGCCCTTACTGGGGCTGTGAAGGGTTGAACCTGAGGCTGTGTGCCTGCAGAACAGATGCTCTGCCACTGAGCCACAGCCCAGTAGGTTCCATCTTATGAAAAGGGGATTTCTATGAAAATGCAGATCAAGTGAACCATGAAAGCAATCATACTGCAAACTGTTGGTAATCATTTTGGGCGAGGGGGGTGGATACTATTAAAGTTGTGTCAAAAGCAAATTAGTTACAGTTGTTGAAAATTATTTGGAAATGTCAAGAATGCAGGTCTTTTGTTGACTCTGAAAAGGCATTTTCCATCTGGCTCCAAGCATAAAAATATCCTGAAGTGACCTGCATATGTGAAGGCTCACTTGAATAAATGATAATACAGTACTGCTATGGGATAACATAAGCCCATTCACGGTGAGCTCCATCCAATAGAAAATTCCATCTAAAGTTGGGACAGAATCCCAAGTCATTGAAATGTAATTATGCCTGCTAGAAAGTTCCTGCAGAGAATGTAGATGCAGAGCAAATGGCACTGTTAATGAAATTGGGCCTGCTTTCTCCATCATAATTTGTTTTGCACTAAGAATAAAAGCTAAAATTGCTAAAATTAAATCGCAGCAAAAGATTAACCAATGCAATGCAATAAGCTGTTTATGTGAACTAAAGTTAATGAAACTGATACTTACCAATAGCAGTAAACAGGAGAAAGAGGGGAAAGCAGCAGCATCAAGGCATATTTTCGCCTCATTGTTGTATTAAATTGTTTAAAGCCAAGACATATAATCTCCTAAACAGCATATATAGTAAACACCTATAAAAAGCAGCATTTAATAAAAGCCAAGAAATATAGTTATGGCTTTCATAACTGATTTTAAGATGCCTCCAAGAAAATTAAATACTTGTTGTTCATTATCGTATAATAGCAGTGTTGCACATAGCTGGAACCCTGCACAATTTTTAAGAAAACTGAACCAACTATTTCAGCCCAGTATCTACAGTCCAGCATCCAGTAACTTTTTCGGTCTGTTGATATCTAACTCAGGTTAGATATTATGTGTCATCCTGGAAATTTTGTGTCTTCTGGACAATAGTCAAACATTGTATCTAATGACAATGGATGTAAAGGGCAGTCATGGAGAGAGAGGGAATTCTCAAACTTTTGATATAAAGTTAAACGCATCTGGTATATTGACAATTCATTGACTACAGCTTTTAGTGGTTTTCTAAAAATGTTTTATATCTTTGTGCATTGATAGCTTATGTGCGGACAGTATATAAATACTTCTATAAGTAAATGAATAGAATATTAAGGAATATCCAGTGCTTTTTTCCCCCTAAAAAAAATGTTTAAGGGGTACTCTCGTTTTCCTACTCATATTGAAATACTGCCCCTCAATCTTAGATCCACAAAATGTTTAGGGGTATGTGTACCCCTGCGTCTCCCCAGAAAAAAAGCACTGGGAATATCTATTAAGATGGAGATAGAGCAGCAGAAATAATCATGAATGTGCAAAATACAGTAATGGGGAGCAGAGCATCTGCTTTGCATAAAGGCATTCCAGGTTCAATTTTTGGCATCACCAGGTAGGGCTAGGAGAGTCCCCTGCCTCAAACCCCTGGAGAGCCACTGTCAGTCAGTGTAGATAACATTGAGCTAGAAAGACCAATGGCCTGACTAGATATATGGCAGCTTTCTATGTTCCACTTGCTCAGTGAAGTTTACTGTTTGAAATACTTTCATAGAAGATGCATTGCAGGAAATCAAGGGACTGCTACTTTTAAGAAAGAAGTGCGCAACAGGATATTTTCTTACATTGGACCATTAACATTTGCCTCAGGAAAAGCTCATAATGAGTATATTCCTGGAGAATTAGTTGAATGGCTGACACCACAGCAGGCAATGAATTCTCCTGCAGATATCCTTCATGGAATGGTCCGGGAAACCACTGTAGATTGCTATTCAAAATCAATAGGATCAGAAATGTAATATTGGTTCCAGGTGTTGGCTAGCAGGTGTTGAAGCCTTATCCCATAATGGATTTTTGTACACAAATCCTTTTTATTTCAGCATTTGACTACTTGAATAGCTCAGAAAACAACATGAAGTGTGATTATCAAAAGAGAAACAAAGACAGTAGCTAATGCAGGGATATTGCAGAGACATAAAAGGGTGCACTTTCCATGAATATAATCTTGACATGTTCGTTGGTTGTATCCAGTTGGTGTTTCTCCACTGACAGAAGGCTCTTTAATCAAGCAGAGGCTGGTTAGCAGAAAGGCAAGAGAAGCAATCTTCTGTAATTCTTTTACCCCTCTTGGAGTTGCCCCTAAAAATATATAAATACTCCAAAGAACCGGGGGGCTTTGGAACACTATGGGAGATGGCAAGGGATTTGTAGAAGAGCATAAACATTATCATTCCACTTCATTCCTTCCTCCTGGTTCAACTGCAGAAATGCTCTGCTGGGTCAAATAACCTTCTGACAGTAGATGGACACCAATTGGATTAAAGCTCAGTACAGTGGTACCTCAGGTTACATACGCTTTAGGTTACATACGCTTCAGGTTACAGACTCCACTAACCCAGAAATAGTGCTTCAGGTTAAGAACTTTGCTTCAGGATGAGAACAGAAATCATGATCCGGTGGTGCGGCGGCAGCAGGAGGCCCCATTAGCTAAAGTGGTGCTTCAGGTTAAGAACAGTTTCAGGTTAAGAATGGACCTCCGGAAGGAATTAAGTACTTAGCCCGAGGTACCACTGTATAATGAAACTACACTAAAATCACACAAAAAATATTAAGCACATTTTCTACTTTTGGATTTTCTGGAGCTAAACAGACACAATTCAGTGTAACATATTGAGTGATAGTCATCTGTTACTCAGAGTAGACCCATTGAGATTAATGAACATGATTGCATCAAGGCCATTCATTTTAGTAGGTCTTCTCTGAGTAAAACACAATAGAATGCTTCCCCTTCTCCCCAACAGGTAAATAAATACTGACTGACTAATTGCCAGATAATAGGGGTAAAATAAAGTTTTCCGAAGGTACGGTTCATTGTGGTCTCTAAGGGAAGCTACAACCACTCCTTTCTTTCAAGGATCTGCTTACAGTAGATCTTATGACACCAGCCATTTCCATGCTCCCTTCCTAAAACAAGCCATCACTACCCATGGTATGTAAAGATCCAGGATAACTGTGTGGCCAACTGTACAGCTCCAAGACATGCTATCCACAACTTCAGTAGAGTGATGCACCAGGTTCAGACCCACAAAAGAATGCTGAGGCCTCATCATTCTAAGGATGATGGGAGCTGTAGTCTGACAATACCTGGAGGGTCACAGGCTCCCCAACCCTGGTTTAGTGGATCACAAACAGTGCTGATAACTTTGGGTAAGTCAAGTGATACAACAAATCCGTATTATCTATGGATAAGAAGTTTCTTAGACCTTCAGCTTTGTAATCAACTGTGGGTAATGGAACACTACAGTAGGCTGTTGTTTTTTAACTCCCAGAGTGATGTAATGGCGGTTTACTATAGTGTGATCCCATTAATACCAAGGACTGCACAAGTGTAACTGGACATTGTATAGGTGTCAAGACAGCATAATTTATTTTTGATAATACCCCATTTTCCATTGCCTAGTCACTTGGCTGTTGAAAAGATCAATAATGGTATATAATTTTTATGAGTGGGTTTTCTTATTATCTAGTTAAATTCAAAGAGAAGTTAACTCAGGCTTGAAACATTATAGTGGTGCAGAGTAAGCAATACTAGGAGGGAAGAAAATCCTAGTGAGTGTGGAGAACAAGCTCTCACGAATACACATCTACAAAAAGAGCACAATTTAACACTGATTGCTATGATGGCTCAAGGGTACGCAGCAATGTTGAATTATTATTACACATTGTGGAATTTTTATTTGGCTTGCCAAAGTCTGTAGAGCACAGCTGATCTCCCTAATGTGAAACTGTCTGGCAGGCATATTTTTATTCTTACAAAACTTTTACTACTTAAAATGTCATTTCTTTTCCTTTGTTCCAAACATTCTGCCATTGTGCCTTATTTGATGACGTAGACCAACCTGGTACCATTCAAATGTATAGACCATGGCTCAGCAACCTTTTTCAGCTGTGGGCCGGTCCACCATCCCTCAGACCATGTGGTGGGTCGGACTATATTTTGGGAAAAAAATATGAACAAATTCTTATGCCCCACAAATAACCCAGAGATGCATTCTAAATAAAAGTAGACTTTCTACTCATGTAAAAACACCAGGCAGGCCCCACAAATAACCCAGAGGTGCATTTTAAATAAAAGCACACATTCTACTCATGTAAAAACACGCCGATTCCCGGACCATCCACGGGCCGGATTGAGAAGGTGATTGGGCTGCATCTGGCTCCCAGGCCTTAGGTTGCCTACCCCTGGTATAGACTGTAACTTTGATCAGCCCCAAGGGGACACCATTTGGAGGACACCAGCTTGGGTAAGACTGGAGTAGACCATGTGGATAGCTGCAGGATGGAAACAAAGGGCATCAAGTTACTGACTAGTTCCCAAAAGTGAAGTGAGATACCTTCCGTACATGTTCCATAACTCCTATTGCATTGACATACTGCATCCTGTACAACAAGGGTGGAAACCTCAGACCCAGGGACAAAAAGTGGCCCTTCCCTCTATCTGGCCCTCAAGATTCTCCCCATGCCACACACCCCTCTCCAGACAGAGGAGAAGAGCTTTCCTGGCTTTTCCACCAGTGGGTGGGGTTGGCAGTGTGGTAGGCGCTGGCTTGCAAGGGAGGAAGCCTCACACGGAGGTCTTTCATGTCTATCTGCTGTCTCCGGATATAATTGGATTTCATGTCCCATTATCCTTAGGAAGCATGCATGGTGATCAGGGAATATGGGATTTGTAGCCCCAAACCATATGCAGGGCCATAGGTTCCCCATCTCTCTTCTGGAGAAACCCACTAGCTTTTCTTCCGTTGAAATCCGACTTTCTGATTCTGGGCACAAAATGGCTTGTTGATCATCACAAAAGGATAAAAGTATATAGAATAAGAGTAGTCAGCAAGGACCATATAACTGAAGGCCTATAGTCCCCTTGTCTCAGGGTGTGAAAACTTGGCAGACGAAAAAGAGCTGCTCATCAGTTGGATGATGTTGCACCAGTTTAGCAGGGAACTTGCACATCCTCTTATGCAGCCCTGTGCACAATGTTGCCAAATGTTGAAAAGATGAATAGCAGCCTTTATGGAGAATTCAAGTGCTTATGAAGTACAATGTTCATTTTCAGAGACAGCCTAGTTCTGACAACCAGATGCTAGAGAGGAATTATAGGGAAAGGATGTCTTCATCATGCCTCCTTTGTGGACCAAGTTGGGACATCTGGTTGGCCCCTGTCAATGGATAATCCTTAGAAAATGTAATATCTCTTGAACAGAAGTGTTACCTTGAAGGAAGACATCTGGACTCTCTGCAACAAAGGGAGTAACAGTTGCATATTTATTGCATTAAAAGAAACAGAAATTTGTTGGGGAAAGCTCCTCTGGGTTGAAAATGTGAAGGAGTGTTGATTATTTTTTCACCTGTGAATATATGTCACTTATTCAGTTTGTAGCCAGGAACTGAGAGATGCAGCAAAGCAGAACACATTTCAGGGAAAGGAAGAGGTCAAAGAGAATATCTGTTGTTGACATCTGTCTGTCTCAAGAGACAATGAAAGAGTGCACCTTTGGCAGTAATATTGGAGAGTAACAGTGCCTGCTGTGGCTGTGGAGATTGATATGGGAGAGTGATATGAAGGTGACCGGTTTTCCTGCTAAAGCTGCACCATGACATTTCTTCTCTTTGTGCTCCTCCCAACAGTCATTCCTTCTCTAATCACTGCTGTGGATGGATACATGAACAGAGTGATTGTCTCCAGACATTGCAGTCATCTACAAGGGATTTTCATACAATGGGCTTAATGTTACCAATTTCCACGTCACATTTGCAGACATCTTTGTAATGCACAATTGGTCTGCCAACAGGCTTAGTGCCTCTCTGCAGAGCACGTCTTTGGGGATCCTGCCATCTTCCATTCTGTGTACATGATCAAGCCAACATAGAGCAACAGGGAGATGAATATGCCAAAGACAGCTGGAGCAAGAACACAGTCCTGTTTCACACTGATCTTTATAGGGAAGACATCTGAGGATGAACTGTCATACTAGACAGAGCAATGCATGGGCTCGAGGAAGGACATGGAGCATAGGTGGGCATCCTATCTTGTTAAGCAATGTGAAAAGTCATTTTTGGCTCACAAGGTCAGACATCTTCATCAGGACTTAGTTGAACATATCCAGGAGCCCAATTCAGGCATTCAGCCTACTCATTTGATTCTGAATAACCTTGCTCTGAATCTGACAGGAGGGAAGTATGGTGGCTCCTCATTGCAGTGCTCATGGAGGAGAGTGTGCAATGGAACAGTGATGCAATGCAGTGGGTGGGACTAGACAATACATCCCTGCCTTCCTCATGGGTTTTAGTGTCACATGAGTAAACTGAATGCCAAATAGAACTAGGGTCATCCAAAGAACCTGATTGGTGGGAGACAAAATGAATTACCTCATGGGTAGGGAAACTAAGGCGCGGGGGCCAGATCTGGTCCAATCACCTTCTAAATCTGGCCCATGGATGGTCCGGGAATCAGTGTGTTTTTACATGAGTAGAATGTGTCCTTTTATTTAAATTGCATCTCTAGAATTCGTTCAATTTTTTTCCTTCAAAATATAGTCTGGCCCCCCACAAGGTCTGAGGGACAGTGGACTGGGCCCCTGCTGAAAAAGTTTGCTGATCCCTGAATTACCTCTTCACACAATACAAAGTCAACTTACAAAATTTGCTGCAGGTAGAATTGATGAGCTCTTGGAACAATGTCTCCCTTTTGATAAGTCTCCCCTTTCCTGCCACTGCCCCCATTTCCAACCTGATCTTGCTTCTATTACCCCCCCCCCCAAAAAGAGCCTTTACCTTGTAGGCAGATTTTTACCCTTATGTGTATGTGAGATTGGGACCTGGCATTTGCAGAATTCCTAATCACCTGCATTGAAAGGGAAGGGATTAGGCTGCTAGAACCTGTGTCAGAATGAGCTGAGTTCAGCAGGCACAATCACCACTCTAGGCATTCACTAGATATGGCCATGTCATGAGAATGTGGCTTGTGTGCATGTGATACAGGCCTGCTTTGCATTATACATGCTGTCTTGAGACTCCTATAGACTTCTACAGCAGAACAAGCAAAACCACAAACTGTCTTGCCAAATAATTTTTCTTATATCTGTTGCCTTTGCTTTCAATATTTACGAAAAAGTATTAAAGTGGTGGTGAAAAGTATTTGCAATTTGGTTCTCTATGTTCGCATTGTAACTTTAATATTTCTAATCAGTAGTCCGAATAAGGCAAATTATTATAAGGGAAAACTTTCGATGGGGGGGGGGGGAGGACATCATAATTTTTAAGATTTCCTACAGTTGTCTACTAAGCTTTCATTCTATGTTGCAATGGTCCATAAGGAAATGTCTCTCACCCTTTCATTAGTTGGCTTTGCTTGAGAAACAAAATCGATGCAATTTTACCATGTCTTCTCATATGTCAACTTTACTGCAGTTTTTTTAATTGATCTGCACACCTTTCATTTTCTGAAACTCAACTCAGTTATATTCAAATGTCTGTAGCCACAACATCCTCTTTTCAGAGAGGAGGCACTATGGGAGGGTCAGTCTGGAGCACAGCAGTGATGGTGGGCATTTAGTCCTCTCCCCATCTGCTACTTCTCCACTTTCCCAGGCCATCCACCTTTCACCTGTAGGGTCCCAAGAAAGGCTTTAGGAGATCAGATGTGCATTTGGGCTCCACAAGGGAAAAAGCTGCTTGGGGGTGGCAATTTAGGAGCTGGAAATGCTGGACAGGGGAAGCGTTAAGCACTCTCTCTGCTGCTTCTCCCTTCAATTTAACCTGCTTCTAGACAGGTTTTCCAGCAAAAACAGGCATTTAGTTGCACACAATTAATAATATGGCCACAATAACCAGATTTCAGGCTACTGCACAAAAGGCTGTTTGAGAAATGCCTTCTATTTAAGATTAGATTGCAATAAATGTTATTACTAATTCCCCCAATAAGGTTGTTTTTGAATTTAGACAACATTATTGGAATCAGGAGCCACAATTTCATACTGAAGAGTCTGGATGAAGTAGGAACCTGTTCACTGGTCCAATGGAGCACGTATCATAGATTTAAAGTTTCTCCTGAATAGTTTCTATCAGAGAGATCTAAGCATGCATAATATATTTTGAGCATCTGATCTCTGGCTATACTTAATTCTGAAGTAGACTTGAATAGAATATTCACAGCCTGCAAGATATGTTGGCGGAAAAAGAGATAACAGCACCCAATCCATGGAACCCTGCCCACTAATCCGAGAGGTTCTGCATCATAACTTTTTAATCTGCTGGTGGAAATGTAATAACTGACTTCCACAGTTAGGAAGTGTTGCAGTAACTTTTAAACTTTTGCTAACTATTCACAAAGTTTTAACATACTTTCCCCATTTTTCCTGAGGCTGGATTAGAGAGCCTTCCATTTTGTAGCATTTGTTTGCTAACCAAATTTCTAGGGGTGGGCTTTCTTCCCTATCAAATTAATACTCTTGCGCTACATCACACCATGTTTTAAAGCACTCTGTTTAAAAGTCACAGCTTCCTCCAAATAATCCTTGGGACTGTAGTTTGTTAACGGTGCTGAGAGTTGTTAGGAGACCCTAGTCCCCTCACAGAGCTACATTTCCCAGAATTCCCTGGGAAGGAGGATTGTTACACCACTCAAAAAACTGTAGCTCTGTGAAGGGAATAGTTGTTTCCAAAAAAACTCTCAACACCCTTTACATACTACAGTTCCCAGGATTCTTTGGAGGAAGCCATGATAGTTAGTGGTATAATATTGCATTAAATATATGGTGTGGATGTGGCCTTGATGCCACAACACATATGTCAGGAGAAGCTGGCACAGCAATTATGGTCAAAGTGTTCTCCTTCAGCCTCCTTACAGATCTTAATTGTTTTGATATTGTTGGGGTACACAGAAAAACCGCCTAAAAAGAAGAATTGAGGGTAGGAATGCTTACACATAATTAATGGCAGCCTGCTTCCTATGAATAAATGCTTTCTCTTCCCAGCAGCTCATGGCGGGGGGAGGGGGGAGAGAATCTAATGAGAAGTTTGAGAAGTTTACAAAATGGATTCCAGGTTTTTAAGGGTCTGTATCAGTAGGACTGAATAATATGAACATGGCCTTGAATAATTCATTTACAGAGGTTTGTTGTTTCATCAGATTGTAGACCGAGCAAAGAAGCTTGTCTCTGTTCTTCAGCTGGCTAACATTACGTTTTGCAGCTTCTCTCTCCAAAAGTATGTTTCTAATTAAGACCTATAATAACGTTTTCCTATGCAGGAAGAGATGGGGAGGGGAAAAATATTTTTAGAATTCCTTTTTAGGCTTATTCAAAACAAGTCCCTCTCTGTTCAAAATCCATAATAGGCTACATGGCTTTGAGAAAGACAATTAAAAGTGTGCCATCATTAAAATGATACGAGCTTTCGTTTTATTTGTGGGAACAGACAGAAGCCAACAACTTGAAGAAGTTAAGTCGTGCTTGTGCAATTTATATCCTTGTAATGAAAGATTGGGAGGCAGGGGGGAGAGAATTTAGCAGAACAGGAATGTATTTGTAAAAGGACAGTTTTTCATGCTGCTTGTAATAAAAATTTATACTTGTGTTTGAGTTTAGTGATCCCCTATGTCTAAGAGCCTTTCAGAATGTTAGAGAGGAATAAATACTTAATTGCTTTTATATTGGCCTATCTGCTGAGGCACTTCCTATTAATACTCTTAAAAACTTTATTCACCATTTCAATTCCACATAGAATAATAGGCATTTCCCTGTTATAGCACTGAGCTAAGAAACATATTCCCTTGTTCAGGAATGGACTACAACTGCTATTGTTCCTGATCCAGGATCATAATAACTGGAGCTAAAGGGCATTGTCTTCCACCAACATCTAGAGGACCACAGGTTCTCCTACTGTAGTTAGTAAATACGGTTAGTAAAATACAATTTAAATACATGACATCAGGCATGGCTCTGTTCACCTCAATATTGGAGGAATCAGCATGAGCCAGGTGTAAACCACACTAAGACCCTGGTTATAGAGTTACCTGCACATAAAATAATTGCATTAAAAATAATCGGTGAGAGGAAATAAAGGTGGCTCCAACACCTTTACCCCTTTATCTCTTTATTTATTAAATTATTTATAGGCCACCCTCATGCAGAAATATCAGGGCTGTGTACAAGATCCCCAAACACAGAAAGCATAAAACATGAAAGCAATACAGAATAATAAAAATGACTGGCTCATCTGAAAAGTGTAAACAGCTACTATGAGCATTAAAAAAAAAAATCCATCTGAAGTTGGACCAGTGACAGTAAATGCCCGACTTCCACTTGAAGCTAGTCAGACTTCTCAAACTAACAGCACTCCTCCAGGGGATCTAAGTGATCTAAATGATTGAGCTGGGATATAAGGCCTGAGGATGATCCTTCAGATATCCTGGATCCAAGTTGTTCAGAGCTTTGTATATTGAAACTTGGCCTGGTAGCATATAAGCAGCAAATGTCACATGCTGTCAGTCGCCTGCCCACTGCATTCTGCAGTATCTGGATAGAGTGCACTGCAGTAATCCATTCTCAAGGTCACCAGTGCATGGATATCCTGCAGTGACTAGGATATCCTGATTTAGCATACTGGTAAAACCATGTTCCAAAACTCCTAATGAGCCAGCAAAGTCTTCACTGAAGTCCTCTCCCCTCCATAGGCAACTGTGCTTGCAACCTTTATACTGTTATGAGTTTGTGGGTGCCAGACTCCTCTAATCCCTGAATCTAGCAAGTATTAGAATTTTTCAAGGCTTGTGTGTTAAGCCGGGTGCTAGACTCCTCTAAACCCCTGAATCCAACAAGTGTTAAGATATAAGACAGGCTACCTGTGTTGAGGTGATGGCCTAGGTGATGGACTATTAAGAGAAAAAAACAAAAAGATTGAGGGGCTTGGTGAAAAAAAGCAAATGTGTGGGGGTCCCTTTCTCAACAGACAATGCCAGAGTTTGAACTAGAGTTTTGAGGCAGTGATGTTACTGAGAAGCAAAACAACAAGCTGGAAAGCCAGAGAGACAACACAATGGTTGATTTCTGTTTGAATCCAAGGGAGAAACACCACCCTTTTGGGGTTTTAATGCTGTGAACTCGTCCATCATAGGCTCTTAGCTTTTATACATGTGTAAATAAACCAAATATCAGAAAGACACCACTACAATTCCCATAGTCTCTTACAGTGGACCAGAGGGACTGAGGCTGATGGTATTTCAGGAACATTTGGAGGGCATACCATTGGCTACATTAAGGAGATATCAGACTGAAAATCCAAAATTAATTCCTGTCTTTGCCCAATGACGTTCACATAAAAAGACACATGCAAACTTGCCGACTCCAACACTGTAATTTCTTGACAAATTATTTTTGTTGTAGAAAGCACTAATAACACATTTCCTGCAAAGTAAAAATTCCATTTAGCCACAATCAGCAGGGTTTAATTAGAGAGCATGAATTATTGAATATATGCTGTTGTTTTCCATAAGCTTTAAACCCAAAGCCACGTCAAATTAAATTGTATGAAAGCAAAGTAGCATGTAAAACTAAATAATTTTTCTAAAGGTTTAGTTGCTCCTTTTGACTGCAACTGCATTTCAGCAGCAACTTTCAAGTTCATCCATATCATATTTTTGAATGAAGTCATTTGTACATAAAGAATTTCATCCATTCTGTCAAGGTCTTAATTAACCAATTACAGGAGCCACAAGCCCCACCCGTAGGATGCTGCAAATAAATGGTCAGTTGGCTGCAAAGAACACTGTGTTAGCATAATGTCATGGTCTTTACTATAAGATGACCCAGGAGATCACTGGGGTGGGGCAGCAACCAGATGATTAGTTCTTCAAAGCCATACCTTAACTAGGGAAGGAGCTGCTGGAAGACGGCAGCCATGGGGTATAATCTCAGTCAGTAGAGCATAAACTCTTAATCTCAGGGTCATGAGTCTGAGCCCTATGTTTGGCAAAAGATTCCTGCAATGCAGGGAATTGGATTTAGATGATCCTTGTGGTCCCTTCCAACTTTATAATTCTATTAGGATTCTAATCACTTACCTTGGAGTAAGCCTCACCGTACTCCATAAGAGTTACTTCTGAGTAGACATGTTTAGGCTTGCATTGTTAGAGCAGAGGCCTATATATATTATGAGAAATTGCTCCCAGAAATCCAGAAGTCTCTTTCACCACTTGCTTCACCTCTGATGGTGGTGGTACTTGGAAGACCCCTCGGAAGATATTAAAATACATGAGTAGGAATAGGATCATGTGAGAGAAGGCAGTCTTTAAGATAGCCAGTTTGGGTACAGAAATGGACTAGGAGCAGTGCACCTGATTTAAGATTGGAAAAGACTTGAACCCAGTCCCAGGCTATAGTCTAGAGCAGGAGGTAGCCAACATGGAAATGCAGCATTGGACTGAAAGAGTTTTTCCATCCCTGCTGTAGAGCTAGAAAAGATGTAGAAAAGGACAACAAAAATGCTGGATCTGGAGTAGGCTACCTGTGAGAGAAAAGGATACAACATTTGGGGCTTTTTAGTCAAGTATAGAAAAGAGGGGATGTATAAGAGATGTATAAAATTATGCATTGTGTAGACAAAATGGATAGTTTTTCACCTTTTTGTGTAATACCCAAACTGTGGTTATTCAATAAAGCTGAATGGTGGAAGATCCTGCACAAATTTATATATATTTTTAATTTATTTACTGAATTCCTATGCTATCCTATGTCTCATACGGGGCATAAACTATATGAAACCGTATGAAAGTCCATAAAGAGGTAGTGGTAGCTGGCAACTTGGATGGCTTAGAAGGGGATTAGACAAATCCATGGGGGGATAAGACTTCCATGTACCTAATCTTCCATGTGAGGAGAGTACAATTGCACTCATGTCCTCTTTGCTGGCTTCCCATAGGCATTTGCTTGGTCGCTATGAGAACAGAATGCTGGACTAGATGAACCTTTGATTTGACCTGGCAGGGTTCTTCTTATGGTGCTATGATGTACCAATTTACTTCTGAGAGAATATAGGCTCAGAGCACCATTTTAAAACTCTTAACTGCATAGTACAAGCATGGCCAAACTTGGCCCTCCAGATGTTTTGGGACTACAACTCCCATCATCCCTAGCTAACAGGACCAGTGGTCAGGGATGATGGTAGTTGTAGTCCCAAAACATCTGGAGGGCCAAGTTTGGCCATGCCTGGCTTAGTACAATGTAACACACATCATTTGAAGATGCTTGGCACAGATGCCTTTTTATACATGCCACATTTTCCAAGTTTAAGCAAGACGACCCTTAAAGCTTCTAATATTTTCTGAGATGAACTAGGTCTCCTTCTCTGGAGTTTGTAAAGAAAGTTTCACACAGCTGAAGATTCAGATAGAATGGTGTTTCCATCTAGACCATTGAAGGATAGCCTCAATCATACCTGAATGCAATGGATAGAGATTTGAAATAGACAGGAGTTCCATAAAGCAAGAGGGAAACTAGGAGAAACAGCTACCTGATATATTTGTCCCACGGTGGGCACTTAAGATAGCAAAGAACCCCTCAGAGATCTTTAGCATGAAATTTAGTATTTCATTAAACAAGTACTTTGTCTCATTTAGCTCAACCCTCTCTACAGTTACAGTTTTTTATTGTCCTTTTAAAGGCATTTTAAATCTGTTTATGCACTGTGTCTACTTGCTTAGCAATCTTTACTATATACCTTTCTTTCCTCCCTCCCTTCCTCCTCCCCTCCATTTTTTTGCAGTCTTCACAAAATGGGAAGCACGCAGCTGTCTATATGAATATTAAGCACATTCTCTCTTTAAAAATATCCTGAACAGCTTACCAAGAGTAGAAACCAAGAGTACCAAGAGTAGAAACCTTACAAAGCCATGTTACTAAGATTACTATAATAGTATTTAATTAGCACTTCTTTCCTGTGTCAAAAATAAAGACAGCTTCATATATATACATATATATATAACATCCAGGAAATGGATGAAGAACAGCATAGGCACATCAAGCGATAAGGAGAAGAAATAAAAATGTAATTTTCAGGAAGCATCTGGCCGGCCACCGTTGGGAAGAGATGCTGGATTAATGGACCCATGCTCTGATCCAACAGAGTTCATGTTCTCATAACATGCACTAGGAATCAACCTAATTGCTGTCTCCCATGTCTCCTTGCCATGTTTCCCTTTCACACTTTATGGTATCCACAATGCACATAGTAATGTATGTATGGCAGACATGCCTACTCTGTAAAGTGTGAATTGGTGCTTAGTACCTTTAATTTTAAAAGGGTACACACACCTTCCCTTTTAAATTGCAGCACCAAGGGTGCTTCCTACTGAAGGTAATTGCTCAATTATTTTAAGCACACTTTGAAACCTTTGCAGCTCTGTCCTTATCTTTCAGGTACTAGGCTAATCTGTAGCCTTTGGGTGAATATAGTTGTTGAGTGCAGTGCAATTCCTTGAAAGCATAGGGTGGCATTCAACTCAAAGTAGACCTATTGAAATCAATGGAGCCAATTTAGTCTTGTTTTTTTAAAACATCATCATCATCAGTGGGTCTATTCATTGAATACTACCCACAGTGTGTGAGAGGTGGGGAGGCAGAGAGAAAAAACAATTTTCACTGGATTGGAATGCAGGGTCCTCTCTGTATCATAAAACACAGATGTCAAATGTCAGGTTTTTCAGCTATGGGAAAGAGTAAATTTGTAGTGAACGATCGTGAATGATAATATTCCTTTCCATCTGGTAAAGTTTCTCCCAAGGGACTTCTGCTCCAAGCTGAATGCTGAGAAATGCAGCCCTGGGTACGCTGTGGGCCTCTCAAATTAGTCCAATAATTTACTGTCACTTAATAACTTGAACTGTGGTGCTTGAACCAATATTGATTAAAACTCCCCCGGCTTCCAGCTGGGTTGGGAGTTCTTGGGGTTAACAGAACTTACAGGCAGGTACAATGACACCCACAGCTGAAGTACAGGGACACAGAAAAGAAGACCTTCAAACTCTGATGAATTACACACCAACTCAAGGCCCCGGGAACAGCAGACCAGCTCTCACTTTGAGAAATAAATCAAAGCATTAATCGGGCCTGTCAGTAAAGCAGGTGTTTTGACTGCCTTTATGGTTCATTTTTATGCAAAAGGGTTGTGGGATACAGAAATCACGGGGGATTGCAAATAAATGGCACTGACAGGACTGATCCCACTAGGCGAGGGGGCC
Organism: Podarcis pityusensis; assembly: GCF_964106645.2. NCBI lineage: Eukaryota > Metazoa > Chordata > Lepidosauria > Squamata > Lacertidae > Podarcis > Podarcis pityusensis. Next base: position 43,223,444 of record NC_138034.1, on the reverse strand, counting down.
AAAATCAGCCTGTCTTTTCATATTATGAAATATACCTAACGGCAGCCTCTTTAAGCCCTGGTTACACAATGCACTGTCTGTGAGCCTAGGATTTTTCCTCTTTCTCTTTTTTTCTTTCTTTCCTGATATGCCAGAGGCTCTTTTCTATTCTTTCATGATAAACTGCTCCAGCAGCCATAGCAGGTTTAGAATGTTAAAGAGCCATTGCTCACACGATTTGACAAAAGGATTCTGTCTTAAAGGGTTTAAAGGACATTGAACGCACTATCTACAATCCCATTTCGGGATAACTTCTTTCTCGTGGTTTTCACTGTTCAATCGGAGCAGCAACAAATACATCATAAAAATGTGTCAATGCTAATTTTCCAGGTTTGGAGGGGAGAAGAATCACTGAAAGAAGAAGAAGCAGTTTAGGCTGGACTTTTAATGACTATAAGTGGCACATTTAGGAAATTTACAAACATCCAGATTACTACTTTATGTGACTCATAGGTAGACATCATTCCTCAAGTGTTTACTGAGAGTTTCATACAAAGCTTGTATTTAACACTGGAATGCCAGCCCTTGCCAGATCTGTTAAATAAATATAAACATGACTGATGGTGATGATAATAATGATGCTGATGATGGAAACTCATGAGTACCGACAGATCTCTGTTCACATAAAAGAGTATGAATAATGGCCAAATTACTATGCTGTTAAGACAAACCTTTAGTATAATGTATCCCCAGGTGGTAGAGTCCAATAGACAAAATATACAAGCCTTCTCACTGGATTTAATATGACATAATTATTTTTACAGTGCTTTCTGTGACATATTTTTTTAAAAAAAGAAATCACTTTTGGGCTTTGTTAGTAAATTCCATTTATCATTTGCAAACTATAAAACAAGCAAGTATTTATCTTTAAATGGCTATATTTCAGTTTATGAAGCCTATAATTTCAGACATAGTTGCATTTGGTTTAGAAGGTCTCTGTTCACAAATGACAGCCTTCTCCAACTTTATTAAGGGATTGATTGGGTTCCCCTCTTTTCATTTAATTAAAATATAAAAAAAATATTGCACAGCTGGCATTTTCTTAGTACAGACAGCCTTGAGACCACTTTATTTAAATCTTTAATGAACCACTTGTGCTATAAAAGAGAGGAACAATGCACTGGAGGGCAATTGTGATGTTCCCTTTTGCTGAATCTCAAAAGAAAACTTTGCATCAAAGTTACTGGGTAAAAATGAAAAAAAAAAGGCAAGAAAGAAAGCTGAAAGCCTTTAGCTCAGCTTAACAGCACATGGGATGTGACATCAACTTCTCTTCATGAAGGAGATTTTCCTCCCTAAATGTAAAGTTCAGCCTCATTTATGCTGGTGGGTGGGTGAGTAAGGAAGACAGACACTCCTGCGATTATGCATGTCTGCAGGGTTGAGCCCTTAGGCCAAAATTAAGCAAGAGGACTTAATGCATGCTTAGCTGAAAGAGTTCTTTAGTCTCTACTGGTATTTAAATTATGAAGTGACCCCAGTAATGTGCTAACAATAAAGAGCCAATATGCATACTTCAGTCATTAATCACGGCAAATATATTTTGACCTCTAGCAACAATACAATGTTGCCGAAAATTTATCATCTATTCAGACTCACAAACAACAAGTTAGAGGCTCTTTGGTTCTCAAATTTAACAGACCCAACCAAAACTCTCCACATCAGAGTAATCTCACACCATATTTGACACCAAAGAGAGGGGAGGGTGTTAACAAAGCAATTATTAATGGGAGTCTTCTTTTGCATATTTAAATTAGTACAGTACTTTAGTGACTAGAGAGAACTTTTTGCCACGAGACACTGTGGCTGGACTGCTAGCACTGTCATGAGGCCTGCAGAGGTGTCATGGAGGGGATGGTCGGGTCCCAAGGACAAATGGAAAGTTCTCAGATAATTGGAGTTTGGGAATCCAGGGGAACATCCCAGCAAGATAGGGAAGGTGGAATTGGGGCCCCCAGAAGTGTCTGATCCCGGGAGGAGTTCAGAGGCCTGAAGGATGGTGATCTGGATCCCAGGAATGGTCTGAGCTGCTTGTCACAGGAGCACCCTGTCCCTTCAATATTGGGTACCCCAGCATTCATACCTCCTGCCATAGCACCAGTTCTGGTGCCTTCCCCTGCCAGTGTGGAGCCTTCCCTTTCTGGAACTGGTGGATCTGGGAAACTACAGACTAGTCATAATTAACTTTTTGTTCTTTATGTGTTTTTGTTTATTTAAAACATTTCTATATCAACCTTCATAACCATATTTTATAATAATATAAGAAGAGCCTGCTGAATCATGCCAGTGGCCCATCTAGTCCAGCACCCTGTTTTCACAATGGCCACTCTATGGGAAGCCTGAAAGCAGGACTACCTGAAGTAGACTCTCTCTACTTATAATTCCCAGCAACTGGTATTCAGAAGTACACTATCTCCAACAGTGGAGGCAGAGCATAGCCATCATACCTTCCCTGATGATTCCCTCTTTGGATTGCTCTTTCCTGCCCCACCAGTCTAAGCCAGGCTCAAAATCTCCCTCCCTCCTCCCCAGTGTCACTCCCTGGTGCTTCCCAGGCAACTGGCAGCCACCACCACTCCTCATCTACCTAGTCCCTGGAGAACTTCCACAATAGCAATGTTCTACCTCCACTTTAAGGGACGCGGGTGGCACTGTGGAATAAACCACAGAGCCTAGGACTTGCTGATCAGAAGGTCAGTGGTTCGAATCCCCACGACGGGGTGAGCTCCCGTTGCTCGGCCCCTGCTCCTGCCCACCTAGCAGTTCAAAAGCACATCAAAGTGCAAGTAGATAAATAGGTACCGCTCCGGCGGGAAGGTAAACGGCATTTCCATGCGCTGCTCTGGTTCGCCAGAAGCAGCTTAGTCATGCTGGCCACATGACCTGGAAGCTGTACGCCGGCTCCCTCGGCCAATAAAGCGAGATGAGCGCCGCAGCCCCAAAGTCGGTCACAACTGGACCTAATAGTCCCTTTACCTTTACCTCCACTTTGCCATTTGATACCTTTTATTGGGAATCACAACTGGGGAGAGATGCTGTTACACTCAGGTCCTACTTGTGAGCTTCCCATAGACCAGAGTTTTTCAACCTTTTCGAGTCCACAGCTCACTTAACCAACTACCTTCTTTCTGCTGCACCCCTGTGGGGCTCAGGAGCCCAGTTATGTGATCCCTTGCCTGCAGAGCTGGCAGCCTCTCACCCTTCTTCAAACACCCTCCCTTGTGGGGTGTTCCCTCAGCCTCCCCTCCTCTCCCTCTCCTTGGGAGTCCTCTGGGCAGCAGCTGCTGCTTTCCCTGGTCTCTGAGCTGCCTGCCTCCCCTGCCCCAAAGAGAGGTGCCTCCCAGAGGCACCATTCGTGTGTGGAGTTTATAGCCAGGGCTGCTGAAATAAGCAGCTGTGCAAGCCTTCAGGAGGCAGAGGCCAGTGTTGCCCGCAGAACCCCTGCACATCATTCAAGGCAGCCCGGGGTATCACGGCACATTGGTTGAAAACCACTCACATAGGCATTTGTTCAGCCATTTAAGGAACCAGGATGCTGGATTAGATGGTCCTTTGGCCTGATTCATCAGGGAGGTCTTCTTCCATTATTTTATTTATGCAAGACCTAGGGACAAGAGGTGCTATGTGAGATTGATAGAATACGATAAGAAGTTAGGAGGCTGAGAGTTAGAGGAAAGAGAAAAACAGGGAAGCAGGAAGGGGTCAAATTTCACATACTGACTCAGTGGTATGTGACCAGTCAAATATTTGGCTGCATATGTATATTCCCATGCATAATTCCACCACAAAACCAAGAGATACACATAATAAGCATTGCCCTGGAGCAAGAAACCATGACAACATCCCAGAGTCCTTTGACACACCATTTCCTAATAACACAAGAACACATAGCCTAATTTTATATGGAAGTAAAATAGTCAAATCTCGTTAGAGTATTCTTTTTTTCATATGACTAACAATTGGTAGAACACACAGCTTAAATGTTAGGCTCAGGGAAGAATGAAACATTGACATATATATTTATCAAGAGAATCTTGTCCAAACATTTTCTAAAGGAAAGAATTACCAATTGCCAGCTTCAAGGGCACAGCACTATCTGACAGGCTTAGAAAGCCCTTTCTGTTATGGGCAATTTATTCTCTCTCTCTCTCTCTCTCTCTCTCTCTCTCTCTCTCTCTCTGTGTGTGTGTGTGTCTATGTCCTAGCATCTGAATAATCTGTTATTAACCACTGTCAAAAAGACTCAGTGCAACAACTGAACTTACCCCTATTCTGATCTGACATGACAGTATTGTGCACGATATTTTTATATGATTCTCTCATTCAACTGTGAGCCTTGGTTAGGGTCTTCCAAATCTGCAGTTATTTTGGGGAGTTTAAAACCCTGCCCTTGCAGAGAAGTGATAACATAGAAGACAGCTCAGGCTGATTTCACTATAGCAGCATCCTAAGACCGAAAATGAAACATTTCTCTTCCCTTAAGTTGCAATCATAGAGCTGCTCAGACATAACTGTCTCCTCTTCCACAGTCATTAAATTTCTTTAGAATTTCTCCCATCCTTCCTTACCACTTGCACCCTTCCCTTAGTTTTGAGCCACTTAACAGTTCTGCACAAAACCTTTATGTGGAATATGTCAATATTAAACTATTGTATAGCTCTTATCCTCAGTCAACTCATGACAGCAGAACAAGCCATAACCTTGATCTGGAACAGAAATTTTACACTCCATTCAACAAATGTATTTGCTGTTACATGAGCTCCAATCAGTGGGGTTTTTAGAAGAGAAATAGGCACTGGTTTACCCTAAAACCGCCTCTGTACACATTATTATTTGTTGTTGTTGTTGTTGTTTATTAGTTTTAACTTGATGTTGTGTTTGAAATTTTATTTTTATTCTCCTCCTCCTCCTCCTTCCTACACATTCTTATACAGTCATACCTTGGAAGTCGAACGGAATCCATTCTGGAACTTCCAAAACATTTGGAAATCTAAGCATGGCTTCTGATTGGCTGCAGGAAGCTCCTGCAGCCAATCGGAAGCCACGGAAACCTTGTCAGACGTTCGGCTTCCAAAGAATGTTCACAAACCGGAACACTCACTTCCGGGTTTGCGGCGTCTGGGAGCCAAAACGTTCAACTTGCAAGGCGTTTGGGATCCAAGGTACAACTGTATACATATTTTAAAGCCATAATACATATTTCTGTAGTGCATTAGTCAAGTGTGCTTGGGAACCTAGTTTAAGCATGCTTGCCCATGGGTAAGCTCTCTTGCTGGCTGGGAATCCTTTTTTAAAAAAATCCTGGGACCACATTTCTTCATGGGGCCTGCACGCTTGTGACGTATGTGGCAAAAGAGGGTGTGGCCAGGCATTTACCACTCTCTGCTCAAGCCATCAAGATATATCAACACAGTTCAAGGACAGATTATTTCAGTTAAGTCAGATCTCCAGGGGAGGGCACAGAGGAGTCCCGATGTTATGTGGTCTAGGAGAATGTGGCCTACCCTAGGCAGAACCCCAAGGGCCAGACAAAAATGTCTGAAGAACCACATGTGGCCCCTGGGCCTAAAGTTACTCACCTCTGCTCTGTTGCTTCCAAAGGAAAGTGTTTCATGGGCCTCCACATGTTATCTTCTGCTAATGTAGATGCCAATGCCGAGTGTTGTGCCATACAGGAGCTAGATCAAGAGCAGGACAAAGCCAGTTGTTTAAAGAAATCCACTGCTGTGATTAAATTCCTTACATGTGCACTGGACCTGGGACATTTTCACTGAAAAAGTAATTGCAGCAGGCACTGATATATGTTGACGAAACACTGTTGTTCTGACCAGGGGCGTAGCGTGGGTTGTCAGGACCCGGGGCAAGGCAAGTAATTTGCGCCCCCTAACCCGTGGATTTGCTCCCCCTAACCCGTGGATTTGCGCCCCCTAACCCTAACCCCCAGATCTTGCGCCCGGTGCGGCCGGCCCCCCCTGCACCCCCCACGCTACGCCACTGGTTCTGACCATTCCTTCTACAAATGTTGCATTGCCAGTATGATGTAATGGCAAGTTTTGAACTTTGACTGGAGAGACCCAAGTTGAAACTTGTAGCCTGCTGTGAAACTGGCAGGTTCTCTATGCCAATCAGTCTCTGTCTATCTCTTTCAGCCTCACCTGTGACAGGGTTGTTCTGAAAGGAAAGATCATGTGTACTGTCCTGACCTCCTTGGATGAAGGGTAGGATAAAATGTAATAAAATTAATTACAGAACCGTGTATGGACAGACACATAAATATAGCAAGAAGAAAGTCAAATCGCAAGGACACACCAGATCGGCACATAGACACAGCAGTCAGAATTGATAAGACTGATGTGTTATTGCCCATCTGGTGTGTCCTTCTGGGCTGTCAAGGACAGGCACACAAATTTGGGGACAGTTGTCCAAGTGGGCCGAAAGGAGGTGGGCGAGCCAAATCTGGCAAAGGTAATATCGGAGAGTGGCAAACAAGCAGCAAGGCGGGGGTTGCATTCCAAGTCAGCTATCGAAAACAGGAGCAGAAACAAGAGTTTAGGCACAATTCTTACACCAGAGATAAGTTGTTCAGCAAACTTTAAGGCCAGAGAGTTATGGGACTTGGAAGTCAGGGATTGATCTCTGGGGTCAGCTGACTGAGGCTGCGTGCATACATTTAAAGAATGTGACACCCCCTACAGAATCCTGGAACTTTGGTTTGCTCCCTCACTGAGCTATAATTCCCAGCTCCTTTAACAAACTACAGTTCCCAGGATTCTATGGGGTGAGTCACATGCTTTCGATGTAAAGTGTATACGCAGCCTGAGTATACTCAAACCTGCTGGTACTGCAGCCGAGGGGACACTCTTGAAGCACAGAGATCAATCTGCTGAGAAACCTGGCTTCATATCCCCCTGATACCTTGAACAGTACATTTATCCTTTATTCAACAGGATCTATGTTTCCCTACAATTGATACAAACCATTTGCTTACTCAAGCAAATTCTGCCCACACAACTCTGGAGAATAACTTTGAAGCATGTTAGTGATATGAATACTTAAAATGAACACTTAAAAGCCATCCAAATTAAGGATAAAGATGGTGTCAGACAAGCCTCAATGGGGAGAGCATTCCACGTGTGTGTATATGTTGCATTTTGCTGTAGTTTTTATATACTTCCCTGGGAACTTTATATAGCCATATCTATAGTTTCATTCTGTTACCTGTACTTACCTTCTCACTGTGACTTTCCCATCCCACTGCTGCCCCACCTCCAACCGTTTTGTTACTATCCTTGGCTTTTGAATTCCAGGCCTGACATTTATGACCTGACCTTAATTGCATCCAGACTGACAACCTTCTGGCTGTTTCTGTGTTTGTTTGTTTTGATAACTCTCAAAATATTTGCCATTTAGTACCATTCCTGGTGGTTCGTGTAAGAATATTCCCTGCTTGCAGTGTTAGCGTAGTGAAAGAGGAGAGTGCAAAATATGGTCTGAAGCTCAACATCAAAAAAAACCCTAAGATCATTGCCACTGGTCCCATCACCTCTTGACAAATAGAAGGGGAAGAAATGGAGGCCGTGAGAGATTTTACTTTCTTGGGCTCCATGTTCACTGCGGATGGTGACAGCAGTCACGAAATTAAGACACCTGCTTCTTGGGACACTAAGGTCCAGAGCTGAAGGTCTTCTGGCGGTTCCCTGACTGCGAGAAGTAAAGCTACAGGGAACCAGGCAGAGGGCCTTCTCGGTATTGGCACCCGCCCTGTGGAATGCCTTCCCATCAGATGTCAAAGAGATAAATAACTACCTGACATTTAGAAGACATCTGAAGGCAGCCCTCTTTAGGGACATTTTTAATGTGTGACATTTTAATGTATTTTTAATCTTTGTTGGAGGCCGCCCAGAGTGGCTGGGGAAAGCCAGCCAGGTGGCGGGATACAAATAATAAATTATTATTATTATTATTATTATTATTATTAGAAAAGCGATGACAAACCTAGACAGCATCTTAAAAAGCAGAGGCATCACCTTGCCGACAGAGGTCCATATAGTTAAAGCTATGGTTTTCCCAGTAGTGATGTATGGAAGTGAGAGCTGGAACATAAAGAAGGCTGATCGCCAAAGAATTGATGCTTTTGAATTGAGGCTCTTGAGAGTCCCATGGACTGCAAGAAGATCAAACGTATCCATTCTTAAGGAAATCAGCCCTGAGTGTTCACTGGAAGGACAGATCTTGAAGCTGAGGCTCCAATACTTTGGCCACCTCATGAGAAGAGAAGAGGAAAAGACCCTGATGTTGGGAAGGATTGAGGGCACAAGGAGAAGGGGACAGCAGAGGACAAGATGGTTGGACAGTGTTTTCGAAGCTACTAACATGAGTTTGACCAAACTGGGGGAGGCAGTGGAAGAAAGGAGTGCCTGGTGTACTCTGGTCCATGGGGTCTTGAAGAGTCGGACACGACTAAACAGCAACAACAACAACAAAGGTGAAATGGAGCTTCCAGTATCATTAAATGTTTTGAATTGGTGCTGTCCCCAAAAAAGCTTCCCCCGCCCTTCACCCACATCCAATCTCTATCAGTTCACAAGAAAGGAAATTTACACTTGAAAGTTATCAAAGGGGAGTAAAAAAAATAATGGTTAAATTTTCATAAGGAGTATGCAGGGTTTGTCACATGTACCTTTTGAGCTGGACAAGATGCATTTCTGAGTTTCCTTTCTTTCATTTGGGGTGGGCAGGCCAAATCTAGAACCTGAGGATAACTTCACAGCCACAAAGCACTCCAAGCTGTAGTTCTCAGAACTCACCACATGGGGCGGCCACACACACAAACATAACCTTGCTTCCAGTTTCTATCCTGGGAGCTTCTGCCACCACAATGGAATGGAAAAAGCATAGAATTGTAGCGTTGGAAGGAAGCATGAGGGTCATCTAGTCCAACCCCCTGCAATGCAGGAATCTTTTGCCCAACATGGGGCTCGAACCCATGACTCTGAGAGTCTCATGCTCTACCCACTAAGCTATCCCAGTGGTTTTTAGCTTGGGCCATTCATTGCTGTTGGTAGTTTATTAGCTGTTCTGCAATACCCTTTCTACAAATTCAGCAGCTTGTTAAACAGCTCATGTAGCCAAACACCACTTACTCAGATAAGGATTCTTTATCTAATCTTCTCTTACCCTGCGGCCACTTATGCCTGTGTTGCATGGTGGAATATGGTGTCAAGTGTCTTTAAACAGGAGAAACAAAAATTAGAACAATAAATCTATATGCATAATGCAGATTTATTTTGTTTAAGAAAAATAATGAATAATGGAATCATACAATTGCAGAGTTGGAAGGGACCACAAGGGTCATTTAGTCCTACCCCCTGAAATACAGGGATCTTTTGCCCAACATGGAGCTTTGAACCCATAATCCTGAGATTAAAAGTCTCCTGCTCTACTGACTGAGCTACCAAGGCATGCAAGTAGTTCTGCAAGATGTGTGAAAATGAAGAACACAGGAAGCTGTCTTACGCTGAGTAGGACCATTGGGCCCTCTAGTTCAGCATTGTCTACACTGGCTGACAACTGCTCTGCAGGATTTCAGACGAGGATCTCTCTTAGCCATAGGAGAAGATGCCAGGGATTGAACCGGCGACCTTCTGCATGCAAAGCAGATGCTCTGCCACTGAGCTACAGCCCTTAGTAGGTGAAGGTGGGCAGGGGATTTCACCAAAGAGTGTTTTGCTTCGTGTTAGAACAGTGGAGGTGGTTCATTTTTCAAGTGCTCTTTTCCAGAGCCTGTGTCTGAATGGCAAACCACTGCAGTGAAAAATATCAGAACCTCTATAATGTAAGTATTTGACCCCTTCACATTGTCACATTTCACAAGGCCAGATCGGAGCCCTGGTCTCAGAGATGGCTTTCTTAATTGTTTGTAGATGTGTATATCAAAATAGTTTACAGTGGGGAGGTGGGGGTGGGGGTGGGGGAGAGCCTTCCTCTCCAGAACAGTTTACCTTTCTTCTTCTTTTCATATGGTGCACAATCACTTCCTTGCCCTGCTCTGTGGTTCCAAAGTGAGCAGCATATTTTGTTTACTATAAATGTTGGGCTCCAGATGCTTGAGACTGTGCTTTTATAATGGAATCTTGGCAAACACTTGCAACAAAGAAGGAAAGAAGGAGGAGAAGGGCTGCAGCGAACAGAGTTTTTTGCCTTTCAAAAAAGCAGATGGTTTCTGAACCATTTGCCAACACATACACAACTCCCACCAACCCTACAGCATGGGTGCTCCTCTTCCAAGCCTGGTTCTGCCTTAAAGCTGCTGCTGTGTTTTCTGTTAAGTCTTAGAAAAGTCACTCAATCTTGGTTTTCTTTCCCATGTGATTTGTCCTGCTTCTAGCAGTTGAAAAGAATGTGGCTTTCTTTTTTTTTTAAAAAAAAAAAAGCAGAAACAAAAGATTACAGAGGCAAGAGGAGCAAAATATCACTTTGGTTGAAAACTTTGCTATTTTTAACTTGAAGGTCTTTAAAGGACTTTTTGTCCTTCTCATTAAAGTTTAAATGTTTTTGGGTTTGGGGTTTTTGCCATTTTATATGACAACAGAGTCAAAAGAGCACACCACCCTTTATATTTACATTGGCAGTGCATCTAAATTACTTTCAAGTAGCCTTACTCTTTGGCACCTATTCATGTCTACACGCCTCATCTGACTTTGGTCTCTCACTCACCCAGTTACCAATTTTTCCAGTGTTTCTGTCTCCTAGTATGCTGTGAGGCAGAACAATGAAGACAAAAAGAAATAAAGAGGCAGAATAGGACCAATGAGATGTTTCAGCAACCTAAAACCACTATTTTACTTTCTCTCTTTCCATGGAAGAAAGTGGGAATTCTCCCATCAAATTAGAAGAATTTTCCATGTCTCTTGAAGCCATTCCCTGCCCTCTTTATGGATTTAATTTTTGGGGGGGTTTTGACTTCCTTTATCCTCAGAATACCCACATCAAGGATAACCTCCCTCAAGCTGAGAATGTCTGGGTGAGGCTCCCTTCAGAGTCTATTAATGCTTCTTTTTGGATACAGCCAGAAGGGACACAGAGGACTGACATGAGCTGTTCTCTCCACTCTCTGCTCCCTCAAAGTGTTCTGAAACTTGGACTAGATGATCTCATATGCATTTTCCCATCTCATGTTGCAATGTTTTAAATAGAAACACAGTATAAATGTTGCCTTTTCTTGTTCTTCCTGAAAGTAATGCCAAAAATAATAGAATGACCTCAACAGAGATCATGCATTTCCCCTCTTTTTCAATTAAATGAGGTTGTGTGGCAGAACTAGCTTTAGTTTCTTACCTTAGGAGAAATTTTGCTATATGGCACAGCTGAGCCAAAGTTAACCAGTTTTAAGTCTCACTGGTTTCAGAGGGAGATCAATTCCCCCCCCATGGAAATCAATGGCATAGAAGTGTTTAACTTTGTTTGGATCATGGTGTTCTCTCTGGTCGGCAAAGAATTTTGCTAGAGGCCCATTTTAAGGGGTGAGTATAATGTGGTGAGCCAAAGCCTCAAGCTTCTTCACTCGTGCTCCACATTTCCTCCAAGTTTCTGTCTCCCATTGCATTTGATGTTAAACTTCTGGGTCTAGTAGCTGTTGTCCTTCCCTCACTGTTCTGTTGTTTGTCTGGCTCCAATGAGGTTTTCTTCGTTGGCCTGTTCCCCACAGTTCCTTTAGGTATGCCAACCACATGTCTCCCTCATAAAAGCATATAAACATATACTGCTTGGTGGATCATACCCAACTGGGCAACACCATTCTAAGAGGATTAGCTTTGGCTGACCCTGAAATAACTTAGCTAAGCTCCTGCGCATTCAATTGAAAGGCAGCCTGTGCCAACCAACTTGGAGATGGTGGTGATGGAAATCTGTTCTTATCAATTACACAAGTGGGAGACATATATGCAGTTTTATTACACATAATATCATCTTCTTTTAACAGTCTGAATCCCATATTGCATTTGCAAAACCAGCTGTTAATAAAATCTCTGTAGTTATAAAAATGAATGTGGTTCATATGAAAATCTGTAAGAGAAATGAAATGTAAGCTTGTAGATGTAGATGGCTTGGACACGGAGTTGCTCTTCTGGCCATACAGTGGTACCTCGGGTTACAGATGCTTCAGGTTACAGATGCTTCAGGTTACAGACTCCGCTAACTCAGAAATAGTACCTCGGGTTAAGAACTTTGCTTCAGGATGAGAACAGAAATCGTGCAGTGGCAGCGTGGTGGCAGCGGGAGACCCCATTAGCTAAAGTGATACCTCAGGTTAAGAACAGTTTCAGGTTAAGAACGGACCTCCAGAATTAATTAAGTTCTAAACCCGAGGTACCACTGTACAATGGTGGGTTTTTTCACCAGTTCCCCCTCAACCTACATGTAAAGGTAAAGGACCCTGGATGGTTAAGTCCAGTTAAATGCAACTACGGGGTGTGGCACTCATCTCACTTTCAGGCCGAGGGAACCGGTGTTTGTCCACAGACAGCTTTCTGGGTTATGTAGCCAGCATGACTAAACTGCTACTGGTGCACGGAAGACCGTGACGAGTGCCAGAGAGCACAGAAACACTGTTTACCTTCCCGCCACAGTGGTACCTATTTATCTACTTGCACTGGTATGCTTTTGAACTGCTAGTTTGGCAGACGCTGGAACAGAGTAATGGGAATCTGTGTGATTCAAACTGCCAGCCTTCCAATAGGCAAGCTGAAGAGGCTCAGTGGTTTAGACCACAGCATCACCTGCATCCCCCATCCTATACCATCTCCAAGGCTCCCCAAACCCTCAGGAGCAGATTTTCAGGATACATTGGGAAGGGCAGGTAAGAAACCCATTCTATAAATAGGAATTCTAGTCCATTCTCCATTCATGAAAGGGAAGGTGGGATACAAGTCATTGTATTTTATGTATAAAGCCTGCTGAGTAAATACATTCTGAATTTAAGATATTTAATGTAGAGAGGCTGACGTCTATAATACCTTCAGTTACCGTGAATCTGCCATTAAGAACCTAATTATCCACCTTAGGCTGCATTTCAAGACACATGGTTGAAGTGAAATTCCACTGAAATAAGTGAAAGTTACTTCCAAGTAAATGTGTGTTTAATGTGAGTGTTTTCACAGGTCTGTGACTATACAATAAATTTGTTTGCTTGATTGTAAAATACTGGTGTGCAATACAGAAGACAGAGGAAAGCTAATATCTTTATTTTCAGTTTGTGAAATCCTGTTCCTCAACTTGTATTGGTGTCAAAAGCACAAAACACAACAACTTGGATGCAGTAAAGAAAGTAAGTCACAACTTTGTTCCTCTCTTCTTTTATCCTCCTTTGTGTCTTTTTTTTTTATGTATAGTCACAGACTTTCCATTGTCACCATCTGTTTGCTGAGGCCCAGAGAAATTTGCATTCTGTGTCCTTCAGTTTAACTTTAGCAATCTATGTGCTCCTTTCTTTGTTCCTGCAGTTGTCTACGGACTCATAAAAAAGGATGGCCATTACTGAGAGAATGACATTTTTCTCTGGCTCAGTTCCTTAGTTCTTCAGAATTTAGCAGAGTGTGGGGGGAAGTACTAAGAGTAGTTTTGGATGGCCAAAATCATTCCTGGATTGTACTACTTCAGGTCTATTTGCATATATTATCTGTGCAGCAAAACACATGTCCAGATGGGAACTGCATGCTAGATCATTTTTGGAATGAGTTCACATGATGCAACCACCTTGTTGAAGCTAAGAAGGTCTGCGTCTGCTCAGTGCTTGGGACACTGTCTGGGAGCCCCATGAAAACTGGTTTGTGTTTGATGATGGAAAAAATGGTGGGAAATTAGGGTTGCCATATTTCAAAAAGTAAAAACCAATTGTTGAGCTTTTTGTTGTATTTTTTTAGACCTGTATTTTAATGCTTTGCAGCCGCTTTAATACTGCAAGCATCGATTCAATTCTAACATTTACTGGATCCAGGAATTTAAGGAAATCTGGCATCCACAAACCCTGGTTCTCACAACTCCTAACACACACACACACACGTTAGCAAAACATATCTGTGTAGTCTTGCTTAAACAACCATGGTTTTAGCAAGTGCTTAAAACGTTAAAGGAAAATCACCTGCTATGGCAACGGGTAAGGATTTGTATGAGATTATGAAAACTTTGCCGTCAGTATGTTGTTCCATTGCAAAATGATTTATATTGATGTAGCAACTATTTAAAAGTAAAAGAAGACAAAGCTATTTACAAAATATTTGGATCTCAACACCTGCTGCTATAATCCTCTTGGCCCACTGATGTACTTTGTGAATTTAAACTGAGCTCCATACCCAGGATTGTTCAGCAGTTAAGGCATAACTGACCTGTGAGAGTCATTTTATTTTATTTAACTTAATAATAAAAATGCCTTGCTGCAGCTCCAGATTGTTGCTATTTTCAGGTGGGATTCAACCACATACCAGAAAATTCAGGTTATCCAATTAAAGCTGATTTGGAGCTCTTGCACATTAAACCCAGTTCTGGACTTCTTGTAATAAGAAAAGTGATGGAATGGAAAGTGTGTGGTAACACTTGTTTTGACACAACATCATCTAACTTCCCCACAAACAATTCAGAAGGAATACTCATTAAATAGCCAATCCGACCTCATCTCCCTGAAAACAAACCAGAATGAATGCTCAATGAACATGTCATCTGGAAATGCCCTTTCATTCTACCCAGAATTAACACCTGAAGAGGGCTATGGTATCCATTCAATAGGCAAAGCTGGATGGTTTATAGACAAGATTATTTTAGGATTGTAAAGGTTTCCCAAAACAGAGGCTGTAAATGTGAAGGAGAAGGAAAGACAGAAAGAAGAAAAGACAGACAAGTTCTGGGAACCTTCTTATAAATGTTACGATCAAAGTCACTTTGGGGTTTAAGATAAAACAGGCTGGCAGATAGAACTTCATGGGTGCTTATTTCTCCTTTGCAGTCTTTTTGCATCCGTCCTACTACAGTCTTTCTGCTTTTATTTTTGGCATTTGACCTACTTTGTACCAGTTGCCTTAAACATAAGAAATGCAAACAAACAAATGCACTTCTCTTCACTCCCAACAAGCCCTTAGAAACCTCTTGGAAGACAACAATAACACTCCCTTTAGAGACAGCTTGCACCAAACCCTCCTCAGAGCTGATTTGCATATTTCTATGTAAAGGGATTTCTCAGTGTAACAACAGTTCTACTCAGTCAGAACAGCACACTGAGAAGAGTCTGCACTGTGGAGTGCCCTCATTTCAGGAAAAAAAACCTTAAAACTACCAGTATCCTTGTAAAATAAGAGCCTATAATATGAAGAGACTGAGCTCATTTTAACTCTTTCGAATCCATTTACTAAAGCAGTGTTCTGCAATGTATCTGAATCCCAGCAGAGTCTTTTCAATTTCCAGATTATTGCATTACCAGTGGCTGGTGTATAATCATCACATAAGGAGTGAAGGTGAATGCTGCTACAAGGAGACAGTGTCCCAGCAGGTGTTATCACAGAATCATAGCCTCAGAAAACCATTGCTATTATGAAATAAAATGTATACCTTATGAGAAATCCTAATCTTCTCATTACTGGATGGATCCTCACTTAAGTGTCAAGATTTGCTTTGGCCTATTAATATATCAGTGGAATACCAGATAGATATTATGGTGACATATTCAAGTATTGACTCTGACACATGCAACCCCCAAAATTGCAGAAGCAATTTCAACATCAATAATCCTAGAGGGGTAACTTTCTGAGATCTAAAGCACTGAAATGATGATGACAGAATCACCCACACATCCTAAGAGAGTAAACAGCATGGAGTTCTATCACAATCACCATTCATGTGTATTGAAAGTTTTTACTTTTAATAAGATAGTCATAGAAAAGAGTGCTCATGCTGTGGTGCATAGACCTGATAGTGTGTTAATAGGCTTCTGTGTAAGCTTGTGTGTGTCACCAGGCCTATTTTAGAGATTATTATTGTACAACCTTCCCATGTCTAGCATCAGAGCTGGGGGGATGGTAGCAGCCAAGCAACATGTCATGTGGGCAAGCAGGTGAGTCTCAGTCTGAGATGGAACAGCTTAGCCTCTTGCCTGAGCAACAACTGCTCAGGCTGAGAAGTAAGACCAGGATCAGCAGCTTTATAGGGTCATATGAAACTGCCTTGTCCCCAGTGTCTCCTTGTCCCTGATGAGCTAGTAGTTCCAATTCTGCTCTAAGGATATCTGAAATGATGCTGTTGCAGCACTTCCTTCATTGGCAAGTTCCAATAGAAGTACAGTGAGGCATCACTCCTAGCGCTCCTACTTCAACCCCCTGACAACTTTCTTCATGTAGTATCTGCATGCTGACGAGTGCCAATCGCAACCTCCATAGGGGATCTTAGTCTGTCTTAGTGCAGTAGTGCATAGTATAGTGTGCAGTAGTGCATAGTACAGCTAGAAAGCTTCACAAGCAAAGGGAATTGGCTGAGCTCAGAACTGAATTTGCACCAACAGCAGAATTACAAAGTGTAACTCTTGCTAGTACTCTGTATTTTAGACTACTGTTGGAGAGGATAGCGAAGCTGAATTCGAGCCATGTTAAGTCCCGAAAAGCCAAAACGAAAAGCCTGACATTTTGGGAAGGAGGGCTTAGCCATCTGCCAGGAATGGGATGTTCAGAAAGATATTGATACTGACTCCATGATATAATGTCCCACTACAATTCAAAGTCCAGCAAGCATTTAATAACATTATACCACATTACATGACTAGTTGCAGACCCAAGCACAGCGTGCTCCCCACAGTTGGAAGGTTAATGTATTGACAAGATAACAAATTGACACAACAACTATATGGGATTGAAAATTGGCCACAACTTTATTGAATACAGACGTAGGTAAGCTTTGGCTCAGGCATTGGGTGTGTATCCTAAATTAGCCTTCTGACTGAAGGCATAATTTTAACCAAGAGAGTGAATACAGTGGTACCTCGGTTTACGAACTTAATCCGTTCCGGAAGTCCATTCTTAAACCAAAACTGTTCTTAAACTGAGGTGTGCGTTCCCTAATGAGGCCTCCTGCCGCCAGTGCCCTTCTACCATTCGGTTTCCGTTTGTAGACCGAGGTAAAGTTCGCAAACCAGGACACTACTTCTGGTTTTGCGGAGTTCGTAAACCGAATTGTTCTTAAACTGGACTGTACTTAAACCGAGATACCACTGTATAAGAATTTACTCTTTGACTGTTTCAGGGCTGATTATGATAGGTATCTGTAATTCTCAGCCTTTTGGCTAAGGCTATGTACATATCAGCATATTAGAACACAGCAATGTCATTTCCCCCCACCCCCCACTGTGTTTCAAGCTGCATTTGTACATTGCTGTACACACCAGAGGGGACAAGGAAGTATTTACACGATGTTAAGCCTGAAAACTCCTATTCATGAAGCTGTCATATGCGCTGTCATTTGCTTTTGTGCAAAAGCTGTCTCAAATGTACACACCTCAGTTTAACTGCAAAATGAATGTGGTTTATGTTTTCAAATCAGATGGAATCTGGTTTAAGGGGAAGTGCTCTCAAGAAAGTGTAGGATAGATATGGGTTGTGGGTAATGCCATGTGTACATGGCTTCAAACACCACTGGTGGGAACACACTGGAACCAGAGTAAACGGCAATGTGTGCATGGCTTAAGATCAAGTATAGTAGAAAGGAATGTCTTCATGTATGCTTCTTCCTACTGTTGCCTGCTAAAAGCTCTTCTGCATGTGCTTGAATTCCCCAGAAACATTGTAGGTTGCTTTACTGCCTGTAATTTGGAATCAAACATTTTGTAATAAAAAGATTATCTATAATTTTATTTTTGAAAGAGTGAGTAGATGGGACATGGACACAAAAGTGATAATGGATAGGAACCAAAGAAGGGTAGGATTCCTATCAAGAGAGATTGAGTGATAGAATAATGGATTTTAAAAATAACACTGGGCAACAATTTTTTACTTTTTGAATGTTGTCTAGATTTCTACAACTGATTTAGGGTATTTTTGCACTGCTGAATCAGGAAATGGCATCAGTTTCTCTCCATCAGGTCAGGTTTACTGTAAACTGAATGGTGGGCATTGATAAAGGTAAGTACACGTAAATTGCATGTTGCTTCACCATTTTTCAAACTTCAGGGCTTGAACTTCTGTTTCTTGGAACTCCTGGAATGCTCAGCGGCAGGGAGGTCTCTCTTCAGAGTCCAACAGTAGTCAGCCATCATGACTGAATCCCAGCGACCCTGATACCTGGTCTCCATCTCTTTCATGTCCTGATGGAATCTCTCCCCCTGCTCGTCACTCATTGAACCCAGGTTCTCAGGAAACCGGTCCATATGTGAAAATAGGTAGTGCATCTTGATGCTAATGTTGCAGCCCAGGTTTCTGAAAGCAGTCTGCATGTTGTTGACAAGTTCTGCATAGTTTCTGGCCTTATTGTTGCCAAGAAAGTTCTTCACTACCAGAACAAATGCCTTCCACGCTTCCAGTTCCACTTCGTTCATTGAGTTTCCAAACTCTGAATCTCTGATGAGCTGACGGATCTGAGGACCGTCAAAGATGCCAGCTTTCAACTTCTCCATGGTCAATCCTGGAAAAGCCTGGCACAAGTAAGTGAAGCAGTCACCATCCTTGTCCAGAGCCTTGGTGAACTGCTTGATTAAGCCGAGCTTGATGTGCAGCGGTGGGAAGAGTATTCTGTCTCTGTCCACCAGAGGGTCGTTGATGACATTCCTTTCTTTGCAAGGCACCAATTCCTCCCGCACAGGCCGGTCCTTCTTCGTGTAATGCTGAGCACGGTCCCTACTATCCCACATGCACAGAAAACATGGGTACTTGGTGAAGCCAGACTGTTGTCCCAACAAAAAGTTCACCATCTTCAGGTCAACACAAATAAACCACTTATGCTGATCATAACCAATTTTCTCCAGCACATACTTCACCGCTTCATAGTTCTCCTTCAGTGTACTCGAGTGAGCTAGGGGTATAGAGGCAAACTGGTTGCCGTTGTGTAGCAGAACACATTTCAGTGATGGCTTGCTGCTGTCAATGAACAGTCTCCAATCTTTGGGTTCATACTGTGGCACTCCAAGCTTGAGCAGAAGCTGCACAATATCTGCACAGTACACCAAGTCCTTCTCTTCCGAGAAAAAACGGAGGTACTCTTGATGCTTGTTGCGGAAGAAGCTGATGCGAGCACTGTCAGAGGGGAGGTTTTTTTCCTTCAATCTGGATGCCAACAGTTCGGCAGTGTCCTTTGACAAGCTGAGGTCGTGAACTAGATTATTTAACTCCTTTTGGGAAAATGGATGTGGAGCATCATCTTCAAGAACCACTTCTTCTTCTTCATGTCCTTCAACACTGGAGGCATCTTCGTCACTAATGTCAGGAAGTTCTCCGAAGATAGGCACTGGAATTTCATCACAATGAGCTACAGGACGACGTGCTGATTGAAGATCAGGATACTTGAGGCTGCTCCGGTTCTTTCTGTTGATCCCACCAATTTATGGAGCCGCACCAATTTATGGAAGATTTTGAGGTTTCAAACTGATCCCTTTTCGACATAATCACCCAGAACTATCAGACCTGAATACTTCTTGTCATTAAAATAATCATTTCCAATTAAAACAATTATTCGACATGGCATTTTACCCCCACCAACTTCTTCTAAAATGCCCCACACAAGCGTACATGTGAACAAAAATGTAAAAACGACATGTGGCCATAGCTCAAAAACCTGACCTGATTGAGCAAAACCAATGTGATTTTTGGATTCAGCGCATCAGATTCATCCTAAATCAACTGGAAAAACGCAGACAACAAATTTGTTGTTGACCAGTATTATAATTCTAGGTATGCTTGCCCCCCCCCCATTCCTGCTAGTCACATGCCAACACATGATATAACCATGCCCAGATTCAATTGGCATTTGCTCACCTGTCTTCTTCTTCACCTGGCTATAAATCCTGAGCCTTAGATGACAAGATATTATCTAGTTCACTAAAAGATGCCACACCCTTTCAGCATTTGCTGTAGTTTCCTCTGCATACTCTGCCAATGCAGTATACAAATATTTATTTAGCACTGCAGATCTTAAGCATCTGGAAGGTAGTCTACTTTATCTATCATTCCATTATGCAGAGGCTACACTCTAGTTTGGAACATTTCACATTTCTGTACACATGAGAGAAGTTTGCAGAATCTGTTCTGTATCTGTTTTCCCAGGTTGGAACCTCTCTGGCTCCAAGTTGCCTCAACAATGCCTATCATTTCTTATTTAATGCAATCTAATCCATGCACAGCAAGCATCTCTGGAAAAAAAAGCCCACACCACATATTGCATACACATTCTCTAGAGAGAAATGATAGTGGAACAATATTCTCATAAGCAGTTCACCAGGGTGACATTCCTCTTCCATTGCAGATTTGAACCCAACGTGACCTATCAAACAGATCCTCCTACACTCAGATTTGTTTGTGTTTGCCTCCCACTGGTACTTGTTTGTACTGCTTCTGAGAACCACGTCAGGCTGCATTTAGTTCTGGCACAGATGCTTGTGTTTGACCAGGTTTCACAGGGGAGATATACAATGCCACTGGAGCCTCCAGATTCAAAACTGACAGAATCTGCTTTCATTCCTAAGTCTGGTGGACTTTTACCTGTGGAGAGATAATAATAATGGTCTGTATTCAGTTCTGTGTTTAGCATTATGAGGACGATGTAGTCAGTGAAAATACATCTGACAGCCCATTCTTTTTGGAGATGTAAGATGGGCTCTGTGCAGAAGCAGTTTGCCTTCTTTTCATCTGGTTGTGAGCTCCAAAGGGTTTGGGGTCAGGGATGGCAGCTTGGCCCCACAACTGTGGGTACTTGGGGCTGTGGGTGCCATACAGCCTCCATGGCCCTGGCACCAAAATTTGTGGATGCCTAGCCCCTTCATGGGGAATTTTGTGGGTGCTTGGGCACCCAGGGCCCCAGGAAGTTGGCACCTATGTTTGATAAAAGAAATGGAATGTGATTACACATTGAGGGTGGAGTGGGAAAAGAGAAAGAGTTCAGACATCATTCTTTCCTGAAATTCAACCACAGAAATGGACAAATAAGCTGGCTAGGTTAGCAGTCATTCCCACTCCTCCCGCCAGTCTGAGGAGTTCTGCCTACAAATTTTGGCTTCCAACCAGGCAGTCAACAGTCTTGAGGATGATACCCTGAATTCAAACAGATTCCTTTCTCAAGAGTTTACCAAAATGGTGTGTTCCCAGTTGTTTGCCAGGTTCTTTGAGAGACAATGGTGGTCATGTTTGGTTCAGTGCCTTGCGCAAATACAGTCTGTGCTTGCCAGAATAGGCACATGCATAATAAAGAAGCAATTAACACTGAATGGTTTACTAATAAAATGAGTGGAACACACTGATGAGTGGACTGAAAGAATGCTGCTGTTTATCTTCAGGTTGCTGTAAATGCAAATGCCTAAAGGGGCTGTCCTCTAACCCCATTCATTTGCCATACATTTTCAGAGCCAGTTTCATGTCAGTATTTTGCCCAGCCCACTCACCCACTTAGGGCCAGGCCCTAAGGGATACAGCTCCCTAACAGAACACTTAATTATCTTCATGAAGACCCAGATTCTGTCCCCAATTAAACTTGACATCAGGTGGTAGAGTTTGCATCTTAGAGAGCTGTTGGGCATAGCACAGCATCAATTAGTCAGTAAAGAAATGACATTCAAAAATTACCAAAAGAGAGAGAAAAATTCAGTGAAATTCCCATAGGTGGGATGCAGTTTTTGTCATGCTCACTTTTGTGGTGAGTGAACGAGGGTTGTTTGTGAGTGTCCTTTCTAACATTATACAAATTTTCTCAACACTGGTCTATACTTGGCAGCCTCTTCAGGTGCCCAGTCAAGAAGCATGAGCTGCCAAGGAGACTGCAGACTGCAGCAGAAATGTGTATTGGGAGGAAAATTACATCACCTGTGGGCACATTGCAATGATAAAGTAAGCTCAAAAGTCCACACACTGAAATTCTAAATAAATTCTAAAATGCCTTGAGAACAAGGCAGAAAAATGGAAGCCTCTTTCAGAATGAAATAAAACTTTAGAAAAATTGAAGGACATGTTTTTGCACAACACTACTATACATAGTGGTCCCCTTATTATAATGTATTATATGCAGATCTTGCATTCTACCTTTCTAATGTTGTCCTTGCTGAGTTGATCCCAGGCACAAAGAGAGCTCAGGATCATATTCATAATGAAATGAAGAGTTATCTCTTTTTATTTTCTTTTGAAAGATACACGCTGTGGAAATAATAAGTGTGCCTGCAGGGAACTTCAATTTCTATAGTTCAGGAAAGCACACCATTTTAAATCAAAGGATATTAATTAGAATTTACTGATTTTTAATATCTTTTCATCCTTTTTTGTGTATAAAGACAGTTAAAGCTTGGCTTTCAAATATTGCATTTTATCACAAAGGTCAGGGAAGAAATATTCCAGGGTAGAGAGGTAGATAGAACAAATAAAGTTATAGGAACTGTACGTGATTATCTCTGTCTTTTTGGGTTTCATCCGAATACTGTTTTTATACAGCCCCTCAAGCAACACACGACTAGATTTATGCATGAATTCCTTCCCTGTCTATCTGTCTCTCTGTTTATACCCAAAAGTACTAACGTTGCTCATGATTTGTTCGTTCCGTGCCATGGAAGCAGTGAAATGTGAAATTATGGGTCACTTCACACACAAAGGTTTTCTTATATGGACATAAGAATGTAGGGAGAAAGTCCACCATATGTACATCATCATGTGTGATGAACTAATACATATATGCATATGATTTTGTGTGTGTCATACATTATTTAAGGCTGCCATATTTCAAAAAGTGAAAACCAGGACACCCCAAAATTGTTCATCTTTTTTAGGGAAACCCAGAAATGGCTGAGCTTTTTTTTAGACAGACCCAAAGTTGTGGTTCCATCAGACATCAATTCCACCTTTGAAATTCCAGGAAAATCTCCATGTATGTGTTTTTCAGACTTTTAACAGGGTCAACTTCTCATCCCACAGATGCAAAGCCTATCCTTTACTTCAGTCTCAGCTCTATAGCCATGTTAGCTGTTATACCATCAGGGGTCAGCAAACTTTTTTAGCAGGGGGCCAGTCCACTGTCCCTCAGACCTTGTGGGGGGCTGGATTATATTTTTTTGGGGGGGAATGAACGAATTCCTATGCCCCACAAATAACCCAGAGATGCATTTTAAATAAAAGCACACATTCTACTCATGTAAAAACACCAGGCAGGCCCCACAAATAACCCAGAGATACATTTTAAATAAAAAAACATATTCTACTCATGTAAAAACATGCTGATTCCACAGGCCGGATTTAGAAGGTGATTGGGCTGGATCCGGCCCCTGGGCCTTAGCTTGCCTACCCATGCAACTGATACCACTTATGTGGTCACACAGAGATCTGTGAAATGCTCATATGTGTGAGTTGCCAGAACATCAGTACCAAATCATGACTTTTAAATGTGTGTCTGTGTGTGTAACACACAGTTACGCATTCCTATTCAATCTTTTCTGCAAAGTGCTCAAAGTGTCATATGTTTTATCCTCACAACAAGCTTGTGACATAGATTAGATGGAGAGGGAGTGACTGGCTCAAGGTCATCCAGTGAATTTCATTATGATGGGTTGCCATATGTCCTCTTTTTCCAGTATACGTCCTCTGTTTCATGGGCAGAGTCATCATAGGGAGCCATACATAAAAGTAGAAGTTGACAAATGTGTGCTATTTTTTGCTGTTCAAAATATGGCAACCCTAGAACTTTCATGGCTGGGTGGGGATTTGAACCCTGTCCTCTGAGGTCCTAGTCCAACACCAACCACTGTACAATGCTGCCTCTCTTAAGGCTGCTTTCTTTCACCATTCTCTTGCTTTTAAATAATCTGCTTTTCTGTTTTAGTATAAATTCCATGGTTGACTTGGTTTGGCTTTTAAAAGTCTGTGGAAACTTTACTAGAAAAGTGTAATAGACAGATGGATGGATAAATAAAAGCAGCAATTTCCTATTGTTGCCAACAGAAAGAGAAATTATTGGATTAGAAAAAAATAGTGGTAATTACTTAATTATTTAATAGTATTTTTATCCATGCTCTTAGTCCAAAAGCAATATGTTCTTTTCAGCTAACAGCAAAAACATTTAAAAATATTACAGTGCTCAAAATTCCCCAAGAAGGAGCAGCACATAAAACAGTTTATAGAAACCAAGAGGGAAATAAATATTCCATAATTAGTCATGCCATAGGCACACAAATATAAAACTTTTTAAGTTGGTAATTTACATCGAAAAAAGTGTCTGCTGCAGTTCCTGGGATAAGGTGTTCCACAGTCTGAGCAACTTGACAAAGGTGTGTATCTCCTGGGTACTCACCAGCTACATCCCTGGCAGTGGTGGGATGTGTAGCAAGACTTTTACCAACAGATGAGTGTGGAAGAACTCTACAACACAATCCTGCCCACCTGCTCATGCTGTCAGTGTAAAATACTGATAGATCCTGGACCCAAAGCATTTAGGCCTTTAAAATTCATAGCCATCAGTCTGAGCTGCACTGGAAATGGGCCAGAAACCAGTACAATTTGTATATTAAAGGTGTCACGGGATATGAGAAATTGGCTCACACCTCTGCATTTCCTGGAATACATTTCAAAGGGAGACCCACAAAAAGTGTTACAGTAATCCAACATTAATGTAGCTAAGCCTTTGGGATCATGGCCAGGTCTACCTTCTCAAGGTATAGCCAGATCTGCTGCACCAGCCTAAGCTGTGCAAAAGCCTTCCTACCCAACACCCTCACCTTTGTGTTCATCCAGGACCAGAATTATACCAGCACAGGGGTATGACTCTGTGATTTTAAAACACTGTTTAGGGGATATTGGACCAACCATGTTAATAAGTTATGATAGGATGCTTGCCAGCATAGCTCACACAATAAACACTGGAATCTGAACCATTGCATGTCTGTAACTACAGTAGATGGGAGGTCACTCTTACAACCACTTGTTTTCATTGGTTCATCCACATCCCATGTCAGCTCATGAGCAGCCACCCAATAAATCCATTCTTTTCCTGGAGATTACATTTCATACCTGGCAGAGAAAGGTTTAATTTTAGCAATACCACATCCTCTGCAATTCCCAGAAAAGTCTAGGATATGGTGTGTGTGTGTGTGTGTGTGTGTGTGTGCGCGTGCGTGCGTGCGTGTGATATTCCTGTCATAACTGCTTCAAGTCAGCACATTTTTACACTTAAAGATACCTCTCTGTTTCTGTGGCAAATATTATGCAAACTGAGTAGCTAGCCACATTATCTGGCAGGATGATACGAAATAGTCTTAAACTAATTCAGACCACTGGTCTGTCTAACTCCAAATAGTCTATTCCAGGTTTCCGCAACCTCGGCCCTCCAGATGTTTTGAGACTACAATTCCCATCATCCCTGACCACTTGTCCTGCTAACTAGGGATCATGGGAGTTGTAGGCCAAAAACATCTGGAGGGCTGAGGTTGAGGAAGCCTGGTCTATCCTGACTGGCAGGGGCTTGCCAGGGTTCAGGCATGGGGTTTTCCCAACCTTACTTGGAGACTCTCTACCATTTAGTTATGACCCTACTTCCTCCTAATAACCCCAAGAGTGCCACATGCCACAATTGCTGCTAGCGGCACAATATTTATTGTGGTCACCTGTGTACCTGACAGTTCTGGGGGATTTTGCCCCTTTTTTTTCCACCACAGAGTTTCTTTTCATAACAATGACTTCTAACTACTTGAGACTATCCATAGAAAATGGCCGGCAGGCACAAGCTGATTTAAGGATTTAAAATTTCAAGCAGGTTGTTAAATCCCCTGTGGACTGTGAAAAGTGTATTTATCTAATACAGTTTTTAAGGTCTGAAGGCATTTGTAGTATTTTCCCTTCTGGGGAAAGCAAGGTTTATTGGGGAAGGGGGAGCATCCATCGCAGACTTCACAAATTAAGTTTAGACTTCACTTCAGTGACACTACTTGAGGGCAGTTGGTCAGGATGGTAAGTAATTCATCACTTCTACCAGTGCATAGTATTTAAGCCTCCTTGAATTTTTGGGTATGGCTGCATTGTTATACTCAAGGCATATACCAGCATAAAAGTTGCTGCAATTTAGCCTAGAGAATTCTGCTTTTCTCAGTAAAGCAATGACAATTCCCACATTGCTTGCTTGGAGAAGGCTCTCTGTGAGAGAATGGGACCACATGTGTCTGAACCTCAGAAACTTCCAAATCCCCAATCAGCCTACTGGTTTCATGTGCACATTGAGTAACTTCTTAAAGAACAAAATGGGATTAAACACTAAAGTCAAAGGGAGTGTTGTGTGGTTTTTCCAGAAGTAGATGGGTTGATAACTGCTAGACTTCTCATGGTGTATAACAAAGTTAATGGCCACAAGGAATGCTTTTGTGGCTTCCTTTTTCCTAGAGAAAGATAGGAAAAGAGGAACCACTAAAGAAACAGTGAGGAAAATAAGGGTCAAGCTACCATATCTTCTGCTCTATAAGACTCACTTTTTCCCTCCTAAAAAGTAAGGGGAAATGTGTGGGCGTCTTATGGAGTGAATGCAGGCTGCGCAGCTATCCCAGAAGTCAGAACAGCAAGAGGGATTGCTGCTTTCACTGCGCAGCGATCCCTCTTGCTGTTGTGGCTTCTGAGATCTAGAATATTTTTCCTTGTTTTCCTCCTCCAAAAACCAGGTGTGCCTTGTGGTCTGGTGCATCTTATAGAGCAAAAAATACGGTACATGTGAACTTAAGAGGAGCCCTGCTGAGTCAGGCCAAAGATCTACTTGGTCCAACATCCTGTTCTCACAGTGGCTATTGAGATGTCAGATATGTAATGCCTTTGCTTTTAACATGTATTTGGTTTCGTTTTTAATGGAAAGAACAGCCCAAGCAGGGGAACTGATACTCATCAGGTTTGCAAAAGACAGGGCTTAACATACACACCCACACACCCTCATGCACACACACACAACGGCTATTTGCATGGGGCAAGGTACATATCAAATGCAAAGATAGATTTAGGAATGATATCTTGCTCAGCCCTGAAGGGCAACATTTTCTGAAGTTACTACTCCCCGCCGAAACTGCTTCAGATAAACAACAACAGCATTCTAGAGTTTGAAGGCTGTAAAAAAAATCTTTTTGGCCTCCACATAACACAAGCTTCAGGGCTTAGTCTGATATTGCCTCAAAGCAGTCCCAATATATTTTGCTGCCTGAGCCGCGCTACAAGATGGCAACCGCTTCTTATTTCATGTACAGAAGCCAACTGAATTGGTAGTTGCTGTGAGCTGCTCTGAGATCTACAGATGAAAGGTGGTATACAAATTTAATAAGTAATAATAAAAAACCTAGTAAAAATAATCTTACTTTAGTACTGGGGATATGACACTGTCCTTCAGCAGAGAGGAATTGCCCCAGGGATTAGGAGGAGAAGCCATGGGCCTGATATCAGTAGCAATTACCCAAGGCAATTACCTCACTTTGATAGAGCCAGCCTTGTGTCATCTGAACATGCTTAAGTTGCTGTCATTGATATTTTCCAGCTTGAACCTCCAGATGTTTTCTTTACCTACCTACCTACCTACATGTAGTATGCAGAGAGATTATTGCTCCTATACTGTGTTTAAATACAGGGTAGTATGTATATGAAAAATGCTGCAGTTTCCTTGCCTACCTCACAAGAGCTGTTTAAAAGTTACTTAAATATATATTGAAATTCATTCACATGTAATTTGCTCTGTCACAACCACAGCTCCTGAATCTCATATTGAGCCTCCTGCCACCTATATAATTTGCAGAAATGTTTTTCACATCCTCTTTTGGTGGCTGGATAACTCTTCCAATCCCATTTAGCTCCCAATAAGGGTTTGGTTATCCTTTGCCTCCTACAACTCAGCAGCATTCATGTGCTTATCTCTACACTGATACTGGGTTTAGAAAATTGCTTTAAAGCCCCAAATGAAAAACCTTTTTTGGTCTTGATATTTTTCCCCTATCGTCTCTTTGCAGAGGATGAATTCTTACATACCTGGTTCTGCTGAGAAGCACATCATTGGTTTCACTGAGTCTGGTATTGAGTCAGGCCGTATTGCACAAGGATAAGAATATCAAAGTCTGGCACCCTGAATTCCACTGTATAACTCAGCAGCACACAGCAGATTGCAGGCTGAAAAAAACAAAAACAGCATGCTTCCTAAGAATTGGAAGGCTGCTGATTGTCAAATAATTTCTTTTGTTGGCGATTCCCTGTTTTACTCTCAGTTGTATTACTGACTTTCCATTTGGACTTACATTCTGTTCAATTTAACCAGCTTAGTTAGACACTTTGGCAACAGTCAGCTTTAGACGATGCAGCCAAATGGTTCTTAAGTGGGAAAGGAGACCGCTTGTGTTCCTGTATATAACTCTAGCTAAATTATAATCAGCAGTAGTCCCAAGAATCCCTGAAGGTTCATAACACCCAGACTCACAAGTAAAACATAAACCATGTTCAGGGTCCAGAATTAGGCAGAAATTTTACTCATACCAACAACTGACAGGCTAGGCCAAACTTTTGTGTGTGATAGAGAGATTAACTATCCATATTCAATAGGCACTCTCAGAGAGTTAGGTGATTAAAATAGTCCCCCTTATTCACTCAGGAATATACCATTAATGGTGATACATACATCTTTGAAAAAGTGAAGATGAAAAGAAAGGCGTATATTTGCATGAAATTCTCATATACTAATGTAAATTTACAGATGCAAACGTAGAAATAATTATAGTAATCTAAATAGAAATGCAATGCATCTCACAATAGCAGAAATGCAATGCATCTCACAAGGACCAGGTGCCCCTTCTCAGCCTGCTGTTCAGGTGCTAACTCCTGATGGGCAACTTCAGGGCTCCTTACTCCTTGTGTGATTCGGACCAGGCAGCCTTTTAAATAGAGCACATCTGCAAACAGAGCACTATCCTCTGTAAAACAGGACAAATGGCTGCCCTATACATATGTGTAGAATATCATTAGCAGGTTGAAATTGGCTTTTTGTCCTAGGCTTCCATTTCTGCCTCAATGTTTGATCAAAAGACGTATGTTATTTGCATCTATAAAACATCATCACCTGTTATGTACAGCATATCTTTAAAAGACTGAGCAAACAATAACATGGCTTTTATTTTAAAAATGGGTGACATGACATGGGTTATGAGAAAGGAGAAATAGGCTCAATACATGAAAAGGTATGTTCAGAGTTCAGCTGACCTATTACAATCTGAATCCTCTGCAAAAGGTCTTCAAGAGATATTTTGAAAGTTATGCTCCACATGCGCAATGTGTTTTTGGGGTTCAAGGCTGTTCTTCGTATCACCCCCCACCCCTTAACTTTGTGGGAGAATGGATTTGTCCCAGCCTGAAAATAAAAGAACTTCTAGGCTTCAAGGGAGTTGATAACTCTTTATTATAAGAATGAAACATTGTAACAAGATGTTAGATCAGTTATTGAAACTAACATTTGGATAAGGTTTCACTTGATTTGATTTTTGTACCATAACAGTTGATTGTGGGGGGTGGGGGGCAAAACCCATGGAAAATGGCATCCCTTAGTTTTTATACACTCTTGTGGTTAGAATAATGAATGTCAGACACAAACAGTGCCAGGTGCATATATGTAGGAAAACATGCTTGCCATGGGAGTACAAAAATAAAATTTATTTGTTAAATTACACATAAATATAAGGTACAAATGTATTTTTAAAATACAGTTAAAGATAATCACACTTGCATTGTGTACATATGAAAATACAGTATTTTAATATTCAACATACACAGACACATTTATGATAAATGTAACTAATTGGCAATGCCAGTTCTTTTCATTCTGGGTTCCCATCTCTGTTTTCCATAAATATGGAAAATTAATTTGCTATGAAACAAAACTCTCTAGTTCTGTCTGACATCTTGTAGCAGCTTGTTAATTTCTGCCACCAGCTCGCTAGCATCCATTAGTTCATGTTTACCGTCACTGAGGTGGTTAAGCACATTGTCAAAGTCATCTTCTTCATAATTCTCTGGGATTTCCTCCATGGCTGGCAGCCATTTAGAAGATGGCTGGGCCCCTGAGTGAGTCCCCAAAGGAAGCCCAGTGTTGTTTGCAGGGTTTTGGAAGTGTGTGCTGGCTGCCCAAGCTGCCACCCCTTGTGGATAGCTTACAGTCTTGGCAGGCAAATGTCCTTTCCTGCGCTCTAGTGAGCTGGAGGGATCCATTTCGTTGCATTCCGTGTAGGCATCTAATGAAGGAGGCAAAAGGCGCTGGAAAACATTGTTCATTTCTGACAGCAGGGATGAGGTGCACATGTCACCTGCTTCGTCCTCGCTCTGACTTTCTTTGCCAAAAGTTGAAAAGCTCTTTTTCTTTTCAGTTGTCTCAACGGCTTGAGCATCCTCTTCCAGTACCTGCTGTTGTGGTGGTTGAGTTTGCTGTGGCTGAAATTCCTCCCCAGGAATAAACATATTACTTCTGTAATCAGAAGATGGAGAAGGCAGAGGTGGCATCCAGCACTGGTCAGAATGTCCCAGGACTCTGCATTCCTCTGTGCATAGTCTCATTGCTGTCAGTAAAATGAAAACAAGAAGTTAATATTCATTAAGTTTCCAGGCACTAGTCACAGTGTCACTTTTAACTTTGAAACTTTCTGGGACATGCTTATCCATAGTGTAGTGGTAGTGGTTTGAACAGAAGACATTTAGGCTATGACTTTAGGGATGAGGAACCTGCATGGCCAGAGATGAGCAAGAACTGAATGACCACAAGTTCTCCATTCCTCCTATAAACACTTATATGGAAAGAATTCCTATTAAACTAAGGAGGGCTTACATCTAGAGTAAGCATGTACAGGATTGCCCCATCAGTGAATGTGTGTTCAATCCTCTTCCACAATACTTTAACATAACCATCCAGGTATTTAAAGCCTCATGTAAGTGATTGTAATGGGGATATGCTACTGGCCCTCCATTGTGCCCCCATTGCCTGGTCCAATTCCTCCAAACACTGGAGGATATTTTACCCTGTAGATTCCCACCCCATTTTTGTTGTAAATTGCTTTGGATGTTATGCTATGAAACAGCATATGGATTTGCAAAAAAAAGGGGGGGGGAGAAAGCAGAATTAGAAGACTTGACAAAATGATTAATATGTGAATGAGCGTTGTAACATCAACTTTCTGAGTCACTATATTTTAGTGACAGTGAATTTCACAGACTGACTTAAGTTTCTTCCCATTTTAATCAACTTAATAAAGATGGCTAAATAAATGTAGCCTATATACCTTCAAACCCATCCCATGTTCCATGTATGTGATTAAATTTTACACTTGCAATTGTATTCTTTGCACTTAAATATATTTATAATCATCTAGCTTTGTGCTTCCTTATATCGGTTCTTGGAAGAAGTTGAGATGGCTATGGTCAAGTTACTATTGGTGTATTGGTAAGCTGCAAAAATCCTGTATGTTTAGAGAACTGAAATGCTCAAAACATAGACAGGTTTGGTAACTGAGTAAAGGTTTACAGCCTAAGATTACACAGATTCCATCCAATTGTTGAAAATCGTTCTCATTTACATTAGTTTGTATTGAAGGACAACAACAACAAAAAGATTTTGGCATTCTTGTAGTTACTGGGAAATACTTTTGCTCTGAGGTATGTTTGTGGACATTTTGTTTGGCAGAAAGCCCAATACAAATTGTACAACTCCTCCTGCCTCTACATAGTATCAACAATTATATACATGGCTATCCTAACAGTCATCAAAGGACTAACTTAAACTCCTTAATTTAAATGGGCATTCTCTTAGCATGACTATAGTTGGATATCACCTAATGTTTGGTGTATTCATAATTGGTGGACATTCATCTGCAAAAAATAATAATCTGCTGTTATATCAGCATAATGCACATATCTATAGAAGGTTGGGAAACTCCTATGAGTCTGATGGCCTAAATTTGTGTTAGTTGTTTTAGAATTACCTAATAGCAAATGTTTAATGTTTAGAAAATTATTTCTGTCAATTAATATTTTCCATTGTTTAATATCTGAAGAACCCAATGAATAATGAGTATATGTTGGCTCTCATTTACCACTACAGAATCAAACAGCTCAAGAAACGTTGTTCTGTGACATTGTATTTAGAAGGGTAAAGATGTATTGGCCCATGGAGATAGGTTGATCTGTTAGGAGACAACTTCTTATGAACTACCCATTCATCTAGCACAGTACTCTCTACACTGACCAGGAATAGCTCCCCAGGGTATCAGGCAGCGGTCTTCCCCCATACCTGATCCCTTTTTCAAACTGAAAATACATAGAACTATTGTTCCTCCCATATGAACGCAGCCTAAGAAGCAATGGGACCTGCTTCTATGTATACATGCATACCTCTACCAAAGGCATTATGGACTTTGAAGAAGCAGGAACTCAGGACAAAATGGAGAAATGAGCTAAGAGGAAGGCACATTTGGCAAATCCTCACTGTGATCAACTCCCGCCCAGAAACCTATGTCCCCACTCTGGAAGGATGTGTGGATCCAGAATTGGCCTCCACTTATGGACACACTGTTAAAACCATATTCATGGAAGACAATCTCACTCGGCTATGAGTGATAGCCAAATAAGAAAGAAGACTCATGCATAGAATTTCCCTATAAGACTACAACTCCCATCAGCCTTAGCTAGTGTGGCCAATCATCA
The DNA here is from genome assembly GCF_964106645.2 of Podarcis pityusensis. Taxonomy (NCBI): domain Eukaryota; kingdom Metazoa; phylum Chordata; class Lepidosauria; order Squamata; family Lacertidae; genus Podarcis; species Podarcis pityusensis. Next base: position 43,190,520 of record NC_138034.1, on the reverse strand, counting down.
GGAATGATGGTGGTTGCAGTCAAACATCTGGAAGGCTATGGATTCCCCATCCCTGCTATAAGAGAAACTGTTCATTAGGTTGCAACATGGTAGACTATTTGGAATTAATGTTGAGAGTACAAGGATAGAAGGGTCCCCTAGTAAGGTTTAAGGATTTTAGATCACTGCACATAGCCAGTTGTGGATGGCATGGTAGGGCAGGACAGCTGCTACTTAATGGGAAGTAGAGGGGTAAGGCAGTGATGAGGTTGGTGTGGCGCAAATGCCAGTTGTGAGAGTACCAGTTTGTCTCCATTGGTGTGTTTGCATCATGCTGACTTTGATGTAATTGACCAGAGGTCAAGTGGGCTATGCCACCCCACTATGCCATCCACTATGGCACATAACAATAAAAATTCAGTAACAGACACCCAGTGTGAGTTTACAAATGGCAGGCTGGAACACCAGTCGCCATACTAACAACTGTGGTAACTGCATACATATGTGCTTCCCTACTTTTTTCAGAGAACTGGGTCTCATATAGCCTTTCCTTTTGAATATATTTCTCTAAAGGCATTTTGAACACAAAATCTGTAGCACCCATGCATTGAATATCGCCATCCTCAAAACTAGATATCAAATTGTCATTCATTTTGTTTTTTAATGCAACCATGAAATTGGCTCCACCCATTATAAAGGGCAAGAGCAACCCACTTTGAGCCAACTCATCGGACTGCAAGTGATACCAGTTGTGGTGTTTGTGGCCATTGAACTTGGACAAGTGTGCAGCACTTTGGGTATACGAGGTGCCATGCTGCACTTGAGCATAAATTGGGCTATAGGTGCTGCTATGTGAAGAAGGCAACGGGGGTTTTTCAAAGCATGAAAGTTAAAGAGATTGTTTTTCATCATTGTGAAGTTGTCTCAGTGTGACTGGCAGGGAGCACTGTAAATAAACTGTTCAACTTTCATTGCATTCTTACCTGCAGGAATTCTCCCATCTGTAAGGAAAAGGTCACTGAATCCTTCTCCAAGAAGTCTGTCAATTGGAGAATCTCTCCCCAAATCATAATCGCTGTCTCCTGCTTCACTGTCACCACGGCCGCTGTCTTTCAAGCTGAACTTATCCATATCTTGAAGGGCGTACCTGCGATAAAACAGAAGTGACATGTGGATTGAGTTATGCTCTATTGGCTTATGTGCTGGGCACTCTCCTCAGGTAAAACTGCTTTCAACATTGATCTGAGTAAAACCCTCACCTGTAGCTCCTGGAATATTTGTTTCCTCTAAAACTTGGCCTTGGCTGATACTGGCCTTGATGAAGCATTGAGAGAAGTTGAGAGACCTGTAAAGAAAAACACAAAAGACTGATTCCTGAAAAATAATGCCCAAATATCTCCCTAAGAGAAAACATGTGTTAAAAAAATTATTATTATTACTACCACTATTATTAAAACTTCAGCTGTTTAAAAATAATCATTTAGAACCTCTTCATGTTGCAAAGACATAAGACAATACAGCCAAAGTAGAAGACAACTGGTAATATCTAATGACACTTTACCAATACAATTTAGTCCTGCTTTTATTAGCCTGAGGATGCCAAATAATTAAAGACCTGATCTTCAGTCTAGTCAAGCTAAAGTATTTGGATGTGAATGGATTTAGCTCCATTGAAGTTAGTGGGCCTAGAAAATCAGCTTACATTCAAGTGTTTTGAGCTATGGCTCAGGGCCTTAAAACATATTCATTAACAGATTTGCATGCACAGTTGACACAAGCTGTTAAAGCAGCTGCAGTTAGAATTGCGGCACCATTGGTAATATATGCCCTCAATTGTTTTGTATCATTTGTATATGTAAATACACTATGGAATGTGTTCGAATAGAGAGGCAAAGAACATGCAAGTTTAGCATACTTTATTAGAAGCATTTGCGGGAAATGTTCCAAATAAAGCTTGAAACCTTGATTAACAACAATAATAATGCCATTAAGAGTAACTCTTTTTAATGTTTAATTGGCATGGCAGTGTAGCAAGGGGCTGTGTAGCCTTTCACGATTCACATAAAAGTCACACACACAGAGAGAGAAACAAACTCAAACACACACAGGGCCATTTTACACATTACATATTTTCAACCCAGAAACAAATACAGTGTAACAATCAGTTTCAAAATCATGCACTGTGTGCAAAGATGTACTGTTACTGGGAAGCTGCTGCCAATCGTGGCTTCCCAGTCCATACAGAGAGAGATTGAGAATACAAGTGTGTGCAATTATCATACATCACAGTTGGCACACTGGTTGCAACTGCATTCTGAAATAATGAATCTGTGAAATGGCCATGGAGTGCCTGCTTGCATTTGTGAGTGAGTACTAGTCCATGTAGCACAGTAAGTGAGCTTACCTCAACAGCAGGTGTAGCATGAGTGAGCTCAAGGGAGAAATTCTCAGGTACGTGATTTGATGAGATGGTCACCAGACTGTTTAGAGACTGGTGACTGTGGTGGCTTTGGCGACTGCTCATCTGCCCTCTTTCTAGTGTTGGAGATGATGAAGGTGAAGCTTTATGGTGTGACCTGATTGGCAAAGTACCATTAACAGTAGGCACTAGTGTAATGTCCCCTTTGTGGATCTGTCTTGATGGCCTTTTGGGATGATGCTGGTATGTGGACTCTGCTACACGACAGTTATAGGATCTGGTGTCCTTTTTCTCACGATTGCACCTTGTAGCAAAGACAACCATGATAACTAGCAAAACAGCACATATTGCCCCTAAAGATATAATTGTGATCATGGAAACATCTAGAGAAGGTTGGCTAATGTACGTAGCTTCTGTAGCTGAAGGCAGATAAACATATTTAATAACACTGCATTTCAGAAGTGCTTTGGTACTGAGCTGAGGACTTCCTTTGTCCTGAACCACCACTGAAAGTTCCCATTCTGTTGATTTGGCAGATTCAATGCTAGCATTGAGATAGATGTCACATGTCTGTGGGTCCATTATGAAGAGGTGGTCCTCACTACTACTTGCTAATGAACAGCTGAGTTCTGAGTTCATCCCTGAGTCTTTGTCTATGGCTCTTATTCTAGTGACAGGGTAGTTGATTTCAGCTTCTTTGGGGATTGAAATCTTTGCTGTATTGTTGTGCAGTACTGGCTCTATAATCCAAGGGGCATTGTCATTTTCATCAATGATAGTGAGCACAACTGTTGTATTGCTGGCAAGTTGCTGACTCCCTCCATCTCTAGCCTGAACCACAAAGGCAATTTGGTTTACTTCTTCATGATCAAAAGTTCTAAGTGCATAGATGGCTCCATTGGAAGGATCAATGGTCACATAGGTAGTTATGGAGCTTCCCAAAATAAAGCTCTCCAAGATAGTGTATGTCACCTGCCCATTATCTCCTAGATCTGGATCTGTGGCTGTAACAGAGGTGATATATGCACCTGGAGAATTATTTTCCAGAATTACAATTTCATATCTATTGGTCTGGAACTGAGGTGGGTTGTCATTTTCATCAATGATCTGGACAGTAAAGTGTTTCACTGTGGAGAGACTTGGGGTCCCCCTGTCTTCTGCTATGACAGTCAAGCTGTATTCAGATCGCTTTTCTCGATCCAGAGTAGTATTTGTTAAGATGAAATAGTTGTTTTCATAGGTCTTTTGGAGTTTAAAGTGACCATGCCCATGGAGCTTGCACACCACCTCTCCATTCAACCCAGAATCTTTGTCTTGCACTCTCACCAGGGCCACAAATGTCTCTACCGAAGCTTTCTCAGAAATGTAAGCAATTTCCTCCTTCCCAGGAGACATCAGGTTTAAATTGATATCTGGCTTGTTGTCGTTCACGTCCACAACCTTGATGATAATCTTGCAGTGAGCTGGGATAGAATTGGGACCCAGATCTTGAGCCTGGGCATCAATCTCATAGGATTTGGTGGTTTCATAGTCCACTGGCTTGAGAAGGGTCAGCTGCCCCCTCTCAGAGTCCATCTTAAAAGTCTCGATGATCTTGGAAGACACGTGGCTACTGAAAGAATAGACAACTTTCCCATTCGCCCCCTCATCCGGATCAGTCGCGTTGAGGTCGATGAGCAAAGTCCCAACTCGGGAGTTCTCCAACAGCTGGATGATATAGGTCTGCTGCTCGAAAACGGGACTGTTGTCATTGGAATCGGAAATGCTGATCTTCAGGATGGAAGACCCACTGCGCTGAGGAACCCCGTTGTCCGAGGCGGTCAGCTGGAGCTCGTAGCTCGATTTCAGCTCCCGGTCCAGCTCACTCACTACGATCAGCTCGGCATACTTGGCCCCGTCGGTCCTCGTGCGCACTTCGATGGTGAAGAAGTCGTTGGCCGACAGCGAGTACGTGTACAGGGAATTGTCCCCGACGTCCGGGTCGAAAGCGCTGTCCAGAGGGATCCGGGTGCCCACAGCGGCGCTCTCGGAGATCTCGAGGGGGATGAGCGCTCGGGAGAACTGCGGCGAGTTGTCGTTAATATCCAGCACCTCCACCTCGATGTGGAAAAGCTGGAGGTGCTCGGTGGGCAGCGTGATCACGTCGAACTCGATGGAGCAGTTCAAGTTCTTCTGGCACAGTTGCTCGCGGTCGATCTTGGCGCCGATGCTGATCTCGCCGTTATCCTCGCGGACCTTCAGCAAGGGAGAGTTGCCCCTCTGCATGGCTCGGAAGCGTACGGAAGAAGGGTTGGGCAGCCGGTACAAAACGTCTGCCACGTCTTCCGAGAGCCGCGCGATGACCGAGCCCACCCTCTGCTCCTCGTAGATCCGGTATTTCAAAGTCTTGCCCGCGGCGCCTCCCCAGCAAGCCGACACCGTCGCCAGGGCAAGCAGGGCGGCCAAGTGCGTCTTGCCGGCGCTCAGCCTCGGCATCACGAAAGCCTTTCCTTCCCCACAAGTTCGCAAAGCGCTTCTCTCAACTTCTGCTCGATGTCTCCGCATGCATTTGCCTTCCCCACCCCACTCCCCACGCCCCCAAAAACTGTACCAAAAAGAGAGAGCAAGAGTCCTTCTGCAACCCAGCACAGTTCCGATATCCTCTCCGAGCTCAGAAAAGTTGCTTACATGCATGCAGATGGTGGCGGGACTCCCTTATACATCCTGGAGGCGAGCCGGCTGGATTGTGCTGCTGCGCTCTAGTCCAGGAGGGTTGGCACATCAGGGCTCTTATTCCTCTTCCTTCTCCTCCTCCTCCTCCTGCCTCTGCAGTTTACTCTCCGCCGAGTGCGTGTGGAGGAAGGAACTGACGCTGGCTCGGCGCTGGGCTCTTTCCCCCGAAGAGATCCTCTTTCCTTTCCCTGCTCGGCTGCCGACTAAGCAGCCTCGATTGCTGACTCCCGTCTAAAAATCTGGGGAACTTCACTCCAACTCAGACAAAGCTTTTTGCCCGGCTGCATGTGTTGAATTGCTTCCAGCCAATCAGCGGGCTTCCAAATCAAAGGACAGTGAAGTCACACACATGCAAAAAAAAAAAAAAAAAAAAAAAAAAAAAAAAAAAAAAGAGGGGTGGAGGAAGGAGCTGGAGGAAGGAGGGGGGCAGCTCCTTCTCCCTCTCTCCCTCCCCCACCCTACGTTCACTTTCTGTGAGCGTGCCGTTACACCCACCCCCACCCCCAAAAGTAGGCGACTGGCTAAAGAGCTACTTTAAATCAACTTTTTTGTTCTCCTCTTTATGATAGTTTCGACGGGGGTGGGCTTGGTTTTGTTTTCGTTTGGGGTCTTGTTTGTAATTTTAATGAGCGCTTTCAAGAATCCCCTCATGCGTGGACTTCAAAGTTGCTGCAACCAAAGCGAGTCTTTTTTCGAGTAAGTTTTGCGGAGTGAAGAAGTTTGCCCTCCCTCAGCCTTGGTCCCCGCCTCTCTTTTGAGGAATATTAAGATGCTGCTTCTGATTTCTAAGCAATCTTTTTCCCTTTTGTCTTCTCTCTCTCTCTCCTCCCCCCCCCCACCTTATAATAGCCTTTTTACTTTTAAGCATTTGCTTCCCTTCATCTTAAAGTCAAGAAAATGCTTGCATAGCCTTGTCCTTTCGCTGGCTTCTGATGAAAGTATATATAGCATTTGGCACTGATGTGTGTGTTTGCCTTCCCTGTACTTCCCCAGCCCCACTTACTGTAGCCCTTGTAGTTCTTCAGAAGCTCCCTTTCATCTTCCTTTTAAAAGCACCCTTTCCTTTTAGCATGATGGAGCATGCTAAAGCATTGTGTCCACATGTACAGTAAAACACTTTTATCATAAGAAGCTGTGGGGCACACTATAGGTCAAATATGGTAGGGATCCTCTAAAGCAGGGGTGCCCAAATTTTTTTCAAAGAGGGCCAGATTTGAAGAAGTGAACGTGCATGAGGGCCATGTTGAGCTTTCTTTTTTCTTTTTTTTCCTTTTTTGCAATTTTACCCCTAAGTTTTTGAGCTTTTACCCCAAGACATATACTGCCATGGGGGCCAGATTAAATCGACCAGCAGGCTTTGGCCATGCCTGCTCTAAAGGGTGATGGTTGTGATCTACCAATGGCAGTGCTCCCATTAAGTTTAACAGAACACAATTTCACACATTGCTGTGCTCTGTCATTTATGGTCAAAGCAGTTGGTTGGTTGGTTGGTTGGTTGTTGTTGTTGTTGTTAACATTTCTATTTTGCCTGCCATTCAAGGATCACAAAGTGATTGACAATATAAAAACACAAAAATATATAGCATAGTAACAAACTATGATACTTTCTCCTGCAATGAAACTCCCCCCACACCAGCATTTTCCAATCTGTTCCAGAAGATCAGAGGAGCCCCCAAAACAGCTTTAAGGTGCGTTGGAACACACAGCAGGGGTGGGTGGGGCAAAAGAGGGAGGGGAAGGTCCATTGCATGAATAGAAGCCGTTCCACAAATGTGATGACTTCACTAAAGGCAAACCCATGTGTTTGGCAGAAACCTCCTGATAAGGAGGACTTTAAACTGAGTCCTGTATGGGCGGTTAATGAAATACTAGAAGATAGCATGACATCATCTGCTGGAGATTGGAATATGAGTGAAACTAGGATGCCAATGCAAGTAAATTCTAACGTGTAATTAAACAATAGAAAGTTGGTGATACAGCCCAAGGTTTCTGATGTCTCTACACCAGTGTATGGGAGATAAATACAATGGGCTTCACATTTTAGCAGGAAAGCAAATATGGTTTGATTGTCATTACTGAAAGCTTGTTGACTGCAACTCATAGCTGGATGTAGGGCTTAGCATGAGATATTAATAATAATAAAAATGGTTTGCAGGCCATGCTCCGAGAAAGGGGAAGAACAAGGAAATGGTAGGTCCACTGCAAAGGGAAGATGGAGAATGAAAGTGGGTGACAAAGAGAAGGTGGAGCTGTTCAACTTTCACTTTGCCTTAAGGCTCATCCATAGTTCCTTTTCTGCCATATTTCTAAGCACAGATCCACGATTTCCAGGACTGTGTCCAAGTGTTTTGTTTTGTTTTATTCTGCCACTTTCTCTGGGAAAACCCACTTTTTTTTGCTAATTGGAGCCAACAGCAATTGGGTTATCTGCAGATTGCCTTGTTCTCTGATTCAGTGGTAAAATGCAGGTTTTCCAAGGGAAAGCGGTGGGGGAAGAAAAACACAACTGTTGAGATATGGACCTGGTAATCCTGGACCTGTGCCTAGAAAGTGTGGCACAAAAGGAAGTGTGGGTGAACCCTTAGTTGCAGTCAAGGAAGATGTGCTTGACCTGGCAATAATAGATCAAATGATAAATGAATTGAGTTGTAAGAAAAGAGCAGTATCGTAGGAAGCAGTGAAGCCCTGCATCCTAGGATACAAAAGAATCTTTCAGACGTAATATCAAATAGCATCTGTCAATATATTTTTAAAAAAAATATTGGAGAATAAGGTAAGTGCTGCAAAACTGAAAGTAGGCAAATGTCCCCATATTTTTAAAAGGGGAATAGAGGAAGCAGGCAACAACTGATTAGTCAGCTTGACATCAATAGCTAGAAAGGTTCCATAGCAGATTAGTAAGTCATCATTCTGTGAGCATTTAGGGGAGGGAAAGCTGTGATCACAAAGAGTTTCTCAAGAATAAGTCATTCCAATCTTATCTCTTTTTTGACAGTTACTAGCATGATAGATAGAGGAAAAGTTGTGGACAGTGTATATCTTGATTTTAGCAAGGTCCCCCATGATATTAATGATTTGTTAAATGTGAGCTAGACAATCCCACATGGGTAGGATTTAAGCCTGTTGAGGGGCTACATCCAACCTGGAGAGAGGAGACAAGTGGTGTGCCACAAAGTTGTATCTGAGGACAGACAATGTTCATCAAATTTCAGGTGGCACCAAACTGGCTGGAATAGAAAATACTGTAGAAAACTGGAATTCACAATGAACTTGACAGTATGGAGAACTGGATCAAAACTAAGTCAGTATTAGCTAAGAGATAAATGTAAGATTTTGCATTTAGGGAGACAGAATCAGATGCAGAAAAACAGGACAGGTGACAGGCAACTGATTTGACAGCAGTACCTGCAAAAAAATCTTAGGGTCCTTTTGGAGAGTACATGCTAAACATGAGTCACAAGTACAATGTGTCAACTAAAAACGCTAATGCAATTCTAGCCAGCATCAACAGAAAGAAGTATAGGGTTCAGATCACACAAAAAATCAGCAGCAGCAACAACAATAAAAACCCCAACAACAAAGCTTCCCAAACACCATGCTAGCCAAAAAAAAAAGTCTGTTCAGTTTTCTATTCTGAGCACCACAGATTTTAGAAGGATGTTGACAAACTGGAACATTTGCAGAGGAGAGCAACTTAGAGGGTGGAGGGCCTGGAGACCAATTCTATGAGGAAATGTTGAAAGAATTGGCATGTTTACATAGATATGAGACAATTAAGAAGTGATATGATAGCTATAATCAAATATTTGAAGGGCTACCACAAAGGTGATGGAGCAATTCTGTGCCCCCTGTTGCTCCAGAGAGTAGATCTACAGGGTTCAGATTACAAGAAAAAGGATTTAGCCTAAACAATGGAAATAGCTTTCTGGTGGTATGAACTGTTTGACAGGGGAAGAGTGGAAAGTCATGGATTCTTCTTCATTAGAAGTTTGCAGATGGTATTCAAGGCAAGTCCTACCTAGAGGAGACCCACTGAAGTTATTGGCTGTTCATGCATCATTCAAGAGTTTCTTGAATGATCTGTTTTGTTTGAGTTCTATGTTCTCTGCCATGGATTCTGGGATTGTTCTGTCACTAGGCAAACATATTGGGATTGGGACTACATTCAATTTAAATTCTCTCTGTGGATTCACCTGATCCAAAGTCTTTGCCTTGTCTTGCTTCCTGTGCATAGGAGTTTTGTTCTCTGGCATGTCCCCTCCCTGAATGATCTGCTATGCATGGATTTTGTGTTTTTCCCCCCATGGATTCATTAAATTTGAAGTTCACCATTGTCTGGTCTGCATTATCTGTCCCTTACTTAAAGGTAGTCATGTAGCATCCTTCAGATATCATTGAACTGCAACTCCCATCAGCCCCAACTGGCATGGCCAATGGCATTTGTAGTCCAACAGCAAGTATAGAGCAATGCATTGGCTATCACTTAAATGAACAGCATCTTTTCTTTGAGTTTCTACACTTTACCACTGGAGTATGGATACATGAGCTCTCCCCCTTTGATACTGGGCTCAGGGACAGATACCCTGCTAGAGTCTGTCCCTGAGCACAACGGCCTGTTGTTTTACTTCAGTGTTCCACCCTGGTGCAGGATTATTCCAATTTCTGACCTGTTGGATAGCAATCTTTTCAGAAATTAGCAATATACATATATAGCCAGTATGGTGTAAGAGTTAAAATGTTGTACTAAGTCCTGAGAGATCATGGTACAAACCCCCATTCAATCATGAAGCTCATTGGGTGACCTTGGGCCAATCAATAGCTTTCAGCCTAAACAACCTTTTGTGAGAATAAGGTGGGGAGAACAGAACCATGTACACCATCTTGAATTCCATGGCTATTGCATTATTATTCATGTAATAAATGACATGTGAGTGTGTACATACCTATACATATTCACAGCACAAATGCATATATACATCTGTGGTGCATGATATAGCCATGGTATACTATGATCCAAAGTATTATTTCATCTCTACAATTATCATATTGGGGGAAATGTTGGATATAAAATTTGCTCTGGATTATTATGCGAGCTTCATCCTGCTTCCAGGGTGAAGAAACTTGATAGATTTCCTTTCATTTCAAGGATAATAATTTATGGCGTGCTTTTCCTTCCCCTTCTCTGCATTTTTGTTCAAGTTCATCATTATCTTGCCGCACTTTCATTTTCTTTACATTATTTCCTTGATGTCTTTATCCACTGCTTTATTTGCAATGCTCATAATCTTTCCATCATTTCCCTCCCTCTCTCCTGGGTTCCGTTCTCTCATTACCTGTAACCATGCACCAGATGTAATAAGTAAAACTCTGAATTTCCAATCCCCGCCCCCACAAAAAAAATAGAATTCAACCAAAGTCACTAAGAAGCTTCTTGTGGCAAAAGAAGAAGACAGAAGAGTCGCAGTGTGAGCTCGCCTTCTTTTTAAGCATTCGAAAGCATTTTATATGCTATTGTCTCTTCCTCTCTTTTTTTTCAGAAACCAGTGCCGTGTAGCAAATTGTGTAGAATAGAAATGCCTATAATGAATGTATTTAGTAGTGGGTCACGCCGATGAACATTCTGCCCCCATGAATAATGCTGTTTTACAAGTTTGCAACCTTTTCAAAGTTCTGATCCCCAAACCCTATAGGCAAACTCAAAAATCTAAGACAAGCAACTGGGACTTTAGAAACCTATAGCCATCTGGCCTAAATCTCTAACAATCCAAGCCAATAATTATATCAATGCAGGCTTTAGTGAGCCCCTTTGCAAACACCAAAAGAGCAAAGAAAGGAATTAGTGTCCATTCTAAGTTGGGGTGAAGAGAATTCAAAGATAACCTAATTCCATTAGCTGCCAAACAGATTTTCTTGCAACTCTAGTAAACCTTTCTAATTTATTTATTTTTTTAAACTCCCAAGTACATTTACCCCCTCTGGCCATAATTGGAAAATTGTTTTATTAAAGGACCTTTTCAATTTCCATTAATATTATTGTGTTGTTGGAAATGAAGCTGTTGCCCTTTTTAAGAGCATTTAAATAATTAATAAGGGAAAATAATTTCAGAGCTGAGCACTGAAATATTAAAAATGGGAATGTAAATTAATATAGATACCAAACGAACATGTTCTTATGCACAGCAGTTCAACAAATGCAGGGATGACTCTTAGTATTACAGCACTTATTAGCTTGTCTTCACACAGTCATTCTTTATTACACGATTCCCCTTGGATTTAGAGGTTGAGACATATTGTGTTACCTCTAGACAGAAAATATATACCTGCAGACATCTCCTAGAACATGGCTTTAGTCTTCCAAAGGTTATCAATCAATCAATCAATCAGTTATGAAATTGACAGCTCTGCCATGTCCAGAATTAGGCTCATGGCCACTGCTGATATCTCAGTGTGGTCAAATATTTATAGAACAGCTAGATAATTTTGATGTTTAAGAATGGGGTAGGGAAAAATCAACTTTAAAGAGCAGCGCATTCCTCACAACCGAGGAGCTAGGCAGAAATTCATTTAAAAACTGAGTGGCTGTAAAACTGTGGCAGAAAATTTAGACATTCTAGGTTATCATCAAGTAAACTGCTTACAAGCAGTTGGGGCTTTCGCTTGGCTTCCTTTGTATGAAAGAGTTTTGTTTGAATCTCCCTTAAACCCCAGTCCACCTTTGACATGGTAGGCTTTAGTCACAAAGGAAGGAAAAAACACCCATGTGCAGTCAGCAGACATTTATTACAGAGTGTGCCATTGTGAGGTGTTGTTAGGCACGTGAGTGGAGTGCTGTTAACCTCCTGGTGGGTAATCTTGGTTACTTCTGCCATATCACACTTCCATTCTACCTCAGAACTCTTATCCTCAGAAATCAATTTCCATCCAACCACAAGTATCCTACCTGGACTGAACAAACAAGCTGAATCTAAGAAGTACTTCCTGAGGCAGACATAGCTCTTTCTGAATCAACCATTATCTAGAAGCTTAATTAACTTTGCTCTTAGCCAAATATTACTTTATATTTGCACAATGTGCACATTACAATTTCTATTACTGCCCCCTCCACTTTCAAAGCAGAGATTTTGAGCATATTCGAAATCTGTTATTTTTAAAACTTCCTAACCTTTAGGCAACTAGCTAGAGGCCTACGGGGAAATGGTCCTTTACTTTTGAACCATGGACAAGAAAGAAAGAAAGACACTTGACCCAGACCAGGATTTAAAAACTTCCAAGGCAATACTTTAAACTAATGAAATTAACTCTGCTTTATTTTTAAAAGATGAATTCATATTTGATTTCCACCTGGTGTATTGCCTTGTCACATCATGTTATATCATGTCATTCCATGCTCTAGGAAACAAGATGTACTCAGATGAGATGTGATTTGACACCTTTATAATGAATGTGAAAGACATGACTTGCCAAGTCCAAATTGCATTTTAAGATAATATTTCCATCATAATGGAAGAGGCAAGAGCTCCACTTTGTGAATAACCCAGCATCTTCGTCCTGTGTAGAAAAGTCGCAAAGGAGTTTTTCACAGGTAGAGTGTACTGTAGCATAAGCCCTTCACCCCGACTAGCAATAGCAGAAAGAGAAGACCCAGAGGACTTTCTTGGTTGGAGGAAGAATTCTTCTTGATCCAGTCTAGGATAAAGAGCTAGTATGGTACAATGTCTACAGAAGTAGCTTGGATGTTGGAAGTGGAAGCTCAGATCTAAGCTTATTGCCTATGAAGGTCACCAGGCAGTTTTTGTCAAGCTCCCTTTCTGTAGCCCAGGATTACACAAAAGATCAAATGAGTGGAAATACCACAGGGGGGTTGAATGCATGGAAACAAAAATCTAAATTTCAGAAGGTAAGCATCAATAAAACCTGCTCAGAGCATTGGGGTATATTATTTGCATTCCTAGTATACATTTATAGTAGGCTTAAAATCTAGTTTATACAACTGACTGATAGAAAAATATGAATTGCATTGGGAGAGACTACATGCGGCTCACTAGATCAGCTCTCCCCAACCTGATGTCATCCAGATGTTTTGAACTCCTATCAGACCCAGCCAGCATGAGCAATAGTCAGAGATCATGGGAGTGGTAGTTCAAAGCATCTAGAGGGCACCAGGTTGTAGATGTCTGCCCTAGATAATCCTTCCCTTCCCTGACTAGTGCCTTTCCAACACCACACAACAGGCAATATTTAAAAAAACTTGTTTTGAATGAAAGCTTCCTAAGCTTTCCTAAACCTTTGAGGGGGGTTGCCCCCCACCCACCTCCTTGGAGTTATAAATAAATGCAAGAGATGAAGATTATATCAAGATAGAAATGGACTAAGTATCTCAGTACAGCCCTTAGCATGTGTGAATAGTTTAACTTGATATTTCCATATATATATTGCAGCATTGCAGAAATACCATGAAAATTTACTTCCACAGCAGAAAATCTGTTCGCCCACCCTTTCTTCTGATGATTGATGATAATGAAAAAGTAATATTTAACTCGCTTGTCAAAAAATTTTCTCACCTACTGGCAGGTGGGGAGGAAGATTCAGCAAGCCTTGTATAGTTTAATATATTACCTGATTTCCCACCTCTTCCTTTTTAAATGAATAAAAATATTGAGGCCAATGGAAGCTATATATTCACAACAAGATATTTTGATCTGCTTTGTTATTACCAGGGGCAGACATTGGTCTTTCAAATTTCAGCAGTCAAAATTTGGCACACCCCTCCCCACCTCTCTCCTTCTTTTCTGCTCAGTTCACTACGTCATAGTTGTGACACCCTGAAGCACCCCGCAGACTTGGCGCCAAGTATGGTGGAACTGGTCATGCTGTCCTAAATTTGCCTCTGATATTACATAATTATTTGGACCCATACACAGTGCTCCTCATCATTCCTTGAAGAGGATACACAGTGTTGTGTTCTTTTCAGTTTGTAAGCTCTACGTTCTGTCTGCTGAAACTCACGGTTTGTTTTAGCTCAGAAATTGATGGTGAGGAAGTCTTAGTGTTATAATGCAATCACACAAATGCTCCTCAAGTGTTCTGCTTTTTGAAAGTAAATCCCATATTGATTATCTGTTCTCTAACATTTTGTCTATCTTTGAAAAATCTGGTGCACGGTTACATGGCAACCGTCTCAATCTCTCAACCCTTCAAGATCAAAAAAGGGACTTTATATGACTCGTGAAGGCAATCAGAATGAAGAATGGCTCAGAGGTGTAATCACATGATCTTGCCTAAAAGAGGTTTAACAGGTATAGGATAGCTTGTCTTAGAGCTGGGAGCTGGACCACTGAGGTTTTCAACTTGTTTTTAATATTTGTTTTTATAGGTCACTTTGAGTCCACCTCACTGAAAAAAGTCACTAATAATGATCATAACTCTCACCCAGAACTAATGATGACATCGACCTTTGAAATCGCTTGGTTCAGGTTTTTGTAATTCAAAACTACATTTATTTTAACTGATTTATATTTTCTGTGCCTGCACAGCTTGCAAAACAAAGCACACAAATGGCATCATTCCTGTGTCTGCTCACTGAGATGTTGGTTGCTGTAACCCTTTGCTTTCCCAAGAAAATGAAAAATTCCTGTTTGTGATACACATGGTTTTAGTCTAATATTTTGGTTGTTCCTTTAGCAAAGAGTAAGTGATCTAAAATAACATGTTGTGACACATGACACTGTGATGTAGAATGGTTGTTTTTTTGGCAGTGAAGGGACAGCAGCAAATGCTATACTGTCAGTGCCATATTTGGAGATGCACTTTCATGACATACATGAACAAGAAATCATAAACTTAGAAAACTTCGAATAACAGAGAACATTTGACAGTATGTTTGTGACATTGGGATTGCAACTTGGTGAGTTAATTACTATTTATGATGAGGTAAGGTCACTCAGAAACAGAGCTTAGCAATTTAAGATGCTTTTATAAAATGTTTATTGCTTTTTCAGAAATAACTACAATCAGTTACTGCACTACAACCCCAAATTAATACCGCTGTCCCCTGAGGAACTATTTCATATTTTTCTTTACAATATTAGATACATAATAAAAGTTCATTTGTGAATTTCTCATTCTATCATCAAAAATCTTAGGTATTTTCAGTCTTGGCTGGATTTCATCAACCCGTGTATTTATTCCCACATTATATTTTCTATAGCTCTACAACGTGTCAACCTTGAGCTTTAGGGAAAATTTCTCCTGATCTATTAGGTACCTTCTTTATTTATATGTTCTTTTTATAGATGGCTTCATTCACCCTATTCTGATGTTTGCTCCTCCATGCAATGTTAATCATGTGGAGGAGGAAGAGAGGAAGTTTTGGACTTTAGAGGTCTAAAATTTGCAGCTGCATGAGTAGAGGAGGCTCCTGACAACAGATGGTTGCCCTTCAAATGGTGGAAGTTGACAGGGAATGTGAGAATGGGGCAAACGTGCTCATTTCTGCTTCCTCCTCCACATCATTCACATTGCATGGAGGAACAAACAGAGCCATTGTTTAGTCTCAGTGAAGGCGCTTCAAATGTGATAATCTTTTGTGGCTTTTCCCTGAGATGTGGCAGTGAGAATACTACTCCCTGCTTTATTTTAGGACTATTTGTGGTATTAGCAAACACAGGCAGAGGCCAAAATGGCAGTGGATCTTGTCTGCTTGTAACAGATGGGTGCATATCACCATCCAGAAGGGAGCACGAATAGTGAGCCCTATAGATGGCTAGGTCACCTTAGGAAAAGGATTGTTTCCCTGCTGTGATAAAGCAAATAGACGCAAGACTTATCAGTGACTTGTGTTGTATTGATGAGATACAAAACAATGGATCCATGCCACAGCAGTATGTGCGCCTCTTTATTTATCGCATTCCCCAATATCTAAACTGGGCTTTAGGATCAACAAACTTACGAGTTCCTTTTTGTGAGGCATAGCTGTAACAACTACGTTACACAAACACACTTTGTGGGAAGATGGGAGTGCAGTGGCATTCTGGGCTGCCGTTTTTGTATGACATTAAATTCAGTGATGAAACACTCTGGCTTATCCTTTGACCTCGGGGCAGGCTGTAGGTGGGGGCAGTCTGATTTGCCAGCTCCTAAGACTGACGATTGGGAAGTAAGATCTGTTCTAGTGTATGAAAGCTGCTCCAGGACCAGAATGGGAACTTGACCCTATAGAAGAATCAGCTATTTTCTTGTGAGTCCAGATCCCATGATTTTATAATTTGACGTTTACTTGAAAAGGGATGGACCACCAGATTATCCTGGGCTGGTTGAAGGTATTTTGCTGCTTGAGGCAAAAGGCAAGTTGCCATCACAACTACAGATGATGAATGGGCTTATCAATGCTGGTGATATGGCCAGTGATATGGCAGCACTCTCCACTGCCTCATGGTTGCAGGCTAGCATCGAGCATGCAGGACACAGCTGAGTCCTTGAATATCTCATGGTTGCTACACATGACACTTTTTGCCTGCTCAAACAAATGCGGTGCAATGCCTGCTGTAGGGTGAGGCCTGGGACACATGTCTTTCGGCCTGCTCACTCAATGAGGTGCCTTTTCTAACACAGCTGTAGAAGAAGGTGACCAGAGGATGGGAATAGCCAGGGTACTCAGGAGGAGTCGCTATGGGAGTCTCAGGAGAAACAAAGAAGAGGACTGCTGTCACAGCATCTGCTGCCTGCTCTTAGACCAACCCTGGCATTAACAATATTTTCTTTTACACACATTCATTTTAAGGTGCAGGGCTCCTATGAATACCCAGAGCACATATATGGGAATCCTTGGAACAGGAAAACAATTCACTGTGAAGTACTGGAGACATTATGCATGCAAATACCAGTTGCTGAGGAGCACAAGTAGAGAGAGGGCTGTTGTGTTCAAATCCTGTTAGCAGGCTCATCATGGGCATCTTGTTGGCCCCTGGGAAAAAGAGGATGCTGAAGTAGATAGGTTTTCGGTCTCACCCTGCAGGGCTCTGTGTACATCCTTACAGCTGCACAGAATGCAAATGGAATAGCACTGTTTGATCTCCCTAGTTCAAACAGTAATTGTATTTGGTTATTTTCAGTCCCAGAATAGAGTGGAATATAATCTTTTCGACTCCTTTTTTCTCTGATTACTTTCAAAAGTAGGATTATGCTTTTAAGCATAGCAGTGCCTGTGTTTGGAAGCAATTATTTTAATAAAAATGACCAGAATATTTGAAGAGGCACTTGGAATAATAATAAAAAAAAAAAATTGCTAGTTCCTACTCCAGCATGTTTAGTGAAGCAAGCCCTGTTAAGAAAATGTTACAGCCCTCCTTCCTTTCCCATGCTGCCTTATTTCATCAGTCTCAAAAATTCAGTGCAAAGCATTGTTTTGTATGACTGCCATTTTCACCCATTTCCTGGCTTATTGGTTTTCCCCCTCTAAATATAAATTTGGTATCCTTACAAATGCACTCAATTAAAAGCACTATAATATGTTCCTTTTCAATGGGAAACTTTGTCATTCAGTCAGATTGGATAATTAGAGTCAAAAGTCAAGAGAGGGGAGATTTAAAGCATAGCACCATTCACATTACAAAAACTACCATAGAGATATAAACTTTTTTGAAAGTAGGTGGTCCATGGCTTGGCTTTTAAAAACAGGGGGTCTGCAGAACTTACCTAATTGGACACCACTGGTTTAGCCAATGTAACTGCAGCACAAATGACATAAAAATCACCACAAAGATGACCAGGCATGAGCTAGAAGTGTGATGGTGAAGGAAGCAAAGAAATTCTACTTTACTAAGTCAAGGAGCTAGATCCAACTGAGGCAGGGTTTATTAATATCTAACTTGTTTAAAGAGCTGCTAGTACCCTCTGAAGCCTGCTCTGACCAGTTTGCAAGTTCTACCTTCTCACATATAGAGCTGACCAAAAGTTAAAACCTGCAGATGAGGCCTGCCTGGTTGCACCACAGGCTGCTGAAATTCATCCTGCAACTATCAAGGGGTGGACCTTTTCTGTCAAGATGCCCAGTCTATGGAATCATCTCCCCTTCAAGCACCAGCTTTTTGATGCATGTTAAACAGCTTTTTATTCATGCTGGTTAGTTATGTGGTTATGTGATTTTTTAATTGTGTTGTTCTTCAGAATGTTGTTTATTATGTATTTGGATAGTTGCTAGGCACCCCATTATTGCAAATGAAGGGGGGTGTAGAAATGTTTAAAATAAATATACACTAATACAGAGAAGCTGGGCTGTGTCCAGAAAATGGTGTTGGGGGTTGAGTGCTCAGACCCCTGGGCTCTCACTTGTGGGGTACCCCAGGGTTCCATCCTCTCCTCCATGCTTTTTAACATCTATATGAAGCCGCTGGGAGAGATAATCATGGGGTTTGGGCTGGGTGTTCATCAGTACACGGGTGACACCCAGCTCTACCTCTCCTTCAAATCAGAACCAGTGAAGGCAAGTGAATGTCTGTGAGTGTCTAGAGGCAGTTAGAGGATGGATGGTAGCTAACAGATTGAGGTTGAATCCTGACTAGACAGAAGTACTGTTTTGGGGGGACAGGAGGCGGGCAGGTGTGGAGGACTCCCTGGTCCTGAATGGGGTAACTGTGCCTGGGAGTCATTTTGGACTCACAGCTGTCCATGGAGGTACAGGTCAATTCTGTGTCCAGGGCAGCTGTCTACCAGCTCCATCTGGTACGCAGGCTGAGACCCTACCTGCCCATGGACTGTCTCGCCAGAGTGGTGCATGCACTAGTTATCTACTCCTTGGACTACTGCAATGCGCTCTATGTGAGGCTACCTTTGAAGGTGACCTGGAAACTACAACTAATCCAGAATGCAGCAGCTAGGCTGGTGTCTGGACTTTCAGTATATGGTGTGAAAGTGATAGCTGTGTGGCTAGAGACAACAAATTTTATTCACTTGAGTTAAACCTGCAAAAGAACAAACATTAAGCAGACACTGAAATAAATGCTTGTATTTATGAACCCTGGAAAAGTGATATATAAGAGATGAATCATGTCATTCCTGTTTGGACAAAGTTTGTGTCTTCATGCAGACTTTTTGCCTTCAAAAAGAACTGACATTTCAGACCAATATACATAGACAGAGAAAATGGATGTCACAATATTGCTTACAGTGCTCTCCCCACAAGATCAATGTTAGATCTTTTGTTTGTTTCTTCTGTGTTAAAGAACAGCCACTTCGGACTAGGAACCAGCGAGAGATAGAGTCAAAACAGAACTTACAAGTGCAGGATTCATGTGCATCACAAGCGTTTGAAGACAGAATGAATGTTTCATAAGAAACACCAGTTTTCTTTCTGTGTTCCTATCCCAGTTGTATTGGATGTCCTCACAGTTTTCAGTTTTCTGAGGTTTTATTCTAGAAGAACAATGTAAACGAGTATGGGGATTTCCATGGTTCTTACAATGCGAAAAATCATGTGCTGAATTTTCCATTAATCATATATAGATCAGTGGTTCCCAACCATTTTAAATTGTTGAGGATCTTGGTAGATCACTTAATGATTTTTCTGGCTGTTGTACCAATTGCAATGCCATATAATTTAGCCTGTAATACAATACTGTCAAATATAATAAATAAAAGAAGCAATAAAATTACAATTAATAATAAACATGAATATTTGATGCAATGAATGCCCTGTATCCCATCTTCAGCCACAAATCCATAGACCATCTCAAGGAAGCTCAGGGACCACTCACCACAGTTTGGCTTAGGTTAAACTGGTGAAGGCTACCATTCATTTCACATTCTTTCTCTTTACATACAGTTCAAATGCTATCAGGTTTGAAGAGTCCCATGGAAACAGAGTGGTGGAATTGGACTCGGATAGCAAAGGAGTGCTATTTCCCAACTTAAGTTTGGAAGGTTTGTGGATACCTGACTCCATGGCAAAAGTCATGTATGCTTATTTGGCCACATATTAAAGCAACACCCATAACTGAAATTGTGTCTGTGGGGGAGAATAGCTGCTGTGAGAATCAGTTCTGACAGGATGAAAAACCAGAAGAAACAGCACAAACAAAGGAGTGGTATAGGAGGAATATTGCTGCTCTGTTTAGTTGGGGTCAAAGCAGGATTCTGGAACACCAAAATTATTGCATATGTGGGCAAAATATGTGACACAAGAGATTTTGATTCTAACAAATACTAATAAATTTCTTTTCTTTCCCTGACTATCTTTTCTGTTGCAGAGTCATCTACTATAGAAACAAAAGATATAATAACTTCAATCTATGTCGTTAACAAGCAGTTGATTTATTAATTTATTTAGTAATAGATATTTATATCTATTTCCCTCCTCCCTTTTTTTTCTTTGCAGCTGCACGAGGGAATATATGTGGAAAACATGAACCCTGATAGGCTTGCGGGGAGCTGTGAAGGGGAAAAAGCATGATGGTTTATCAGCAAAAAGTGTTACACCCAATATTCCAAAACAGTTGTTAGTGCTGAGTACAAATGTTCATCCTTAAGAATCAGATGTTTCAATAGCTCCAGTATGGCAAACCTGGTGCCATAAAGTCATTGTAGAAGACAGCAAACAACTTTGTTATCGTAACAGGGTTTTGTTTTTTTAATAAAAAAATAAACAATGGATCTAGCAGGTGGCAAGTGGCTGAGACTGGGCCTATCACCATCTCCAGGGTGCCAAGATATCCCTTAAAGTTTCTGTGGGAGGAATTTGTTGGTGGGATTTGGATTGTAAAGGCACGCGAGCATCTGCTGCCTGCTCAGTCTCATTACCATTCACACAATTAACTCCTGCAGCTCTCAGCCCAGCAGCAAAGGCCGGGGATTCAATTTTACTGCCTCTTTGACAGTTCTCATTATCATTCATCTGAACAGAGTGCTCCTCTACTTCAAATCACTAAAACAAAAATTTTCTGTGGAAGGGGAAAAAAAGGGGGGAGCAACTTGGAGAGAAACAGCTCCTGTAACCAAGGCAGAACTGACAATGAAAGTTACTTACAGCACTTTAAAAACAACGTCTGAGATCTATGCCAAAAGTCAATGCTAATAGAAATAATGGCTTTTATAACTACCCTGCTATACAAGTCACTTTGAGGTATTCTGCTTTTTCAGGCAATTATATGTGACCCTTTGTAAGCATCTGCTAGTACTTTACCATGGAGGTTCAATGGAGGGAGATACAGTGGCGTCATGTGCCTTTTCATAGGAACACTCATTTTCCCTCACTTTCATTCTCTTAAACATTTTGACTACAAATGCTGCAATGTCAAACTCAATTACAGGGGAAAACAGGTACCGTTAAAGTCAACAATCAACAGAATGCACATTCACATATACGTTCTGACACTCAGATGTCAATTTCTTTATTTGCTTTTTCAACAGCTTTCTGAAGGTAGTGTGCAAAGTACTGGATATATATATATATATATATATATATATATATATATATATATATTCTTTTTTAATAGGATACAGAATTAAAAGATGTTCTTTGACAGTCCCTGCTCAGCAGGTTTAATTAATCCATGATAAATTACATAACTGTCTAAAACAATCTCTGCAAAGAACAGCTGTGCTTTCCTTTAAGTTTCAGGTCTCTTGACTGATATTCATAAAATTACCGTTAACATCACTGCATGCTGAATTAAAATGGTGAGGTAATAAATTTTCATTTCTGAGCAAATAGAATGTGATCAGTCCAAGAAAAATGGGCAGTTAGACACTCTGTTCTCATTGATTTCAGTTTAAGATTTAGATCTTCTACAGACGATAACTTGAATTTTATTGATTGGTTTAAAAATATTTATAAACCACTCTTCATCGATATAGATACCAGAGCATAGCACACAACACAAAATAAAAGCAACCAAAGCGTAAAGTAACAATGCATACTGAAATGCACCATTGAACAAATAACGCAGCTAAAAGCAGCAGAGCAGATTAAACTCTAACAAAACTTAAAATGCCAGGAGAAATAAGTAAGTTGTAACCTGGCACCAAAATGCTAAGAACATCAACACCAGTTGTACCATTAAGGAGAGGGAACCAGCATTGAAAGGGGAGGCTAAACAAGTGCATTTGTCACTGGTTTTTTAGAACATGATTCTATTGGTTGGAATTACGTTGCCCCCACCTCCAGGTCAAGGCATAAGACAAGGTTCTGGGTGCAAAGAGCTGTATTAAACCAGTGATCTACAACATCAACAGAACTTCAGCAAATGCAGGAATTGAATCTGAAGGAGGCAAGGAAAAGAGCCCCGTGCCTTCTGGTTGGGCAATACCATCATGACTTGAAGCAATTGGATAAGTCACAACCCATTAGCCCGCCTAGCTTATGTAGCACTTTGAATAGCTGGTCACTGAGTTCCACAATCCTATTTATGGAACTGTTCCAGTCAGTGGCACCAACTCCAGGGACCCCAGAGGCCTAGGCACCCACAATTTTTTTGTTGTGGGTACCCAGTCTCCACCCCCACCCCGCTGCTGAGCGCTGACTGCCACTACCATTGCTGCACACCACTGGCCGCCACCTTAACTCTGGCACTGACACAGCAACTGGGCCAGGGCCTGCGTCTCTGCCACAGGACCGCTGCAGCCATGGATGTGCTTCCAAGGTGCATCTGTGGCCATAGAGGGCCCCAACAGAGGCCCTGCAGTGAAGGTACAGGCTCTGGCCCAATGGCTGCTGTGGCACTGAATGTGCGCATGCCCCATGCTGCACTGTCATGACATCACATGATGTCATCATGTCACATCACCATTGATGGTATTTCGGCATGCTGCGGTGCCGGGCTGGCCACTCACAGTCTGGGTCCCAAGTCAGTGCTGCTGATTCCAGATATTTTCTTTCCTTTTGTTCCTGGGATGTGAATCATTCAATGACCCTTTTTTATATGTTAAAAATTGCACATCGCATTATGGGTTTTTAAAAGAAATCGCTTACTTATTTGAAGAAAATGTTTCCAAAGGACTTACACGAAATCAATAGCAAATGAGGCAACATTAGCTTGCAGGCTTGTAATCTAAAAGATAGGCCACAAAAGGAAAGAGGGATGGGGAGGGATAAGAAAAGCAAGCAAAGCCACAAGGGCTGCGTCTGCACTGCTATTTACTCAGCATCTAATATGTACCCACTGGTGGGTGGGAAGTGATGCACACATGAGACTGGCCACAATCCAGATCAATCCTGTATCTTGTCATTGCTTGTGAAATAATGTATTTTGATGTGCATTTCCCCAAACAAGCTGCAAACAAAATTGAGAAACAGAATGACCTAGTTGTGCTTTGAGCTGGTAATGTGCTCACACACGAGTTCTTAAAGTTAGAAAAGTTTGCTTTTTTTGTATATGGGAAACATCAGGGCACACCAGATTCTTCAAACTCAACAATTATTTATTATGATGTACAAAGCAGCAATCTTTGCCTTGTAAGAGAAACGTAAACATCTTAACTGAACAATGCTCTGATTCTTGCCAGGCCTTTTTGCAGTTTAGCAGACCTCAGGCTTTGCATCCAAAAATGAAAGCCTTCTCTTTTATACATCTCACCTGGCCTGCTATCCTAAGGCCTTCTGAGCGTGTCTCTCAAAAAAGCAGTGTACAGCAGTTCTTACAACAGTCAGTTTGAGTGGAAACAGCTGATGGAGAACCAAAAAGAAGTGGCCTCTCAGAGGATGGAGTGGACTTGAGTTCCCATCTCTCACGCTGCTGTGGCCACTTGGGCTGCATTCAGAGGATTACTGAACTAGTTTTCCTGGTTATAATGCTAGCATTTCTGTCCCACGTTATATTCTTCCTTTTACACTGCATTGCCTGTTGCATGGGGAAGCAAGCTGTGCCCAGGCCAGACCTTTGGGATGGGGTTAGCTGTAGTGCCTCCTTCTCCTTGTGGCCAGCAAAGGGATGCCCAGGCATGCCCCACCCCTAGGCCAGCCAAGAGGAAGGGAGAGGGAGGATGGTGGTGCTTCCCACCAAGGAGGAAGGGAGGAAAAGGAAGGTGAGGAAACACCGCCAGAGCTTTGTGCATTGCCCAGAGCACCTCACTGCAAGGACAGGAGGGCAAGATGACACAGAGACACTCTTGACTTTGCACTTCTCTGCCCAACTCACAGGTTGGGGATAGTTTGCAAGGATAGACTCCCTTGGTTAGATGCTGGCTGACAAAGAGACTGACCGTTGCCCAGTCCACCAGGTGGGCACAACACTTGCCCCATCTCGGGCACTGACAACCCACACTACACCCTGCAGCTGTTACATCAGAGTTGAGAAGAAGTGCCTGATAGAGCTGGTCTCTCCGCAGAGCTGATGGAATGGGTCCTGCGTCCTGTTTCTATTTCTATGCAAACATATGCATGCTATGTATCCAAAGTTCCTTTGGCAACATTTCAAAGCTAAAAGAACCAGGTATAGATCACTCCTGAAACAGTCACTGTGGTGCTCCTTGTCACATCTTTAATTAGAGGGAATGAAACTTCCAAGCAGCAATAACCAAAATTCATTTGCCTAGCCCCTATCAGAGGTAGTGTATTGCATCTACACTTTATGAAAGATGTTGACTATATGTATTCACACTGTAGCTTTATTAAAGACCCATTAGTTAAAATGAAAGGCTTGGACTGTTTTCCCCTCTGTGCAACTGGCCATTTTTGTGATTTAGTGAAAAGAGAAACAAGGTCATAAACAACACACTGAGACTCTTTGTGGCCCTACTTTTCAATGTCAATTCAGTACAAATTTAGTGACCTTGGGGATTTTGAGGCTGATTGATATCAAGCCATAGTTAAAAGAGAAGAAGAAAAACCCAATCAACTCTGTGATGCCATTGAAGTGAGGGAACATATTCCCACCCAATCTACAAGAGTAAAAAACACTCCTTCTTCCAAAATATTCTATTCCACAACTGAAGGACAAATATTGTACTGGGTTCAGTGTATAAAAGTTTTTATACTATTACTTTTAAAAGAATATTTGTATGATCTTAAGTGTACTATACATTTGCTCGCTCTCTAGTCTACTTCTGCTTGGTTATGTGAATGTACTGACTTTTCATGTACTGAGCTGGAAATTCTTTTTAAAAATTCTTAACACAAGGTAATTGAATTTGACATAAATAAATTCTAGGCTGAATCACTCTAAGCCCACTTGGTATGACTTCATAATTTTAAAATATTTAACATTTTTTGTTACTGAGTGCTTTTTTTCCTTGAGCACAAACCCACCCAGACCCACACTTTTTTATTAGAATGTTCAGCTGCTTTGCCCCTACCCGCCCCCCTTTTCTGCAATAAAGCCATTAAGCAAATGCAGAATAAGTCAAGCACACATAGCATGGCATATGGGTAATTTCCATTAAAGAAGTTCAGTGTGTGGTTAAAAGTAAAAGTTGACACAAAGAAATGTCAGTGTCAATTACATTTGGCATATGGTTATAGTGATTTAAGTATAGTGATTTAAGTATTGCACAGGTTCTAAGAAGTTTCATTGTATTGGGACAGGCTCTTTCTATACGGTGTATTCTGTTGCAAAAGTTAAATTTGCAAGAACACATTAGATACAGCAGTACATAGTTTATATGCACATGTGAATTAGAATGCCCGGTCCAAACTACACACAAGGTTTTCCTATTTCATTCATTCCTGGATTTAATGTATTGGTTACACTGTCTCTAAGACTGAGGATAAGAACTGAAAAAGAGCAAAGCTAGCTTAGACCAAAGGCCTATCCTGTTTCCTTGCAATCACACAGTTTTCCCTACAACTCTGAAGAAGACTTGAGAGCAAGCATCTTGGTAGAACTGCTATATTTATTGAAGTATAAGATCTGCAAACAAAGTGTCAATTAATAAGTATGGGCAAGTGAGTTTATTCTTTGTATAGAGGAGACCACCCCTTTTATAATCTCCTGGGCATGTCAGCCACTGGACTCAGTGACTTCCTGTTCAAGGATTGGGTATACTCCCCCCCCCCACGTTGTTAGGTGAGCATTGGGGGGTGATGGCTGAGCATGTACATCATGACCCCACAGCCAAGTATCCCTGTCTATTCCTGTGGACGCTCTGAAGGCCCACTCCTAGCTTGAAGCTATAGGTGATGACTCTCATATGCCCACAACCCTATAATGCCTAAGGGAGACACAGAATTATATCTTGATTTGCTCATCTGCCTACACTAAACACCGATGAGACCAAAGTGACCACATTCAGAAGTAAACAATTTCCAGTCAGACCAATACTTTAAATGAGCAGCCCATTGCCAATTAGACAAGGCAACAGATCTCACACCCATCATATCTCAATTCCCCAGTTATGCAAGGAAATGCCAGTTATACCAAATCAGACAATGGAAACATTGCCAGTCTGATGAGACTGAAAGGACTGTTCATGAAAGGAACAAGCACACTAAACTGAGCAGTGTGAGGTAGGTGAAAAAAGGGGGAGTTCTGGATAAGAAGATTCTCCCCCTGAGAAAACAAGAATCCTAATTGGCCCCAAGAAAAGGCAGCAGGCAGAAACCCACAATGTAAAAGGAGGGCACTGCAGAACAGAAAGAGGGCAAGGGGCGGGGGAAAGGGTCCCTAAATTGGCCAGGGCTGCTCCCCTGTGATTGGTCACTTTGCCTCAGGTTGCCATGTGCCCTCTTTCCTTGGGGTAATTCAGAGTGTCTTTCAGGTAAGTGGGTGAGTGAAGCAAATCCATTCCTACTAATGGCAGGAATGCCATTCCTACAGTAGCCAGTTAGATTACCACAACAGGACATGAGAGCCTACTTCTTCAGATCACATATAGCAACAACAGTGTGCTGGTCCCGGGGGGGGGGGTTACCGTGAGGCGTAGTCAAAGTCCAGTCCTGGAGAGGGTCTGGAGACTGTCCACCAAGGGGGAAGTTGGGTTCAAAGCAAAAAGCCGGGCGTGGTCAGGAACTCCGGAAAGACAGGTCTGGGTGCTGGCACAAACAGGTTTCCAATATCGTTGCTCCCACAACCTGGGACCGGGCTGACTGGCCTTTATCTTCTCTGAGGCCAGGGGCGGTCCCAGCCCACAGGTGACCCGCCTCTCCTGGCCTTAAGGCAAGCACTCCTCCTGAAAGAACCCAGTTCCCTCCGCCTCTCTGCCCTGAGCCTCTGCAGCTCAGGAGAGGCTGGAGGGTTACTGGACCCAGGGGGAGGCTCACCTTCCCCTGACAGGACTGGAAGAGGCGCACCTGTAGGCAATGGGTCCTCAATCACCTCCAGAGCCAGAGTGGATTCATCTGGTGTCTGCTCCTGAGGATCCGGCACAGGTGCAGGCGCTTCAGATTCAAGGCCCTGCCCCAGCTCAGCCGGCCCTGGAGGCGGGGACTCCTGTGCAGGCTGGGATTCCTCCGGTTCAGCCTCTGAATCAGATTCCCAGGCCATCACAAACAGCTTGGATCCATACTTAGAAAAGGCCCAGTGAAATCAATGGGACATTATTTAGCCATGATTAACTCAAGTCCCATCGACCTACCCTGAGTATGGATCCAACCCAATATGTTCATCAAACCTTCAGCTGCAATTGCTCCCTTCATATACCCCATCTTGTACATTCCATGTCCACAAAAGGTCAGACTGAACCAAAAGCATTTGCACCACATCCAGAAGATGCCTGCACCTGGGTTTTGGCAAGTTCCTAGAGGAAAGGAATTGAGCAGGTGAGGAGCAGCTAACGAAGAAGAATGCCTGTTTTACGTTCTTGTGGTTTTGACTAGGTTCACTTACTGCAGTATTTCTGGCCACTTTTCCAAGTTGTGATAAGATTTAAGGATAGAGGCATCTTTTTAAGATATGCTAGGCCAAGGTTGTTGGAAATTGCCTGTCAGAAGGCAGGACAAACATTCTGCTCCAACCAAAGCTTCTCAGCAAGGGTAGCCCTTCAAAAAGCATATTTTGCTGCTGTGCCTTTGGGTAGCTAACAAGACTATTTCGTGATCAACTCTGATTTCTTTTGAAAGACTTGAAATGTGGAGTGATAAAATGAGGAAATATTGTGTCAATTAAAAAATGAATTAACATCTGCTTCTGAACAGATTTAGTGGTGCTGTCACTGCTGACTTCACAGCACTTTGAATAAAAACTGAGATTAACTTATAATTAAGTTGCCATTTATCCTCTTTATACTAAAATACTTTTCCACAGAAAACAATGTGATTTTACTAGACTTCTTGAGGAATGGGGGAAGCTTGGATTATTCTTTGAAAAGAGAAAGGCGAGAAGGCTTAAGTACAAACATACCATATAATATCATTAACATTGTCCATTACTGGTTTATTCTCAGGAGAGATTTTGTCATTTACCTAACGTTTACACAGGAACGTGCACTGTTTGCTGAGGTGATGTCTATATTGCAATTACTCCTGGTATAAAATTCCATCTTAACTATTGTTAACAATAGATAATTGGGTAGCTCAGAAGTCAATAGCCCTCATTCTGTGAGCACAGAAAGAAGCTACATATTCATTGCTGGCCTCACTGTTCTGAAGAAGCTTTCAGAAAGTAGAAGCTTCTCTTAGCTGTACTAAGTTTTCAGATGGTGGTGGGGTTGGGGAGGTAGCAGTGGGAACAATGTACTAATATTAAGCTCTGTGTACCCCCCCCCCCCGCGCTCTTATAGGGGTAGGGTGTTGTTATTTCACATGACAAAAGTTGGGGCAGTATCCTGGCATGTAGTACTTTCCTGCTGGTTAAATATTAGCACAGCCTAGTGGTATGTTAACAAAAAAGGCCATAACTCCATAATGCAACTGGTACTGCGGTGTAAAAGGAATGTTAGAAATTGGAAGCGAAGTGCTAGCATTATAACCAGTACAGTGGTACCTCTGGTTAGAAACGCTTCAGGTTACAAGCTCCGCTAACCCAGAAGTAGCTGCTCCTGGTTGCAAACTTTGCCCCAGGATGCTGTGAAAGTGTGCCTCAGGATAATAATGGTTTCAGCTTAAGAACGGACCTCCGGAACGAATAAAGTTCGTAAACAGAGATACCACTGTAAAGCTAACACAAGAAACCCCATATTTGAATACGGCACAGGACAAACACTGTTACATCACTCCTATGCTATATGAGTGAAATAATAGGTAAATATATGTTTCCTCTTATTTTACCTCAACTGGTCATGGAAGTTTCCGGGAGCAAGCACAAAGGAACTGGTAGACAATTACTATGTTTTATTTGTATAAGGAGTAAGCAATTTGCATATAAAGCAAATTAGGTTGTCTGTATTTGGAGAAACTGGAGTATGGCAACTCTACATAAATGTATGTGTTTCAAAATCATGTTTTAATATCTCAGTACTTCAAATTATTTAAATGTTTGTTATCATCTCTTAAAAGTATGTGTTTAAGATACCTCACAACCTATAAATCATGGAAATCAGGAATAACTGATATTACAAGCTTTGCTCATTAGGATAATAAATGCATCTGCAGGCACATACATAACTTTGGCATTTTAAAGTGCAACCAATTTGGTGTGAAGCTTATTTGCCAAACTCAGTACTATTATCATTCACAAACAGTAATAAACCATACTGACTTTTTATCTGAACCTTGTAAAACCATAAAAAGCTGCCTAACTTTTAGTCAAATAGATGTGCTGCCTATTTATAATAATGATTCTGTCTTTTTGATGCAGAACATACAAGGAATGAAATGAGTGCCAGTCATCAGATAAAGGCCCACAAAATATTATATGAATTCTAATGGAGTATATTTTTGAAACGAAACATGCATACACATGCACGTGTCAATGAAAAAAGCATATTTTATCTTCATGTAAAATAATTCAAATTTAGTTTTTATAAATGAAATCCAGTGAAGTAACAGGAAACAATAGCACTTAAGATCAAATCGTTATGCTACTGTATTTTTACTTTTTAATGGTAGCATGATCTTCATTCCTGTCATTATTTCCACACACTGCAAAATCACTCTCAAAGTAGCCATTTCTTTGCTAAACATGGAGCTGTTCTGAAGCATTTTTGTGGTGTATGAAAATACAGTGACTCAAGTGGAATTAGCAGTTGGTCTCTATTTTTTGTCAGGGCCACTTGACTAAGTATTCTATTTTAACCATGGGCCAACTGCTTTCAGATACTATGAAAACAGGCTATGTTTAGATAGCTGACTTTGTAATGCCTCACACTGGCCTTTCTGGAGACTTCTTTTTCATACGTAAACCATTTGAAATGTCCGTCACCACTGTCTTCTTCATACTGCCATTTGCTGTGACTTTCATTGAATATGTATTTCACTCATGTTCTTGAGGAGTCTTGGAATGAGTTACCATTTAACTTGCTCCAACTGTGGATTGGTATCCAGCTAACCTTTTCCCAACAATGCAAAGATTTCTGCTTGTGCAATGGAAACTTCCTGCTTCTCCTTTCCCTGTGTGTGTTCTTCTCCCTCCCCAAATTTGCTCCAGAAGTCTCAGGTAGAACCCAGAAGAGACCTGGGGACTTTGGGGCAGGGAGAAGAATGGAGACCATGCAAGCAGAAATCCGAGTGCTGCTAGAATGAGTTAGTTGGGTATCACCCACAATTTTCTTTTACTATTTATCTCCCCTCCTTTCCTTCCTTCCTTCCTTCCTTCCTTCCTTCCTTCCTTAAAATCTGCCCAGAACAAGAAGTGGCCTTGGATATAAGAAATGGGAACAGCAAAGGCCAGTATCCAATTTCTCATTGAGATCTGAAATTAAACTTTTCCATCTTCTCCCATGATAAAATAAGTAGGGCAGGAAACGGAATATGAAAAATTTATTCATACATGATGGAAAAGCACAGAAACAGGAATTGCAGGTGCTTCTACTTTTTTGGTCAACCATACTTCTGACTATCCAAAGGCACTCAACAAAAATGAGGCACTCATCCTCCCACCCCAAAAAGGATTTATCATTTGCACACTGGATAGTCAGGAGATGAATATGTGGTGTGTTATAGAGATGCTTTTTGGTATCTACCATGCTATCTTTTAAGCACCGGGCAAATATTTTACATTCTGCAAAACTTTAAAATTTTTGAGTACTGGCCTTTTAATCTGCTTCTTTGAATCTGTCAGTTATTTTGTTTGTGGTGTAATCATTTCTTTCGATTTCACTACATTATTTTATTAAATCACTCTTTGGACTAGATAGGTCTTTGGTCTAGTTGAACAGCACTCTTATTATGTTCCTACAGATGTCCTTTAGGGGATTAGATGGGTACCCCAAAACTTTTTGGACCCAGAGGTATGATGAGAAACCTAAGTAACTGTTCCAGATACAACAAAATACCCTTTCACGAAATAAAAACTGGTGATTCTCAGAAACACCCCCAAATGGATAAAACACAGACAAAAAACAGCAGGCAATGTTCTCAAGGAAGATAACCCCTCCCACCAAACAAAAAAGAATCTTAAAAAATAATAATGGAAGAACAATAAACTATGGTGGGCACTAAGGAGAGAGGTCAGAAGGTGCCATGGTGGCAATGGGCTCCACACTGGAGACCCGAGGTAAAGGCTATCAATGGCTAATCATCATGATGACTACTTTAAGTCTGCAGGTTCAGAGGCAGTATAATCTGAATCACCAGATCCTGGAGAACAATAGTGGCAGAGGGCCATTGGGTTCAATTTGTGGGTTTTCTATAATTATCTGGTTGACCACTGTGAGAAAGACGTTGGACCAAATAGTTATTTGATCTCATCCAGCAGGATCTTCTTTTGGAAACTCTGGTTGAATGGTCTTTTATACAAATCTTTTAAGTAAATGAGTAGATTCAAGGAGCAATGAAAGAGCTTCGATGGTAAACACTTTTGAAGCAGTTTAAGCATACTGAAGACAAAGAGAGGGCATCTCAGGAAAGGCTTTGTTGAAGAAACTTATCCTGAGAAGAGCTTCAAAGAGGAAGTGTGTGTTCCATGTACAGACTTCAGAAGTAGCTTTACAGCACATGCCCTACTGAGAACTTGTAAATGCTAGAAAAGGTTCAGAAAAGGGCAGCCAAAATGATCAAGGGATGGAGTAACTCCCCTATGAAGAAAGGCTACTGTGTTTGGAACTTTTTAGTTTAGAGAAAAGGCAAGTAAGAGATGACACGAAAGAAGTTTATGACATTATGTGTGGCATGGAGCAAGTGGATAGAGGAATTTTTTTTGCCGTCTCTCACAACTTTAGAACTCATGAACACCCAATGAAGCTGAATGTTGAAAGTTTCCGGAGAGTTAAAAGAAAGTACTTCTTCACATGGTGCATAGTTAGAACATGGAACTTGCTCCCACAGAAGGCAGTGATTGCTACCATTCTATATGGCTTTAAAAGACAAATTCATGGAGGAAAGGCTACTAGCTGTGATGGCTATGCTCTGCCTCTGCAATGCTTCTGAATGCCAGCTGCTGGAACCACTGGAGGAGAGGGTCTCTTGTGCTTGCAACCTGCTTGCAGGTTTCCCACAGGCATCTGGTTGGTCACTGTGAGAACAGGATGTTGGATTAGGTGGGCCATTGACCTGATCCAGCAGGCTCTTCTTATGTTCTTAAACAGAAATCAAAGACTGCCCGTCTTTTCAGACCCTGCGATGATTTGCCAAGATGTTCTAATGCTTTAAGCAGGCTACAGTGGAGACTGCCATATATGCACACATGGGACACCTCAGTTTGCCTTCATCCTGCCCCCAAATGCCTGCCTTCTTACCTACAGCTTGTTCAATGGATGGCTGTACATGTCACCTTTCTCCTCAGTCTCAGCACTGCCCCCTGGTAGAAATCAACAGGGGAAAGGATGGGGACAAAACAAGTTACTTGGCTCTGCCTGTCATTGGTTCTGGCTCCACCAACTGTTGGTTTCCCTGACTTCTGCTGCATCAGTCCAATGGGCGCCAGCCATGGGCAATGTACAAAAGAACTCTTAGGTTGCCATACTATACTTTGATAGGATACACACACACACACACACACACACACACACACACTGCTAGAGACCTAAAAGGTGTCTGATCATAAGAATAACTCAGGTGAACTGTTGCCATGTCTTAGAACTATAGGAGGGAAGCAGCAATAAAATGATGACCAAATCAATGGGGCTTCCTGAAAATGCTGTAGGATAGGTCAATATATTTTCTAAAATGCCAGGCTCTGAATTGCTTCTTTCTCTATCAGTCACAATTCAGTGTGTCCTTTTCATTTCTTTGAGTTTAGCTGTTCTCCCGCTCTGGGTTTGATTTCTCAGCCAATATGCTGATGCCCAGCTCTATGTACATTGACACTTCTCATGCTCTCTTCCCTGACCCCTCCAGTTTCCCAATATTTTATTTAAGTACTGAATGTATTCTTCTGCTGTCTTGGTTTACTATCATTATGGGAATTAGCAGTTTCAAGCATTGTTAAAATGTTGGTTACATTTTTCTTTTACAGTATAATGACTATTAACCATGGAGATCAAGATTAAATAAATGAAAACTGAGGCCTGGAGCAAACATATTTCAGAGGTTCCTACTCCATTATAGTCCTAATGAAAGCAAAACTCTTATCACTTTCAAAAAGTCAGATAAGTTACTGGATAAACATAAAAGGCATTTGGAATGCAACGTAAAGTATTTTTGGGACAGTCCAGAGGTTACTGACTCCCACTGTGGGTGAGGGAATTCTGGAGCATTCAATGAACTGTGATCAACTGGCTACACATTTTGATGAGAATGTTGCTTGACTCTGCAGTGCCCTTGACTCTGCAACTGTTGAGTTCCAGATGAAGTGCACAATGCCAGAGTCAGTGGTGTGGTGTGGGATTGGTTCCAGCTTATTCAGTCTGCTGATGTTTCAGCTTATTCAGCCTGCTCCTTTTGGCTTATTAAATCTTTCAGAGGGGCTTTGACTAGTTGGCTCCGGATTGTAGTTACTGCTTCATGGTGTGAGGAGGTGCCTTGAAATATGCAGTGGTACAGCCACTCCTAAAGAAACCATCCCTGGACTTTCTGGATTGGAATAACTATCAATCAGTCACAAATACCCTCATTCCATCTTTCCACCAAGGCTGGGCTTCAAGTAAACTTAGAATCCATGTTCAACAGTACAGAAACAAATGCACTGCTTAAATTCCAAAATATACAGAAGTAGTAACAGCATTTGAAAAAACAAGCTAATGAATATTATTTGCTTTCAAAGGCTAAAGAGAACAATTCAATGCCATCCTGTTACTGAAAGAATAACAAGATCCACATGTTATCCTTTACTCCAGGATACTCCAGCACACTCCCACCACTGGTGTTTGAAGCCAAGTACACATCATTCTGGGCACAAGTCATCTGTATTCACAGAATAGTCCCTGACTCTGGTAGTCACTCACCTAACTTCTGAAAATGGTAGTTCCTGGAGCAGGGCCCCAGATGGTTATGTTGGCAGATGGGAACGCTCATATGGGAGGTGTCCCTTTGCACACAATGGTCCCACCATTTAGGGATTTATAGGTTGAAAACTGCCCTTGGAATTGTGCCCAGAAACAATCTGGGAGCCAAGGCCTTTAGGAACTTGTGGAAAGTAAAACAAAAGGCCCGTGTTCAAGTGTTAGTAAAGAAGAAGGAGAGAAAAACTCTGTATTTTTTGGCACCACAGCTAGAATCGGGTGGAGTTCATTATAAAACTGCAGAACTGTAGAAAATGTAAACTCAAATGTGGAAGCTCCTTGAATTTTAATTTAATTTCAGCAGTAAACGATAGCTTCTGAGAAATCCAAGAATAGGAACAAAGAGCATGAACGAAGCATTTTATTATAGCCATAAGTGATCTACTTTCAGCAAGTAATTTTCTACCAGTAACTGGACAGGTTTGCATGTGCTGCTGGATATTGAAATGCAAAGGTATGTGCTATCTTATCCTCATCTAGCATAATTAATATTATGAAAGACTTCATTCTGGAAAATCAAAATAAAGCAATATCCCCTTTCCTGGTTTCTAATGCCTGATAAATATCAGTTTGAGTCCATAGCATTTATGTCTTGCCACATGAGAAAAAAGTATGATTCTGGAGTATATAGACCAGAAGACGAGCCTTCAGGATAAGATCCACTTTTTCCCACAGTGGCCAACTAGGTGCCTATGGGAAGCTCACAAGCAGAACATAAGGACAAGGACCATAGGCCCCATTGCTGCTGTTACCCAACATACGGTATACAGGTGCATATTGCCACTGAAGTAAGAGATATAGCCCTCATGATTTGCATGACTTGCAGCTATTGACAGTTGCAACCTTCTTGAACTCTCCAGTTTTATATTTCAAGATCAGTCCATGCTGGTGACCATCACCACATCTTATAATAGCATTATACACTAGCTGTATGAAGAAGTTGTGTTTGTTTGCTATGCCTTTGGACATCTGCTAAGATAAAACCAAGTTTGGCATGATGGTCTCTGAGATCGAGGAGCAGGTTTTTGTCCATGTTTGGATGCAATTGAACTCCGTTTTGAATCCAGATGGCAGACTGAGCCTATACTGCAGATTGAACTGCACTGATTTTAAGCACTGGTTTCAAAACTGCACAGATTTTAAGATTTCTTAGAATTCCTCAGCAATGCTGGGTAAGAGGTTGCTAGATTTATATGCCATGGACAGTAGACTACTAAGTCCAAACCCATTGAAATCAATGCCTCATTACTTAAATCCATCTATTTTAATGAATCTATTCTGAGTTTGACTTACATTGAATATCGCCCAGTTAGTTTAATGTTAATTAATGAATCCCAGATTTTCCTTCATGCATTTTATTTTGCTTCTTCACTTTCTTCTTTGTCTTGCAAAGATCAACCTTGCTGCAGTTGTTGTTGGCGTCTGTTTGTCTCAAGAGACAATGGAGTACACATCCTGGGGTGAAGTCAAACTGCTGCATTAGCAGCTCCAAAGTGACTTCCCTGGGTCACAAGCCTGAGCAGTGTGCATGGAGGTTCTAGACTGCCCAGATGATAAGACCCCCCTATTGACCTCACTGAAGTGGTCCAAAGGAAAGCAGAGCAATATGTTTCGTGCCAATTTGGCTACAGCAGTTGCCAGAAGTAAGGAGGCATACAAGGTGCCATCCAACTGTCTTAGGGAATCTGTTCCGGATTTGTGCAGGGTATACTCCTTAGCTTGAAGATACCCTGCAAGGCAGCAGTGCTTTTCCTTCTCCTAGATGGGTTATCTTCTAGTTTTCCTTCTCCTAGATGGGCTATCTTCTAGGCTGATGAGCCCCACCTTGGTGTAGTAGGCATATAGAAAAGAAGTTAATGTATTGTTGAGGGAGTACTTTTGACTCTACATAGTCAACGTACTCTGCAATGGAAAAACTATTTTAAAAATGAAAATTTAGTGCCAGCACACAGTTTCTGAAAAATTTATAGTTTCTGAAAAATTTATAGTACTGAAAATGTAACAAATATCCACATTTTCAGCCCTAGTAATATATGTAAGAAGATATAAGCTACATTTTCTGCTTTTTATTATGTAAAAGATTTATGCCTAGTTGTCTTTTTAGCTGGCAGATGTGAAGAGATTTCATGACATTCTGCATTCACTGAAGAGTGCCAGCTTGTCCCTTTATACTCTACTGCTGTGATATTCTAAAGAAAAATAACTTTCATTAGTTTGGTGAGACATAAACTTCATGCTCTGCGGTTTCTAGAAAAAATAGGATTTCACCTCTGCATTTTAATGCATCACATTTGCGAAATACTTCCACACGATTTGTGGTGATTGTCCATGACTGATATTTATTATGAGGAAATTATGATATCATAAAGTCACATGAAATTACCTATAAAATATTATGAACCAGATGCATAGTGGGTTTAGCTACAACTATATGACCTATTTCTGGCCATCCCAAAACAATACTTTTCCAGTGTAAAAGAGAGCTGATACTTCTCAAAATGTCCACTGCACAGAGTACCTAAGAAAGGTCAGAGTAAACAAATGGAACTCTTTCAGGACCCAAGACATCTCACAACATAAAATAAAAATACATACAATGAAAAACACACAATAAATATAAATACTAAAAATCAGTTAAATAAGGAATAAGGAATAAATTGCATGACCTTCACACATAGAGATGCTTGAATTGTGCCTGAATCTCAAGCTCATGCATCTCAGTGCTTCTATCAGATTCTATACCACTGGCATGAAAAATGGACCTCCTATTCATTGTAACCACAGATGCTGTTGCCATATTACTACACTGAGGAAACTTGAATTGTGGCAGCTGAAGAATATAAGGCAAAATAAATACGGCTAAAATCCAGCTTAGCTGAGCATCAAGACGTTTTATGAGACTATAACAAAAATAGAATGTGATATGAAAAGAATTCAAAAAGTTACTTTTTGTAGATCTGCTGTATACTAAAGGGAAATAAAAGATTAATAAAAAATAAAAGATTAATGCCAATTCACATATTGCATCAAAACTTAATTAGTACTTTGCCTCCATATTTATGATGGAAGAGGATATTGAAATGAGTGTGGAGAAATGAAAAGGGCTTTGTATCTGCGCCTGGAATAAAATGGAAAACTTTCAACGTATTCCCACCACGAGAACTCAGACATCTACATGAAGAATATTAAAGAAGTAAACAAAACTTTTGAATGCAATTGGACTCAAGACATTTGGGAGAAATGTCACTGGTTATTTCTGTTTTACCTCAAATGTTAGTCTCATGTCTACACTTTGCCCCTCCCACTTTAACCACTTTGCCCTTCTTGTATTAGAGAACCCACCTTTTCAGGTTTAAAAACTGATCAAGATTTGGAAGTTCTGCGGGATTAATTGGCCAAAAACAATTTAAAACCAGAGTTTTTAAAATATTACTATGCTCAAGGAAGGAGTGTGGGGATCCTGCTGCAGCAAAACACATACTGTGGATACAGAGTGCCTCAGCAGGGGTTGGCTGGTGCTCATGGTTCCAGGTGGAGCTCTGGTGATTATCTTTGCTACAGCAACCATGTCCATTATATACTAAGAAAATTGTTTTTGTGAAGCAGTAGAGGAGGAATAGTCACCAGCAAGTAACAAAAAAGCTGGCAAAGCTAGTGACAGCAGGGAAAAACAATTTGGAATTAGCACCAAGCCCTCCGGCCCTTTGCAGTAGCAGCCATCACTTTGTGGGACCATATTTACCATCTGCTTCAGAGTCTTCACCTTCATCTTCTGAAAGTGAGGAATCTGACTCCTGGGTCTCAACACAATTACTGTGGCAGCTACAGGCTGGTGCATTGATCTTTTGGTGTATACACACACACACTTCAGTCCACTTATATCAATGGTTTTCATTTTCCTGGGTGGTGGCTGCTGCCTTCTGAAGGTACTCAAAACCTTCAGCAAGTCTTCTCAATATTCAGTACCCTAGGTCCTATGCCCATTCTGCCTTAAAGTGCCTTCTTCCCAATATTTTTACCTTTTCTCTTCCTTTGCTGCCTCTGCCTTCAATCCATTCCTCTATGCATTTACCTGTGCTCCTGTCAAAGCCCCAGTTTTTGCATTTGAAATATTTTATGCAAATTAAATAATTTTGAATCACTCCCTTTTTGGGGGGAAATCTAAAAAATTACCGTATTTGTACTATACACACAGTGTGTGTGTGTGTGTGTGTGTGTGTGTGTTTGAATGATCATGGGCATTTTTTAGTCGGCCTTTGTGGGATGTACTTTAATGGGCCCTTTGGCTTGGATGCTATCACTCCTTGGCTCCTTCCAACTTCCAGCCTTTCCAATAGTTCAGTTATCTGTCTTCAGCCCGTCTTTGATGTTACCACTTTAGAAGGAGCCAAACCAAAAAAGGAAGTGGATTAAACTAGATTATCATTGCTGTTCTACTTCTATGACATTTTGTATAGCTGGGCTGCCTGTCAGAGTGAATATATCTTTCCAATTAGACAATTGTGCTTGGATAGCTTTCCTTGCTGGCATTTTTACAACCATGAGAAGGGCAGCTAGCAAAGGGGCTAGCCTGCCTATAAAATCTGAACCTTTCAAATGGTTTGAAATACTATCCATAGGAAAGGAATTGGTGATATTTTTGTGCAGAAAAAGATTTGGTAGCCTATAAAGAGCCTCTGTCACTATCCATCCTGCTCTAGTCTGTGAGAGGGTTGGACAGACTGATTTATAGATGGAAAGGATATTTGACACAGACAGACCTCGGAACACTGTAATTTTTCTTAGATTCATGAATCCCCTCAAGCAAATCTTGTGGACTTGAGTATTGGCTACACTGTGATCAATAACCAATTTGAAACACAATATGACTATGGAACAGGTTCTACAATCATAGGCTGGAGTACACACAATACGTTTTAAAAACATGCATCCAAGAATCATGGGAGCTGTAGTTTACATCTCATAGTACTTCAATTCCCAGCACCCCTAACGAACTATAATTCCCATTATTTGGGGGGGGGGTGCTTTAGGGTATGTGCAAACTGCACAATGATGTGAATTTGGCACTGGATGCAGTTGAAGAAGGCTGTTTTACCTCTTCACATTGAGAAGAGGATGAAGCCCACGCCACTATGTTCTAATAGCCCTGTGCTTCACTTCCCACCACTTCTTCCCTCTTACATGAGAACGACACCTTAGTGGAAGATCTGGTGCAAAGTCCCTCTGGTTTATCTAAGCGTTAGATAGTGAAAATGTGATGGCCTGGGAATCCGATTCAGAGGGTGAACCGGAGGAATCCCAGCCTGCACAGGAGTCCCCGCCTCCAGGGCCGGCTGAACTGGGGCAGGGCCTTGATTCTGAGGCGCCTGCACCTGTGCCGGATCCTCAGGAGCAGGCACCAGGTGAATCCACTCTGGCTCCAGAGGTGGTTGAGGACTCAGTGCCTACAGGTGAGTCTCCCCCTGGGCCCAGTAACCCTTCAGCCTCTCCTGAACTGCAGAGGCTCAGGGCAGAGAGGCGAAGGGAACTGGTTTCTCCCAGGAGGAGTGCTCGCCTTAAGGCCAGGAGAGGCGGGTCACCTGTGGGCTGGGACCGCCCCTGGCCTCAGAGAAGATAAAGGCCAGTCAGCCCGGTCCCAGGTTGCGGGAGCAACATCGTTGTTGAGTACCTGTTCCTGCCCGGACCCAGACCTGACCCTCCAGTGTTCCTGTCCCCGCCCGGCTTCCTGCTTCGGACCTCGCCCCGCTCCTTGTGAACTGTTTCCAGGCTAGTGACCCAGGACCGGACTTTGACTACGCCAACGGTAACCTTCCCCCTGGGACCAGCACAGAAAAGTTAGTTTGCTTCTTATAAACTTTCTGTCAACTCTTTGATGTCAACTTTGCATTCAGTGGCCCACTTCCTTGGACTATGTCTGTTCTCAAGAAATTAAATAGCATTTCTTGACCAAAATAAATGTTATATCACAAATACAGCCTTATTCTAAATATTGCAAAGAAAGTAGTTTTTTGAACTTTGAAGATAGTTCCAACTACTTACATCCTTCAATTTACTTTGAAGTCATATATGCATTCAGTTACTGTACTTTTCAAACTAAACTTTTCCTTATCACTTTTCTATATCACTTTAAACAAAATAATACAGTATCTTCTTGACCTGAAAATCCACATTGTTCCTGTGTGGATGAGATGAATGGCTGATTTAAAAGCAATAATTTCCTTGGAGAAAAACATGTGGTGAATAGAGAACTTTTAGTGGATTTGGAAGCCTTTATTTAACTTCCTTAGCAAAAGAGCTTGTGATTCAATCAAAAGAATACAACATAAAGGAGCAATAAGTTGGTCTTGAAATGTTTTTGAGACATGGGCTGCATTTGAAGTACTTGTGTGAGTGTTAATTCTTCCCAGCAAATTTGTGAGTAACTATGATCTTAACTGCTTTTGTTGTGCTGCATTGTTGATGGGGCTCTGAGCTATTTAAATTGTTCATAGTGGAGAATCTTCGGTATGGTCTATGTACTGGTGAGACGTATCTCCCAATATACAGTACATGCTTTTATAACCATTGCAATGAAAAAAACTCACAGAGGACTGGGGATCCTTTTGCAAATGCTGACAGTGGTGAGGAACATCACAATGACAGGGTTCTGAGTCCCATCTGCTTGTTTAGGAGTGTCCATCTAGACGTGGTGGGGACAGACAGATTTCTTTTCATATGTCTCCCCTATCTGCATATACAGAAGTGAGCAGTGGGAGTCATATTTCAAAAGTTGAGGGTACATAAAGAAGAAGAAGAAGAAGAAGAAGAAGAAGAAGAAGAAGAAGAAGAAGAAGAAGAGGAGGAGGAGGAGGAGGAGGAGGAGGAGGAGGAGGAGGAGGAGGAGTTTGGATTTGATATCCTGCTTTATCACTACCCGAAGGAGTCTCAAAGCGGCTAACATTCTCCTTTCCCTTCCTCCCCCACAACAAACACTCTGTGAGATGAGTGGGGCTGAGAGACTTCAAAGAAGTGTGACTAGCCCAAGGTCACCCAGCAGCTGCATGTGGAGGAGCGGAGACGCAAACCCGGTTCTCCAGATTACGAGTCTACCGCTCTTAACCACTACACCACACTGGCTCTCCCGAGGGAGCCAGCGTACAGCTTCTGGGTCATGTAGCCAGCATGACTAAGCCGCTTCTGGCGAACCAGAGCAGCCCATGGAAACGCCATTTACCTTCCACCTGGAGCAGTACCTATTTATCTATTAGCATGCTTTCAAACTGCTAGGTGGGCAGGAGCAGGGGCCGAGCAACGGTAGCTCACCCCGTCGTGGGAATTCGAACCGCCAACCTTCTGATCGGCAAGCCCTAGGCTCTGTGGGTTAGACCACAGCGCCACCCAATACTGAACCTCCCCTCTCCCTCACCTTATCCCCTCCCCCAATCTGCTGCCCTGGCCACTTTTAACTATTATTTATTTATTGCATTTATATACCACCTTTCCTGCAAGGTAAAATATTGACACGCACACAAACGCACAAACAAAATCTCATCCAACTGACTGAGGTAGGCAGGGACCTCCAGGTATCCCACCTGAGGGAAGGCAAAGCCAAGCCTATGCTGATGGGGCCGCTCCAGATCCAGGGCTGCGCGCGTCCACGCAAAGGGCGCCCCCCGTTTTAAGCGGGGAGCGGTCATTTCTAGCAACAGAAGCAGAGCTAAGAAGCAGGAAGAAATTGTTTGGAATAACCAACTTCATAAGAAATGTCTGGAGTCCTTCACCAGGGGCTGTTGAGTAATCTTAGCAAAAGGGCAGAGCCTAATGGATCAATAAATGGTTCAACAAAAGAAAGCAGAGGTTAGGAATAAATAGACCGGTCTGTTCTATTTAATATGTCAATAAATAATCTGGAATGAGCAGTGAAAAAGCCATGTTTCTGGCTTGCATTATTAATCAGATAGTGAACATGCAAGTGGCCTGCGAAGAATTCCAGAAATGTCTTTCCAAAGTAGATAAACCGGCAACAAAAAGGCGAATGTGGATCGATGTAAGAAAGTGATGCACTGTGGAAAAAAAGAAAGAATGGAAGGAAGAAATCCTAACTTCCAAATGGTAGTACAGTGGTGCCTCGCAAGACGA
This sequence comes from Podarcis pityusensis, assembly GCF_964106645.2. Classification (NCBI taxonomy): domain Eukaryota; kingdom Metazoa; phylum Chordata; class Lepidosauria; order Squamata; family Lacertidae; genus Podarcis; species Podarcis pityusensis. The sequence goes on along the minus strand of NC_138034.1, from coordinate 43,147,892 downwards.
AAAGAATCCGTTCCGCAAGTCTCTTCGTCTTGCGGGTTTTTTTGTCTTGCGAAGCAAGCCCATTAGAGGTTTAGCTGCTTAGCGCTACAGTATTAGCGGCTTAGCCGGCTTAAAGATCAGCTGATAAGCGGCTTAACGATCAGCTGATAAGCGGCTTAAAGATCAGCTGATAAGCGGCTTAAGGATCAGCTGATAAGCGGCTTAGCATCAGCTGTTAAGCGGCTTAAAGATCAGCTGATAAGCGGCTTAGCATCAGCTGATAAGCGGTTTAGCGGCTTGGGAAAAAGGGGGGGGGGGGGAGGAAAAAAACCCCGCAGGAACTCGCAAGACATTTTCGTCTTGCGAAGCAAGCACATAGGAAATTCGTTTTGCGAAGCACCTCCAAAACGGAAAACCCTTTCGTCTAGCGGGTTTTCCGTCTTGCGAGGCATTCGTCTTGCGGGGCACCACTGTATGGCTAAGCACTAAGAGGGGAAGTATTGGGATCATGGTGAGCAGCTCAATGAAAACATGTGTAATAGTGGAGGCAACAGGATGAAGCATTTACATGAGAAATTAATTATTGGGGAAGTGATAGAAAATGAAATTGCTAACACAGAAACAATGATTTTATTTAAAAGTATAGTGTGAGCTGCATTATATACAGTTCCGGTGGCCAATATTGAAAAGGGCACTTTAGACCTGAAAATGGAGCAGAAAAGTAAATCAAAATTATGAATGAAGTCTTTTATATTAGAAATACAATAGGAGAAATGTTATTTGAGCACAAACATTTAATCCTACAATAGCTCTCTTTCAGGGTAAAGTTTGGGAGTGATCTTGAATCTTGAAACTACAAACCAAAGAATTCTACTTGTATAATTGGGCTTAACAAGATTCAGGAGCAGAGATTTAGCTTAGGAGTGATGGTGCCCCATTCTAACAACAGACTGTGAAATTGTAATGTGAAAAACAGCTGCCTGCCAACAGCTCCTCAAAACCTGCAGGCTGGTAAAGAGGTTTCCTGTTGTAATTGGAGGAGGGAGTGGGAAAGAATTGTAAAAGGGGCAAGAGGGAGAGAGAAATAAGTACCGTACGTTTCAGAAAAACGTAGAAATTTTAGACAATGCTCATAAGCAATGTATTTGACATCTTGGTTGAGAGTATACTGGAGGACAAAAAAATAATGCCACTGTTCCAAAACAGTCTTTTCTAATTCATTGCATCCATGTATTGTTACAAATATGTTTTCTAACCAGTAGAAGATACAAAATGAGAACAAGCTTGACTGTTGGTGAACATCACCAGTAATGAAAATTTGTCATTGACAACAACAATAACAGGCTGGAAAAGAGGAAATAATGCCAAAAACAATGGCTGAATGCCATCAGACACCACTATTTTCCCTCTGCCCTATCACTATTTCTATGGTTAGACAAAAACAGCTTCTTACTGGTTCTTTCTACATTACAAAAAAGACAGGAACATGAAAGGCACAACTCACTAAGCAGTCTTCAGCTTTTAAGATCTAATTTTGATGCTGTTTTTAAATATTGCTTTTTATAGGGGGTTTTTAATACTGTGTTGCTTAATATTGCATGTTCATTCTCTAACATATTATTGTTTCTGTTCCCTTTGGAAGCCACTCTCGGTACTTACTGGCAGAAGAACAGGATATAAATATTAAAGAAAGCATCATCATGACATTATGCAGTACAATACTGGAGAATGGGACTCCAAAGGATGAAATGGAAACAATATCTTTCTTTAGAAGCAGTAGACACCATGACACAAAAATAAGATTAGATGCACAATACAGTGGTACCTCAGGTTAAGAACTTAATTCGTTTCGGAGGTCTGTTCTTAACCTGAGGTACCACTTTAGCTAATGGGGCCTCCCACTGCCGCTGCGCTGCCGGAGCACAATTCCTGTTCTCATCCTGAAGCAAAGTTCTTAACCCGAGGTACTATTTCTGGGTTAGCGGAGTCTGTAACTTGAAGTGTCTGTAACTTGAGGTACCACTGTATATACTTTTCTATCATGCAAAAAATTGTCTTGTTGGAGATCTGTTTGGATCTATGCCTTTAGGAATGGAATAATGGTGCAAAATGTCTCAAATACAATGGCATTCACTATACAGTAGTAACTTGGTTTACAAACTTAATCCGTTCCAGAAGTCCATTCTTAAACCAAAGTGTTCTTGAACCAAGACGTGCTTTCCAATAGCAGCGGGGGGGACTCAATTTACAAATGGAACGCACTCAACAGGAAGCAAAACATGTTCTTATTCCAAGGCAAAGTTCACAAACCAAAACACCTACTTCTGGGTTTGCAGCGTTCTTAATCCAAGTTGTTCATAAACTAAGCTGTTTTAAACCAAGGTACCACTGTAGAGGAAGTCCATAGGTTAACTATGAGTCATTGAATAATATATATGTATGTGTGCATGCATGATGGGATTTGTAAACCAACAACATCTGGAGGGAAGCAGGGTAGGCTCCAACAGTGCACTTCCATTCATGGAAGAAATCCTTCACTGAACAGGAGGGCTTTGATTCAATGAGTGTTTCTGCTATGAGAAGGGAAAGGGGCAACTTTGGCAGATCCTCACCCCATGGCTTCTCACTCTGCCTGTTCCAGCTCTGTGTAAGATGATCTCTCAACCCTCTGGAGGTGAAAATGGCAAGTATTGCCTCCTAGCTTTCTTTCAGCAGGTTTGAAGAGTGTTCTTTCCGTGAACAGATCTCTGCTCAGGGAATCGTTGAATCCAACCCAATATTCCCCCCCCCCCCCAAGATGAAGTTCAGAGTTATACTGATAATTTCTTTTGAAGAAAGGCAGCTTTTAACAAAGCTTTTAGTGGGACAGCTCACCATCATAAAATGCTCCCTATATATTTCTGGCATTTGTTAACAAACTGGGAGGCAGCAAGACTGAAAGTGCTCTGAGGCTTCATCTCTGTTGTTAGTGGAAGAGTTTAAAAGCATTCAATTGTTTTGAGATTTGAAAGATTTATTTGCTATTGGGAATAGATCAGACCAGAAAGTAATTTCATGTGCAATAAACAAGCTTAGCATGAACAACCCTCACAAGTGGAATCTCAGATACCAATCTGCTTTTCCAGTGCACATTATTCTTTACTCCAAGGATCCACATAAACCACAATAGGACGCCTATGAAAAAGTTAAAGCTAAAGTTTCAAATCCTGAAAGACTTTCTTCTGGAGTTCAAATGCAATTAAGTTAACTGGAATTCCTTGAATTTCTCTCTCTCCAAGTGAGGGTCAATTTAAATGCTACTTGTTCCTAAAATGCCCTTCTCCATGCCAGCAATCTTTGTAGGTGTGGGATAACTTTCAAATCCCTATTTTAAATGTCTTCACCATGCGTGTCCTTAACAAGATGTGGAACACTGGATGCCAGCATCAGTTTTCCTCTGGACTATGAAACACTGGCTCGCTCATTCAGCACACAGTTAGATCAACACACATAGGATATGTCAAATATCCTGCTGTAAGAGTAGAAGATGCAAGTTTGCTGGTGTGTAAACAGATATCACTGCTCACTGGAAGGACAGATCATGAAGCTTAGGCTCCAATACTTTGGCCACCTCATGAGAAGAGAAGACTCCCTGGAAAAGACCCTGATGTTGAGAAAGATGGAGGGCACAAGGAGAAGGGGACGACAGAGGATGAGATGGTTGGACAGTGTTCTCGTAGCTACAAGCATGAGTTTGACCAAACTGCGGGAGGCAGTGGAAGACAGGGGTGCCTGGCGTGCTCTGGTCCATGGGGTCACGAAGAGTCGGACACGACTAAACGACTAAACAACAAACAGATATCCTTCTGCTTTGAACCAAGCCTCCTCCCCCCCCCCCCAAGTCAAGGTTTTCAACATGGCAGAATGTGAAAGATCCACACCTGGAAGACACCTATGGGTGCCAACATCTCTACGCTGGCTTTCATTTGATGATTTTAAAATTGGTGATGATTGTAAATGTTAATGGCTTCTATAAATTTGAATTTTCAATAGGTTGTCAGCTGCTTTGTAGAGGATTTCCTTTAATAAATAAACAAGCCACTTTCTCCAGCTAATTTTAGCAACATTTGCGTCAAAAGAAGAAGAAAAGCAAGACAAGAAATAGAAATACAAACTGTACATAAGAAGCTTTAAAGATAAATTAAAAATTCCTTAGTAACATGAGGAGAGCACTGAACCACTTTCCCTGCCTAAGCTGTCAGAGCTGGTCTCAAAGGTGGTTCTAAGTGCTCCCAGGCTGCTTGTGTTGGGGGACTTCAACATCCATGCTGAAGTGGTTGGCTCAGGTAGCTCAGGACTTCATGGCTGCCATTATGACCACCAAGAAGAGGATATTGGCAACTGGCCAGTAATACAGTGGTACCTCGGGTTACATACGCTTCAGGTGACATACTCTTCAGGTTACAGACTCTGCTAACCCAGAAATAGTACCTCGGGTTAAGAACTTTGCTTCGGGATGAGAACAGAAATTGTGCTCCGGCGGTGCAGCGGCAGTGGGAGGCCCCATTAGCTATAGTGGTACCTCAGGTTAAGAACAGTTTCAGGTTAAGAACGGACCTCCAGAACGGATTAAGTTCTTAACCCGAGGTACCACTGTACTTAGATTTTCAAAATCCAGGGAGGGTTTCTTGAGGAGGGGTCTTACCACTGCCTCCTTCAACCAAGCAAGGACCACCTCCTTCACAAGGAGGCATTAATCACCTTCCTAGCCCAGCCAGCTATCCCCTACCTGCTAGTTTTTATCAGCCAAGAAAGGCAAGGGTCCAGATTGCAAGTGGTCACCCTGAACAATCCAAGCACCTTGTCCATATCCTCAAGCCTTACCAACTGAAACTCATCTCCAAAAAAAGAAGAAGAAATGAAAAGCTACTCACCAGTAGTAACAGAGATATGAATAGAGGAAGAGGACACCATGGCAGATCCAGAAGCCCACTCTGTCCCAATATTCACTCTTGAGAACACTATGGCCACATTCCTGATGTTTCTTTGCAATTTAATCTTCATCTTTATATGATCTTTCACACATTGCAAAAGCCACTTCTGGAAATTTAGTAGAATCAAGAAGAAGCTTAGCACTTCTTTCAACATTCCTCCCACCCCTCAAAAATAAACAAACAAAAATCTGTTTGCAACCCTATTAACTTGGGGAATTGTTTGAGTTTTGTGCTGTCATTGCATGTGACAAAATTTGGGGCTGTATCCTGGCATGCGGTTATTTCCCTCTATTTAAAAATTAGCACAACAGGGCAGTATATGAACCATAAAGCGACAGTTCCATAAAGCAACAGATAGTGTAGTGTAAAAGGAACATTAGAAATAGGAACAGAGGTACTACCATTATGACTAGTAAAGCTAATGTTATGAACCCCATGTCTGAATGCATCCTATAACATGACCTAATAATGTCACCCACAACATCAGCAGTCCATTCACCTGCTCATCTTCCAATGTGATATATGCCAGTCGTCTGCTAGCAGTGCCCTTCTGCAGTCTACAAAGGACAAACCAGGTGGTTTATATGGCCAACAAATAAATAATTGACATGGTAAGATGATTCTGTGATTTACACTTGGTATATATTCACACTGGCACATTTATGCAAGGTTGCTGGCTGCTAGATACATGCCAACTGAAAGTCCCCCCCCCCCAAAAAAAAAGAACTGTAGTGGATCATAGTTCTAGACAGCCTTCCCCAACTTGGTGCCCTTCAGATTTTTTTGGATTACAATTCCCAACATCCATGACCATTGGTGATGCTGACTGGGGCTGATAAGAGTTGCAGGAGGAGGCTAATTAAGTTAAAACCACATCAAATGATCTAAGCAGGAAAAGGATCCATTTCTGATGGAATTCTGTTTCTAGAGTTTGCATATCTTTAGGGGATGATATCAGTTCAAGATCATCCAGTACTACATAACTCCTGGTTTTCAAGGAATTCAGTACAGATTTGCCAGTTGTGCTTTCTGCAAAGGTGGCTTTAGAGGAGAAATTCCAGAGGTAGGGCACTTGCATAAGCAGTTAGTTCATGAGACCCACAAATGCGTTTTATTCATTCTCATATTAAAATACATGCTCATACATTTACAAGCAAGTTTTATATACGATTCCTATCCTGCATTTAGAGTCTCCCGAAGAATAGTGAAATGTGCTCATAAAACTTCCTTTGAAATTTAATTCAGAATTAATGAACCTTTTTGTCACAATCAAGTTTTGAGTTTTGTTTATGAAATTATGTTGAGATTTATTCCTTTGTTTGCCGGCAACTGCTGTATAATGAAGATAGAATTTGTGTACGCTGTTCATGGAAGAAGGTGTGCTATGGAAACATTCATAAGATCTATCAATGCCATGTTTTGCCTCTTTTAAAAGATTTTCTGCTTTTATTAATGCTGTGCTCTATATCTTGTAAGCTGTGTTTTTAACTGCAGGCTGCTACTTTTTATTTTATTGTTTGAAATGGAATAATTGTGTTTTGGCTAATGGTGTTTTATGCTTTTATTGTTTTATGTGTGAAATGCCTCAAGAGGGTTTTGCTTTTGTTGTTTGTCCTGAAAGGTGGCATAAACATATTGAAATAAAAATATGTACTAACTCCCTCTTTTGTCATAACATGGCTACTCCCCACCACCCCCATCTTGCCAATTGAAGCAGTTTACTTGGCAAAACCACTAATGGCCTAAGCAGGTGGTTTAGAGCAGAAATTCCAGAGGAAGGGCACTTGTCTGTAGTCTTTGTAATTACTGCATAAACATGGCCCTTGTGATGCTGAGAGTGTTGCAGCCAGCAATATATGGACCCCAACTTCCCTCTCTTTTGCCTGCTTGTCCGCCTGAGGAGACAGCAATGCATGTTGCAAACAGGGTTCACCATAGCTTCACCCTACCCAATATTCTGAAGCAGTTCAGTCTACTGCCTTCATCTCACAGGCAAAGACCTAAACATTGAACAACTAAGTCTTTTTCAGCTAGAGTTAGCAAGCTATGCTCCCTGGAATCCATGCTGTTGGCTTGCCAGGAGAGTAGGAACAGAGTCTGTTGATTCTGGACTCAACTATTGCTTCTTAAAATAGATCCTTTACAGCATCTAAGAGATAAAACTACATTACTGTTATACCAGCTAGGGCAAAAATGGATGGGTGGAACAAATATTTCCTTTATTTATTTGACTGTTATGTTATCTTCTGTGTTTTGAGGAGTAAATCTACTTTTGTTTGGTTACAGTAATCTGGTGACTTCTGATCCAGAAATATTCTGAACTAGTTTACCTCATCTGACATTACTGTCTTCTCTGCTAAGCTACTGAAGATATGTGTGCAGCTCCCTAGAGACCTTGGTGAGCAGAACCTGGGAGCTAAAGGAGTGATGACTCAGTACCCTAGTGAGATCTCGTCTTCTCATAATACATACCGGTAGTGCTACTTCTCTTTTGGCTTCGTAGGTGCTGCTAGCAAGTAATTCACCAGAGCATTTCAGAATGGTTTTAGTTTAGTCCCCATGGTAAAGGTGGGGCAACCACACAAGATCCCAGAGTAAGTGGCTCACTGTATCTGAAACTATAGGGAGGGCTAGTTAAACCTGAATTTCAGACCAGAGTAGGGGAATCTGTGGCCTTCCAGATGTCATTGGTCTCCAGCTTCCATTAGCCCCAGCCAGCATAGCTAATGGCCAATGGCCAGGGATGATGGATGCAGCAACATCACCTGTCCTAGGCCTACAGCAGAACTAAGAGCTCACTTTTGTATATCCTTTGTAGTGCACATTACATGACAGGACTGCATTAAATGAATGGAAGAGTACCTTTACCTCCTTCCAATTATTATGGAAGAATACTTGCCTTGTGTGGACCCGTTCTAAGTTGAAATGTGCTTATTGCACTATTTTGGGGGTTGCAAACAATGGGCAATTTGAAGGCAAGGGAAGTTGAGAGCTTCTGAGGGCATCCTGTTTCATGTACCACCACCTGGGATGCACACTTGGTGATGTGTTAGTCAGTCTTTTATGTAGCATGAGCAAATTTAGAGACCTGGAGTGAAAACAGGATCCATTGATTTGCATGAAACTTGCATGATCACAATCAAAGTTTGCAGAAATACGAGGTACTGTATCATTTCTCCTTTAGGCCATATTTTCTTTCTTGAAAAAAAGAAGAAAAACCTGAAAATATACAAAAATTAACAAAAACAACTTTCTCTTTCCCTTGAGATTTTTCATTTTTCAAAGCAATCTCTTATTTTATCTGTATATCCCGTTCATCATTTTGTTTGCTTCTATAACTATATATGAAATACCAAGAAATATATACATATTTTACAAAAGAAACATTAAAAATATTATATGGGTATCTACCATCAATCATATGTTATATATACACACACACCATACAATATTTTGGTGTTTCTTTTTTTAGATTATACAGGCTACATACCCAACAGCAACCTGAATTTATAGAAGGTCATTTTTGCAGGCTATGAAAAAAGTAAATCCATACAAAATAGAAGCTAGATGATGCAGAATGAATTTGAATTGATTCTTGCATTGTTATCTGGAAACATGACTTCTTTAGGTTATTGTGCACACAGCCTAGCATATCAAAATAAAGTAAAATCCTTAGATTTTGTTGTGATGGCACATTAAACCATAAAAGCACACAAAATTACTAGATGCAGCATGGAGTGATTATTTATTTCCAGATTCAATGTGGTTAAAAGTGCATGTCTTTGCTATTATAATGCATTTCTATGGATGTCCTCTGACTTCTCAGAAAGAAGACTCTGCTAGGTAAAAAGGACAAGAGCTAAGCAATTTTTTTTAACAAAGATATAGCTAGGTCAAAAAGTTCTGACAACTACAACACAGTCAGCCATCTCTGAATGCTCCAATGGTTTTGATTTCACAGACACAACTAGGAATAGGAAGCAGATGTGTCTCCAACATTAACCCTCAAATACCCAGACTCTTTCCCGTTTTACTTTACTACGTTTGCTTTAGCAGGAAAAATATATTTGCATTTGTACATGCTGCAATAGTTTTCAACAACAAATTTCATTGGAGCATGTAAAAATTATCAGCGTTCACACATTGATACATTTTAAACTGCAAGAGAGTATAAAAGATACAATTGCAGAAATTACCAATAATTTGTATCTGACCTTTTATCCAGACATCAACCTATTTACCTTCCTGAGGAGCGAAAGTGCACATAGCAACAAATGGATACTCTTTCTTTCACTGTGCTGGATATTGTAAAGCAAGTTGTGCTATTGCATTAATGTTACAGGCTACCTCCTATAAATATACAAGTACGTAGGCCAGAGTCCTCAGTTGGAGAAGGTTTGCTTTCAGCTCCACACTGCATATTCAGCCAGGAGGGCAGAGAGACTTTTAAAACCCCTTATTATAGATTTTCTATAACAGTGCAGCACATAAAACATACCTCTCTACCTATCAAACCATCTAGGGCAAGTTTTGGCGTTTTGTTAATGGAACTGACTAATCTTTCACATTATGTGTTAATGCCTTGGTCTAGAGACATTCACAAATCCTCTTCCTATTGGTTGTAGGGCATAGGCAAATCTGTCAATTTGGGCTTGTTCCATTTTTCCAAATGGGAAATTTCTGTACATTTCCACCAGTTTCTGATCTATATATATACTTTCAATGCGCTCATGAAAATTTACCAGCACTTTAGTGAGAATTTCTTCTAAAATTCACATTTTTTAATGCAAGTTTGTCCAAGTTACACTTTTTTTCAAAGCACATTTTCACTAATGTGATGCATTTTAGAATGTTATTTTTGTTGATGTATGTATTTTTATGCACACTGTACCCAAGAATATGCATTTTTGTACAATTACTTGGCTGGACAACTGCATCGCAAAATTCAGAGAAGTAGGAAATTCAAAGGATGGCTGTGTTCCAGTTGATATATTATTTTGGAAAGGGCCAGTCAAGTAAGTGTACCTTTAAATGTGAACTAAATTAAATTTCTCACTTGTCTCTAATTAGCTATGTTTTTAAAAATCCTTTGTTTCCACCAAACTCAGGAAAATTCAGTAAAGTTCCTTAAGTCTGTAACAATAAGCAACCCCGCCCCCCATTTCAGTATCAACCCCTGTGCTCTCCCAATCACAATGAGTAATGCCAGGAGACTAAACCACACAGACCTTAACCAGCCCTTGAGTCTCTGCAGAAACCAGTACTGCCCAGAAGTTCCATTGAGCAGTTTATTCAAAGTATAAGGGAAAAGCAAAGAATAACAAGTATTCAGCTCAAAATTGAATAAAGAACTATACCAGTATATTGGTCTAACTAATCCTACACTTGATCCAAACTATCAAATTTATCTGCATTGTGCTTATGACACCTCATCTGAGATACAGAACTTCCATTTTCTTCCCAGAATATATGATGATACTTGAAGCTGAAAGTCCCCAGGAGTGCTCAACTTTGCATAGTTTCTCACAGAACTTTTAATACCACAATGTGGAAACAGTCATGAGGCCTAGGGGCAGATATGTCCCAGGAACGGGGCAGGCCGCCCCACTAGGGGATGTTGCATGCTTGCCAACACATGCAAATCTACTGAAAGGTCAAATCATGTTGATTTTGACAAATGCAAGATGAATGTTAGAATATGCCCTTATTCTACATTAAGAGTTGCACACCACTACAGAGGAGCAAATAGCTATTGACTCACCTTTCCTATTATCTGGTGGGAGAGGAAAAGATGAAAAAATCTTCAGTGGAAAAATTTAGGGAAGGGACATAACTCAGTGGTGGATCAACTACTTTGCATCCAAAATGTCATTGGTTTAATCCTGGTCATCTCCAGGTAGACCAGGGAATGTCACCAGTCTGAAACCCTGGAGAGCTACTGCCAGACATTGTAGACAATAATGAGTTAGATGACCCAATAGTCTGTCTCAGTAGAAATTAGATTTTTCTGTTTCTATGGCTATTTCACTATACAGTTGTACCTTGGATTCCGAACGGCTTGGTACTCAGATGTTTTGATTCCTGAACGCCACAAACCCAGAAGTGAGTTTTCCGGTTTGCGAACCTTTTCTGGAACCCGAACGTCCAATGGGGCTTCCATGGCTTCCGGTTGGCTGCAGGATCTTCTTCCAGCCAATCGGAAGCCGCGCTTTGGTTTCTGAACGTTTTGGAAGTCGAACAGACTTCCGGAATGGATTCTGTTCAGCTTCCAAGGTACCACTGTATAGTGGTACCTCGGGTTACATACGCTTCAGGTTACATACACTTCAGGTTACAGACTCCACTAACCCAGAAATATTACCTCAAGTTAAGAACTTTGCTTCAGAATGAGAACAGAAATCGTGCTCCGGCGGCACGGCGGCAGCGGAAGGCCCCATTAGCTAAAGTGGTACCTCAGGTTAAGAACAGACCTCCAGAACAAATTAAGTTCTTAACCCGAGGTACCACTGTAGTGATCTTTTTTAATTTTAATTTTACAAAATAGAGAGGACAAAGGGAACATAAAAACTAACATATACATAATAGTTTTATCTGCAGTCATTGTGAAAGACCACTAGATGTTTCACACAACCAGCTAGAATAAGTTAGTTCATGCCTGCTCCATTTGCAGAGACAGGTTTCCCACCTCTCATTCTGTCTCATTCTCAGCTGCATGCAGTAGCCTCTGTCACAGTCTTCTTCCTGGCTGTCATTTAACAGTACATATCAACACTGAATAGTAAAACCCAGTTAAACATGACAGTTCCACAGCACATCGAAATATACCTTGTCTTTTCAGTCAAGTATATTCCATCCATATTCACAAAATATTCTTTGAGAAAGCCATATACAAAATGTTTCACATGTCTCTGCCACTCAGGAGTAAACCCAAGGATATCAGTCTCGGTTCAGATTCACAGCCTTATGTGATAAGAATAAAAATGATTATCCTTGGTGTCAAACACAGGTGGAATGTTTTAACTATGGCTCAATCATGATATGCAACCTACCTGGACCACCAGCATTTGAGTGCAGCCCCATGAAGCAAATTATTTGCATAAAGCAGCCATCCCAGAAATTTGAGCAATTTCAACCACACATATTGCAAAGGCTCACACAGGAGGGCTTTTTGGTGTGGTTGAAATTGCCATGTGTGGAACCACATATTTTATTCAAGCAACTTGTCATACAAAGTCTGTTCAGTGGTTTTCAAATAGCAGTCATGTGGCAGGTTGCATGTATGCAGCCGGCCTGCATCTGAAGAATCAATCCATTTGACCACCATGACCTAAGTGTGGACAAAGAGTGGAAGAGAACAAAGTCAACTTCGTTTAAGCCCTAAGTTGTTACCATTTTTGAGTGTCAATTCCATTTTTAGTTTCCCAACTCCACTTCATCAGTTCTTTCACAGACTGTGAAATCCATCGTGTTAATTGGTGGAGGTGATGCAAATAGGGGGTAAGTGATCACACCACTTTCTGCCAGCTGCATTCTCTGCTTCTATTGTTACTGCACACCATTCCTTAAAATGCATTACATTTCTGTCCACCTAGATAGGAAGCACTATTTCCAGCATGCAGACTGAGACCAAAATCCTGAAGCAAAATCAGAGTAAGGGCAGCCCTCTTTCTGATGTATTCGGGATTTAAGGGATACCTCTAACCCAGAATATGCCAGAAAGAAGAAGAAAGCGGCAGCAGAAAAAAAGAGACAGAGGCTTCAGTATTATCTGGGGAAACATTTCCCCCATGACCCCCAAAATCTGGCATAAAAAATAGTTTTCCTGACTACACACCTCTTCCCCCTTTCCCATGCAAGTCTTCTATTTGAAAGATAATCATTAGTTTTCCCATTGTTCCCAAGTAAGTAAGCTCTTTCCTGGGAGCCCCACTTCAGCAGTTATGCTGTCTCAAATGAAAGGCAACTTGAAAAATGTCCTTCCCTGCTTCTTTTAATAGTGATTAAGTTACATCCCTAACAATGACTTTTCACAAGGCATAGTTGTGGGTGTATGGCATGTGCCAAACGTGTGCAACTCCCCAAGCGTGAAGGTTCGTAGCAGTGCAGTTTGTGCTGGAAGAAATTCAGTCAGACTCCAACTTTTCAGTCAGTTCAGTCCTTTACTGACAGGTTCAAAGCATTAAGGCAGTTTCACTATATACAGGCTTCTACTAGATCCCTAATAGAAGGTTCAGGCTTCAAATGCAAAGCAAGTACAACTCACAGCATACATACACACAGACTTCAGTATCAATCTGGCAGAGCTTCCTTACAGCAAAGCAAAGAGGAAATGCAGAGCTCCCTCTTAATATACCCAAGAGTAACCACACCCTTGGGTCACAGTGACCTCCTTGGCTGATTGCCAGGTCAGTGACTTTCAAACACTAATCATAAAACCTGCAGCCTGCAAGATAAGGGAAGCACATGCATCAGATTTTGCTTACCAGCAATTAAAGGAACCCCAACAATAGTATTTATTTTCTCCGAGCAACATGACCCTTGGGATCCATATTTCATTCCAGCTGAAAGTACCTGCAATTTGTAAGTGCATGGTGCGCTTCAGATGAGTTGAAGTTAATGAAGTAACTTTGTAGCAGTGCGATTTCAGTTTTCCCCAAGAGTTTTTTTTAGTGGTCCCAGACTCATCTCTTTGAAACTATTATATCACAGCAATATTGATTAATAAATTGATACAGCACCATCAATATGTGGGGGAGGATGATCCTCCCTTGTCTGTCTGACAATTTATGTGCCATGCCACAGCATCTGTCAAGAAACACAGTTTTCAAATTAATGGAATGCAGGTTGTTGAATATTCTGTAGAATATTGCCCATTTAGCATATGCCAAAGGCATCAGTGTCCTAATGAGTGTAGTACAGAGGTAGAAAACCTTCCAGCCCATAAGCCTAATCTTACCTGTCAGACTTCCCCATTTGAGTCATGAGTCTGTTCTGGACAAGCCACACCCACCTACACCTGATATGATGTCATATAGGTGTAAAGTAAGTAATGTTGGGGCTTTGCAGTCATTGCCAGTTGGTAGTTCCTACAAAGCTCTGTTGTGCAGTACTTGGGAACCACAGTGCAAAGTGCTTGGGGCTTGGGAAGTTCTGAGCATAGGGGTTGCAAATTGCTTCCTAAACAGCTGACAGCCAGCTGATTGCTGGGTGCTTGGCCTATGCCCAGTGCTTTTCAAAGGCTCAACGTATTTAATTTATTTAAACTATATATATGGTTGACTACCCTGGCGTGCAGAAAATTGAGACTTGTGTGGGGTTTTTTAGAAAAGACTTCAGTTTTGTTTACAGCTTATCTTACCATATAATAGATCCACAGAGCTTATCTGAATCAGTGTGAGCAACATAAATTCAGATAAGCATTATCTGCATTGTCCTTATGACAGTTCCCTAGGGTTGCAGAACTTCTGTATTCTTCCCAGAATATATTAGGATACTTGAAGTTGAAACTTATGGGCCATATCTTCTAACAATAGGCACAATTTTCAAGTCCTTGTAATATATTTTAGTGAATATTCTGTAGAACACATCATTTAGCATATGACCGAGGTGTCAGTTTTATATGCATAGTGGTGTAGTATATAGCCCTGTGCAAACATATATTCCATGTAGCAATGAATACACAGGAGTCTATGTTCCCACATTTGTAGGCTCACAGCAGACAGGTAGATAATATACACCATTTGGAAATGAAAATATATGACCATCCCTCCAAATTGTGTGAGTGTGAACAATATCAGAATCAGGATTATGTATCATGAACATTAAAAAATATTGAATGCACAATAAAAACAACATCTGAAGAGCCCCTAAGAATACAAAATTAATGACAGGAGAGGTATAACCTCTCTCTCTCTCTCTCTCTCTCTCTGCAATTATTATTATTTATCCAATTAATGCATGCACAGAGCAATCCAAATTATAGGAAGTGAATGTAATTTATGGCAGGGTAAATTATGCCAGCAAAAATTATACCTGTTCCAAAGCCTATTAAGGCACAGGGCTACTGCTGGCTAAGCCCTGGGTAATCCAGGATAGAGGACTTCTTTCATCTGAGCTGGTATGAGGGGCTTCAGATGGCTGAGCTTAGATACCCAGGTTTAGCTGGCAATCCGCCTATTCCAAACTTTGCTAATACCAGCAGATCTTGGGTTTGAATTGCTCTCTTACTGTTGTAAATTACTGTATATATTTTCTATTTAGTAAGTGTTTTTGTTTTTTAAGATTGATGAAATAGATGTTACCTGCAGCAGCAAGTGACATTTTCTCCATTCTCCCAGGCCAACAACAGAACAGTTTGTAGGGCTCAGGCCCTTTGAAGTGTAACTTGAGGTGGATTTTGTAATGAGTTAAAATGATCAAAGTTTTAAATCAGCCAAAGAAGCATCAAATACAGTAGAAAAGGCAGTCTTCATAATGAGCACAAGGAAGGATTTGGTTTCCTTCATCCTCTCTTGACATTGATTAATCTATGAAGCACAAGCAGGTATCAGCCAATGTGTGTGGGGGTGGGCCACGTATTTAATAGTTGTATAAGCTCAGGTTCTGCATCTCTGGGAAACGCACACCATAAATGTAAGGCAAACATTTGTTAGATGCATCTTATAAAAACACAATTGTGAGAGTCAGAGGTAGCAATCCCAGTAGTATCAGCAGCAAGAGTGAGATAGGCCTGATTACGGAGGAACAAATTCCATTCCCATGGATATGAAAATAGAAAGTAAACATAAGGCAGGAAGCTGTGGTGAACACACTAGATAGAAGTCAGCTTGGATGAGAAAAGTGGGGGTGGGGGTGAAAGAGAAAGTGAGGGAAAGAGAGGCAGACGGAGAACAGGACACTTAAATGAAGTGACAGGAAGCAAATTCTTAACTACATTTCTTGCCAGAAATGTGATTGTACTAAATGAAAGTCTTTTCCTCTCCCCTTCACAATTCCTCCAAGGAACTGAAGAAAGAATATTTGAGATGGGAAGGGGGTTGACTCACTGCTTGCATTTTTCTTGTGTGAACTTCATGGCTGTATGTCAGAGTTCCTCATATTTGAGAATACAGTGATACCTCGGGTTAAGAACTTAATTCGTTCCGGAGGGCCGTTCTTAACCGGAAACTGTTCTTAACCTGAAGCACCACTTTAGCTAATGGGGCCTCCTGTTGCTGCTGTGCCGCTGCTGCACAATTTCTGTTCTCATTCTGAAGCAAAGTTCTTAACCCAAGGTACTATTTCTGGGTTAGCGGAGTCTGTAACCTGAAGCATCTGTAACCTGAAGTGTCTGTAACCCGAGGTACCACTGTAACCTGCAGTTAGATGAACACTGTCATGTTGATAATAAATCTCATTGAATTCCATGGGATTTACTTCTGAGTCAACTTGCACAGAATTGTGCTTCCTTTGAACATCACCCCCAAATATTAACTGAGCATACAAAAGCCAAAGTGGCATCCTCTTAAATCCATCTAACACCAATGAACTTCATCACTGAAGTGAGCAGACTTCATTAACTTATCAGAGGCTTATCACCAAGGAACTCATTGTGAGGACATTGCCCCCCCTCACTTTGTGGCTCATAGTTTCACGTGAGAGGTGCAGTTGTTCTGAACTCAGTTGCTAAGTATGGATTTTAGCAAGGCTCTAGTGACTCAAATCTAGACTCTCACACAATATTCAGGGTTGCGGACTCAATGAAATTACTAAAAAGCTATGTACAATTGAGAAAAAATCAGATGGAGAAGGGATTCTTTAATAAATTAATACCAGATTGTTAAGAAGTATCCCATGAAGATTTCAGCATCTGGCATTGTTCAACCTTTTTATCAATGAAAGGAACAAAACAATGGAGAATAATCCTAGTATCTAGATAATGTGCTTAAATGTGAAAGTATAAGATAAGTAGCACTAAATTTAATTGTTGTTGTTGTTACATATGCTTGAAGCTACTCTGAGATGTTTCCTTGAAGAACAATAAAACAAAGAACAGCCACTCACCCTTCTCAACGATATGGTGTTTGCAGCCTGGAGTAGCCTTTGCTCCCAGCACCCATTCCTAAGCTTCTGCTCTGCATAGGCAAACTCCGGCCTTCCAGATGTTTGGGAATACAATTCCCATCATCCCTGACCACTGGTCCTGTTAGCTCAGGATGATGGGAGTTGTAGTCCCAAACATCTGGAGGGCCGGAGTTTGCCTATGCCTGTGTTAGGAGATATCTCGTCCTCTCCCAGATGGTGCAGGATTCTAATTTGTTGCCCGCAACAGTGGCCAATCATGGGCAGGCTGGGGTGTGTGACACAAGTGTGGGTGGGGCCAGGGTTGACTCTTCAGAGGCATCACTTGGGTCCACTACAGGAGGATAAAAGCTAGCATGTCCCTCACCTGGTACAGCAGTCGACTTCAGATCTGCCTCCCACCCTCCCTTGTTATGGTCTTCTGTTTGCTTGCAATTTAATGTATTGCTGGACCTTTCATGGGTTTATGGTTGCTCTATTTGGGGCCAGGGAGGAATTTGTTACATCAGACTAACAGGGCCTTCCTGAGGGTATCACCTTCTTCGTAGCACAACTTTGGCAGATATGTCATTGGGTAAGTTCCTAGTAATAATAATATTATAATAATTTATTATTTATACCCCGCCCTTCTGGCTGGGTTTCCCCAGCCACTCTGGGCGGCTCCCAACCAAATATTAAAAGCACAATACCGCATTACAGCATTAAGCATTATAAACTTCCCTAAATTTCCTAGTTGGTGATGGAAGGGGAATTCAGTGTCCATGTTTCCTATTCCATGGCAATGGGGTATCTTGTTAAAGGGATTCAAGGGGGCGCTTCTTCTATGTGCACATGCAGACGAGGGCTGACAGCCAAAGCACTCTCCAACATAGCAAGCCTGTGAGGGGTCATACCTAATTGATGTATGTCATAGGCCTAACCCACACCAGGCTTGACTCCTGGTATTCTTCCAGCAATCAGGCTGGAGGTCTTGGTGGACCACCCAGTGCCAAGTCAAAACTCACTTATATTTGTAATCTAAAAGGTTGTGGCCTAATTGTAAGCTCCAATGAATTATGTCTATGATACTTGTTTCTCCCAAATGGCCAGAGGATGGTGGATCTCACGGCACCTGGGCTTGCAAACAGCTAGTATTATACAACTTTCATACTTTTTCTTATGATTCTTCATTCTTCAAATTGTATTTGAAAATTATGTGAGATAAAATTTCAGTTATATTCTCGTGTGTGTGTGTGTGTGTGTGTGTGTGTGTGTATGCAAGGTTTTTGTTGTGCTTACCTTACCTTCCAGGTAGTCAAGGGGTGTTTGCAAGTATCCTTCCTTTTGCTGTGTAAATCACCCTTCAAGTGGTTTGCACTGCAGCCTTCTTCAGTGCCAACACTTTCTGAAAACAAATATAGCTTCTCTAGCTGAGATTTCCTGCAAGCTGGGAAGGATGGAAGGCTGCCTCTTATGTGTCTAACAGCTGTTCATTGCTGGGTGTTTGTTATTTAAAAAGTGAAGTGCAGAATTCTTTGTTCTAAGGTAAAAAGTGCTGGTGGGATGTTTCATGTAGGTGTGGGGTGCCTTTGGCCCTCCACATTCTGTTGAGCTAGCCATGGATGCTGGAGTTCAACAACATCTGAGGGCCAAAGATTCCCCACACCTGGCTTAATGGTCAGAAACACATAACACTCATGGCCACCTTGCAATGATGAGATGAGCCCAACTTTAAAATAATTCTGAAGTGTTCCTTCTCTAAATTCCTGAGAAAGGGGAAGAAAAATGAGAGCCTCTTTCATAGGGTAGGAAAACTTTTGAGAAACTGAAGGACAGGCTTCAGAACAGCACTACAAACAGCAGTTCTATGAAAAGATATGAATTGGGTCAAGGCGTAGTACCAATTAAGGAGTTCACAGGGAATTTTAAAGCTTCTTTGCAGCATCACAATTGAATTAAGGATATATTTTCCTGTTTCCTCCTGTAATCTTTTGCAGTCTCTCACATCCCCTATACTACAGGTGGGCTGTCTCTCATCTGTATGTGTGTCCTGAAGCTCTGCTCATTTATTTGGGGATATTTTATATCAATGGCCTTGGGTATACAGAAAGACCATTGATGTCCCTGCCTACACTGACTGGCAGCTGCTCTCCCAGGTTTCAGGACAGGAGTCTTTCTCAGCCCTTTAGAAGTGCCAAGCGTTGAACCTGAGATCTTTTGCATCCAAAGCTACAGCCCATATTTGTGCAGACCTAGATTATTGGGATTGATTAATCCCTTCAGCCTTCCCTAATTTGGAGTATTATGATTTTGATTATTATTTATAAAGCCTTCAATTCCACAGACGTGCTCATTAATTAGCTTCTATTGAACTCAATAAAATTTAATACTTGTAGCATTGACTCTTAGAAGGGAATGCCCTTCAAAGAAGGGCAAACTCAGAAGCTTTTTCTTACTTGTCTGTAAGCAGCAATATGTATCTAAAAATAGGATGAAGAACCTTACTCTCCTCTGCCTTTCTGCAATATTTATCACTGCTGGAGAAAAAGGAATTTAACAGATGCAAAAATATACAGGTGAAATCAGAATCATACATAATAATTTAGACACTTACCATTGCAAACCAAGTTATTTCATATTTCAAGCCTGTGCCCTCTAGAATAAAGAAAAAAGTTTCAGTTCTCTCCTAGATAGAAAGTACCAAATTCTTTCCCAGGCAAACAACTTTTCAATTCTCCTTTCTGTAGAACTTGAGGGAAAGAAAAATCCCCATTTTCTGACTACCATTAATGTCATCCAAACTTCAAAATATGCAGCTATGCTCCAGTTGTAATACTGATATATAACCTTCTTTGATTTGGATTATTTTTATGCAATCAACTTTGTTTTAATTATTGGTTTTCTGGAAGAAATTGTGAGGCTGTGTGAAAATGTCAGGGCGGGCATTTTTATGCTTGTGACAAAGGACAAGATGATGCCCCAAATTCCATGTACGTAAGCAGAACAGGCTGGCCACTGGAATCTTTAGCTGTGTTCATTCTTCTGTTTATTGTGCACCCACTGTATTTTCAGCCCTGGGTTTTAATCTGTGTTCACCCGGGAGATGTAATGCACTCCTGTTTAACATTGCTCTGTTATTCATCTTACCACAAGAAAGATAGGCACAGCCATGTAGTTGTGAACTTAACAACATTAGCCATTTACCAGTTACTGCAAAAGCAAAGAGGAAACGAGGAAGAGAAACTAGATGCACAACTCAGGAAGGTCAGTGTCATGGACTGGTTGGACACCGTTGGGGCAACACCAAGGGAAATGGCTCAGAGCCCAGGGAGTGGTGGTGGAACGATGAATGGTCAGAGGGAGAAGACTAGGAAGAGGAGGTGAGTCAGGCTGGTGAAGAGTCACAGGGTCTCTCTCTCTCTCTCTCTCTCTGTGTGTGTGTGTGTGTGGAGAGAGAGAGAGAGAGAGAGAGAGAGAGAAGGGGGGTATTAATTAATTACTCCATTGTCTCTCTTTGTTAAATTTTACATAGTAACTTCCTTGAGGCAGGGACCTGTCTTTTTGTTGCTGTCGTCCTAGAGTGCTTCCGGGCATAGGAGATTTAGCAGCACCTAATCAATTCTTTCCTCTTCAAGCTGAAAGCAGAACAACATCCCTGCAAATCCATGTGACATTTAATAACTGGGCAAGCTGCCCTCCCCCCACCCCCACTGAAGGAGCAATTTCTGTTGGCACCATGCCATGGCACTGAGGAGAAAGTGGTATGCTACAGTCCCTATCCTATAGTCCTGATCATGACTGGACATCTGGTTGCCCACTGTGAGAAGAATATAATGCTGAAGTAAAAGGGTCTTTGACCTGATCCAGCAGAACTCTTTTTGTTTTTGTCCTCACTGCCATAGTTACAACTTGAAGGAGGAAAGAAACAGATATAAATGCAATGCTATTTGGAATGGGGAATTCACAAAGCAATACAACTAATTTGTAGAGAGAGGAGAGAGATACCATAGAGAAAGAAATGTGTAAATCTATAAAGGAATCAAGCAGCCAAAAGAAAAGGGAGGGGAAAACACCCAGCTATTGAACAGCTGTGTGATGGCTTATCATCTACACCTGGGGAGACTGTGCAGCTGCTTTATTGTGTTTTAAAAAGTAGGATTGTGTGAGCTCTGAAAAATAATGGGGAAAATACATGAAGCGGATGTTTTGCTTTGTGAAAAATGAGTAACAGTGTCACTATTCCACAGCAAATGTCCACCTTAGATACAATCTAAGTCTTCTTACTAGGCTTTTAAGCTGCCCTTAGAACAATATAAGACTAGGAAGGTATGTTCAATTGCATGAAGGGTATCCCACCTACTGCCACAGTTGGATGCAGCAATGCTTGAAAATACCAGTTGTTGGAAATCACGGGAGGGGAAAGTGCTCTTGCGCTCATGTTCTGCTCCCTGGTTTCCTACAAGCATCTGCTTGGTCTCTGACAGAACAGGATGAGCCATTGGCCTGACCCAACTGACTGTTCTTTTGTAGTCCATTAACATCTGATGGTCTCCAGTGTGGTGTAGTGGTTAAGAGCGGTAGTCTCATAATCTGGGGAACCGGGTTCGCTTCTCCACTCCTCCACATGCAGCTGCTGGGTGACCTTGGGCTAGTCACACTTCTCTGAAGTCTCTCAGCCCCACTCACCTCACAGAGTGTTTGTTGTGGCGGAGAAAGGGAAAGGAGAATGTTAGCCGCTTTGAGACTCCTTAGGGTAGTGATAAAGCGGGATATCAAATCCAAACTCTTCTTCTTCTTCCATGTTGGCTGCCCCGACTCTCTTGTCTTTGCAATTGTACTACAGAGCAATCACAGAAAATTAAATTGCCATCGTGGAATGAAAACCTTTGAGGTTTACAATGAAAGGTTGGACACAAATATGTGGAGAGAGCTCAAGGTATAAGTTCATATCCTGAAATACATAGCTATTTAGCGATAAAGATTGCTTGTATGAACACCATCAATATAATCTTTTAATAATATGTTTTTGTGCATTTAGGTATTTGGCAACAATTCTTCTTCTCTCCCTTTCATCCGTCTTAGGTTACAGTATTTTATATTGATTCTATGCTGCTTTTCATTGACAGTTTAGATGTTATATTGATATTGATATTAAGTTTGTTTGACTGAGTTTTCTATTTTCTATTCTTTTTCCTGCTTTTAAAAAGTTTTTATTTACCAATAGATTATTGTAGTACAATTTGTAAGAGTTTAATTGAGTTTAATAAATTTATAAAATTTTACTAATTTTTGAAGTTTTGTAAACTGTCCACAACACTTGGATGTTGGGTGGTTTAAAAATGCCCACTATCTAAGTAACAACAAGCTTTACGAATCTGAAACCATCTGTAGTCTCTTAGATATATTGGAGGCAAGGGTTGGGGGCTTAATTGTCTGTAAAAGGCAAGATAGAGGAAACATGCAGAAATTATTTCACAACTATGAGAAATGAGAGCTACAGAACCCAATAAAACATCTCACAGCTAGTTAAGCAAAAATAGTTCCTCCCCCCATTGGCTTAAAAATAATAATAATAATTAAGGGCTGGCATGCACATGGGGAGGAGAAATAGTCTTACGCACATGTTTTCCTTGGAGAATTTGAACAACACATTTTTCCTTATGTGCTTAAAAATATATGAAAATGAGCCAAAAGAAGTAGCACTGCTGGCAGCAATCACTCTGTTTTGGCAATGCATATGGCAGTCCATGCCCTTCACAAATAGCTTTAGATCCAATTTCTTTCCTATTTTGCAAAAAGCTCAACAACTTTGCCCAAAAAAACTTCAACCACTTTTCTGTCTGGATTTTCACTTTTTGAAATATGGCAACCCTACAGGCAGGGCAAATTTCTGCTGCTCACCCTGCATAGAACCTAATCATGGGATGGGCAGATTTGTAAAAAGAATTGGTCTCCTTCCATGGAAGGCAGGGGAGAAGAGGAGACTACATCAGTAACAATTTGGCTGGGCTGAAGAGTGAGCTACTGCCTATGCATTATGGTGAAGGCTACGTCTCACACCCATTTCTGTTTCCCTGGCTTGAACATCAATTATCCAGCTCTTTGTGTGCACCACAGAGGCCAGATTTGTCCTGAGGAATTTTAGCCCTAGCTCAGCTGCACACATTGCGCAGTCAGTCAGGCTGATGGAGACAAGCTGCCCACAAAACTGAAGCTCTACCCAGCTTTCTTTAAGCTCATTTGTCTGACAGGAAATTATGAAAAGTGGGGGAGATAATGGGTGAGGGAGCAGTGCCAGACCTTACTACAAACATTGAAGTATTTACTGTGGCAGGCCCTGCCCTGTGGAACTGCCCCTGCCTTCTTTTAGACTTCTTCTGAAAACTGTGTTGTTTCGACAGCACTCTACAACATGATTTTATTTCTTTTTAACCAATCGCTACTTAGGGCTCGTCCTAATTTCTAGGCACAGGTCGAGACTTTCCAGCATTGGAGTCCTTCTTCTGCCTCACTGCTTTCTCCACAAAAGCCCACTCTTTACCACGGAAAACAATTCCACAGAAAACCCAAATTTCAGTTTGCTCCAATTTAGCTGTAAAGGTCATGGTTTTCCTGGAGAAAGGGTGGGGTTAAAAAAACCCACATTCAAACACGGACCTGGAAGGCCTGGAAAGTGTTGGGCAAAAGATAAGAGTGGAGAAGGCCATAAGACAATTCTGCTGGTGTGGTGGGGGTCTGGAAGCCTTTCACAAGAAATACCTCTGCTCACTCAGAGATGTATTTACAGTCTTTATTTACATATATGTACCAAGTACAGAGCATAGCTTCATGCTTCTGAATCCTCGGTGCCAGATCCAGGAAGTGGGAGCTTTCGACTCCTCCTCCAGCAGAGCAGCCTGGGAAGTCCCAAACACCTTCTTTGTTCCCTATGCTTCAATCCTCTTCTGTCCTGTGCTGAAGGAACTGGCATCACCTCTCCCTCTCTACCTGAGCTAGTAGAGTGGTGTTGCTTCTCTCCAACATCAGGGAGCGTCCTCTTCACTGGAGTTATTTCCGCTTGCTCTCCCTACTCAGTTCCTCCTGTCTCTTCTACAGGCTGTTGTTCCTCCCCCTCCCTCAGTTCTGGGGCATCCCCTGGCAGCCCCGTGACAGCTGGGCCAGGCCAATGGCCCATCAAGTCCAGCATCCTGTTCTCACGGTGGCCAACCAAACGCCTGTATGAAACTGGCAAGCAGGACCCAAGCACAACACACTCCTCCTGTGGTTTCCAGCAACTGGTATTCAGAGCACAACCACCTTAGCTAGTAGCTATTGATAGCCTTAACCTCCATGAATTTATCTGATGCTCTTTTAAAGCCATCCTAGCTGGTGGGTATTTTGACCTTGTAGGTTATATACTGGCTTGATACGCTTTTATGGAAGTGTGGGCTATAAATTATTTGAGAAATTTGAATTAAATCAAAATCTAGAGGGCACCACTTTGGCTACCCCTGCTGTAAGCAACTGGTGTCAAGACCAGTGGACACAATAGTCAGTGGCGGACCTTGGGATCTGAGATTTCAGTGGCACCCTGTGTAACACCCAGGAGTGTCAGCTTGGCTGTGTGGCTGTGGGTGCCTGGGACCGTGGATGCCATGCAGCATGCATGGCCCTAGTGTCGAAACTTGTGGGTGCCCGGCCCTTTCATGAACTGGTTGTGCTTCCCTAAGCCTGCCTCTGCCATAGTAGCCTGAATATACATAGCTGTCTGGCCTTTTGTAGAGTGGTTCCTTGCTTTTAGTTTACCCAAACCCACAGGCAACTAACCCTTTCTGTCAGGGAATTCAGTAGCTATCGGATATGGTGGCAAAGCGTCAACTCTGCATCCAGGAGACAACTCTTCCATGGTATTTTGGAAAGTAGTCAAAAGCTGACATAAATGTGGCCGCAGCTGATACTGTTTGTCCTCTTTTACAATGGGTGCTGTGCGCTTGCAGGGCTATGAACATTGCTCACGTTTCCACTGACAATATGCCTTCACCGTTCAAATTGGATACAGACATCTTCTGGAAACTTCGAAAGTTGCCAGACAGATGCCTGACAGTTATGCACATATGGCACATCATATAGAGTATCTTCCTCCCTTCCCTATGTTTCCTTTCTCTCTCTATTTCTCTTTCCCCATCTGACTGACTGAACTGAAGTGTTAGAGACCACAGTCAAGCTACTCGAACTATAAGTCATTCTTAGACAGCACTACTAAGATAACATAAAAATGGTGTATGCTTATTTTCAAGTTCTCTGTTTAGAGAACAAGCACAGCACGGCTGTCACATGAACAGCCTGCTTGCCTGCTCTGCGGAGAGATTTTTTGTATATATTATTGGGCCTCTCACCCTCCCTTCCTCCAACCATACTCATTTGCCCCCCCCCCATTTGCTCAGGAAATAAATCAATTTCATCTGCTATAGTTTGGTTTCCTTTTCCCCCCTTTCTGTCTCTGTCTCTCTCTACCTCGCTCGCTCCCGCTTTGTAAGCCTGTTTCTGCGGCACCATATGGCAGCTGAGAGAAGGGTAGAGCAATGATCTAGCTCTTAACAAAAGAGGCTGTGGTGTCAAAGAAGCTCATGAATGCATGAGACACATTCATGTATAGAAAAGTGCCTCTAGCCCTGTCAGAGAGGACTAAAGAGATTGCTGATAGACCTGACATTGCTTTAGAGTGGTGTTTTTTTTTAAAGGCAGCAATGTCTTTGGCTCATCTCTCTCACACACCTCCCTCATATTCTCTCTATCTCTTTCTCTCTCTTCCTCTGGTCCTATGCCAAAATCATATTAGCACTCTTAACAACATTGGATATAAAGTCAATGTGTGGGGCAGAAAAATGCATTTAATTCAAGTACCATATACTCTTATCACTTCGTTCTTGTCATTTCCCCCACCCACCAAAATAAGCAAATCTTGCTATCCCTGGCAAGCAATGGACCCATATTGAATTATCTGTAAGTTTGAAGTTGTCTAGATGGGGGGCGGGGGAATGATGCCCATTACAGGGGGAAAAACCTTGCAAAATGCAGGTGTGTCTCCTCAGATGATGCATTGCTAACAAAATATTCCATTAAAAACAAAATGCCCTGCTTCCTCCTTTGTAAACTAGGCATCAAAAGAAGATAGTCTGAATAACTGAATAGATTTCCACAAAACAACGAGCAAGGATTTTGTTTTCCACTTTCAGCTGCCCCTCCATCCACACACCCAAATCCCATCTCCCCCCTTACTCTTTCTTATTTGCTTGTTTATTTCCTTATTTACTTGTATAAAGATTTCTATCACAATGACATTGGAAGTGTCTGTTGGATCGGGCCAGTGGTCCAGCTAGTCCAAAATCCCAGTTGCCAAGCAGATGCCTATGTGAAGCCTGAAAGCAGGACTTGAGCACAACAGCATTGCCCATCCCTACCATGCACTTGTGATTCCCAGCAACTGGCATCCAGAGGCAATTGCCTCTGAAAGTGGAAACTGTGTGTAGACATCATAGCTAGTAACCACTGATAGCCTTATCCTCCATGCATTTGTCAAATTGTCTTTTGAAGCTGTCCAAGTTGGTGGCCATCAGTACTGCTCATGGGAACAAACTCCATAGCATAACTAGCTACTGTATGAAGCAGTATTTGCTTTGATCCTGCCCTTCTCGGGCGTACACATTTGGGTGGTTCCCCTACTTTCCCCCTTCACTAGGAAACATTAGCATAGACCAAACCATCCTTATGCTGGGCAGTGATATCTGTTCACTTATGCACTTGGCAAACAAGACTTCTGGTTACCTTTCTCTCCCCCTCCAACCCCCCGTGTCTCCCCCCAAAGTCTGGAGGATCTTCCAACGCTCCAGAGGAGATTTTGCAGGTGTTGGAGGCTGCAGGGAGGAGTAGAGGATGGAGAAGCCCTGTTGCACAATGAGATATCCACTCATGCTACGCTGAATCACACCAATTGTACCCAATCTGAGCTATACATTCTGCAGTCTCCTTAAAAACACTTTTTGTTCCTTTACCCTTGGTTGGGCCAGGAATTGTAAGGAAAGAGAGTGGATGGCAAAATGTAGCACTGAGTTTAGAATTGCAGTTTAGAACCCATTTCGGTGCAAATGGAGATACAGAGTGATGCTTAACACATTTCAAGATCACTGAACTTCCTTTCAAAAAATGGTCTCAGAAATTAGAATCCTGGGAGTATTCATGTAAAGCTGGGCAAACTTCCAGCTGCTTGTATCTGTGACCTTTTTCAAAAGCCCAACAATAAGATCCCCTATGATATAAATCAATGAATACATGTGCTGCACCTCAGCAGTTGTATGTCACAATGGAAATGTTAACAATACACCACATTCTGGTCTATATTCCTTATGCCTCAAATGCAAGGAAGAGAATGTAATACTTGGTTGGCATCTGAGCTGTTAACAATAATAATAATCAGGATCTACTTGTTGGAGGAAGGACAGTGCAAGAGAAGGTCCCATGGCCTGCAATCGTATGAGGTGGCCACTAGGAAATCCAGAGGGCACAATCACATGTAAGTTGTGTACATAGAGAGTCCAACATTCCCAATTATCATGAGCTCATCACAATTTGGGCTTGTTATTAACAGCCAATGAGTTTGCATTAAGTCTGGCAAGATTGGGAAATGACTACATAAATTGAAAGCAAGGCTTCTACATCTGCAATCTGCAATCTGGCAATCTGGCAGGACAAGGTTTCCAGATCACAGAAAGCCTGCATGGGTAGCTTTCCCCTCTGGGGCTGTGGGTGTTGGGGACAGAGAGTCACATGATGGGAAGGGAGAGCTAGCAACAGGGCTTTTTTTCAGCCACAACTTGCCAGAACCCAGTTCTGGCACTTCTCAGATGGGCGCCATTGCCATTCTAAGAGAACGAGAGAGGTGTTCATGGTGAGTTCCTGACACCTCTTTTGCTTCTTCTATGGATGGGGACCCTCTCATATGGATAAGGTGTGAAGGAGGCTCAACAAATAGAGATATTCTTATGTTTTTAAAAGGAATATTAACAGCACAAGGTGCAGACAGAGTATTCCATACCTTGCATTTAAGGCTTAAAAAACACCCTAAGCAGTGGAATGGTACCCTAATGCTTAGTGACTGTTATCTCTAACCCTCCTTGTTTATAGTGTTGACTGTTGCTACTGACTGTCTACTCTGTGTACAGAGTGAACAAGCTGGGTACAAGGTACCTGTGTTCATTTAGTTAGAAGTTTTCTAGTCTGCTATTGTTGTGAAATAACAACTACTTTTCCTGTTACTCTTCCCCCAGTCCATTAGTAAAGAATGCATGTCCTTTCTGTAGTAAAGATATGCTGATGTGGTCAGATGCCCAAAATATGGTTGAAGTGAGATGAGCATTGATTCTGCATTCCTACAAAAAGAAGTATCTATTTCCCCCCTCCAATGGAGAGCTGCTTGTACTTTTCTGCACTGAGATCAACAGAAGCAAGCAACAACTTTTTTAGCCCTGTCACCTTAAAAAATAGAGAACAGGTATCCTGAATGCTTTATCACCTTGTTTGTTGTTCTCTGTGTTTTTTTATTTCTGTTGTACCCTTCCTTGAGATGGGAAGATCAGAACTGCAGATAGTACTGAAGGTGCAGATACATCACCAGTGCAGAACAGCCCTACATAACTTGTTACCCAAGAAGCTCAATGTAGCCCATCAGCTTCAAACTTTTGGCTGCAGGTGCTTGACAGTTTTACATTCCCAAGCAGGTAGCCCAAATGATTTAGTTCAGTTCAAAGTTATTTTTCTTCACCATCAGCCATAACAAGCACAAAACAGATTTAATGAGACCAACATGCCTGGTGAGGTCCATTTGGATTGATAAGCAGGTGTATGTAAGAAAAACAAAATCAATCATTCCACCCCATTCCATTTTTCATTATTAAAACCTCATTTATTTAGAAGAAATCCATTCATTAAAACCACATTTCTATTCACAAATATTTCATTCATTATTGTTGTTCCCGTTTTTTTCATGTCCCATTGCTTTCAATGACTTGTTTTCTCAACAATTCTCATGAAATATTCAGGAATTCTGCTACCTCTGCAGGAAAACAGACTTTCAAAACAGAATTTCATACAGATAGAGAAGGGGTGTGTGTCCACATTTATAGACAATTTTAAAAGCCTATTATCTCTAAGCTGATTATTAATAGGGAAAAGCAACCTTCTATACAACAGACTATAAATAACTAGAAAGGCACTAAGCACAGTATTTTATGGGTTATATCTAACTTTTACTTATAGCAGACCCATTGAAATTAATGTACATAAGTTAGTCATGCCCATTAATTTAATAGGTGTGCTTTGAGTATAAGTAGCACTGGCACAACCCAAAATGTTTAAGGAAACTATAAGAGGTGACCCATTGGGTACTGTGTTTACACAAAGACCAGAGAACTGTACAAATGCTATTAATTCCAAGGAGGAGGAATTCACACAGGCAAATAAGCCTTAATCAGCACCTTTTATATTCACTCACAGCTCTGTCCCCTTGCCAGGGTGATCAAAGGGTTCTGTGTAAATGGAAGACTATCAGAATGCTGGACCCTTCCTAAAATGAGCTGATAAAAGGGCCAAAGAGGTAACTTACAGGGTCCCATAGAGCGGGGGGTCAAACTGGGCCTGGACCGAAGGCCAGGTGGAACAGTTCCATCTTGCAGGCCCTGCAGAAGGATGTCAAGTCCCTCTGTAGCTCTTATTTGATCTGGTGTGGCTGTTGGGGCAAATGAAAATGAAGGAACACAAATGAATAACAAATGGATATTTGATATTTGAAACTCTTTTTTTTCTTCGGCATTTGGTGGTTCTATAATTTATAAAATGAATATGCCCCATCCTTTTTTCATTTGTTATACACCAAATGTAAATGCCCTATTGATACATTACAAGCAGTTTAGGCAGAAAGAAACTGTGTTACTGATTCTTTTCATTTCTTGAATCATTCATTACTTTCTGTTTGCCTCTTTTGGCTATGGCCATTTCTTTTGAATTCAGCAAAGCTTATATATAAGCTGCTTGCTTCCATGCTGTACATATGCCATCATCTGCCAGTGAGACTCACATTGAGGAGACTCTGGCCAGTGAACAGAAATCAAACAAGAAACAATGCCACTATTCAGCTTCTTCTATTCATTGCAACCACATCTGTTTACATGGCCTGAGCCCACTTCTAAACATGTTTGTCTTTCCAAACTCCATTTTGTCTCACAGAGCTCTCACTGGATGGTGACTTCGAAGGTCATTTTATTCCGCATCCTGAAGATGTGAAGTTTCAAATTCATTTATGAGATAAAGCAGAAAGACAGCTTAACAAAACATTTCAGCTTTCCCCTCGTCTGCCTCTGAGTTTTAAGTGTAACTTGAGAGCAACTGTAAACCCTCCAAAACTTCCATTTAGTTTTCAGCATGCATTTAACATTAAGGAAACAGTTTTTAGGCTTCTAAAAGTTAGGCCCCATTGTGTTCTTTTGTTACACATATAATATCAAAGTTAATGGAAAAAGCATTGATCAAAAGAGTTTAGCTGACTCTATCTGTGATAAAACTGACTCACTTGGTTAGATTGTGATACGGAAGAGACAGCGCACATGCTCTGAATCTGTTTTCTATGAAATGGAACTTAAGTAGTAATCAAAATGCTTACCACGGTGCCTTAGATTTGTGAGCTATTTTATGGAATATGTGAATCGGTGATATTTGCTCATAATAATTTGACCATTTATAAATAATAGTGCGTACAATTGTTTTCCTTTATCTTACCAGGTCTGCATCTCCAGTCTCCCCAAATTATATCAGACATAGCTGGGGTTTTTTAAAAAAAAAAATCAATCCTACATATTGACACTGAAGAACAAAAATACACAAAGAAATAATTGGAAACATTTTTGTTTGAAAAATATGTATCTAGTCTTTTAACCAATGTATCCAATGTGATGTCCTCCAGATATTTGCTGCTCTACAACTCCCATCTTCGCTGACCTTTGGCTCTATTGGCTGGGACTAAGGAGAGTTGTAGTTCAAAATGTCTGAACAACACGGCATTGGCTACCCCAGCATTTTAAGTCATATTATTTGAATCTCATGAAGCCTTAAAGTCCCACCTGAAGCAAAATCCAAACATATGTACAGGCAACTCCCAATTTATGTGGAGATTATGTTCCAAGGCACTGTGCATTTAAGTGAAATTGTGTATATTTGAAACACCATTGAAAAAGCCTTCAAACACTGCATTCTGCCTCTGCCCTGCTCCATTCTGTCTCTGATGTTTTTGCGATGTTTTCAGGTCACTTATGGATTTGGTGTGATGCACGTGTGTGTGGTTGTGCTGTTTTTCATTTGCTGTTTTGCTCATTGTGCTCTCTAAAGCATAGGTTGGGGGACCTGGAACTCTCCATGCGGTATTGGACTACAACTCCCATCACTCTTAGCCATCGACCATACTGGTTGGGGCTGTTGGGAATATGAGTTCAGTGACATCTAGAGCAATTGTCCACCCCTTCTGTAATGCAGCATGTACTTCTATAGTGCCATCATCCTTTTTGGACTGCTAGCAGTCAACTATGACTGCAACTCCACTTTGAACCTTTGTGCTGGTATCTTGGGCACGTGATCATGACAAAATGCATATCTCTGTTGGCCTGATCCTGTAAGCAGTGCTGTCCTTGGCTCAGGTTGTGACATATCTTATAAATCATCAGTCATATGTTCCTTGTTATCATGATGAATGTCTCTTCCGCATCTGTGTTTAACTACATTTTGCTGAGGTCGTAAGAATTTGGCTTTGGGGGAGATTGAAGCAAAGCAGAAATCCCTTTATGTCCTTTACTGCTTCTGTTAATAGTTCCCTGTCTTTACTAAGCATTCCACTCAAAATACCCTTAGCATTCATCTTATAAATACATTTCTAATTCTCAAACATGTGCAGAGGGAAACGATATTTTAATTTGTTCTGTTTTGTAATCATTTCCATGCAAAGAGTTAGCAGTAATAATTTTACCATAATTATTTAGAATATGCAGCCAACAGCAAATAGTATTATTTCCCTCTTCCATTAAAATAAAACTATCCTCGAATACCAATGACATTAGATTTCTATGTTGGCAAAGGGAGAGATTATTAAGAAGATATTGAAAAGAAACCTGACAATTCTGTAGTATCTTATACCAGGGGTTCTCAAACGTTCTACTCTCAGGGCCCATTTGAAATGGCTGAAAATAACGGAGGCACACCAGTCACAATCTGATGGTCCAGTAGTGGAGCCAGTCATCCTATATCCCTGGTCCTTTTAAATGCACTTCCTCTTCCTAAAACAGCTTTCTCTTCTTATTCCATCCCTTTTAATTCCCAGTTTATTATAATTACATTGTTCAAATATTACCCTTTAATCTCTTTCTGATACCTTTCAAGACCTGAAATAGACTGATCCACCCATCCCTAGGGCTACTGCCTTCATGCCTTGCTTGGAGGTTTCTCCAAAGGAATCTGGTTGGCAACTGTGGAAGGCATGGTGCGGGACTCGACTGTCATTTGGTTCAAACCAGCAAGGTTATTATGCTCACGTACATCCACAACACTGACATCACTGCGTTTTGAAGAAGAAGAAGAGGAGGAGGAGGAGGAGGAGGAGGAGTTTGGATTTGATATCCGGCTTTATCACTACCCGAAGGAGTCTCAAAGCAGCTAACATTCTCCTTTCCCTTCCTCCCCCACAACAAACACTCTGTGAGGTGAGTGGGGCTGAGAGACTTCAGAGAAGTGTGACTAGCCCAAGGTCACCCAGCAGCTGCATGTGGAGGAACGGAGACGCGAACCCGGTTCACCAGATTATGAGACTACCGCTCTTAACCACTACACCACACTGGCTCCCAATGGCTCCCAACTGGTGGAACCTTTTTCCACCCAATGTTTACAGAAAAATAAAGAATAGATGGCATCTGAAATGCTCCGAGGGATTTTCCAGTGGTGAAAACAGACCATCCTGGACCGGAACACCCAACAAATCCCAGGTATTGTTATGAAATGAGGAGATGAGATAGGAAGTTGACACAATTCTCTCCCCCCACCACCCGAGTCATCTCTGGTATAGCAAACCCCTAGCGGTGCATTGGCATTCTGGGAATGGGAAGCAGCAGACTATGAATCAAGGTGAACGAGGACTAAAGCACAAGTAATACAAGTCTCACCCTGAAGTTGACTACAAACCACCTGGTATATATGATTGAGCTGGAAGAAGTTTGGAATAGGGGTAACTCTATTCCTCCCCCATCTGCCGCTGCCACACCACTGCAATGTCCCTTTTGGGGATTTACCGCAGTGTCAGCCAGGCCTGGATGGAGGACTTACAGCAGTGTATTTACAAGTGAGCCAGAATGGGGAACTTCAGGTGACATAGCCTCAGCCGGCTCAACTAGAGATTCCCCCGTTCCAAACCCTCCTCATCTCAGCAGATCTTTGGTACAGATTTCTCCTTAAGAGACATTTTTGGATGAACGAACAAATTATGAAAAACACCCACCATTACAGTAACGAGATTTGATTTTGTTTTAAAGCTCACTCAGTTTCCCTGACATTCAAACAACCCAATATATAATTAATTTTTGGTGTGAATTTATTTTCATCTTCCACTTTTGCTAGTACAAATTGCTATTGCCATCCATCAAAAATCTGGCAAATGACCTATTATGACCTGCAGATATATTTAAAGTTGCATTTTTTAGAAATGCGGTAGATGAAGGTGGTTGAATTTTCCTCAAGTTCTAAGTGTTTGGGGCAAGTCCTGTTATCATTCTCAGGCATATTGTTAATTTCACTTGAGTAAAAAAAAAAAAAAAAAAAGTTTGGTAGGCAATTGTCCTTTGTCCAACAAGTGTCAGGAAGATAAATATGCTAGCATGTCTGTCTCCACAGTGCACAATAAGCGGCCAATAAATCCACTTTGTAAACCTATAAACAAGCTAATGGGAGAGTTTAAAAACACAGCAATGATACCTGTTTGTATTTACTGATAGTGGTAGAAAAGGGTATTGGCTAGCATAGCACTTTAAAAAATACAACACAGTATCTTTGGTTTCAGAAAGGGTGGCCCACAGCAATGAGCAAGAATACAATTAATACAAGGAATTATGGGTAATGGGAATAAGTACAGAAAAAGTGTGGCTAGGGTCATGGGTTAAGGCTGCAATCTGTCACATAATTCTAAGAAAACTATTGCAAGAAGTCCAAGTCCCAGTGTAGGGCTTAGTTCAGAAGAAGCATGACTGAGTTTTACAGCACTTCTAGTTGGAGAAATGGGGTCTGTTCAATAGCCAAGTCCACTGGTTTCTGGCCCCTATGCAATAATCTGCTAGGTCAACAAAGAAATAGACCCTGGGAGTTGGAATCAGTGTGATTAGCAGTAGAAAAAGTCAGTGCAGTATGGATACGCAGTGTGGTCTTGTGGTTAGTGTGTTGTATTAGGCAAACTAGCTACAAATCCCTGCTTAGACTTAAAGCTATCTGAATTATCCGAGGTAAACCATTAGTTCTGAACCAATTTACCAGAGCTGTGATCAGTGCATGAGTCAAACCCTTCATACTACTCTGAGTTTCATGGAAGCAGGATGGAATATAAGTGTGATCAGTGACAAACTTTACATCGTCACCTCCCCCCCCCTTACTTTAGCATGCCTACTTTAGCTCTAGATTTCAGGAGCCGCATTGTAACAGAACCTGCCATCTGAATTGCCCTTATTCATTCGAAGAAAAGATCAATTTATGATGAAACATCAGATATATGCTTTTCGCTTTTGTGTGCTATTTGATCAGTTCCATCTCTGCACGCTCTGCCCAGATCCCTCCTGAATGCAAGCCACAAGGGCTTATTATCCTTGTTCAGTTTTTGAAAGGTGAGAAGGAGAGTTGATGGACACCATAACAATGGCAAAGAGTAACCGAGCACCTGTAACCAAAACAGCAAGTTTGTGCAAACCGGCCAATATGAGGCTTTGATATACTGTGCCATTCTGCATTTGGTATTTAGAAAAGTTCTAGATTTTGATATACATGTTTTATTTTGATATACATGTTTTATTTAAAATGATTTAAAATACTCCCCCCCCCACACACACAAGAAGCTGCATTTATACAATAGGCTGCACAGACAAAATACTTCCAGGAACAATAATCAAAGGGTGTGCTGCACGGGGAAGGGGGGCAGTTAGAATTTCTTAGCTGTGATCAAGATCACATGACAAGCCTGGGGATGAAGCCAACAGTAGCATTATTCATTCGTGTTCAGTCCACATGATGTATTTAGTTCACCCCGCAGGGAAGAAAATTTCAAAACAGGGCATTGAAAATATGCACACAAATCCTATTACTGGATAATGGGATTTGTGTGCGTAAAGTCTCGTGCACCAAAATTTAAATTTAGGTGTCTAATTTTTCATGTGACCCAACAAATCGCTTAACAGAAAACAACTTTTCACATGGCATCCTTGTCTCCCTGGGTTGTTCATTTACCAGATGGACGGCACAAGGCCATTTGAAGCCTGGCTTTCCACAATAACCAGCACATCTTGCAGGGGTTAAGGTGGAGAAGTGTGAAATGGGCCAGTGCTGCTGGCACACTGTCGAATAGAACCATGAATCCATTAGCCCTAAAAAGGCACAGCTGGTTCTTAGGAGAGCCAAATGCTCCACCATGAAATCCCAACATCCACACTATGCTTTTTGTTTGTTTGTGAATGGGTTAAGATTTCCACTTAGGATAAATATACCAATGTTCAATGTAGGGATGTTGCAGAATTCTGACAGAAATGGAAACAGGAGTGGATTTGCTGTTGCTTGCTTATTCGTCCCATGTCCAGAAAGGAAATCAATCTAGCAAATACGATCGGTATTGGCTGTTGCTGCATATATATGCAAAGAATACATTTTCAATGACTCCTCACCACCCATTTCTATCACATTTCCTTCGCATTGAAATGATGTGGAATAATGCAATTATATTATGATAAATTACACAATGAATTATGTAAAAATCCCCCACAGTGGACAGGCAAGACAAATAATGTAGTTTTTATTGGAAGCTGAACTGCAGCAGAATGTAAACAGCACTGTGTGTGATAAACAGAGGTCAGAATGGAAAGACGTGCCTTCCTGCATCCCAAGTCCAGTGCAATCCTATGCATATTTATTCAGAATTAAGTCCCTCAGAGTCCAATGGGATTTACTCCTATCTAAGTGAGAATAGGACTTCAGGTTTTTCCTTTAGTTGGGTATATTCTCCACCACACTAGCAAAGGTTGGGATTTGTTTCCAGCTCTAAAGTTTGGCAAATATATGTGAAGTGAGTCCACAAACATTCATTATAATCAATAACTATCATATAGTATAAAGTGAGTCTCTACTTTGCAGGTGGATAAATTAGAAGCATGGGTTGAGTTTGCTTCTCCCAGTTTCTTTAGGTGCCTCCAGGGCTCCTCCCTCCCCAGCCAGAACTCACCAGAACTCAGTTCTGGCACCTCTCAGATGGGCACCATTGCCATTCTAATAGCACTGGGTGCCTCCCACTTTTTTCATGTTGGTATTGTCTGCCTTTGTGCCTTACACTTGGAATGATATCTGCTGTTCCAACATTTTATACATATTCTTCCCCTAAAATATGCATTTTATATGCCTTTTTAAATGTTTGTTTTCTGAAATATATCCATTTTAAAAACAAAACTGCATCACAATATTTGGAGAACTGTGTACGCAACTGAAACCTGGGGTCTGATCTACATATAAGTCTGGGGACAGACTTTCTATTCCATCCCTAGTTGTAGTCAATTGGTTTTATGTTTTAAAACAGACCGGTAGCAAACTTTTTTTGTGCCCAAAGCTTCATTCACACACACGACTTTTCCTGGCTCCTGGTGTTACATGTTAGCCAAGAAGGACTAAACATAAAGCACAACAAAAGTAATAATATCCTGTAAATTCTTCCATGGATTTCCTTTCCCTTATCCCAGCATTTCTAAAAGTGTGACATTATTTGGAGCATGCCTTTCAAGCAGAGTTCGATCATCTTGTGAGATTTCTGTGCAGAGTGGAGGGAAAGAGAACGAACAATGAAAAATATCACTGATATTGTATTATCAAAGTGCTTTCTGTGAAATTGTCTCAGTCAGACTAATGCATTTCTAAAGGATGAAAGCGTCATGCATCAAGATCTTTTAAAAGAAAAAAGAAGAAACAGTTTAATTATTAAAGCAGTGCTATCAAGCGGACTGTCTATAGGGAATTTTTAATTTTGTGCTTTTTCGTCAGTGATAAAGGGACATGATATAAAATATAAATGCTTTTTTTTCCTTTTTGAAAGACCCTCACATATATTTCTTCTTGTCTTGTTTCCTCACAGTGGCGTGTGTTGTGTGGGAGCAGGGTGAGCAAATAATTCAGAAAGGAAAAGGCAAATAGCTTCCTTTGATATTCCACTGAAACAGTGCCAACCATGTTGTTCAATGGATCTCTTCTGAGTGTTCTTATAGGAAACAGAATGCATGCTCATTAAGCCAGGAGAAGTCAGAAACAATTATGAGACAAATTTGAGATGCACTACCCAATGCTTACTGTCTCTGTAGTCATTATGTTCAATTGCCAATAAAAGTTGCCTTTGGAATGGCTAGAACAAAGCTGGGGGGTTACAAAAGAGCCTGTGGAATGACACTATTGAAGCTGATCAGAGCCCAAGCAATTATGTTCCCTATGTTACAAAACTTCATAATAAACTGCTGGGACCAGATATCTGAATTGCAGAATAATTTGATTCAGAAGGTGCCTCCAAAATCATCTTGTCCAACTCCTTGCCAATGGAGAAAATATTCTACATTGAATCACAGACTGCTGACCACCATTTCCTGTAGACTTAAAGATATGTGCATTTGTGTCATGGCATCATTCATATGTTGCTGGGAGGGAAAGAAAGAGACCAGGCAGATTGTATAACCCTTGTGGCCCTACTGCCTTTAGATAGCAAACTGGGAAATTCAAGGAGCTCATGCAGCCTTTTTCTATTCATATTTACTCTGAATTTAGCTAGTAAGTATATGGTTTGTAAAGATTCAACCTTCAAAATATGTGAAATAGCTGCAATAATTAACATTCAAGGAGTAAAGTAAGCAATCCCACAATTTATGTGCATTTAACTTGTGTGCATTCAGCTTTACGCACGTGGCAAAATAATAAAAAGGGGTAGAAAGGGGTGAGGTTCCATGAAAAATGACTTTGGCAATCTCAACTGCCATTGAACCCAATGGGTTTTGCCTATGCATGATTTTGGCTTTAGGCACAATCTCAGGAGTGTAACCCCTGCGTAAATTCTGGGCTTACTGTAGTGCTATAATAGTATAATTCAACCAAATCATTGTAAGTCACGTCCCACTGAAATCAATGTTAAGTAGAAGTATTTAAGTAATTTACTAAACACTAGTGAAAAAGAGTGGAAGAATGCTATTGCAGCCATGTCCTTCTTGTGGGCTTCCAATAGGCAATTGGTTAGACACTATGGGCCTTTGGTCTGATCCAGCAGGGCTCTGCTGTGACCTTGTGCGTTATTTGGGACACAGGCCACTTGATTCCCTTAATCTTACCTGCAAACTTTGAATGGTTTGGGATACACCCTTCACACTGTTCTCGTCTGCCCACATAGTGTTCATTCCCATTCTGGATAAAAAATAAACACTCCCCCCCCCCGCCTTGCAAATTTCAGAAGTCCCTTCCAATGTACAAACCAACTCCTTGTCTGTCCTCCTCCCTTTTCCAGTCCAGTCCACCATCTCTCTAGTTACCCACTTCAGTGATTCAAGGCTTAAGTGCAGGTTATACTGAAACATATTGTCCTTTAATATGTACTCTGGGAGGTTGGAAGACTTCCTGCTAATACAGAATGTTTTCCTGCTGTATATTTTTTTATCAATTTTATTTTTAAAGCATGGAAAGGGCTTTGGTGAAGTTGTAAATAGTTCAAGATGATGTTCCTAATTCATATAATTAGAGATTCCCATTTAGTCATGACATCCCTGTTGTGGGGGATGATAATATTTGTTTGAAATGCTAATAAGAACAGAACAACAATTAGATTCAGCTCCATGTGGAAGTTTCTCTTTTCAGCAAATGTAGTAGTTATTTTTATGTACAAAATGAGTCTGATTTCCCTATGTTAAAATGTGAGTGTATCTCACGTGGGTTCTTACTACTCTTGTAATATATTGAATTACTTCAATCATTGTTTATCTCCTACATGTTTTAGGGATTCCATTGACGTTGCCTGTGGTTTCAGTACAACATTTATGCCATGAGAATCAAAAAAGTGATGCTTCCATTTACAATGTTCTGAAGTCTTTCTCCAGCTTTAGAGACTGTCCCAAGAACAATGGCGATTTTATAAGCATGTTACAAGAGGGAGACACTTGTTTGCAGTAGTTGCTGTTCAATGGTCTACACAAGCCATAGTTTGCATCTTCATAAACAGGATTGCATTGTTTAATGTGGGCGATGCAAACAAAATTTGTCCTGTGGTCATGACTGAATAGCCACTTCACAGTTTCCCAGTCTCCAGATATTTTCAGTTCTCCACTCCCTTGCTACATCTGCAAAATGTCAGCCATCATAAGTAACACTGTATAACTCATTTGAGCAGAGTCTGTCTTTTAAAGAAAATCAGAGATATGCACACTTGTTAGATTTTCTATACAACTGTGAAAATTTCACTTTCACTCCATGCTACTCCTTGATTGCTGAAAATGCTAAATGAATTCTCTACGGCATGTTGGAGAAGCTAAAAATGATTGACGATCTGTTGTTGTCAAGGTGGGTAAATGTTCAGGGTTTTTTTATTTATTTCAATGTGTTTAATCCTTCCTTCTAACTGTAGGCAGCCATTGCTGTTCTTCATGATTCTTGGGCAAATGTCAACATGCAGCATGTTGACAACTGCAGTGATTTAAGAAATGCAAAAACAGCTAACTGTAGAATATATAATACTGTGAACAATTGCCAATATATGTTTCTCTTTTTTTTCATTTTAATTGAGAAATAAACATGTACTATATGCCAGAATAGCTGGTGTTGACAGAAAACTGTTCAAAGTAAACATGTTAGTGGATAGGATTTGTCTCAGTCCCTGTGTACTGAAAAAGACAAGGGGGAACTCATTGGTTGAGTGCATAATGTAACTTCAAAACTCCGTAGAGGCATTCATAGGATACCACAGGCAGTTACTCAAATGGTATCTGACAGTCTAGGAAGACATGGTAGTTCTATAGCTCAAGTGATGCAGGTTAACAAGCTTTTTCAAAGGAACAAGTTCATTCTGAAACTTTCTTCTGAACATTGCTAGGAAATACACTTTGCTATCTCTGTTATCTGGAAATGGCCAAGCAGTGCATAAAGAATTTGTGAGGGAAGGCAAGAAATAAAGAGACCATTCAAAATTTGTTAGGGTAAATTAGGGCAATATTGGCTAATGTTAAACAAATCTTCATGAAATGAAAATGTGTGATAATTTGATTTTCTAACAGGCTGCTAGGACTGATATTGTAGGCAAGCCTCCCGGTGGTTTTTACTTGTTTTTATGGATTTTTTTAAGATGAGGCAAATATGCTCCACCTTGTCCTACCTTCCCTAACCCATACCTCTTCAGATGAAGAGGTAAACATTCTTGATTCATGCCATCTTGGTACCACACAAGTCCAGCATTATGCTAGCCCCACTATTCACATGGACAACCACTCTAGATTGCTCACCCACTTATCTTCTTTAGAGCAAAGTTACATATTACATGACAGCAGTGGGAAATTGGATACAACCAGCAGATAGGACCTTTATCTCCCCCATCTCGCCTCCTATTGGCCATGTTTGACAGGTAGGAGGGGCCACCCACCTGGCAATAACCTGTAGAAACAGCCGTCTGATTGTGCTGCTGATCAGCTGATTAGTGCTTGTGCAAACCACACAATCTCCTTGAATACAGCTCTCTGAAAAGTGGCTGGCATAGAAAGTGATGAGCAACTCCTCCTCTCTCCTCCACAGTTTCCTGCCTTCTGCATGTGGCAGGACAAGAAAGATAAAAAAATAAAAGTGTAACCGTATGGTCCATACTGGCAAGAAATGACAAGGAATGGATTGTAAATCACAAGCAAGTGGCAATAAGCATCCAAACACCAATTCTTGGCTGAGTAATTCTATGTGAACTCTGTGTGGATGTCACTTTTTCAAGAGACAATTTCCCTTGATTTCAAGGATAAAATATTCCAGCTTCCCTCCTTGTAGCATCTGATTGACTCTCTTCCCTTCAAAGACAAGTGATACAAGTGATGGTGACTTTGCTGTAGAGAATCTGTATTCTTTGAGATCCATTAGGATGAAATATTCTCTCCAAGTCATCAATATTTTACACGTTGAACATGGGCTTAATGACATTCAATGGGATAAATGTGGGTTTTGCTCGAGGTTTTTTCCTCCCCTAAGCATGCGGTACACAACTGAGTAGGAAGTATTAAAAGTTTAAAGATTGCTATGGCAACTACTTCATTCTCTAGCAATTTCTGGGACCGCATCAGAGTTGTGCATTCTATTGCTAGGAGACTAGAATGTCACAGTGTGAAACAAGGCAACCACTTCTCACCACAGCCCTTCTTCTTCTGATATTGTGACTCGTGACTTCCTGACAGAGGGCACAACTGATTGGGTGGTATAATAAATGCAAAAATAAATAAATATATAATAATAATAATAATAATAATAATAATAATATAATACTGTACTTCACCTTCAGGTCAATCAATTTCTGATCAGTCTATTAGTCTGGCATTTGCCAGGAGTGAACTGGCAGTAAATCACACCATGCAAGTAGGAGTTAACTCTTTGTTAGCAGGAATGCAATCTGCACAGTCTTGGCAGAGTGTCAGCCCTAATGAGCACAGCAGCTCATCTCCAGTAGGTCTTGCCCCATGGATCAGTTGCTGAGACTGAATGTTCCCACCTCTCCAAGGTTTTTACCCCATGCAATCAGAGATTGCATTTGTGTGAAGTAAACTTCTCCTCCACCCTTTGCAGACCTCTTCTGTTCTGAGAGATAAGGGGGGAAGGGAGCTTGTTGCAGCAGGATGGGGAAACACCAGTGGGGGAGATGAGGCATCCTGACTAATTTCTGCCTCTTGGCCTCCCTCCTCTCCTGCTTGAGCTTCTGCCTCGGATTCTGGACTTCTCTCTGCCATAGACTTTCGCAGCTCACTAAGCCCTGTTACCTCTTCAGCTTCTGACCTCTCCTCCTTCCAGTCTTCTCCCTCTTCTCCTTCTTCCCACTCACCACTGTTTCCTGCATCGCTATCCTCTACTACGTTCTTTGAATTTTGACATTGAAATGGAAACCATTTTGATTGACTACTGAAATTTGCTTTGTGTGTGAGAGATGTATCCCTA
Source organism: Podarcis pityusensis (assembly GCF_964106645.2). Lineage (NCBI taxonomy): Eukaryota > Metazoa > Chordata > Lepidosauria > Squamata > Lacertidae > Podarcis > Podarcis pityusensis. The sequence goes on along the minus strand of NC_138034.1, from coordinate 43,105,410 downwards.
ACTGTTCCTTGTCTCCCATTGTGATTGGTGTCTATTGTTTCTCATTGTCAGTAGGAATGGCAGAGGCAGCTATTAGTCAGGGTCTTGCAACAGGAAGACTGGGGTTATAGGTTTCACTACAATTTGTCAGGAAAGATTTCAGATTTGGAGGTTTCTGCTGAAGTGAACATTTAAGGATTTTTGTGCAAGCATGGTTCTTTCCCATGGACTCAGAATTGCTCCCCCACACTACACTGCCTACATGGTTGCATTATGCAGATGCGCTCCCCAACTTGCATGTGGCTGGGGAAACAGCTAAAGGGCAACATAGGAGTTAACTCACAAATATACCTAAAATGACCTTGCAACTGTAAAGCAAGCAACTCATAAATTGAAAACAGCAGCAGCAGCAGCAATAATAATAATAATAATAATAATAATAATAATAATAATAATAATAACAACAACAACAATATAAAGAAAACAATGCCATTTAGGTGAAAGTGGGAGAAAGGATTCTAAGGCATTTGCTACGTGACCTTCAGTAAATAGGAGATCTTCATACATTTTCACTGAAAACAGTCCTATTGTCAAAAATGCTTTCATATATTGCGGAAGTTACAACCAGTACTCTATCTTCACAGCCTGAACTTTGCCCCAGCCTGAGCTTCCCAGAGAACTTCTCTTTCCACAAGCCTATTTCAAAGCAAACACCACAGGAGTCTGTTGTTCCCTTGTGGCCCACAGGCAAAAGTATGCAACCCATCATAGTTTGGATTGCTATGACTTCCTCTTCCTATGTTGGATTGTTTCTTTAGGGTATAGGAATCTATGCAAGAGCCTTAAAGGGAAGGGAAGTGAAACAGATGGTTTTCATCCAAAAGCCTATGTCTTGGGATGTATATTCTTGATTTTACTATCCCATGGGATTCTGAGAAATATTGCTGTATATATGCAGGCAACTGTGAGAATGGCGTTGGTTTCTTGTGGAGGTTATGGCAGCTGTTCCAAGGTAGCATTGAACATTCATTTTTGCAGGGGCTAATTATGTAGAGAGGAAATTGCTGGCTAGTCCTCTGGGTTCCTGTGTCCTGTACAAATGTACATCTTCCCACAGTGCTTAGCTGAAAGCCTCCAGTAGAACTACCTATAAAGGATTAATCTTTATTTCCCCAGTCTAGGCTATTTCTTACTCTTGAGTGAATAATTCACTCTTTACATGGAGATAGCCAACAAGGTGGGTGCCTTTTCCATCTACTTCAAAATAGTTTTATTGTAAAGCAAGTGCAAAGACAGATCTTCCTGCTCAAATGCTATAGTTTCATAACTTATCCTAGCTGAAGGCTGTTTCAAAGCTACTTTGCTCTAAGTTTTAAGTAAACAAAGCTGCAATCATATACACACTGGGAGTGTGCCTCATTTAACTCAGTGGGATTTTTTCCTGAGTAAACAATGCATTGGATTGTGTTATAAAGACTCTCCTCCCTGGAAGAGAGGGGAGTGGTTGTGGGCGGGAGCCCGAGCACTGCCCCTAGCAGGGGGCATTAGCCCCCTGCCTCCTCCTCTCACCTGGCTGGCGCCCACGCCCCCTCGGCAGGTATCCAACCAGGTGCCTTCGAGGGGGCGCGTTCAGCAGCCTTTTGCGGTGGTGCCAGCCTCTCCTCGGCCTCATTCTTCTCCGTCCTCTCGTCGCGAGTCATCAGCTAGGAGTCATCACAGTCATCACAGGGAAGAGCCACGAGGTTTGGAGTCGGGGGGGGGGTCTGTGTGTGTGGAGGCTGCCTGGTTCCTGGCTTGCCTTTTAACTTTAGGAGGCTTGCGTGCCCTCATTGCTTTACTGCTTTTAACATTTAAAGCCATTGATAGGAAATTATTGGTTGTAGATATAAGCTACAAAGCTTTAAATGCTGGAGAAACAGAAATAACTACTGGGTTAATCAGCGTATCTAGAACTGTGATACAGTGAATGTAAAAATGCATTCTGCTTTTTATTCTTAATCTCTGAATCCTTTAATATAATAAAATCAACTTTTTTTGTTAGTTATTATTGCTTAGGCAATAAACAGGGCTACAACATTTAATAGGACTGGGTTTTTTAAAACTGTCAACTGAAAAAGTACCCCAATTAAATGGGGAGGAGGTTTTAAATTTTATTATTAATACATGTGTCTACAAAAATCAAAGTTGATAGCAGTGCACCATCTTTAAAGAAGTATTCCCTCTTCTTTATCACAGAGAAAGAATGCCTCTTCTAAAACCATGCCTGCTATGACAAAACTGCATCATCTAAAAACAAATAAAATATGTTTCTTATTTAGGGATGGATTATAAGCTTCAATTTTGTTTATATTTTAATGAGAAACTACCTAATGTTTGAAATGTTGAAATGTTTGAAAACTACCAAAATATGAAATGAAGCACAGCTATCTTTCAAGATTTGCACTTCTCTGAATTTTGTGGTGCATTTCTCTAACAAACAATGTGTCACTAAAATGCATCTATTCATGAAAATAACATACAAAATGCATTATATTAGGAAATGTTGCTTACAAAATATATACGTTAGTCAAAACTGCATAAAAATGTATTTATTAGAAGAAATTTCAGTTAAAATGCAGGCGAATTTTCAAAAAGTTATTTTTAATGCAAATTGCTAAAGAAAAATGATGAAACGAGAGAAACCAAAATTGACAGATTTATAAATCCCTATTTTTATTTTAGAAACATCACTTAAAATATCACATGCAGATAGATCAATCTGTTAATTGTGTAACAGCCCAATTCTATACATGTCTACTCAAAAATGTCACTGAGTTCAATGAGTCTTATTCCTGTGCTAAGTTGGTATAGGACTGCAGCCATAATTAATCATCTGAATTTAATCCTGTTATATCCCTAGTAATAAGCTACATTATTTTGACAATATAATATCACTTTGCTATATGGACTGTTTAGGACAGAGAACAGGTTTGAGGGCTTGTGTCTTTCAGATGGCATATAGAATTTCCACAGCAGTGCCAGATATGGATAAATATGTATATTGCTGGCAAGCAAAATCTCCACACAGTCCTGAAGAACCACACAATGCCCAAGATTATAGCAGAGCAAAAGGGAAGACACAACAGGATTGCTGTTTATAGATGGCTCCATGTGGTGAGTATAATGTCTGGGCCAGCCAAAATTTAATAACAGAGTAGTAGCAACAGCAGCTGCACCAACAACAGAAAATTTAAGTGACAGAGAAAGGTCACCTGTAGTTGGGATGGTAGAAGACTTCTATTCTGAATCCATGAAGAACTGAAAACACAGACCATCACAGAGTTGGGAAAGGTCTTGAATTTCATGTAAAACATATCAGTATGATTTCATGGGACAATTACAAATGGCAAGAATAAATATACACAGGCCTATTTAATAATAATCTGGTTAGTGAACATTTGTGAAGAAATGTCCACAGATAAAAAGCCCAAGAGAATTAGTGTTTTAAGTGTTTTGAACAGGCAAGGTATTATATAAGGGCTAAATGTTGTTGTTATTGTTATTATTCATTATTATTATTATTACTGTTTTATATAATATTTTCATCTACCTCCATCTTTAACCTCTTGTAGGGTGGATGCAGGTGATGCTGTGGTCTAAACCACTGAGCCTCTTGGGCTTGTCAATCAGAAGTTCAGTGGTTTGAATCCCCATGACGGGGTGAGCTCCCATTGCTTGGTCCCTGCTCCTGCCAACCTAGAAGCTCGAAAACACCCCAAAAAGTGCAAGTAGATTAATAGGTGGGAAGGTAAACGGCGTTTCCGTGCGCTGCTCTGGTTTCACCAGAAGCAGCTTAGTCATGCTGGCCACATGACCCAGAAAAACTGTCTGCGGACAAACGTCAGCTCCCTTGGCCTGTAAAGTGAGATGAGTGCCACAACCCCAGAGTCGTCTGCGACTGGACTTATCTGTCAGGGGTCCCTTTATGTTTAAGGTGGGTTAGATGAAAGAGGGTGATTAGCCAAGAATCACAGAGTGATGAGCAGGGATTTGAACCCAGTTCTCCATTATAATGGTTACCATTGCACCACACTGGCATAATCACATATTTCCACTCTCTCTCCACCCCCTCTTCTTCTCCTTCTTGTAAATGTGTTCAGTGGCACATTTGCAACACACCCTTGTGCATATACAGTTGCCTCTTTATTTTATCAAGAAGCCTGCCTCAGTCTGCAAAAGTGCCAATCAACAAGCATAATAGTGGGAGAAAGATGCTGCTGCTTCCCAGGCCTTTGTGCATTCACAAAACTTGTGGAACGGACCAAATGTATGAAAAGTAATGCATTCTGAAGCCTATAAAGGACTGCCAAAGACTGCTCCACTTTCCTTCCTGCATGGATTCAGGATCAGATGAGCTTGCTGGTGGAGAATGGCTTGGAGATAAGCCAGATATGGAACAGGAGAGGAAAGACACAACCAGGGCTGGATTTAGGTTTGGTGAGGCCCTAAGCTACTGAAGATAATGGGGCCCTTTATATGTCCAGGTGTCCTTTGTCAATAACAAATTGTCGCTGTTTTTTGTGTTGAATATATGCTATATGATAATTTATGGACCGAATAGGTATCTAAAGACATTTGCACATAACAAAATATGTATTTTATCAAAGTAATTGTTGAACTGAAATACAATTAAGAAGAAGTATATTAATAGTGAAATAATTATTAAGCTATTAAGGAGCCTACACAACACAAAACACTGTTGCTGTATGTAGGTTTTATTTTATTCGTTTTTTATCTTATATTTTGGAAATATACATCGAGGTTTTTCTTCCCTTTAAATTTTTTTGCCCCCCCCCCCCAAGAGAGTGGGGCCCTAAGTTATAGCTTGTTTAGCTTATATGTAAATCTGGCACTGGACACAACTGTTGACAGTGAACCTTCAGAGTTTATACAGCTCAGCAGGAAGGGACAAGGTGCAGCAGTGAGGGTCCAATGAGGGTTCTGGCTGATCCATCAGGGGAAGGCACTCAAGGGGCTACAGGGTGAGGTGGGAGGCAATGAATAGCTCCCTAATAAGGAACTGCTGACGGGTATTCCCTGGTGGAAGAGTGTGTGATGTAATGGCTACTTGTGTTTAGAATATTTGTAACTGGGGGCATGGACACTGGGCCTTTGACATGTCCTGCACAAGTAAGCAAGAGATATCTTCTGTAAAACACTTTGAGCACAACTCTCTTTCTCTAGGTTTAGTTCTGCTTTAGTTGGATATTGCTATATGCTGTACTTTCTTCTTTAAAGCTTTAGCCAGATTTCACAGTATGCTTTTGGGGTGCACATGAACCAGTGCATGAAATAATCTGTCACCTCTTCTCAGCAGGCCATTATTTGCAGTCTTCTGTGCCAGCTTAAAATTGGATCTGCCACTCGCGCAAACTGAAATATTAACATGTCCTCCTTTGATAGCCCTTCACCCTCCCTGTCTTAATTTGGCCAGAGCATATAAAATAGATTCAGTGCTGAACACATTGAAAACAATTTGTGCTGAGGCTAAGGTCTCTGAATTAAACTGCAAAGATCTGTAGCAGCGATGAAAAACCAGTGGCCCTCTAGATGCTGAACTCTGATCAACCTTGACTGGCTATGCTGGGTGGGGCTGATGGGAGCTGGAATCCAACAGAATCTAGATGACAACAGGTTCCTTGTCCCTAATCCGTGGCTTCTTTAAAAAAATAGAAAATTGTAATTGCAGAATTGAACAATTGAGAATTCATCTGCATGCTATTTTAAAAATGTATACTAAAGGTAGACTAAACTTCATGCCACCTTTTTAAAAACTGAAGGTTCCAGTACTTGAATGAGGGCCATTTTCATGCCAAGGGCCGTATTTCCTGAAACACAACCTTCTGGAGGCCACATGCCAGTGGTAGGTGAGGACAGAGGCAAAAGTGGGTTGAGCAACAGGTGTAGATCTTACCTTTCTATATTTTTGCTATTTTAGTCAGAGGTTTCTATGTATTCCCACAACCCATGATCCATCCAAGCAAGGAAGAAGCATTACCACATTTCAAGGACATATTTTGTCTGAATTCTGGAATGTACTTGCTAAGTACCATAAGCTGGTCAAGATAGATTTCTTAAGAAGAATGTTTCACCTTGATAAACAACCTTTTCTGTGTTTAGCAAAATTTTGGGTCCTCGTCTCAAATCTTTCACTTGTAATAGTTACCACTATTATTTAAATGGATTCAAAAAGCTAGTGGAAATTACAGGGGTCTTGCTTTTCTGATTTATTTGAGTATCTGTTGTTCCATCTTTAAGCTATTAGCTATTTATGGCAGTTATTTAAATAAAGTCCAATCTCTTTTCAACATGAGCTCAGTGCCAAATTGACATTTCCTCTGGTGGAGATTCTTCCCACAAGAAAGATAGTCACTGGCAGATGGAGGACTTCAGGAGAGCAAGCTGCTGAAGCAAGCAGACCAGCCAAGGGGAGTTGCATTCTCTGTGTGTACTTGTTTGTGTCTGTTTGTGTGTCTTTGTGAAGTGCTTGTGACTTTGTTTGCATTAAGCAGAAAGCTCTCAATTACGTTTGGCATGAGACTGAGGAGACGGCAAAATTCTCACTGAAAGGGCGAAGTTCTTCAGAAGTTTCAGGTGGGCTTATTATGGGGACAGTAGTCCTTGAGGTTGTGGTGTGTGCTTTTAAAACCAACTAATCATGTACCTTGGGTTACATACGCTTCAGGTTACAGACGCTTCAGGTTACAGACTCCGCTAGCCCAGAAATAGAACCTCGGGTTAAGAACTTTGCTTCAGGATGAGAACAGAAATCGTGCTCCGGTGGCACGGTGGCAGTGGGAGGTCCCATTAGCTAAAGTGGTGCTTCAGGTTAAGAACAGTTTCAGGTTAAGAACGGACCTCCGGAACGAATTAAGTACTTAACCTGAGGTACCACTGTATTACCAGAGGAAGCAGTATAGGGCTGAAAAACCCAAAGGAAAGTGAATGTGCTATGACAGAAGTCAGGGGTGATGAATCTTTAATCCGCCAGGCATAGGTATCATCTCTGGGGGGCCCTGGGTGCCAAGGCACCCACAAAATTTTCACTGTGGGTGCCCAGCCAAGCGACCCAAGATGGTGAGTTCATGACTTCACATGGCACGCTGGGCCCAACAGGTAAAACACATGTATACAGCATTAGATATACCCAGTTTCAGAGTACTAATTACTATATTTTTTTATTAGATTGCTCTATACACAGCTGTGTAAGCATCTGCATGTATCTGAGGAAAAACACATTTATTTCACATGCAATAGTCCTTTTAAATGATCTGCAAATGAAAGTTGTTGTTAATTCAAGTTCATCTTACCTTCTAGCTTTCTTTAATGCTACAATCACTCTTCAAACTATCTGCGGAACGGTTGTTTCAAAATGAAAACTCCCCCCTCCTTTTTTCGTCCTACACATTTCATAAAGTTTCTTTGTTAAAATAAAACGTTGCCTTCTTAGTTGCAACAGTCTTGGAAACTATTACCATTTCTACTCCAGGCATGATCCTGGGATTTAAAACACAGCAGCTATGTGGTTTAAAATAAGGTCAAAGAATCAGATGACCTTAACTTTTAACTATTAATCTTCAGAGTGGTGATCTCATGCTATAAAACTGCATGGGCCTTATTGAATTCCTTGCAAAGCCTCAGTCTCCAGCTTTGGTCTCGGAGGGTGGAGTTTCTTTCTGCAGAGTATTAGCCGTATGGCATTAAATAACTGACTTCCTTTTCATTGTTTAGATTAACTGAGCTGTAGTAAGGTCTAAGCATGGAGCGGCTTGGAAGCTGCATTATATTCAGCTCTTGGATCTCGTATCAGTCCCACGTGAACCATCTGTAAATGATCAGATTGCTGCAAGGAGCCGAACACTGCCTAAACAAAACCTCATCCACAGCTCTCTTTTTGTTCTGCTTCTTGAGTCCCACTTCCTGTCATAAACAAAACCACATACCAGATTTAAATGTATGGAAAATTGTGAAAAATGCAGCCGCCTATGAATTTCAGCTGTTATTAAAGGGGGGGAGAGATTGTAAACAAATAATTTTTCTGACATTCCCAGGACATCTAGCACACATTGTTTGACTGCTTCAAAGGCATTTCTTCTTGGCAAACTGCAAGAACCATGAAAACAGATACAAGGCTATTAGTGAACATATTCTTAAACTGGATAGTTTACAAATTCTAAAGTTTGATGTGGAACTTAATGGGATATGGGACATGCATGAGAAACTTACCTATGCCAAACACCTGGGACCTTACTTGGTCATCTTGCTAGTGCATGTGGCATTAGAATGCCATGCTAATGGTGTTCTATATGAAAGTTATTGAAAGAGTCCCGTTGAAATTGATGCATAGAATGGTGTTCATCTGGTGCCAAAAAGCACCAGACATGCCTCCTTAGGAAGAGCATTCCAAATCCATAGAAAAGGCTCTCTTACATACCTCTGCTAACAAAGCTACTTGAAGCATAGTCTCTCCTGAATTTCTTAAGATGTGACCAGGCTGGTGTGTAGGAATGTTGCCATGTATGAAGCAGCCTTCAACCTCCTTTTCTTGCAGCTACAGAGGTGGAGTGTCAAATCACCAGTTTTCTGCATTTAGTTTCTCTAACCTAGTCACAAAAATCAGCTTTCATGTATATTCCTGATTCCCTCCCTCTGAAAAGCTAAGCCTTATATGCAACTAGGTCAAACCCATAGTAAACCAATTGAAATCTATGGGCATGGCTAACTTAAATCTATTGATTTTGATGGGTCTGCACTTAGTCAGATACCACACTAAATCTTATAGTTGAAATGTTTACTAATTATGCTAGTATATAAAGCATCTTGTAATTGTCTTCTAATTGCTTTTTCTTGCTCCTGCCATTGACATTTGCTAATGGTAGTGATGTGTTATTGCTTCCTTATATGGCACAAGTAATAGATCACAAGACTTGTTAACTGCATTTTAAGACACGTTTGTCTAAGTACACAATAATTCACTTCAAGGCGGCTTAATGTGCACCTTTGGGCAAAAGAACGCTCTCTAAACTTTTGATAGGTATGCAAAATGGCTTTACTTAGATTGTATCACTGCCAGAGCAAATGTGGGAACAGTCACCTTTCAGCTGAGGTTACAGCAGCAACTAAATGAGAAAGAAAAGCAAGAAAGACAGATGAGGGAATACTAAGAAAATCAGAAAATGAAAAGAAGAAGCTCTTTGAAAAGCCACATGGAGAAAACAAGAAAAAGATCTAATATTTAAGTTGGAAGCATACATCCTCCTTGAAGCATATGTAAGAGGGGAATCGAGGTAATAATCAAAGAACTGGAAGCTAAAAAGTCTTTGATCCTGTAATCAAGGTTGTCGAAGTCCGAGTCCAGTCATTGGGCTGAAATAGGCTCCCGACCCCTGTAACAGTGAATGCAATGTGGGACTCTATTTACTTTCACTATGTATATTTGCAATCAAACAGACACAATGAATTCACCATGAGATGAATTGGCCACTACTGTATGTTCCCTGCTCTGGTAGCTTCCATACTGGATTATTGTAATGACCGCTCCCCACATCAAATGGGGGGTGCCTTTTGCACGGTTGCGCACAGCCCCCCAGATCCCAGTGCAACTCCTGGTAGTTCGGGCTGGCTTCATCCTCCCCAGGCTGAGTACCTGGAAGTTTTGCCTTTCCTGTAGCAAAACATCACAACTTTGGCGGTTTCAGGCCTTGGGCGGAATCCTTTAGTCTATTTTCCTAAATGGGGGGCAGGACGTGAAGCGGTGACCCACGCCCCCCTTTGTGGCGGTGATCCCAGGGCTCCCCATTAAAGGGGTCCTGAGGGGAGGCATTGGCCATACACCGAGAGGTTGTCATTGCTAAACGCCCAGTGCCTGAGCCAAGGTCTCCCTACATCTGAAACTTAATAAAGTTGGGGCCAATTTTAATCCCATAGCACATTGTCTTGTGTCATTATTCCGCTCGGGGGGTCGCATGGCATAGGGGGGACTCAGCCTGTCCACGCAATGTCCTTTACATGGGGCCACCCTTGAAGATGACATGGAAACAATTGGTCCAAAATGCAGTGGCCAGGCCACTGGCTAGGGTATCTTTCAGGCCTGATATAACCTGTTTTAAAACAGGTCCACTGGTTGCCAGCTTATGTTTAGGGCCATCTTATTGCTATAATTTTAAGTTGGTTTAAACTGTTTTTAGCATTGTCTCTTAACTGTTGTAACCCACCCTGGGACCTTGGGGTAAAGGGCCGATAATAAACAGTACTGATAATGATTATGGTTATGGTAATGATATGTTGTACTCTCTAGCATCATAAACTCAATCGAAGAGTGTTGTGCTAGATGCTATTCATGGGCTTCTCATTCCTTGAAGAACCAGGATGTACCTAACTATGTATTTATGAGGTTAAACAATTGGGTTTGTTTGGAATTACAGTTGATCTAGGAATCCATATGTTATTTAATCCACCAGTGGCTACACATCAGCAAAACTCATTTTCCAAAGTAAATTCCCATTTTGCGACCTCATTTTTTTTTTAAAAAAAAAAAGGGAAAAGGGAAAACATATCAGACTTTGCTTTCCACTCACTCAAAAAGTTAATTACTAGCTCCAACTACTGCTTGACAGTCATGAGTCCAGCTGAGGTTTAGGAAGACTCCGAAGAGGAAATCTGCAAGTGCTTGTTGAGCGGTTCCTGAGTTACATCTTTGTTGGCAAGAGATTAGGGCTCTGTCTCTGAATCAGCCCAGTGTGCTGTGTGAATGTTGCTAGTTTATCAGCAAATCCCGAGTGGAAACTGCAATGGTAACAAAATCCACTTTCCCTCCATAATGACGTGAACTTTTCGATAGTGAAGGGTAATCCTGCCCAAATCTCAGGCCTCGGCTCCTACACTGCAGGAGCGTGCTTGTCAGAGTTAGTTAGCTGTCAAACGAAAGGCTGGGCAAAGAGAGGAAGGGAGCGAGAAGCTGAAGGAAGGCATGTTATTTGAGAGGCGCCCTGGCTCCAAGGTGGTTCTTTACCAAGTTGCACTGTTTCCCTGCTCCAGGAAAATAGCTGAGTTGTCAACATGTATCCACACAACATCATCATCTCTGCAAACTTCGATGTCCTTGATTAGAAGAAGGAATGGTTTACTGTAAAAAAGGAAAAACCAACCCACTGTTTTCTTCTCCTGTAAACACACCCTGCTTAGACTGCATCAGCATTTCTGTAATAAGGTATCTGCCAGGCAGCAGCAAAGGAGCCTGGCAGACAATTAACTGTTAGAGAAGAACTTATCCACCTATGAAGCTATAAGAAGGCGCATCAGCAGCTGCACTAGCAATTTGTGGCAAGCAATGGGTTTGCTGCCATAGGAATTACCATATAATCAAGGAACCAAACATAAAATATTCCTCATACAGGGGCCATGTAAGCAGTGTTTCCTTTAGCTAACTATGTAAGGGATTAGGTATTTCCCTTAGGGAAAGTTTAAAATTTCTCAAGACCTGAGGAGAATGCAAGTGCTTCACTGAACTTTCCTTTGAATGCAAAATGGTCCTTGATCTTAAATTCATCTCTCTGTAGGGTTCCCTAAGGGCCTAACTACACAGTACACACGAATGTATGTAACTAAACCCAACAGACTCCAGTTTTCAGGAAATAGTCACTCTAGACAGGGTAGAGAAGGAGTTCAGGAAGGGATAAGTTATTTAACACTTTCCCTGCTTGTTACTTTTCCAATCCAAATGTGCTTGAGGTATTTTCCCCACCTCTTGAAGGCTCCCAAATATTTTGCTTATGACTTAGTATTAATAGCAGCATGCATTGTGCTTTACATAGTGCAAGAGGGCAGGTCCCTGCCCTGAGGAGCTTGCAATCTAAACTTTTACACAAGGGAAGCAATAGAGGAAGTATGGAGAAGGAGAGATGAATAAATTGGGGAGAACAAATGGGTCACATGACAAAATGGTGCAGTGTTCAATGTTTCTGTTTAGAGTTCCAGTCAGCCAGCCATACCCTTTTCAGAGGCATCCATTCCATTTTCCCACCCCCAGCTTCTCTAGTCCACACCCAAAAAGCAGTCTTTATCCAGAAGCTTTATCACCACTCTTTCTAAATGCATCCCTAGCACTTTAATTCTGGAATTTCCATTTTCCAAAGAAAATGTGCAAAGCAAAAGCATAAATGTTCAAGACCAAAACAACAACAACAACAACAACAACAACAACAACAACAACAACAAACCATGGTGGTCTGTATTTGCTGACCTCAGTACAGTGGTACCTCAGGTTACATACGCTTCAGGTTACAGACTCTGCTAACCCAGAAATAGTACCTCGGGTTAAGAACTTTGCTTCAGGATGAGAACAGAAATTGCGTGGTGGCACAGCAGCAGCAGTGGGAGGCCCCATTAGCTATAGTGGTACCTCAGGTTAAGAACAGTTTCAGGTTAAGAACAGACCTCCAGAACGAATTAAGTTCTTAACCTGAGGTACCACTGTACTTAGATTTTCAAAATCCAGGGAGGGTTTCTTGAGGAGGGGTCATACCGCTGCCTCCTTCAACCAAGCAGGGACCTCTGGAATGGACCTCTGGAATGAATTAAGCACACAACCAGATGTACCACTGTACTGGTGAATAAAGGTCGCTCTCATCAAGTGTTCTCTAGTGTAAGAAGTGGAGAAAATGTAAATGGATTTCTTTCCACTTGACTTCTTAATTAAAACAACCAAAGGCACATTATGATGTGACATACTTGGAACCCTGATAGAGGAAGCTCCATAGCTGGGGCACAGCCATTATTGGTTGACTTGATAGCATAACTTAAGGCTTAAGAACTCTACACTGGATATAAACACACAGAATCCCCTTCTGCACTGCCCACCTTTGCACTTCTCTTGTGGATTCCACTGGTATGTGCAGTGTCATGAAAATAGCACTGCATAGATTATTTACAGCCAATCAAAGAACCAATGGACCTTTAACTGGCTGTAAATTACACTGAGAGCATCATTTTTATGGGGACTGCGAGGCTTGACGTTCAACCCCATGATACTTGGAGGCAAAAGAAGGTGCTCACATCACTGGGCAGAATGACATTCATTTCTCATACCATTTCCTAATTTCAGTTGCACAGAAGACAGTGGAACTTCTTAACAAACCCACATGACTACTCTTATCGATTGGACAGATCACTCAGAAAGAAAGAAAAGGGAACAGCCTATTTGAAATATTTTTCAAATATGTATGCACTGTACTTCTACTAATATGTAATGAATAATGCAGATTGACGGTTATTTATATGGAACTCTTTCCATAATACTCTTCAGCCAAAGGTTTTCAAGTGATGGGGAAGAAAAATTAACAAAAATTGAAGAACCATGTGATCTTTAAGGAAACACACCAAAAACAGCTCTCTTATGCGTTTTAAGAATTAGCTGATGTCAGTATCTTGACTGCATAGGGGTGTTGCCTAAGGAAAAGCTTGTTACTGGGGAGCCAGGTAGGCTTTTGCATCACCTCTGGGTTCCTGCAAGCCACCCTGAGATATGTGAACAGCAAACATAATTACACAATCCCACAGAAATACATTAATATACACCCATAGGTCCAAAGGGCAATTAGATTCCTGGGCCTTGTAAGGTTTTAACATTTCAGGCCAGATGAGACATTCTGAGAAAGATTGCTGACAGAATGGCATAGATCTCACTCTGAGGTGACTTAAAATGTATTGTTTCTTGTGTCTTGGAAATTTCAAAGAATACAGTTCTGAAGGCACTGTTAAGCTTAGCAGAGACCTCAGGGTGGGGGTCTATCAGGAGGTGATGTGGGTTTGGGATAAAGGGATTCAAAGTAAATGAAAAGGATGTCTATGGAAAATATAGGTCATGTTTCCAGGTCTTTCCGGATATTTTTTCCTCCCTGTTAAATCCAAACTTGATCTGTGTGGAAGTAAAGGTCATTTTTGTTAGCTTCTGATACTACTGTCAACTTGCATCTCCTACCTAGAAAAGTAACTTGCTTAGACATATAGTAGGCAGCACGTACAATTCACTAGCAAGCACCATTTATTGTTACCAATGTTTCAGTCTAAACAGCAAAGCTCAAATTGTGCAGGGGTGCTAACAATTAAAGTTAATTTTGATGGCAGGATCAGCCCACGCATCAACAAATTGGTATTTGGGTTTGTTTGTTTTTAATGCAGTGTAATAAGTAGGGATGGTCTGAGACTAGCTAGCTAAGTTCACTTGTGGTCTTAAATCCAATGATATTTTCCAACCAACTCTCATCTACTTCACTTTCTCCTGGTCAATTTCCCCTGAAGTATAATTTCCACTGTTCTTCCTAGACCACTGTGGGCAGATAGATCTACTGGTAGATTGCTAGCTGATTTGAAGTAGATTGGGAAGGGTTTTTGACACCTAGTAGTTCAGTGATAGCTGAAGAGCTGCTGAAATGAAATAAGGAGTAGACTTTTTTTGTCAAATCCTGGGAGTTCATTTCATTGCATTTCTGGTATTGATAACTGCTCTCTAGCTCAGAATGTACTCAGATGCCCCCACCCCTCTTCTCAGTCTCTTCTATTTAATTCAGACCCAGTTTCCTTGTGGCATCAACACCTTGGCAAGATCCACTGCAAATGCCTAGATGGGACCCCCCCCTTAGAAAAACATTTCAGGTGCTCAGTACTGGGCTACCTAACCACCATTTTATTTTCCCACAGTGCCCCCACATGATCGTATGTCAGGGCACTGTGGGAATGAGAGAGCTGCCTAGCACCAATCAGAGGAAGAGTGCCACCAGCAGTACCCACTAGGGGCACCAGAGGGCTGTATGGCAAGGTCCCATTTCACTCCAGATGTTTATAGTACTTTGGACTGAACAAAACTGGCCTGATCCAGCTAGATACCACATCAAGCTTCTGACTACAGAAGCAGGCTTCTATGTGTCTATCCATACCCGAATGAGGAACGGTGAACAGAAACATGTCCTCTGTGTGTGCAGCAGCTCCCTGATACTTCACATAGACTTCTGCACTTAGAGCTATTAAAAATATATATGTTGCCAATCAGCAAGAGTGAGTGGACTAGATCCAGTCCACCTCTGCTACCTCTTCTCTGCCAAACAATTGGTATCTTAGCTATTTTAAAAGAGCTGCATGTGCCTGCCCAGCCTCAGTAGCTCTAAGCATATTTCTTTCAATACAAACAAACAGATAAATCATGGGTCACCAGTGAAGTGCCCAGAGATGTACATCGGGCTCCCAGAGGCTTCCCTGATTTCTGCAGTCACATTACCCTTGTCCCTCCCTCTGCTGAAAGAAGGCAGCATTACCCAACAGAAGGCTTTTTCCTCAGTTGTGACACTTTGTGGGGGGGGGGTTGGCGGGGGAATGGGTGTTTCAGCCCATGATGGGAGAGTTGGAGGATGTGTGAGGTGTTCACAACAGTTCCTCTGGTTTGCAAATGTGCCCATGGCCCCTTAAAGGCTGAGTTTTCCTGATATAGATAGATGAAATGCTTAGGTATCATTTAAATCCTTGCTCAAATCAGGCAAGTATTTATCTTAACCACTTCTCGCATATATATTTTTAAAGCTGACACATGACCAGTTTCTCCGACACTTATCTGAAGCTCTCCTGACTGCTCTTCTTCAAAGGGAGAAGGTCCAAGAGCTGTTCTTGTAGAAAATTCACATTAAAGAGAAAAGAGCGAAAACCCCAGCAGCAAAATGGCCAAAGGTAGTTTTGAGATAAACAGATGACAGCTCTTTTCTCTTTTTCCTAGGTGGTATGATGAACAAGTTAACAGGCCAGTTCATAGCTTTGTTTACCCCTTAAGCTGAATGTGAACTTTTATCTACAGATTTAAAACACGGGCATTTTTCATTTAAAAACAACAACACTGTATTCTGCTGAAAACTTCAGTTAAGGAAGAGTATTTATTACATCTGCCTTAACATCAGCATGATGCATGTATGCTTAGTTCTTCTTGGCAGATGTTAAAACAGTGATGGGCTTGGGGTTAATATGAAGAAAAGCTGCAGGTTCATGCTGCTGTGTCTGGACAAGCTTTGGATAGTTTGGTTATGTCAAGGGAGCAAAGGATGTCTGCTTAGCAGTCAATTTGCTCCTTTTTAAGTACTTGAGCTTGTTAAAAGTTGGCCTGGGAACCAAACTAATATAATATTACTATCAAATATACCTTCATTATATCCAATATATACAAGAGAAATTTTCTTGGCAGTAGATGTCAGTCTTGATGCTGACTTAACATTTGTATCACACTCTTCTACAAATAACTATCAAGTGAGTCTTACAAAAAAAAAGAGGGGGAACCAACACCATGTTAAACAAAACAGACAATATGAAAACCACACAATTAAATGTAGCCATAAAAAGGAACTAAGATCATTGAAAAACAACAGCATTTGAAAGCCATCTTGAATAAAAATGTTTTCATTCTCTATCTGAAAGAGAACAAACAGGGAGTCAGGTCAATCCTCCATAGGGAGGGCATTCCAGAACTTTAGTGATACTGGCAGTCCAAGAATAAGCAAAGAGAGATTGCAATTTTAGTACCATGGTGACTGAATTTTTCAAAGATGCTACCTCTGAAAACAAGGGTGGAGCTGTGGTCAGAAGGTCGGTGGTTTGAATCCCCGCGAAGGGGTGAGCTCCCGTTGCTCAGTCCCAGCTCCTGCCAACCTAGCAGTTTGAAAGCATGCCCCAAAGTGCAAGTAGATAAATAGGTACCACTCCAGCAGGAAGGTAAACAGCGTTTCTGTGCGCTGCTCTGGTTCACCAGAAACAGCTTAGTCATGCTGGTCACATGACCAGCTGTCTGCGGACAAACGCCGGCTCCCTCAGCCAATAAAGCGAGATGACCGCTGCAACCCCAGAATCGTCCATGACTGGACTTAATGGTCAGGGGTCCTTTTACCTTTTACCTCTGAAAACAGGACATCCGCTAACCTTGAATGTTCAGCAAGTCTGCTTTGTTGCTTCATAGAAACCAAGAGGGTGCATATGGGGTTTACAAGTGGTTTCCCATCCAAGCACTGCTTAACTTCAGAGAGAAGGCTGCATTGTATCCTAAGAGGCCATGCTGGGAAGCAGGTCCTGTAAGCTGTCTTGATGGAAGACCACCCAGAATCATATGAAAGTTGTTGTGAGTTCTTTGGAGAAAAAGAGCAGGATATAACACATAATAAACAAAAACCAATACAGTGGTACCTCAGATTACAGGCACTTTAGGTTACAGATGCTTCAGGTTACAGACTCCGCTAACCCAGAAATAGTACCTCGGGTTAAGAACTTTGCTTCAGGATGAGAACAGAAATTGTGTGGTGGCGGCGGCACAGCAGCAGCAGCGGGAGGCCCCATTAGCTATAGTGGTACCTCAGGTTAAGAACAGTTTCAGGTGAAGAACGGACCTCCAGAACGAATTAAGTTCTTAACCCGAGGTACCACTGTACAGTAAAAGTAAGAAAAGAATTGAACTGTTTTAACACCTCTATTGTAACAAATCAACCACTGTTCTCCAGCAAGGTCTTGACAGCAGAGGTGGCATCTCAAATAATTGTTATACATTTAGTGTCTTCTTAACTTTCTGGTCTGTAATTAGTGATCTTCCAGCCCAGTGATCTTCCAGCTCACATCTTTGGCTTTAAAATGTTATTCATAACTTTGTTATATTTCCTGTTTCCTACTCTAATCTCAATCCAATAGCCTCCTAGTGCTATTGTACAATCCACTGAGAGTATAATCCATTGAGAGGATATTGGCCAGATTCAGCTACCATGTTCCAGTAGCAGAAGCCAGTGCAAAGACCTGCTAGCTCAGGGGGGCTCCCCATCCCTTCTCTCTGTGAATGTTTCTTCAACTTCCACATATCCACTCTGGAGGGTTGGGAGAACCCGCAGAACAGAGGGGAGGGGAAAGGGAAGTTAATGTCATCTGGCAAAAAGAAATACTTGCACTGATTATCTCCTTAGCACTGCATCACACTGAATTCCACCCAATGACTTTAATATGCTCCACCAGTATGACCCATAACAGATTCCATTTTGAAGAGGTTCTACATTCTCATATTTTACTGTATATTGAATACTATCCAATGCACAAAGACATGCATTTCCACTACTTTAATGGAGACAAGAACCAAGATCCTTTCTCCCTTTTGAATTTGTCTCTGCAATTCAGGTGATATGCAAAACCTCTCACATTCATTAGCCTCACTTTCCCCCAGTCTTTGAAAAATTAGCGGATTCAGGCTTTGTTGCTGGGGAAAAATTCCCTCCCCCTCTTTAATTCATGGAGTACATTCATGGCATGCAGAAAGAATGCAAATAATGTGCCTTCTTCATAGATGCTCGTTCTCTGATGTCTGCTGTTAACAGGCTATCTGATAATGGTAGCTGGAATAAATGTTGCTGGCTCGATGACCCAATGATCTGACTTTGTGTAAATTGATTTCATATGGTGAACCTGAGTTACTAACACAATACACATAACACACTGGGATGGATGAATCCAACAATTTCAATTTCTCTCAGTTTCTTCTTTTTCCAGTGTTAAGTTCCGTTCTCCACATTTCTAAATCAGAGTCTGATTCTTTTAAAGGTCCTTGTGAAAATTGCAGCCTAATCATCTTATCCCTCTGGAGTCTTAGTAGCATCTTGACAGTGTCTGAAACTTGGATAGTTAGATGTATTCATCACTAGGCTTGAATATGTCATTTGTGGCAAACTGTTATGAAGGGTCGGAGCCCTGGCTGAGTTGACATGACTGATTTTAGGAAATAACAGAGACTCCCTTATGAAGAATAGATTCTTGCACTACTGCCCTGACACAACTACAGCACTATTTTTTAGCACTGAATGTGGAGAATGAAATAAAGGTCTGAGAGCAACATTAACACAAGACCTTGACACACAGCAGTGTTCTGCAGGAATCCGCTTCCATCCCATACATACCCTTCTGAAATGTTAGGCATCTTTTAATTGACTTGAAGAAATTTCTAGCATCCGTTTTCAAAAGGAGGAATGCCCATTCTCCTTTGTTATTAGAAAAATTGCTTTTTGTAAAGGAAACTTCCTTATTCACATTCAAAACGATCATATAAAATGTACAGAGGACAATTGTCTGATCCCCCCCCCCCAGAAAAACCAACCACTACAAAATGGCCCTTCAATATTAGGACTTTTAATATTATATTCTGGAATGAACCTGGTTCAAATAACAAACAAAATCTCTATGAAATACAAAGTCTACCACAAGCACTAATGGTCATTCAGCTAGGCCATGCCTCAGGGTAGAATGAATTTAACCAAATTTCCAAGCACAAAAATTATGTCTCTGTGAATGACAAGCTGTCAGATTGACTGTTGCCTCAGACAGGCTGTCTGCATAGAGATTGAAGAGAGGAGGTCACACCCTGTCACTAAGTGAAAAATGCAGCATTAGTTGCTTGTCATTCTTTCTATTAATAATAAAACCACAAAACTGATTAGTAGGATCCAGTTTATGTTCCACCAAGTCAACGGCCAGGTGTGATAAAGCACATCATTAATGGTGATCAGATTCAGCTGGATGCAAGCCAGCCTAACCAAACCACTAAGGGAATGTTGCAGAAGTTTTTTAAAAAATGTATGATTCCTAAAAACACACCATGGTCATGTATAGAGAATACAATTAAATTTTAAAATATTTTTTTCTTATATCTCTCAACTGGCACCAAAGCAGTAATCAAAAACTGCCTCTGCCTAGTGCTTTTATTGCAGCAAGCATCTCTTATACAGTAAATGAAAAACACTGGTAGCTGTTCTGATATCTTATCCCAGCGAAAGGCACTTTACGACCCAGAGGCTGCACACATCTCCAAAGATCCAAATTGATAGAATCCTCTTTCTGAGAACATCCCCCCCCCCCCCATAATTAGTGATGAGAAACCAAGGCAAGCTCAGAAGCAGAAAATCACTTCTTGGAAAATAACCCAGTTAGTCCAAGCTCACTTATGAAGCAAATGCTACCCCATTATGCCCCAGTGATGACTGATGTAATTCTCTGACTTGATGTTTAATCAGAACCAGAGAATAACTTTTTTTTAAATGCCCACCTAATATTTAAGCTGAATATTATGAGTTGCTGAAATTCTTATTTCTGAGCCGGGAGATACAATATTTGGTGACATCGTGGGAGAAGACTTATAAGCATCTCTTACTAGCCCTGTCCACTCATTCTTAATCACACGGGGAGCCTACTTGAGGAAAGGAGACTCCCCAATGCTGATATTCAACCTCCAAAATGGTGGTGGTGGTGGCAGGCTATAGGAATGGGGGCAGAGCCAGTGGTGCATGAGGGAGCAAAATTGGCCAAATAGGACTGTTCTTCTTTTATAACATATGTGGATGCTCTTTGGGCAGGATGGGAAGCAGAAGAATGTAAATTTCAAATAAAATGTATATTCGTCTGAGCCAAATGATAGACTCATAGCAAAACTATAATAAGCTGTGATAATATCAATAAAACAACACCCAAAAAGTAACATTCTTCCACATGGTCCCAAGGCCTGGCCAAATACAAAGTTCTTGAGCTGTCGCTAAAACATTTCTACAGAGTCTCTTGGCAGGGAGTTCTTGGAGATGCTCTGTCTCGTGTAACCACACCTCTAGCATCTGTTCTAAGAAAGAAATTGTACAAGCCTTTTCCTGCTGGTCATAAATTGGTCCGTTATATGTTAACAGCAAAGCCTTGAATTGGGCTCAGTAGCTCAGTAGCCGCCAGTGCAGCATCTTCAGGAGAGGGGTAAGGTGATTCCTCCTTGTTGCCCCTCTAACCACCAGAGAGCCACAGTCTGTACCAGTTGCAGCCTCTGGACCATCTTCAAAGAATGACCCATGGAGATCACATTGCAGTAATCTATAGCTTAGTGTAGGTGAACTCTGGCATGCACTTCACCAATTCGGATTTTAAAATGGAATATGTTGCTTCATTAAACAACAGATATGTTGTCAGCATTTTCCCTCCCCCTGCTTTTCAGGTGCAGGAATCCTGTTTAATTACAGCAGAGAGAGGCTAGATCTCAGGGGTTTGCCATGTGTCATCAATTTCATCCTCTTTTTACCCCAGGCATGACCAAAGTCACCAATGGTTTTGAAATGTCCTTCTCCTTCCT
The DNA here is from genome assembly GCF_964106645.2 of Podarcis pityusensis. Lineage (NCBI taxonomy): Eukaryota > Metazoa > Chordata > Lepidosauria > Squamata > Lacertidae > Podarcis > Podarcis pityusensis. Next base: position 43,084,241 of record NC_138034.1, on the reverse strand, counting down.
TCTTTCCACCTCCAACCTAATTTTGTGCAGAAGAATCTAATCTGTCTCAGTTAGGTGAATTAAAAACTTTTGGCAGAGCTTTAGCTAGCTCAATGAATTGTAACATGAGGTCCTGCTATGGGATCTGCAAGGTATAAGTGTGAAAGATGATGCTACTGAAAGAGGGACATGACCTAAGAAAATATGGCTTCTTGAGATGCTGCTGCTGTTGCTGCTGGATTTCGACCAGTGTTCTTCAATGCTAGGACTCTAGATGTTATTGGAATACAATTCCCATCATTTCCACCCAGCTTAGCTGATGGGAGTTGTAGTCCAACAACATCTGGGGCCCTAAGGCAATCAGTCCTATATGTTGATTTTTGCAACTTGCTATTCATTCAATAGATTTCATTAAAGCAGCCTAGCCCTGCTTGATTTCAACCACTCATTTGACTGCAAAAATCCACATGCAGATCCACCCTGAATATTAAATAAGCAGAAAATTGGATGCTAGGGAAAGTGAATCTCCATTTTAATGCAGTTATCGTGCTATTGAGACTAGTTATGGCCAATTGCTGTTCACCAAGCAACATCCTGCCTATATGAGATTATTTTGACTAGCCCCTGAGGCTTTATGTTCCTGCTCCTTGGGACAGAAGAAACATGTTGAGAAGACTCACACAAAACAAGTTCTTCCTTTTTTCTAGTACATGGGCAGTGATAGCAGGGCCAGAGATGTGCTGGAGTTGATTAGTAGGCAGGAATTCCTTATCTGCTCCTTCCAAATGCTAACTGAGACTACTCCTTTTGTTCCTGGCTTGCTCCCTTCATGGCTTCATGCCAAAAGGAGGAAACAGTTTTCTTCGCCTTCAGCACTAACCTAAATCCTGCTCTGATCTTACAGTCTTATGGAGGAACCCACAGGGTAAGACAGGCAGGTTGTGACAGCAGCAAGGATAGCTCCTAGTGAACAACTTTGCTTATCTTTTAATTTTTTATTGATAATTAGATTGATATTCCACCTTTCCCAGAAGCAACTAACTCAAAATTCCATACATGTTTCTCTCCCTCCCCACAACCCTGAAACATAGGTTAAGCTGAGAGGTGGTGTCCAAGGTCACCACATGATCTTCAAGGCTAGGTGAGGTTTTGAACCAGAGCTTCTCAGGTCCCAGTCCAAGAGCCAACCTTGGCTGGAAAGACATTTTGAGCCTTCAGCCTTACTTCTTGTAGGCTTTACTCTATTTGAAGAACTAGTGAATCTTCTTAAAAAACCAACCAAGAACCAGGCACTTCCCCTGTTTTCCAAGGCCTCCTGCCTGCTGCACTTTCTGCACCACTGGCCTGGCAAGGTAGTGGAGCAGACACCTGGTTCCTCAGACTTAGGAAGATGTTATGAAGGTTCTAATTCCAGTGGTGCTGTGGAAACATCTACCTCCTACCCTTGGTTCAGTGGTCTCCTGTCCATCAACATCAGGTTCAGAGTCAGGAACTGATCTGGCTCCTTAGGCAGTGACATTGTAGCATCTGACTCAATGTTCTTTCACTCTTGTACTCTGGGGTTATGACAATCCAATCTGAGGCCTCCTTTTAGCTTGGCAATGAGTACACTCCAACCGAGAGAGAAAATGACGCTGAGATAGGGTGCTGTGAGAAGGAAAGGGGGTCTTAAATGAACTGTCAACCCCAGGGCCTTTTGAGTCTTAAACAAAGAGCCTGGTCTGAATTGAGAATGACTTTAGACTTCAAGTGTTTTGACCATTCTTTTTTACACAGCTCACAAATGAATCATTCCTTGTGCCCCCAGGGTGCAAATGTATAGCCCTAACTGAACTGTAAGAAGCAGGTCATCCCTCAGAAGCATTATAGTATATCTCCTGTTACCTGGCTTTTCTTTATTTTTTCACTGGCTTCTTTTAAAGAGCAAGGTGACTGTTCCACAAAGGTTCAATAATAAATTGGCTTTTGAATACAGGTGTGCAAGGATGCTGTTCCTCACTCAGTATCTCATTGATTAGGTACAAATGAGTTCAAAGCTCCCTGGGACAAATAGGATCCAGGTTCCTTAAAACACTAAATGAGTTGAGACAGTTTCAGTAAATACAAGAGGCTAAAACTGCAGGTGAACAGATTGAAAAGGTCTGACATTTAGTCCCACGTGACCTTTACCAAGGACAGCACAGAGCACAGTTTTCATCTTAATGAAGTGCAAGACCCATGAGTTGGTGACTTTGATAAAGGTCATTTCCGTCCACAATGCTGGAAGTTTTGCAGTTGCCTTCCCATAGAAAAAGATGCATTTTTATGACTGCCAAGAGTGGCTGTTCTTTTTATTTTTATTTTAGTTTAATAAAGTCTTGTTTTGTTTCATGTATACTTTTATGTGGAGCTTTAAATGTTTTCTATTTTTATTTTGTTTTCTTTTAATATGGTCTGTTGAGTAGCACAATAATTTCTATCATGTGTAACATGGCATTTGTACTAGTTAACACACTGGAAAAAAATGTGTGGTGTAGTGGTTAAGAGCGGTAGTCTCGTAATCTGGGGAACCGGGTTCGATTCCCTGCTCCTCCACATGCAGCTGCTGGGGGACCTTGGGCTAGTCACACTTCTTTGAAGTCTCTCAGCCCCACTCACCTCACAGAGTGTTTGTTGTGGGGGAGGAAGGGAAAGGAGAATGTTAGCCGCTTTGAGACTCCTGAAGGGGAGTGAAAGGCGGGATATCAAATCCAAACTCTTCTTCTTCTTCTTTATAGGTTCAAGCATTCATAGGAACTACATACTTTAGAAACTTGAGATACATGCTCCCATGTTAAAAGAAATATGACTCGTAGATGAAGAAGAAGAAGAAGAGGAGGAGTTTGGATTTGATATCCCGCTTTATCACTATCTGAAGGAGTCTCAAAGCGGCTAACAATCTCCTTTCCCTTCCTCCCCCACAACAAACACTCTGTGAGGTGAGTGAGGCAGAGAGACTTCAAAGAAGTGTGACTAGCCGAAGGTCACCCAGCAGCTGCATGTGGACCACAAGATGAAAGCAGGTGAATCTCAGCAACATGGGGGCCTCTATGACATTAGAAAAGAAAATTCTAATGAAAGCTGAAACAAATTTGAGTAGAAAATATTTGAAGCTAATTCTCATAGCTTCCAAAAAAACCTGAATTTGTATTCTATAATATGCATTTTTAATTTAACTCAGACCCATTGAAATTAATGGACCTAAGTTAGTTGTGCCTATTAATTCAAATGGGTTTACTTTTGAGCATGACTAAGATTGGACATTACCAGATGGGCAGCATCAAAATCAGATTGATTATATTCTCTGCAGCCAAAGATGGAGAAGCTCTATACAGTCAGCAAAAACAAGACCTGGAGCTGACTGTGGCTCAGATCATCAGCTTCTTATAGCAAAATTCAAGCTTAAACTGAAGAAAGTAGGAAAAGTAGGAAAAACCACTCGGCCGGTAAGATACAATCTAAGTCAAATCCCTTATTAATACACAGTGGAAGTGAGGAACAGGTTCAAGGATTTAGATTTGGTGGACAGAGTGCCTGAAGAACTATGGATGGAGGCTCGTACCATTATACAGGAGGCAACAACTAAAACCATCCCAATGAAAAGGAAATGCAAGAAAGCAAAGTGGCTGTCCAATGAGGCCTTACAAATAGCAGGGGAGAGGAGGCAAGCAAAATGCGAGGGAGATAGTGAAAGATACAGGAAATTGAATGCAGATTTCCAAAAAATAGCAAGGAGAGACAAGAAGGCCTTCTTAAACGAGCAATGCAAAGAAATAGAGGAAAACAATAGAATGGGAAAAACCAGAGATCTGTTCAAGAAAATTGGAGATATGAAAGGAACATTTCGTACAAAGATTACCATAATAAAAGACAAAAGTGGAAAGGGCCTAACAGAAGCAGAAGACATCAAGAAGAGGTGGCAAGAATACACAGAGGAACTACCAGAAAGAAATGGATGTCTCATATACCCCAGGTAGTGTGGTTGCTGACCTTGAGCCAGACATCCTGGAGAGTGAAGTCAAATGGGCCTTAGAAAGCACTGCTAATAACAAGGCCAGTGGAAGTGATGATATTCCAGCTGAACTATTTAAAATTTTAAAAGATGATGCTGTTAAGGTGCTACACTCAATATGCCAGCAAATTTGGAAAACTCAGCAGTGGCCAGAGGATTGGAGAAGATCAGTCTACATCCCAATCCCCAAGAAGGGCAGTGTCAAAGAATGCTCTAACTACCGCACAATTGCACTCATTTCACACACTAGCAAGGTTATGCTTAAAATTCTACAAGGCAGGCTTAAGCAGTATGTGGACCGAGAACTCCCAGAAGTGCAAGCTGGATTTCGAAGGGGCAGAGGAACCAGAGACCAAATTGCAAACATGCGCTGGATTATGGAGAAAGCCAGAGAGTTCCAGAAAGACATCTACTTCTGCTTCATTGACTATGCAAAAGCCTTTGACTGTGTCGACCACGGCAAACTATGGCAAGTTCTTAAAGAAATGGGAGTGCCTGATCACCTCATCTGTCTCCTGAGAAATCTCTATGTGGGACAAGAAGCTACAGTTAGAACTGGATATGGAACAACTGACTGGTTCAAAATTGGGAAAGGAGTACGGCAAGGCTGTATATTGTCTCCCTGGTTATTTAACTTATATGCAGAATTCATCATGCGAAAGGCTGGACTGGATGAATCCCAAGCCAGAATTAAGATTGCCGGAAGAAATATCAACAACCTCAGATATGCAGATGATACAACCTTGATGGCAGAACGTGAGGAGGAATTAAAGAACCTTTTAATGAGGGTGAAAGAGGAGAGTGCAAAATATGGTCTGAAGCTCAAAAAAACGAATATCATGGCCACTGGGCCCATCACCTTCTGGCAAATAGAAGGGGAAGAAATGGAGGCAGTGAGAGATTTTACTTTTTTGGGCTCCATGATCACTGCAGATGGTGACAGCAGTCACGAAATTAAAAGACGCCTGCTCCTTGGGAGAAAGGCGATGGCAAACCTAGACAGCATCCTAAAAAGCAGAGACATCACCTTGCCAACAAAGGTCCGTATAGTTAAAGCCATGGTTTTCCCAGTAGTGATGTATGAAAGTGAGAGCTGGACCATAAAGAAGGCTGATCGCCGAAGAATTGATGCTTTTGAATTATGGTGCTGGAGGAGACACTTGAGAGTCCCATGGACTGCAAGAAGATCAAACGTATCCATTCTTAAGGAAATCAGCCCTGAGTGCTCACTGGAAGGACAGATCATGAAGCTGAGGCTCCAATACTTTGGCCACCTCATGAGAAGAGAAGACTCCATGGAAAAGACCCTGATGTTGGGAAAGATGGAGGGCACAAGGAGAAGGGGACGACAGAGGACGAGATGGTTGGACAGTGTTCTCGAAGCCACAAACATGAGTCTGACCAAACTGTGGGAGGCAGTGGAAGACAGGAGTGCCTGGCGTGCTCTGGTCCATGGGGTCACGAAGAGTCGGACACGACTAAACGACTAAACAACAACAACAACAAAGATTGGATACAGTTCTCTGAATGCCACTGGACTTGGGAATTTTAGAAAAATCAAGACATAGCATTGAATTAAATTTGTATATCCTTTATATTATTGTGTTAAAGCTAATAGGCAGGAATTAGATTTTGAACTTTTTTAATACATCCTTTCAAGTTGAATTTCAGACGTAGTATTTCAAAACATTGGGAATTCAAAGAAGTTTCTAAAATGTTGCCAAATTTCAAATTTTGGAGAATTTCTCTCTCACTGATACTATGCTTTGTAGAAGCAGCTTCACAAATGAGCCTGGATGAGAAGCAGGGGTTTTTTGCGGGGGGGGGGGGATTGCCTACCTATTTTGCACATTCTGAAACAATATAAGAATTGAAACTCTGCCATCCTTTGAAATTTGCACTTCTTTGTGTGTTTTGATGCAGTTCTACAACCAAACAATGTTAACAAAAATGCATATATTTGGGGAATGCACATAAAAATGAATATATAGGTGAAAATAATACACAAAATGCATTATATTAGGGTAACTTTGTTCTAAAAATGTGTAAAATTCTGAAAACTGCTAAAGAGAATCAAATGTCTAAGCAGACCCCACAAGCTTCTCCTTTCAGTTTGAAACAACTTCTATTTTAGGCCATGTTGCTAAATAGAAAATCTGGCCATTTGTTCAAGCAACCATTTAGTAGTTAAAATAATTGAGACCAGCTGCTTTTATCGGCCATTTCCAGAAGGTGTGTAGCACTGAAATGAGAGGCCAGATCGCGAGGAAAAAAGTGCCCAAAGCCTCAGGAATTTGTAATGTGCTTCTTTTGGAAAACATCTGATTTTTGTCTAAGCGCACTGATTTAGAAGATGGAAGCAATAATATTGTATTCATGTTTATATTTGAATTTCCATCATGCAATTTCTGCAGACTCCAGCACTCATTGCCAACTGATTTTTCCACACTGAGGTGGTCGGATCATTTGTGCTTTCCTTTGAGAGAGACCACCTTGAATCAATTACAAATACTAGTAAAGGAGACAGGACATGCCCAATGTTTATTCAATTCATCAGTGATTGCAGGGGGCAGGGAGAAATTTGCTTTGTGCATGCCATTCCCCCCCCCCCCTTCAGTTTTTGAGTTTCCTCCTATCTTGCTAAAATATTTGCTTTGGGCTTTGGGCATTAAATTCTTGAATTTGTTTTGGTCAAACTGAAATGTGTTGAGTAGAATTGCTTGGGAGGATTAAAGAAAATGAGATACCCGGATGACTTATAGGAGATGAAGGGCCCCTCTAAACATTCTTGCACATTCATGACGATTTGTGCTCATGATGCTATTCTATTTGTGCCTGCAAACAATGGTCACACTGCTTTATTGCCAATCTGTACATGTCCTGTAACTTCCTGCTGAAATACAGTGGTACCTCGGGATAAGTACTTAATTCATTTCGGAGCTCCGTTCTTAACCTGAAACTGTTCTTAACCTGAAGCACCACTTTAGCTAATGGGGCTTCCTGCTGCTGCCGTGCTGCCAGAGCACGATTTCTGTTCTCATCCTGAAGCCAAGTTCTTAACCCGAGGTAATATTTCTGGGTTAGCGGAGTCTGTAACCTGAAGCGTACATAACCTGAAGCGTATGTAACCCAAGGTACCACTGTACATTTTTTTATATCACATGGTTTATTTTTGTCCCACTTTTGTTATGCTATGGCCCATCCAGGTGTATGGGGTGTTTTGGGAGGAGTAGTACCTCTGGTAGAGGACACATTGTACACCTGGGGTAGTTTGTCCACCTTTGGTCCCTACCTTGCACTGAGTTCTCACCTGTGGCTCCTAGAAGCTGTCAGCATATGAAAGTGGCCACACTCCAGGAACGGCTTCAACTGGTCAGCTAGACCAGGGGAGGGTAGCCAATAGATCTCAAACCTTCAGTGATGAGTTAGGGACTTCCTCTGCATGAAAAGACAGGCTCCAGTGGATTGAGCTGATGAAACCAATAGTGGGTCCAACAGACAAGAAGGTGGCTTCTACACGTGCTGTAGAGGAAAGTGAGCTCATCAACCTGGGAAGGTAACCCATCTAGGAGAAGGTAAACTCTGAACCTAAGGGATGCGGGTGGCGCTGTGGGTTAAACCACAGAGCCTAGGGCTTGCCGATCAGAAGGTCGGCGGTTCGAATCCCCGCGACAGAGTGAGCTCCCGTTGCTTGGTCCCTGCTCCTGCCAACCTAGCAGTTCGAAAGCACGTCAAAGTGCAAATAGTTAAATAGGTACCGCTCTGGCGGGAAGGTAAACGGCTTTTCCGTGCACTGCTCTGTTTCGCCAGAAGCAGCTTAGTCATGCTCGCCAAATGACCCGGAAGCTGTACGCCAGCTCCCTCGGCCAATAAAGCGAGATGAGCGCCGCAATCTCAGAGTCGGTCATGACTGGACCTAATGGTCAGGGGTCCCTTTACCTTTACCTTTAAACTCTGAACCTAAACATCTGCTGCCTTGTGAGATATCTTCAGGAGAAGAAAAGACTAAATCTGGAGTGAAGTCCCTAAGACTGTTGGATGGCAACTCCTGCAGCCACGGTAGTTCTAAACATATTGCTCTGCTTTTCTTTGGACCACATCAGTGAGGCCAAGGAGAGTCTTGCTGTCTGGCCAGCCCAGGAGCTCCATATACATTGCCCAGGCTTGCACCCTGGGGAACTAACTTTGGTGCTGCTAACACAGCAGTTTTACTTCACCCCCAGAGGTACAGTCCATGGTCTCTTGAGACAGATGGATGGGGGGAAAGCCCTTCCAGACAACAATAATATGTTAGCATTTGGGAAGCAAAAATGGGGTGGAGGTGGGGGAGGAAATTAAATTCCCCCCTCCCTCAAGGTACACCCAATAAAAAAGAGGGGGGAAACTTTTTGATTGCTGTTAACAATGTGCACCAGGACTAGTTAATGCTCTTTACAGGAAATAACCCTTATTATCATAAACTTCAAAGTCAATTCAGCTGATTTTTGGTGCAACAGCATTTTATTGTGAAGCAAAAAGTTTGTCTCAACCCTCTTTATCATTCTGGATTTCACACACTTTTTATTGGTTTTCTCTCTATGAGAAACCTTATGCAAACCAAATGGTACACACAGATATCTGAGAGGCTGCAGCGGCTGAAGAAGCAGGTTTTCCAATAAATTTTTAAGATAATTCAACCCCTCTTTCATTCCAGCAATTACAAAAACATTTTTCACTCGGCTTGACTTCACAGATGTATTTCTTCTGCACTCTTCCCTAATTTGTTTGCATTTGGCTGAGAAACAGGTTTTTTTCAAGAGCCCTGTGTTTTGGTTTTCGGTTGTTTTTCTTGGTCAAAAAGGCATAGTAGCTTTTATGAAGTCTGCAGCCAGACAGCCTTCAACACATGGAAGGATAACAGATCCTCACTGGAAGCAACCCACAGGAAAATAAAAGGTGCAGATGAACTAAGAGCCAACTGCTCCTATCGTGCCAACTTGAGGGTTGTTGCCGACAGCCAGTCCCCATATGGTTGGCTCCTAACTACAGAACAGATAGAAGAGGCTGGAATTCGAAATGCTGCTCTCAGACTGTGCTTAGAAGATGGAACAGATAAGCAAAGCATTACACACATCCTTGTAGCAAGTTGGAATCTAATATTTTTCCATAACTTGATTGTAATGTTTTTACAGAAGCAAGCAATCTGGGAATGATGAACTAAAAAATAATGTCTGAATGAATTATTTTATTTCTAGAAAGTGTTGTTATTCTATGTTAAGACTGAGATGATGGTTGAAGTGACCATTTAAAATAAGCTTCCTGCATGTTTGATTAGCATTGTCATTGTTGATAAACTTAATCCCACAGAATTCGATTGGATTTAGTCATATGACAAATATGAATGAATAAAATCAGCTAATAAGAAAGTTGGTGAAGCTAGTGGGAATTCCTACTAGAAATTGTTCAATGGTTGTAATATCATCTGAACTGCAGGTGCCAAACAGTCATTACAGGTTAAATTCCTCAGCCAGCACTTTCACACTGAGCTGATACAGAATTTCTCCAAAGTCATTCTGAGAAAAGTTCAAGATTTTTCTTTTTCTCACCCAAAGAGAAAAAGAAAGCCACTTCACAGAATTTTCTCCAGATATTTTCCATCAAATAGATAGATAGAAAGGGGGTCGTATCAACTAACATGGACAAGTCACAAAGTCAAAATGTTACAAAAGACGGCAGACTACCTAAAACCTTTTTTGAAATGACAGACAATATGGATTTGATTGACATTTGGAGGACAAAGAACCCACTAGGAAGAGAGGGAACATTCTTTTCTGAAGCCCAACTGACCTGGACAAGAATCGACCAAATATGGATTTCTAGAGGCCTGGCACCTAAGGTCAGAAAAGTGGAAATCTGCCCAAAGACCTGTTCCGACCATAATGCAGTAAAGATGGATATGACACTACTACCAACTGGATCCTTTAGATGGAAGATGAATGACAATTTGTTCAGAGATCAGGAAATTACCAAGAAGGCCCAAAAAGTTTTGAAGGATTACTTTGAGATAAATATGAATACTACGGTGGAAAAAAGAATCGTCTGGGACGCAAGTAAAGCTGTAATGAGGGGATTCTTGATACAACAGAATGCAGTAAAGAAAAGAACACAAAATGAGAAAAAAGATAAGATCTTGGATAAAATAAAAGAATTAGAGAAGAAGTTAAGAGTGAACCCGAAGTCACAGCCAACTCTGAGAGAAATTAAACTTTATCAAACACAATATTCTAAACTGATAAACCAGGAAATCGAATGGAAGGTTAAACTAATGAAACAAAAAACGTTTGAGTCGGCAAATAAATGTGGAAAACTGCTAGCTTGGCAGTTGAAGAGAAGACAAAGATTAAATACGGTTACAAACTTAGAGATTGAAGGAAAAAACATTCAGAATCCAGTGGACATCAGAAAGTGTTTCCAGAGATACTTCAAAAAACTATACACCCAAGGGCCGCAAGACGAAGTTGAGATTAAACAATTTTTGGCAAAAAATGGACTATCCAAATTGTCACAAGAAAATAGGACAATCCTGAATTCTAAAATAACACGACAGGAGATTGAACAAGCCATTCAGAACATGCAACTTGGCAAATCTCCAGGGCCAGATGGGCTGACCTCCAAGTACTATAAGATATTAAAAGACTATTTGATACAACCGTTGATGGAGGTCAGCAATGAAATTATGGAGGGGAATAGGGCACCGGAGTCGTGGAAGGAAGCGTTTATCACATTAATACCAAAGTAGGAAGCTGAAAAGACACAACTTAAGAACTACCGTCCCATCTCCCTTCTAAATGTGGATTACAAAATATTTGCAGACATTTTGGCAAGTAGATTTAAAAAAGTTTTGAATGAAGTAATCCATAAGGACCAAGCTGGCTTTCTCCCAGGTAGACATTTGTTTGCTAATACAAGGAACATTATTGACATTTTGGAACTTTTGCAAACAGATATAAATACAAAAGCAGTCTTAATTTTTATAGATGCGGAGAAGGCCTTTGACAATATCTCCTGGAAATTTATGATGGGAAATTTAAAAGAGATGGGAGTGGGACGGGGTTTTGAGAATGGGATTGAGGCGATATATTCAGAACAGAAAGCTAAATTGATAGTTAATAATGTGGTTACAGAAGAGTTCAAAATTGAAAAAGGGACACGACAAGGTTGCCCTATCTCCCCTTTGTTATTCATTTCGGTTCTGGAAGTGCTATTGAACATGATTAGAGGGGATCGGTTGGTGGAAGGAATTCAGGTCGGACAGAAACAATACAAATTAAAAGCTTTTGCAGATGACCTGGTTTTGACCTTGCAGAAGCCAGAGCCTAGTACGAAAAGAGTATTACAACTGATTAATGACTTTGGTCGGGTGGCTGGATTTAAATTAAATAAACAGAAAACTAAGGTTTTGGGAAAAAATTTGACTGATACAGAGTCAGAACGGTTTCAGAATGAGACGGAACTTAATGTGGTTAAAAAAGTAAAATACCTAGGGGTAAACATAACAGCAAAAAACCTAAGTCTATTTAAGGATAATTATGAAAAATGTTGGGTAGAAATTAAGAGAGACTTAGATAGTTGGTCAAAATTGAAACTTTCTTTGTTAGGCCGAATTGCTGCTATCAAGATGAATGTATTGCCAAGGATGCTGTTTTTATTTTAAACACTTCAGGTTTTGGACAAGACGGAGTGCTTTCAGAAGTGGCAGAGAGATATTTCTAAGTTTGTCTGGCAGGGCAAAAAGCCCAGAATTAAGTTTAAGATATTAACTGATGCAAAACAAAGAGGGGGCTTTGCCCTGCCAGACTTAAAGTTGTATTATGAAGCCGCAGCGTTTTGCTGGCTAAGAGACTGGCTACTTCTTGAAGACACTGATGTGTTGGATTTGGAAGGGTTTAACAATGCTTTCGGATGGCATGCATACTTGTGGTATGACAAGGTTGAAGCAAATAAGGCCTTTAAGAACCATATTGTCAGAAAATCACTGTTTAATGTCTGGACAAAATATAAAGACTTGCTGGAAAATAAGACCCCAAGGTGGCTTTCACCTTTGGAAGCTAAGGCCCGAAAAAGACCCAATATGGAGGCCAAATGGCCAAAATATTGGGAAATTCTAGAAAAAGATGGAGACAATTGGAAACTGCAGAGTTTGGAGAAAATGAAGGATAAAGTGCGAGATTGGTTACATTACGCTCAGATTAAAGAAGTTTTTAAAAATGACAAGAAACTAGGGTTCCAGGTGGAGAAATCGAAAATAGAAACAGAATTGTTAGAACCTAAGAGTAAGGTACTTTCAAGGATGTATAACTTGCTGTTAAAATGGAACACACAAGACGAAATGGTTAAATCGGCTATGATAAGGTGGGCGCAGGACATTGGGCATAACATTATGTTTGAGGACTGGGAAAGGTTGTGGAGTACTGGATTGAAATTTACTGCATGTAACGCTTTGAAAGAAAATGTAATGAAAATGATATATAGATGGTATATGACCCCAGTCAAACTTGCAAAAATTTACCACCTGACTGACAATAAGTGTTGGAAATGTAAAGAGTGTGAAGGAACATTCTTCCACCTCTGGTGGACTTGCCCTAAAGTGAAGGCGTTCTGGGAAATGATTTATAATGAACTGAAAAAGGTATTTAAATATACCTTCACTAAGAAACCAGAGGCCTTTCTTTTGGGTATTGTCGGCCAAGGGGTGGTAAAGAAGGACCAGACATTTTTTATGTATGCAACAACAGCAGCAAGGATACTACTCACAAAGCATTGGAAAGCTCAAGATCTACCCACACTGGAAGAATGGCAGATGCAACTGATAGACTACATGGAACTGGCCGAGATGACCGGCAGAATTCGAGACCTGGGAGAAGAGAGGACTGAGGAGGATTGGAAGAAATTTAAGAACTATTTACAAAAATATTGCAATTTGAGTGAATGCTAAACAGGACGCTAGATCAATATAACTGAGCACCACTAAACTTAGATGATTTTAAGAAAATAAGTGAGATTGAGAAAATATAACTCTTTTTGAGAAGTAGAAGATTATGAAACATAGAAGGGATATAAGATTGCAAATAAGATAATAAATTGCTGACAAAATGCTATAACGATGAAAGTGGGAGCGGGAGATGTGAGGAAGTCCAAAGAAAATGTGAAATTATGTCAAGATATATGTTACATTGTTTATTATGTGTATCGCTATTGTAAAACCCAATAAATTTCTATAAAAAAACAAACAAACAAACAAACAAATAGATAGATAGAAAGAAAGAAAGATAGAAAGATAGATAGATAGAAAGATAGAAAGATGTGAGTTTGGGGGATTGGCTGCATGCTTGAGCCCTTCTGCTAATTCTTGGATCCAACAGAGATTCAATTCCTGGAATAGCCAGGCTAACTTCCTGTTGAGGTAATGGTTGTCTAAGTATGGGCCACTAAGGCAACAAAGGAAGTGGCTCTGAGCCAGGCAGAAAATGGGTGGGCTCCCCTCCCTAAACATGCTAGTAGTTAGAAAGACAAAGGCCAGAGTTGGGAGTTGAGTTATGTGAGCTAGAAGATAGAAGCTGGCAGGCAGAGCGACACCTGATTTTGGTTGGAATCCAAAGCTGTCACTCTGGGAGAAGCAAGACCCTCTTGAGGTGTTAGTGCTGTGAACCCCTCTATTGTAGGCTCAAGTTGTTTATATGTGTAAATAAACCATATATCATAAAGACAGGACAGTCTCTCTCTCTCCCCCCCCCCCCCCCATTATCTCTCTGCAAATAGGGTGGAGAATTTTGAGAGGTCATTTCTGCTAGGAAATGGGGGGGGGGTGCCATACCTTATGCTGGTAAATACATCGTGCTGGTTTGCTGTCTAATACTGCTACTAATAAAAGAAATGTTGACATAATGAATTGTGTATAACCTAGCATGTGCAATCCTACTGCCCCCTCATACATTCAATGAACTGTGAGGGGCTTCATCTGAATCTCCCAACGTCAAATCCCAGCGATGACAACTGAATGACAACCGTGTCTGGAGAATCAACCAAGGGTGAAAGCCAAAAAGGTGTCTAATGTGAGGTAAAATATGCCTAAAAGCTATGTCTTTAAAAATATAGCCCATGCCCAAATGGCAATTATTCCACAGAATGATTTTCTTCCTTGAATTTTTCCCTGCAGAAGAGCTGCAATCATATTCATAAACTGTTCTTTTTTCTCCCGAAGTCGCTTTGTGTCATAGTGAATTGTTACAGGGCAAAACCACATATGTCAGATCACTGATTTGGGGCCTTATGTAATTTTTTAATGCAGTTCCATTGCAGCTGAGATACAGACGGAGCTTTAGCCTGAAGCAGGCTGTCATTGGACTTCTGCAACATTTTAGAGGTCAACTCAAAGAGCAGGCTGAGGTCACTTGAAGGCAAACAAACAGTAAAAGCAAGGGGAAGGGAAAAGATTGATGACCTTCCCCACCCGGCTTTGTTGCATAAAGATCATTGAAAGCAAATATTCCTGGATTAGAATTTTCAAAGCAGGGAATGGAGATTTGGAGATATAGGAAAGTGATCTTCTTACCTGTTACCCATTTTCAGGACTTTTTATTTTCAGCTAGAGCTCACCAGAGCTCAGTTCTGGCACCTCTCAGGTGGGCACCATTGTCATTCTAAGAAAACAAGAAGAAGTTCATGGTGAGCTCCGGCACCTCTTTTTCTAGAAAAATAGCACTGCACATTCCTATCTGCTGTTCAGTGAGTCCATACCTCCAACTGCCACATTACAATAATGGACAATGGCATTAGAAGCTAGAAAAAGCTGAGCAATGTTATTATGGTCCAAAAGGATAAGCAGAGTTCTCTAGATGCAGTTCATATCAATTATGGCAATCTACTTCTACCTCTTCTATGCAATGAAAATGCCCAAGACATTTTGCCACTTGAGGTGGAGGAATGTACCAAAAGCTGGCCAAGTTACTTTGACAACTGGGCCAGAAAATTCCACAGGCACCTCTTCTTTCCCAAGGTACAAAAAAATATTAAGAATGAGCTAAATAACTAACAATTCCATTGCACCCCAAATCAACTGCCTCACTCTGCCTAATGATAGGCCTGAATTAATTAAAGTTGTTAAGAAACAGAGGAACTCTCAAAGTGGCAGGAAGCAGTAAGGTAGACACTGGAGGTTTTGAAGCAACTTATCCAGTACAACAGCTTGATCCAAAATGGATTTACTTCACTCAGCAGTATGACTGGATATTTCTGTTCTGCCCTCCCTATTTGTCTCAGTGAGGTGAGAAGAGAAGTGGTAGAGGATCATCCAGTATAAGCACTGGTGGAACCAGTCCAGAGATTAGACTGATTTTGGGGTTGGCCAGCAGAGATCTGAAAAATGAATCAATTTACTTGACAGTGGTTTCCAGAGCAGTCTTAGGTTGCTCTACCCATCCTTACAAGTTGTTAATATACCTTTGCAACATTTGTGACAACTCTGTCAAACCATCTAAAAGTTTAACAAATATATTTCCTAATTCTCTAGGCCAGAATCTCATTTTTTAACACTTCATTAGGCACTGAAGTAGTGCTTAAAGGTATTATCAAGCAGTGCTATAAAAAAAGAGCAACCTAGCAATAATAATAATAATGGTAGGTGGGGAGAATTTGTATTGCTTCCAAAGTACGTCCTGTTCTTAATTCTGTAATCTCTCCTCGTGCCTTAAGGCCTTAATGATTTCAGCAGGACTCCTGGTGAGTAAATTAGGGAAAAGGGTAGAATCTGACCTTTTGTCAACTATGTTCCTATTTTAAATAGTCAGGAGACAGTTTATGTGAGATGACAGTTTTCTAGCACTGTTGAGCAGGCACCATTAGATGCAAATTTCCCCCAGAGCTGCTGCAAATTGTATAACTGCCCAATTATCAGTTCGTGGTCACCATCCTGTGGCACCGCAAGGGCCACGTCACTGCAGATAAGCCTTGCTTATGTTAACTTAGTGTCAGGATGTACAGCATATGTCCATAAGGCTGGATGAGTGCCCTTTTGCCAGATGTTTTGCATGCTCACATTGTGCACTGAACTGCCCCGAAGGTTTTAAAAGAGAAGAAAAGACCTTTCATATAGTTTAATCCAATTAAAGCACATTAATCGAAGTTAAGATCATCTGTCACATTATCCAGACTCTTCCTTTCATGCATCATCATCTGACTCTGAAGTCTGCTGTTCTTTCTTTAAAAACACACACAAAAACAGGCCATTTTTCATTCAGATAAATATTGAATTTTAAGCATCCAAGGAACATCACATTTTGGTTTTGTTTGTTTGTTTTATCAGGTAACTCAGTGTGCTCCCTTATTGTAAACTATGTTTACCCCCATGGGCACAAGCACTTCAAAGAAAAGCCAACCTCACTCTTGGTTTGAAGTTTATGTCAACTAAACTAAAGAAAAATAAATCTTGGAGTCATCACATGCAGCCATAGTTGGCATTGGACAGGATTGACCCTAGTGCTGACCTGTGGTGGCACATTTCATGCCATGTGATTCAAGCTGGCAGCACCTTGATAAACTACAAAATCTCACTAGAAAATCTGGGGTAGAGAGTACAAAACTAGCCTTGGGTTTACACCCTGAAAGGAAAGCTAGAAATGACTATTTAACTATGTTGCATCTTAATATCCCAAATAAAACTACATAACAACACATTCTTTCAATTGTAGTAGAATTTGCTTCAAAGAAAGCCTACCTAAAATGGCAGCTGAGTACCAATATCGTAGGGGCTAACCACCTGCTTCTGGAGCACATAAGATCTAATAAAAAAGAGAGGCCACCCATTTGGGCTGGTGCCATAATAGGACTATCAGACTCACTCACTGGATCATCACCTTGTCGTGGTGAGTGGGCTTGCATGTTCCTATGACCCTTGAGAGGGAAGCTGTTGGGAATCTCGTACTCCCTGCAGGGTCACCCAAGGTGGTAAGGTCAAAGGGAAGGAGATAGACAAAGAATGATCCAAGAAGTCCTCAATGGCAGAACAGGTGGATAACAAGCAGTATGTTACAACAGCCGTGAAGGCGGACGAAGGCTGCAGCAGATAGGAATCTACCGGTTTGTCGTGACTACTTCATGCCATCAGAACAGAGCCCTACTGCAAAGACTGTGCGTTGGTCAGCGTGCACTGATCTACACACATAAAACAAATTCTTGCACATCATCTTCCAAAAACCCAACCCTGTGTTTATGGAAGAGAATCTTACTCGGTTACGAGCGATCGCCAAAGAAGAAGAAGAAAGGACTATCAGAAGCAGACATATACCAGACCAGAAAAGTTGCCATCTAGTCAAGTATTGTCTATTTTCCAGGCTCATAGGCAAATGCCTTTCCCACTTGGAAGTGCCAGGGACTGAATCTGGAACTGTGTGTCTCTGCCCCTGAGCTATGGGACCCTTTTCTGTTTCAGGTATAGCAGTGTAGGAATGAGCATTGAAAGCTGCCTGACGTTATTGATTCATCTAGCTCAGGAGTGTCTACACTGGCTTGCAGCAGCTACCCAGAGTGTCAGGCAAGGATCTTTCCCTTCCGTACCTAGAGAGGCCAGTGACTGAACCTGGGACCTTTGGCATGTAAAATATTATCTACCATTGAGCTATGGTCCTGTGTATGTGTGTGCATGAATGGTGAACCAAGGCTCCCACCTGACAGCCTTTGGAGTCTTTCTTCCTTCTTCATCAACAGTGTTTTGCTGCCACATCCCTTGAGCTGCAACTCAAGCTCTCGGTCCACTGACACCAACCACCTCCTTACTGCTAATGGAAAGGTGGGCAACCTGCTTAGGGAACATAGGAACCTGCCTTATACTGAGTCAGACCATTGGTCCATGTATCTCAGTATTGTCTGCATTAACTGGCAGAGTCTCTCCAGGATTCCAGGAATGAATAATTTTAATAATAATATATAATTAATAATTAGCCATTTGATAGTCACAATTGCATTCACATTGGGCCACCACCCTTGGGAGAGGACATTCTCTTTACAGTCTCCTAGGTTGTGGCATTTCCTCCACACAGAGATGTGTCTGGCACTTTCATTATACAGTGGTACCTCGGGTTACATACGCTTCAGGTTACATACGCTTCAGGTTACAGACTCCACTAACCCAGAAATGGTCTTCAGGTTAAGAACTTTGCTTCAGGATAAGAACAGAAATCCGGTGATCTACAGAAATCCGGTGATCTACCGGGATCCGGTGGCGCGGCGGCAGCAGGAGGCCCCATTAGCTAAAGTGGTGCTTCAGGTTAAGAACAGTTTCAGGTTAAGAACGGACCTCCAGAACGAATTAAGTACTTAACCCAAGGTAGGACTGTATAGTTTTTGCCAAATGCTGAAGATGCACCCCTTTACTCTGGCCTTTGACACCTAAGACGTGTGTTTTCAGGCCCCACCCTATGACTGTGATCTGTGAATGGTGGGTAATAAATTGAAATAGGAGCAAAAACACCTAATAGAGATATGACAAGAACATATCACATTTCACAGACAAAAATTCTTACTTCCATTTGAATATTTCCTCCAAATGAACCCCAGCCCTTTAGTCTATTTTACAGAGCTTGGCAGATATGGAGCAGGACATCAGAGTAGTGCTGTCATGCACATGGTAGCCAAGTGTTAGCTCAGTCCAATCACGGTTTCCATGCTCTAGGCATGAATATTGCTGCTCATGACATCTGTACTTTCAAATGTGCTTTAGGGAAGTGTAGAAGAAGAGAAGAAGAAAAAACCTGGCTTGCCAGCCCGCCTGGACCTCTTTAGATGGAATAATTAATAGTACGGCAGGATTTATGGGCTATGAAGAAGTCCCTCAGGTTAAAACTCAAGTGGTGCCGAGCCCACAAGGTATTTTGGCTTTCAAGTGCATGTGTTCCTTTGGACTTACCATAGCATGGAGGAATTCCATAGAATGCACAGTGTGTGTTATTTCATTCCCATCTCCTCTGTGAAAATGATCAAGGGTCAAGAACAAGGATTTAAAACAAAATCACCCTTTTGTTTTCCATCAGCCAGAACTACAGCCCCTGTGGCTCTTATAGCACAAAATCTACCAGCCAAATTATTATTTTTTTAAAAAAATAATTGAGCACGGCCAATTTCTGGACCAAGAGGAAAGTATACCCACATTGATACATTTGGAAATGTTAAAAATTAATTGAAAATCAGATTGCACACCCAGGGCTACAGTGTCATACACTGGCAAATAATGTAGTTTGTTGAGGGTACTGGGAACTGTAGGTCCATGAGGGGTTAGCTACAGGTCCCAGGATTCTTTGGGGGAAATAATGTGCTTTCAGTGTATGGCGTGTATGCAGCCTATGTCATCACTCCTGCTCTGCGGCGGATGGGGGCCCCCGCTGTCTTAAAGCTGCACTCCACTGCATTTCTCCTCCATGGCATCACTGTTCCCTTTGCCATGATGTTCTTCCTGAGCATGGGTGCAGCCTCCCAGAGTCTCTTGGTCTCTTGGCTAGGACCAGAGGCCAGGAGATGCCTCTCTTCAGCTCTTTAGATAATGTTCTCAGCAAACTTCTTTGTCTTTTTTCAGTTGTTTTGGCTTTCTATTGTCTGAATCTCAAAACTGCTATAGTGATCAATTTTTCATTGAATTGTTCTTGCTAGTGTCTGAAGCAATCTAACCTGTTGTTGTCAGTAGGCAGTGTATTCCTTTCTTTCACTTGACCAGCAAAATAATAATAATGTCTTCACAGCAAAAGGAGGTGGGGAGATATGACAAAGTTAAACAACATATCATTAAACAAATGTCTCCGCAATAAAAACATCATGAATTACAAGCAAGCATTGAAGTTAGTAATGTTTATGCAAAACACTCAGATTTAGTGTGTAGGCAAGATCTAAAAGATATATACATAAACTAGAAAACATAGGGGGGTGACACATTTCAAATACTGTTCCTTTAAAGGCATGTAAAAAAATGATATTGAGTTGGGGCAATTTTTCATGAGTTTCAGTTTCTCTTTCAACATTCATATGGAGAACTTTTTGCCAATTCAAATGAAAAAATAAGTACATAAAAGTGTTTCTCCCTGTCTGCTTTTATACCAGGTTTTGATACTGGACAAAAGCCCACAAAAGCTCCAAGGAAAACCATGCATCTGACAAACATCTGGCAAAGCTCAAGGATGCTCCTTGATTAGGCTTAGCCTAAGTGTTATTTTATATATTCTCTGAGCCCTCCTGACCCAGCCAGCCAGCAAGGTCAGCTGAACCACTAGACAGATTGAGGCCATTCCATATGATTGCCCTAAATAAGTCTGTTCTGTGCCCTCTAAGGCACTATCCTGCCCTCAGGTCCACTGGAGCACATGTCCCATTGTTAGTAAAATTCAGTTGCCAGCCTGGTGGGATTCTACATGAGAAAGTGGAGCACCAGCTTGTCATTCACCTGAGGTAGCAACTTTGAGCTGGTCATAGTAGAGTGGGTCTATAATACAATGATTACTCATGAGTCTCATTGGCTGCAAGGGGAGTCTCTAACTAAGCTTCATCTCAGTCTGCGTGGAGAAATTTGGCAGCTCAGAGATTACCCATTACCTTTGCTCATGAGGTGTGGGAGCTCCCCTGAGAAATCAGAGGTTTTCTTTGAGCTTTAAAGCACACTGGGTGGGTGGAGCTTTTTCATGCTCCCTCTTCTTTTCAAGGACTGGTTTCCATGACTTCCAAAGCAGGCCAAAATTTCAAGGGGGTGGTCAAAGGAGATGGGTTTTTTTTAACAATAACAAAAGTGGAGAAAACTGTTTTAGCTCAGCAGTAATGTTTTTACTTATGTAACAATTTATCACTAGGGTGGCTACTTACGCACCACTAAAA
The DNA here is from genome assembly GCF_964106645.2 of Podarcis pityusensis. Taxonomy (NCBI): domain Eukaryota; kingdom Metazoa; phylum Chordata; class Lepidosauria; order Squamata; family Lacertidae; genus Podarcis; species Podarcis pityusensis. The sequence goes on along the minus strand of NC_138034.1, from coordinate 43,063,348 downwards.
AAGGCTAATTTTTCACCCCACTAATAAGCCCACAAATAACTAACTAATGAATTGTTTACTAATGCACATCGCAAAATTCATCTCAAGAGGTGTACACATCATGCTAGACCATGTTTGTGATCTAGCGGTGAAGAAATAGTTAAGAATAATATTCATTGTTCATTTTCTATCAGTCTGTATGTATCATACATAAAGCTAGGGCTGTTCCCTTTCCAGATTTGACCAATTAACCTGCATCAGCTATATTTCATTCAAAATAAATACACAACTGCTATTTAGCAAATAATATTCATGGGCCATAGAAGATAGAATCAAAGTTTCTGCCAACGTCCCAAAGAAACTACCTGTATGATCCATAGTCACCTACAAAATTACAGACAGTGATACCAAAGCATATGAACCAATGTGGCAGCTCAAAGTAGAAAATGGGATAGTTAACACATCTTTAGGAATAAACATGTACTGTGACATCAGATGGTATTTCATACCTAATAAATTATAATAGTCTTTTATTATGCATACTTAGCTAGTAGCAAGCTTCATTGTAGAAAATGAGATTTACCTTTCAGTTAACTTCGGGAATGGGAAACCTGTGGCCCTCTAGATGTTGCTGAACTTCAACAACAGATTATTGGCTGCTGCTTTTTGGACCAACTGAAATTTCTGAGTCTTCTTCAAAGGCAGCCCCACATACAGCACAATCATCCAACACGGAAGTTACCAGAACATGGAGTGCAGTGGCCAAGTCATCTATATCCCAAAGGGGTGAAAGCTGGCAAGCCTGTCGGAGCTGAAAAAGGCACTAGTCATTGAGGCCACCTGTCACAGCACTGAATCTAGGAGCACCCCTAAACTGCAAACCTGCTCCTTCCAGAGAAGTGCAACCACTATCCAGGGCAGGCTGTCTTCCCACCTCTGAGATGTGCACTGCTGTGGAAGGGGTGTATTTCCACTACTCCTTCATGTACACGTGACGGGCTTCATTTGAACATCCCTAAAAGGAAATACCAGCATCTTAAAAAGTAGAGACATCACCTTGCCAACAAAGGTCCATATAGTCAAAGCTATGGTTTTCCCAGTAGTGATGTATGGAAGTGAGAGCTGGACCATAAAGAAGGCTGGTCGCTGAAGAATTGATGCTTTTGAATTATGGTGCTGGAGGAGACTCTTGAGAGTCCCATGGACTGCAAGAAGATCAAACCTATCCATTCTTAAGGAAATCAGCCCTGAGTGCTCACTGGAAGGACAGATTGTGAAGCTGAGGCTCCAATACTTTGGCCACCTCATGAGAAGAGTAGACTCCCTGGAAAAGACCCTGATGTTGGAAAAGATGGAGGGCACAGGGAGAAGGGGACAACAGGGGACGAGATGGTTGAATAGTGTTCTCAAAGCTACCAGGATGAGTTTGACTAAACTGTGGGAGGCAGTGGAAGACAGAAGTGCCTGGCGTGCTCTGGTCCATGGGGTCACGAAGAGTCGGACACGACTAAACGACTAAACAACAACAACAACAAAAGGAAACGCATAGTGCAGCAGGTTTGATACAGAGGGCTGTCTTTAAGTGGTGTGCTATCAGCTAGTCCCACACAGACTACTTCCAGTTCCTTTATTTTGATGCAAATTGGAAACTTACTTATATTGTTCGAGCTGAGTATAAAAGAACCTATGAATAAAAGCATTCCCTAGACCTTCAAAAAAAACCCCAACAAACTAAAGCAAATTGTATGTACATGTCAGTTTTGTAGTCCTGGCACATCTTTCACAATTGGTCCCATTTATTGCTGCACATCTATATTTGTTAAATCGTAGGTTTATAGAAATGAAAAGGTAAGGTGCCTTTATTGCAGACATTCATTTTCATGGGCCCAGCAGCAGGAGTTTTAACAAAATGCATGTGACCAGTTTTGATTTTTATTTATTTTTTTAATCCTTCCAGTGTCCCGGCAATTGCTTTGCATTGGGTTTAAAAACTGATTGGCTTTAAAGCTTTCTATTTAAAACAAAACTGTGCTTAACTTTTATCTCTCCTCTTTTTATCTTTCTCAATGGTTTCTACCCTTTTTATTGTTTCCTGTGATTTATTCAGTCTGTGGCTTTTGAATGCTTGTTAGGAGTACCATGCTGGTTTTGGAAAGACTTTCGGAATTACTACCAAAACACTGGAGCCCTAATCTGGGGTCAAACGCACACCGTACATTTAAAGCACTATGATACCACTTTAAATAGTCATGGCTTCCCCTAAATAATTCTGAGACATGTAGTATGTTAAGGGTGTTAGACGGGGGTGGCACATCCCTAGTAGAGCTTCTGCCACCTGAGGTGACTGCTTCACCCCACTTCATGTGTGGACTGGCCCTGGTGCTGAGAAGACCCCTGTTTCCCTCACAGAGCTACAGTTCCCAGAGTTCCTTGTGCAGAGGGATTGATTGCTAAACCACATTGGGAATTGTAGCTGGAGTGGGGGGCGGGGAGTAGTGTAACCAAAGCAAAGGTTTTCAGCAAGTCTGTGGAATTTTATTTTACAGATATGAATTCAAAGACTTTTCTAATGGCAAAAACGGCTCAGCAAGGGCAAAGTCTAAAATGGCTATCTTTAGTCACCACAGTCGCCCTCACCACTTGTTACTTTGAAGATGGATTGAGTTTCAAGAGACATTTCTGAACTGAGAGGTGCGGCCCTTGGCACAAGTCCAGGAAGACACATAACCATGTCTCCCCTCTGTCCTTGTAATTAATGGCTCATTATTCAGAGACTTCCCTTTGCAATAAGGTTTTTAACGTTGCTGTAAATGTACGTACTGCCAGGCCAGCTTAGAAGCAGCTCTTTACTATTTAACACCTAACAGTATAACAGGAGCCGGTGACGAGTAGGACACCTTTTCTATAATGAGAGTGTCAAGTGTGAGGGATCAGAGCTATAAACCACAGCAGGTATGTGTCGATAAAAAAAAAAAATAAGGGAAGAAAGGCAGGCTCTAAATTCTGGAAATAAATAAATAATGGGAATCGGATCAAGGAGGATCATGAGGACTTGAAAAGGATTTCGGGGAGAGCAGCAACGATGCTAAAAGGTCTGGAGAAAGCAAATCCATAAGATCTGGTCAAACTGTGAATGTTTAGCTCTGGGGATGGAAGAGCAAGATTAATGGAAAGCAGGAAGATGATAGTTTTCAAATGCTGAAAATGATATTAAAGGGAGGCGAGGGCAGCTAAAGACAAGGAGTAATTGTACAGAAGACACTGTGAGAAATGATGGTTACTGACAACTAGAGAGGTAGAAACAAAAGTAAATATTCTAGATTCAGGAGGGTACCCATGTTGGTCTGACAGTCGAGATAAATAAAAAAATTTAAAAAATGTCCATTAGCACATTAGAGACCAACTAAGTTTGTTCTGGGTATAAGCTTTTGTGTGCATGCACACTTCTTCAGATACACTGAAACAGAAGTCACCAGACCTTATATATAGTGGGGTGGGGTTTTCCGCAGAAGGGTAGTAGGAGATGGGTGATTTACTCAATGGGTATGGAGAGACCTGGTCTGAATAGAATATTGGATTCTTGTCTCATTACACATGCTAAAGCTATTTTGGTCATCTGCATAATATCCCTTGCTTTTTCCTGTAGGACTAATTGCAGTCATTAACAGTCATCAACAGGTTTACCATACCCATTGAGTCAATCACCCATCTTCTACCACCCTTCTGGGGAAAACTCCAATAATTAAAGTAAATATTATTTTTTTATTTATTTTGTGAAAGACAAACCAGTTGGGTTGTTGAGTTTTCTTCTTTATTCGTTTTCAACAAAACGTTGCCTGCTGCCTTTTCATTAAACAACACAATAGATAAGTTTTCATCCTGAAACAACCTGAGATGCGAGGCTAGTGAGACAGATAGTACCATTCTTTCTTGGGCAAGGTGGTGGAAAGGGTAGTGGCTAAACAGTTACAAAAGTTTCTCATGGAAACTGGTGTCCATGACAAGGAGATGCACACAAACAAGTTTCCACAAGGGGGCATCCACTACAGAGACACATTGGAAGGACAGTATTCTCTATGTAGCAGCTGTTTCTTATCCACTGGCCCTATAAACTTGCATGGATAATCTCTGTCCAGGAGGTAATTTCTGTCTGCTGGAGGAATCAATAACCCTCAATTTACAACCCGTATGGTGTTGTCCCTTTTGAAAATCTCCAGCTCCTGCAAGGGCCTTCAGTCAGGAAGAGCTCTTGACATTGTATACCTCATGTTCGCAGCACCTGGTAGAAAGCTACAGAAACACTGGCAAAGACAGCTCTTAATATATTCCCCACACCACCCCTATGATATTGATAATTCCACAGAAAATATGCCCATCGCAGCCCTAAATTACACAAACATGGATTGCACGATTGCTTTTCACACAGTCCCGTGCCTTTATGCATCGACTCCGGCTGTAGATCACATTTAGGTTAACAGCACGCATGTAGTGGCAGTTTGGCCTTCTGTGTTGCCAGATGGAGGCATCAGAAACCTTCCTCTCTGACAATGTGGTAAGCAAATGAACTCAAAACCCCAGACTTCCCTGTGGCAGGAAATGTTATCTGCACCATAAGTGTAGCATTTTAAAGTGTAGCATTTTAAACTAAGTGGCATGTCTATCACAGTAAGTGAGCCAAAAGAGAAGAATGAAATATTTTTTAGGATTAATATTGTCTCCTTCCTTTATGTATCCTTCAAAGATGGTGAGATGGTGTATCCTTCAAAGATGGTGGCAGAACTTCACTTCGATGAAGATTGCAAAATATATCTTGTTTATGAGAGGTTGCTTAAAACCTCTATTTGGAGTGCCCGCTCTCTCTTCCCTCTCCCCTATATGGAGGGTTTCTGTGAGAGATTGCTTTGCAGTGAATATTCATTCTTCTGAAGCAAACTACTCCGGATGCATGGAAAAAGTAGCTCATTCAGCAAAGTACATTCAGTGTGAATAATGAAGAAAAGAACAAGTTTTTCTCTTTTTTTAAGGTAGCTATGAATTTGGGGATAAGAAAATAACTGAAAATGCATTCTGTACTGAATGTTCTTTGTGGGTTTGATGCTTTTTAAAACAAGGTTATGCTGCCTTGAAATAATGCTTGTGAAACTATAGAGATAAAGGCCATCTGCATGGTTGTTACAGCATATTTTTATGTGCAGAAGTAAGAACAGGAGGCTGTTGAATTGCCTATTGTCCTTGACTGATAAGAAAGTACATAAAGGATTCTTGAACCACCTGGTAAGAAGATCAATCTGTGAGGTATGGGATAGATATAAAAGTTTAATGGAGCAGAGAACACCATGGTGGCTCTCACCATTGGAAGCCATTTCGGTTAAAAAATCAAACATGAGAGGGGAGTGAGCTACCTATAAAGATTTGTTAATAGAGCCAGAAGACCAATTAAAAATGGAAAAAATTGAAAATATAAGTGATGTCTTTAAACTAGATTTAAAAAAAAAAGGTTTTGATACAGAGAGGTCAAAGTTTGAAATAGATCTGTTGAAAAACAATGTAAAAAGTGCAGTCATCAAAACAGAGCAGTGAAACTTCTATTGGACAGTGACAGAGAGAAGCTCATATTGATACTTACAACACACATATTTCAGACGGCATTCCAAGCTAAGGGAAAGGGAGTGGAATCCCATTTTACCACTGACTTTGTGTGAGACATCCAGGAACCAGATATTTTAAAAAGCTTCAATAAAAAACACACAAAAAAGACAGCTTGTACAAACATGAAGAATTGCATACAGTCATGTTGACCCAGCTGTAATCTCCCAGTCCTAAAATGTCTGAGAAACAGCTAGATTTTTTTTCTGTGTGAGTAGTGATGGATCCCATAGGTTATTCAAAGCAAAACTGCAAAAATACAAAGAAAGGTGCATGCAGAGGGTTCATTCCAAAGGTGGTTTCCTACACAACCATAACACACTATCAGGAGCACATGAAGTGTTATGGGATGAAAGCAAGTACTTATCCCCTTGCCATTAAGTTTTGGACCCTGGACTTAACTCTCTTTTGAGGCCCACACCTTTAGATGGCCATGTGTGTTGTGTCAGTTCTAAAGCACACAGTTCTAAAACACGCTGAGGTCCAGCTCCAAGGGCCTTCTGGCAGTTCCCTCACTGCGAGAAGTGAGGATACAGGGAACCAGGCAGAGGGCCTTCTCGGTAGTGGTGCCCGCCCTGTGGAATGCCCTCCCATCAGATGTCAAAGAAATAAACAACTATCTGACTTGTAGAAGACATCTGAAGGCAACCCCAGATGGGTGGGGTATAAATAATAAATTATTATTATATAGTTAACATGCATCTTCTCACCCCAGCCATCATCACATGCTCTACAAGTGCTCCTGTATTTCTAATCTGTTGTCAGAGCAAACAAACACTTTGTCAACCCTGATTATTATTATTATTTAAGAAAGAAATGCTCTGAGCATGGACAACTTTGCATTTAAATTCACTTAAGTCATATCCATCCATTCTTAAGGAAATTAGCCCTGAGTGCTCACTGGAAGGACAAATCGTAAAGCTGAGGCTCCAATACTTTGGCCACCTCATGAGAAGAGAAGATTCCCTGGAAAAGACCCTGATGTTGGGAAAGATGGAGGGCACAAGGAGAAGGGGACGACAGAGGACGAGATGGTTGGACAGTGTTCTCGAAGCTACAAACATGAGTCTGACCAAACTGCGGGAGACAGTGGAAGACAGAAGTGCCTGGTGTGTTCTGGTCCATGGGGTCACGAAGAGTCGGACACGACTAAACGACTAAACAACAAGTCATAACTCCATAATGAGCAGAATACAAATGAGCATGCCTGGCTGGCCACTCTCTGACTAAAACATGTTTTTGAGATGGAGAATAAGAGGAAGGGAAAGGCGTATAGATGCTCTCATGATACCTAGATCTATGGTCCCAGATAATGGTGCGGCCTTGGCCAGTTGTGCTATTGTGGGACCTCTTTGCAAGTGCCTCCATCATCCCAACCAAGCTGATGGGCCACTAGTTTTCCTGGACACATCTGGAATACTGCAGTCAGCAGCAGTGTCTGACTGGAAATCAGGCAAATGTCTGTGAAAATTCAGACATATGGCAGCTCATGGTGGCATGCCATTTCCCCATAAAAATAGCTCAAAAATTGCATTTTTAAGGCAATTTTGACCCAAAAGCTCAACAATCTTTTTGTCCAGATTTTCACTGCTTGAAATATGGCAATCCTAGCCACTGCAAGAATGGAGAGTTACAGTAGATGGGCCTTTGACATAATCCAGCCAGCTCTGCTTATGTCAATGGAGGACCCTGGCTGCTTGACCCTGAACGTCATCCTAACTGGTCCCTGTAGTTTAGAGACAGCTGCACACAGCTGCTAAAAAACCCCCTGAATGTCTGAACTGTTGAGATATAGTAAGAAGGTACAGGAATGTAGAAGAAGTCTTAGATGAGCTCAGACTGAGTGGGTGAGCTAGATCGGGGAAAGTATTCAGACTGGGATTGTGCCACTTCTAGATGCACAATTTGATACAGCTTCCAACTAGTGATCAGTGGGGGGGGGGGGAGTCAAGCACATCTTGCTTCTCTTAGTTGTGCTATAGCAGCCCAGCTACCCACAGACCTGCATTTTGCAGCAGATGGGGAAGCAGGAAAATAGCCAGACAGCTGGATCAATACAGCAGGAAAAGACATACCTGCCAAATACCTCTCTTCTGCTGAGATGCCTTCCACAACTGGCTAGATTTTTTATGTGTATTCATCTATAAGAACATTTATATCCTGCCCTTTTGGTTCCAAAGCCAGAACCTCCCAGGGCATCTATTAGCATAAACAAAAAATGCAATCTAAAACAATTAACAAATTAGGAATCTTCTTATAATTCGGGAGAAGACAAATACAAAGTACCTTTGAAGTAATAAAAACAGTCCTGGCCTAGGGAGGTCAGAATGAATGTCTAAACGTCTGTGTACCTGACCTGTCATGAAAAATTAATTTGCACAATTTTAGAACTTATTTACATGTTACTTGCTTCCAGGAAATAAAATCATTTGCAAATAACATGGAAAGGAGTGCTATGTTTGTACTATATCGAAGTGATTTTTTCATCAGGTGTAAGTTCAAAAATAAGGCAGAAATTAACAGCCTGGGAAACATTGGAAAAACAGGATAAACTGTGGTGTAAATCCAGCCTGAGAAGGCCTCCTCTCTCTCATTCTCTCCCCACATTGTGCAAGGATATGTTTTGTTTTGTTTTGTTTTGTTTTGTTTTGTTTTGTTTTTTGTTTTGTTTTTTGTTTTGTTTTTTGTTTTGTTTTGTTTTGTTTTGCAAAGAGTGTACCTTCTGGAAAGCAGAGTAAATAGTGAGGGATAAATACAGTACATCTTACAGTGGAGCCCTGGGGCACAGCAGGAAGAGCACAGGAAGAAATAATTCAAAGTGAGGTAAGAAAGCAAAGCAGTAGAGTTAGAATAATGCAACATAGCAGCTATAAGAATGAAAGAAAAGTGAGTGGATTGGATGGGGCTGAATCTGTAGGAGATGGTATTGTTGTCCCCAGAACTGTTCAAACAGATACACAAATATTAAACTGTTGCCCTAAGCAGTACATGATCTACTGCCTGCACCAAATAACTTGCATCATTGTGGGATTCAGGAAGATAAATTTCAGAATATGCTTTCAAGAGAAGGGAAGAACAATAGGTGAAGAGCCCCGTGTCTGTCAGGTTTATGATGGCAAGGGATTTCTGACACACGCCCTATCAGAACTGAGGTTTATTCCACAGAATGCAGGGAAGAATATACTCCAAACATAGCCAGATGCAGCAAATCTGAAAATGTCAAATAGGACTTGCCCCTTCAACCCTATTTGATCCCACCAGCTAAAGTGGGACTTACTATGTCAAAACCAAGATGCTGCAGCCTGTATTTAACTTGGTTGGATGCCACAGTCTCTGACCCCCAAATTGCAACGATGTGGTTTGTTGGTTTCCTTGATTTTAATGATCCCTTGCATAATGAGCCCCAGTTGTGTTCTAGGCACTGTGCAGAACATAAAGGAGGGTTGCATTCCCTTTCTTTGGGTTTGTGATCTGCATTAGCTGATGACGACAATGGGAATGGAAGAAAATTAGGGATTTAAAATAGAAAATGCATTGGAGGAGCATTTAAGTTGGAGGACAACTCAGACAGACAGGAAATTTGGGCAAGGCAAAGTAAAGTGAAAGGTAAGAAAATATTCTGCTGAAGTGTGTCTTCTTGAAGAGACTCTCATTATGAGAAAGGCAAAGAATGTTTCAAACTAAGAGTGTGAGGGTTTTTTCCAGGCATGAGAAACAAGAGGAAAAGAAGGAGGCAAGTAAATTTGTGCAAACTAAGTGGACCTATCAGAATGAAAGACATAGGAGGAGGCAGGAAAGCTACAAACTCGAGAAAGACTAGAACAGATGTGGGGAACCTGCAACTACCTAGATGTTGCTTCCATTATCCCTAACCTTTGGCAATGCTGGGTGAAGTTGAAGAGAGTTGGCATCTAACATTTCATATACAGAGCCACAAGTTCCCCCTTCTAGTCCAGTTCTGGACTAGAATCTCTGATGATGAATTAAAAAATCTTGTAAATGTGTAAGAAGAGCTGATCATAGCGATGACATGGAAAAAGGAGATTAGCAGAACGTTTTAAATCTATGGGAGCAGAAAGGTACAGTAGGAGGGAGGCCTTTGAGGAGTTCTTTGTAATCTAAGTATGAATGGCGGTTTTAGCAATAGGTAAAGAAAATAAATGGTAATTCTTAAAGATGCTGAGTATGTAGCAAAACTGCAGTTTTTCTGGACTGGAGAAAAGGAAAAGGACTGCAAACTACAGTGCAAGTGGGTAACAATGGAATAAAACTATTACCAAAGATTAAAATTAATTGCAAAAATAAACATTAGTCTTCATTCTCATTGAGCAAACCATGCTCAGTTAGATCTTAACAATACAAGTAGATAAAGAATAGTTAGGAAAGGTCAGTAAACAGAAAATAGCAATGATGGAAAGAAGAAACAAAGAAGGCCCAAGGACTTGGTCAAATGTATTTCTCATTTATGAGAGGGAACTAAAAACAAATTTTACTCCCAATGCCTGCCCTCCCTGTTCTCTCTTACTACCTACCCCAACTTCTCTGAATAATGACTCTAATATCAGATTGAATGTTATGTTAATCTGATTCTCGCACAGGAAAACTGCTATGCTGCTCTGTTCAAATCTCAAACAGGTTTACAATTTTATTTTATTTTTAAAATAATATTTATTAATAGTTTCAGAATTACAGAAAAAAAGAAAAAATAGGAAACAACACTACAATACATAAAAAAGAAGGGGGGGAAACAAAACATAAAAACCAATACAACAATACAGCAAAAAGATAAAAAAGAAAAAAGAAAAAAAAGACACAAATCCCATATTACATATCTTTAACTTCCATTTGCTTGTTTCATTGACCTCCTCACACCTCCCTTTTTGTATTCTAGTTTAATTAGTTATTTCAGCAAATTCTTTCCATCTTTCTCAATTTTATTGAATAATTTATCTTAACAATTTAACCTATTAATTAACAAATCTTTTCCATCTTTTCCCCATATTCTGTTATTCAAATTGCCTTAATTTATTTAACCTTATCTTACCGTAAAATACCTTAGAGCTTGAAACTTAATACTCAATTATACATAACTCCTTATATCATTTCTACTAGAGCCATATAGTTTCATTCCAACATTTTCCCTAATATTCATTAATTTTAGGCTAATTCCCTAAATAAAAAATTTTCTTTATAAATTTTCTTCCAATCTTCATCCAACGTCTCTTCTTCCTGGTCTCGGGTCATGTCAGTCCTTACTGTCCATTCCATCTAGTCCATCAACCTGGTAATCTTATGTCCGAGGCTCTTAAGTCTCTTCCATGTCCCTTCTGCAGATCTTCTTCTTGTTTATACCTGCACTTTTCCTTGTCTTTGGTTGGTCTCTTTCTTAATTTCTTTCCTTTCTCATTGAGGAGTAGGTCTCTGGGAGGTTCCAACCCAAAATTATCTCCATCTCCCTTCATCAAACCAGCCCATTCCCCACAGTCCCACTCCCCACAGTCATCAATGTAATCCAAAAAATATTTAAGCGCATATTTCAAAGTCTCTCCGAAGTTAAGAACCTCCTCAGCTCCAGACTCCCCCTGGCCCACTCCAACTTCAATCTTCAAAAACAGGGCCTTGGATCTCTCAATTTGTATTATTTGAGGTGCAACCGCAACCTCCTCCATTATCTTCTGCACTTGCCCAATCAATACAGGTTCCTGAGTTGGTCCCTGAATGGTTTCTGTATCAATATTCCCTGTTTGTCCACAGTTATTGACCACAACACTCATCAAATCCGTTTTCTCACTCATCAAATCCATCTTCTCATGCATCTGTTCCAACAAAGCACTTGTCTTGCATAAAGCAAGCACCAAAACTTCCTCCCAGCTCATATTTATTCAAGGTCAAAAGGACTGGTCCCACGATCTTAATCTCACAGCTGTAGAGTCCTCAAGTAGACTGCAGCAACAATTTAGCAAGCTCCCTCTAGAGGAGACAATTTCTATTTGTATCCATCTTTTTAAGGCAAGTCCAACAAAGGAAAATTACTTTCATTTTTCAGATATTTTGTTTCTTTAGAATGCAAAAGGCAACATTGGAATCAGTTTATTTCTCTTCTTTAGCTATCTGTCAAAGTATTCCATTCACAGTCAGTGAACCTCTCCAACAATTTCTGTCTCTGACACCCCGTTCCCAGGTTAGAGACGGTGGAAACTTATCTTTCTTCACTCCCTCTCCTGCAGGCATTAAACAAAGTCGTCCCCCCCTTTTCTCCTGCTTCCAAGGGGGTTTTAGTAGTTATAAATGAAGGAAATTTAGACTTTTTTTATGACTTTCCAGGCTTTAGCTTACAAGGTTTTTGCTTCAGTCTATATACAAAAAGCGGAAGGCGGACTTCCTGTTTTGAACCTTCCTGCTTCAGTGCCAAATTAAGATATTTCTTGATCCAATTTTCCGTTTCTACTCACGGGTACTTGTTTTAAATCCAATTGTCCACAGGAAAAAGTCAGCGCTCTCCGGCAATGGCTGTGCGGCTTCACTCTGTGAAAGTAGCAATCAGTTCGCAGCACCGCGCCGCTCACCCCACTTCACTCCGGAACCCCGAAATGGGGTTCCCCGTGAGTAGGGGAGGCGCTCCTGGTGCCCTGCCGAACCCCACGTTCCCAGGCTTCCTCCGCCTGGGATTTCTAGCGGGTCCCCACCTTCGCCGCGGCGGGAAGACCCAGTTTCCACGAAGCCAGTTCCTCCGGTCGGAGGAACTCCGCCATTCGCCGATGGCGCTAACCCGGAAGTTCCCAGGTTTACAATTTTAAAGTCTTGTCAACCATGGTTCCCAATTGCCATGGAAAATTCTAAGGTAAAGGTAAAAAGGTAAAGGATCCCTGGATGGTAAAGTCCAGTCAAAGGTGACTACAGGGTTGTGGCGCTCATCTCGCTTTCAGGCTGAGGGAGCTGGCATTTGTCCACAGACGGCATTCCAGGTCATGTGGCCAGCATGACTAAACCACTTGTGGTGCAACGGGACACCGTGACAGAAACCAGAGTGCATGGAAATGCCATTTACCTTCCTGCCGCAGTAGTACCTATTTATCTACTTGCACTGCCATGCTTTCAAACACACTTATCAGAACATTAGACAACTTTATTATTTCTCTCTTGAAGAACAGTATGGACACAGGCTAACTCCAACCAGAAAAAAACTAAACCCAGTGCCACCTAGTGACGAATGACCACCCATCAGATGCCCGCCTTGCCTCCACTGGCAGCAGAGAAAAGGCACCCTGGCAAAATCTCACCAGATGCTGCTGGCACTTCACAGGCATTGCCACCACTGCTTGTGCTTCATGGGCACAGTTACCACTACTGGTGCACAACATAGGTGAGAGAGGCAGGGTAGGGGAAGCAGAAAGTTCCCGTTCCACCTCAAATGGCAAAACAGGAAAAGAGAATCATAGAACTGTAGAGTTGGAAGGGATCCTGGGGGGGGGGTCACATATTCCAACCCCCTGCAATGCTGGGATTTCAACTAAAGCACCCGCCCCCCGCAGATATTATGGTTAAAGGACTCAGAGGGAATTTGAGTGCTATATGAAGTTAGGAGAGCAAGCATAAATTTCATAGCCTGCTCCTGATTACTAAACTGTGATTAATATTTAGATGGTGTTACATATATGCTAGTACCAGGTGCCTAAAGCAGATTATCACAGTAAATTATTGCACGTAAAGCTGTTGTTGAGCAGGATAGATTTACCACTTATGATTCATATGAGATGCTGTTGTTTCGCAATGTGCTTTATGCAGCATCACAGTTGTGCAAGTATGTAGAACAAATACCAGTCTTTTTTTTTATGTAAAGCCTGGATTTAGCAGCAGAATCCAAGTCACTGAACCAAGCCACAGGGACCTGGTTATGATTTTATAATGGTGATTTACAGGCCCCCAACTTCATTATTTCACAGCTAAAAACTTCCAATTACTGGAAAATTTTGGCCAGGGAGAAAATGTAGCATTTGCAAAGGCAGAAAGTGGAAAGATTCAAGCTTGTGGAGGCCAAACCAGATCTGAAACATGGATCTTATAATTGATCTTAAACACGGATCTTATGGAAACATTTTCCCTTCTTTTAATACCACATGGTGAAAACTTAGTGCTTCTATTATTCATCCATATTTGAAAATAGAATTACTATATCAGCTCATGCCAGACACGAAGGATTTTATAGCTAGGACTTCAGACTTCGCCAATTTCACAGTCACTGCTCAGTGAGAGCCCATAAGGCAAAGTTAATGTTCTTATGTTGACGTGACAAAGCATAGAATCTTATGTTGTAGTCACAATGAATTCATATTTGTGCCCTCCTTGTCTTTGAGGTTTCCAAGTCTATTTACTATTCATATAAGGAGACAGGACAGTGACATAAAGGAATGTAAATCTGATTTGTTGATGTGAGTTCTAAGACTTGGTTTTTGGAGCATGCAAGACCTACAATGCCAACCACCTTTCTATATGAACACTAAGAGGAATAGAATTGTAAAATCATATATAGAGTTGGGCATGATCCCAAGGGCCATCTAGTCCAACCCCTGTAATGCGGAAATCTCAATATCCATGACAGATGGCCATCCAACCTCTGCTTTAAAATTTCCAATAAAGGAGATTGCAGAACCTCCTGAGGGAGTCTGTTCCATTGTTGAACAGCTCTTACTGTCAGAAAATCCTTCCTGATGTTTAGTCGGAATCTCCTTTCTTATAACTTGAAGCCATTGGTTTGGGTCCTACCCTCCAGAGGAGAAGAAAACAAGCTTGCTCCATCTTACATGTGACAGCCCTTAAGATATCTGAAGATGGCTCATCCTGAAATTCCCAAGGGGGAATAGGAGAGAAAATATTATTTCTTAGTTGTGATGAAACCCATACAGTGGTACCTCGGGTTACATACGCTTCAGGTTACAGAATCTGCTGACCCAGAAATAGTACCCCGGGTTAAGAACTTTGCTTCAGGGTGAGAACAGATATCAAGCAGCGGTGGTGTGGCGACAGCGGGGGGCCCCATTAGCTAAAGTGGTGCTTCAGGTTAACAACAGTTTCAGGTTAAGAACGGACCTCCGGAACGAATTAAGTACAAATCAAACACAGTGTGTGTGTGTTAAAATCCACATAAAAATGGGACAGCACATATCTATGAATGAGCACCTGCCTTTCTCCATGATTATTTTCATTGTCCTTAGATCTACGACTTTGGATTTGTTCCACGTAACTTCCATTCTTGAAGCATAATTTGTCAACATGCTATTCTGATTGTTACATTTGTGCGTGAGTGCACACACACACACAAAATTAGCCTCTCTGAGAAAGTCTGCCAAGCATTGTTTTCATATGCTTTCTACCAGATGTATAAGATCTATTTATTTAACAAGCATTTTTTCTTCTTTTATTATGAGTTTATTATTTGTATTTTTTCCCTTACTGCTGCAGATTTTAAAATAATTTTAATTTGTTTATTTAAAAGGATGTCTTAAGATGATTACTAGATAGAATTGTTCTTTATCACATTCATCTCTTAGGACAAGTCATCAAATACTTCACATGGATAGTAATGTGGTTAATACAGTCAGGCAATTATTACAACAAGAAATAAGAATGTATTCCTAGTCCACTTCCAACACCAGTGTTATGGTTGTGTGTGTGTTAGGATTGCACATAGTCTCCTCTACGCTGGCCTCCATCAGTGGAAAGGAATTTCACAGTTTCTTCTACCATGGAGGCCCTTGCTTCACGCAAGCAAGTGAAAAGCTATTACTGGCATTTCTGCTGCTGGCAGTAAAAGGTGGAAAGCCCTAAAATAAGCAACTTTGTGGCAGGGGGCCAGCAGCTTTGGATCCACAGGTTTCAAAACCTTGTGGATCCTATGAGGCACACAAAGCTTAGTGTCTAAGCCACACCATTGGGGACCTGGCATAGGAACAAAGACAGAGGGTATGTGCAACATAGCGCAAAGATGCAATGATTTCTCCCTGTGCAATGGAATGTTCTGTTGCCCCTCTGGAGCAAATTTATTTGCATGCAAATGTTGGGTGAGAGGGAAAATCCCACTGCACTAGTGCTAATCTGTGTACTAACAAAGCTATTTATCTGCATACCACCTGAACCAGCTCCCCACCGGAAGCCAGCAGAGCCTCCGATGCAACAGTGCATCTGCCTCGCTGCTCCAGTCCACTGCTTCCCAGTCCCAGTTAGAATTTTTCTGCCAAAATTAAAAATCAGCCACAATCCAGTTGTTTAATAGCTAATCAACCTGAATTTGACCTATTTTTCAGTGAGGAATTCAGAGAATCAATAGAATCCAACTTAAATTTAAACATGGTAGCAAATGTTTTGTTGCATAATGACAACATTGTCCTCTAAGACATCAAGGAGACTCCTGTAGAGATTCTTTAGCAGATGAGATTTTGTCTGCCTGAATGCCTTTAGCATTCAGAAAGTAAGATGCATGTTTTATAAATAGTGTTTCGCTATTGATCATGATGAGCAATAAATTCACCCACTGAAAAATTCACGGTTAACTTGTTTTTTTCCCATGCAAGATTAACTCACTTGTGAATAGCTCTGTTCATTCTTTGCTTCAAATCAGTCTTTCTTCCAAGACAGTATAGAAGCAAGTAATTGCACACTGCTTTCATTTTTCTTTCCAGTGCTCTCTGGTGGTCAAAGCAGATATGATTATATATATATATATATATATATATATTTGCCATGTAACTATGTTGTTCTGTTTTGGGATCAAAATACACACATTCGTGTTATTCTTCTTTCTACAGTCCCCCAAATAATGCAATCACCAGTGCTTTCCCCCAATATGCAATCCATCTCTGGCCCCCTATGCAATAATAGTGTGTTTATTTTATCCTGTTTCTTGTAGACAAGTAAAAAAAAAGTGCTAAAGTTGAAAGCTAGAAAACATGCACTTTTACACTAATTACTTATTCTACCCTGACCCTAAATACACTGGGAACAATCCAACAATAGTTAATTGCACTGTGTGAAGTACAAGCTTAGGTGTATATAGTCATGAATACATTTCATTGAGTTCAACATAGCTTATTCCCAAAGCAAGTGCACACAGGATCCTTCAATCTAGGTTGGTGCAATAAGTCCCACCAAAAGCAAGGAAAATCTGTAAATAAAACAAAAACTGAAATGAATAGGCCAGTGATAGGCCCTTGTAGAGAGATCTCTGAGTTGTGGGACTGGTAGATTTTTTTTAAAAAGAACGAACGAAAGAAACAGTGTGGTCCAGAGAAGATATTTTGGACATTGATCAGGTACAGGATGGTACACTCGTAGACTGTTGGGGAGGTCTTTGGTAAATGTTCTAATGGTAGTTCCACATCTATAAAACGGAATTACCACAATTCATTTCGTAGGCTTGTTTGAAATAAGAACTCAGGCCAATGTAAGTTTCAATAGTGGAAGTGGTCCCTACTCACAAGTCAATAGTCAATAGTAACAATCCATATTTGCTTGTAATTGGACTTGAACGAAACCAAGCTATTCACCAGGTTCTGGGAAGGGAAATCACCCAGTTTTCTGAGCCTAGTTATGAATCCAACTCAGGATATTTACCCTGTCATCAGGCACTGCAGGGTAACGATAACAACAAGAGTTCCCTTGAGTATGTCTAGCATTCCTCACCCTCATTTCTCCCTCCTTCAGCCTATCCTATGAGCCTGGGATTAGGAAGTGAGTTCCCAGGTCACACAGCCCTTGCATTTCTTTTAGAAATTGACCACTTTGGGGAATTAATAAAAGCTGTAGTGACTTGTCCTTCTCATTCTCCATACTTTACTGAATCAACCCAGAAAGAATATTTGCATCTTTTGTACTAGCAGACTGTTCATGTCTCTAGAAAGAGAGATGTAAGTTTTCTATTTCAGATGCTACAGGGAAGAGAGAGAAAAAGTTTGAGGATCCCTGTCTCCTACAGTGAGTGAGAAAGAGCACTCACACTGCATATTATGAAAATACCCCCCTAAAATGATGCTGGAATTCAATTACTTGCCTATTTACAAAGCACAAACTAAAGTTTTTGTGTATCATTAAACGTATATGGTGATTATTCACCAAACTGACTCCGTTAAGCATTTTCACAAGGCCTTCAGTTTGTGGTTTTCTCAATTCTCATAAATATTTAAAAGATACAGTTAATACATTAACTTCCCAGCAAGTGTAGTATTGACAGCACCATCTTGAAAAGAGGGAAAATATATATTGGAAAAACCAAATGATTGGTATTGCTCCTGCAACAGGCAACATGATCTCATTTTTTAAAATATTCCATTAGTGTTGCCAGGCATATCTTGCTACATATTTACGGGTAGGGTGCTTTGACAGTTACATTTCTTTCGAGTGAAAATGGGCAATTTGCAAGGTAGAATGTAAGACTGTAGAACATAAGAAAAGAAACAAAACTACATTGTTACAGTACACTACTTTCAACCTTCGCTTTCTGTCATTTCTTCTTAATAGAGCTGAACTATGGGAGGGATCTTTCAGAATAATATGGTTTGCACTTCAGAGTCTTCAGTTATGAGACCACTAGCAGCCCCTGCTTGCTACTCAAATACCCAAATAAGTACAGGACTCTGGTAAACAGAAGGAATCCAGGTCTCAACAACTGCTTTACAGTTAAACCCCACCCCACCCTCCCACTATATATAAGGGTCTGGTGACTTCTGTTTCAGTGTATCTGAAGAAGTGTGCATGCACATGAAAGCTTATACCAAGAACAAACTTAGTTGGTCTCTAAGGTGCTACTGGACAATTTTTTTTTGTTTTTTTATATATTTCAACTGCTTTACAATAAGGGTTGTTCTCATTACTTACTCCTTCCTTGATGCTTCCTGGGCACATTTCTCTTTCCTGCATTTTCATGTCAGGCGCTACTGTTTCCATGGTCAGCTTTCAAGGTGCATACAATGTTCCATGGTAGTTTGGGTCTGGAGCAAGTTTGCTGCATGTAGGTTCCATTGAAATCAATGTGAAAAGTCACCATGACTAAATTAAGACAAGGGATGGAGGAAATTTAGCTTGGCATGTGTTTTTAAGCAAAGCAATCTAATTTGCACCTCCTAGGCCAGGGGTACCAAGATGTGGCTCTCCAGATGATCCTGGACTGCAACTCCCACCAGACCAAGCCAGGGATGATGGCAACATCTGGAGAACAGGCTATTCTTACATTCTTATGTTATCTTATATCAGCAGTACATTCCATAACACCCATGCCACCAGTGAAAAAGTCTGCCTCCACATCACCACAAACCAATAATCATTAGGCTTTGGCAAAACCATTTGCCCCAGAGTAATACTATGAATTATACACAATTCAAATAGCGGGCAGCTGACAGAACACGCACCCAGCATGCAAGGCTAGGACTGGCCTCAGTATTCACTTAGGCCACAGTAGCTGCCTAAGAAAGGTAGTGTCAGGCTTCAGGGAACCTGATCCCCCTCCCTCACGGCAGGCTGCCAGTAATGGGAAGACAAGATGTTCTTACCAAGGTATTTTATTCAATATTCACAGAGAGGGATGTAGAATGCTACCTCTTGGATAATGATGTTGCTCCGAGTAATCTGCTTCCCCCTTTCCCTCTCAGTCATCAGCAGCAGCTCCACACACACCTTTACAGTGGCTGTGTAAGGCCTTCTGCCTATTCGCTTTCTGTTCTACCACTCTCACTGGTCGCTGGGTCCTAGAAGAAGTGTGCTGGGCCCAGGGGTAACCAGTGAAATGTGGTCCAGGACCAGTCCAGAATCCAAAGGTTCTTCTGGGAGTCAGTCTAAGAGGGCCAAGGCAGGAAACCAGGCAAGAACAGGTACAGGATCTCATGCAGGATCTAGCATACAGCAATGTTGCTCCCACACCATGGGGCAGTGTCGAACAGCCTTTTATCTTTGTCAGGGTAGCAGCCGGTCCTGATCCCCCAGCGACTCACCTCCCTGTTTCGCCCGAAGGCAAGCACTCCTCCTGCGAGTACTCAGGTCTCTCCTTCTCTCAGACCTTAGTCTCTGCAGCTCGGGAAACGTCGGTGGGTTACTAGACCCAGGGGCTGCCTCAGCCTCCCCTGACCCAACTGGTAGTGGAGCAGCTGTAAGTGATGACCCAACTGAAGGCAACAAGGTAATCCCCGCATCTGGAGCCAGGGCAGGCTCAGGCCCCTGACTCGGCCCAGCTGGTGTTTGTTGCAGGGGAACCTGTGCAGACTCGGACTCTTCAGGATCAGATCCCAGACTTGGTTCAGATGATGCCTGAGGCAAAGGATCCAGTGCAGACTGAGTCTCCTCTGGTTCTGAGTCTGAGCCCGAGTCCCAGGTCATCACAAGAAGGGGGGTCTGGAATGCTTTCTAATGATAACATGTCAGCCAGCTGCTCTGGCTCTTCTGCCCCCCCCTCCATTATCTCCCAGCTTTTTCCTCTCTTCTGTCTCAGAGTCATGACCTTCTGCAAACCACTGTTGTAAATCAATACTGTCTCCCTCTTCTCTGGGAATTGCAGGAGGAGGGGGTGGTCTCCACCATTCCTCCTCAGTCCAATCCCTGATATCTAGGGGCTAGCCCAGGCCCCCCTTTTTTTACAAATTTTAAGCTAACACACACACACACATATATATATAACATCATGAGAAATTATTTGAAGACAGAGCTAAATTCAATGTGACATAGAATAAAGAACTCCCGTGGGCTTGTTTTGTTTACTAATGAGCAACCCCACATTGCTATTTTGAAGGACAGGCAAATTCTTCAAATCCTTTCTTCATGTGCCATTTCCTCAGTGTATCAACTACCCCCAAACTGCTAGAAGCTCCATGGACAGAAAGAGAGAGTAATGAGTGTGGCAATAAGCTTTGCTGGAAGTCCACTTTGGAAGAGGCAGGGGGCTTGGCTGCCCCTCTCAACTCCCACCTCAAAGCAGCCCCGAGGGGAAAGCAAATAAATAAAAAATAGTACCAACTCCAAAATAAAATAGCGCAAGCAAATATATTTGGAAGGCAGGAGGGAGCTGAAAATATACCAAGAGAGATAACAGTATGCAGAAGGGGCAATGACTCAATAAAATGTGTTAATTTGTTTCAAAACCCTTTTTCTCCAGTATGTATAGTAATCATGTTTGAATCAACACATCTATGCACCACAACTCTGTTCAGAGATGCCAATTTTTTCACATCATCTAATTTCCCCATATGTTAAGCTTTAGTGATATTCTGTTTTGTTTTTATAATTAAGTGATTCTTTAGAATCAGTCAACAAAATAATTACATTTTATCCTGCTTTCCCTTCAAGGAGCTCAGGATACCATACATCGTACCCACACCTTAATTTTATTCGCACATTTAGGAGGACAGTGAGTGAGTGATCCAAAGTCACCCAGTAAGCTTTGTGGTCAAACAGGGGCTTGAACCCAGAGACTTTTGTGTGTTTTTCTGGCTCTGTGACCATTGTACTACATGGAGGAACACTTTCTTGAAAAAAACAGTTGTGGGACCAAAACAGCATGAGATCTTCCTTCAAAACATGCTAAAATTTGCAGAAGAAAGAGCCCTTTGACTCCAGAAGAACTGATAGACATCAGATCCAGAAATAAAGTCCACATTATGTTCTTCCAACCACATCAAATTATGCTTGGCATGCATAGCCAACCTCCACAATGCCTAAGGTCAGCAGTCTGTCTGTCTTCACACACCTGAGCAGCATCTAATGAAGGCTGCAATCCTATATTCACACTGGGAGAATTGCCCTTGACCTCAGTGGGGCTTTGAGTACACAAGTAAAGGATGGCATATTAAAAAATGGATTTACACCATGTGATGAGCAGTCCAGTGAACCAGAATAAGTCAAATGCATTTCTGCAATTTGCAACAGAACCAAATCCAATGTTTCATTTGCAAAGTTCCCATCAGCATCAGCCAGAATGGCCAGGGATTATGGGAGTTGTAGTCTAAACCACCTGGAAGGCACAAGGTTGGGGCAGCTGCTTCAATCCACGCAACTAAAAACACACCCCATGTGACATTATTACCTTCATACATTACCAGAAACAGTATAGGTTATATCTTTTGTATGGCAGTTCTCTCTCTTAAGAGACCAGGAAGTGACTTCTGCCATGACAAAGAGCATGTCCTATTTGAAAAGCATTGGTTCTATTATGAAAATGGAATACCAATAAAGAATATTATTTTCTTTGGCATCTTTTAAGTCTCATTACTATGAATTGCTGTTTTCTTATGTTCTGACATTGATGCCATTATTTCTTGCCCTATAACGGCAGCACCCACCTGTGATTAGCAGAATATTCTTTTCAATGTGATCTTTGCTGTTGACTCCAGGACAATGGACAGCAATTACAAATGCTTCCTTGGGCTGCAATCTCAAGCTTTTTGTTTACAAAACACAAACTTGCAGAATTGCATTTTTGTGCATTGATCGATATATATTGCCTTTATGCAATCAAGATCCCATTTAGCTAATTCAGCTTCATCTGCAAAAACATCCACATGGAGTAGAGAGTCTCATTCAGGTATAGATTTCTTGGGGTGGGGATGGAGACAATTTGCAGGCCTAAACTTTATTCATTTTACAACTACTATTAAGCTCAAAGTGGATCAAATAAATAGATGATTATCAATGAACAAAGAATGCTATTCATTCAAACAAGCTGCAATTTTCGCTTAGTAAACACCCAGCATTATGGATCTGCCATTCATTTTTTATTATTTTTATTTGTAAATCCTAGTGCAAGTATAAAGGGGCTGTGAGATGCAAAAGAGACATGGGAATAATAATCCTTTCCTGAGAGCTCCTTTGAAATGCAGACCCCACATTCCCCAATGGTAAATCTTTCCAGTGGATTTGTCACAAGAAGACAGTATGAGCACAAAAACATCCTGGCTACACTGCAAGGTCTCTTTGAAATGCATTATAAGCCTCTTGTATAACAGCTGCTTCTATATTAATATGTCTTTGTGTACTACATATGGAAAAAAGTATCCATTTTCTCTTTGATAGCAGGCAAGGTTATAAAAGCTTTTCTTCTATAACCTAATCTGTACGTTGGGGTGATAACCCCTCTTACACACATTTAAAGTAGTAAAAATAATGACATGCCACTGTTTCAATTAGTATGTTAACATGAAGAGAGTTAGAAACTAAAACCAAAATCTCTATTTTAATTTTTGTGGTTGAACCCAAAGCCATTCTCAAGGATTGTAACATGAACCAAGTCACAAAATCATCAAGCACATGCTTCAAAAAACCCAAAATGGCTAACAAGCACCTTCAGAACAATTCAACAGTGTTCTGCATGATGTTAGATCTTAAAGAGTCAGGACTTCTTCAAAAGTTTTATGCAACTTGGGTTTTTTTTAATGTTAGCCTTAATTAACACAGAGAATCTTCACATGATCAAACTGGTACACAGGCCAAGAAGCTGAAAAATGTTACAGCCTCAGCTTGGAGCACTGCTGAAGTTTCTGAATCTTATATGAAGGCCGTAGCATTTGAATATATATATCATTGAACCCAGGGGTAGTTAATGTGGTGCCCTCCATAAGTCCCAACCAACATGACATGATAGGAGCCAAAGTTAGACAACATCTGGATGGCACAACATTAGCTACCCCTAGTTTAGCCTCATATCACTCCTGTGAGGTGTGACCATCACCAAACAAAAACAAACAAAATGGAACAAAGGGGGCTTCACATTTGCATAAATTTTTCATATGCTAGTTTAACTATATTGATGTACATTTGGAAATAAGTAAAATAAAAGTACAGAACATCTAACCACAGTGGGCAAGACCCAATGTGCAGTTGCTGTGTCTGCCATCCATGTGGCTAACTGCAAATGGGAAACTTTGAAGACCTGCTCTCCATTCCTGTGGTTCTTCAATCTCTAAACCAAATTTGAACTTTACAACAAGTTGAGGACTGTCCCCCCAAGTAAAGAAGGACACATGGCTATGCAAATCTTGTGAGACAGGTTAAGCTAAGAAATAATTACATTTCTAGAGTCACAAAGGAAGCTGAATGGTTTGGGTTTTTCCAAACTGACACTCTAGCCACTATATTCCACTGGAACAAACCACAGTTTTACTCAGTAGAGCTTGTGTAGGATACAAAGCATCCCTAAAGCTCACTTTACCCAAATTATATATAAGGTTCAAATTATATATAGTATCCATGCAGTGGGATGTTGTGATGTGATGCTAGCCAAACCTCATACTGGCACAGTATCCCCTGTGTGAATAAGACTTCCAACTATTCACCCCTTTTCTTCATAGCAAAAATAACAAAGAGTCACATGGCACTGAAGAGAATGTTATGAACATCCTTTTAAGGGCCAAGCCCAGAAAACCAGGCTCAGCATGAGCAGACTATGGGAGACAACTGGGCATAACAGAGGTCTATGTGAGTGGTCAGCCTTGTGTAATCTCCTCAGAAGCCTTAACAATCTTGAGCCCAGTGACCAGAAACAGTTCTTAGCTAAGTTGCACTCGTTAATTCTCCAAGTCAGCAGGAATCAACTTTACATCCATTGGGAAGGAACACCATGGGGAAGGTTTTTTTTTTCCTGACAAGTCTGCTTCCTTAGTGCCTACCATTCTCACCACAATACAATCACCACCATCTATTTTATTTTATTTTATTTATTATTTGTATACCACCCTTCATCCATACAAGCCAACAATGCTGATCTCAATATGCAGGCAAAAATAGTTTTTCAAACCTATTAGGCAAAGTATGGTATACAGTATATGCTACTGTTCCCATGTATTCATTTTTTTTTCTGCTTCTTAAAGAGAAAATTCTAGTGTCAGTACAGGTGGAAAAAAAACCTCAGCAAGAGATTATGGATAGCCACAGATTCCATATATACATTAAGGTAAAACATTCACACCACAATAAGTGTGTACAGTACAAAGTAAAGGATGTGGCACAAGAGCACAGGAGCAAGGTGGACTATAATGCAAGAGCTGAAACAGAGATGATTCTTGTGATTTCAGAGAAATAGCTCTGAGAATTGCCTTTTCATATTTGTTTTCCCTCCATGATTAAATAAATTCAGGTAAGATGTAATGAAATCAACTATTTGATTTCATGTACGGTACTAGAATTAAACTCAAGTGGAGCATATTTTTCATTGACATTGAAGTGGCTGTTTAAGATCATGTACACACTTGAATTTGTTCCAGTCCAAACTTACTTGGAGGAGACCTGGTTGTCAACTTCACAATGAATGCTTGGCATGCTGTGAATAATAGGCTACTTGCCAGCCTTCACTGCCACACACTAATAATAACACTATGTTGTACGTAGGGCTGAAGCCAATATTTTCTTCCTTTCTGCTTATACATTGAATAATTGAGGGTTCATTTTCATTATTGAAGTTGGATCTTTGACTTTGCTTACTTGATTACTATAGTTCCTATAGCTTAGATATTTTTAAGCCTGGAAATTATTATGCTGAAACCTTTTTTTCAGAGTGATGTTAACTAGTACATTCAGAATGAAGATTCAGTTAAAATTCTGTTATCCAGTCGATAATGGCCAAGTCATTATAGTGACCAAGGCACTGACACCAGACTGCTGCTCAGGGATTTGTTACATCATAAAGAGAAAAACAACAACAACACTGGGCAGAATCTTCTGTGCTTGCACTCACTTTACTACAAAGCACACAATGGCACAAATGTATTATTAAGGATGTGACCTTCCCAGTAGAGGGTCATTAGAAAGAGTAATTCAGCACAAGTTCTTATTGTATTTCTGTCATCTCATATATACCAATGTGCTGGAGTGCCACAGTGGCTATTAAGGGCAGTCTGTATTGATTATTTTAAGATATATCTGTACATGAGAATATTTAAAAGGAAATCTGAAGTACCAGCTCTACTAGCCTAACTCAAAGATGATAGCAAACTACTTGAGGACACTAGAAATGCTCCTAAAATTCTCCTCAGTCAAATTTGTCCCCAGTTTTGGGTGTTCCAATTTACATCTCATTTGGTAGTAGAATCAGTGCATTTGGTATCTTTCATTGTTCTATGTCTTCTTTCAAAATATATCAGATTGAGCAAGTGTGAAATTGTACAAATGTATCTCCAGTTTGATATAGTTTTCAGCTTTTTTCAGCTCATCTGGGTATTTCTCCTCCTTTACATTAGCAATGTGCACCTGTGGGTTGATAAAACATGGTGAGTGAAGGGGTCAAACCTAATGAGATCATCCATATTATTGCACCATTATTCTTATTGTGTGGGTACCAGCATCCCAGACCATACCTGTGCATTGGTAAAACATCAAACCAAACAAATCTTAATGTAATAATACAGTGGTACCTTGGGTTACAGACACTTCAGGTTACAGACTCCACTAACCCAGAAATAGTACCTTGGGTTAAGAACTTTGCTTCAGGATGAGAACAGAAATCGTGTGGTGGTGGCGTGGCAGCAGCGGGGGGGCCCATTAGCTAAAGTGGTGCTTCAGGTTAAGAACAGTTTCAGGTTAAGAACGGACCTCCAGAACGAATTAAGTTCTTAACCCAAGGTACCACTGTACCATTCATGCTTGTTTTGTGGCGTTTTGGCAGTATTTTATCAATACGCAGATTTGTAACTTTAATGTAGCGCGGGCGAGATTTGATTAAACTGAAGAAACTGAAAGCTCTAGCAAATTGCATAATGGAATTAATTTTATAAATTGTCATGGTTAAACCAGAATTTGGGAGAAGTGGGATGCAAGGCAAGCAAATCAGTTGAGCATAAAGGAAGGGAGTGTTGAAAATTATTATTTTTTAAAAAGAAAATTCATTCCTACTTAACAACATTCATTAATATCATTTTCAGACATTCGTAGAGTGACTCAGAGTGACTTCACAGGCAAATTTTGCCACTATTTTGAATTTTTCTTTTTTTTTACTATGCTTGTTGCTACCCACCCACAAAAAGGAAAATGTGTGAAATGCAAGAACAACATTTTTTAACATCATGCTTGCAGATCCTGCACTCAAACAAGGCGAAGACCAAAGCTTAGGATACTGCTAGCCATGGGAAATGGAGTAATTATGTGAATTAGCCTTTATGCATTTGCTCGATTCCTTTGATGGCCCCCATACGATGTCTCAAAGTGCCATTTTCCCTTTAAAAGTGGGTTTCTGCTCTCTTCTTAGCAGAAGTGCTGAGAGTGAGACAATGGGAGAAAAAAGGAGAGCTGCCTGAGCTCATCTTAGCAACATAAAAGTAATATACAGTGCCTCTTTTCTGACTTCATCAGCAAACTATCAAGCACTCCTCTCAGAGCTGTGCTCACATCATCTGAAGATGCTGCTGCAGTAAAAAAAGAAAGAAAAAAGTATCAGAAGATTGAATAAATGGAAGTTGTTAAATAAAAACAAGCCGGACTGGGTTTTGTTCCATTTAAATGACAGGAAAACAAATCAATGCTGCCAAATGGAAGAGGATAAAATCAATAGGGGGGGAATGCATTTTCAAGACATTAAAAACCTTAAGAGTAAAAACAAAGTTTAAAATCTCTAAACAATTACCTGGCTGCATCCTATTAAATCAAAGTTCGGGGCACTTATGGCTGGTAAGACATAAGGTATTGCCAGACATCCAAACTAAAATGGCACTCTTGTGTTACAGTTTTCGAGTATAATGGATCTAAAACCTGAATTTTGCAAAGCATCATCTATGATTTACAGAAACAATCTTTTTGGCTATGTTCCTCTTTAGAATTAAACACAGAGCTCTCTGTTCATCAAAAGTCTTTCATCACCACTTTGAGATAGAGGGGGAAATGTTAGTGACCTATTTTTCAGCAGAAGTTCTTGCTTGGTGCTTCTTGAAAGGAGTAAGATTGCTATTGAATAAAAATTGTGTTTCTTTATTGATTTGTAGGTTAACGATTGGGAACTCCAATTCCTGGTCCACCAGCTAACGAAAGCTAAAGTAAAATAAAGTTGATTAAGAAGAAGAAAGAACTGCACAGTATGGGTGCCTGTGGTCCTCCAGATGTTATTGGGCTACAACTCCCCTCATCCCTGATCACTGGGTATATTGGCTGGGGCTGATGGGAGTTGGAGTCCAACACCATCTGAAGGACCACAGGTCCCGCCCCCTACAGCATTTCAAGACAGTACTGGGATTTTCAGTGGCAGCCTTACCTATCTCTTTTTTTAAAAAAATAATATTTATTAAAGTTTTAAGTTTACAAAAAGGCAAAAGAAAAAAACACCAAATTAAACAATAACAAAACCAACACATCACAATAAACCTATCTCATTCCTCCCACCCACACCCTCAAGTTAAAAGTACTCCCTGTTCAGTGTTAGTGTGTGCATGTTGAGGAGCAGTTTGGGGGAGCAGGCTCTAATCCAAAGTCTCTATGTTTAGTGGAGGAGATAGGTAGAGCTGTAAATATGTACAAATATATATGTGCAACATTACAGATGTAGGTATGTGGGTTCTGTCCATTTCATTAGGGGCCGCATGAAAAGAAAGCCTTCGCCATGCATCACGTATGCATCAAACAGTGTCAGCCTTCCAATGAAATTGACTTCTACTCATTCAGAATTGGTTCTACTCATTCAAAAATAGGACAAAATTGGTTCCAGGGGGATCCTTGAAAATAAACTGGGGAATATGGTGTCAGAAGTGGGAAAGAGAGGAAGCAGAAATCTTGCGGCATGAATGGAAGTCCATTCACACAACATTGTTTATCTCCCATGGGGCTTTAAGCATATATTCAGCTAAACGTGTATATATTTTTGGACTGTGATCATGATGCCATTTCCGCCACACACACCCTGCCACACATTCTCTGTATGTGTAAAGATCACTATAATTATGTGTTTCCATGCCCCACCAATGACTGCCAATCACGTAGAGCAGTGGTGGGGATTGGGAGATGCAGAGTGATGAAATCAGATACTGGCCAAGTTTTACTGCAACACAAACACACATAGGCAGCTTGATGCTCATCATTATCATTATCACTACTATGACTTCATCAACGCGCATCATACAAGAGGACAAGTCCCTACCTTGAAGGGGTTATAATCCATAATTTGACAGAGGAAGGGAAGACAAGAGGGGTAGATGGGGAGGGCTGCATTTATTTCAGTTGTAGTTAGGTAGGCCCAGTATCAATAAGTATTGGGCAAATTTAAAGTTCGAGTTTAGGCTGAGATTGCTTTAGTCCTCTAACCAATGGTTTTATCATTTTCAGAAGTATGACAAGCAACAGCTGTCCAGCTACTAGGTGGTTCAGTTTCTCTCCTATTCCAGGTTAGGGTCTGGGATGGATAGATCTGCCTATTTCTGGTCTGTGTCAATTTTGTGTATATTACTAAGTCCACTCCATCCCATTTCCACATTAATCTGCATAAAAGAAAAAGAAAATTATATCCATATACAGTTTAAAATGTATTTTTAAACTCCATCTAATGTAGTTCACACTAGCAATAATTGCAACAATTTTCCAGTTCCCCTTCCTTCTAGGATTATCTTTTTAAAGAAAGAATGAAATGAAATGAGGGCCAAGGAGGAGGTTGAGAAAGACGGAGAAACTTAAAGAGAAAGACAGAAGGAGAAAAGAAGAAATAAAGAAGGACCAAAACCAAACATATTTGGGTCCCACGTTGCATTTGGAGTTTGAAGGTAAATTCCAAATATGAGAAAGTTGAAGGCTATCTTATATATTATATTGTAAGTTGTATTCTATATTGTCAGTGTATCCCAATGCCTGCACCATTGCCAGCCTACTGAAATAATGGAGTTTGGAAAATAAAACTTTAAAGGAGGTTGGGGGAGAGATCACATTAGATATCCAAAATTCCTGTAAAGGAGAATTGCAATTATATGAAGCAAAAATTTCCAACTATTTAAATTCACTGTCTGGTTGTAGGTAGACTATGTTGGGGGAAAATAGCATCCCTATCTGACTCGATTGGCTTTCCCTGTGCAAACCATACAGAACCCAAATCTTGTAAGCATTTTGAAGTGTGCAACATTAGTGTTATTATTCATGAAGTGTCTGGTGAGCTAATGTTTGGATTTTCACCAGTTGCTGATAGTAAATCAGTTGCTTTTCGGTAAGCCCTCAAAGTATAATTTAAAATGTAACATGCTAGTTGGAGGTAAAAAAGAAAAGGCTTTTAAAAGTGTGCTTCTGTGGCTTTTATAAATAATTTAATCTTTTAAGAAGAGCACTAGTAGTCTCGCCTCCTCAACCACTGGCCACTGGCCTCCATCACATTAGTTTTGTTGCAGAATGGTAACATAGAATAAACTACTTTTAAATGGCTTTTTAAATGATGTGGTTAAGGAATACAGCAGCATTAGCCAATGGCTATTTTAAAATGTCTCCTCCCTTCTCCCAACCATTGAAACAATCTGATTCCCTTTTGTAATTTGCTCGTTCAGTTGCATAGCTGAGTGGAAATTAAGTTGGGAGAGTCTGAAACACTTTGGTGTCTTGTTGCACACTTTCCCATTTCATGTATAGACACTGGATCTATTTTTCAACCCTAGCTTCCATTTTCTGATTGTTCTTAGCCTTGGTGTCACATCCCCGCAATGGAGTGAGCTCCCGTTGCTCTGTCTCAGCTTCCGCCAACCTAGCAGTTTGAAAGCACGGCAGTGAAAGTAGATAGGCCTTCTACTTTGGTGATCACTCGTAGCCGAGTAAGATTGTCTTCCATAAACATGGTTTTAACAATGAGTCTGTAAGTGACTGTGGACGCCAATTCTGGATCCACAGTGGGGACACTGGTTTCCAGGTGGGAGTTGATCACAGTGTGGATTTGTCAAGTGTGCCTTCCTCTTAGCACATTTCTCCCTTGTGTCCTGAGTTTGAGTGTCTTCAAAGCCCATGACACCTTTGGTAAAGGCTGTTCTCCAACTGGAGCACTCACAGGCCAGTGTTTCCCAGTTGTCAGTATTTATACTACATTTTTAAAGATTTGCCTTAAGACAGTCTTTAAACCTCTTTTGTTGACCACCAGCATTACGCTTTCCATTTTTAAGTTTGGAATAGAGTAGTTGCTTTGGAAGATGATCATCAGGCATCTGCACAACATGACGAGTCCAACGAAGTTGATGTTGAAGAATCATTCCTTCAACACTGGTGATCTTTGCTTCTTCCAGTACACTGATATTAGTTCACCTGTCTTCCCAAGTGATGTGTAACATTTTTCAGAGACACCGTTGATGGAATCTTTCGAGGAGTTGGAGATGGCGTTTATAAGTGGTCCATGTTTCACAAGCATATAATAAGGTTGGTAGTACAATAGCTTTGTAAACAAGCATTTTGGTTTCCCTGTGAATGTCCTGGTCCTCAAACACTCTGCACTGCACTCACAGAGCTCAGGTGCTGCTGGATTTCGGCATCAATGTTGGCCCTTGTGGAAAGATAACTGCCTAGGTAGGAGAAGTGATTGACATTTTCCAACATTACACCATTGAGTTGGATTTGTGGCACTGTAGAGGGGTTATTTTGTACTTGTTGGTGCAGCACTTTGGTTTTTGGATGTTGAGTGATAGGCCAAGCTTTCGTAAGCTTCTGCAAAGATATTTAGGATTGTTTGGAGGTCATCCTCTGAGTGTGCACACACTACGTTGTCATCAGCATACTGAAGCTCTATGATGGAAGTTACGGTAACCTTACTCTTTCCTTTCAGCCTTCTCAGATTGAAGAGCTTTCCATCTGTTCGATATATGATTTCTACTCCGGTGGGGAGTTTCCCTTCGACAAAGTGTAGGATCATGGCAATGAAAATAATGAATAGAGTTGGGGCAATAACACAACCCTGTTTAACACCTGATCCCACTGTGAATGGTTCACTTTGAGAACCATTGTTATCTGCGATTGTTGCTGTCATATTATCATGGAGGAGCCGAATGTTGTTTACAAATTTATCTGGGCAGCCAATTTTCAGAAGGACAGTCCACAGGGCATTACGACTTAGTGTCGAAAGCCTTAGTCAGGTCAATAAATGCCATATACAGGAGTTGGTTTTTCTCTCTGCATTTTTCTTGAAGCTGTCAAGCGGTGGAAATCATTTCCACTGTCCCCCTAGAAGGCTGAAAACCATTTTGGGATTCAGGAAGGGTCACCTCGGATATTGTTAAGAGACGGTTTGCTAAGATCCTTGCAAGAATCTTGGTGGCCACAGCTAATAGTGAGATGCCTCGATAGTTTCCACAATCAGTTCTGTCACCTTTTTTTAAAAGAGATTGGTAATTCTGGCATCCCTAAAGTCTGCTGGGATCTCTTCTCTTTCCCATATTTTTTCGATGAGCTTGTGAAGTTGTTGTGTAAGTTGAATTCCGCCCACTTTGAAGATTTCGGCAGGTATCCCATCAGGTCCACTGGCTTTGTTGTTTTTCATTTGGTTAATAGCTGTACTCAATTCTCCCAGATTTGGAGATACTGCAAGCTCATCTCTAACTTGTTTTTGCAGAATTTGTGAGAGGACCTCAGCAGCTATGGGGGAGTTGCGGTTAAGGAGATGTTGGTAGTGTTCTTTCCAGCACAGTGCAATAGCTTCTTTATCGTTTAGAAATGTGGTACCATCTGCTGAGCTTAGGGGGCATATGCCATGATTTATTAGCCCATAGATGGTCTTTGTGGCTTTAAAGAAACTCTGTGTATCATGAGTGTTGGCTAAGTGCTGGATCTCTTGAGCTTTTTTTTTATCCACCAGGTGTTTTTTAGTTCTCTGGTTCTTCTTTGAACCTCAGCCTTAGTGTTGGCATAGGGGTTTTTTTCTTAGGGGCACAGTTTCTATCTCTTTGCCAGATCTGAAAGGCCTTCCTTTTCTTGTCAATCATGCGTTCAATATCACTGTCATTCTCATCAAAAACAGAGGTCATATCAGTGCCAGCTCTCACCCCTGCCATCTGCTACTGGATATGAATGGTGGTGGGGAGGCTGGAAAGAGTGTGGCTTTGTGATTTAGGAGGAAAAGTTGATGTTTTGGTTTGCTAATTTCCTTGGCAGGGATGTACCCTCATAGCCCTGATGCACCACCCACTATTTTGCTAGGTGCCTGAGACTGCAAAAATGGTGCTGTCAAGCTTTCTTATTCAGCGCAGGATACCCTCATCACATACTGAAGAGAAAAATTCTTCTGTATACAGAAACCTGCTTTCTCTAACTCAGATTCTTATTGTGAAACTTTTTTTTTTTTTTTTTTTAAAGCATACTTTCTGCACTTGTTTGCCAGCTACCCGTAGCTTGGCTTTATGCAACAAAACCTTATTTGGGACTAGCAGGAGATGTTCAGAGAAGTTTCTGTTAATGTAACATTGATTGTGTTCTTCAAACAGGGAAGCACCTCGTGGGTATTTTCTGAGGCTTTTAATTTTCCTTTGTTGCCATGTAGGTCAATTAAGGAGGGGAAATGCTGTCATGGGAATCTCTGTATCTTGTACTAAAGTCACTTGTGCTTGACAATAATGTTCAGTTGAAAGCTGGACTAATTAACAGTAATGTCTGCCAGTGCCATACTTCAAAAACAACTCAAATTTTAACAGCTCGGGACCAGCAGTGAGCAAAACAGGACTGAACAGCAACAGCCTGCTCTTGCAATTAAATTCATCCAGTCTGTATTGGCAGTGAAGACTAAGCTGAATTTAGTACAAGTTTATTATTCCAAAGTAGGAATTGCCATCAGATACTAAGCTGCAGAGCAGATATTTAAAAGACCTCCTTTCCAACACTACAGTGGTACCTCCAGTTAAGAAATTAATTCGTTCTGGAGGTCCGTTTGTAACCTGAACCTGCTCATAACATGAGGTTCGCTTTCACTAATGGTGTGTCTCCCGCTGCTGCCGCACTGCCGGCACACGACTTCTGCTTGCATCCTGGGGCAAAGTTCACTACAAGGGGCATCTACTTCCGGGTTAGAGGAGCTTGTAACCTGCAGCATTAGCAAGGAGAACAGTACATAAAATGAGGTTCCACTGTATTTGAGATTTACTATTAGACTATGAGAGCGGGGAGTTAACTCTTAATGCTTCTGGTTATGGTAGGAGAGAAGAGCAACAGCATCACACAAATACCTCGCTGTACAGCAAGCATAGGGAACTTCTCTGCCAAGGGCTGCATTCCCTCAGGAATAATCTGTTGGGGGCCACATGCTAGTGGTGGATAGTCAGAACAAAGAATGGCTCCTTTCTTTCTGTCAACCTTTCTGGCTCCCGATGCATCCCCATGCCTGGAGATTTGCCAGGAGTCTGAGCTACTTGCTTTCAAAGGGTCTTCCCCTTTCTTTTTTTGCTCACTCCATTCATTTCAGCATTCTTTTCCACACACCCCCTCACCCTCCTTACCTGCTATTCTCACCCACAGGAAATTAGACTGAGGACTGCAGGCTCTTCTTTCTTGCTGTACGGAGAAGTACCAAAACAAGAAATCTGTATTGTGGTGCGTGGTCAGAGATCATGTATCTCACACACTGCTTTTGCTCAGCCAAAACAAAGATGAGGAGGGTAGTCCATGTGAAGTGCGAATCTTTGATTACTTCAATATCCCTCTCCCAAATCACTGTGGCTTTCACTGTGATTAAAAGCTAGACCTATCCATCAAAATAAAATATCCTTCCACCCAGTGCTTTTTTTCTAGAAAAATAGGTGGAAATACTCACCATGAAATTGTTACAGTAAGTGCCGCACTTTTTAACAACAACAACAACAAAAAGAGAGGTGCCGGTACTGCATACCCTGTTGGGATACTTCCAGGGAGACAAAAGCCATCATGGCCCCCACGCCATCTCTGGACGATCAATCGATCTCTGGTAGAAACGCAGTATCAGTCAATTAGCGACACAAAGCCTCGGAAATAGCTTTCCACATTCCAGAGCTCATGCACGCTCTATCAGCAGACTTCGCACAGCGAAAGATGCACTCAGGAGAGCATATTTACAAGTTTATTCAGCGTTGGTCAGAACAAAGAAAAAACATGACTGCCTGCCTGTGTGTTCAGACACAGAGAGAGAAACGAAAGCAATGTACAAAACATAAACTTCCTGTGAACAGGAAATACACAGGCTGTGACACAACAACCTGCTCCCTTCTTAAGGTGGAACGGAAATATCCTAACATCCTCCCCCTTTCCGTGTAACCTGTAGTACCTGTGGTTCAACCCAATTGCAACCTCTGTACATAAACCTTAAGTTGTTCTTTGTTAACAACCTTAGACAACAGATCAGCAGGAATTTCATTTCCTGGCATGTAGGACACCTGAATGAGTCCTTTCTGAATACACTCTCTTGCACGATGTAACTTAATCTGCAAGTACTTGGTTCTTTGCTTGCAGCTCTCTGAGTTTAGCAAAGCCAAACAGGATCTATTGTCTTGATACACTTGTATAGGACATTTCACAGAAACTCTGATGTCCTTAAACAGTTGCATCAACCATTCACAATCCATGAGTGAAAATGACAGAGCATTGAGTTCTGCTTCACAGGAACTTAGGCTCACTGTCGTCTGCTTCTTGCACAGCCAGTCAAACAGCCAGTGGTTGTACATGTAGCATACTCCAGAAGTGCTTGTACCATCCGTGGTGTCACTTCCAAAACTAGCATCTGCAAAGATTTCAAGACCTCCAGTCTTCTGACTGGTGAACCTCAGCCTGTAGTGCAAAGTCCCTTTCAAATAGCGGGCTATGCGCTTCAGAGCTTTCCAATCCTGAGCAGTAGGATTGTTTTCATGTCTGCTAAGCAGGTTAGTGCTTACAGCTATGTCAGGTCTTGAACATCTAGCAATGAAATTCAGCTTGCCTAGAATGCATCTGTACAGCGT
The DNA here is from genome assembly GCF_964106645.2 of Podarcis pityusensis. Taxonomy (NCBI): domain Eukaryota; kingdom Metazoa; phylum Chordata; class Lepidosauria; order Squamata; family Lacertidae; genus Podarcis; species Podarcis pityusensis. The sequence continues at coordinate 43,027,880 of NC_138034.1, read as the reverse complement.
AGTGTCAGAAAACGCTTCAGCAGTACTATCTACCTGGTAACCTGTCACCATCGGTGTGTCTGCTGAGTTTGCATCAACCAAATTCAACCTGGTTAATACATCAGCAATTTTCTGTGTTTGGTGTACCAGAAAATTACCTGCTTGGTCCCTCTCCACCTGCAGAGAAAGATAGTTGGATACCTCACCAAGATCTTTCATGTCAAAGTGCTCCTTCAGCTGAGCTAGGGTGCTTTGGTACAAAGCCTGATTCTTCCAAAACATCAGAAGATCATCAACAAAACATAAACAATACAGTTTGTTTTGCCCCTCCTCCTTGACAAACACACATGGATCAGCTTTGCCCTGGTTAAAACCTAGAGAAAGCAATGTCTCAGTGAGTTTTGTGTTCCAACACCTGGCACTCTGCTTGAGACCATATAAGGATTTCCGAAGTTTACAGACCATTCCCTTCTGTATCTGCATTCCATCAGGTGGAAGCATATACAGCTCCTCCCCCAAAACCCTGTAAAAAAAGCTGTATTAATGTCATGATGGAAAACATGCAGTTTCTCTTCTGCAGCAATCTTGAGCATCAGCCGAATGCTCTCATACTTGACGGTGGGTGAGTAGGTCTCGTGGTAATCCTGCCCTGGTACCTGTGAAAAACCTCTGGCAACCAATCTGGCTTTGTGTCTGACAACCTTGCCATTCTGGTCTGTCTTGGCCTTGAAGACCCATTTGCTGCCAACCAGTCTCATTCCTGGGACTACTGGTACCAGCTCCCAAGTTTGGTTCCTATTCAAGGAGTCAACTTCAGCCTTCATGGCATTAAGCCAAGGCTCAGCATCTTTAGAGGTGAACTCCTGAAATTCTTTGAAGCTTGAAGGTTCCCATACCTTCTCTGAGCTACTAAGAACAGCAGTTGCTGTCTTAGCAAACTCATCAGCAAATCTCTTTGGAGGTTTGCCTTTTGTCACCCTTTCAGACCTGCGTACTAGACGCAAGTCTTCTGGACTCATCTCCTCCTTCTTAGGAGAAAAGTGACCAATGGTGAACAGTGGTTCTTCCAGTTCATTGTCAGATGCATCAGATGGTCTGACTGAGGCCTTTGCGCTCTTGTAGTCTGCTGTGTCATCACTGTCGCTGACGCCAGCAGCAGCGCTGCCCACTGAGCTGGAATCCGAACTCTGATCATCATCATCCTCAGCTTCCTCTTCTACCTCAACACCATCTGCTTTTTTCACATCACCTTCTGGGTAACTCTGGAAAATTCCCACATTTTCCCCCCACTTAGGATTGTACTCAACACTCTTTGTGAACTTAATGGACTTAGAGTCAGTCATCCATACCCTGTATGAACCTTTTTCGTACCCCATGAACAAACCATGTGCCCCACGCTTCCCAAGCTTGTTGCTCTGTGGGGTGTGTACCCACATGTCAGAACCAAAGATTCTCATGTGCTTGACGTAAGGTTTCTTACCAAACATCTTCTCATAGGGAGTACAACCAATAGGTGATGACAGTCTGCGATTATAAGTGTAAACAAACGTGGACAGAGCCTCCCCCAAAAACTTCTCAGGGAGATTGGCATCATGCAACAAGGTTTTTAGGCCTTGAAGCAAAGTCTGGTTTGCTCGCTCAGCAAGTCCATTCTGTCATGGCGATCTAGGCATTGAGAGGTCATGCTGGATTCCCTTCTCAGTCAGGAAAGCTTCAAACTGCTGAGAAGTGAACTCCCTGCCTCAATCAGTAAACAAACAGCTGATACGTTTACTGTGAGCATTCTCCAACCAAGCACAGAATGCCTTTAACTTAGGAAACGCTTGCAATTTCTGCTCGAGCATAAACACATGAATGTACCTGGAAAAAGAATCAATTAGAACCATGAAGTACCTTGCTCCACCCAAAGAGGGCGCAAGTGAACCAACCAGGTCTGCGTGGACTAGCTGGTAGGGTTTGGAAGCCTGCCTGCTAGACTCCTTGCCTTTTGGAGCAACCTTCACCTTGTTCTCTGCACAAGATACACATTTCATGTGAAACTTACAGGGCTTGATGTTCAAACCCTGAACCAACTCAGGCATCTTGGCCAGCGCCTGCCAAGACATGTGAGCAAATCTTCTGTGTGCCTCGTGAATACAACCTGCATGAAGAACTTTGTTAGTTTGTGCAACACAACAAGAATCAACATTAGACACAGCAGCACCATTGTCATCATAAGTTATACAGAACAAACCATCTATAAACTTTGCATGCAAAATGTCCTCTTTGCCTTTCCTGATGACACAGATGCTCCTCTTGAAGGAAATCTCAAAGCCATGCCCAGTCAGCTGTGGGACACTGAGCAAATTGTCTGCAGAACCTGGAACATAAAGTACATCTCTGATGGTAGTGTGTAGACTTGCCAGTTTCACAGTCCCGACTCCTGCAATTCGCAACATCTTTCCATCAGCCTGGTGGATCTCTCCATCTTGAGGTGTGAAGGAGATAGAGAGATGCCGGTCTTTTGCCAAATGGCGGCTAGCACCAGAGTCAACAATAAATCTTCCTTTGGCTTTTGGGGACGCAGTGCCAGCAAACAGAACCTTGTTTTCCACTGGCTTGGGCTGCTGCTGCTTGCCCCCCTGCTCCTGGCCATCAGACTTGCCTTTAGCCTTTGGTGAAGCTGTGCCAGCAAACAAAAACTTGTTTTCCACTGGCATGGGCTTTCCACCCCCCTTCTGCTTCGGGCCATCTGCAGGCATCTGTCTCTGTTTACTTCTGGCCTTCCGGTATCTGTGAGGATGACCTTGGCTCCCATGAGAAACAGAGCTCTCAGCTGCCGACTCCTTGGCTCCCCCTGGAGGCTGGAATGCTGCCTGGGAGGACGTGACAGTCAGCTCCCCCTGCAGCTTGCAACCGGTGCCCTCGGCATCCCTGCATTCACTCGCATTCTGGGAAACAGCCAGGACCTCCGACGCAGTCAAACTCTGGGCTGGGATGACCGGCAGATGGACTACTTTCAAAGCATTCCACATCTGATGTGCTGTCGTGTTGCCAGCTAGCGTGGCAATTTCCTCCAGAGAGACGGACAAGACAATTACGTCTATGTCCCTTGAATCTTGGGCCCTCCATCTATCTGTCAGAGGAACTGGAGGGGCTTCACACATAGTATGCCACACTCCAAACTGTCGTAGTAGACTCTCACACCATCTTGCCCAGGCCTCATAATTGTGGGCATTCAACTTTGGGCACTGAGTGCCATCATCTGAGGCTTGTAAAAACTCCATTCCAGGTTTTTACTTGAGCCGTGAGCCTTTATGCCTTCAAAAACTTCTTATCTCGGCAGCTCATAAATCACGAAGCCTCTGGCGCGACTCCCAGGCCAATTAAGCCAGCCTGACATCAAAGGCTCTCTGCCGCGGCAACAGAAAAGCCTTACTTTCGCTTTTCCCACATACCTCAACGCAGTCTTTTGCAGTCTTACTCTCCTGTAAGTGCCGTGAATCTGGGCCCGAAACCTGTTGTTGGGATACTGCCAGGGAGACAAAAGCCATCATGGCCCCCACGCCGTCTCCGGACGATCCATCGATCTCTGGTAGAAACGCAGTATCAGTCAATTAGCGACACAAAGCCTCGGAAATAGCTTTCCACATTCCAGAGCTCGTGCACGCTCTATCAGCAGAGTTCGCACAGCGAAAGATGCACTCAGGAGAGCATATTTACAAGTTTATTCAGCGTTGGTCAGAACAAAGAAAAAACATGACTGCCTGCCTGTGTGTTCAGACACAGAGAGAGAAACGAAAGCAATGTACAAAACATAAACTTCCTGTGAACAGGAAATACACAGGCTGTGACACAACAACCTGCTCCCTTCTTAAGGTGGAACGGAAATATCCTAACATACCCATGAGTGCCCTCTGAAACAAAGCAGTTTCCACCTCTCCTTCCCACCTCTTCCCTTCTCAGGTCAATTTGGTTTTGTCTCTCAGGTGTGGGTGGGTGTAAAAAAAATGGTGTTGTGGTTTTTTTGAGAGTCAAAGCCACAGAGACACTGCCAAATGGAGAGTCCCTGATCCACCTCAAAACATCTTCTTAATGACATGATCTGGTTCAGAAATGTGAATCATCCCAATATCATCATCATCATTTATTTGTATGCTGCCTTTCCATAGTTAAAACCATGCTCAATGCAGCTTACAACATAAGATATACATGCTCACAAACATAACAAAAGTCATAAACAATAAATAAAACATATAAAAAAGTGCACAACCAGGTTGAAACAATTTCCACATAAATCACAATAAGATATATATGTGTGTGTGTAAATTAATATCATTAACAACAACAAAAACCCAAACAAAACACCCTAACAATACCATAGAGCAAGAGTGTGTTTAGCAGCTTTTGTAGCTGGAGTCAGTCAGAGCCCCGACCCTCCCAGGCAAGGCAGGGAACAGCTCTTCCAGGACTTACAGCCAATATTTGCCTTGTTATTCATGGCACACAGGGAGCTGATGCATAGCCCTAACAGGTATACAACTTGAGCCTGGGTAGAAGTAAGAAGAGGCACCTTTCAGCCATGAAGTTCACTGGATGACCTTTGACCATTAACAAATTCTCTGGCTACCTCCATTAGAGACCTTTTCTGATGATAAAAATAAGTGAAAGGGGACCATATATTCCACACTGAGCTCCAGGATGGCAGGTTGCAAGATTAACATATAACAAAATAAATTAATATCTTAAGAGGCTAGCTGGAGTGAATGATTCTAAACCAGGCTGCTGCAATTAAAATTGTAAGTCCATAGATAAAAGCTAAGGTTTCATTAAGCTTTATTATAAGTCTCCTGGCTTTTAATTTGCCAGGTGTGTTTGGCAATCAATATCTCTTCAAAGCCAATGGACACAGTTAATTTGTGAATTTCTGCCATTAAAATGAATGGATGACTGAATGCACAACATCCATTCATTGCAATGAGGCTTGCACCCAAGAAGTTCCTGGTAGATTATAGAAAGCAAGTGCAATCCAATGCACAGTCATGTGCACATACGTCTCATTGAAATCAATGGGGCTTAAGGGATCATAATTTTGTGCTAGATGCTGACCGATATGTTCTAAGTTAAGCACATGTTTAATTAACTGCCCTGAAGAACAAATAATCTAAAATTATGATTAGATTATTAAAATCCAATATTTTTATCAATGACTGAGAGCACATGAGCAATCAGAAAATGAATCATATTGTTTATGAGCTCTCTAGGTATCTTTTCAGTGTCCTTTTTTCCCTTCCTTCTTTCTTTTAAAAAACCTTTTACATTCTCCATGAGTACATTTTCAGTTAATAACCATAATTCATCTTCTGACACCATCAGACCATTGCAAAATATATCAATAGATTTATTTTTTAAATAGAATTAGACATTACTCTTGTCTATTTGAACTAATCAGAAAGATTATTTTAGCCTCTCTCTTTAATCAAGAAGAGTATATTGCAAAAAGCATGAGCAGTGAAGCAAGACCCAAGAAAACACAGATAAATGATACTAGGCTCGAAAAGGCACTGGATTAATTTCATTCTGGCAACACCTACAGACCATGAATTTTAGAACGATTCAGCTCAGTATTTTTAAAAAGCACATTTTCAAAATATGAGTCCCCACAGAATGCACCGGGGTGGAGAGAGAGAGACCCTGCCACATCAAAACATTAAAACAAACCACTTCCTGGGGATCCACTTGGACATATAACCCATTTCAGCTTATGTTCAAAACCAATGTGGAAGTAAGGGGTTCAGAATGAACTAGTTTTAAATGCTTCTAAATCAATATTTTATTTGTTTGAAGACTCAGTGCTTCAGAACCAAGAGTAAAATGGCCTCAGTTTGGCTCCCAGCTAAACTTCCAACAGAGTTTCTTTGAGAAGATTGAGATAGTAGATTGTAAAAGGAATGTAAATATAATTCTATTGATGTGTCCAGTGATATCTCAACATGTTTTATTGTCTGTTTATATTCATTTTTTATGGATGCAAGCTGTTTTGTTGGTCATTTTGTGGTTCAAAAGGTGGGTTTAAGTTCATAAGTCTATTTTATGAATCACAGACACACACACACACACACACATATACACACAGGGGTAGCTACAATGTGCCTCCTAGCCATACTCCCTTCATAACGATGCATCTTCTGCCACTTCCCCCAATGAGTTCAGCCATAGTGGGAAATCTGCCCTGATTGGCCAAGTCCATAACTGTGTAGAAGAGTTCTATCTGAATACAGTGGTACCTCGGGTTACATATGCTTCAGGTTGCAGACGCTTCAGGTTACAGACTCCGCTAACCCAGAAATAGTACCTCGGGTTAAGAACTTTGCTTCAGGATGAGAACAGAAACTGTGCAGCGGCGGTGTGGCGACAGCAGGAGGCCCCATTAGCTAAAGTGGTGCTTCAGGTTAAGAACAGTTTCAGGTTAAGAACGGACCTCTGGAACAAATTAAGTACTTAACCCGAGGTACCACTGTACATCTTTTTCTGTGAAAGGTCCCATTCTAAATAATTCCAAGCTCAACGCCATTTGGCGGTGCATGCAGTGAGCCTATCAGAGTGGAAGAAATGTGGCCAGCTACTCTGCTCCCATTTCCACTTTATATATTCATTGAATGTGTCAGGGGAGTTTTGTGAATGCCACTATCTAAAGCCCACTGCATGCTTGGACCACTAGGGATGCTGTATGTGTCATTCTTTGGAGTTTGCTTCTGCCTCCATCTCTCACAAAACTTAAGTACTAGCCACGGCAGAGAAATTCCATTTAGGCCCAATCTGCACTATATATTTAAACCAATAGCATCATTTAATATTTCTAACAGCACCAAAAATGTACTCTACATTGCACAGCATTTCTAAATCAACAAGGGTCAGAAGTCACAAGACAGAAGGAAAACAAGCAGAAATGTTCATACACTCCAAAGACGGAAATAAGAACAAAAGTAGGGGCAAGGACAGATAATGAGAAATATGTTGAGATGAGCATGCAAAAGAAATATGGGGTATATAGATCTATAGATATGATGTATGGATAATGTCTAGGAGGAAACACCATATGGAGCATAAAGTTTAACTAGAAGGAAGTGCAGGAAGGAAAGCAGAGAAAAAATAGAGAAAAGGAGGGGAAAGCACAGGGGTTCTTTCAGAAGAAAGAAGCTCATGTCTCACATTTTACATCAATAGACATACCATAAAAATTCCTTGAATACAGGCCCTGTTGTGTAGTTGGCTGCAGCTTAATTGTCTCAAGCCAATCATGGGTTTGATTGCAGAATATGCTTACTGTGTGTATTCATCCTGGTCCTAAATAAATGGCATATCATGGCATAGAGGTCTCACAGTTACTTAGGAATTTCTTTCACACAATATCTCAGATTCATCCTGAAGCATGTCATAGCCATTTCTGTATGATGTCAGCATTAACAAAGAGCCCTGTGTTGATGGGTGCTGAGTTATGCAAATCACCCAAACTACAGATATGCTTTGTCAGTTATGTAACCAGTTACAACACAGGAGAAATGTTGCCACCAGATTGCTCTGGTTATGTGACTATGCTTCAGTGACTTTAGAATGGCTTTCAGGCACTTGTGACTGTTCATAACATTCTTGGCTCTCCTCTCTAGGTTCTCCATTTAATAGCTGAAAGATACACTGAGTTCAATACAAAGGAACTTGCCTAGGTGCCAACTGGATTTGTTAAATCTCTAAGAAGACTCGTCTCTAGGCCACTGCTGGCTGGAATCTTTTCAGAAGAGCTGTTTGAGCTGAATCCAATTATTTTTAATGTCTTTTGACACATTTTTTCCAAAAGCACAAAGCTCAGCCTTCTTGTAAGGTCAAATACTATACATATACCCTTAGAGTCTGGATATTTGTTCATTCACTTGCTCATTCATTCTTCACTCCAAAGAAAGTGTAGTGAGGTAGCGGCAATACATAAAAATGAATGATGGAAGTGACCAAATGAACCACTTTGTCAACAAAGAAAAATGACTTGGCTCCCAAACCTATTGAGCAAAAACCACTTTGATACGGTCTCCACAGGAGAGCACAATTTTGTATCCTGGGAGACAAGTGGATCTACCTTTCTTCCTTTCGTGATTCAGAGACAATATTGTGAGAATTTATTGTGATCTTTGGCTTATTGTATTCCAGTGGATCTGCCTTGCTAAGCTTTTAATATCACAGATTCCCCCCCACACACACACTATCTAGAGGCTTTATTTTCTTTTATTTGGCTTTTAAACTGTTCTGGCTCTCATGACATGGTAAGTCAAACTATGGCTGACCAGGATTGCATGAATGAGGGTGCTCCCACATTCCCAGAGAGGACCCCAGAGTCTCTTTGCTCCTCCCTGGTCTTTGTTTTTCACTCCTGTGCCACACTGAGCTAAGCCAATGTTTGGCTTAGGTTGTCAGCCAAACCCAGGCCTGCGGTACTAACAGCAAGTTGTAGTCAAGGGTCCAGATGGCATGCTATGCCAAACCATGACTTAGCTCAGCACAGTGTGAGAGTTAAAAAGAAAAGGAAAAAAAAGACCAGACAAGGGCAAAGCAGACGTCTGGGAGCCCAGGTGTTCACATGGACCAAGTAAGCCACAGTTTGACTTACCGTGTCATGTGAAATAGTCCACTGTCTTCACCACTAATGCTTATTCCAGATTTTAGGGAGCCCCCGGGCAAATAACTTTCAGGGCCCCTCCCCCTAAGTGTGCTCAGATTCTTCTCACCATTGTTGCTCCTGCTGATTTACTTGATTCCAATCTACACAAAGACTAGAGTGAGACAATCTGTGAAGGTTATTGTTATTCCTTGCTCTGTTCACTCCTTACTCACTTGAAGTGGGCAGGTGAACAGATAGCAATAGGAGGAGGAAGTAGAGCAGGCCAGGACACTCCAGTAACTGGCAGAGGGGCTTCTTCCAGCACATTGGCTTTGGCACGTCCCCAACAATCCTGCCCCACCCACTATGCTATTCAGAAGGAAATCTGGAAGTCCTCAGGATGTTCGTACTCTGCAATATGTGCCTTTTTCAGACATTTAAATAAATGTCTCTCAAAGAGGAATGCAGATTCCAAATCTAAACATAAATCAGTTCAGATTTTCCCTGTTTTCTGATATTGTACTGGTCTGCCCCATCATACAGAAGAGAAAAGCAATCTGCTTCAGGCAGCATCATGAGAAAGGGATAGATGAAGACAGCAGTGAGTGTCTTTAAAATGTTAGCTCTGCACTATTTGCAGGCTGGGGAAAAAATGTATTATTATGACATATGTTTCACACACACACCCTGCTCCACATCACTAGCCAGCTAGCAGGGCAGGGAACATAGATCAAAACGATGTCAGGATATAAGGTAAGTTGAACTAGACTGTGCAGAAGAGGAGGAACATGAGGTTAATACTTAGCATTTTCCCCCTGCCACAAAGCCACATGCACTACTCATTTACAGAGGAATAAAAAGTGCACGAGGTGGAATGTGACCTGACCACAAGACTGGCAAGAAACAGTTAAAGAGGTAATTAATGGCTGACGGTTAAAATGAAAAACAGTTTCATATGAGGTACAAGGATGGTTTAGACACGTACAGTGTTTTTTTTGGGGGGGGGGTTAAAAAAGGAAATTCTGGGGTGGTAGAAGGTTGGGTGAACAGCTACAATTTTGTATATTTGCCTATATCTAGTTTGTGTCATAATGGGAATGCTCTCACAGACTCTTGGGATGAAATGAGCATCTCACTGACTGGCTAGATCATTTCTGGGTTCATACATTCTGAGAAATGATTTTTCAATGTCCTACCAATGAAAGCTGCTCACAGAAATCAGTTTCCAAAATCCACTATTTACCTCATGTTAGAGTTGCCCTGTGGATTCCCTGCTCCTGATCTTATATAGAAATAAATGAGCTTTCTGCCCCTAAAATAAGTATCAAAGCTTCACTACAGAACAGTTTTGACACTAGTCGCATAAAGACAAATGTTTCAAGAACAAAATACAAAGCTTGTTCATCATTACAGAGCTTAGCTTCATCTGCTGCTGCTACTGCTAGCCATCACTGACTTCTCAAGTTTCCTCTCCTGGCATGAGAGATCTACAGCTCTGTCTTCCAGCACTGAGTCATCTGGTGGCCTAAGCCTGTGATTTATTTATTTTAAAAAAACCAGCCTTCAACTTTCGCCTAGAGTGGAACCTATTGCTTAATGCAAATGTCTCTTCTTTGAAAATGAAGAATTTAACTTTTAAACACCTAATTTCTAAAGAAATACAGTACTCCCCAAAGCAAAGGAGTGAGGTGCAAAACTAACCCAAAACAGTTAAAGGAGTACTGAGCATGCTCAAAATAAAAAAAATCCTTCCAGTAGCACCTTTAAGACCAACTAAGTTAGTTCTTGGTATGAGCTTTCGTGTGCAAGCACACTTCTTCAGATACACTGAAACAGAAGTTGCCAGATCCTTCTATATAGTGAGAAGGTGGGGAGGGGTATTACTCAGAAGGGTGGTGGGAATGGGAGATTACCCTCAGAAGGGTGGTGGGAATGGGAGATTACCCTTCTGAGTAATACCCCTCCCCACCTTCTCACTATATAGAAGGATCTGGCAACTTCTGTTTCAGTGTATCTGAAGAAGTGTGCTTGCACACGAAAGCTCATACCAAGAACTAACTTAGTTGGTCTTAAAGGTGCTACTGGAAGGATTTTTTTTATTTTGACTATGGCAGACCAACACGGCTACCTATCTGTAACTGAGCATGCTCAGTAGGCATGGAATGCTGACTATTGCATGGGTAGAAAACCAAGAAGTGGGGAAATGGAATGACCCTAACTTTTTGTTGCAGGGCCCATCCTTTTTATCTTATTTTGCTATTTGGGTTTTCTATAGTTTATTTATTCATGAATCTACTAGTTATCTATTCATTTATTTAATTCCTTGCTCTCCAAAATAGAAAACCATACAAATACATTTACAAACAGCAATACCTCACTAAAAATGACCATCCACTAATTCTAATTAATATTTAAAAATCATCTTGCCCTTTACAACACAAGCATGACTTCCAATAAATAAATAAATGGCCATTTTTGTGTTATACTGATTTCTGAAACATAAAAGCATTCTATGATTCGTAGTTAAAGAGATGACAAATTCAAAGTTCAAATTTCCTAGTACTCAAGTAGTTTTGAAATAATATCACTTTACTGCCAGAATGGACCAGACCTTCAAATTAATATTACATTGGCAGCAGGTTCTTACAGCCTACTTTCATGACTCTGTGCTGCTAATGAGCAGTTTAATTTAAAGCTTAAAATTATTAAGTGTTCCACAGGAGTTATAAATAATGTAATTTATAATATTCCTATCAAGCGCATAAAACTACATTTGTCTTCCATTAACAACATGCTTATTAAGTAGTCTGACCTCTTCAGATATAAGAAAATGCAATTAGTACAATTTGTCACAGATCTTTTACATTTTAATAAGACTTAATTTATTGTCTCTTTAGTCTAATTAACTTTGAAACAATGGCAGGTTTTGTTCCTTCAGTATGAAGCAATGCTCCGTATTTGCATTGCTAATATTAGTCAGATAATTCCTCTTTGCTCGGTAGAAGGCGTTGGGTTCATTCCTTGAAATGTACTGCTCCAGAAGCTCTCAGACTTGCTCAGTTCCTGCCGAGAGATACTGTAGCTTTAGAGTTTTGTCACTCTCAGAAAGTTTCTTTCCTACACTGGTGCTTCTCCTGGACCCTCATACCCTACAGTAGGTGTCACCAATGCGGTACAGACAGATGCCAGTGTGCCTCCACCTGCCAGTCTCCTGCCAACTCGTGAGACACCAATGAGCCATTCCGCTTGTCTCCACTCTCCTCACTTCCCTGAGTGAACGACCACACTTCCACTTGTCACGTGCTAGAAAGCCCAAGTCCAACATGTTTTCAGCTTGTCCTGTGCTTTCTCAGTGTGAATGCAAGTGGTTTTCTGTTTGTCCCACTACTTTCCCCAGGAAAACCCACTCTTTACCACTGAATCAAAATTCCCTGGTGGAAAGCGCCGGGACAAGTGGAAGTGTGGATGGAAGAGCCCTAAATAGGGCTTATTTTATTATGGCTTTCCTATTAGACCTTCGTAAGCAGGGCTGGGTGACAATACCCTGAGGTAATACCCAGACTTGACAAAACATGGTTGGTGGTCTTTTTGTACTGGTGACTAGTCTCTGTGTTACGTAAGAAGGCTAGATTGATTGTCAGAAGAGATTACTTATAAAATCATAGAATTGTAGAGTTGGGACCATGAGGGTCCTCTGGTCCAATATAGGAATATTTTGCCCAACGGGCTTCAACTCATGACTGTGAGATTAAGAGTCTCATGCTCTACCAACTGAGCTACTCTCACTAAGCTACTCTCACTCATCTTGATTCCCCCTCCCCATACTGGGCAAGATCATTGAGTGCAAACATAGGCTGCAGTTGGTGGTAGATCAGAAGAGGTGGACAGAGAGAAATGAGTTTAGGGCACCACAAACATCTTGGGGTAGTGAATGTGTCCCTGGGTATCTAAAGTAGCAGCAGTTGGTTTTGGCTGTCTATTGGAACATTTTCAGCCGTGCCTCAACCTATTGTCAACCTGTACATTTGTAAATAAATTCAAATATCACACAATGCAAACAAGTCCCCAGAGGCCTCTTTCCTAAGTAAGCACAGCATGCCTCCATCAGAACTAGTGTAGGACTCACAGAAGAGGATACATACTTAAAAATTGTGCACAAATGTATGCTTTTACTTATCAGGTTTGATTCTGGCACAGTTCCCTAGCAAATGTATATCCCCCCCACCCCTGTTTCCCACCCTAGACAAAAGAAATAAATGACAAAAATTACCAGCTGTTTGGAACTCATTTTTTATTAAAAGGAGTCAATAGCTCTCGTTCAAAATCTGCTTTTTCATGAAACTAAAGTGGTTTCTCAAAATAGTATTTGATATTTACTGCATATTCTGCACTTCATCAAATGCATCCAATTTATTTGGTATTCTCTGCATCTTTAGAGAGGTTAAAGGTTTGAATTGCAGCTGCCAAATACAATCTAACTCAAGTGTGAATCTGCATTCTGGGTAGCAGACAGAAAGTTCTTTTGTGCTGTCCATAGACCTCTCAAAGCCAATGAAGCTGTGCTAAAGTGTTGGAGGTTGAGTAGAAGCAGTTATTGTGAAACTTTTCAGAAGTTATGAATAGGGGATTAGCAGACTTTTTATTGTTATCTTATTGTGGATTTACATCTGTGCCTTGAGTGACCTGAGTTCTACAGGGGTAAAGTTGAGATGAAAGAGAAGGAGCAGGAAGCTGACAGGCAGCACCACCCCCAGGACTGGCTGTAAGTCAGAAGGCATCAGGTAGGGCTAACTGTAGGCAGATGGAGGTTGGCTGGAGTCTGCCCCTTTTGCCCTAATAGACTAGCCTCCACTGCCACTAGAGATGGACACAGCATGGTATGCGTAGATCAACTCAAGTAGTTTCATGCCCATGCTTGAGCCCCGTCATACCCAGCACTCAATAATCCCTTGAAGATTATCTTTATCTTTCTCCATGGCACACGTGGTAGCCACCAGTTATGTGTAGACACCATCCAAAACATTGGTTTTAAGTGGCATGTAAAAATGCTGACTTGTAGCAGAGGCTGGATATGACCAGCCGCTAACGTACAGGGAACCAGCACATGCAGCACCTACCAAGCTGCCTTTTAACAAGGTCAGACTATTTGGCCCTCTAGCCCAGGGATACCTACGCTGACACATCACCAGAGTCTCAGACAAAGGTCTTTCCCAACACGCCTTGGAGATTCCAGGGATTCAACTTGGGACCTTCTACATGTAAAGCATGTAGTCTACCATGGAGCTATGTTCTCTTCTCTACAGTTTCTAGCAAGAGCTACATGCTTTATAGCTGTAAGGTCCCTGGTCCTTCTGGCTAAAGCAGGAGCTGGGAGCATGTGGTCCTCCATATTTGCATTGGACTTCAGTTCCCAGCAAACCCAGCCAGCTTGGCCAATGATCAGTGATGATGGAAGTTGTGGTTCAGCAACATCTGGGGGACAACACGTCCCCCAACCCTGGGCAATACCAAACAAACCATCCCTCAAACATGACAGCAGCTCCAGTGATACCCTAAGCATGTGAATTTATGAAAGGGTATCTGGCTGACTGGTCACTATTTTCTGTGTTTCTAGTTTTCGATTCTAAAATAATGGCATGGCATAAAAATAAGGGTTTCATGCCTGCCTTGCAGAAAATACAATAAGGTATTTTCTAAAACTGTCATTTTGCTATGCTGTATGTGGACTGACAGGGACAGAATGAACACCAAAGCAAATATGCAATAAAGAAAGTTTTTAATATTATTATTACTTTAGATATTTCTAGATGTCAGATAAAAATGAGAACTTTGCTAAAATTTTTGCACAATGGCAGCTGTGCTTTATGGATAACATTCTATTGTTTGATGTATGAGGCAGAAAATATGAAACATATTGTGAAGTTCCACCTTGACATAATGATGGAAAGCTGTTTGAAGTGCATTAAATCTGAGGAATGTGTGAGACCACCATGAAACAGCCCATCTTCTGAGAAGGCTTAAGTCGGTCTTCCCAAAAACTATACCACAGTTTACAGCTGTTTTATTTTAGCTCTATGTTTCGGGACCTATGCCTCAGTCTTGGGGCCAGATACAGGAAGCAAAGGGTGGACTATACTTTACTGCAGTGAGGTGGTAACCATTTCCTTGTGGCTTAGTTTCAGGCTGCTCCAGGCATGAAGTTATCAGAATTGCACCCTCAGTCGAGTAATATTGCAATATGGGGAACTATCCCAGTAAATATTTGCTGCAAGACCAAAGGACTGTGTATAATCCTTAGCTTCACACTTGACAATAGTTTATAAATTCACTGGGAAAGGCGGCTTTAATTAATAAACCTGATTAGTTTCACATGAAAAATTATTTAAGGACCGTGTTTTCAAAAATCCTTCTTATGATTATTCATACCCGGAGTTCCTTTGAAAATGTTGATCATATGTTTTAATTCTTTAGCTCCAGAAATGAAATGGCATAAGACATTGAAAGAAGGCCATGAAATATGAGGACTGCAATCCAAAAGAGTGTTTTGTGCACTGAAGTACATTGACTTCAGTGTTAAGACTCTTTATGCTAAGGCTTCAGGGAAGGGCGAATGGCCAGGGAAAAAGGAAGAGTTGGCTGATATGAGCCCCCGTCTGGGACGCATCTGACATACATAGACAGAAGCCCTGTAAGATCTAAGTTTTGGTTTATGATCTTGCAAGACTATCAATTGGGGCAAGCAAATAGTGCAAGACCAGGACAGAATACAGTGAGGAAGTTATGGAGTACATTTCTGGGCACAATTCAAAGTGCTGGTGCTGACCTTTAAAGCCCTAAATGGCCTCGGTCCAGTATACCTGAAGGAGCGTCTCCACCCCCATCATTCTGCCTGGACATTGAGGTCCAGCACCAAGGGCCTTCTGGCGGTTCCCTCACTGTGAGAAGCCAAGTTACAGGGAACCAGGCAGAGGGCCTTCTCGGTAGTGGCGCCCGCCCTGTGGATCACCCTGCCACCAGATGTCAAAGAAGAAGAAGAAGAGGAGGAGGAGGAGTTTGGATTTGATATCCCGCCTTTCACTCCCCTTCAGGAGTCTCAAAGCAGCTAACATTCTCCTTTCCCTTCCTCCCCCACAACAAACACTCTGTGAGGTGAGTGGGGCTGAGAGACTTCAAAGAAGTGTGACTGGCCCAAGGTCACCCAGCAGCTGCATGTGGAGGAGTGGAGACGCGGACCCGGTTCCCCAGATTACGAGACTACAGCTCTTAACCACTACACCACACTGGCTCTTTGAAAACAACTACCAGACTTTTAGAAGACATCTGAAGGCAGCCCTGTTTAGGGAAGCTTTTAATATTTGGCAGACTATTGTATTTTAATATTTTGTTGGAAGCCGCCCAGAGAGGCTGGGAAACCCAGCCAGATGGGTGGAGTATAAAGTTGTTGTTGTTGTTGTTTTGTGATGTGTCTGGCTGCCTTTTTAGATTGTCCCTGCTACCTAATTTAATAGTATGGAGCTACTTGTGTCCCAGCATACTTGGCAGGAAAGCAAAACCACAGGAACCATTCCCACCAAAGAAAATGCTAGGGACCTTTTCTGTGATGGGAACAGTATGTGCAACATCACTTTCCCACTGAAAATGCTGGGAGTGGTAATCCTGATCCTTGTGCTCATTTGGTAGGGGAAGGCACAGATGGATAAGGAAGAGAAAGTAAATGGAGAAAAGGATGGTGCATCACTTGTAAATGTAGATGGCAAAAGAGAAGAATCTATAGAACTGTATTATTTTGGCCAGCCTTCACCAAATGTCCCCATTCCTGATATTACATGAGAGTTGCTTCACGTGTTCCTGGATGCATCTTATAGTAGGTATAGTAGGATGCATCTTATAGTAGGTAGCACAGCAGTGCTACAAAATGTCTGACTACTTTATACATCTGTCAATGGATAAATGACTTAAAAATCAATGGAAACAGCAGTAGTCTCCCCCCACCCCCACTC
The DNA here is from genome assembly GCF_964106645.2 of Podarcis pityusensis. Classification (NCBI taxonomy): domain Eukaryota; kingdom Metazoa; phylum Chordata; class Lepidosauria; order Squamata; family Lacertidae; genus Podarcis; species Podarcis pityusensis. Next base: position 43,011,275 of record NC_138034.1, on the reverse strand, counting down.
ACTCTCTCTATAAGCATTCACAGGCTTGGGTCAGTCACAATGTCTCTCATTCTCCCAATCATGCTTTGGAGAATCAGGAATGAGCCCTGTACTCATGCACTTCCCTCTCCCTTTGTGAAAACCAAAATCAAACAGAACCAGACTGTACCTGAAAACAATGGTTTGTGGCATCCCTGTGAACCAGGATTGGAAATGGTTTGATCCAAGCATGCAACCCTAGTTTGAAGGTCTCATGCAAACCATGGTTTACCCATTTGGACATAACAGCCAACTACAATTTGCCAGGAACTGTAAAACGTTGTATTAAGCTGAGCATGCAAGGAGAAATGGGGAGGGGAGAAAATGCACTAGATAGTGCAGGATTCATTTCCAGTCCTTCAGTCCATGGTTTGGAGGTTCAGAAATGTGATGTCTACACCATCTCACTGTATTTCCGAAAAACTGAATAGGGTTGCTTTTGTTTAACTTCTTTCTTTCAGTTACATGTTGTTGTTGTGTGGGTTAGAGGAGTTGTGTTTTTAAGCATAACAGGATGAAGTTTTTTATTTAACAGCTGCAGTCCAGTGAATAATTAACGTAAACAGGAAGAGATTGAATATTCATTTGTAATGCACTGTAAATGTAACAGCTACAAATATGTATTTTCATGTGGTGCGTGTATGCAAAGTTTTTTAATCTCTCTCTTGAGCTGTCACCCCTGTTTCCGTTTTAAGAACTCGTAAAACTTTTTAAGCACCATTAATAAATTAGAAGGTTTTGGTGTTAAATTCTTAATAGCTATATCGGTGCAGTTTGTGATATAAAAGCTTCAGGGTAAAGTCTCCCTTGAAAAGTTTTTTAGGTTGTTTAGTGAGCAAGATGCAAACATCTGCTTGAGAAATAAGCATGCCAGTGAGGCCTCCCCTATGGAGAGCACATGGGCAGAATCACTTTTGTGCTTTAATTTAATATTGTTTTAATTAAAGTCCCTCATTGCCAAGAACAGGTGGCCTGGCCAGATGTACCACTCGAGGGATCTTATCAAATGTCCCCAAAGGACCAATGAAAGTAATGCCTGGATCCTAAGCATATCTTATTAACCAAACTTGCAAGCAGTCTTCATATGTCCAACTACCAATAAATGCTTTTAGAACATGTAAGAAAAGTAAATGATTTCTTTTCTTTTCTGCAATATATATGACATTATGGAGCCCAGGGCCTCATTAGACATAGCCCTCTGTTTCAGGGGCTCTGGAATTCAGTGTATGTATCCTTGATCTAGTATCACTGGCTGCTGTGATATAATGTCTCCAGGCCTCTCTGTCTGATCCTTGAGTGTCTCTCGGGGCCAGGACTCTCCCCAGGTCCCATCCCTCCCAGGCTCTCCTCCACACCTTCCTCCAGTTCTTTTTAACTGAAACAGTTATAAAGTAAGAAGAGGAAGTGGCACTGCTGTAAATGCTGGCTGGGTCACCCAGTGGGCACTTCTGTCCACATAGTCTGGATACCCCATCTCCCTGGCATAGTTGAGATGAAGTCTCTGCCAAGGCAGAAGAGGTGGGCCAAATTTAACCCCCACTGAAGACGGTAATGCCTTTGGGGCAAAAGCAACTTCAACAGAAGGATAGCTCATGCAGTTAGGTTCTTATACAGCAGGTGTGGGCAGACCTGGCACTTCCGTTAGTCAAACTGAGGCCATTGTCTCAGGAGACCAGGGTAGTGGACAGTGGACTAACACCCTTTGTGCCTCCACTCACTTGCGTTGTCAGCCCACCCAGGCACCCAGTTTTTCATGCCACTCTAATTGGTTGCTTCAGGTTTCCTCCACAGAGTGAGGCCTTCTGACCAAGATCACCTGGGAAAGCACTTGCTCCCCTGTCACGGGCACTCTCCTGGGCCACCTCACCCAGACAAGAGGGACAGTTTCACTAGTCAGCACTGCTCTACTTTAGCAGCTGAAAAACTGTTAAAAAGTAAGTGGTGTGGCAATAAGGGGAGAAGAAGGGGGAGATGCAGCTGCCACGTAGGGCACCGCAATGTGTTGAGTTGGCTTGGGGTAAAAGCTATGGTTTTACCAGTAGTGATGTATGGAAGTGAAAGCTGGACCATAAAGAAGGCTGATCGCCGAAGAATTGATGCTTTTGAATTATGGTGCTGGAGGAGACTCTTGAGAGTCCCATGGACTGCAAGAAGATCAAACCTATCCATTCTGAAGGAAATCAGCCCTGAGTGCTCACTGGAAGGACAGATCCTGAAGCTGAGGCTCCAATACTTTGGCCACCTCATGAGACGAAAAGACTCCCTGGAAAAGACCCTGATGTTGGGAAAGATGGAGGGCACAAGGAGGAGGGGACGACAGAGGATGAGATGGTTGGATAGTGTTCTCAAAGCTACCAGAATGAGTTTGACCAAACTGCGGGAGGCAGTGGAAGACAGAAGTGCCTGGTGTGCTCTGGTCCATGGGGTCACGAAGAGTCAAATATGACTAAACGACTAAACAACAACAAGGGAACCTCTGTCTCTTTGACCATATTCTCATCATGCTGTTGGACTATTTCCATCATAGCCATGCTGGCTGGGGCTCATGGGAGTTGGAATCCAATAACATTTGTAGAATCACAAGTCCCCAATGCCTGTTCTATGGGAGTAGCTTAGATGAATGGTTGCCATTCTTTGCTATTCTACCAGTTCTTGTTCCACTATTATGTCCAGACTAAAGATAAACACCTGTTTTTGGCTAACTTCTGAGCAAGCCTTTAGATCCTTTGGGAAACCCCTTAAGACTCAAAGTTTCAAAGTATGACAGCTTAACTTTCCAACGTATGCCAAGTGTTGGTGTAAAATTCTTGCTATCTCTCCATGGGCTTTACATTTCCATGGCCTTGCATCCACGAACTGAAATCACTCTGTGCCTGAGGCTAGCATGCAAAGTCATCTTGCTGCTGCAAGACAGAATGTAGTCATCACCCAAGGTGCATTGAACATGTGTCTCTTTTTGTAAAATCTGACTGGCACGTGACAGCTGGTGTTCCATACTTGGCTCACTTCGTGGAAAATAGCCCATTAAGTTGGTTGAGCTATAAAAAACCAAGCTCATTTTATTAAAGCATCCACCTTTGTCTTGCTAACAGACTTTAATCTTCACTGAAGAGCAGTATCAATCAATAGCCCCCAACACTCACCAATGATGATATCCATGTGGAATTGGTTTATTTGAACTTTCTGTGTGAATTCAGCAATAATGAAACACTTGGGATTTCTAGTTCCATGTCTGTCAGTGCTAAAGCACTTCTCATGGCATAATTCCATGCAGATCCCAACAAAATCAATGCCTTTTCATTCCCACTGAATGTTGCCATTTTGTGAAAACTATATTGTACCTTTACCATGTATACCTCTTTTAAAATGGAACCAATTACACAAAAAAGTAATTCATTTTCAATATGGGATATGCACATAAATTACTGTTTTCTGTGCCAAATTATTTTTCACATTTTTTTTGAAACCCTACATACCCTAAGCTCATAAGAATAATCATCACAAAAACTCTATATGCTATAATAGTTTTTTATTTATTATTTGATTTATATAAGTGAACATATTCCCTATGGCAGGTGTCTCAAGTATGAATGCTTTTCTTTGGCAAATATTCCATCTATTGAGCAACTGAATGTTGGCATTAATCCTGAAGCATTTGCATTAATTTTCACTGTTTACTTGTTTGCTGAGCTGACAACAGGCAGAACAGTCTCCAGATCCACAATGCTGGAGGGAATAGGATACACCAGAAGTTTGCCTCTGCTTGGCTCCACTGCAGAGTCGTCGTCCGTCCCCCCCCCCCGCCATGCCCACTAAAATTACAATGGAGCACAACCTACTGCTGGTGCTGTTCCTGCTGGTGGTAGCCATCATAAGCACAATGAAGTGTTTCAGGGGCAGATTAAGGCTGTCAACAGGGCAACAGATCCACTGAATCCAAACCTGGGTCTGTTTCCATTTCATGGTCAATTAACTCTCTACTCACCCACTTTCTGCCCTGAAAGCTAAGAGCTGGCAAGTCTACAGATGCAATGAGGAATCCTGCACTCTGTGCAATCTCTGCAATCATCCCTACTAGCTCAAGGTGAACAAACAGGTGGGAAGGAGCAAAACAACCAGAAAGCTAGTAAGCTGGTAGAGCAGGTAAGCTGTTCAAAGCGGATGGGCCGGGAGCACGGATTCGCTTTCATAATAGATAGACCCATCTTCCCTAATTTAAGCCATATTGCACATGCATGGTCTTTGTGTCTGCTCATCTGCTAACTATTCAGGGGCAACTTCAAAGTCCCTGTGTGCTTTTGAGCTCTTTAAGTTGACTTTGACTGCACACCACTTCAAACAGAGCAATCCGTCAAACAGAGGACTATGCTCTGTAAAGAAGGACACATGACAACCTGCTGCTACTTCTTGTTCCCAGCCAGATGAACTTTCCCAGTGAAGGACTTAGGTCAGCCTACTGCTGGGTCGGTGTCTTCCTTGAGCAGTACTGCTGCAGAAGAAGGATTTGAGTAGGTATCCCAGATTCTGCTTCACATGGCAGATTGGTGTTGCTCCCATAAATTCCCAGTTGGAGCTACTGATCAGTACTCCAGAAGAGAGAGAGAAAAAATGCTCCCAAACTACTGAAAAACAAGCATGTGAAACTGCCTTAAATTGTCTGGAATACTTTGCTGTTGTTGTTCAAAGGAGTCTAATTAGCTATGCCAAGTAGACTTGACCTAGTTATTTCCAGCAAAGAATGATCCACTTCAGCCATGTGTCTGTTGCTCGCTGGCAATTTGAAGCTATTGCTTTAATAAAGTCAAGGTTCTTCCAAATTGATTAAAGAATTCATTTTGGGGAAAATATGAACGAATGCAGTGTAACTAACTAAGCCAATGAAGCAAGGACAGGACGAAGCATTTATATATGAGTTTAGACTAATCTCTTTAGAGACCAGGATTATTTGGATGAGAAGAGGCAGCCATTCAAATATACACACCCAGAACAACTCATAATCTAGCTGGATATCCTAGATTCATAAAAGCTTCACTAAAGACAAAGCCAGGCTTCAACTGCAAAGCCCTTCCCAGGTGAAAAACAAGAATTTTATCAGCTTAATGCAAGAGGAAAAAGCGTGAATAACAAACAAACAAAAACCCCAAACCCCCAGATGCAGTCAGTCATGGTTTAGGAAACAACAGTAATCTGAGCATTGGTATACATGAAATGGCCGCCACATGGAAACAAACGTGCGTTCCTCTTCCTGGGGGCTGTCTGCATGTGACAGGCTGTTCATGCACTGCAGTTTATAACACAGATGGGGGATTTTCTCAACACCACTGTAATTCTTAGAAGGGAGAGAGGACTTTACTGTAAAAGTAGAGAAAATCCCTGCTCCGCATTTTAATACACTGGTTTGCTAAGTAGAGGAGAATGCTACCACAGGGAGTGATTTCAAATGGCTTCCACGTAACAAAAGTTTTGGGTGCATCAGATTAAAAGATCTGAAGACAGAAAACAAAGAAAACATTATCACTTGGTCCAAAAATGAAAGTGTTGGTAAGAAGAAAGGTGAACCCAAGAGAGTCAAATCTTTGCAAAATAGTGGGGAGTTGTTTAAAATTGCAATATTAGAAGCTCATCTGGAATGTATATTGCAGATCAGAAAAGTACCACCATGTGGTTAATGACAAGGTTCAAAGAAGCTGCTATTAGAGCCAAGAAGACTTCCTTTAGAAAATGGAAGTCTTGTCCAAGTGAGGAGGATAAAAAAACCACAAACTTTGGCAAAAGGAATGCAAGCAATCAGGCAATAAGAGAGGCTACAAAAGAATTTGAAGAACACGTAGCTAAAACATAAATACCAACAGCCACAAACCCTTTAAATACACCAGTAGTACAGTGACCAGTTACAGAGGTGGCCAAAACTTTAGATGACACAGGAGTCCAGGCTGTGTTAAAGGAGGATAGTGAGACTGTAGGGAAGCTGGATGAATTCTTTGCATCTGTCTTCACAGCAGGAGATGTTGGGCCTGAACTAATTTTTGCAAAAAAGGAGTCTGAGGAATAGTGGTGTTGAGAGACCAAGCCCTAGACCTAATAGACAAAATAAAAACTGACAAATTGCCAAGTCCAGATGGCAACCTCTTGTGTGTTCTTAAAGAACTCAAATGTGATTTTTTTTCCTAAAAAAAAAAAATTAACTTGTCTCTAAGACCAGCCTCCAGAAATGAGGACAAGAAAGTAGCCAACGTAACACTTGGGGGGGGGGAGTGAATTAAGTAGATTTGCATTAAAATGTGGACTAAACTGAATTTCCTCTGATACCTTACACTTGATACTGTTTGGAGAGAGTAATGATATAAATATACAGTGGTACCTCACAAGACGAATGCCTCGCAAGACAAAAAACTCACTAGACGAAAGGGTTTTTTGTTTTTTGAGCTGCTTCGCAAGACGATTTTCCCTATGGGCTTGCTTCGCAAGACGGAAACGTCTTGCAAGTTTGTTTCCTTTTTCTTAACACCGTTAATACAGTTGCGACTTGACTTCGAGGAGCAACTCATAGAACGCGGTGTGGTAGCCTTTTTTGAGGTTTTTAAAGACTTTGGTGATTTTTGAAGCTTTTCCAAAACTTTCCCGACACCGTGCTTCGCAAGACGAAAAAAATCGCAACACGACAAAACTCGCGGAACGAATTTATTTCGTCTTGCAAGGCACCACTGTACATCTATTCTCTTAATTTCTGTAAGAGGCAAAGAATGACATGGTGGAATTTGTTAGCTGGGGAAATTGTGAGCTATTTCACCCAGTCTGGAGTTGTGAGCTGTTTCATATATTTTGAGATGCAGGGAAAGCAAAAGTTTCCCCCAGTGGTTCTGCAAACAACATGCAGAAATATTTCTCTTCTCCCCTGGTGGCTATGAGCCTGGTATTACAATTAGTCTCAGACAGCTTTGGTAGGACACATATTCAGGGCTCATTCTCTGCACTTGCACTGATTTGGATTTAATTTAAAGACATAAATTAAGCACTGATAGCAGTAGGTATCATTTTCCTTCTGAGACGGAAAAATGATGTGCCCTTCCAGAGCTCCACTTGTCATCTGATGCAAGGTATTTGCATGCTTTTATTAAAAAAATAGAAGAGGGCCATTATGATATCTGCAATGCACATTCCCAAACTCCAGACAAATGTTGTGTTTTAGTTAAATATTTATGTTCTTGAAACTGCCCTAAAATTTAATAGGATGAAGAGTACTGCATAAGTATTTTTTTAAAATAAAATAAATCTGTTAAATTGGAAAAGTGCATAGCCATTGAGATTTGTATTGAAATGAATGCAATAGAAAACATGACATTCAGAGGACATTAAATTACAATGAAATACATTTTATTGAAATATCCAGTGTCCAGCCAGTGTAGTGCAATTATCCTGAAAATCATGTTGAATGATACTAAGCTATGAAACCTGGCTTCATGTGTGAATACGTGGTTATTTTTTCCAGTATAAGGAAGAAAATACCAAAATCTGCATTTCCCTATAATTTTCACTGGAAGTTTAATATTGGATATGTTTCTAAAGGTTCTTTTAATCTTTGGTGGTTTTCTGCTAGAGAACAGTCTATAGCATTCACCATTTTGTGGAGGACTTTGCTTTCAAAAACAGCCACTATAATTAATGCATCGGGTAGGTGAGGGTACATCTAAAAGCTGAAGATTCTGATCCAGCTAAAGTTGATCCATGCATTAAGGCTTAAGGTGATGGGACTTGATAGCAACTAACTTGTTGCATCAGGAAATAAAAAGAGTCTGCTGCATCAGGCCAATGGCCCATCTAGTACAACATCCTGTTCTCAGAGTGGCCTGTGCAAAGCACACCTGCAGGGCCTGGATGCAACAGCACTCTCCTCTCCTGCTGTTTCCACCAATTGGTATTCAGAAGCATACTGCCTGCAATAGTGGGGGGCCAACTTGAATAAAATGTTGGGGCAGAAGGCAGGTAAGCCCCGCCCCACAAAATTGATCACAAGGTACAGCACACAAACACCATCTGAATGGCAATGCCCATTAACTGGAATGGGGGGCTCAAATATTTTATTGGTGGGGCCAAAGGGACCTCAGCCTCTAGGAGATGGCACCTATGGTAGCCACTGATAGCCTTATCATCTATGAATTTGACTAATCCTCTTTCAAAACCACCCAAGTTTAACTTTGCCCTGTGTGAAGTACCGTATTTTTTGCTCTATAAGACGCACCAGACCACAAGACGCACCTAGTTTTTGGAGGAGGAAAACAAGAAAAAAAATATTCTGAATCTCAGAAGCCAGAACAGCAAGAGGGATCGCTGCGCAGTGAAAGCATCAATCCCTCTTGCTGTTCTGGCTTCTGGGATAGCTGTGCAGCCTGCATTCGCTCCATAAGACACAAACACATTTCCCCTTACTTTTTAGGAGGGAAAAAGTGAGTCTTATAGAGCAAAAAATATGGTACTTTCTTTGGCCTATCCTGAATCTCTCATTATTCATCTTCATGGAAGCCTGATCCGTTGCATGTTTGCTCAGAAGTGAATCACCTCAGCTCAGTAGGGCACAGTAGGACTTAGCCCCAAGTGCATAGGGTTGCAGCTTTAGCCATGACTAAGATAAGCTTGATATGTATCAAAAGCAATACAGATTAAATAAGTAAAATGGTTAATTTCAAATATAAGTTTTCATATGTATCATTCTTATATATATTTATAAGACACACAATTATTCAACAGCTAACTGTTTCTCTATGAAGTTATTTCCCAAAGTGATCAGTCCCAATATAGTATCAGTACCAATATAGCATTCCAATGCCTGTTTGTTTTTTGTTTTGTTTTTAAGTGGCCTGGATACTTACTTTGAGATGCAAAAATAATTTCCCCATTGTTTATAAGTTTCCAATTAATCAAAGATAGAAGTAGTATGTTTTCATAGAAGAGGGATAAAAGTTTAAGAGCGTGAACATTTCCCCCGCCCACTGCCCAATATGATTTCCAACTGGTTCTGAACTACTCAGGCATAGGAAGTTCATTAAAGAAGATTTGAAGTGGAAGAGGGACAGTCTAGCAGATGAAATTGCTTTCTGGAGGAAAATGTAATAAGTTTGCACTGTTCGTATTATGAAGATTGTACAAAGAAAGAATCTGACTACATCCACTGGAAAAAAAATGCAAGAAAGTCACCACATTCAAATAACTATAGATAAAAAGAATGCTCTATTTTATGAGACCAAAACATGAAGCTCTCCAGGAACAAAACACAGTACTTTTAAGTTATAGCTGATGCCCCAATACAAGAGTCTAAATATCCTGGCCCAGTCCCACTTTAGTTGGCCTTTGCTGTATGGGAACACATATAGAAAACCTGTACCAGCTTTATTCATGAAGTTTAGTCAGGGCCAAATGAGCACCCTAATGTGCATCTTCTTCTGTCTAGATGGCCTCACCAGCTGTTCATGCTTACTTGACTAAAGCTCCTGTGTAAGTCAAGCATGGAAACAAAGTTTCTTTCCCTGTTTTTCAGTCTTTAAAATTGTGTCTCAATTGCAGAGCAGAGTCTACTTTTATCTAAATGTGCAATATGGGCATAAGCCCATGGCCCCATTTGTAGCATATGTATCAAGTAAGATACGCCATAAACAGGAATGGCTTATACTGGATTAAATATCTATGTAAATTAGAGCTGATTTGGACACTGATCTTAAGGACAATTTCTTGGAGAAATGGTTCCCATTTCTGGTTTATGATGATGTCTAAAAGGCTTGCCATACTCAATACTAGATACATACATGAATAGAAACATAGGGCAGTATCTAACTAAACTGTATGGCTTGTGCAAGGAGTTTTAGGGGCACAATGGAACATTCCCACCCTCTCTTCTCCCTGTGTGCCCTCATGTGTTCTAAAATCTGTTCCAGGGGTTCCTCAAACACCCAGAGCAGATTTATGGAGTGTACAGGGGAGAGTAGAGGGGAGAGAACTGCAGCTAAAACTGATTGTGTTAGTGAAATAGTTTGGTACTGCCCATCAATTTTTAATATATTGTGTGTTATGAATTTGATCGCAGGTGACTGAGAAGAGAATATGTAAATGAAAAATCAGTTGTTATGCTTTTCATGAGTGCTTAATGTAATGGTTCATAAAATGTTGGTTAATGTATTCATCTTTTGTAATTAAAATATCTTTGAATAAATTAATTAATAAAAAAGGGAATGGGAGATTTTGTAGGTTATTCTGTGTGTAATGCTTAACGCAATTTAAGAGACTGGAAAAACATGTTTAAAAGCTGGAAGGGTTCAATGCACACACGCATACATACATTTCCACTCCTGGAGTTCCCAATAGGTTTTGCACACACACTCTGAATACATCACTAGTCACATTTTACCCTTTATGCAATATTCCCTAAACATGTGAGATATCTCATTCCCAATAAGTAAATATGAAGAGAGGTTTACCTGAAAATGGAAAGTGGAAGGGGAAACTTTGTAACATTTTACAGTTTCAGCCATGTTGCTTAGACCAGTTTTAGCTTGGCATTTGTGAGAAAATGATCCCTGTAAATTCTGAGGTCATTGATGATTTACATGAGCTGCAATTGAATATCAAGATCTGCAAGTTATCCGAATTAAAGTGATGCAGCTAGTATTCAAAAATAATGTACTCAACACAATGCTTTTTCTTCTACCACAAAAACCAGACTTTTTTTTTTTAAGATCCAGAATGGATCCTCAGTATTATTATTTGTGTGGCATGTCTACAAGCATTTTCCTGGTTCCTATGTAGAGGGGGCTAGGGGCTATGGTTTGAAAGTCATCTTTTTGTACCAGTTTCCTCTGACCAGTATGAGAAGACAATATACAAGCTTAGTTGAGAGGAGAGATAAGGCAGAGAGAGACGGTGGTACTGAGTTAAAATACTGCCCATGATAGTAGTCATTAGCTGCACACAAAATTTCATGAGAATAACCAGGTTTGTCATAGCTCAGGCAGATAAATAGACCCTAATCACTTATACCCCCACAAGATGAGAATTCCAGAATACTAGATATTAAATACAAAACAAACAAAGTCTCAAAGAGGCTATACCCATGCACATGCTCACAATTCTAATATTTACTGGCTGGAGGAACACAAAGACACATATTGTAAGGATCATGACTACCACCACATAACTTTTTCATTTTGGACACAAACTGCCATTAAAGTGGAAAGGACATACCCCTCAACTGTCTTGGTAAAACCAAGACATGCCACTTTTTTTTGTGAGAGCTAGGCACCAATTTAGAGTGCTGTGATCTAGTTCCCCAAAACCTGCTTTTTCATGGCCTCCAAATATGCATTTTTGTTGGCCATGCCATTTATTATGCAGAATTTTCTAAAGTAAAAATGAAATTAATTTGATGGTTTCACAGTGGTGCTAATTTCATGTTAAATATTCATTTCACTCCAGGTTTTATATGCACCTTTTAAAAATGGTAATACATTTTTGAAGTATTTCTTTGTTTCATAAGTAAATTCCTCTATTAAAGCTAATGGAAAATACAAAGAAAATAAATTCATTGAGCTGCAAAATGCCTGCTTTCTAAGCCAAGTAATATCTAGTCTATAATTTTTGACTTGTCCATTAAGCTAAACACCACGGGAAGATTTTTGCTTGCTGTTTAGCTTGTTCCTCCTGTCTCAAAAATAGTTAGTAAAGGTTGCAATTGTAATGATGCTTACCAGGGAGCAAAGCCAAATAATTTCAGTGGGATATACTTTTGAGTAAACATGCATAGGATTGTGCAGTGCTATATTATTTCCTTATCTGCAGCAAACATAAAAAATAAAATGTTTTTAAAATGAAATTATTTTATAGGAGCAATAGCATAAAGCTACCATCTTGAGTCCTGTTGACTTTTTGTATATACCAGTAAGTATCTCTTATGGCTGGGTGACATCTGACAGGAGTTTTTATTAAATCAGTTTTAGAGGGAGGCAGCTCTAAAACCTGCAGAGGCATTCAACCCTTCAGCCTTCTGGTTTGTAATTACATGTATTTCTTTTCCGCTGTTTTATTTTTGTACACACCTTTGCTCTTTTGCTAGACTCACCTCTCCAGGTGTAATTGGCTTGTTCTGCCATCTTGCCGTTATTCAAGTGTGACTTCTATTATTTCTCAGCAATAGAAGACTCATGTACATCTGCATTTAACCACTCAGATTTTACGTGTCATCTTTTAATACAGATCTCCCCCACCCTCCTAGCCATCTGTAGTTCTAACACATTGTTCTGAAATAGCCCAGAGGCTGAATACATTTGGTTAAAAGTTTAGAAGTTTGTTTTCTTTGGGGAGGAAAAAAAACACATTTGCCTCTATTCCACTGCCTGCATTCCTTATCATTGTTTCCTAACAAAGTTCAGGAATTCAGCCATTTCTGCTTCTTGATTAATATTCTGACATTTACCTTTCCCAGCGCTGTCTTGGCCTGGCCCAAGCAGCTGCCGCATTATATATGCCATTGCCAAGGTCTAGTCTTCAGATGGAATGTGGGAGGAGGTAACAGGGTCCCGGGCTTCACTTTCAGCCAATTCCCCCCTCCCCGCCCTGCTCCTTTCCTCTTGCTCAGTTTACCATTTAGATTTGCCTTTGAAGTCCATCTCCAGACAGTTTACACTGAAGCTGAGGGCACCCATGGGCACCGAGAGACATCACTTTCAAGTAGCTTTGCAAACTGCTTCAGTTCAAGCCACTTCAAAACTGAGATCCAAGTGATGAAATCTGTGCCTTTATCTGCCTCACACAAGACATTGCCTATGACATCAGGAGTGGGGGAAATGACCTCATGGGGCTGTGTAGACCTGTGGGTTGAAGGTCGCCAACCCCAAGCTAGAATAGCTTGAATAGAGAACTCAAAAATTTGCACACTATTTTGCAAACAGGCCCAATAAAGATATTGCCCTAATATGAATTTTAGACTATTATTTTATTATGAATGGGCCATCATGCTTACTTTTAAGTTTTACATTTAATTCATGATTTCAGTGAATCCAGATTTGAGCACTCCCTCCATGAATTTCCAAAGTGTCGAAGATACTGGGTTCCCTCAGACTCACTTGTATAAATCCAAGTACTTCATTACTTTTCCACTGCCTCTAGTTCGCTCTAACTGCTTTCAAAATCTCCTAATAGACTATATAGTCCTCTTGGACACCAGTGCTAGAGACAAGATGAACTGTAAACTAAGATGGTTGGTTTACTTAAGGGATCCTATATACTTAAGAGAATATTGGTGCTTATGTTAGGTCTTAAATATTAGGTTTAGGCAAGCTTTTAATGTTTGATGTATTAGAGTATTTTAATATATTTTTTGGAAGCCGCCCAGAGTGGCTGGGGAAGCCCAGCCAGATGGGCGGGGTATAAATAAATTATTATTATTATTATTATTATTATTATGGTCATGAATGCCTATTTTCTGAATAAAACAAGGGTCTGTCTTACAACCGGGTGCTTTTCCGACTGGTGGTGGGGTGTGGGTGTATTGTACAACATACCATTGACATAATAATAGTGCATTAGTTGTGGGTTTGTACTGGACTATCCACCCATCATTTGACCTTATTAATTGTTCTGCAATGCTTCCACAATCTTAATGCATTCTTGCCATTTGGAGGGACACTCTTGCAATGCAACATAACCAAAGTACGACCCCCCAAAAACATATTAAATATTACAGAATTTCAGCAGGAAGTTATGGGACATGCACTGATTGGAGATGAAGTAGTCTGACCGCCCCAGTACTTTTGCAGATGCAAACAGTAATAGAATCAGGATTGTATGTAATTGCCCCCATATCATCATGAGCACAAGCTATCATGAACGGACAATAAAAAGGACATCCAGAGGGGCCCCGGGTGTTTCACTGTGTTCAAGTGAGAAATAGTGCTTCCCCTCTTGTTAAGATAATGAACAGAATTCAGCCACCATAAAGAGATCTGTTGAAGGTTCAATTCAAAAGCAACATTCTGAATAAAAGTGCAGCTTGCTTTCCCCCAAGATTCCCATGAGTAACTGGGTACATACTATTGCATTTCTTTCATCATACAGAATGCATTTTTATTGCCTTATGTGAAGTAGAAGAAATGCTCTCTTAGGAAAAAAAGAGTATTAGTTACAGACCAGAGACAACAAAAAGATATATATTTTTTATGACTAATGGCTTCCATTCTATCGTGAAAAGTTATACACAGTAAATGCTAAGTGCTTCTCTTATAAAATGTTCCCTCATAGCTATAGTTGCATGAATTAAAGTCAGGCGTTCTCATAAACTATCTATAGATACTTTATAAAAACAGATGTTGACAAAGAATAACTCTTTGGCTCTTTATAATAATCTTTTCTAATCCATGTCCTGTCTTCTTTGTATAGTCTGGGAATATCTTCTCCTATTAATCTGGAGACACAATATTTTCAGTGAGGGTCAAAAGCCTGAACATGACCACAAGAAATGTTTTATCTAAGAATAGTAAAGAAGTCTTGCTGTCTCAGATAAAACAACAAAGAGTCTTTCTTATGGCAGATTTATAGCTTTAATGGGCTGGAGTCCATTTCATCAGATTCAAGGAGTTTAGTCTTGCTGCAAATATCTCTCTAGAAGTTGATTGGGACAGTGTTTGTCTAACACTGTCCCCTGTGCCCACATAAGGCCAGTTCTGGATGCTAAATATTTGTATAGCTGTACAAGGCTCTTTACAGAATTCTCCAACCTATAATACTTCAAACATCCAGATTTCTAAGGAAAGGCAGTATTGTGGAGCTTCAGAGGTGTTGCTGTCACCTACCTAGATGTTGTAGGGGCAAGGCAGGGCAAGTACAAGCAAACCAGCAGAGCTAATCTGGCATTTGCAGCTGTGTGCCCACAAAACCCTGACCTTTCTACTGCCATGCCCCACACCATCCAGGTAAGTGATAGCAACACTGCTGTCAAGTGGTTGGCTCCCTGGCACTACCACACCATGCTGGCTGAAACATATCCTGTTTACAGGAGGAGGGAACCCTTCTCACCTGAGCTATTCTGGAACAACTTTGGAAAGGGGAAGATAAGAGGACCTTTACACACATCTTATGAATATAGCACAGACAGAGTGTGCAGAGACAGCCCACAGATCTTCAGACTGGCACTCTAATCCAAGGAGGGTTATTGATTATGGATGCCTTAATGTTTCTGGTTCATGCAACATATCACCCCTGGTGGTCTCCTTTTTTGTTGCAGCAAGAGAAACTTTAGGCTAACAAGCAGGATAAGGGATGTTCTAAATAAATAAATAACATGTGCAGATAACAGCTTGTTTCAATAAACTGCATAAAAAATCCTCGCTTATACTTCAAAAACAACCACTTGGACTAAATGTTGACCTTGTTATTTTTGACTGTTTCAAATTACACCATAATGCATGGGCAAGGCAGGTTTAACACAGCCGGTTCTTATAATCAAAAAATGTGTTGCAAATGTGTTCCGGTAACGTGAACAAAATACCAAAATACATCATGCTGGCTCTGTAAAGAAAATTTCATTGTGACAAACAGAGACTTGATGCTAATTTTTGCTCGATTGTTATCCATCTGTGCCATTAATGTACTATAGGTTACTGTTGCTTTAACAACAACTCTCGGAGGACTTTGAACAGAAGGAAACTAGGCCCACATTCACACCATACCTTTAAAACATTGTCAGGGCTCCCCCTGCCAAAGAATTCTGGGAACACTAGTTTGTGAAGGGTGCAGAGAGTTATTAGGAGACCTCTGTTCTCCACCCTCACCTACAATTCCCAGAGTGATTTAACAACCAATTCCCTCATCACAAGGAACTCTGATTGAGTGTGAGTCCAAGCAAGTAGAAATCCAAGCCATCAAAAAGAGTCACTAGTACCCCACAAAATCCCAAACTTAATATGACACAAAATAGTCGTTGACATTTTCAGCTTTGGCAGACGTCCCCACAGCAGCTCTTACTTGAGTATATTTCAAATGTCTCTGAAGACTTGCCAGAGAAGTCAGCAAGTCTGACATCTTTAAAACGAAAGCTGTCACTGCCAGCCACAGCATCCCATAAGAAGTGATGAGTGACCATACCCCATTGGATGGCAGAAAAGTGGAATGTTTTGAAAGGTCTTGGAGAACAAAGCTCAATCGCCCCAGCCCATGATATTCTCAGTCCAATGTGATGGTTGAGAGAATGATTAATGCAATCAAACCATGCTGCTGGGTCTGGTGAGGAGACTCATTGAGTGTCCCACTGGAACTCCACAGCACACTATTGACTTGGTCTGGATTGCACCACACCTCAACTTCCCCTTCAACCTGAGGTTCTCCAGGGTACACAGCTCCAAGTGTGGGAGCTACAGAGCTAGCAGAAAGAATATTGTGGCTTGACAGTAAAGCCTTTATCAGTTTTCAGGGCATGAGTACCAGTATGCAGGATTCCAGCAGCCTTTAAGCATAATGAAATCACGTCCTCAGCCACAATCATATTAAGTCCAAACACCAACAAGAGTCAGGAATCTACACAGTGGCAGACATGTGAAGGCTAACCAACCAACTTCAACAAATATGGAGAACTAATAGGCTGTGAACCACAGCTAGAACCTGATCCCCAAGCCCAATATTCAGAGGCGATTTCAATCTCCTATGCTCCATCAGGGGCTGGGGCATGGAGATTTGGGGGAAGCAGGTCTGCCTGCCGGGCTGTTTAGAGCAGCTGCAGCAGCAGCAAAATGCGTTTTAAATAGAAAAAGTATAGGAAAGCCTCTGCAGCTACCATTTGTATGACTTACAGGCAGTGATGGCCACCAACCTGGAAGTCTTTAAAAGGGGATATTAGACAAATTCGTGGAAGAGAGTGCTCCCATTGGCTATGTTCTGCCTCCACAGCTGCTGAAAACCACAGGAGGGGAGAGTGCTCTTGTGCTCAAATCCTGCTTAGTGGTTTCCCACAGGCATCTGTTTGGTCAATGTGACAACAGGAAGCTGGACTAGATGGGCCATTGGTCTGATACAGCAGGCTTCTTATATTCTTATGGTGGCTCAACTCACTTCACTTGGCAAGGGCTAAATCAAGAGAGCCCAGTACTTATTTCTATCTCTGCCACATCTTACTGGGAGTATGAAACATGTTGTAAAACCACTGTTTACTGGTTGAGACCAAAATCTTAAACTACAGGTGGCTACTCAACATTCTGGGCATCTGATCTGCAACCCCCTGTGATCCATTAGTTGTGACAGCAACAACTGCCAAAAAAAGGAAGTGGGGGCTTGACTATATAGCACTGGGGAGGGCAGGGCCCAGCACTCTGATGGGCATGTAAATTGCTTTCTCCCCAGGCAGACTTAAACCTAAGACTTCCATCAAAGCATTCATGTTTGAAAAGATACTAGGTACTTTATATGCCTAGCACTTTCAGTGGAAGAAAATAATAAAGCCATATTGAGAATCCAATTGTAGTACAGCTGAGCCTTCGTAGGACTTTAAAGCCTATTACTAATTTATTTACAGTCTTATCTGGGGAATCCTGCTTACTGGTAAACAGAAGGCTTTGGGTAAGTACTTGTGAGAGAATGAGGACAGAGCTCATAAATAATGACAAAAGAAATATGTGATACCAACATCTGGCTCATTCCAGTATGGTCAGCTATTATTTCATGGAAACAGATTCACATTAGTAATCTGTACTGCAGATGGTTGATCTTTATCCTATTCTTTTACACTCAGTTATTTTAATTGCTTAATTGTAATAAATTCCAGCTATCAAATTTTATTTTCAATATATAGGGGGAGGAAATGCAAGCGCTGGAGTTTTTCATTTAAAAAACAAGAGTTTCCGAGCTGAGTCTTACTAGAACCAGCCTTATCAACCTGGTGTCTTCCAGATGTTTGGACTCCTATCATCCCCGACAAAATGCCATGCTGGCTGAGGCTGATGGGAGTTGGAGGCCAAAGCATCAGGTTGGGGAAGGCTGATGTAAACCAACTCAGTTGAGAGATGTCTTGTCAGCTAATTGTGCCTTCTCAGGGCCAAACTACAGATAATGCCATTTCATGCAATTAGCTATTGCATATTAAGTGTAAACCATAGATGCTGAGCCCTTGATCTAGATCAGGGTGCTGAGTAGAGTAGTGCAATGAGGGGCATTAATCCTCTTCCCAGCTCAGTGAAGCTTCTGATTCTCTCCTGCAGCTGCTAGTAGCATTGGGAGCTAATGGAAGCTTTCCTCCCAAGGCAAATAGCAGGTGTGGGTGATCAATTATGGGATTACAGGGTGGGAGGGGGAGAAAAATTTAAAGCCTTTCTACTCCTCACCAGTGCCTATCCAGATCAGGCACACTGCACCTGCTATTTGTTTCAAAAACATTGCCCACACAATGTCTAACTGCGACATCCACTACAGCCCAGTTAGGAAGCCCTGCATACCAGCCCAAGTTTTTCCCTCAGTGGTAAGGAAAAGGCAATCTGCACATGCTCGAAGACATTATTGCTTTTATTATTATTATTATTATTATCATCATCATCATCATCATCATCATCATCTGGCTCCAGAGTTAAGCCCCAGGACTGAAAACAAATTCTAGGAATCATTTAAGGTATAGTATGCATGCATGTTCAGTGGTTTTGGGTTGGTACATACTGACAAGTGTCATGAATAACCATAAAAATCTTCTGCCTAATAATAAACAGTCCAGATTTGAATTTTGTAGAAAGCAAATCATGGGTAGATGTTGTGAAATGGTTGAAAGGCATTAACTATTCAAATGCTCAGTGTAGAAACATTTTCATGTCAAATGCTATTTCCCAAGGTCCACATCTTAACCTCTTTTAGTATGCTATAAGAAATTTTATCTTCCCACAGCGTTGGAAGTGAATCATAAAGTTTTAATTAAATGAGGTAATCTTAGAGCTGAGCCAAAATGTTTATAGGTTTCAATTTTCAGTTCAAATGCATGGCATTTCTAATCAGGGACTGCTAGCGCCTCCGAAAAGAAGGGGTGCTCAGATACCCACCTAGTCCACCAAGACACTCCCACAAGACCTTTCTTTGGCTCCACTCACCCAAAGTTCCCCCTGTCAGCCACTCTAGTTAAATGGAGCCTCCCTTTTCAGAGATACTGCACCTCAAAACCCAAATGCCGGGAACTAATAATGCTGGTGCTTTGCACCCTCTCTGCATTGCCTGCTGCAGGCATTTGGCTGGCTTTTATTGGAAGGAGAGTTCTGGACTGTATGGAGACAAGTGACTTGCTCAGGATCACAAACTGTGTCCAAGGTAAA
Organism: Podarcis pityusensis; assembly: GCF_964106645.2. Lineage (NCBI taxonomy): Eukaryota > Metazoa > Chordata > Lepidosauria > Squamata > Lacertidae > Podarcis > Podarcis pityusensis. The sequence continues at coordinate 42,991,944 of NC_138034.1, read as the reverse complement.
GTGAAGGCCTAAGCCCCAGTCACCAGAACACACCTTTGGCATCTGCTGGTGCAACCCCATTCATTGTACAATGTGCCTATATAAGAAGTGGTTTTCCCTATGGTGGTTTATTAGTTCTTTATTTTATGATCAGTATTGTTTTATTATTTATTGCATTTACAGCCCATCTTTTATCCAAGGAACTCAAGGTGGCATACATGGTAGGTTCGGCTGAAAGGCAGTGACTGGCCCAAGGTCACCTAGTGAGTTTCCTGGTTGAGTGGGGATTTGAATCCTGGTCTCCCAGGTCCTAGTTCAACACTCTAACCTCTACACCACACTGCCTTTGGGTTACTTTTTATTTATGTATTTTATTACACTGTCATTCTGCCTTTCTTCATCATGATGCCCAATGTGTTGTATATGTGATCACTCATCCAGGCACTGACCAGACCCAACCCTGCTTAGCTTCAGCAGGTGGTATTCTTATGTGCCTTGAAACTATACCCTGGGATGCTGATGACTGCTATTACTCCCTGCATTGCTTTTCTCCATGGCTTTTACCTGAAAGTGAAAAATAACTTTCACTTGTGGTTTATAATTGTGACTTCCAAAAACAACTTCCCCATGTGGTTTGTGTGACGTTAACATATATGAGAGAGTGCTGGAGGTGAAATAGTTAAATAGGTTGCACAGACAGGACCCGGGGGGTAGAGTCAGTGGGTCTATAAAACTAGTTCTGGGAGGAGTTCTGGGGGGAGTTCGTTGGGAGTTGTGGTGAGTAGTTGGTTGGATTTCGTGGGTTGGCAGGTTGGGAAAGGCAGTTGTGGATCGAGGGCCCCGACCCCGCTAAGTGAAATAAATACACATGGACACATGGTATAAGGTTAATGGGCAAGAAAAGGCCACAACTTTATTGATTACAGCAGTGAAAAGGTATTGGCTTAGGCATTGGATGACTATAGGTGGTGGGTTTATTCAACAGTAGGTGGAGCCTGTTGATGCTCATCCAACTATAGGCTCACCCCCTGATGTCACCGAGGGTCGTGCCATGGCCTCCCGCCAAGCAGGCATCGGACGGAATACACGACCGCCAGATTCCTTTAACGGAATAACCCACGGTAGGTAGCATAGGCGATGGCCACACCTAGCCCTTGACACAGCACAACACATGAATCCATAGTATAGTACAGTGATTATAAAAATATCTGCTTGAGTATATGTTTTCATCATGTGTAAAACTCATAATGAATAAACAAATAGTTCTATATTGTGATCAAGTAACTCCTAGAACAAAATTGTAAGTTTTAGCTTCAGAAAACCAGTTGCTTCTAGCCAACATCCTGTTGCCAATGTAGCTAAAATTTTAGCACTTTTGATTGTTAGCTGATAACACGATTGTTAGTATGACAAGAGATTGGTGGGATGCTCTCCTACAGATTTCCAAAACTGTTGTACTACAGACACAGCCAGGACATTCCAGACACAGCCAGGACATTCCAGAACACTTCTATCTGGTACTGTAAATGTCAGGTTTGAGTTTCACTCAAGCTAGAAAGAACTGCTACATATGCAACATGTTCTAGAAGATTGCCAAAGGTGAGCTCTTGGCCAAAGCATTATCCACTTCAGTGAAGTGTTATTTCTCACCAAACTAGCAATTTGTTTACTAACTATACATGTTCCCTAATATAGTTAAAGCATTGAAATTATGCGATTTCGACTGTTGGGCTTAAAGGCTTACTAGATTATAGGACTAAGGACTAAATCATTATTGTACTTCTTTGCAATTTTGCCCACAGCTGCCCTGCTAATTGGGAGAACAGGAAATGGATCTGGAACACTTCAAAGCAGTACCATTGCTCCCATGTGTCTTCCTGTTTGGGCTGTCATTTTGTTAAAGCTGTGGTCTTGCTCTTGTAGTTGATCTGGGAGAAAAAGGCAGGTTACCCAGGAAAAAATAAATAAATAAATAAATAAATAAATAAATAATTCCTGTATGAGGTGTTATGGAATGATACATTTTGTAGCTACCCGTTGGGTGAGGCGAGCGTCCTTCCCCTTACTGACTTCTGATTAGGAGAGTCCTTCGCGGTTAAGGAGCCACTACTGGGATTCTGCAACCCTCTGAGAAACCCTTCCAAAGATAGGATGCTGCACTTCCGTCCGGATGGATAGACAAGAGGTTGAGGAGAGGAGAAAGCTGAATTGGAGAAAATGCTAGACCCAGAAGGACTTTATCGATGGTTCCCTGCTGTGGGGGCTCGTCTGGAACTAGAGTGGTGGAAGCCCTGACCTCCCCAAAAGGGCCGCTTCCCTTTGTAACACGCTGTGGCTGGGTGAGCCCCCGCACATCTCTCACACTCATGCGGGTACTTACAAGACTGCCTTTGGCATTGCCCTTTATTGAATTACCAGCACACCTTACATTTTAAATCCTTTCTAAGGCCCAGCTTTCCAATGCGATACACCTCTGATGGCTTCTTCTCGACATACGGGCTAACTGCCAGATGCTAATAGCGGCAGCCTCCCCAGAAAGGGCGTAAGTCATTCTGACTCATCATCACTGGCTGATGAGGTGCCTGATTGTGGAAGCTGGACCCTGGGCTGCTTATTCTGTAAAGAACTAGAAGAACTGGAAGCAACCGGGTTATTGATACGGGCCGGCAGCCTCCATGCAGGCGCCCTGGTGCAGTTCTCAAAGTCGGCGAGCAAGCCTGAGACCTAGTTTGCACAGCCGCCGTTCCTGTCTGAGGGCTTGGGCCTGCACCTGGGTAGTTTAAAGGCTGGCCACTGGTTTGCGAAACAAGGAAGTAAGAAACGCAAGGCAAATAGAACTAAAGAATAGCTAAGAGAAAGCGCTGTTCATAGTCAACAATGAATGATCTGAAGGCATTAAGGAACTGCGAAATGGGTTTGGGTTTATTATTATGACGGTTGACAGCTGCAGTGTGTGCTGGTACTGCACCCGTGCGCTTCCACTAGGGTGCCATGAGCTGCTCTGTGCACTAGTAAAATGCGCCTACTATTTATTCCGTCACTTATTATTATTATTATTAATAATATTATTTTATATATTTTTTATTTATTTATTTATATTTTTAATATTAATTATTATTATTTTATTTTTTATTTTTTATAATTATAATTATTTATTTATTGTTATTATTAATTATTATTTATTTATATTTCAAATTTATTTTATTTTATTACTTTATTTTATTATCGTTGTTATTTTTTAATTAGTATTAATATCACCACTCAATTAATAACTTAACTGTAATTAAATGCTAGTATACAATTATTGTGCATCAATAAAGTTCCGAGCACTGTTGAGGGATTAATTATTAATCGATAGTATCTCAATTAATAGCCAATGGATTTATAGCTATGAGTAGGAATTACTATTATCAGTTGCTCTGCGTAACTGCTGACAAAATGAACAAGCTATACGTCACTTAACTGCACCGCTTGTATTTATTTATATTTATTAAATCACAACCCAGCAAGAGTTCAAGCAGCAGCGCTCAACTACATATTAGCACCTGGCTCCAAGGAACAATACCATACACAGAGCAACCCCAACTGCAGTCAGACAGAATTAGAAGATAATTGCCTATAATAAGAGTTGCCCCTTTTAAATGATAGGCAAATCTAGGCACAAAGCATTGCCAAGTAATAATAATAATAATAATAATAATAATAATAATAATAATATTTTTATTGTCATTGCCCCCTCTCAGGGACAACGAAATTACTTGGCTGCTCCATCCACCCAGGTAGGGCACTCCACACGAAATCAAATCAACTATAAAAACACTAATTAAAACAATACAGTAATCAAACGGAATTGAAAATAACTGCTTAGAAGGAGATGCTCAGAAGCTGCAGCCAAATTAAGAGAAAAGGAAATCAATAAGATTCCAGGCCCACACCAGCGGCCCTCAGAAAAGGAGGGGTGGGGTTGCTCTTAATATCTCACTGCTGGGGAAACCTTTTTGACACAAAGGAAACTTTGCCAAACAAAGAAAAATAAATATTTGCCCACAAGGTCGGCTCAATACCAGTTGATTGAAATAAGGGTACTTAAACAGACAAAAGACTGCAATTGGTCAAACTGCTGGTTAGTTAAACTGACAATGCAACTATGCAACTGCTGAACTGGCAGGTGCTTAAAGACAATGCCTCACAAACTGCCGGCCACTCAGAGAGTTGAAAAACCTGTCTGGCAACTGTGATGACTCTGGCAAGAAGCAAAGGGAACTCCAAAGACCCCGATGTATCTCCTGAAAGGGTGGGGGGAGGGAGGGGGGACGGGTGGGGGGAGGAGAAGGAAAGCGTGGGGGGGAGTTGGGAGGGAGGAGGGGTGGGGGGAGTAAAATGAACATGCCGGGCAAGGAAGTTTTTGAAGAAAAGGAAAATAGCTGTCCTTTACAGTGAGCCAAAAAGAAATGGAAATATAAACCGTGGGTTAACCTGGACTTTCCAGTAAGGTACTATAAGCCGAAATCTTTTGTTGTTGTTGTTGTTGTGTAAAAGTGGTTTTCTTTAGGGAGCCTGTACTGGCAAGTGAAGCCAATGACAAGAACCAGGCAAAGGCACACCTTCATAGGTTTTAAACGTATAAACATGGAGTGCTGAGGAATGGTTCCCTGATCAGAAACCCTGAGTTGTCCACCCCAAGCCCTGCCTTATTTCTTCCCCCAAACATCAAGCGAAGGGGGGGGCACCCAAGAGGGGTGAGGTTTAAGCGCACAGTCTATTCCAAGCCCCGGCAGCCTTTAAAATTTTACAGTGGGCTCCTGATTTAAGTGCTACCAATGGAAGGGATGGCAAGGTAAATTAAACTCACACTAGAAGAGTAATAAATAAATAAACGGCAGGCACAATAAACAGCAGGCACAAACACACGCTGCAAGCACACACACACACACGACTTAAAATTAGAGAGGAACAGGAAAGGGAACCCTGAGGATCATCTAGTCCAACCCAAGCAATGCAGAAATATTCAGCTGTCCCAAACAGGGATTGAACTTGCAACCTAGGCCTTATCAGTGCCATGCTCTAACCAACTGAGCTATCCAGGCTCTCAAGGACAATGGAGGGGGAAAACGCACCAGCACCCTGGCCAACAAATTTAAATGTAAGGCAAACCCACTCAGTCATCCAGACCAGCCATGCAATTGGACAGGTAAGGGCAATAGAGGGGAAAACGTACAAACACCCTGGCCAAAAATTAAATAAAAACGCACAGCCACCAAGGCAGAGGCAGGGTAAGGAAAGCGAGGATACGAGGAAGAAAGAAAGACAGAGCCACACTCACACTCAGACCTCGCTGGGGGCACGTGCTGGGCAAGGGAACAAGCTGCAGCTTAAGAAAGGTAATTCGCACTCAGGCCGCGCAAACAAATCAAGCACCAGGAGTGTGGGGGGGAAATAGAAGGTTAAATGTAGGTTTTTCACACGGAAAACCTGGATGCCTGGGTTTTTTAAAGTTAAAAGGCAAGCCAGGAACCAGGCAGCCTCCACACACACAGCCCCCGCCCCCGACTCCAAACCTCGTGGCTCTTCCCTGTGATAACTGAGATGACTCCTAGCTGATGACTCGCTGCAGGACGACGAGGACTGAGGGGGAGGAGAAGGAGGGGCAGGGGCTAAGGCCCCTGCCAGGGCGGAGTCCGGGCTCCCGCCCACAACCACTCCCCTCTCTTGCAGGGAGGAGAGTCTTTGGTAATAGAGAGACAGTTAGGGCCGTGGGTTCTTGAGTGTGGGGAGGTAGAAGAGATAGAGAGAGGAAAATAAGACTAAGAAAGTAAAGAGCAACAACGTTTGGAATGCTGTAAAAGTTTTGTTTGTGTCTGAAATAAAATACACTCTTCTTTATTAATTGAAAAGCTGACTGAGACTGAAGGGATTTTACCAGGGAGGACCTGGTTGGTGGCAGCGGATTAGTGGTGTACGGGTCAAAAGTCCGTGAGATGATTGGGGGGCTCCGTACGAACGCCACAGTTTGTAGCTGGAAAAGGTTCAGAGAGGGGAAGGGCTAAACTACACCCCCTGACATCCCCTTCTCCCAGTCAGATGCAGCCTGCTCCAGACTACTGTATGGTCTGTGTGTGTAAACCCATGAAGAATGGGGTCCAACAACACTTGGAGAGCCACAGGTTCCTATCCTTCTCCTGTGCACATAATTTGAATCAGAAGGCCACAAATTAACTCCAAGGCAGAGATGCACACCTGAGTTCCAAATATCAAGCTACTCCATTTGCCATTCTTACCCAGTATGCTATTCTGTACAGGGCGCTGCCTCTATTGGCTGTCCCTGCTATTTAAAACATAGCTTAATAATGCTAGGTGTTGAAGTGGTTACCGATACAGCAGTATAACCACCAGCAGCATAGAAATCAGTTGTCTAAGCATTTTCATCCCAACTTAAGGTTAACATTATGAAGAACAAGCATTGCAGAGGTTTCTGAACAATTGAGTACTCTTCATCGTTCTAAGGCACATGCTGATTCTAACATATTTTCACTTCTTTCACTTGATCATTCTGGTTTTTTAAAAAAAATCATGTCTTTCATTACACTACTGCAGAATCCTAACTTTCTGCAGTTCTTTATGATATGTTATCATCACCTTCACTGTATACATTCAGGATTTTGGGACTTTGCTGTTGGCCACAAAAATTGAAACCTAAGTAAATTTAAGAAGACAGCACTCAAAGAACACAGGGATGGATGGCTCAAACAGGCCTGAAGGGAAGAGTTTACACAGATTAAATTGCAAACATAACAGACATTTGAGAATGGCTGAGCCTCAGATGAGAGATGTGGTGCTTGCTATGGTCTGGGAAAGCATAAAGAATGGAAATGAGCGACAATCATTATATTACACAAGACTAAAACTCTCTGCAATGAAGATAAATGAAACGAAAACCCTAACGCCTGAGTAGGGCTACACTAGCCTTTTTACCATGATGTATTTGATCATTCTATTAAAATGGGGGATTGACTGGAAAACGGTAGGATTTGTTTTTTAAGTGCGGGATATTTTTTGGCCTTTAAAACATGGCACAATTCATTATAATATGGGGATGTATCAGATCTAAAAAAACTAAGGCCAGGCTTGCATTAAGCGGTCCCTAGACATGGCGCCCTCTAGGTCCCACCTCACCATAAATTCTGGTGGGGTCCCCAAATATGCCACCCTGGTGTCTCCTCCTCCAAAGTGAGCTTATCAAGGATGGATGGGTAAGCAGTATCAGGGGTGGGTGGAGGGATGACAATAGAGGCCAGACACATAGCCCCCTCCTGACCCGATCTATCCCTTTATCCATGAGAAATAGATCCTAGTGATTCTTTATCCATAACAGCCACATTCTCTCTCTCTCTCTCTCTCTCTCTCTCTCTCTGTGTGTGTGTGTGTGTGTGGTCTTTCTCCTTCCATCTCTCTCAGCTACTGGGTCATGGTCAAGACAAACATCTTAAAAAACAAATGTAACCTTGACAGAATACAAGACCTGGCACTGCTGACGTTTACCTTGATGGTGTGAGGCTGGGCCAGGGAGTTTGAGGTAGGGACTTCATGGATGCGCAGGCAAGAATGTCAGATTGGCTCTGCTAAGCGCCAACCCTTGCCACCATCCCGCCCTCAGGTTATGGCTCTTGAAGTATAACCGGTAAACTGTTAGGCTGGACAAGTGTCAGCACAGCACATCTGATTTTACTGTGGCATTTTATTGTTCTGTAGTTTCAGTTGTAGTATTTTTATTTAGTCTTATATTATTTATGTATCATTTGTAAGCTAATGCAAGTGCCGTTTTAAGATTGTAAGTGTAAATGTAATAAATAAAGAGAAAGAAAAACTGTGGTATTCTGTTTGACCAGACCAGAGACTGTTATAGCAATACACTGAGCTGGGAGAGAAAGAAGGCACCATTTCTGCCTCTATGCATATTTTGTTTTCCATTAAGGTAGGAAGAAGCAGATGATTCTGAACTGCCTCTTTTTGCATGTAACTCTTACCACCACCTTATCCTATCAACTGTCTGGTCTGCCTTTCAACGTGACCTTCACATGGGTATACAATATGTGGGGATGCAGGCATACATCACTTCTACAACATAGATGCAAGTATCATTCCAGCTGCCTTTTTTCAAAGGATTTCAAATCCTCAGAAGGACACTATGAAGTCTTATGGTATTAAAAAGTCATATTTTAAAACAGCCATTTGAGCCAGCATTTTATTTCAAAGAGTTATTTAATGGCATGGGGAAAATGCTTCGAGAAGGGAGCTGACTGAAATATTAGCATATTTCTATACATTTTAATAATCTGAACATTACTTTCATGATTGCTTCCTTTTAAAAAATGAAATTGAACCTCACAATTCTTTCCTTCTTCACCACCCCAGCACCAACTATCACCACAGGTAGTAGACAGGTATACGGATCAGTATGTGGAATGAGGAGAAATTAGAGATTCTGTAGATAAAATGTAACCATGCTTGGGTAGAAATTCACTTTTAAATGCCTTGAAAAGTACACACAAAACTTCTACATCCCTATGTGATCAGTTGCCCTGGAAAAGAATCAAATTCAAACTGAGACACAGCCATTCTTTGAAATTCGCACTTCCCTGAATTTTGCAATGTGGTTCTCTAGCCAAGTAGTGTACAAAAATGCACATGCTAGGGTAAAATGTGTTTTTAAAAATGCATATAGCAGTGAAAATAATAGGAAAAAATGAAATAAACTGCATTGTGGTAGGGGAAACTGCTTTGCAAAACTATTAGACAAAATTACATACAAATGTGTATATTAGGATAAATTCGCACTAACTTTCATAAAGACTTGAAAAAACAGAGAAGGGTGTGCTATTGTGGACAACTGAATTTAAGATGGGGGAAGGGGGAGAAACTGAGAGAAACCAAAATTGATTGATTTCCCATCCCCATTGGCCAGAGAGTGTAATGGGCACATACAACCATAATTTAAAGGTCAAGGTTAACCCCATGCAGTTGCCTTCCATGTGTTCAAACTGAACACCTGAAGAGGACTTTAATGACCAAGCTATTATTTTTGTGGTCTGAGTAAAAAGGCAATTGGATTGTCCTTGTTAGATAGCCATCCACAGGATGCACCAATACTCTGGATCACCCCACTCAGTGATTTTAGGTAGATGATAAACAGCATGGGGAATAATATTGAACCCTAAGGAACCCCATGTTGATGGCTAAACAGGGCCAAAGAGCCTCCTCAAGCATCCAATTAGGACCAGAACCACTGCAAAGCAGTGCCACCCAAGCCTTACTCAGACAGCTGCTCCAGTAGAATACCTTGGTCGATGGTATCAAAAGCCACTGAAAAGTTGAGGGGAATTATCAGGGACACATTTTCCCTGTCTTTCTCTCAACAGAGATCATTATACAGAGCAACCAAAGCAGTTTCTGTGCCAAAACTGAGCCTAAACCCTGGGTGACCTAGAAAAATCAGTTAATATTGAGGAGATTTCACCCCTCCCATATCCAAGAATCTCCTGAGGAGTCTGCTGATTCTCCAGAGAGGAGGAGGCGTGTTCTGCTCTCTACTTATTCTGCTCCAGCACCAAGTCAGTCAGTCAGTCAGTGTCGGAGAGAGAGAGAGACTGAGTGTTAGAGATCATGTGTAGAGATAAGGTTGCTTCTAAGAGCAGCTGCAGACACTCAGTGCAGTGCGGCATTTATTTATGCTTAGACCTATATAGCTCTGTATATAGTTGTATTATAGTTGTAGTTATAGAATAAAGAAGTTATTCTACAGAGCTGCTCTCCGAGTTGTTTATATACTCTGCTAGAGTCTGCTGTACTCTGCTGTGCGACGACTGTCTTCTTGTGGAAGTGAATCCGGTGCTCACAACTCTAAGCTGTGAGTCCACAGCACTTTGACCTGTTCCTGTGCAGAAGGTGGTCTCTGGAAGTGCTACCCAGCTCGCCTACCCCAGTCGGGGCTGAAGTGGATGAGTCCAGTTGGTGGCACTGGCTCAAGGGCAATGCTGACAAATATCATCACCATATTTATTGATCACATTTTATATTTTGATAATTAAAAAGTCCCAGGTTCAATCCTTGGCATCCACAGGTAGGGCTAGGAGAGACTCCCTGTCTGAAATCTAGGAAAGCTAGTGCCAGTGTAGACAATAGTGAGCTAGATGCAGTGGCGTAGCGTGGGGGGTGCAGGGGGTGCCAGCTGCACCGGGCGCAACATCTGGGGGTTAGGGTTAGGGGGCGCAAATCCACGGGTTAGGGGGCGTAAATCCACGGGTTAGGGGGTGCAAATTACTTGCCTTGCCCCGGGTGCTGACAACCCATGCTACGCCACTGGCTAGATGGACTAATGGTCTGACTCAGTATAAGTCAGCTTTCTCTATTCCCCATTTCGTTCTCTGTGCTATTATTCAGTTGTTTGATAATTTTTTCCTTAGTTCTTAATTCTGTACCTTACTAGAAAACCCACTGTGTATCTGTGGGTTTAGTCAAATATACTATGTCAACTTTAAACAGATGGGTGCAGTTCTGTCTGGGGATAACATTTGTGTGAAGGTGGCAGTGTGTATATATGTTCCACCAATCCCGCTATGGGCTTAAAAGGAAAATCTGTTTTCCAGTCCTTGATTTCTGCAGGTGAAGAGCAAATTCGATAGCCCAGCATTAGAAGCATATGAATTAAAGCCGTGCTTGAAGGTTTGGTGTGCTTATCAATAGTGGAAGTGGGACAGGGTTCCAAAATTAAAGGCATTGAAAAAGCAATAAAGAGTTAACAAGCCATTATAAAAGATATTGATTTTCTTCTGCAACCTAGCATTGAGATTCACCTTGATGCAACTAATTTACAGTAATAAAAACAAATCGAGAATGTCAAATTTGAACTGGGCTGTGGTAAATTTGGATTAGAAATAAAAGTCACTCTTAATATTTCAATTTACTTCGATATAAGTTTGTTGTTCTAGCCAAAGGCCATGACAAACCCGCAGCAACAATACCAATACAGTCATACCTACAGATGCTTCAGGTTGCGTTTTTTCGGGTTACGGACGCGCCGAAATGCGGAAGTACCAGAACGGGTTACTTCCGGGTTTCGGCGGTAGTGCATGCGCAGAAGCGCTAAATTGCACTTTGCGCATGTGCAGAAGCGCTGAATCGTAACCTGCACATGCGCAGACGCAGTGCTGCGGGTTGCGAACGCTGAGGGTTGCGAACGTGCCTCCCGCACAGATCACATTCACAACCTGAGTGTCCACTGTAAAAGAATGCAGATCTTAGATCCATAATATGAGCCAACATATCTTATCTAAGAGGAAGGTTACCAGAGAAACCAACAAACTCAAATCCAGCTTGATCTCAAATTAAACCTCTGAATCACCACAACAGTTTATAGTGATTTGATCTAATGCTTTTTTCCCGATTTTTTCCAGCAGTCCAAACAGAGAACAAAGAAACAAAGCACAATGTGGGCAAACCATTTCCCACTAGCTGGAGATCCAAGCAGCAGCAGCAGCAGCAGGGGGGTGGAGCCAGAACACTACAACACGCCCCAAGGCCTTGTGAGGGGGAGAGATGGAGCCTCAGGGGAGGGCCAGGAACATGAGCAGGGACACCACATCTCATGGAGTCAACCTGGAGAAGAGAGGATGGTGGACAGGGATGTGAGCCACCATCTCAATAGGGGCGGAGTGAGGGGGTCATCAGGGGCCAACCAAGAATTCCCTGGAACTGGACTGGGGGCACCTCATAGCCAAAAGTACTCCCTGGCCATCCCCCCTCCACAGGACCCTATTCACTCAGTTCAATGCCAACAGGCAGCTGACACATCATTGCCATGTTGAGCAGCGTGGCACAAGTCAGTATCGTATTTCTGCACAGATGCACTTCTCTCACACACGATGCAGGCAGCAAACACAGGATTTCAAGACCCCAAAGGTGCATTCAGTGACCATGCAATGTATTCTGTTGCAGCATGCCAGGTGGCTTTGCGCACCCACAAGTATGTGACTTCAGCTTGCGTGCGTGCTTGGGTTGTGTGGGCTGTTGGTGTGCTGCAGGTGTGTTATGTGTTCACAGTGTATTGTGCCGTGGGTTATTTTGGCTGTGTGATTGGCTGCTGTGGTAAGTATTGCTAAGGCTGCCATGTCCTTGAATTTGCCTGAACAGGAATGCAGATAAATAGGGGTATTTATTTGCATTCCTGTGCTGACAAAGTCTAGCTGCTTCCCACGAGCTATCTCTGAGCAGTCTCAGAGTTCATACACAGCTGATAAGGGCACTTGGGAACTTTTTCTTGTGCACAAACAGGTGGGGCCCGTTCCCAGAGTAATGATGGCTGAGCTGGCTCTCTCTGCTGGCTTCTTCTCTCTTTGATTTCCTCTCCTGAATGGAGTCTGGATCTGAGTCTTTTATGCCAGCTTCCCAAACTTAGGACTGTTCCATAAGTTATGAGTGAGTGAACTTGACTAATGATAGAGATAATAAATAACTGCAGCGGAATTGAAGCCTTTTGTGTGGCTTGGAACCTCTCTTGCATTTACAAATTGCCTTGCCTCACCTACATTAGTATTTGCATGCAGCTCTGCATTGCAGCACCATTTAAGACTCCATGTATTACCGTCAGTAAGATGTGCATTTACACATAAAATCAAGCTTCAGGGGAGGGGAGGGTTACAATTTTAGCTATCTTGGTGCTTGCTTATTGCCTGCTTAGGGTCCAATTAGACATGAGTTTTCTTCTGTTTCATAATCCTATGCTTGAAGCTGCTTTGTCTCTTTCGTTACTGAAATATACTCAGAGTCGCAAAGTGATTTCATGCTCTTTATTCAGCTCATAGTGGTGAGGAGGAATGAATAAATGTCCCCTCACAGTATCTGCTTTATATACATTATTTACACAATGGGCTGCACATGATTGGCTAATTCTGGAATTCTACTGTAAGCCAATCAGGTTGTGGATTCACTTCTATCTGGAGCAGGATTGGGTGGTTCCTGCCAACCAATCATACTGCTGCATTGTTCTAGGACCAATCAGACTGCTGCATTCTGAATCCTATTGTTCTAGGACCAATCAGACTGCTTCAGTTTGGATCCTATTCAACTCAGTACATAACAGTTACAAAAGTAGATAGCAAAAGGAATGATCCAAAGGAGATTGTGGTATGGGCAAAGAGGTTTAACTCTTTCCTTGTGTCATTTCCCTGCTAAAATCTCTCAAAGCTGCTATTTGCTCTGATTTATTAGAAATCTTGGGTTGGATCCAGGCTGTGTATGAAACAGAACACTCCTGATGGAAGGGAGAGGTGGGGTTTTTGTTTTGTTTTTGGTGGGCTTTTTTTACCAATTTCTATTTCCCTTTCTAAAAGGTAAAGGGACCCCTGACCATTAGGTCCAGTCGTGGCCGATTCTGGGGTTGCGGCGTTCATCTCGCTTTATTGGCTGAGGGAGCCGGCATACAGCTTCCGGGGCATGTGGCCAGCATGACTAAGCCACTTCTGGCAAACCAGAGCAGCGCACGGAAATGCTGTTTACCTTCCCGCCAGAGTGGTACCTATTTATCTACTTGCATTTTGATGTACTTTCGAACTGCTAGGTTGGCAGGAGCAGGGACCGAGCAACGGGAGCTCACCCTGTCGTGGGGATTCGAACCGCCGACCTTCTGATCGGCAAGTCCTAGGCTCTGTGGTTTAACCCACAACGCCACCTGCATCCCTATTTCCCTCTGTAGCCCTCCCCAAAAAGTATCCTGGTTGTTTTGTTCCATGGTTGTTCTCCGAATCCCAAAGTGCAGAGTGAATTCCTATTTTCTTAACTTCCTCCACTAGGTCTCTACTTTGATTTATCTGAAGAATATTTCAGCTCCCTACAAATTCACTGTTCAGGAAGACTTGGGGAATAGTAAGCCAGTTGGAAAGAGAAAGAGGACATTGGCAAAAATATCAACTCCCTCCGTTCTTTAAGGGGGAGCCTCCAAAGGATCTTTGTTCATTCCATGAACCAAGAATATGTAAGGCAGTAAGCAGTATATGCAGAAATATTTTTCTCCACCTTCTGGCTTGGTGGCATTTTGTAAAGAGATGTGCGCAGTTCTAAGCACCAGATTTTTAACAGTGCAGTTAGATCAATTAGATCCCATCTGGTTTGACCTTAGAAACTAATGCTGATCAAGAGCCTCACAAATGGCAGGTCCTTAATGGTTCATGTCTTTCCACCCTCTGAAATATCATGCCCATCAGAAAAGGAACTGGGAATTTGCAATAAATGTTCTAACTGGATGTTTATCTTAATGGCTGATTTACTGAAGGGTGGTGTCAGAGAACAGTGGGGGGCAGGTTTAGATCAGAAGACAGATGCAGTAGGAAACTGGGAAGACACAGATGAGACAGAGAACTGTGAACATCAATGAACTGGTGGTAGTTTTGATGACTGCAAAGGGGCACACTGTTGCTTTGAGAATGTGATGCAGGATCAGTGAGTGTGCTGCCTGCTTTGAGGAGCATATCTGTCTCCAGTATGTTCTGCTTGCACTTTTGTAAACAAACACACATTACAAAGACATCCTAATTCTCCAGTGTTCTCTCTCGTTCAAAATGAACCCTAGTCCTTGAATTTCAGAGATGTGGAAGCACTTGAGTGTGTAGCAACCAGCCTTAATGATTAAATATGAAATGTGGTACAGCTGCCCTCACAGGAGAAGCAGAATAAATATAAGAAAAATTCTAATGAACCATCATCAAGCTCGACATCTGTATACTTGTTCCAGTGTTTGAGTTTCCCACTGTCAGTTTGATGAATGGGATGGCTATGCCTTTATCGGCTTTCGGACATCTTCAGTCTCAACAAGACCATTTCATGTTCTTGCCACCAACATTTCCACTAGATTTCATCCAACATTTCAGAATGACAGATACATTAACTGCAGCTGACTTCAGTGAAAGCAAATTATTGCTTTAAAGCTGCCTAGTCACCCTGCAGGTCTTCATCACAAAGGCCTGCACAGTTTCAGGTCATTTTTAAACATGTATTGGAGTAACAGTGTTATGGGTTGTTTTTTTTCAGGGGAGGGGAAGCATCGGTCAGAAGAACTGAAAGCAATGCTCACCTTTTATATAATTTTGTATTGCTATATCCTCTGGTTAGTAGGTAATATATAATAATGGCAATGAATTCAGCATAGTGTCTGTTTTAAGATTCATCTTACTTATTTATATGGCTGTCTGCTCCGTGTTAAATCGCCATAAAATTGTTTACTAGTTGTGTTTCACTTTTATGTTTTGATAGTGTAGTGAGATATTATTGCCATAAATTCCTGCATTGTAATTATACTTGCAAAATGCTGCTGGCTAGATACCTGCATACAATTAGTGCTTTCAGTGTTTATTGTGACTTTCATATGAATCTTAAAAAAACAAATATTTCAGCCTAAGACCCCAAATTTCAAGGAAATATTATTATATACCTGTTATAAATCATGCCCTTTACAGCATTATCCTCATAAGAAAATATACCTCTACTATTAGAGGTCTCATCTGCATTAGTTACTACAATCATTATTATCACAATGTATATTAACTAGGAATAATGTATGAAAATGCAGGGCTCACTGGAAGGTCCCAAGGCAAAACTTTATGCTGTTCAGATGCAAACACTTAAGTCTAGCCAACTACAAAGTTGTTCATGGCCCTCATATGCTTAAGACAAGATGATGATGGCAATAATAATAGAATTAACTCCTGCCTTAAATATGTCATTACCTTTAAATACCATAAAGCAGTACTGCTGAAAAATACAGGCAACACAACAGGGACCACAGAAATGCAGAAAGCAAAGAAGCACTTGCCTGTTTTCTCCTTCTCAGACATGTTTAGGGACCCAGCATAGTCCAATCATATATAACAAAGCACTAACATGCTCAGACATGTGAAAAATAAAGTCCTATTTTTATTTATTCTGTTTTCTGTGAAAGTTTCCTTCTTTAACTCTCTCTGACATTCCAAATCACTCAAGGAAAATCAAATGACAGTTACAAGCAACCATTATAGTTAGAACGATGCTCAAAGACTCTTAAGACATTTTGGACAGATTTATTCCAATACATCTACACTGTCCTTGTTTCACTGCTCCTGAAGACACAAATTGAAGGATGATGGAAACCTGCCTGTCTCAGGGGCCCT
This sequence comes from Podarcis pityusensis, assembly GCF_964106645.2. Lineage (NCBI taxonomy): Eukaryota > Metazoa > Chordata > Lepidosauria > Squamata > Lacertidae > Podarcis > Podarcis pityusensis. The sequence continues at coordinate 42,975,772 of NC_138034.1, read as the reverse complement.
ACTTGAAATCCACCATGTATTGCTCTGCTATTGTTATACTGGTGGAGGGAAATAAACACGATGTTTCATTATTGATGTCATTTTCCATTATGAGATGGCATTAAGATTGTAAGCTCTTCACTAAATAAGCACACAAGATGTTACTTCCAGACCAAAAGAGACAAGCCAATTAAATAATAATGCAGGCAAACAAAGAAGAGAGGGTTAAAATGGATTGAGGATAGAGATGCACACACACATACCCTCCAACATTCCTCAGGTGAAAATAGGGACATTTCTCACACCCCTCAAACTGACTCTCCTCGATCCCCTATTTTTTGGTCCTCTCCCCCCAAGCATTCAACAATCACTACACTAACCAGACACAGCACACATCCCTCCACTGTCCTGAGAAAACCCCTTAATCCCAATTTTATTTTATTTTTTACTCTTTGATACAAAAAGAAAAACACACAACAATAAATAAATTTTAGAAAGGGGCAAGATTAGATGCAGACGCACAAAGCATTATTTTGTTAAAAAAATCAACACTTCCTGTGCTCCACTCTGCTCCCCCTTTCTTCCCGCCCAGGGCAGGCCTGCCATCTGCCTACCCCTCAGAGCCGGTGTGTCCCTTGGGGTTGGGCCTTAATGGTGGCAGCCTCTCCTCTTCCTCGCCTGCTCTCCAGCAGCTGCTACAAGCTGCCCCAGGGAGGAGGCTGGCAACAGTGGCCATGGAGAGGCAATGGGATGCTTCCTCACAGCCAACACTGCCAACACTCAGGACAAGTGCCGGCTCATCCTCCTCTCTGAGCTCCGCGGCGGCAGCACAGGCAAAGGAAACAGGGACACTCCAGGATCAAATCAGAAGTTAGGATGGCTTTTGTAATTCTGGAACTGTCACTGGAAAATTGGGACACTTGGAGGGTATGCACACATAGCAATGACGAATCCCCACATTGCCTTGCAAGCTTGTTTTGTGCTCCCACATGGATGTGAGGGGGGGAAAAGGACCCAGCCACACAGTGGCTGCTGACACACAAGTGGCAACTGCCACATAATAGGCTGGACTGTCCTCACCCACAGAAGCTTATCTGCAGTGCCTGCAGGCTCCAATCTACTCCTCAAATCCTGCCCACAGGAGCCTCCTAGTACTGCTAATTGGTTCTGGCAGGCAATACCTACAGATTGGATCCTATGGCTCTGTCAGCTGTAACCAATGAAGTTGTAGCCATTTTCAATTTATAAGTGACTGAGTAGCCATTGCTCCAATACAACCCCCCTTGTTGCATGTACATGCACACTGCTTGCCTACTATTAATAAGTAAAATGAAGTCGGGCAGGAGTATCCATTCTGCTGCCTAAACAAGCCATGCAGTGCTCAGTTTTCCCTACCTCTTAACATACACAGACCAATAGATACACTGCCAAACTTCTTGAAGTGCCACACTTTTTAACAACAACAAAAAGAGGTACTGGTACTGTATACCCTTGTGTACCCCCTGAAAAAAAAGGACTGGTTATGCCATTGGTATATAAAGCCCTTAACAGCTTGGGACCAATTTACCTAAGGGATTACATTGCCTTATTTGTTGCCTCCTTGACTGCTTCAGTCTGTGGAACTTGCCCATTCATAAGCGCCAAAATAATGCCATTTCTGCATTTGTTAGGAGTCAGTTGCTCAGCATGGCCTGTGTGTTGAAGCAGGTTGGGGTTCTGTGTGTTGGTACAAGAAAGAAAGAAAGAAAGAAAGAAAGAAAGAAAGAAAGAGAAAATAATTTTCTTGAACACCAAGATCAAAGTTTGAGTCAAGTACTCTTTCATGAGAGAAATCCAGAAGAAATTTAATATCAAGAAATAGGCAGCAAAGTAAATTGTGGTAGACCACACATTTGGTAAACTAAAGTAGTAAAATTTCCTAAACTATTGGTATAGGAACAGGAAAGAGGTCGGCAATGTCATGTGGCTGAGCTGGAGGAACTGAATTCACAGGTAGACTAGGTGGTGAGGCTTGCTTTTCTCCCAAGGGAAGGGGAAGTGGCATAGTGAAGCCTGGCAGGAAAGCTTACTCTATGGTTTTAACTCCTTCATGCATTAATTAGCCATAAGTATGTTGATTATATGAGACTGGTTATCCTACACAATGTGCAGATTCATCAAGACTTTGGGAATGCCCATAGGGTGGGGTGCCAATATGCATACAGCTGTTTAGGTGTCGCATGTCCCCCTTTCTGCAACTGTGCTGAACAAACAAACATTGGGGCCAGCGGGGATGGGCCTGATTCTCCACTGATGCATGAAGGACAGTATTAATCTCAGCACCCTCCATTATAGGCTAGACAGAAAAAAATGAAAACACAAAAGGCATCCACACCATACAATTAAAGTATAGTTTTCATCAAAGTATCATTAGAACTAATTTGTTAAGGATTTTGAGAATGACAACTCTGTGATACATAAACTACAGTTCTCAGGATTCTTTGGGAGATGTCATGTGTGTTAAATGTGCTTGAAATGTATGGTATGTGGATGTGTGACCATAATAAAGATGGAAGACAAGTGAAAAACACTGAACAAAATATTGCATTTTATTTTTTGAAAAGTATTTTTTATTATTTTCTGTTTAAAAAATGAACTATTTTTACAAAGAGTACTGCTGTTCTTGACACTTTACTCATTTCCCTCTTTGAGTTCACACTTCTGTTGCAGCACATTAAAGCATTAACATTTCTGCAGACACACAATTATCCATAATGTCCCATGTGCCAAAGGCAGGTTCAGTGCCAAGAAAGAAATCTTTCATACTCAGAGAAGTGGGGCTGTACCTAGGCCAATTCATAACACATTGACCTTCAGCTCAGATTAGCAGTGTAATCTATCAAAAGAAATTGAACTTTGTCTTTTTCAACTGAGGCAGTTAACTTCAACTTTGATGTCCATGAAGTTTATGAAGAAGGTTTGCCTATATTATATAATATTTTAGGTTTGCTTCACAAATGCTAGTTAATTTCCTCTACTCAAAGCACACTAGATGTTATATAATCAAGGTTAGATTTATAATTAAGATTTTATATTACTGAAATGGATAAAAGCATCAAACAAAGCAGTGAGTGATCTTATTGCTCTGTGGAGAGACTGTGTGAAATTTTTCAAGAGAGAGACAAAAATTATCTTAGAGAATTGAGTGTAAGATGTGAAACCCGGATAAAGCCTCATGTCACAATGAGGTTATACAGAACTGAAGGAGGGAAGTAAATATTAAATTGAAGGAAAGGATTTACCCTTCATAAATAAATTTTCTAAGTAAACATAGCTCTTTAATTTTACTACACTGATTTGACACAATGGAAAGGAATCTTGGTGGAAGAGAGAGAGAAAGAATATGAATGAAGAGGCTAAACACACACACACAATATCTGAAGTATGAGCTGGAAAATAGGCACCTTTCAGAAGATACAAGCCCTTTTTCTACCAGAAGAAAACAAGGATGGTGTCTGGGTAAACATTTATTAATGGTGCTGTTGAAATACTTTTCAAATGTTAAGCACCTACTTCATTGGTATACATTATCATCATGGCCAAAAATAAAAAGAAGCTTAGGAAAATGAAATATTTATTGCTTTGAAATGGAGTTTTCAAGAACAAAGGCCTGAGGTTTCACTATATCCAAAAGTCTTAGCCTTTTCAGATGAGCATGTGGGAGAATTTCAGGATTATACCCAGTGCTGGTGCTTCTGATTTCTGGAATGTTTATCAGAGAGAGAGAGAGAGAGAGAGAGAGAGAGAGAGAGAGAGAGAGAGACTACATACACTTTGGCTTAGTTCAGATGTAACAGACAATTTCTTAAAACCATGGTTTGCCTTGTGTGAACAAATGATGAGCACCCTCTGATCTTGGTTTGTTAGCAGAAAATTCAAAATTTTCTGAGTCAGACATCATGGGAAACTGGTTTAAGAAACCATACCTTTTGGAGCAGCCACACATGAGAGAAGTATGGAGCTGTGGAAGGAGGCAGAAAAAGCAACCAAGTACAGAACAGAATGGCATGCTTGGAATCGTCATTCATACTTATTCTACCCAACTATAGTTTGTTGGAGTGACCTTTTAACCCTGATCCAAGCCATAGACTCTCCCTGAACAATCAGGATATCTGCAAAAAGTAGGTTTGCTGATTGTGGCCACATGCCGTAGCGGTCACATGCAACAACAGAGTTGTGGGGGGGGGGCGTGCAAAGCCAGCAAAAGCAATCCTACTCTCCCTCGTGACACATTCTCTGAATGTGAGATAGCCCTCTGAATGCTCTTGCAGAAACTTGGATAATCCAAGCCACAAAATCTGGATCCACCACCCTGGCAGATTGATGCTGCTTGATGTGTAATGAGCTATAGGGTCAAGGTCAGGTGTCTGTGGATCTTTCACCACCAGGGTAACAATGGGTTGTCTTCCTGCCTTGCCCAATTTTTGTGTCTTCAATCAAGGGCCATCTTGGCTCCCCATCCTCTTTATGGGTGTGATACCTGCAGTAGCAATGGCTTGTCATCATCACTATCACTACCAGCACCAGCACCAACATCCCTTCCTTCCTGCACTCGATGACAGTTTGTGCAGTTGCCTTCTATTGTGGTGGCTCCTCCTCCATGCCTCTGCCAACACTATCCCTCTTCTGCCTTGTGTAATATGCTGCTGTTGAAGTGTCTGTCGCAGAAATGTCCACAGTGTGTCAGGCAGCTGCTGAAGCTTGCCAAGCTGATCTTGGGGTCCTCCTGTATGCCTGTGGTCAAGAATCCATTATGTATTTAATCTGAAATCTGGGAGGGAAATCTACACATTAAACAGAGCAGAACCTGAAACAACTTGTTTTCACTGAAATAATAGAAGTATTTTGTTTTCCAAAGAGCTCCTTGATAAGATTAAAAATACTATTTAACAGAATCAACTTTCTAGCCTTATGGTGCAAGAGGAGGACATACCAAATGCCTGTCCATAAAGCAATGTAGTATGACAAAACTTAGTGATGTGATCCATCAAAGAAAATGCAATAGGTGCTTTTGTTCAATAAAGACTGATGGTGGAGTCTTTGGTGTTGATCGTGATTTACTGAACACTGAATACCGCTGGCATAGAAGGAGGAGCAATCTCCATTGATATTATTTCCCTCTGTTTATTGCTCGGCTTTAAATTATCTGGATTTCATCCAGTTTTCATTAGTATTGGAATTACTTTCTTTTTGTGAGTTTCTAGTATAAATTGAACCACAAACCATTAGGTTCACTATCAAGCTAGTTAATCCCTTTCTTAAATGAATTTGTTCGCTGGCTGTAGATCACAAGGCTTTTGTTTTGTTTTGTTCCATGGGATTAGGACAATGTCGCCTTTCCATGTATTGATTTGCCAGTCATATTATTGATCTGTGCATCTATTCAGTTGGCATGGCTGTATTGTGGGCCCCTAGACTCCAGTTTAATGCCAGGAGAATCACATTCAGAAGGCAGACAGTAATGGGAAAATGAAACCATTAAGAAAATTAAGACATTCTTCATAAATATGCCAATGGGGGAAAAAGCCTTTCTAATCCATGTCAGCTACTATGTATCAGATCTATAAACGGTACAAAATCAGATTCTGCCTGACAGGGTTACCTACCATAGATTTTAGTCCTGTGAATAATGATAATGTTAATGGCTAAATTCTTGACTGCCTGTGAACTCAGTGAGCTCAGCACAATTACATTGCTATTATTAATATTCTAATAATTGTTATTGTTTCTCATTGTTGTTGTCATGCAACATTATCAAAGGAATTGAACTCTGAATCTTTGTAAGCAAAAGAGAGAAGCACCTTATCTAACTGCACTAGCTGACATGTTTCCTACCCACCCACTTCTCCTCCCAACTCCTTCCACATGGTGCCTGCAGTCTGTCAAGCTCATACATGAACCTTAAAAAGGTAAAGGTAAAGGACCCCTGACAGTTAAGTCTAGTCGCGAACGATTCTGGGGTTGCGGCGCTCATCTTGCTTTACTGGCTGAGGGAGCCGATGTTTGTCTGCAGGCAGTTTTTCCAGGTCATGTGGCCAGCATGACTAAGCCGCTTCTGGTGAAACCAGAGCAGTGCACGGAAACACCGTTTACCTTCCCACTAGAGCGGTACCTATTTATCTACTTGCACTTTGACATGCTTTTGAACTGCTAGGTTGGCAGGAGCTGGGACCAAGGATTCAAACCGCTGACCTTCCGACCAGCAAGCCCAAGGCTCAGTGGTTTACACCACAGTGCCACCTACGTCCCATGAACCTTAGGCTTACGCAGTTAAAGTACACTGTCACTACTTTTAAATAAAGAAACAGCCTTTTTGTAGTTACTGTAGGAAAGTGATGGCGAAGGGCATTGCAAAGTATGGAATTTACAAATGATTAATGGGAAGATGTGTGAACGCACCCAAGTAAATCATGGCGAATGCAGCAGAATTTTCATAAAAGTGCCATGCAAACAAATCAGAACAAATACTCCGTGAACACAGGACATAGTCTAACCTTTCCTTAAGCTTTGTGCAAACAAATCAAGATGAATGCTCAACAAATAAATCTTCTAAACTAGGAACCCACAGAGTAGGGATGGTAGGGATGAGGGGAAAACTCAATTCATTTAAAGGTGGACCTACCTAATTCACACTTTCTAAAAGAGTACATGAAACAAAGCCACCCTTTTTTGCTTTTCAGAAACCCTGCAAAGTATACCATGGAATATTCCACTATGGTGACAAGGATTACAAAATAGGTATGCCATACATTTCTTCTAAGTTTATGATTGAAGGAGCCTTTGAGATGGCACAGCTAATTACCTTAGAAAGCAATGAGAAATATTGCAATAATGATCACTTCCAATAGCTGTGTTAAGATGATATATGGGAAACTCACCTAGAAATGTTTCTATGTTGATGAAATTATAATAAACTACAACTCTGTTTGAAAAGTGTACATTTGCAATCAGGAAACCTGGACATCCATTAATAATATTTTACAGTCATAAGTTATGGCTCATAATATTGCTACCACAATAACCCACTGCATAGGAATGATATAATTAAAAGAACAGATCCATCAAAGATTATGTTATGTTTATACTTTTGAGGAGTTTTTAAAAAATGCAATTTTGCTTGACGTTCAACATCTTTCTTTAGTGTTACTTATTTCCCTAGGCCTCATCACTGCAGGAACTTAAGGACTCAAAAACACTGGGTGTTTCTTTTGTTCTTAGTAAACAAATATAGCCCAAACTTTTGCCAACACACCCAAAATACGACTCAAGAGTCAGTTCTGTGGTGAAAAAAGATTATATATCTTCAATGTGATATTTTAGTGGATCTGCAAACCAACAAACACAATTAGCTTTATCAAAATAGAGCCCAGGCAGCAAAGTTCCCTAAGATGGGAGGTGCCAGGTCACTCCCCACTCCTAAGTATGTTTGCAGGTGATGCCTGCTGCCTTGGAACAAAGGATTGGAGTGAATACTTCCTGCTTGCTATGTGAACCCTGGGTGTGTGAATTTGGCAAGAGCACAGTGGCCCCACTGGCTCAGCATTCACCCCAATATGCATGCCAAGCATAAAGGGCATCCCCAATGACCCCACGCAAGGCAATGTAAGGTAACTGAAGAGTGTCCTTAACCCAACACTGACTCAGTTACTTACCCCACAAACGCTTGTCTTTCCTGCCCAGAATAAAAGCCAATTAAACCAATCAAAACTCAGTTGTGGGTTTTTCTTCTCTTTTTATTCATCTGTACATCCTACTGACTTATTACAGCTGTATTTTCAAAAATCAACAAGCATATATATATATTTTTAAAAAAACCTCAATGTCACTTCAAAATGATGCTCAACAGTATGAAGTAAGCAAAAAAGGGGAGTCCCAAGGCCAGCCAGGAGCTCCTCCAAAATTTTCTAGTGTGCTCCCAAATGGACAACTAGCAAAGTCCATAATAAATATGGAGGGAGGGAGGCACTCCAAAGAGAAGACTGACGTGTTTAGGCAGGAGCAAGCCTCATAAAGTCTGCTGCTCCTTTGCTCTTGATTGGTCCAGCTCTGAGATGGGCCACCCTAGGCTCCTCCCCAGGGAGAAATCAACAGAGTCTTCTTCCAATCAACTGAGTCTTCTTCCAAGGGGAAGCTGGGGGTGGCAAATTTCTCCCTGCTACAGTGCAGAAGCAGCACAGTTGTTGTGTTGCACCATACTCACAGGTGTGAATTACCTTCAGTGTGACATGGTGGAATCCTGATGAAAAAGCCAATGTTCCACATTGAAACAAGTTGTTGTTGTGGTGGTGGTTGTTGTTGTTTAGTCATTTAGTCGTGTCCGACTCTTCGTGACCCCATGGACCAGAGCACGCCAGGCACTCCTATCTTCCACTGCCTCCCGCAGTTTGGTCAAACTCATGCTGGTAACTTGGAGAACACTGTCCAACCATCTCATCCTCTGTCGTCCCCTTCTCCTTGTGCCCTCCATCTTTCCCAACATCAGGGTCTTTTCCATGGAGTCTTCTCTTCTCATGAGGTGGCCAAAGTATTGGAGCCTCAGCTTCATGATCTGTCCTTCCAGTGAGCACTCAGGGCTGATTTCCTTAAGAATGGAGAGGTTTGATCTTCTTGCAGTCCATGGGATTCTCAAGAGTCTCCTCCAACACCATAATTGAAAAAAGTACAGCAGTGTAAAAGGACACTGGAAATCGGAACCTCTTAATTGAGGGCCCGCATTGCGCGCAGGCCCAAGGCACTCCCTCCCCCATCCATGGGAGGGGTGGGAGATGACCCTGAGCCACGTGCTGGCCCCACAGTCACTCCACAGCCTGTTGGCCAATCGGGGAGTGGTGGTGTGATCGGGGAGCCCTTTAAAAGGCAGCAGCATGGTGCTGGGGCCTTACCTGGCTTTGTGCCGCCAAACACCTGCCCACCCCCCTAGTGGTTTAGGTGGCTGCTTTGGCCTTGCTCTGGACTTCGGTTGGTCGCCTGTTTTGGAACAGGCTGGGTAGGATCTTTTTCCACCTGGCAGATTGGCACTGGCCATTTGGTTTTCGCCTACCTCTTAGCAATTGTCACAACTCTGTAAGGTTTGGCGGTTAGGCATTGGCTTAGTGAGGTGTGGGAGAGAGGAGGTGCGGCCATCACCTGCCCCTCCAAAAATAAGGGTATTCCGTTAAAGGAATCCGTGGGTCTGGATCTTGTCAGAAGTCCGCTTGAGGGGCTAGAGCCATGCCAGGACCCAACAGGAACCCCGGGGTGCGTTTCAGTTGGTTGCCATCGACGGGGCCCCTCTTTTGGTGGTTTACCCTTCCAGACTCCCTGCAAGGCGGGCAAGAGTCAGATATAGATTTGCCAATACCACTCACATTTCTGTAATCAATAAAGTTGTGGCCTAAATTTTGCCCATTAACCTTAAACTAAAATTCCGTGTCAATGTGTTTTTATTTATTGGGAGGTGCGTTGGGGCCTTGACGCACAAATAAATACAGAAGCACTAGCCTGATAAGTCAGGAAAAATAGTACAATAAACCCCACACTTGAATGCAGCCCTATATTGAACACACCTCCCTAAACATGCCCATATTTTACTAGACATCACAATGGGCTGCCCACCCTCCCATCCAGTGGTGTCATCTGGAGTGGTGAAGGAGCAGCCCCCCCCCCCATATTTTCAAGAAGCCCCCTCCCGAATCCCATGGCGATCCTTAAAAGGACATGCCAGGACGAAGACGCTGTTGATCATTTTGTATTCTGTGTAAGAAGAAAGCATGTTTTACAAACCAAGAACTAGTCAAGGATGCCTCGGAGCGTATCAAGCGTTACTTTGGCTACCTGCTCTCTGCAGTTCATCATAGCCTGCTCCATTTTACCAAGTGCTTTCACATTGCCAAAAATGGTTTGCACATTGAAACAGCATAATTTTCAGAGAATAAGCAGTAACTTCTGCAAGCTATAGTATGAGTCTGTGATTTATTGTCCCAGCCATTTCACACAGCTCTTTCCTAAACAGACGTTCCTTGTGTTTTATTACAATTTTGCTCCATTGAGTCATGCTCTCAGTGGGATGTTGCGTCTATATTTTATTTAGCTCTTGCCATTAATTACCTTGTGGGGCTGTATCATGTCTCTCGTTTATAATAATGGCGCCTGTTCCTACTGCCATAGTTAAGGGTCTGCCAGTGTTTCCATTAGAAACATCATCTCTCTGGGGCACTTAACTTAGTTATAAAACTTTGCTGCTGGCTCAGAGTCAAAATACACAGCCACAACTAACATAAGGCTTTCTTCTTCTTCTAAACAGCATCAACTGGATGACAGGCTGATTCTGTGTAAATTAAAGGATAACACATGGCCTAAAAAAATTCTGCTCTGCTTTGCTCTGCTCTACTCTATTCTAGGAATAAAGATTTGGTGATCATTCTGTTAGTATAGTTTATATAATTCTCTTTATGTTTGTCTATTACTGAATTCCTGTGGTCAGATCCAGATTTAGTCCTGCTTAGAGTAGACCCTGAAAACCAATGGGATTTCAATACAGTGGGCACTTGGGTTGCGAATGTGATGCATGCGGGAGGCACGTTCACAACCCACTGCGCCACGTCTGTGCACATGTGGGTCATGATTCGGCACTTCTGTGCATGTGCGAGCGCTGAAACCCAGAAGTAACCCGTTATGGTGCGCAACCCGAAAACATGCAACCTGAAGCGTCTGTCACCCGAGGTATGACTGTATGTCTAGTCTGACTAAATCTACATCCACCTTTTTTCTTCCCATTATTATCACTGCTGTTGTCTCTTCTGTAGCCTCCACTTTCCCCTCTTTATATAATTTTATTATAATGTTATAAAAGGTACAATAAGAGATGTAAGAAAAATGCAAATGTAAATATTGCTACAAAGAAATGCATACAGTACTTCAAAAATCTAATACAAATAAATATACATTCCCCTGTGTCTATCATAGTGCTATGTTCTCCCCATTCTTTCCAGCATTGAAGTTTTCCCCAGCACTGAATAACCATTTCTTTTTTCCTATTCCATAAAGCCATGATTCATTGCCACTAAACATCTAAAGAGGCTGTTTATTTTCTCAAGTGCAAATGCAGTGTCATATTACATGCCAACATATACTACCAGACTTTCCAAATCCATTTCTCTAAGGATTGTTTATTACTATTTTTTGCAGTTATTTGCCATGAGTTTGAATTTTGACCGCAATTAATAGATTTCCCATTAATTTACAGGGGTTTCCTTTTTCTTTTCTTTTTTAAATATTTATTAGGGTTTCAAATAGAAATAGATATAATAAACAATATAACATATGTCTTAACATAATTTCACATTTTCTTTGGACTTCCTCACATCTCCCGCTCCCACTTTCATCGTTGTAGCTTTTTGCCAGCAGTTTATTATCTTATTTGCTTTCTTATGTCCCATCTGTATATTTATAATCTTCTAATTCTCAAAAAAGTTTATATTTTCTCAATCTCACTTATTATCTTAAATCATCCAATTTAGTGGTGCTCAATTATTTATGATCTAGCATCCTGCTTAACATTCACTCAAATTACAATATTTTTGTAAATAAATCTTGAATTTCTTCCAGTCCTCCTCCATCTTCTCCTCTCCCAGGTCACGGATTCTGCCGGTCATCTCGGCCAGTTCCATATAGTCTATCAGTTGCATCTGCCATTCTTCCAGTGTGGGTAGATCTTGAGCTTTCCAGTGTTTTGCAAGAAGTATCCTTGCTGCTGTTGTTGCGTACATAAAAAATGTCAAATCCTTCTTTACCACCCCTTGGCCGACAATACCCAAAAGAAAGGCCTCTGGTTTCTTTGTGAAGGTATACTTAAATACCTTTTTCAGTTCATTATAAATCATTTCCCAGAACGCCTTCACTTTAGGGCAGGTCCACCAGAGGTGGAAGAATGTTCCTTCACTCTCTTTACATTTCCAACACTTATTATCAGACAGGTGGTATATTTTTGCAAGTTTGACTGGGGTCATATACCATCTATATATCATTTTCATTACATTTTCTTTCAAAGCATTACACGCAGTAAAGTTCAACCCAGTGCTCCACAACCTTTCCCAGTCCTCAAACATGATATTATACCCAATGTCCTGCGCCCACCTTATCATAGCCGATTTAACCATTTCATCTTGTGTATTCCATTTTAGCAGCAAGTTATACATCCTTGAAAGTACCTTAGACTTTGGTTCTAACAGTTCTGTTTCTAGTTTCGATTTCTCCACCTGGAACCCTAGTTTCTTATCATTTTTAAAAACTTCTTTAATCTGAGCGTAATGTAACCAGTCTCGCACTTTATCCTTCATTTTCTCCAAACTCTGCAATTTCCAATTGTCTCCATCTTTTTCTAGTATTTCCCAATATTTTGGCCATTTAGCCTCCATATTGGGTCTTTTTCGGGCCTTAGCTTCCAAAAGTGAAAGCCACCTTGGAGTTTTGTTTTCCAACAAGTCTTTATATTTTGTCCAGACATTAAACAATGATTTTCTGACAATATGGTTCTTAAAGGCCTTATTAGCTTTAACCTTGTCGTACCATAAATATGCATGCCATCCAAAAGTATTGTTAAACCCTTCCAAATCCAACACGTCAGTGTCTTCAAGAAGTAGCCAGTCTTTTAGCCAGCAGAACGCTGCGGCCTCATAATACTGAAGCCTTATTGCCCCAGGGAATCGTTTGCCCGCGTCCCCAGGACCAAAGAAAGAGTAAAATAACACCAGGAAAGTTTCTTCTTTGGAGAAAAGAGTTTAATCTGTGCACAGAGACAGCCAGCAGAATAGTTTCTGAAATCTGGCTGCAAAGCAATACACATCAGCAAACTTTCTTATACTTTAAGAACATTCACCCACCTCCCAGACCTCCCCCAAACTTCCCCAATCAGCTGGCAAGTTTTCACTTATTCCCTTTTAGGGCATATCTATATTGCTGGCTAAGCACTGCTGGCTAAGCACCCCCTCCTCTTACCCCTGTACGTGTGCCTTTCTGCTGGCTAAGCACTCCCTCCCCTCTCCTTCGTACACGTGTCTTTTTGCTAGCTAAGCAGCCCCTTGTACGTGTCTTTTTTTTTTTTTTTTTTTTTTGCATTACTGAAGCAGGAAGCGCAAGGCAGGAAATGGCCCCTCAGCCTGTCTGGTAGCTGGCTTGACCACAATTGCAGAAGTAAGTTTAGTGCAAAGACTCACTATGTACAGATAATATGAAGATTAACCCTTCAATACAACTTTAAATCTGGCAGGGCAAAGCCCCCTCTTTCTTTCGCATCAGTTAATATCTTAAACTTAATTCTGGGCTTTTTGCCCTGCCAGACAAACTTAGAAATATCTCTCTGCCACTTCTGAAAGCACTCCGTCTTATCCAAAACCTGAAGTGTTTGAAACAAAAACAACATCTTTGGCAATACATTCATCTTGATAGCAGCAATTCGGCCTAACAAAGAAAGTTTCAATTTTGTCCAGCTGTCTAAATCTCTCTTAATTTCTGCCCAACACTTTTCATAGTTATCCTTAAATAGGCTTAGATTTTTTGCTGTTATGTTTACCCCTAGGTACTTTACTTTTTTGACCACATTTAGTTCTGTCTCTTTCTGAAACCGTTCTGACTCTATGTCTGTCAAATTTTTCCCCAAAACCTTAGTTTTCTGTTTATTTAATTTGAATCCCGCCACCCGACCAAAGTCAAGAATCAGTTGTAATACTCTTTTCGTACTAGACTCTGGCTCCTGCAGGGTCAAAACCAGGTCATCTGCAAAAGCTTTTAGTTTATATTGTTTCTGTCCGACCTGAATTCCTTCCACCAACCGGTCCCCTCTGATCATATTCAATAGCACTTCCAGAACCGAAATAAATAACAAAGGGGAAATAGGGCAACCTAATTTACAGTGGTTTCCGTCCCCCCTTTACATCCCGTGTCCTTTAGAGGAATGTCCTGATATATACTAATGAAGTACCAGTATTCATATCTTGATATTTGTGTCATGGGTACCAGCACAAAATGGCTTCCATGGGCAACAAAACAACAGCTTATGATACTTCATACCTGTGAGTAACATAACTCTACACACACACACATGGCTACTGAATAATCTTTATCCCTTCCTTCATTTAAAATGCACCCAGTGCCTAAAATTATGTAAGTGATTATATAGTAATTTTACATTCCCACCATTTGTGTATCTGGCATCTGCAACCTCTGCAATTAGCAGTACTATGCATGTTCTTAAATCTCAAAGACATATAATACCACTGAAAAGAAAATTATCTTGCAAAATTATTCTTTAATTACAACAATTAGAATGACCACCATGTCTGTACTACAAATATGATTCCAATCTTCCTCTGACAATTTAATTACTACTATTAAAACTCAACATAACTTACTTCTGAGTAAGTATGTATAGGACTGTGCTGTAAAAGTCTTGATCAGGCTACAAATCATCCTATGCTTTCTGTGTGTCCCACTTAACTCAGTGGGGTTTACTTCTGAGTAGACCTTTATAGGATTGTACTGTTATACAATCCCATATGCATTGAAACTGTATCAGTTCCCTTGTTAGCTCATAATCCCATTGTGCTTTTGCCATCTAGTTATTCCTTATGTATATGTATATAAATGTTTTATTTCAGTTTTGTAATCAGAATGAATAAAAAAAATGACAGGAAAAATACAATACAAAGTCATGCAGGTTATTGGGAAAGTACCTTAAATTTTATCTCTAACTTCTATAACGTATTTTTGTTTTTCCGTTTTCCATTTCTGCCTGAGAAAAGGTTTTGAGGTGGCTCAAGTTGACAAGCTAAACAAAAGAATGGTGAAACTTACTAGGGAATAAAAGTTTCCTCATTTTAATTCAATCTCAGTTGGGAACATGGATGGCCTGTCCTTTGGATTGTTGGGCTACATATTCACAAATGATGCTGAATGCTGAATGGCGAATTATACTCCTCAATATTTGGCTACATAGCCTTAAGTCATCTTCTGGAATTCAATTGGAAAGAACAACAGAGCAAGCAGGAATGTTTGGGGTGAGTCCCAGTCCTTCAATGATTCTGTGAGCATTCATCATACTCATAGGAACATACTTAGGTGCCTTGTAGCCATCCTTTGAAATTCACATTTCTCCAAAATTTGTGATGCAGTTCTCCAGCCATGTAATGTATACAAAAATCCATATACTGCAGTAAAATGCCCCTTAAAAAGCATACATTAGTGAAAATAACATAAAAATGCATTATTTCAGGGGAAATTGCTTGACAAAAAAAATACGTGTATGTTTAGCAAAATTGTGTACAAATTAGGAGAAAAAATACATTAAAATGCTGACTAATTTTCACGACTCCATTTAAAAAAATTGCAAAATGATGTGCAAATGTGGACAACTGGATATAATAAAGAAAAAACAAGAAACCGAGGAAACTGAAATTAACCATCCCAATTGGCTAATGAGTGTACTCAGTGCATACAACCATCATTTGGGGGTCAAAGTTCACCCAAGTGTTTGTACTTGACTTTCCATGTGTTCACACTGAACACCTGAAGAGGGCTTTAATGTCCAAAGTATGATTTTAGTGGTCTGACTAAAAAGACAAATGAATTGTCTTCATTAGGTAGACGTCCACATGAAGGGTCAGGGGAGATGGAGAGTTGCTCTCTGCAGTGCAGTTGGGAGGCAAGGTGAGGTCAGACTTTGGAGCATTAGAAGCAATGTCTGTTTCATCTTCCACTTTCATCTGTTGGACTGTTACACATTTTCTATCAAGCACGGAACAGAAACATTATTTTTTTTTAACAATGGGGCCACAAATAAAGTGGCACTAACAGCACTTGTTAGAATGAAAGCAATCATCAGGAATGAGATTGGGGAACGCAAAAACTGAAGCACCACTAAATCACAAGAAAGAACTGCAGTTAAGCAGAATTACTATCCCTATAAATCACCAGTCATTGTCATTAAGTATCATTTGTCTTAGATCAGTTCCCCAGGAGGCATCCTGATTAAGCTGATTTCCTGAGTAAGCACATCTCGGCTAAGTGCTGTGCACTACACAGTTTGGGGAATTGAATTAGCTTCACTATTTTAAGACATAACTATCAGTTATATGTGGTGACTGAGTGAGCATGGGATGTGGAGTAGAAAATGCAACCCAAAGGTTTGGGGGTAGAATGAGACAGAAGGTGAGAAACTGTTATTGCTTTTGAAAAAGTCTGTTCAGAGGAAAATGTACACTAGTGATGGAGAACCTATGGTTCTCCAGATATTGCTGGGCTACAATTCCAGTCATCCCCAACCAGCATGCTCAAGGGTTAGAGATGATGTAGTCCAGGCATCCCCAGACTCGGCCCTCCAGCTGTTTTGGGACTGCAACTCCCATTACCCCTAGCTAACAGGACCAGTGGTCAGGGATGATGGGAATTGTAGTCCCAAAACATCTGGAGGGCTGAGTTTGGGGGTGCCTGATTGTAGTCCAACAACAGATAGACATCCACAAATTCACAACCCTGATTTACATGAATTCATCATATTCTAGATTAACCAGCAAAGAGGAACATGATGGTTCATTGGCTGTGTTGAAATTGTTGGGTGAGAAGAGACTAATGAGAGTTAACCACTAAGACTGCAACTCTCTGCACATGGAAATGAGTCCCATAGAACACGGTATGCCTTACTTCCAAAGAAATGTGCTTTGGATTGCACAACATTACTGATAGGCCTCAGCTAGGGTATCTGTTCTTCTAAAATATTTTTTTTAAAAAAAATAAATCACAGGATTCAGTACTTGTTCCTATATTAAACATCAGGTGCTTAATAGTTAAGAGAGTAGTTTATCCGGTTGTTATCTGTGCTGCTCTAAAATGGGCAGGTGGATTAATAGACCTTTTATATAGCGTGTTCTCATTAAAGGAGAGCACGTGTTGCGGCTGGGGCCAGGCAAAGCACCCTGTAGTTGCCAGGCAGGACCGAAGGAAGGGGCCTGGCGTGGATTGGTGGTGGTGTTGCTGGGGCAATTTGTATGTTGCCAATTTGGGGGTGGGATCAGAGGATATTTAAGTAAGGCCCACAGCAAGCTGCTTTCTCTTTCTCTGTGGGCATCGGATCACCCGCCCGCCCTCCCTTGTTTGGGCTTGTGCTTTGACCTTGCTATGCCTGTCATGGGGTCATCCGCATTGTGTGGGGGCCTGGTAGGAATTTTTCCATTTGGCTGATTAGTGTGTGCCATTTGGTTTTTGCCTACTGCGTAGCAAATCGTCACAACTTGTAAGGTTGGCGGTTAGGCATTGGTTTAAATTGGTTGGTGGAGGGGTATGGATTGGCTGTGCCTGCCCCTCCAGTGCTGCTGCTGCACGGGAATTCCGTTAAAGGAATTCAGGGGCTTACCATCCTTTCGTCCAAACCCCTGGAATCGGGTTTGGGCCACGTAAGCCCCTAGGAGTATGCGGGGAGAAGCTGAGGGTCTGTGTCGCAGCTCCAGTTATCCCTGATCTTGTTCCTCCACACTGGCTCTCGCTGGAATCCGGAAGTCAGTGCTGTCCCCAAGGCGGGGGGGGGGGACAGATAGTCATAACCAATGCCTAAGCAACCACTCACAATATGTATGTTTAATAAAGTTGTGGCCAAAATTATGCCAAAAAACCTTAAACAAAAATTATGAGTGATGTGTGAGTTATTGGGTAGGGGTGTTTTGGGGGACCTCAGCACGCAACATTTTTTAGTGATATTTTTAGGATGTTGTAAGCTGCCTGGAAATTTTCTTGGAGATACAAAGCGGTATATAAATTACCTAAACAATGACTGTATATTGCATAGCTCACACTTTTCCTAAAAATGCATTAATGGAGAAATGAAAGGCTAAGTGGTTGTATATTATGAGATATCTATAGATATCTCCAGGTGCACAGAAGGAGAACTTACATTTAAAAAAATGTCAATTGAGCAAAATGAAAGATTTGCAGTAAGTATTTATAACCCTGCTGGGACCCAAACCTAGAAGACTCAAGTTGCAGCTGCAAATGCCTCATTCTAATGCAGCCCTGCCATAATATATGTGATCACTCCAAACTGTTTGGAAGATTGCAATCTCAGGCAGAATCCTGCAGCACACCAGCTGGAAGTTAACAAACAGAGCCTCCATTCAATCTTTTTCCCCTGCCAAATGAGTTTCTCCATGAGGCCCGATCTGGGAGCAAAGCCAAAGCATGCTCTGATTTCATGAATTATACTACTAGCATTGGCTGCAATCCTATATTATTTTTATGACCCACACTGAAAATCGGTGAAAGCCACCACAAGTAAGAGCTGATTCATGTGATCGGCCAAAGTGCTGAGAGTTTTCTGTGTGATCTGTTGCTGCAGCTATCGCATGATATGTGGCAGCTTCTATGTCTGCCTGTGCCATCACTGATCATTCTTTCCCATTATATCTCAACCTCGCCTTATGAATTAGAGGATGAGCTTATAAGAATTCTCAAGCACTGCAGCTTATCATGTGAAAAGATGGAAGCCCTGTCATGTTAATGATCATTTGAATTTACTCTGGCAGTCTGGTTCTGTTTTTCAGTATCTCTGCAGTGCTGGGGCAGAAAGAGAGGTTTGAACTACACCAGCATACCTTTCAGGTAAATGGGCTGTGTCTGCGCTATAGGAAAGGGATTGTCTATACTGTGTTTGGCACAATTGTGAATTCTGCTTGCTTTCCCCTCCATACTTGTCCCAGAACAGACCCTTCATGTCGCTCCTGCCTAAAGCTGCTTGGTGCAGGGATAGAGCAAGCATCCCATTGCATTCGTGTTGTAAACTCAAGGGGGCTTCTAGACTGTATTTTCAGGTGGGATTCAATCACATGCCTGCAAATTCAGGTTGCACAATTAAAGTTGGTCTGAAAGTGTTGTGCTACAAACCCACTCCTCCCCTCCCAAAACCCCCCAGCCTTTTTGTAATAAGAAATTTGGGGAAGGGATGTAGCTCCGTGGTAGAGCATCTGCCTTGTAT